>NC_062296.1:2481000-3721500 GCF_902655055.1 Lutra lutra | reverse complement strand
TAGTGTAATGAAAATTATCAATCTTTTTTTTTACAAGTTATACTTCTTTTTTTTTTTTTATTTCTTTTCAGCGTTACAGTATTCATTGTTTTTGCACCACACCCAGTGCTCCATCCAATCCATGCCCTCTCCAATACCCACCACCTGGTTCCCCCAACCTCCCACCCCCCGCCCCTTCAAAACCCTCAGATTGTTTTTCAGAGTCCATAGTCTCTCATGGTTCACCTCCCCCTCCAATTATACTTCTTGAGTCTTATTTAACTCTTCCCTGTCCAGAAGTTATAAAAATGATTTTTAAAATTTTCTTCTATGGATTTTAAAGATTTTATTTTCATATTTACTTCTTTAATCTACCTGAGAATTGACAAAGATTTTTGGCATGATATTGGGTAAAAATGTAGTTTTATAATTTCCTCCAAATTCTCTATTTTGCTCCATTAATCTGAGTTCCCACACTTCATTATTATACTTCAGAGTATTTTGCTTATTCTTAACTCTTTACCCTTAAAATTTTTAGGAAGTACATAATGCATACAAAAAAATATATAAATTTTTCATGCACAGTTAAAAAATTATAAAATTAACACCTAACTAGTACCTTGGAAGCCTCTTGTAAACCTCTACCTGATCACCTCATTCTTCATCCCCCAAAGACTATCGGCAAACACTGTCCTTAACGTTAAACATTCACCTGCTATTTATTTATTTATTTTCCATTTTTAAAATTTAATTTCTTTTCAGTGTAACAGAATTCATTGTTTATGCACCACACCCAGTGCTCCATGCAATATGTGCCCTCCTTAATACCCACCAACAGGCTCCCCCATTCCCCACCACCCTCCTCTCCAAAACCCTCAGTTTCTCAGAGTCCACAGTCTGTCATGGTTGGAAGAGAAGATGAACCTGCTTTTTATTTTAATTTTACTGTCCATGACTTCCCACTGTATGCTGTTTGGTGTTGCCTATTCCTTACATAAATGGAATCGTATCACACGTTTTCTCCACATTTTCTCTTGTGACTTGCTTCTTTCACTTATGTTCTTTCTTTCACTTATGTTCCTGAGATTCAGCTTTTAAGATGCATGTAACTATAATTTATTCGTTTTTACTGCTGCATAATATCCCATTGTATGAATATACCACAATGTATCCCACTATTAACAGATATGTGGGTGATTCTTTCAGGATTTTGCACATTTCAAACAATACTACAATGAATATATTTTACATGCCTCTACATGCACTAATGAAAGAGTTTGTCCAAACCAAGGAATATGATTGCTAGGTTATAGGGTAATTGCTAGGTTATTGGATAAGGGCATGTGAATTTCAGCAGGTAATACCCAACATTTCCAAAATAGTTGTTACATTACTACCAGTTGTAGATGCAAGTTCCTGTTGTCAACAAATATTCTCTAACTTTATTTGCCTTTGCCAATTTGGTAGGTGTGAAATAGATCTCATTTTAGTTTTTATTTACATTTTCTTTATTAAAACGATCTTAAGCATATGTTTATATGTTTATGGGTTCTGTACAGTTTGTTTCCTTCAAAATGTGTCTTTTGTCCAGTTTTTAAATTAGGTTATAATTTCTTACTGATTTTTAGAAAAAATTTTATATATTGTAGATATTAATTTTTATTAACTTTATATACTTAAATATTTCATTCCAGCATGTGGTTTGTCTTTGTAACTTTCCTTAGGATTTTTTTTTTAAGATTTTATTTATTTATTTGACAGAGAGAGATCACAAGTAGACAGAGAGGCAGGCAGAGAGAGAGAGAGAGAGGGAAGCAGGCTCCCTGCTGAGCAGAGAGCCCGACGCAGGACTCGATCCCAGGACCCTGAGATCATTACCTGAGCCGAAGGCAGTGGCTTAACCCACTGAGCCACCCAGGCACCCTCCTTAGGATTTTTTAATGAAAAGAAATTTTTAATTTTAATGTAGCTGAGTTCATCATTTTACTTATTGGTTTTTGCTTGCTTCTCTAATCTGAGGTCATAAAGTTGTACATGTGCCCCTGTGTGGTCTTCTAAACGTGTTATAGTTTCACATTTACATTTAAGTTCAAGTACAATCTTCAATACAAGTACAAGTCAATTTCGTATGGTGCAAAATAGGGATTTCTTTCATCTTTTTTTAAAAAGATAAACTATTATCCTAGAATCATTTGTATTATATCGTCCATCCTCTTCAATAATCAGTAATTACTTCTCTGTCATCAATGAACCTACTGTATGTGTGTGCATTTATTTCTAGACTTAAGTCTATTCCAATAGACTGCTTGTCTACCCTTGCACTAAAACCACATGGTCTTAATTATTATAGTTTTTCTCTTGAATTATTTTATTAGGAAGATGTAATGTGAAAGAAACAAAATTATTTTAGGCATCAATGTAACATCAGGTTGCAAATTTCTTATTCCTTAATTATTATTAATAAATAATATTTAATATTAATTATTAAATATTTTAATATTTAATAATATTAATATCTTACAATTCCTTAATTCCTTAATATTATCAGAGGTGAGTCATAAGCACACAGCATTTATAGCACATTATTTCTGTTGATTACTATAACTCTTGATATCTGGCCATTTATCCTCCTATCTGGATCATTTTTTTGGAATGTCTTGGCTACTTTTGACACTTTGTTTTTTAGCATAAATTTTGGAATTAGCTTGTGTTCTACAAAAGAACCTTGAGAAATTTTTTGGAATTGCATTTAACATACACATACATTTAGGAGTGAATTGATAGTTTTATTGAAGTATAGTATAATGTTACATTAGTTTCAGGTGTACAACATAATGCTTTGACTAATTTATACATTATGCTGTACTCACCACAAGTGTAGCTACCATCTGTCACTATACAATGTTACTATAATACCATCAACTTTATTCCTTATGCTGTGCCTTTATCCCCATGACTTATTCATTCTGTAACTAGAAGCCTGTATCTGTCACTCCCTTTCACTCATTTTGCCCATTCCCTGACCTGAGAATTGATATTTTTAAGATAATGAATCTTCCTATCCAAGATCATGATACATTTCTCCATTATTTCCATATTTGAAAGCAGTTTTTCAATGAAATTTTATAATTTTCTCCATAAAAGTCCTGTGCATAATGTGTTAGATTTATGCCTAAAGAGCTTTGTTTTTTGTAATACTATAAGTGGTATTTTTTTAAAAAATCAATAGACTTTATTTATTTTTATTTTTATTTCTTTTCAGCGTAACAGTATTCATTGTTTTTGCCCCAAACCCAGTGCTCCATGCAATCCGAGCCCTCTCCAATACCCACCACCTGGTTCCCCCAACCTCCCACCCCCCGCCCCTTCAAAACCCTCAGATTGTTTTTCAGAGTCCATAGTCTCTCACGGTTCACTTCCCCTTCCAATTTCCCTCAACTCCCTTCTCCTCTCCATCTCCCCTTGTCCTCCATGCTATTTGTTATGCTCCACAAATCAGTGAAACCATATGATAATTGACTCTCTCTGCTTGACTTATTTCACTCAGCATAATCTCTTCCAGTCCCGTCCATGTTGCTACAAAACTTGGGTATTCATCCTTTCGGATGGAGGCATAATACTCCATAGTTTATACGGACCACATCTTCCTTATCCATTCGTCCGTTGAAGGGCATCTTGGTTCTTTCCACGGTTTGGCAACCGTGGCCATTGCTGCTATAAACCTTGGGGTATGGATGGCCCTTCTTTTCACTACATCTGTATCTTTGGGGTAAATACCCAGTAGTGCAATTGCAGGGTCATAGGGAAGCTCTATTTTTAATTTCTTGAGGAATCTCCACACTGTTCTCCAAAGTGGCTGCACCAACTTGCATTCCCACCAACAGTGTAAGAGGGATCCCCTTTCTCCACATCCCCTCCAACACATGTTGTTTCCTGTCTTGCTAATTTTGGCCATTCTAACTGGTGTAAGGTGATATCTCAATGTGGTTTTAATTTGAATCTCCCTGATGGCTAGTGATGATGAACATTTTTTCATGTGTCTGATAGCCATTTGTATGTCTTCATTGGAGAAGGGTCTGTTCATATCTTCTGCCCATTTTTCGATATGATTATCTGTTTTGTGTGTGTTGAGTTTGAGGAGTTCTTTATAGATCCTGGATATCAACCTTTTGTCTGTACTGTCATTTGCAAATATCTTCTCCCATTCCATGGGTTGCCTCTTTGTTTTCTTGACTGTTTCCTTTGCTGTGCAGAAGCTTTTGATCTTGATGAAGCTTGCAGCCTTCCCGTTGAGATCAGGAACATGACAAGGATGCCCACTCTCACCACTCTTGTTCAACATAGTATTAGAAGTCCTAGCAACAGCAATCAGACAACAAAGAGAAATAAAAGGTATCCAAATTGGCAAGGAAGAAGTCAAACTCTCTCTCTTTGCAGATGACATGAAAACCCAAAAGACTCCACCCCCAAACTACTAGAACTCATACAGCAATTCAGCAACATGGCAGGATACAAAGTCAACGTACAGAAATCAGTGGCTTTCTTATACACTAACAATGAAAATACAGAAAGGGAAATTAGAGAATTGATGCCATTTACTATAGCACCAAGAACCATAAGATACCTGGGAATAAACCTAACCAAAGAGGTAAAGGATCTGTACTCAAGGAACTACAGAACACTCACGAAAGAAATTGAAGAAGACATGAAAAGATGGAAGACCATTCCATGCTCTTGGATCAGAAGAATAAACATTGTTAAAATGTGTATACTGCCTAGAGCAATCGATACTTTTAATGCCATTCCGATCAAAATTCCACTGGTATTTTTCAAAGAGCTGGAGCAAATAATCCAAAAATTTGTATGGAACCAGAAGAGACCCCGAATCGCTAAGGAAATGTTGAAAAAGAAAAACAAAACTGGGGGCATCACGTTACCTGATTTCAAGCTTTACTACAAAGCTGTGATAATCAAGACAGCATGATACTGGCATAAAAACAGACACATAGACCAGTGGAACAGAGTAGAGAGCCCAGATATGGACCCTCAACTCTATGGTCAAATAATCTTCGAGAAAACAGGAAAAAATATACAGTGGAAAAAAGACAGTCTCTTCAATAAATGGTGCTGGGAAAACTGGACAGCTATGTGTAGAAGAATGAAACTCGACCATTCTCTTACACCGTACACAAAGATACACTCAAAATGGTTAAAAGACCTCAACGTGAGACAGGAATCCATCAGAATCCTAGAGGAGAACATAGGCAGTAACCTCTTTGATATCAGCCACAGCAACTTCTTTCAAGATATGTCTCCAAAGACTTTATTTTTTGGAGTAGATTTAGGATAAAAAATTTGAGTAGAAAATATAGACAGTTTATTGTCCACAATAGCCAGACTGTGGAAGCAGCCAAGATGTCCTTTAACAGATGAATGGATAAAGAAGATGTTGTTCATATATATACAATGGAAGATGACTTAGCCATCAGAAAGGATGAATACCCACCGTTTGCATCGACATGAATGGTACTGGAGGGTACGATGCTAAGTGAAATAAGTCAGGCAGAGAAAGATAATTATCATACGGTATTACTCATATGTGGAACATAAGCAATAGCACAGAGGACCACAGAGGAAGGGAGGGAAAACTGAATGGGAAGGGTTCAGAGCGGGAGACAAACCATGAGAGACTCTGGACTCCAGGAAACAAATTGATGGTTGCAGAAGCAGAGGAGAGGATGAGGTGATGGGCATTAAGGAGAGTATGTTATCTGATGAGCTCTGGGTGATATATGCAACGAATGAATCATTGAACACCAAAAAAAAAGAAGAAAGTAGAGTTTCCCTAAGTGCCCTAACCTCTCCCTGCCATACAGTTTCCCTATTATTATTTTTTTTGCAGATCTTAATTATACCATATCTGTCATTTATTTTGATAAATTAAACATTTTAGATACATCTAAAGCCCCTTCTGGGCCTTGCTCCCATCATATCATCCTCTCTCTTTCCCTGGAAGTAAGTAGTATCCTGAATAGAATGTTTGTACACTTTTACAATATATGTATCCCTAAACAGTATGTAGTTTCCCTATTATTAACATCTTGCATTAGTGTGGTAAATTTTTATGATTGATGAACCAAAATTGAATTATTATTATCATTAACTAAAGTTCATAGGTTACATTAATGTTCACTGTTTGTGTTGTACATTCTATATGAGTTTCGACAAAGGTATAATAATATATATTCACCACAACAGCATCATACAGAATGGTTTCACTTCCCTAAACCCTCCCTGTACTTCACCTATTAATCCCCACCCTCCACCATGAACCTCTGGCAATGACTGACCTTTTTACTGTCTCCATTGTTTGCCCTTTCCAGGATGTATCCTTTCAATTTGGATATGCACTGAAGTTTTCTCTATGTCTTTTAATAGCTTGATAGTTTATTTCTTTTTAGCACTGAATAATATTCCATTGTGCCATTGTTGGGATGTTCCACTGTTTGTCCATTTGCCTATTGCAGAGCATCTGGGTTGCTTCCACATTTTGCCTGATTATGAATAAAGCTGCTACAGACACCCATGTGATAGTTTTTGTGTGGACATAGATTTTCAGCTCCTTTGGGTAGTTACCAAGTGTGTGATTGCTGGATGATATGGTCAGAGTGTATTTGGTTTTGTAAGAAAATGCCAAACTTTCTTTCAAAGTGGCTCTACCGTTTTGCCTTCCCACCAGCAATATGAGAGTTCTTGTTGCTCCACATCCTCCCCAGCATTTGCTGTTGTCAGTGCTCTGGATTTTGGTCATTCTAATAGGCACGTAGGGGTATCTCATTGTTTTAATTTGCAATTCTGTAATGACATGCCATGTGGATCATCTTTTCATATACTTATTTGCTATCTGTATATCTTCTTCAGTGAGGTGTCTGTTAAGGCCCTTTACCCATTTTTTTAATTGGGTTGTTGTTTTCTTTTCTTTTTTTTAAAAGATTTTATTTATTTATTTGACAGACAGAGATCACAAGTAGGCAGAGAGACAGGCAGAGAGAGAGAGGGTGAAGCAGGCTCCCCGCTGAGCAGAGAGCCTGATGCGGGGCTTGATCCCAGGACCCTGGGATCATGACCTGAGCCAAAGGCAGAGGCTTTAACCTACTGAGCTGCCCAGGCACCCCGAGTTGTTGTTTTCTTATTGCTGAGTTTCAAGAGTTTTTTGGTATATTTTGAGTAACAGTCCATTATTAGATATATCTTTGCAAATATTTTCTCCCAGTCTCTGCCTTTTCTTCTCAGCTATTGTTTTTTTGTAGATGCCCTTTATTGGGTCGATGAAGTTCCCTTTGGCTTCAAGTTTGTTGAGTGTTTTTATCATGAAAGGATGTTGGATTTTGTCCAGTGATTTTCTACATCTTTTGGGATTATCATGTAATTTTTGTTTTTTATTTTATTGATATGACATATTACATTAATTTTCAGATGTTGAACCAACTTTGCATTCCTGAGTTAAATCCCATTTGATCATTGTGTGAATATATATGTTGCTGGTTTGCCTGTATATTGTTGATTGTGCTTGATATTTTTGCATTTTTCTTGAGCTTTTTTTCTGGTATGCAATTAGGTTACTTGGAATAGTTTGATCTTATCTTTCCTTTAAACTTTAGGAGGAAACAGAGCAACATTTATTCTATAGTTATTTTCTACCACTCAGGCAAGACCCTTTTGAATACTCTACCCTATGCCTTGTGAGTCGTGAGGTTTCTAGTGTAGCTGGTGGGAACTGGCTCTATTCCCAGCTCTATAAGAACTCCAAGAATCTGGGGGAACGTTATTTCTCTAGCTTTGGCTAGTTTTCTTATATACATGTGCTAATCAGTACTCTGCTGAACACTTGAGAGGGATCCTCTATGAATCTCTGTAATTTTCTCTGCAGGCATTTCCTTTTGATTCTCTCTCTGTCCCAGCTAACTCTAGCTGCCTTGGTCTCCTGAGACTCTCAGCCTCCTTCCTCATTTTCAGAGAAATAAAAAACTGTTGTAGTATAATGGGAAGAGAACTAGGTTGTGAGTCAAGAGGCCTGGTTTGTAGACCCTGCAATACCATTGCCTCATTGTATGACTTTAATCATACATCTGTTCCCTCTATGAGCCTCAGGATCTCTGTTTAGCAAGAAGGTTTCTTTAGATGACTCTTCAGCTCTAAAATGCATACTAACATACATGTGTCCCATGCTTCACAATTTACAAATAACTCTCATATCCATTTTGTCATTTATTCCTCTTCCTGATAACTCTACAGGGTAGTCAGGGCAAGAATCATTATGCTATTTTATAGGTAAAGAAATTGAGTTTCGAAGTTTTGAAATCTCAAAGCTTATTAAGTAGTAATATTTGGACTCAAATTCAGGCCTGTCTCCTCAAATCCAGTGCTATTTCCACTTCATATAGTAAATTCCATGATCCTACAGTTTCATTTGTTCACTCAACCAACACTAATTGATTATGTGTTAGAGAGTCTGTGCTTTTGGGGCAGCAATTTTAAGACCATCCCAGTATTTATCAGAAAGTGGTACCAACCACATGAGTCATTTTTTTCTTGAAAAGAGCACTTTTTTATATTAGCCAGCAGATGTTCAGGAGGATTCATTAAGTGTGGTGGAAAGTTCCTCATATTTTTTCCATCTCAACTAACATATCAGCTAGATTAGCCCAACCCAAGTGGTTATTTGGTTACTTTTGAGTTCTGGGCTCAGTGTGGTATCTCCCCTTGTCCCCTCAGGGGCACTGTACATACTAGGCAGTTTTCCTATTTTGCAATTACTACTTGGAACACATTTGATGTTGCAGTATGAAAAAGTTGCTGGTACTAAAGATAGCTGCTATTTGCAGTGTGGAGACTAAACCTTGATGTAGATTGGTCAGATGTCCCAGAGCTTGGCACCATGACACTCAGAGACTTCTCTGATGTCCTCTTATATGCTTAGATTCTTGGTAGTGCCTTTCCCCAACTCTCCAAATTGCACACGACACTCAGGCTGCTGCAGCTCATGAGGACCTTTAAAAAGACCAGCTTGGCATTGGGTATTAGGAAACTGCACACAGAAGATTGTTCTTGTGTGAGTTCTTTCAGTCCGTCACTCAGCAAATATTTGTTGAGTGCCTATTTTGTACCAGGCAGTGTGTTAGGTGATTGAAATATCTCAGTGATAAAACAAAGGTCCTTCCCTTATAAAATTTACATTCTAGCAGGGGAAGGCAGATGCTAAATGTGATTCATACATGAATTTAACAATAGTATAATGTAAGGCCTTATTGAGAAAATGACATCTAAGCAAAGACTTGAAGGAGGTGAGGGAGTTAACTTTATGAAACTCCAGGAAAAGAGCATTGTAGGAAGAGGGAACCATCAGTGCAAAGACTCTGAGGCAGGAGTGAGACACACATATTTGAGGAACAGCAAGGAGACCAATGTGGCTAGGACAGAGAAAGCAAGGTAAGTGGCAGAAGATCGGACAGATAACAAGAAAAGGCACCTAATAGTATAGGGCCTTACAGGGCTTTTTAAGGATTTATAATTTTTCTCAGAGTGAAATGGGGAATAAAGGAGTGACACAATCCAACTTAACATGGTAGGAAGATTTTTTGGGGCTGCTATGTTGAGATTGTACTATAGGGGTCAAGGCCCAAAGCAGAGAGGCCATTTAGAAGGCTAATGCAGTAATCCAGGGAAGAGATGACAGAGGATTGGACCAGGTGGTAAGAGTGGAGGCGATGAAAAGTAGTAGGATTCTGGATATATTCTTAAGGTAGAGCCTTCACAGTTTGCTGATGGATTGTTGTGGGATGAGAGAAGTGACAAGTTTGATGCAGTTGTTTCTGGCATGACCAGCTGGAAAGATAGAGTTGCCATCTAATGAGAAAGAGAAAGTCATCACTGGGAAGGTTGGAGAAAAAATCAATAATTTAGTTTTAGACATGCTGACCTTGAGATATCTTATGTTCACACAAAGCCTGGGTGTGAATGTTTGTAAAAATTTTATTCATAACTTTCAAAACTGGAAACAACTCAAATGGCCTTCAACAGATGAAAGGATAACTAAATTTTGGTACATCTGTATAATCAAGTACGTATATAGCAATAAAAAGGAATAAACTACTGATGTATACAACCACATTGATGAATCTTAAATACATTATGCTAAGTGAGAAAAGCCAGACTCAAATGGCTATGTACTATATGATTCCATTTACATAACATTCTGCAAGAAGCCAAACTAAAGGAACAGAAAAGAGATCAATGGCTGCCAAGAAATGGAGATGTCAGAAGGGATTGATTATGTAGGGTTAGGGTTCATTTTTAGGCATATTGGAAATGTTTTATATGTTGATTGTAGTGATAGTTACACAACTCCTACACTAAAAAGGGTGAATTGTATTGTATATAAGTTAAAATATTATATAGTCCATTCTTCAGGTTTCTGGGATAATCAGTGGATCAATCAACATGAGGCAATGCTTATATTAGGAAAGAGCAATTACCTTTTGTAAATGAAGTTTCTGCTCGTAACTCTGTCATAAAGTATCCTTTATTTTGATTCCAAGGCGGGTATCTGAAAGTGGTAACCAATCTTGGCTACCGCTGTCAATTGCACAACGTATGATCATCATAGACTCTGATTATCTTAATGAGGAAAGAACACGGGGATTAAAGCAGTTACACAAAACATTTGACTCCATAGGTGGGATGAATGTTTCTTTGGTCTATTTCTTCTTGCTTTGGGGTTTGTAGCTGTGCTCCACGTGTATCAAAGGACAGCTTTGAGCTGTGCCCAACTAGGAAATGGAAAATGGAAATTTCTGGAAGGGTTTTAAAAATTTTGCCCTTTGTACAAATTTAACCAAACAGTTCTTGATTTTCTTAAATAGTTTGCTCCAGTTTGCATTTGTAGGGTTTTGTTTAAAGACCAGCTGTAGGGAATTATAGCTCCCAGCCTCAGACTTCCAGATTCTGTCTTTGCACATTCTGAAATCAGTCAATGTTATTTTAGAGTCTTGCAGCTTGTAGACTCCCTCAGAGGTGTTATGGGGCCCATCAAAAAGAAACAGCCTGCCTTGACCTCTACTTTCCTATTCTGTCTTGATTTTGCAAAGTTCCAAGTAAACACAAGAATTATGGTAAATTGTCAGACACAGAGGAAGGCTTTACATCTGTCCCAGGTCTTTGGAGCTCCCAATTTTCATTATTAGCTTTCATAGAAACTTCCAGTGAGGCCTAGCCAGACAATAGTCCACAAGCCATTGCCATTAGATGGATTACAGTTACAAAAATCAGCCTTGGACTGTGAGCTGCCTGTAGCTTGTCTTAATGCCACAAGAACATTGAAATGAATGTCTCTAATTAGCCAGCGATACGGTTTTGCTGCATATATGAGCCCTACCAAACACAGTAAATCAAGCTTTAGGGGCTTGTTTCCATTCCATCCCCAGTCTCATCTGCCCTTTCCCACCTCTGTGCCATTGTTGTTACTTTTCTTTCCACCTGGAATACTCTCTTGCTCCTAGTCCCCCAAGTATGACTGTTGAAATTCTCCCATTCTTTAAGGCCAGGTTCTCATTCCCTCTCCTCTTGGAGGCCCTCCTGAAACTCTGCCCTGAAACATTTCTTCCCTCCGTTGATCCTCCTGAGTGATGCATGTGTCCCTGTCTTAATACTCTTTCTAGGCCTCAAGAGATGGGAGGATAGAGACAGTTCATCCCTGTACCTGTTTACCCCTTCCCTCCTCCACCCCCTACTCCACATCTAATCTCTGCATCTACTGCAGTTCCCTGCTCACATTGGACAATCAGGAAACGTTTGCTGATGTGGAAAACCAGAAGTCAGAATGAACAAATGATTGAAATTCTGCTGTCTGTATTAGCCCATGGGAAATCAGACAAGTTTTGAGTATATGCTATATGGCATCCAAATATCTAATACTGTCTTTAAGTGTTTTGAATTTCAATATATAAAGCTTGGTTATAATTAAGCCTTCAAAAGTCTGTAGATTTCTTCTACCTCCACATAGAAATAAAAAAAAAAACACTTCAACAAACAAAAATGAATGTCTGCTCAAATTTAAGAAACGTGGATTCTGATTGTCTAAAGCAAACTTCAAAGCAGAAGGGAACTGAACAGTATTTAATTCAAAGAGTTTATCTGATTACAGGTGAGACACACTTTCCCCTGCGTGAATAGCAGCAAAAGGCTGCATTGTCAATTAGAGAAAGGAACAAAAATCTGGAAGTCAAATTCATACTTATCTGATTTGAAACCTGAATTATTTACTGTTGAGATTTACATGAGATTAGATTTCTCTGCTTAAACACTAAATCAAACTTAACAGGAAGAGATATTGCAAATAAACAATGTTCTCTCAAATGGTGTTTTTAATACTTTCATTAGAAAGGAAATCTAACAAAAATTTTTTTAAAAAGGAAATCTAGCTGAACTTTTTATTATAGACATTGATGGCTCCATAAATTTTGATGAGCCATGCTGCAGAATTCATGCACCCTTAATAAGAGAAGATGCTGGGACGCCTGGGAGGCTCAGTGGGTTAAAGCCTCTGCCTTTGGCTCAGGTCATGATGCCAGCATCCTGGGATCAAGTCCTACATTGGGCTCTTTGCTGAGCGGGAGCCTGCTTCTCCCTCTGCCTCTGCCTGCCACTCTGTCTGCCTATGCTCACTCTGACAAATAAATAAATAAAATCTTTAAAAAAAAATAAGAGAAGATGCTCCTCACCAGCTTATAGGTGCAGCAGGGTTTACAAGCACTGGCTTAGTGCCCAGGAAGGTCTGGGTTCCAGTCTTATCTTTGCTACCAGCTTGGGCAATTCCTTTCTTCTCTCTGGGCCTTGGTTTCCACATCTAGAGAGAATTGAATTATGGGTTTTTTTTCTTTCAGTGAACTGTGGGCAGTTCTTTCAGTGTTTTATGTTACTGCTCATTATTTATTTTACTTGTAACCACACCCTACAGTTTTTAAGAACTCTAACAACTTAAGAGACTGACATGGTGTCAATTTTTTAAAAAAATGTCTCCGGCATTTCATCTCTCTGGATGTATTAACCTTATCATCATTATGATGAGTCAATGTTAAAGTCAAACAAGAAAATGTCAAACTTCTGTCAGTTTCCTCACTTGCATTTGTTACTATGGAGAAATATCATTTTAAAAAATTGTATTAAAACAACATCTCTTAGCTTAACTTCCTCAATCTATATTTGTACCTAGAAGTCGCTGTTTAATGCATGCCTCTGCCACATTGTGGCAGTTATGGGTCAAGAAGTTGCATGCATCAAAGTATACTGGGGAATTGGGTTGCGAGTGTTCAGAATCTGGCCATTACACCTCTAACATCTGTGTATTACTTAGCCACGGATGCCTACGGAGACCTATGTATGGACCTTGACATAACGTATGACTCATGTACGTCTCTCACCTATCAGAACCTGCCAACAGTGGCCTGGTACTGGGATGAGGAACAAGATCCTGGTTTGGGCCCATAAATAAGTCATTCAGCTGTCAGAGGAAATTACCTATTTTGTGTCCAGATGTTTTGAGTTCATGTGTGGGGCCTTATTAAAGTGCAGTTTGTTCAAATGGAAGGGCCAGTTTTATTGCTGTGTATTGATGGACTATCCGGAGACAGTTTCCTTTTGAGGGACTAAGGGTGTTGAGCCAGCTAGCTGATGTCCAAGTTCCCATCCGGCTGGGAATTTCAGTATAGATGGCCCATGGAAACAGAAATCTCATGTCTAATGACTTAACTTTGCTGTTTAAAGACATACTTCTCCATCTCTCTTCCTAAGCATTTACATTATTACATTTATAGGAGTTCAGTGGCTTTCCCACCTGCTTCAAGAAGAGAGGTGGAGGTGAAATGATTTTTTTAAAACTGGTTACTACTCTGCAAAGTAGTGAAGTTTAGACTGACAGTATTAGAAATTTAGACTATGAAAATAAGCAATGAAATTTTCTTATTTCCCAGACTTAATATTGATTTTGGTTATGATGAATATTTTCTTTGGAGTTACATCTTGCAGTCTGGAATTTTAGCTGAGATTCTTCCTAATATCTTTTTAAAAAATCAGTGCTATTCTTTGAAGAAGTATGATAGCATTATATAATAATAGTAGAGAAAATAAAGAAATTTTTTCCAGTTTCTCCATTTTAAAAGAGATTTTCATGAAAAAGAAATTTAATGTCTGATAGAGACACATTCAGAAAGCTGACAGTTCATTTGCACTAGCCACTTTAGAAATCAGTGATAGCTATTTTTGTCGGTACAGTTGAGATTGTGTAGTGAAATATTGGTCTGATTATTCTTTTTATGAGATAGAAACCAAAATGTTATCTACTTATATGTCAGAACCTCACTCAAGCTTTGTTCTGTATTGAACTTTTTAACCTACTTTAAAAATTAAATTACTTTCATTGTGTGATGACAGATGGTAGCTACACTTGTGGTGAGCAGGGCATAATGTATAGACTTGTCAAATCATTATGTTGGACACTTGAAACTAATGTAACATTGTGTGTTAACTACACTTCAATAAAAACATGAAATTAGTTTTCTTCTGTAAGTCTTGGTATCATCTGAAGCCCACATCATCTTAACTTTTTTTGAGTTGAAAAATGTTAATTCAAAGTGATATTACTATTTGTGCTATTACTTTTTTTCATTGAATTCAACAAATACTTGTACCATTAGCAAGATATCAGGAACCTTGTATATTTTCAGTGGTCTGCCACTATATCAGCCTTAAAAAGCAGACAGCCTCTATGAATCCCAGGTGGAACAAGCAAAGGGTAAGATTTTGTAAAGTGGAACACACTTACTAAATGGCAAGTCTCAAAGAAACACCCCAAGAGCAGTTGTACAATACACTTTCAGAGAGCCTACCCACTGAAGAGCTGACCTTATAAATTGAACATGCCATGTGGTTTTATTGTTTAAGAATACAGCTCCATTTATGTCTCCCCTGTTCACTGCTGTGTTCTTTAGTGGCTAGAGCTGTGCCTGGCACTGAGTAGATACACAACAAACATTTCTTGAGATTGGACTTGGAATGAAAAGGCTACCTAGGTCACTGTCCTTTCCAAAAGCTGCTGTAACTCCTTGATTTTCATCATTTCAATTTCTAGCTCTCAGTCCTTGGCATTTGAGTATCTCCATCAGCTGATCTTCCCAGCCTTTTTAAGGACTCAGAAACTCTCTGGTTTGGTTCACCATAGAGTTTATCTATAGCAATCCTCTATGTGATGGCTGAATTGCCTCTCCAATATTTGGTGACAAACATTCAGGCAGCTTCTACTGATGAAGTGGAGGGGAACGAACAGGCTTGGGCTTTGTGGTCAGACAGACCTTTGGGTGGATTGTGAATAGGTTTTTTTCACCTGTTTGAGCATCAGTAAGAGCGGGATAATAGCAGCTCAATGAGCACAATGAGCACAATCAACACAACTCTGGACAGGGGCCTTAGTGACAGTCCTGAATTCTTCTGTTCTGCCTAAAGAATAGTTTTCTCTTCCCAGTTGAAGACACTGGTTCCCCAATGTTGTGACCCAATCTGCTACTCAGGAAGACTGGACCAGCTTCAGATCAAGATCTCAGTTTGTTCAGCCGCTAGTTGGTCTGGCTACTGGTCTCACTCTCACCTTTCAGGACCTGCCTTTATTGGCATAACTTGCCTGGCATTTCAGCACCTTTCTTTCAGGCCTGCCCTTGCTCTGCTGACCCCACCCTGTTCTGAAGCTGAGTAGCTCCCTCCCATCCTAATGCCCCCACACTAATTTCCCACTGACCTGTGTCTGCCTCTCTTGCTGGCCTCATATGTCAGGGGCAAAATGGCTCATCAGCTCTCTAGATACTCAGATTCTTTTTTTGTGTGTGTGTTATATTAGTTACCATATAGTACATCATTAGTTTTTGATGTAGTGTTCAATGATTCATTGTTTACATATAATACCCAGTGGTCCATGCAATACGTGCCCTCCACAATACCCACCACCAAGCTCACCCAACCTCCCACCCACCCCCACTCCAAAACCCTCAGTTTGTTTCTCAAAGTCCACAGTCTCTCATGGTTCCTCTCCCCCTCCAATTTCCCCCAACTCACTTTTCTTTTCCTTCTCCTAATGTCCTCCATGTTATTCCTTACGTTCCACAATTCTTTAGCTAGATATACCAACTCTCTGAAGCCATCCACCTCTCGTTCTAAAGCTGTCATCCCTTGAGTAGGGATGGTGAGAGTGAAGTGTCTCATTTCCTTCCCTTGCTCCAATACTCTTGTCTCCTTTTTACACTGTTGTTGCAACATTTCTCAAGACAATTAAGTTTAGGCAATGTTTTAATGTCTTCAAAGGATAAGAGGGAAACTTTCCAAGGTGAAATTGACCTTTTATAAAGTGATGAGAATTTTTTCTTCCAAGCTGAGAAAGATCTGATTTCTCTTTTATTTGATCTAAACTTCAGTATGCAATCACACACATGATAAAGATGTACTGTGTCCACCACAGTAAAGGATACAAAGTCAAGCAAGGCACTGGCTCCATCCTGGAAAACCTTGTGTCTGGTTGGGGAGAAGGGTGAGCACATGGAAACATACTCTGTCATTTGGGGAGTCAGGGAAGGAGATTCAAAGGAGTGAGGGATAACTTCTACAGGTGGAGTTCAGGAAGCCATTGCCCTTCCACCAGTTAGATGTGACCCAAACCACATCTTAGAATCTGCTTGACAGCTTTGGAAAAACTGCATTCTTCCTGTATCAGACTCTCCATGGGTCCACAACTAAACAGATGCATAGCTGGGCACTCCTTTGAGGGGAGGCAACAAGTTTCCTCTCCAAAGAAACAGTATGTTTTGAGAGATACCATTTCTGAAGTGCATCCTATACAAGCAAAACTTTGTTTTCTCCCTTTCTTTCCAAGATAGGACTTGGAATGTCAAAATGAATTGGGCTGGTTTTCTTAGAAAAATCAGAACGTCTATTTTTTGTTTGTTTTTAATTTCATTTTATTTTTTCAGTGTTCCAAGAGTCATTGTTTATGCACCACATCCAGTGCTCCATGCAATACATGCCCTCCTTAATACCCACCACCAGGCTCATCTAACCCTACACCCGCCCTCCCATCCAAAACTCTCAGTTTCTCAGAGTCCACATTCTCTTATGGTTTGTCTCACCCTCCAATTTCCTCCCTTCACTTTCAGAACAACTAATTATCTAATGCCTCCACATGAAACTGGAATCTAGGTAAAAGAAGCAGTTCTTAGAGAAGGGATGCATATGCTCTGCCTATGTTTGAGGGAGGGAAAGACATTCCAGTGGACAGGATCAATATATGTGTGCAGGAAAGTGGAGACATTAGGACATATTCCAATAATAATGGCAATGGGCCCAGACTTAGACCTAGACTCAAATTTAGGGTATTCTTATTACTGTGTAACTTTGGACTAGTCTCTTAAGTTCTCTGAGCCTCAGTTTCTTTTTTTCAAAGTGAGGTAAAAAAATAGCCCTTTCTTATGGGTGAAAGTATGGAGTCATATATGTCAAGTGCCAGATACAGTGCTGAGCAAGGACAAGGTAGGCTAAAGGACCAAGAAGAAACAGCCAAGTTAGAAAGGAGGATTCAACCCAAGTTCTCTCTGACATTTTGAGCTTCAGAACAGCTCACAAAGCTGAAGGCAGGAATCCACCCTTTTGAAGTGTAAAATTTGGTACTGATGATATATTCTCAGTTCTGAGACCATCATCACAATCAATTTTAGGATGTTTCATCACCCCAAAATGAAACCCATGCCCATTGATGGGCATTTGGGTTGTTTCTATTTTTTGGCCATTATGAATAACACTGCTATGAACATTAATGTGCAACTTTTGTGCAGTCATGTTTTCAATTCTCTTGGATTATATACCTTCAAATGAACTTACTGGATCATGGGGTAACTCAATGTTTAACTTTTTGAGGAACTTCCAAACCTTTTCAAAGAGGTGCAACTTTTTATGTTCCCACCCCCAATGTACGAAGGTTGCAATTCTCCACATCCTCATCAACATTTGTTATTGCCAATCTTTTTTTATTGTACCCATCCTAGTGGGTGTGAAGAGGGTAAATGGGATCCTAACTCATGTCCTTTTGTGAGAATTATAAATCAATCATTATAAGGAAGAGTTTAGGAAACTATGACGTATACATCAAGTATGAGGTATTAGTAAGAAATAATTCTGGTTTTATAGCCTGGAGTGATCATGAATACTGGGTTTTGAGTAGTTGGGAACTAAGGCAGGATTTAGAGGAAGGGAGTATTTTTTAAGATTTTATTTATTTATTTGAGAGAGAGAGAGAGAATGAGTTGGCGGGGGAAGGGTGGAGGGAAAATCAGACTCCCTGTTGATCAAGTAGCCTGATGTGGGACTCAATCCCAGGACCCCCGAGATCATGACCTGAGCTGAAGGCAGATGCTTAACTGACCGAGCCACCAGGTGCCCCAAGGAAGGAAGTATTTTTTAGAAAGATGCATCTATCACTAGTTAAAAATGACTATAGCTATTTCAAAGGTCAAACTGCTCTGTTTCAAATGTTGGTGTATGTCAGGGTAATTAGTGAGATTCTCAAAATTACGACACACTAAAACAAAAGCAGCTTCATTTTTCAGTGTTATTATGAAGTGAATGCTAGTTATAGTGATGCCCCAAACTTGACCCTTCATTGAATTTTCTGCACTAGGTGTTGCCAAGTGAGTCACTGGCATATAAGAAGTCTTTGACTGTTTTTTTAAAAATTATTTAATAGTTCTATATTCCTAAGAGCTAATGCATTTTATTTTATTTTATTTTTTTCAGTGTGTTTGTCTGGTTTTTAAATGCAGCTACACCATTGCCAATCAATGACTAGGGTTCTGGCTTTGGACCTAGTCTGGTGTTCTTTACTCCTTTTATCTGTTTGATCTTGGGCAAGTCAGTCAGCCTCTTAGCTTTCCTCATAAGTTTGCTATGAGGTTTAAATGAGATAATACCTATGAAAACACCTAGCGCTGTGCCAGGAGCAAAAGGGTAGGTTTTTCCTTATCATCATTATTAGCCTGACCTGTAGGACAAGTCCCACGGTAGATCCACAGCCCTAAGTTTAGTCCAACTCAGAAGGAGTGATCTATTTTGACTGAAGTTGATCATTTATTATTATATTCATTGTATTATTAATAGTTTTTGAGGTATAGTTGACATATAGTAAACTGCACATGTTTAAAATGTACAATTTGTTAAGTTTTCACACATGTGTATATCCAGGAAACCATGATCAAAATAAAGATAGTGAATCTACCCATCATCCCCAAACCTTCCTTGCACCCTCATTCCTACCTCTCTTCACTCCCAGGGCCCAGGTAACCACTACCTGCTTTCTGTCCCTATACGTTACTTCGTATTTTCTAGAATGCCATGGAAATGCAGTCATTCAACATGTATAATTTTTGGTCTGACTTCTTTCACTCATCATAATTATTTTGAGATTCCTAGTTTATTCTTTTTATTGCTCATTAGTAGTGTGTGCTAATTGTATGACTATGCCATAGTTTTTTTATTCATACATGTGTTGATGGACAGCTACAAAATTTTCAGTTTTGGTCTATTACACATAAAGCTGCTATGAACATTTATGTACAAGTCCTTGTGTGACCATGTGCTTTCATTTCCCTTTGATAAATACCTAGGAGTGAAATAGTGAAGTCATATTTTAGATGTATGTTTTTAACTTTCTATGCAACTGTCAAACTCTTCTCCAATGTGCTTTTGCCAGTTGTGTATGAGAGTTCCCTTTCCTCCACATCCTTGCCAGCACCTGGTGTAGTCAGTCTTTCTAATTATATCCCTTTTAATAACTATGTAGATATGTGTTATTTTGGTTTGAATTTGCATTTCCCCAGTGACCAGTGATTTTGAGCATCTTTTTATGGGCTTATTAGCCATTCATGTATCTTCTCTGGTGAAGTGTCTGTTCAAATCTTTTGCTCAATTTAAAATATTGTGTTGTTTGCTTTCTTTTTATTGAATTTTGAGGATTTGTAATGTATTTGGATACAAATTCTGTATCCTATATGTGGTTTGAAAATGTTCTTTCCCTATCTGCTGCTTATCTTTTAATTCCCTTAACAGTGACTTCCAAAGAGCAGAATTTTTAATTTAACCTTAGTAAAGTCCAATTTATCAATTAGTTCCTGTATGGATTGTACTTTGGTGTCATATCTAAAAAATCTCTGCCTAACCTAAGGTCATAACTGTTTTCTCCTATACTTTCTATAGAAGTTTTATAGTTTCAGGTTTTATATTTAAGTCTATAATCCACTTGGAGTTAATGTTTGCATGTGACAGGAGGTATGAATGATCAGAGTTCTATTTCTTTATATATTGATATTCATTTTACCAACACCTTTGTTGCTAAAACTATACTTGCTCCAATGAATTACAGTTTTGTCAAAAATCAGTTTTCTATATATGTATGGGTTTATTTCTAGATTCTCTATTATGTTTCATTGATCTATTTATCTGTCTTTATGCCAAAACCACATTGCTTTGATTATTGTAGCTTTATAATAAGTCAAAACCAGGCACTGTTTGTCTGTTCTTTGTTCTTTCCTAAAGTAATTTTGGTCTTTTGTAGTTTCATTTGAAATTTTAAGTCATAGTGCCAATTTCTACCAAAAAAAACCTCATAATGATCAGGCTTGTACTAAACCTATAGACCAATTTGAGAAGATTGACACTTTAACAATAATTGAATTTTATAGTTTTCAGTACGTAGGTCCTTCATCTATTTAGTTAAATTTTTCTCTCAGTTTATCTTATTTTAGATGGTATTATAAATTTTTTATTTCAATGTCCAATTGATCATTGATACTATAAATTGAATTTTGTATATTAACTTTGTAATCTGCAGCATTGCTAAGCTCATTTATTAGTTTTAGTAACATGTCATCTGTGACTAAAGGCAATTTTACTTTCTCCTTTCCAGTTCAGATGCCTTCTATTTTTTTCCTTGCTTACTAATTGCCTTGTTGAATAGAAGTGCTAAGAGTAGCCATTCTTACCTTGTTTCTGATCATAAGCAAAAACTAGTCAGTCTTTACTCATTAAGTATGATGTTAACTGTGGTGTTTTTGTACCTTGCTTTTATTGGGTTGAGGAACTTTCCTTCTATTCCTAGTTTGTTGAGGTGTTTTGTTTTGTTTTGTTTTGTTTTAATAAAGAAAGGATGTTGGACTTTGTTGAATGCTCTTTTTGTATCTATTAAGATGATCATGTATTTTCCCCTTTAATCAATTAATATGAGGTATTACATTGATTGATTTTTGGATGTTAAGCCAGTGTTGCATTTTGGGGATAAACTTCACTTGTTCATGTGGTATAATCCTTTTTACAGGTTGCTGGACTTCTTTTTGCTAGTATTTTGTTGAAGATTTCTGTGCCCATATTCATAAGGGCTATTGGTCTGTAGTTTTCTTTTCATGTGATGTCTTTGGGTTTGATTTCAGGGTAATATTGGTCTGAGAGAATGAGTTTGGAAATGTTCCCTTTTCTGTTTTTTAGAAAATTTTGTGAAGCATTCCTGTAAATTCTTCTTTAAACATCTGGTTAAATTTACAAATGAAGCCATATAGGTCTCAAATTTTCTCTCTAGTATATCTTTTAACTACAAGTTCAATTTTATTAATTTAGGAAGGGCTATTGGGTTATGTATTTCTTCTCCTTTTCTTCTTCTTCTCCTCCTTCTAAATCTCCTTCCATCCTCCTCCTTCTTTTACTTATTACTACTGGCTTATTATAAAGGATACAGCTCAGAAAGAACCAAAAGGAAGAGATCCAATAGGGCGAAGTATGGAGGAAGGGACCCAGAGACTCCATGTCCTCTCAAAACCTGTCACTCTCCCAGAACCTTGACGTGTTGGCCAACCTGGTAGCTCTTCTAACAGCTTAGTTTATAGGTTTTTGTGGGAGTTCCCTTACATAGAAATGATTGCTTAAATCATTGGTCAATGGTGATTTATTCCATCTTTAGCCAGTCACTCCTTCCCAAAGGTCAGAGGTGGAGCTAAAATTTCCAATCCTCTCACCACATAGTTGGTTCCTCAGGCAACCACCCTCTTTCCCGAAGCTATCTTGGAGCCCTTCTAGAGTCACTTCATTAGCATAAAGTTAGGTATAGTTGAAATGTATTTTTTCTTAAGTGAGCTTTGGTAGTTTGTGTCTTTCAGAAAATTTATCAATTTTATGCAAGTTGTCACATTTATTCTCTTACATTGTTCATACTATTCTCTTATCATCTTAATATCTGTAAAATCTATTGTGATGTCACCTTTCTCATTCCTGTTGGTTATTTGTGTCTTTTCTTTTGTTCTCATTTGTCTGGCTAAAGGTTTATCAGTTTTATCATCCTTATCAAAGAATCCCCTTTTGGTTTCATTGGTTTTCTCTATTGTTTTTCTTTTCTCTATTGCATTGATAGTGTTTTAGTCCTTATTATTTTCTTTTGGGTTTAATATGCTTTTCTTTTTGTAGATTCTTAAGAAAGAAGCTGAAGTCACTGATTTGAGGCATTTCTTCTTTTCAAATACAGGCATTTAGTAATACAAATACAGGCAAATACAGGCATTTAGTAATACAAATTTCCCTACGAGCACCACTTTGGCAGCATCACATAAATTCTGTTGTGTTGTGTTTTCATGTTAATTCTGTCTAAAATATATTCTAATTTCCCTTTGATTTCTTATTTGTCCCATGAGTTACTTATAGGTGTATCATTTACTTTCCAAATATTTGGGGATCTTCTAGACATGTTTCTCTTATTGATTTCAAATTTAATTCCATTGTGGCCAGAGAATAAACTTCACATCATATGAATTCTTCTAAATTTATTGGGACTTGCTTCCTGATCAGAATATTATATCTTTGTTGGTAAATATCCCATGTGCACTTGAATGTGAATTCTGGTGTTATTTAAATTACTCTGTAAATGTCACTAGGTTAATTTAATTGACAATGTGGTTCAAATTTTCTTTATCTTTACTGAGTTTCTATCTACTTGTTTTCTCACTTGTTGAGTGAGGGGTATTGAAATCTCTGACTATGATTGTGGACTTGTCTGTTTCTTCTTGCAATTCTATCAGTTTTTGTTTCATGTAATTTGAAGATATTCTACTAGTAGCAAAATGTTTAGGATAATTTGTTCTCTTGATTAATTGACAGATTTATTATTATTAAATGACTTCTTAGCTTTGACAATATTTTTTCCTCTGAAATCTCTTTTGCCTGATATTAATAAAGCCACGCTGGCCTATTTACTATCACCTCTTTGCTACAGGGATAAAACCCAAATAAGAGACTGTCTACCTAATGAGGTAAATGAGCTGAAAATGATCACATAATTTCTCCACCTAGAAGCTGGAAGCTTGTTAGGGCTGTTCATATAAAAAGAATGCCACCGGTACTCCTCCAGGAAGGTAAGGTTTATTTCTCCAGAAGGCTGCAGGAGAAGGAAAGTAGTTAGGATGCTAAGAGTGCCAGCAGTAAAATAAACATATCTTGTGGATGAAGATACATGTTGAGAAGAGCTTTTTACATAAGGCATGCATGCCTCTGGTTAAGTCAAGCCCCATTCTGGGTGTACTCATCAGTTTTAGTTTGTAGTTTTTTGCATGCAAACACCCATTACAACTTGCAGCATCTATGTATCTGCTTCATCCCTCCTACACTATTAAAACCTAAGCCTGGTAGTACACCTACTGAGATAAGCAAGACCCCCCAGATTTGAAACAAGACTAGGATACCCATGGGACACTTGTATGGCTCAGTCAGTTAAGTGTCCAACTCTTGATTTTGGCTCAGGTCATGATCTCAAGGTTGTGAGATGGAGACCCATGTTGGGCTTTGCACTGGGCATGGAGCCTGCTTGAGATTTTCTTTCTCCCCCTCTTCCTCCCCTTCCCCCACTCTCTCTTGCTTACTCTCTCTCAAAATTTTAGAAAAGAAACAAGGCTAGGATACCCAACAGAGCAAGTTTATTCAATGAAGTCTTGATAGCCTGAAGGTAGTGATTTCAGTTTGGAAATCAGAAAACTGAGGAGAGCTATGTGGTTACTGGTAAAAGGAGGTGGGGATTAAAAAGATCCCTGGTACTGGCAAGAATTGATTGATCTTCAAGGTGTGTAGGAGGGAAATGAGATGATTCACATCTCTGCATAGACTTAAATATGGCCACATTATCATGGTGGATGGATTGAAGGTAAGATATAAAAAAGGTAACTTGGCATTGATGAAGGGTGGGAGAGAACAGAATGTATCACTGAATAGGATGGCTGTAGGGAAATTTGGAGGAAACACCCTCCCTGCCATGTGACCCACCAATATTGACATACAGAGATGAGGATGGTGACAGGTCAGTGTGGAAGACTCTTAAGGGGTGCTAAGAAAATTCCCCCTTTCTCCCACTGAAGCATCTTGGCCTATCCAGCATATCCCCGCTCCTGAAGTGTTGTCAGCATGGTCTTTTGTGATGTCTAAGCATCTCAGGGCTACCATTGGCTGGAGGGGAGCTTTGTAGACCAAACAAAGCTGAAGGGTGTGTCTGCTCATTGTCCTGTGGAGCATATATAGGCAGGTCAGGAGGCCTAGGGTAGACCACTGGGAATTTTTGCTTGGGAAGGGTGACCTGTAAACCACAAACTTCTAGTAGAGTTATAGAAAAACTGACTTCAAGCACCACAGGGAGGACAAAGAATACCGCCTGTCAACCTAGATCCAGAGGCAGTGGCAAGGTAAGATGACTTGACCCATGCTCTTCCTCATCTCCTTTGATTCCTTGGCCCATAGACTCCTTCCCTGTCCTTGCCTGGCACACATATCCTCTTCAGCCTCTCCCATCTCCTGAAGCCCCTGCCTGCTATCTTCCACCCTTTATCTTCTTCCCCCTGAATCAGTGCCCATCTGTGCTCAACCTATTGTCTTTGCAGGTGGCCAAGACAACTATGAAAGCTAAAAGAGACTTTCAAGAGAGTTTGAGAGAAGAAACCTCTCCCAGAGTTCCCATTCCTTTAATTAAGTCTAGAAAAACTAGAGGACCCATATTATTCAGCCATTATCACAGGCTGAATGAAAAGCTGAATCAAAATGAACCAGAGCAGAACCAAGAGAGTGTAGAGAAACCCACCACTTCAAATGAGGCCCAGGACAGCCAGAACTTAAGAGTGGGGCCAGAGACCTCAAATATCTGTGAATTCTCTAAAGTCTAACCACTAAGAAATGGCCAACTAAGAATCAAACCATGTACAAACAGGGTACGTGCATGTTGATGAATAAAACCAAAACCTGTGTGAAAATTGGCATGTGTGTGTCTCTGTGTGTCCTCTAATAGTAGAGAAGGACAAAGGGAAGAGGCAAGTATATGAGAAGGGAGAGAAGTAGGGTTGTACAGTGTTGGGGGTTAGACCAGAAAGTCCACAACTGGACAAACATTGGGAATAAGGACTAGGTAAGGTCTGAGCACTAAAGACAAATTTTGTAACACTATCCCATAAGCAAGGAGGAAAAGGGTGTTTCTGCATATGTATGGAGGCAGTTGTGGGGCATCAACATAAGGGTGTTATATTGGGTGAAATGTGGGGAGTGACACTGCCATCACCCCCAAAAAGCAGACAAATACATAAAATATATTGCCTCTAGACCACCTACCTCTTAGTGGTGTTTGTTGCATACTGCCCTGTGCTGCAAGAAATTAAAGACCCCCCAAAACACCAAAAATCTCACCCTACCAAAAGTCAATGACAACACCCTCAAGGACTGATTAGGCTACATTCTTGTTAAGAAAACTTGGAATGGTACAGTTGGCTAACAAGGGTGAGGGAGGACAGTGGGAGTGGTTCATCCATAGTGCAGGCAGTAAAGGGGATCATTGTTTGCAGACAATTTTTCTTTTTTCTTTTTTTTAAATTTTATTATGTTATTTGCAGACAATTTTTCATTAAACTTTTTATTTTGAGATAATTGTAGATCAACATGCAGTTGTAAAAATTAATACAAATAGGGGTGCCTGGGTGAGTAGTCAATTAAGGTCTGACTCTTGGTTTCGGCTTAGTTCATGATCTCACAGTTGTGGGATCAAGCCCTGCATTGGCTCTGAGCTCAGTGTGGAGTCTGCTTCAGATTCTTTTTTTTTTTTTTTAAAGATTTTATTTATTTATTTGACAGAGAGATCACAAATAGGCAGAGAGGCAGGCGGGGAGGGGGGGAAGCAGGTTCCCTGCTGAGCGGAGAGCCCGACGCAGGGCTCTATCCCAGAACCCCGAGATCATGACCTGAGCCGAAGGCAGAGGCTTAACCCTCTGAGCCCCCCAGGTGCCCCTAAAGCTTCATCATCTTTATAAGCCACTATCATCTCCTGCTTGATCCACTACAGTAGCTTTCAGCTTGCTCTTGCTTCTACTCTTGCCCCATTCCCCCACCCCACTCCAGTTTATTGCTCAAACAGTGATCATGGGTCTTAGAACATAAATTAATTATATGCAACTCTCCTGCTCTCATCTGTCCAGAGGGGTTTCTTATCTCACATGGTTGGTAATCTAAAGTCCTTAGCAGCCCTGCAATGCCCCACATGATCTGGCCATTCAAATGTCCCACCATCTCTACTCTCCAACCACGTGGGCCTCCTTGCTCTCACCTCACAGTCATTTCATTTGACTTTTCTTCTGCCAGGACACCCTTCCCTCAAGTATTTGTCTCCTTATGAAGATATACCAGATCACTCTGTCAAAAAGAACACTCTCTAGCCTGTTCCTTTTCTTTAAATTACTTGTCTTATTGACTGTACAATATTATGTGTCTATTTGTTTACTTTTTTTCGCATTTTTAAAAAATTTTATTAACATATAATGTATTATTAGCCCCAGGGGTACAGGTCTGTGAATAGCCAGGTTTACATACTTCACAGCACTCAGCATAGCACATACCTTCCCCAATGTCCATCTGCTTCAGATTCTTTCTCCCTCTCCCCACTCTGGCCCTTCCCACTTGTTCTTGCTCTCTCACTCTCTCTAAAATGAATAAATAAATTGGGTACAATTTGCCCAATTTCCCACAATGGTAACATCTACCTTTCAAAGCTATAATACAATACCACAACCAGGATATTGACATTGGGACAGTCAAGATGCACAACAATTCCATAACCAATTGAACCTCATTTCACCCTTTTATAACCATATCCACTTCTTTCTTGTTATAGACTGAATGTATCCCCTTAAAATTCATATATTGAGGCCTTAATCCCCAGTGTGATGGTATTTGGAGTTTGGAGGCTTTGGCAGGTGATTAGGTTTGGATAAGATCATGAGGTGGAGCCCCCATGATGGGACTAGTGCCTTTATAAGGCAGTGTAGGAACCTGAGCTTGCTTTCTCTTCCATCTAAGAATATAGCAAGAAGGCATCTATCTGTAAACCAGAAGAGGGCCCTCACTATGAACCAAGACCAGCACCTTAATCTTGTGCTTCCTAGCCTCCAGAACTATGAGAAAGAAATTTCTGTTAAGTCATCCAGTCTATAGTACTCTGTTATATATAACACACTGAGCTGACTAACACATCTCCCATACCCACATCCTTCCCTGGCAACTACTAATCTGTTCCCATTTTTATACTTTAATCTTTCCAAGAATGTTATATAAACTGAATAACAAATTACATAAGATTTCGGGACTTTTTTCACTTAGCATAATTATCTGAACATTCATTCAGTTTGTTGTATGTATCAACAGTTCATTTTTTATCATTGAGTAGTGTTCCATGGTATGATGGCCAGTGCCAGGATAAGACAACCTGAACTGTAATTCATGAATTGCTGAACGTTTGTTGTGGACAACCCTGAATTAAAAACTCCAGAGAGCGTGGGGTGCCTGGGTGGCTCAGTCACTTAAGCGTCTGCCTTTGGTTCAGGTCATGATCTCAGGGTCCTGGGATGAAGCCCCACGTCAGGCTCCCTGCTCAGTGGGGAGTTTTCTACTCCTTCTCCCTCTGCCCCTCTCTTCACTCATGCTCTCTCTCTCTCTAAATAAGTAAATAAAATATTAAAAAAAAAAAAAAAAACCTCCAGGGGCACCTGGGTGACTCAGTCATTAAGCGCCTGCCTTCAGCTCAGGTCATGATCCCAGAGCCCTAGGATCCAGCCCTGCATCAGTCTCTCTGCTGAGCGGGAAGACTGCTTATCCCTCTCCCACTCCCCCTGTTTATGTTCCTTCTCTCCCCGTGTCTTTCTCTGTCAAATAAAAACTTTTTTAAAAAAAACGGGATGTGGTGCAAAAACAATGAATACTGTTACACTGAAAAGAAATTAAAGTTAGTAATCCCATCAAAAAATGCTTGTAATATAA
The DNA here is from genome assembly GCF_902655055.1 of Lutra lutra. Classification (NCBI taxonomy): domain Eukaryota; kingdom Metazoa; phylum Chordata; class Mammalia; order Carnivora; family Mustelidae; genus Lutra; species Lutra lutra. Next base: position 3,693,072 of record NC_062296.1, on the reverse strand, counting down.
AAGTGAGGATATGCTCTTAATTTCCCAACATTCAGCAACAGGGTTTAAGTGCAGTGTACTTGGAATGGAGCTAGGGGAGGATAGCTTACTCTGCATAAATAAGATAATCAGACTTACTGTTAGATTTCTTTATTCACAAGTTTACTCATATTCTTCTATTGTGAATGGTTTTTCCGCATAGAGCTGAGGGTAATTAATTAGTAATTAATTAGTAAATACAGGCAAGCCATTCACAATATTGCCTGACACACAGCAAACACCCAATACATACTAATTTTTGTTTTGACTATTGATTTTACTGTTCTTCTTTTTTCAATTGTCATTCTACATAAACTAAGATCGATTCAGAAAAAAAAATTAAAAAAAATTAAAAAAATTTTTAAAAAGCTCCAGGGAGCAGCATCTGGGTGGCTCAGTCATTTAAGCCTCTGACTCTTGATTTCAGCTCAGGCAATGATCTCAGTGTCTTGGAATGGAGCCCCGTGGGAGGCTCCACCCTCAGCACAGAATCTCCTTGCCCCCTCCCTCTGCTCCTCCCCCACTCATTTTCTCTCTCTCAAATAAATAAATAAAATCTTTAAAAAAAATCAACAACAACAAAAAACCTCCAGGGAGACCCAGTTACGGGGCAAGGGCACAATAATGTGACATCTACCTCCAGGACCTCAACCACATTCCACAGTAAATATTGGAGGAAAAAAAGTCCCTTGGGGTTCCAGCAGAGGAAGGGAAAAAAGGAACAATTTTCAAATATGCCAGAACACTCTGTTCTTTGTAATAAGGCCTCCCCTCAGGACAGCCTAGTTAAACCAGAACCTAACCTGCTGGGGTATCATTAGAGCATAACTGACCAATGGGAAGGGAAATACCCAACTCCAGTTAGCTTTAGCTTTGCACATTGGAGAAGGGAAATACTCAACCCCAGCCTACTCTAATCATCCTGTCGCACATAAGGGGTGGGGGGAGAGAAAAGACTGAAACACTAGTGAAGTTCACAGTCCAGATGCACAAGCTCACTAAAAGCATGAGACATCTCATAGGACAATAGAACATTTCTCCCCAGACCTTACCACCACATTACTAAAGGCTTACAGCAGTTCCTTTTACCCAGTACCTCATGTTTGGCTATCAAGAAAAAATTACAAGACGTATTAGAAGGCAAAACACACAATTGGAATAGATAGAGTAAGCATCAGGACCAGACATGGTAAGGATGTTGGAATTATTAGACAGGAATTTAAAACAACTATGATTAATATGCTAAGGGCTCATGTGGATAAAGTAGACAGCATGATTGTGAAGGTGTAGAGCAAGAGGGATTCCCATTCATTGCAAAATGGTGCAGCCACTTTGGAAGATGGTTGGTAGTTTTTTGTTGTTTTTAAATAAAACTAAACATACTCTTACCATATGATCCAAGCCACATACTTGTTCTCATACTTGTTGGTATTTACCCAAAGGCATTGAAAACTTACCTCCACACAAAAACCTGCACACAAATATTTATACTTGTCAAAACTTGGAAGCAACAAGACGTTGTTAAGTAGGTGAATGGATAAACATGAATGGTGAATGGATACAACCAGACAATGGAATATTATTAAGCACTAGAAAAAAGAGCTATCAGTCCATGAAGAGAGATGAAGAAAACTTCAATACATATTACTAAGTGAAAGAATCCTTTCAACCTGAAAAGGCTAGACACTGTATGATTCAAACTTCAGTTCACCCTTGAAGAGCAGAACTTTGAATTGCATGGGTCCACTTATATGTGGACTTTTTTGGATAAATACAGTATAGTATTGTAAATGTATTTTCTCTTCCTTCTTTTTTTTAAGATTTATTTATTTATTTATTCGTCAGACAGAGATCACAAGTAGGCAGAGAGAGAGGAGGTAGCAGGTTTCCCGTTGAGCAGAGAGCCCAATGTGGGGCTTGATCCCAGGACCTGAGATCATGACCTGGGCCGAAGGCAGAGGCTTAACCCACTGAGCCACCCAAGTGCCCCTCTTCCTTATTTTCTAAATAATATTTTATTTTCTCTAGCTTACTTTATTATAAGACTAGAATATGTCATACATATGATATAAAAAGATGTATTAATCAACTATTGACCAGTAAGGCTTCTGGTCAACAGTAGGCTATTTGTAGCTAAATTTTGACAGAGTCAAAAGTTATACATGGATATTTGACTACATGGGGTGTCTATTCCTCTAATTCCCATGTTGATCAAAGGTCAACTATATATGACATTTTGGAAAACACAAAACTATGGAAGCAATAAAAGTCAGTGGTTGTCAGGAATTGGGGGGAGGGAGAAATAGGGCAGTGAAAATACTTCACATGATACTATAAGAGTAATATATTTCTGACCAAACCTATAGAATATATAACACAAAGGGTAAACCTTAATGTAAACTGTGGACTTTAGATGATTATTATGTGTTAATGTAAGCTATCAGCTATAACAAATGTCTTACTGTGGTGGGGGATGTTGTTAATGGGGGAGGCTATGCATGTATGAAGGCATAGGGTATATGGAAAATCTCGGTACCCTCTATTTTTTGCTGTGTACATTCAACTGCTCTAAAAAAAAGTCTTTAGAAATATATAAAATTATACAGACAAAAATCAGATATGTAAATTAAAATGGAATATTTAAAATATTCAAATAAAAAATTTAAGAAAGGAATAACAAAGAATAAAAACACAGAAGCAACAAATAAAACTGACACAATAGAAGGCCTAAATCCAATCATATCAGTAAGTACATTGAATATAAAAGGTGTAAACACATCAATTAAAAGACTAAAATTGTCAGCATGCCTGGATGGCTCAGTCAGTTAAGCATCCGATTCTTGATTTCAGCTCAGATCATCGGGTCCTGGGATCAAACCCTGCATTGGGCCTCCACTCAGTGGCAAATCTTCTTGTCTTCCTCTACCTCTGTCCCTCCCCTCTTCTCTCTCTCTCTCAAAATAAATCAATCTTTAAAAAAAGAGCAAAACTGTTGAATTGGATAACAAAAGTAAGAACCAACTATATGCATTCTACAATAAGCCCATTTATTTTTTTCCTATTCCTGTGTGTGTTATGTCATTAAATGTCAACTGGATTTTATTTATTTTTTAAATTGAGCATAGTTGATATACAAAGTTACATTATTTTTAGTTGTACAACATACTGAATCTACAAACCCATTTTAAATATAACTTATAAGTGAAAGAATTCATAAAGATATAACAAGTAAACATCAATGAAATTAATCAAGCATGTGTATATTATCAAGAAGGAGACTTCAGAATGAGACAATTGCCTGGATTAAAAGGGACTTTACACAGTGATTAAACAATGTATTTGCTCAAAATATATATAACAATTTACATGTGTATGTACCTCATAACAGAGTTCTAAAGTACATTAAACAGAAACAGAAATTAAAGGAAAGAGAAAAACCCAAAAATATTCTTGGAGAATCCAACACTCCTCTCCCAGTAATACATAGAACAAGTAGTTAGAGAATCAGAATGTATATGTCAGAGCTGAAGAACCTATCAGCCATCTTGACCAAACTGATATTTGTAGAGCAGTTCACCCAAAGAGTAGATTATAAATTCTTCTCATGTACATACAGACCATTCTCTAGAATATGTAACATCATAGACCATACAGTAAACTTTAGCAGATTTTAAAAAAATGAAATCATACAAAATATGACTACATCAGAATTAAACTAGAAATCATTAAGAGAAAGATACCTGGGAAGTTCTTTAACATTTGGAAATTAATAACATTTCTACATAATCCATGGGTCAAAGATTATAATTCAAGGGAAAGTAGAAAATATCATTAATTGAGTGAAAACGAACACAGCATAACCAAAATTTGTGGGATGTAGCTAATGCAGTGTTTTGGAGGAAATTTACAATATTTAATGCTTACATTAGAAAGGAAGAAAAAAAAATCTCAAATCAGTGATATAAACTCCAATGTTATGAGGCTAAAAGCACAATAGAAAAGTAAATTCAGGGGGTGCCTGGGTGGCTCAGTCTGCCTTTGGTTCAGGTCATGATCCCAGGGTGCTGGGATCTAGCCCCATGTCAGTCTGCTCAGTGGGGAGCCTGCTTCTTCCTCTCCCTCTGCCTGCCACTCCACCTGCTCATGCAGGAGAGGTGTCTCCCTCTCTGTCAAATAAATAAATAAAATCTTTTAAAAAAGAAAATGCAAAGCAAGAAGAATGCAAAAGTAAGGAAATAATAAAGATAAAAACAGAAATCATTGAAAATGAAAACCGTAAATAGGCTAAATCAATGAAACCAAAAGCTTGTTCTTTTTTTAAGTGTTTATTTAAATTCCAGTTAGTTAACATACAGTGTAATACTAGTTTCAAGTGTACAATATGGTGTTTCAGCACCTCCATACAACACTTGGTGCTCATCGCAAATGCACTTCTTAATTCCCATCACCTATTTAACCAAGACAAATGCCATATGATTTCACTCATATGTGTCATTTAAGAAAGCTTGTTCATTATAAAAATCAATAAAATCAATAATCCTTAAGCTAGATGGACCAAGCAAAGGAGAGAAAAGACACAAATTACCAAAATTTTGAATGAGAAAGAATAACAATATGGAAACTATAGACATTACAACAATGCTTAATTAATAACATGGACAACTCGGGGCGCCTGGGTGGCTCAGTGGGTTAGGCCGCTGCCTTCGGCTCGGGTCATGATCTCAGAGTCCTGGGATCGAGCCCCGCATCGGGCTCTCTGCTCGGCAGGGAGCCTGCTTCCTCCTCTCTCTCTGCCTGCCTCTCTGCCTGCTTGTGATCTCTCTGTCAAATGAATAAATAAAATCTTTAAAAAAAAATAACATGGACAACTCTATGCCCATAAATTTGACATCTTAGATAAAATGGACAAATTACCCAACAAAAAGTCGCTTTAGAAACAGATAACCTGAAAAGTTGTATTTCTATTAAAGAAATTGAATTCATAGTTTAAAACTGTCCACAAAAGAAAGCTTCAAGTCCAGATGGTTCCATTGGTTAATTGTCCTGAAAATCTAAAGGAGAAATAATACTCATTCCATTATAAAAACTCTCCAGGAAATAGAAGAGGTGGAAATACTACTAAATTCATTTTTTGAGGCCAGGATTAATGTGATTACCAAAACCCAAAGGCATTACAATAAGGGAAAACTACGGAGCAGTATCCCTCATAAACAGAAATGTAAAAGTTCTCACCACAGAATTAGCAAATTGAGTCCAACAACATATAAACAGGATAATGTATTGTGAACAAGCAGGGTTTACCCAGGAAACTCAGGGATGGTTCAACATGCAAAAATCAATCAATATAACATACTAAGAAAAAAACCCACACAATCATATCAACTGATGCAGAAGAATCATTTGACAAAATTCAACATCCATTTATGATAAAAAAAAACCACTCTGCAAACCAGAAATAAAAGATAAACCTGACAAACCTGATAATGTGATAAATCTCATCTATGAAAATTCTTAAGCTAACATAATACCTAGTGGTGGAAAATCGAATGCTTTCTCTCTAAGTCAAGAACAAGACAAGGATGTCTGCTTTAACCAATCTTATTCAAAAATCATTCTTGAAACTGTAGCAAGTACAATAAGGGAGGAACAAAGAATTAAAACACACCCACTGGAAAGGAAGAAATAGAACTATTTCTATTAGCAGACAGCACCACTGTCTAAGTAGAAAAATCTAATGAAATCTCAAATAGTCCCTAAAACTAGTGAGTTTAGCAAAATCACACTGTAGAAGTCAATATATAAAAATTAATTGTATTTCTATATACTAGCAATGAATATTTGGAAATTGAAATTTTTAACAGCTTTCTTGAGGTATAATGGATGTACAAAGATCCTGCACATGTTTAATGCATACAATTTGATGCATGGGGAATATGCATTCACTCATGATACCATCGCTACAATCAAAGTAATAGATGTCTCTAACACCTCCCAAAGTTTCCTTCTGTTCCTTTGTTTTGGTTTCTGTTTTGTTTTATTTTGTGATAGGAGCATTTAACATGGCATCTACCCTCTTAACAAATTTTTTAAGTGTGCAATATTGTTAACTATAGGCACTATATTGTACAAGAAATCTCTGGAACTTACTCAACTTACATAATTGAAACCTTGTACCCATTAAACAACTTCCCGGTTCCCCTTTTCCCAGCTCCTGGCCACCACCATTCTACTCTTTGCTTCTGTGAATTTGACTATTTTAGACACTTCATATAAGTGAAACATGCAGTATTTGTCTTGCTATGAGTGTCTTATTCTATCTAGCATAATATAGAAAAGAAGGATTTACAGTAGTCCCCCAAAGGGAATATTTATATGTAAATCTAACAAATTGTGTGTAGGATCTGTATACTGAAAACTACAAAATACGGGTAAAAAAGTTAAATAAGATCTAAATAAATGGAAAGATATACTGTATTCATGAATTAGAAGTCCGAGCATCATTAAGATGTCAATTCTCCACTAATAGTTCCGTGGACATAGTCTCCACCAAAATCACAACAGGTTTTTTGTAGATATCAGTAAACTTATTCTAAAATTTATATGACACGGATTGCATGGAGCACTGAGTGTGGTGCATAAACAATGAATCTTGGAACATTGAAAAAATAAATTTAAAAAGATAAAATTTATATGGAAACTATATTAAATAGAATAGAAAAAATTTGGAATTTCTTGGAAAAACGTTGGAAGACTCACCCTACCTGATTTTAAGACTTAAAATAAAGCTAAGGTAAACAAATCAGTGTGATATTGATGGAGGGATAGACACATGGATCAATGGGAAAAAAGTGAGAACCTAGAAACACACCCACACAAATATGGCCAGTTGAATTTTGACAAAATTGCAATGACAATTCAATGAAGAAAGAAGAGCCCTTTGAACTAATGCTGCATGAACAATTTCACATCCATATGCAAAAAAAAAAATTGAACCTTGACTTTACATATACCTCAAATCTTATACATTAATTAGCTCAGAATGTATTATAGACACTAAATGAAAAATTTTAAAATATAAAACTTTTAGATGAAAACAGGAAAAATCTGTGTGACCTTTTTAGAGAAGTAGGTTTTAGATACAATACCAAAAGCATGATCTATAAAAAGAAAAAATAATAAATAGGGCTTCATATAAATTAAAAACATTTCCTCTGTAAAAGACATCATTAAAAGAATAAAAAGACAAGCCATAGACTGGGAGAAAATATTTGCTAATCACATATCTGACAAAAGAACTTGTGTTTAGAATATATCAAGAAATCTCAAAACCCAAAAATAAGATCAAACAATCCAATTAGAAGAAATCAGAGAGGGAGATAAACCATGAAAGAGTCTTGACTCCAGGAAACAAATGGAGGGTTCTGAAAAGGAGGGGTGTGGGGGATGGAGTAACTGGGTGATGGGTATTAAGGAGAGCACATGATCTGATGAGCACTGGGTGTCATACACAATTAATGAATCATTGAACACTACATCAAAAGCTAATGATGTACTATATGTTGGATAATTGAATTTAAATAAAAAAAAAGAAAAATGGGAAGAAGATTTGAACAGATAATTCACCAAAGAAGATGACGGTGTATCAAAGAAAATACATGGAAGCTACATATGCATGTGAAAATATGCCCAGCCTCATTAGGTGGTTTGGAAATGCAATTTAAAACCACAATGAGAACCACTACATGTCTATTAGAATGACTAACATTCAAGATTATATAAAAAGGAAAAAAACTGACAAACCGTGTGCTGCTGAGATTGTAAAGCTTCTAGAAGCCTCATACAATGCTGGTGGGAATGCAAAAACGGTACTGTCACTTTGGAAGCGAGTTTGGAAGTGTTTTTTTTTTTTTTTTTTTTTTAAGTTAACCATATACTTCTCATATGACCTCGCAATCTTACTCCTAGGTATTTACCCAAGTGAAATGAAAGCCCATGTTCACACAAAAACTTGTATGTGTATGTTTATGGCAGCTTTATTCATAATGTCAAACAAAAAGTGGAGACATGAGTGCTGCGAAATGTGTAAACCTGGCGATTCACAGACCTGTACCCCTGGGGATAAAAATATATTATATGTTTATAAAAAATAAAATTTAAAAAAAAAAGTGGAAACAACCCAAACATCCCTCAACTAGAGAATGGATAAATAAAGTGTGACACATCCATCCAATGGAATACTACTCAGTAATAAAAAGAACAAACTACTGACACACACAGGATGGATGAACCTCAAATGCATTATGCTAAGTGAAAGAAGCCTATCTGAAAAGGTTACATACTGTATGATTTCATCCCTATGACATCCTGGAAATGACTTATGTGTGGGGCAGGATGTTTAACTATAAAGGAGTAGCATGTGAGCACTTTAGGGGGATTAATTATGGAATTGTTCTGTGTCTTGATTATGGTAGTGGTTGTATAATTCGGTATTAGTCGTCAAAACTCATCAAACTGTATACCAAAAGAGTGATTTTTTCTGAATAAGAATAAAAATAAACTTATATTTTAAAAAACGATATACATTGTGTGTGTGGGGGGCCCTCTGCCTGGCTTCTGAATGAAAGTTTGTGAGAGAGCAAGAGCAGATGTAAATAGACCAGTTAAGTGGTTACCTCAGTTTTGCACATTAGAAACAATGGTGGACTGGGCTAGGGCAGGAAGAGGATTTGGATCAGAGTGAACAGATGTGAGAATTATGAGGGGATAGACTGAACAGTGAATGCTTGGGAGAGGGAGTGGAATGAGACTAGAATTACTCCTAGGTTTCTGGTTTGTTCATGAGATTGAGTAATGCTGTTTATAAAATAAAGAATAGAAGAAGAGGGCCAAGAGTTGGAAGAAAGATAGTATGTTTATTTGGGGACATGGGACATTGTGGAACAAGCTCTGCCTGTGTATGGGATGTCAACATAGAAATGGTCAGCAATGACTTGAATATTCAGGTCTGGAGCTCAGAGGGAAATTTCTGGGCTAGAGATCAAGATTTGTGAACACATGAACTTGGAATTGTTTCTTCAACATATGAAACATGTTCCTGATCTTATTTGGCCCCTCTGTTGCATTCAGCAGTTGTCCTCTCCCTCCTTTTAAAGCTCTTTGGTGCCTTAACTTCCATGACAATGCACCATCATGATTCTCCTTGCATTTCTGTGTCTTTTTTTTCCCAGTCTTCTTTGTGGACTCCTCTTCTTCCATCTGATGAATATTTTTCGAAAACCCTACTACGTGCAGGTTGTTATACCAGGTGTTGACGTCTCTGCCCTGAAGTGGTGTATAGTCTACCAAACTCTTCATTGGCCTGCCCTTTAAGTAATAGCACCTCCAGGCTTCTGCCTACTGCTCTTCCTGGGCCCGGTATTTTGGCCTCTAGGTGGCCCCAGAGCATCTAAGATGAATAGGAAGGGGCCTGAATAATGAATCTATAAGCACTCACAGGGTCTTCAGTAGTCTAGGCCTTAGTCAAGTACATCCAAAGCAGGCTCAAAAGGAAGTTGTTATTGGACTTTATGATCTGGTCTGTGTTCACTCTGCAGGCTCATCTTTCTCTTATTTCCCCCTTCATTCATTGCCTTCTGGCCACATGAATCTTTTCTCTCTTCCTGTAATGCACCAAGCTCAGTCCTGTCTCAGAGCCTTCACCCTTGCTGTTTCATTTGTTTATTACCCCCTTGCTTGTGCTACCCAAACATCCTCAACCAACTCTTTGGGTGACTCCTACTCCATCCTTTAGGTTTCAGTTTGTTAAATATGCTTTCATCAGAGAGAGATGCTTTCATCATCTGACCTTCCCAAACTGAATGAGGTCCCCTTTTCATTTTGTTTCATAGCATCCTATACTCTTCTTTCCTAGCACCTTATATGATCTGTAATTTTCCTTTCAATAGATCTCTACTCCACTAGACTATAAACCCTAGGAAGTCAGCAACTATATTTGTTCTCTGCTGTATTCCCTGTGCCTGGAACACAGTAGAGGCTCATTATGTGTTTATTGAATGAATAAATAAGTAAATGGCTACCTGGAAGTTCAGGAAAAAAATGTCATTCCTGGAGGTAGACAAGCCAAGGGCAACCATTTGGATTTACTCCAACATTACTCATATACCATAGGTACTCAGGGCTCTTGCAGTTCCATTTCAGCCAGAAGACAGATCACGGAGGTTAGAAATCCTAGATTCTTCTTGCAGCTTTTCTAATTACTAGTTTTGTCATCCTAAACCAGCTTTTTGCCCACCGCCACCCCCTCCCCCCGCCACGGACTTCAGTTTCCTCATCTGATAAATGGGAGTAGTAATTCTTATCCTGCCTACCTCACAGTACTCATGGTGATAATCAAATGAGATAAGATATCCTATGGCACTTTATAAGCAATGATGCACTATGCATACATAAAGGATGGCTGTCACAATGCCCCATCTCAATTGGACTGTTATTGCCACCAAAGATTTCCTCAGGACTCCCCAACATCAATTCTCTGAGACTCTGGAGTAAATTGGTTACTTCCCACACAGCTAAAAGAGGTGCTCATTAGAGAAAACACACGAGCCAGCCCAACCTGGTTTTCTGGAGTCCATTACACTGTTTTCCTTTCCTAAAAAGGTAGATCATAGCATTTTGACAGAGGATGGGACAACAAGAAGCCATGGCTCATTCTTTCAATAGCAGTATGTTTAGGATGGACCCAGGGATGGCTAAGATGGACTAACAGCTCACGCTTGTATGCAGAAAGTTTGTAATAGTCAAATTCCAAGGATAGGTCATGTCACAAGGAGAGTGGACATTCATTTGTTACACAAAACACAGACTCCAGGGACCATCTTCTCCAGGAAGGGATACATTCAACCATACCACACAGTAAAGATGGATTGGCAACTCATGTTTAAGGAGACAAAGGTAAGAGAAGAGCTGGGACTTTTAAAGGAAATTAAAGCTACCTCACACAGACACAGTCAGTCCCCTGGGCCTGAGGAATTTTTAGATGGAATAACAAACACACTATTTGTAAAGCAGCACCTGTTTGGCTTGTGGTGGTCATTTAAATATTTGTTGAACAAGAAACAAATTTCTTTGCAGAATTATGAACAATGAGACTTGAAAGAGGCAAAAGTTACTCTGATTTTTCCATAAACAGAAACAGGCAATTCCAGAAAGTAAAGACCGGGTGATTTTAAAGTTTGGTTGGATATCTGTTCCCAAAGTGAACTGATTTTAAAAATTTCTGTCAGTCTGGAGAAACATTTTTTTAAAACTTTTTTTTTTAGATTTTATTTATTTATTTGACAGAGAGAGATCACAAGCAGGCAGAGAGGCAGGCAGAGAGAGAGGAGGAAGCAGGCTCCCTGCTGAGCAGAGAGCCCGATGCGGGGCTTGATCCCAGGACCCTGAGATCATGACCTGAGCCGAAGGCAGCGGACCAACCCACTGAGCCACCCAGGCGCCCCTGGAGAAACATTTTTAATGATATGTGCATTAGGAATATACCTGACATTGTTCTAGTCACTGTTTCTATCAATACCATAGGGTATTGACATATAGACATTTAAGCCAGTTGGTCACATTTGAAGGTTTTCTCCTTGCCCTCATGGAAATAGGCCTGGTCTGCTCCAAGGACATGTCCACTTCCACAAAAGGATCTGGGTAGTCTGAAGTGTTGCCTTGAATAAGGGAGAAAGAGCATTCAAATAAGAATATATGTGGGCAAGATCACTTGCCACTGTGAACAGGTGAGGTAATGCAGGACACTTAAGGTTAAGAAAGCAGACCAGCTGGGCTGGAATGCAGAGTCCATGTTGGGAAGAATAATTGAAGGTGCTAAGATTGGTAGTACAGTGTGCAGGGACCAGATCAGGAAAGCCCTGAAAACCTGACTAAGAAGTTTGAAATTTATGATTTCTGCCAATGTCCAACAATTCATTCACTTATTCATTCACTCATTCAGCATATATTTATAGACTACTTTCTGCTTGAACCTGTACTTACTTCTCACTAGGCATACAGAGATGAGGAAGACAGGATCCTGCTTTCAAGACACTCACTGTCTTACAAGGCAGTCTGACTCATCAATAAACATTTGATTACAAGAAAGCACCAGAGAGCAGGGAGGAGGGGATGTTAGGAGAGTCACGGTGCAGTCGCTGGGATAGAGGTAAGAGTGGTGTTTAGAGTGCAGTCGAGGTCTTCCTTAGGTTCCAAATTGCCCTCCCATGGACCAGTACTTGCTGTGTGAATGTGTATCACTGGACAATGTGAAGAGTTTTTCACAAGTAAAATGTATAAAAAATGTTTTACTGTAAGATTTTAATCTTTCCTATATTCTTGATAAGAAATATCCATCATTCTTGATGAAGTCCCAAAAGTCCATTTTTGCTTTTCTTTCCTTTGCCTTTGGAGACATATCTTGAAAGAAGTTGCTGTGGCTGATATCGAAGAGGTTACTGCCTATGTTCTCCTCTAGGATTCTGATGGATTCCTGTCTCACGTTGAGGTCTTTTATCCATTTCGAGTGTATCTTTGTGTACGGTGTAAGAGAATGGTCGAGTTTCATTCTTCTACACATAGCTGTCCAGTTTTCCCAGCACCATTTATTGAAGAGACTGTCTTTTTTCCACTGTATATTTTTTCCTGTTTTCTCGAAGATTATTTGACTATAGAGTTGAGGGTCCATATCTGAGCTCTCTACTCTGTTCCACTGGACTATGTGTCTTTTTTTATGCCAGTATCATGCTGTCTTGGTGATCACAGCTTTGTAGTAAAGCTTGAAATCAGGTAACGTGATGCTGCCAGTTTTTTCTTTTTCAACATTTCCTTAGCGATTCGGGGTCTCTTCTGGTTCCATACAAATTTTTGGATTATTTGCTCCAGCTCTTTGAAAAATACCAGTGGAATTTTGATCGGAATGGCATTAAAAGTATCGATTGCTCTAGGCAGTATACACATTTTAACAATGTTTATTCTTCTGATCCAAGAGCATGGAATGGTCTTCCATCTTTTCATGTCTTCTTCAATTTCTTTCGTGAGTGTTCTGTAGTTCCTTGAGTACAGATCCTTTACCTCTTTGGTTAGGTTTATTCCCAGGTATCTTATGGTTCTTGGTGCTATAGTAAATGGCATCAATTCTCTAATTTCCCTTTCTGTATTTTCATTGTTAGTGTATAAGAAAGCCACTGATTTCTGTACGTTGACTTTGTATCCTGCCATGTTGCTGAATTGCTGTATGAGTTCTAGTAGTTTGGGGGTGGAGTCTTTTGGGTTTTCATGTCATCTGCAAAGAGAGAGAGTTTGACTTCTTCCTTGCCAATTTGGATACCTTTTATTTCTCTTTGTTGTCTGATTGCTGTTGCTAGGACTTCTAATACTATGTTGAACAAGAGTGGTGAGAGTGGGCATCCTTGTCGTGTTCCTGATCTCAACGGGAAGGCTGCAAGCTTCATCAAGATCAAAAGCTTCTGCACAGCAAAGGAAACAGTCAAGAAAACAAAGAGGCAACCCATGGAATGGGAGAAGATATTTGCAAATGACAGTACAGACAAAAGGTTGATATCCAGGATCTATAAAGAACTCCTCAAACTCAACACACACAAAACAGATAATCATATCAAAAAATGGGCAGAAGATATGAACAGACCCTTCTCCAATGAAGACATACAAATGGCTATCAGACACATGAAAAAATGTTCATCATCACTAGCCATCAGGGAGATTCAAATTCAAAGCACATTGAGATACCACCTTACACCAGTTAGAATGGCCAATATTAGCAAGACAGGAAACAATATGTGTTGGAGGGGATGTGGAGAAAGGGGAACCCTCTTCCACTGTTGGTGGGAATGCAAGTTGGTGCAGCCACTTTGGAGAACAGTGTGGAGATTCCTCAAGAAATTAAAAATAGAGCTTCCCTATGACCCTGCAATTGCACTACTGGGTATTGACCCCAAAGATACAGATGTAGTGAAAAGAAGGGCCATCTGTACCCCAATGTTTATAGCAGCAATGGCCACAGTCGCCAAGCTGTGGAAAGAACCAAGATGACTTTCAATGGAAGAATGGATAAGGAAGATGTGGTCCATATACACTATGGAGTATGATGCCTCAATCAGAAAGGATGAATACCCAGCTTTTGTAGCAACATGGATGGGACTGGAAGAGATTATGCTGAGTGAAATAAGTCAAGCAGAGAGAGTCAATTATCATATAGTTTCACTTATTTGTGGAGCATAATAAATAACATGGAGGACAAGGGGAGATGGAGAGAAGGGAGTTGAGGGAAATTGGAAGGGGAGGTGAACCATGAGAGACTATGGACTCTGAAAAACAATCTGAGGGTTTTGAAGGGGGGGGTGGGAGGTTGGGGGAACCAGGTTGTGAGTATTAGGGAGGGCACAGATTGCATGGAGCACTGGGTGTGGTGCAAAAACAATGAATACTGTTACGCTGAAAAGAAATAGAAAATTTTAAAAAATCCATCATTTTTTGAAAGAGTGGTGATTAAGTAGATGGTAACTGGACTTCCTTATTTGGTAAAAAGTTGCACTCACATCACTTCCTCCCCTGCTGGCTTATTATGCCAGTTGGCACCTTTGGAGTATAGCAGATGCACCTTAGAAAGTACATGGGCAACAGCAGAAGAAGAATGGAAGAGAAGGGCAGGCAGTTTAGATAAAGATGGAAGGTAGGGAAACCAACTTAGAACAACAATCGGGTTGACAGGAACAAGTTTGGTGTTCTCCTGGCACTTGCCTCCATGATGCATACAGCCAAAGAGGGTACACAGAGCTAGAAAAGCCAGAGATGACCCAGCACAAAAAAGGGGCTCATTTAAAATGGAAGGAATTCATCTGGGTATCAAAAGGAATGTCAGGCTGGAGAAGCAATTTGCAGAATGGTGACATGAATATCTCTGTGTTCCCACTTCCCAATGAAACAACCATAAGTGGTGAATGTTACTGAAGAACACAACTATTTAAAGTCTCTGGAAATTCAGATAGTATTCAGCAAATGGGGAAACATTTATTTTAAAAAATCTACTATGGGGCACCTGGGTGGCTCAGTGGGTTAAGCCTTCAGCTCAGGTCATGATCCTAGGGTCCTGGGATCGAGCCCCGCATCAGGCTCTCTGCTCAGTGGGAAGCCTGCTTCCCCCACCCTCTCTGCCTGCCTCTCTGCCTACTTGTGATCTCTCTCTCTGTCAAATAAATAAATAAAATCTTTTTTTTTTAAAAAGGAAGTTTTAAAAAAAAATCTACTAAATTGCAGTAGGAACAATGACTCACTCCCTTACCCACCCCTAAGCTCAGTATGTTGGAAGTTCAACTTCATCCAGCTGCAGCTCAGGACCACTTAGGACTAAGGGATCCCTATAATCCCAGCTACAGGCTAGGGTTGATTTCTTCCCAGCAGAAGCAAGTTGTCAGTATTACTGCTCCATGTTGCAGAGATTTGGAGCTCAGAGAAGAGAGGGGAGGGGAGGAGAAAACTGTTCAAAGAAGCTGGCTTTTTAAAAAGATCAATGAAATTCACAAATTTTTGGATAGGTAGACCAAGAAAAATGTGAGAAAACTCAAATTACTAAAATCAGGAATGAAAGAGGGAACATCACTACTGCTCTGACAGTAATGTAAAGGATTATAAAGGAATAGCATGAACAACAGTATACCAACAAATTAGATAACCAAGAAAAAATGGAAAAATTTCTGCAAGGACACGAAATTCTGACACTGATTTAAGAAAAAATCTAAAGGACCTTTAAAAAGTTCAAATAACCTGCCAGTGAATAAACCAGACCCACATGGCTTCATGGCTGAATTCTACAAAATAGTTAAAGAATTAACACCAATCTTTCTCAAACTTTCAAAAATAAAAGAGGAAGGAACATTTCCCAATGCATTCTAGGAAGCCAGTGTTATACCTTGATATCAAAACTAGATAAATACCTTATAAGAAAACTACAGACCAATATTCCTTATGAATATTGATGCATAAAACCTCAACAAAGTGATTACAAACTGAATCCAACAATGTATAAAAAAGATTATGTACCATAGCTAAATGGGATTTCTCCCAGGAATGCAATGTTGGTGTATGTATGTGAGTGTGTATGTGTGGGGTATTTTCTATATTATCCTAATTTTCTCTGTAGAGTACTTCCCCTCCTATTATATTTAATTAAATAACATAAAACTTTGTGATTTAAAGCACAGCAAAATCACAACACACATGAGACCAAATTCTGCCTCTAGTTGCCTATTTTTATAAATAAAGTTTTAGAGACAAATGGAACATAGTGTAGGGGAGGAAAACTTTCCCCATCTTCTCTTCCAGGTTCTTTGGCTGATCTAATAATTAAATTGACATAAGAAAGATTAACAGGAGAAAAACAGATTTAATTTTTCCATACAGGATCTCATAAAAATATGAGATTCAAAGAAGTTACCAAAGCAGGCAGCTTTTAAACCTTTTACACAGAGAAACAATGCATTTGCAATGCATTGACTAGACAAAGAAGTTTGTTCATATAGGTTTCTCAGCCTTAAATTCCCTATCTCTGGTGATAAGGATGCCTCTCTTCCTCCTGGTACAGGGAGTATACCTCTCACATGGGAGATTTATTTCCTGTTTTCAGGGAGACAAAGGAGGATCAGAGTGTCCTTTTTGTACTCGTTGTTTCTTAAGTAACATTAATTCAAAAGAATCAATATGCCAAAGTCGTGCATTTTGAAGTAGCATATTCTGCCCCCACCCAATGGCTACACTCATTATTTACATGTGGTTGAGAGAAAGAGAGAGACTATGAATGGCCCACAAAAGCCTGAAATATTTACTGTCTGGCCCTCTACAAAGAGTATTATCTGGATATGTTCTAGATCTGAAAATTAAATTTCTGAGTTTAATAACCTGCCCAACATCATACCACTATGAATGTGATAGAGTTGAAATTTGGGTGCAAGTCACCTGATTCTGGGGCCCATGGTCAAAACCTATATCACACTGACTCATTATCTGAGAGTGCTGCTCTTAACCCTCTACTCCCCACAGTGATCTCTAGATTTAATGTTTGCTTTCCAGAATATTAGCTATTTTATTTTATTTTCATTTTTTAAAATATTAAAAGGCATCTATTTACCTCTGAATATTTCTTCAGATATACTTCATCAATTTAATATTAACTGTATTGTTTCATAGTCTATAATCACTCATTCATTTATCGTCTCTTTAATTTCTGTTGGTGAAATCATCTTACTTTTTCAATTTTCAGGTAGATGCAATTATTTTTTCATTAAAATGTAAAACATGTCATATTTTATTTTCCAGTGAGTATATACACAGTTTTCCATGTATACAGAGGAGAGAATACTTTTTGTACCATACCTGATTTGTTGAGTTAAAGATTTCTTGCTTCTATATAATGTATGATTTTTTAAAACTTTTTAATAGTTCTTAAAATTTGAGTATAGTTGACACAGAATGTGATACTAGTTTCAGGTGTAAAACGCAGTGACTCAACTTCTCTATACAATATAATACACAGTTTTTAAATGTGCTCAAGTATAACATGCTCAGAGAAAAGTGCACAAACTAGAAGGTACACCTCAAAAGAGGATCAGAAAATAAACAATCGTGTGTATCCATTCCAGATAACTTGCTATATGAAATCTCTGGTTAATAGTAAAAAAATCACTTGACTATCCGTATTAAAACACAGTGGCACTAATGGGCCAACTTGTAAAGATTTTTTAAAAATGTGGGGATTTTTAATATTTGAAAAAAGAACCTGCATTGAGAAGAATGCTAGGCTGTGACTTGGGAGACTTAAAGCTTAGTCTCAGCTGTGCTGGTTCCCTGTCCCCTGTCTCTTTGCTCCTGAAGTCCCCTGCTATACAAGGAATTAAAACAAGATGCTCACCAAGATGCCTCCAAACTCTGACTGTTTGGAATTCTAGAAGTACGTTCTTATTTATTGGTTTAACTGATATCAGAAAGTCCAGAATTAACAAATTAAGAAAAAAAAACCAACTCAATTATAAGTCAAACGGCACCTTTCAAAGATATTAAAATTCTATTCAAATGAACTGGCCAGAGAAAAATTTAACTGGACAATGTAGTCATTTTGAAAAACAAGTTTTTGGCCATCTTTAGTTAAACAATTTGGCAATGTGTATCAAGGGCCATAAGACTTTTCTTGATCTTAAGAATTAATCCCATTTCTTTGACTGTACTCTAAGGAAATATCTTTATGCACCCCATTTCTTTGACATTATTCTAAAGTGATCACCTTATGCACAAAGACAATTATCACATTGCAATAGGGAAAAGTAGAGATGACCTAAATGTCCTACAGTATCTAAAACAATAAGGGTATTTTCTTACGGAAATATAGTTGACACAGTGTTACATTAGTCTCAGGTGTACAACATATGATTGCAGAAGTCTGTACAATATGAGGGGTATGTTTAAATAAATTATGATATCTCCATAGACTATGTTATCATGCAGAAATTAAAATCAGGTTGTATAATTTTATTTAATAACATGAAGAAACCTATTATAATGTTAATTTCTAAAACCAGAGTGTAAAATTAAGTACACAATATGGTCTCAATTATGTAAAAGAAAATATAAATGAAAGGAAGTGTACAGAGTCAGTATCATGATTGCTTCTGCCTGATGAGATTATGTGTTTTTAAGCTTGTTCTTCAAGCTTTTTATTTTTTTACAAAGACACACATTGCTTTTATAATCATAAAAAGAGACAAAGATGATGTATGTTCAATTGTTCCAAAATGATTAAAGTAAAGTACTTGACAAATAATGAAAAGGGCTATGTTTTCTTCCTGATGCATTATTTATAGGGAAAACAATTCCTATTAGTCCCTGTTTTCAAAAAGCACAATGTATACTCTTCACAGTTGCCAATACAATGCCGGGGTAATGTTGGTAAAAAGCACAGATGATAACCCCAGAGATCTGTCTGTTGATTAAGCGACCCTTTGAAATTAGTCCATGAAAAGGTCACTTACTCTTCAACAAAAATAACGTTTTAGTCCATGTCCTCTAATTTCACACAATGAGGGTGTAATTTAAATATATATATATTTTTGAAGTTTCAATTTAGTTTGAAGAGGTATTATGTAAATATTTTGAATATTCAATTTAAAGTTCAACATAATAGACTGGCACCTATTGAGCAACCATGCTGTTCCACAAGGGGACAAAGGCAACTTTCACAAGTTTTAATTGGCAGGGACCTTTTTGCACAGAAAGGTTAGCCTCATTTGAATACTGTTTGTATTTATGTGGTCCTAGCTGCCTTAATAACTCACGAATCAGCTGATGGATCATCTGTCCCTATTTGATAGATACATCTCTCAGATGCAGATCAATCTATTTTGAAATGAACAAAGGGGCAAAGGTCTTTTTGGAGATGTTCCACAGGAGATGAGCATGGAAATGAATGCTCAGAGGGCCTTTCACACACCAAGGCGCTGCTGACTCATTGAGCTGCATGGATGGATGGGGATACATTCAGCTTTGCCTGTTCTCCTCTCAACTTGTTTTTGTGATCAAGGAGATACACTTCCAAAATGGTAAGTCGACAGTGTCTGGGTAGGAATAATTAGCAGGGAAATAGTACACACATTCTCCATCCTGTACCTCATTCTCTGAAGGTATCAACTAAGCATCAAATTTGATCTGGCCCTGTTCTCAGCCCATCCATACACTTAGATGTTGTTTAAGTATCTCTCTGCTCTCAAGTACTCAGGTCTCAACTCCCTGCATCATCACCTCCCTCTGTGTTCTATTTCAAACTTATCACCCACTGTGTGCCATCTTTCTTTCTTGATTCCCAGGACTGGAGAGACCCTGGCCTGTCTCTGGTTTGATTCTGCTTTCACTCTTTGGAAGCCGATGCTGATTTACCTATGACCCTGACCTCCACGCCCTTCCCCCTCATCCTACACAGGGGTCCTGTGTAGGTGCTCCCTACAGAGCTGGCTTCAAACATCTGCTGAAATTAGCCTTTCACATTTCACCACTGACCATAGCTAAGACTAGTTCAAATAAACAAATAATTAGAGTTGAAAAGAGATATGTGATGTCCAACAACAAACCAACATGCAACATTATCCAGAAGGGCCATCTAAATTGGAGCTTATTTTATCACATCAGTAAGAAAGTATACAACCTGAAAACATTCAAAGGGAATCATTTTCCACTCTTTGGCCTGACACCAAACACTATCCAGTCCCCCAGTCCAACGTTGCACATTAGCCCATTTTCAAGTATTACGTGTGAGTAAGTAGTGAATTTATGTAGCAGCAAGCAAAACTCAGGGTCCTATATGGTGGAGCTGATTGCACTCTGTGGAATGTAAAGCCATGAGGTTTTAGGAAATCAGCCCCAAAAGAAGACCTGAACAGTTTTGTTAAAGCACTGTTTTTAAGGGTCCTGTTGTTTGTGTGCACTGGACAGCTTATGGCTTTTGAGATGATTGTTAATAGTGAATGTTCTCTCTCTGTTTCTCTCTCTCTCTCTCATAGACTATTAATGATTCTTTTACCGGTGGGATCCCAAAGTGCTGAAACAACCTACCCAAGAGCTTCCAGCCTTCATCAGGTACCTGTGGGGCTGGGGAATCAGCTTTAGCAAGTTCATTAACTATTTTCAACTAGCCGCACAAATCCTAGAAGCTAATTGCTCATTTGCCAAGCAGGGTGGGCCTTGTTCTCCAATTCTTGGTGTCGAAATAACTGAAACTTGTTTGCATTTTCCAGCAAGAAGCGATTTCACTTAATGCTTTCAATATGGAAGCACTCTGGTTAAAGGCACTGAGCAGAATTTAAAGGAATTGTTGCGTCTTCAAAATTAAACTATAAACAGAGGGCAATTTTAAGAATTTGTAAATCCTTCTTCCTGATCCTGAAGTCTTTCCCTGGGGCTGATGTTAGGCAGGGCTTGGTCATTTTCCTTCAAGGGAGGGAGAAATGCTAAATTAAGCTCCCCAGGAGATTTCTTTGGCGTGATCAGCCATGAGTTTTCTCCATAGTCAAACATTACAAATTACAAAATTACAAAATTATATTACAAAATTTTAATTCACCATAAATCAAAACAAGAAACACTGAAGTTTCATATTTGGTAGATTTCAAGATGACACTTACTAATGTGTGGGCGTGCATGCATTTGAGGGGGTGAGTAGGAAAGAGACATAGGTGAAGACAACTAAGGAGGGCTCAGTCTTAAAAGTAAATTTGAAACCATTCATTTCCAAGTGAGTGGTATCCTTGTTCGCACATCACCCCTATCTCTATCTTGGTACAGGGTCCTGGTAACTGTTTTTGCACCTTCATGTGTGTTGCTGGTGAATGTAGAAATAAGGAAAGTGATTGTATTCTAAAATATTCCTTAAGCTCAACTTTTAAATGTTTCAGGGCAACTCTCCCAGTATCTGCTAGGATTTTTGAGACTTGAATGCATTTTTAAATGACTGATGACAGCTTTTCCAAAATTTTAAGGGGTTAATATGTGCATGAGTTTATCTGCAGATTATACTGCAGAGTTATCAAGCAATCAATCCACATTTAGTTTCTGTGTTCTTACAGCATGTTGTGTTCTCAACAGTAAAAAAAACATTGAAAGTATAGGCCTGGTCCTCATTTCTTGCAAAATTACCCTCTGGCTAGAGTCTTAGAGAATGTTTATAATCATAAACAGAAAATCCAACACAAAAACATATATATGACAGAAGAAGATTGATATTAAAAGTAGTTAAAGAAGAGCAAAAATCAATGCCAAACAAAATGGATGGGATTGGTTAATTAAGGAGGCAAAACAATTTAAGAATACAAGAAGAACATAGTTATATCAAGCATCTGGAAAAATGATGCTCCCTTCAATTTCAAAATAGTTTCTTTTGACTAGAAACTGGAAAACAAGAAGAGGCAGTTGTGGTGAAGACTGATGGATTTCATTTGATTAAAATGTAAATACCAACATCTCCAATCTAAATGCCATTGTATGTAAAGTAGCAATTTTAATGTTAACAAGCTATGTATTTCTCTGAGGAAATAGCTCTGAAATGTTCTTGCTAAAATATTTCTGATGAAATGTTCCTGAAAAAAATAATGTTGCTTTGTATATAGTAGTCAATATGTTCTTACAGAATCAAACTGAGTTGAGAATTAAAGCCAGTAGCTGAATTTGTATGGTTACAAATAAATCAGTGGAGAAGAAAGGGACTCAGCTTCATAAATACTCAGTAAATAATATGAGTGTGAATTCATGGAAAGGGTATAGTTTTTCTTTTGAGTTGATAATAGATACAGATAATGTATACGTATATATTGTCTTTAAATTTGGACTCTTACCTGGCAGGTAAACTGTGCCCCAAATATACGGTTTGTCTAAAACAGCAGGATTTAAAAGAATCACCTGTATGATAGTCCTTTTTTTTAGATTTTTATTTATTTATTTGACAGACAGATCACAAGTAGTCAGAGAGGCAGGCAGAGAGAGAGAGGAGGAAGCAGACTCCCCACTGAGCAGAGAGCCTGATGCGAGGCTCCATCCCAGGACCCTGAGACCATGACAGGCAGTGAAGGCAGAAGCTTTAACCCACTGAGCCACCCAGGTGCCCCTGTATGCTAGTCTTAAAAGTCAAACATTGACAGATATATTTGGTTCAGTTTCTTTTTTTTTTAACTTTATTTTTTCTTTTTTTTAAGATTTTATTTATTTATTTGACAGAGAGAGAGATCACAATTAGGCAGAGGCAGGCAGGGGGAGAGGGGGAAGCAGGCTTCCCACTGAGTGGGGAGCCTGCCATGGGGCTCGATCCCAGGACTCTGAGATCATGACCTGGGCCAAAGGCAGACACTTAACCATCTGAGCCACCCAGGAGCCCCTTGGTTCAGTTTCTTTCAAAATATTTGAAACTGCATAGTTGAATTAATGCTGATCACAGAGTTTATTGACCAGAAACAGTAGTCACTGTAACAAATAAAATTGCCAAAAGTATGTCTTACCTCAAACCAAGATGTTAACTCTTGTTCCTCTTATGTCAAAGTAGAAGATCCATTATGAGAAATGACACAAACTTTTAAATTGGTTTTACTGGCTTTCTGAAAACACCCTGAGCATAATATTGAATGAGGCAGTCTTTTTACTTTGCCTATTTATTGAAATCTTATAACTTTACTTATTTATTTTGCAATATTCACTTTACTATACTTCATTCATTCCTGGAATCTTTCATCTAGTGTGTAAACTTATAATGAGTAGCTTTATGCCTAGATTTGTTTTCCTTTTGGGGATTATAATTAGGATGGAGTTGACTGTATCTAAGTCTGTGCTCGCACATGCCACCATTTTGTTGTCCAAGGATTCCCTGACTTGCTAGCAGAATGAGTCATCCAGTGGTTAGCTACAACACACAGAAATGAGATATCTCATTTCCCCCAACACTTCTTACTTGGGGCTTCAAAATCCTTACTGGAGTTACAGGGTTTTTTTGTTTTTGTTTTTGTTTTTTTTTTTTTACTCTGTTTCCTAACTTAATTTTTGTTTTGGTCTCTTTTCATTTGTGCCCTCAGAACCCAATATAGAACCATTGGGTATGCATTCATTGACTTCACAGTGGGGTTTTTTTTTTTCTGTTTTTAACTTTTTGTGAATGTTTTCACATCTTCTCCCATTGGATTTTGTCAATCTTACAAAATCTGTTAACTGTGACAATAAACACAGTCCTAAACTCCATCTCATCTACTCTCGATGGAACATTAATTTGTGTTCTAATTAGATTTTATTCCACATAGTATTCTTCTGCATGTTTTACAAAATCATATTATAACCTTTCACTTAGATGTACTCTTCTTTTAAATTTAGAAAAAATTTTTAAATTAATGAAGATGGAAACTATTTTGAATATAAAATAAGTCCAAAAGTTGCTAAACCTACAATTAGGTAATTGTGAGGACAATTAGCTACCAGCTGTTCATTCTAAAGTAGCAAGTTTGCCTGTGTCACTAATTATTTATACATAAAATTTTGCACTTTTGCATTTTGGCCATTAATTAAATCATGCAGTTAAATTACGCATGATAATTGGGCATGAAAGAACAAAATGCAAATTGAGAAAACTTAGTAAAAGTAGACCCTATGATGAATATATTTTCTAGCCACATAGGAAGATCAATTTATTGAGTAGTCATCTGAAGGGCCTTCTAATGGAACTAACTTTGCAGTTTAGATGAGAGATTTGCTGAGAACTCTTTCACCCTACAGCATATACCCTGGCTTCCCCAGGAATTCCTGGACGTTCCAGGACAGATTTGGGGTTCTCTGGATACTCATCTGTTTCTTTCTGGCTGCTGAAAACTCTCCCTTTATGCTTCAAATTAGAGCCATCTCTGGGAAATGACCTGTCACCCTATTTCCTGATCTAGCTATAGGTGCCAAGCACTGTTCCAGGCACTGGAGCTACAGCAGTGCACAAAACAAAGTCCCTGTCTTCATGGAACTGACCTTCTAGAGGGAGGAGGCAGAAAAAATACATGAATAAATGCATGCGGTTTTAGATGATGATTGAATAGAGAGAATGGAATAGACTGAGAAATGAGGCCTACTTTAGTGTTTGTTGGGAAAGACCTCTTTGAGGAAGTGATATTTGATCAGAGAGCAAAAGGAAGGGAGGTAGTGGGTCTTGCAGATTTGAGGGAGGAGTTTTCTAAATGTAAAAAGCAAAGGGTAAAGCTCCCAGAATGAAAACACATTTGATTCAGTGACCAACAAGGATATCTTGTGGTCAGAGCAGAGAGGGTAGAGGGGAGTGGGATGAGTCCAGAGGGCAGCATGGAGCAGATCATGGAGGGTCTTGTAGGTTACAATAGGAACTTACTTCGGATTTTACTTTGAAATTACTGGAAGGTCAAGGGAGAGTTTTGAACTAAACAAATGAATCACCAAATTGAGAAGTTTTTATGGGACCAGACACTTGACCCCACCTAGCTACAAGGGAGGTTTGGTTCCACAGTTCTGGTGACAGGGAAGTAACATGTTTAACATGTCTTATCCTCTGGATTAGTTATCAATTGCTTACTGTGACATTACAAATTACTCTAAAACTTAATGGCTTAGCACAAATTTATTATCTCATAGTTTCCATGGGTCAGGTGTTCAGGCATGGCTTAAATGCATTCTCTTCTATAGACTCCCTAATAAGGCTATTTCAGTCAAGGTATTGGCTGGGGCTATGGTCTAATCAGAAGGCTCAGCTGAGGAAGGATCCTCTTTCAAGATCACTCACATGGTAGGTGGCAAAATTCCATGCCTTGCAGAATGTTGGAGTGAAGCCCGAGTTCTGAATGACCTATTGACTGGAGGCATCTCTTGGTTCCTCATCCTGTGTACTCTCCATAGAGCATCTCACAACATGGCAGCAAATGAGAGGCAAGAATTAGTTTCTAGTGAGAAAGAAAAAAATAAGGACAGAAAATAAAGAGACAGAGAGAGAGAGAGAGATTGAGAGAAAGAGCTAGCAAGATGAAATTCACAAGTCAGTCTTCTCCAGTGTAATCATGGAACTGTCATTCCTACAACTTTTGCCATATTCTGTTAGATAGAAGGAAGTTTCTAGGCCCAGCCTGTGCTCAAAAGGGAGAAGATTACACAAAATCACGAATACCAGGGGATGGGGATCACTGAAATTCTTGTCAGTAGTTGTCTGCCATTTCCTCTATCTGCAGAAGGCTCTGATTTGCCTATAGCATCTGCAGTTATGGTTCAGACCAAGGGCAAACCCAGGCCCAGCTTGTGCTTGGGAGCTAAGGACCCGAGATAAGCGTGGTCTGGAGCAAGTCAAAGGAGAAGATAATGTGTTCAAAAGATCTACAATGTCCAGGAAGTTAGTAGTCAGAGAAAAGGAGGCATATACCACTGGAGCAGATGACTGAATTAATTGCCTTCTTCTGGGCACATTCTCATCATAAGTCCATGCAAAGCCCTACTTACATTTTAATTTATCTATTTCATGTATTCATACATCCATTCATTCATTCCTTTATAAATAACAGATTTATCATAATATTTGCCCACCCATTTAAAGCACATAATTCAATGGTTTTAATATATCCACAGAGGTGCTTAACAGTCACTAAAATCTAAGTTTAGAACATTTTCATTACCCAAAAAAGAAATCCCTGACCTATTATCAGTCAAGTATTTTCTCCCGCTACCCCTAGTACCTATCAGTTATTAATTTACTTTCTTTCTCTGTGGCTTGCCTCTTCTAGATATTCATATAAATGAAATCATACAATATTTGTTCTTTTGTGTCTGGCTTATTTCACTTAGCATAATGCTTTCAAAGTTTATCCATATGGTAGCATAAATCAGTAGTTCATTTTTATGGCTAAACAATATTACATCATATAGATATACCATATTTTGTTTATCTATTCATGAGTTGATGGGCATTTAGATTGTTTCCATCTTTATATCTATTATGAATAATGTTGCTATGAACATGTGTACAAGTTAAAATT
This sequence comes from Lutra lutra, assembly GCF_902655055.1. Classification (NCBI taxonomy): domain Eukaryota; kingdom Metazoa; phylum Chordata; class Mammalia; order Carnivora; family Mustelidae; genus Lutra; species Lutra lutra. Next base: position 3,666,463 of record NC_062296.1, on the reverse strand, counting down.
TTACACATTTACATACATAAATATATACATACAAATATATATATACAAAACCAAAATTGCTGGGCCATTGTGCATACTTTATTTAACTGAGTATTGCTGGACTGTTCTCCAAATGGCTGGCCTTTACTATGTTCCCACAGCAAGGCATGAAGATTCTTATAATACCTCAGTTCTGTCAACACTTAGTAATCTATAGCTTTCCAATATTTTCCAGGCCAACGGATGTAGGGTGATATCACATAGATGTTTTAATTTGCATTAATTAATGAGCTGGAACATTTTATACAGTTGCTTTTTGGGTTTCCTCTTTTATAAATATTTTGTTCCTTTAACCTTTTCCCATTTTCTATTAGGCTTCCTATCTTTTTGGTGATGCATTTAAAATATTAGTTTTTGTTGGCATTAGATATTACAATTTTTTTCTCCCCTCTTACCATCTGTCTTTAATTTTATCCATGGTGTCTTTCACTAAACAGAAATCTTTAATTGGAATTTAATCAAATTTATTAATTTTCACCTCACATTTTTGGGTTCAGAAAAAAAACAAAAATTTTCTTATTTAAGGAGTTTTTCCCTACTCCAAGATGAAAAATAGTTTTGAAATTTCCTTTACAATGTTATTTTCTTCCTTTCATAATTATTCTTGAAATCATTGGGAGTATACCTTCATATAGGTTGTTAGATGGGAAACTAGTTTGATTTTTTTCTCCCATAATGAGACCATTCTCCCAACATCATCCACCAAATAACCTATCCTTTCCTGTAATCTGTGGCACCACTTTTATCATAGCCTATGATCTCATATATACCTGGGTCTCCTTCTGAACTCTCATTCAATAAGTATACATATTTTGCTCAATATTTTGTTCCATAGTCTGCTTAACGTTAATAGTATTTCTAACATGACTTGAACTTGACTGTGTGCATTCACCTTGGTCATTTTCCTCATGCTAGGAAAGTAGTAACTCTCCTCAAAACCAAACCAAACTAAACCAGATCAAAACAAAACAAAACCAAGCTTGAAAAACAAATCTGAGCAGGGGCTCGCCTACTGGATTTTGTACAGGGAGCACTTTTGTTGATAATTAGCTACGCTGTGAAGGACATTGACTTCAGTGTTCCATGAGCACCAAGGGCTACTTGCAAGTTGAAGGCTAAGTTCAGTTTCCAACAGTCTTCTCACTTTTCTTCATTCTAGAGGGTTTGTGGCAATTCCTTGCCCCATGGGACAGCCAGAATCTTGTGCCATAAACTGTTATAAATCAAGAGCTTTGATGCACTTGTAACAAATCCAGTGGGAAACAGATTTTCTCAGATAGCTTAATTAAATGATGCTTCTTGTTAATTTACCCTAGTATCCTGTTAGCTGTCCACGGAGATTTCTATTATCCACCATCAGTAGTGAGAATGAGGTAGGACTTACTCAAAAGACATGTGATGGGAATATATAATTACCTTCAAGTTGTATGCAAATACAGTATCAGCATTTTTTCATATTATAATTATTTCTTTGTATCCTTTAGTTAGCTACTGACTAGTTAGTTATTATGACTAGTTATCAACTGACTTTTACAGTAATTTCATGTCACATTTAAAATAATCATAAAGCTGTATACATATTTTGCTCAAATATTTGATTTCCAGCCATGAAGCCCACACTTGCTTTGAGCTAACTGTGGCACATGACTGTCTGCAACCACGGTACAACAAGCTGTTTGTGGCCAAGCAGATCAGTTCATTACCTTTGCGTGGTTTCTCATAATTGTCAGTTTCCTCTCCTTTCTCTCCTTCCTCCCACTTTTATTTCTGCCATACATACTAGTTCTCGCTCCTAGACTCTCATTTTCTCACTTCTGATTTTTTTAAAGATTTATTTATTTATTTATTTGACAGAGAGAGATCACAAGTAGGCAGAGAAACAGGCAGAGAGAGAGGAGGAAGCAGGTTCCCTGCTGAGCAGAGAGCCCGATGCGATGCGGGGCTCGATCCCAGGACTTAGAGATCATGACCTGAGCTGAAGGCTTAACCCACTGAGCCACCCAGGTGCCCCTCTCACTTCTGATTTTTAATTGATATATGTTATGGTCTAAAATTTACTCTTTAAGTAGAACACAATTCAGTGGTTTTTCAGTGTATTCACAAGATTGTGTGAACATCACCTTTATGTAATTCCAGAACATTTCATCACCCCCCAAAAGAAACTCTGTCCCCTTTGGTAGGCACTGCTCCCATTCTCCCTCCCCTCAGTTCCTGGAACCACTAATCTGCTTTCTGTCTTTATGGATTTGCTTATTATGGACATTTCATTACAAATGGAATCTTTTTTATTATGATTAAACACGTGTAACATAAAAGTTTCTATCTTAAGCATTTTATTTTTATTTTTTTAAGATTTTATTTATTTATTTGAGAGAGAACATGCACACATTCACCCGCTTGGGGCAGGGAAAAAAGAGAAAAGGAGCAGGGGGAAGGGCAGGAGCAGACTTCCTGTTGAGCAGGGAGCCTGTCATGAGACTCAATCCTGGGACTCCAGGATCATGATCTGAGCCAACGGCAGACCCTTAAATGACTAAGCCACCCAGGTGCCCTATCTTAACCATTTTAAAATATACAGTTGAATAGTATTAAGTATATTCACACTGTTGTGCAACCAATCTCCAGAACTCTTTTCATCTTGCAAAACTGAAATTCTGTCCCCATAAATGACAACTTTCCATTTCCTCGGTCTTAGAACTCCTTGCAACTGGTCCACTATTCTAGTCTACATTTTGTCTCTATGAATCTGACAACTCTAGGTACTCATCTAGGTGAAATCATACAGTATATGTTTTTTTGTGACCAGCTTATTTCTCTTAAAATAATGTTTTCAAGCTTCACCCATGCTGTATCATCAGTCAGTACACCACTCTTTTTTTTTCTTTTGAGATACTATTTTTATTTTATTTTATTTTTATTGTATTGTGTTAGTCATCATACAGTACATCGTTAGTCTTTGATGTAGTGTTCCAAGATACATTGTTTGCATATAACACCCAGTGCTCCATGCAGCACATGCTTTCCTTAGTACCCATCACCAGGCTCACCCATCCCCCTACCCCCCTCCCATCTGAAACCCTCAGTTTGTTTTCTGGAGTCCACAGTCTCTCATGGTTTGTCTCCCCCTCTGACTTCCCTCCCTTCACTTTACCTTTCCTTCTCCTAATGTCCTCCATGCTATTCCTTAAGTTCCATGTATGAGTGAAACCATATGATAATTGACTCTCTCTGCTTGACTTAGTTCACTCAGCATAATCTCCTCCAGTCCCGTCCATGTTGATGCAAAAGTTGGGTATTCATCCTTTCTGATGGCTGAGTCGTATCCCATTGTGTATATGGACCACATCTTCTTTATCCATTGGTCTGTTGAAGAACATCTTGGCTCCTTCCACATTTTGGCAATTGATTCCACTCATTTTTATGGCTGAATAACATTTCACTGTATGGATAGACCCTATTTTGTTTATCTAGTAATCAGCTGCTTGATATTTGGGTTATTTCCACTTTTTAGCTATTATGAATAATGTTGTATGGGCATGCCTGTGCAAGTTTTGGTGTGAGCATATATTTTCAATTCTTCTGTCATGCACCTAGTAGTGAAATTCCTGGGTCCTATGGTAACTCTATGTTTACCCTTTGATGGGATGCCAGACTGGTTTCTAATGTACTACTTTGCATTCTCACCAGCAGTGTATGAGGGTTCCAATTTCTTCACACCCTCAACACTCCTTCTTATTCTCTGTCATTTTGATAGCCATCCTAGTGGGTTGTAGCAAGAATTCCCAATCCACTGCCCACCATCATATTGTCTGATCTGAGCCAGGGCAGCAGGAGCCAGGTGAGAGGGGAACTAGAGTTGTTCCTAGGGTATACTGACAAGAAGTCCAGTGATTGGTTGAGTGGATTGATCTTTTTTTTAAACAAGAACTATTCATTTTCCATTTTTTTAACAAAAATTCATTCTGAACCCGTGGTTTTGAGCTGATTAAAAAAATAGATGACTAGACTGTTTGAATAAACAATGTATGGTGGGGTAGGCAGAGCCAGCCCACTCTGAGTTTGAATCCCAGTTCTGTCTCCCTGGACAAGTTATTTCATTTTCCTGGGTCTGTTTCTCTCTTCTGTAAAATGAGGTACAATAACAAATAGATGAAGTGTATGTAAGAGAATCTACTTACTTCCAGTGCAGAAGAGGTATACAGTAAATCTTCCATTTATTTGTTCTTTGATTCTTACCAACCTTTTTATTAAAATCAATTTTTACTAAAATTTCCTTTGATTTCAGCCCTCAGGTATTCCTTGAGGTATGCTGGTTTTTCAAGACAGATAACACAGAGAAAGTGGAGAATACTCAGGTGGCTTTTCTGGGGGAGAAGAGCATTTGGTTGATTTTTTTAACGGAGAGATATTAAAGCCCTACACACTTCAGTATGTTTGAAGCTTCCCAGTCTGAATCAAGCTGTGTACTTTAAGCTGTTATGGTTGTCATGGTAAGTGGTGTTTGCTTTCCATAGCAACTGAAGCTACAAATAATTATACAAATGCTGAAAAGAGTGGCCAGAGAACAAAAAAAAAATGTCTTGCTCACAGTCTTTAGGTGAAGATGTTTTCTCTTATAAAAGGATTTTAAGGTTCTGTGCAGCGGGGGCCAAGGGCGGGCGGCCCAAAATGTACCACAGTGGTATATTGATTATTTTGAATTGAAGCTACTTGGGAAGCAACCCGTGCACAGACACTCAAGACCTCCTCTGTCCCCCTGAAGGCAGGAACCAAATCTCCTATATGAAAAATATCCTCCCTATACTAAGAAGTAAAAAGACATCCTTATGTCTAGACATAGGGACTTTTTATGGAGGCAAAATACATGAGGGCATGATATAGTGGGAGTAGCCATGCCTTCTCATCGACTTATCTCTAGCTCTGAATCTGAACCTGAATTCTGGACAATCCTTCCCAAAGGATTCAGTAGTCTTCAGTGTCCTCAATTAGCAAATTAGGGCTTTGGGCCAAATCATCAATAAGAACCCACTTGACTATGGCAGCATCACTAAGGCAGAACCCCTAGGAAGTTCTATACTTCCACCCCACTCCCATCCTTGTAAGATACACTCAGGGGTTCACTCACAGTCTGTAGGTTGGAAGGCATATGTAATTTAAATGTTCCAAACTTACTCTTGTTAAGAGTACAGGAAGAATCCATGGGCATTTAGGCCCCCTGGGAACATATGTTAACCATTGGTCTTTCTTTTTAGTTAGTGATCTCCCAGAAAAAAAAATTATCTTTTTTTCTGGGTTTCAATGCCAGAACATGTCTCTTCCATAGTTTGTCACATTAAAATATTTAGTAAAAACTATAGCAAAGTTCTCACTGTTGTGCGGCAAGAAGAGACAAGCAGCTATTATGATTGAGAGGGTATTAGAGGTGATGAGAATGGGACAGGGTTTTCCTTAACAGCTGGAAGTGCTTGTGGCACAGTGCAGACAGTACTCCCACCAGGCGAATAATGTGACATGAACTTTTTTAAAGGCCACGCTGGCTGCTGGGTGGAGACCAATTTGGAGGGGACAGAGTGATAGTAGGAAGGACTCCAGTCAGGGGTGCAAGCCAGAGCTGATGGGGATATGGACTAAAAGCGTGGATCCTTGCAGAATCCACTGATTGCTTTTTTTTTTAAATTCAAGATGGAATGAAAGAGCACTCCTTAAATTCCTTTCATGTATTTATCATTGGATTTTTTCATAAGTAAAACAAATCATACTTCACTATATTAGTATTACAGCAGGAAAAATGAGGGACTTTTAATGGAAACTCAACTCACACATTGATTCCTGTATTCCAGATGTACTAGAAATACTACCACATTTTCACAAAATGGCATCTGAATGACCTGGAGATGAACAAGGTTATGAGTGCTCTGCTCTTATAAGCCAGGAGTGAAGTTGATTTTGTGAAAGTGTGTTGTCTTTTCCCTCAAGAGATATAAAAATGGGATACTTATTTTCTTTGGGGGTGAAGCAAACAACTGGCAGTTTGATACCCATACAGAGATAAAATGTTACAGCACTTGTTTTTTTGTTTTATTTTGTTTTTGTCTTCCAGGGAATTCTTTTGGAGATTTCCACGGAATTTGGGGGCTTGCCGTGGAGGATCCTCATGGCTGGCTTTTCTTTGCAGAGGAATGCCTAGTTTTTGATGTTGGCATGTCCCCTGTGAGAAAGACCAGAGGTAAAGTGGTACCTCCAAGCAAGACCAGAAGAATGTCAGGTGGAAGTTCCCCAAATCTTGCATGCTGTGTTCAGAGGGGATGGACGTCTGGAAACCTTGCCTGTCTTTAGTGAGTATTTTATTGTGCTTTCTGATGGTAATTACAGCTCCACTGACCAGGGTCTCCTTCTTCCTGGACTCTATGCCAGGCACTTTGCATGCATCATCCCATCGAATCCTCCCTACCCTACTATTTATTATTGGGTCCATTGGTGAGAGGATACTGTGGCTTCAGAGAAGTTAATGACATTCTCTAAGACTGGCCAGGATTTATACTTAAGCCCAAACTCTTCCGGTTATTCTGATGCTGCTAATATCTCTGCTTTTGGGGGCGAGGCATGGTTTATTTCTGAGGAAGCTTGGTTGGTCATTACCAGGATTAACACTTCTAATAATCCCTCTCTTTTGAATATTGTCTTTGACAACTCAGGAATAATTGTATAATTAAAGTTAATTAATGCAGATGATATGCTCTACAAATGACAAACATTACATACCTACATGCTATCCTTCCCTCTTTGCATGTCATTTGGCACTAAAAAAATTGATTTGTTTTAGGATAAGAAGAACATGAGAGTTGTGGATAATGGCACCTGGCTTTCCTCCCCTCACGCAACACTGTGCTTCAGGATTTAGGGAAGCGTTATGTAAAAGCATGCCTCACTAAAGAACTTTTTGCTCTATCATTTCCTGGTTATTTCAGATGTCATGCCATGCTGAAGCTTTTAAACTTATTAATTAGAGTTTGTGGTGCCTGAAGACTGTGCCACAGCTACAAATTCGAATGGTGTATTTAAAATGCACTTTGGGAAGAATCATGCTGTTTTAAAATGAGTCCTTCCTGAAACTGAGTTTAGGAGCTTCTTTCTAAACTCTGTAAGAGTTTAGGATTTCAACTTGTTTTTAATGGAAGCATAGTTGACATGCAATGTGATAATAGTTTTGGGAAGACTAGAATTTTAAGTTTAATTTTAGAATGAGGAAAAGAATATATTCACAGACATCCCCTCTTTGCCTCATGGTGATGCACACCCGAGCTTTATTGTGATATGATTGACAAATTAAAAAAATACATATTTGAGGTGTACAACATGCTGTTTTGATGTATTTTTACATCATAAGTATATATATATTTTGAGCAATGATTCAGTGGTCCAGTTTTGATACCAGAAAGACTGTGCTGTAGATAGAAAGTTCTGGAACCCTTTCTGTGGCACGTCCGTGTTTGAGGGACAAGGGTTGTCACTATTATGAATAAAATTTAATATTAATGATGTTGTTAATTTAATATTTACTTTGTTCATCCCGTACTGTATGCTGGGTGAGAAGCAAAGGTGTTTTTCCATCTTTCAACTCATTGGAGGTCTTTTCAACTTGTCTTTTTAACAAAATTGGCCAGCTTGAGAAAATAACATGTCTTGTTAAATCTAGACCTCAGTGAGGATTACTCAAGTCTGGAGTGAGTGGCTGAGCGAAGTGGTGGATTGTCTTCTTTCAGTCTTTAGAAACAGCCCTGAGAAGTCCAATCATGTAGTGCGGGGCAACCCCACAACGCTCTAGTGGATGTCTCTGCAGGAAAGGCAAGGAGGGCAGATTGGGAAGGGGAAAGAAAACTGTCTCAAGTTTGGGATCGTCATGCTTAATAAGATGACAAGTCAAGGGGAACAGCTACAGTTGCCCTCCCCCACTTTGTCCTCTGGGCCTCCAGCACCACTGAGGCTGCCGTCCAAGAGCAGCACTGGCCTGGCAGGACTCGATCCTCAACTTGCTGCTCAACTGCGGATGAATTTTGGTTGCCCTCAGGCTGCAAGGACACTTTTTTTTTTTTAGATTTTTTTTTAATTTATTTATTTGACAGAGAGAGATCACAAGTAGGCAGAGAGGCAGGCAGAGAGAGAGGAAAGGAAGCAGGCTTCCTGCTGAGCAGTGAGCCCGATGCGGGACTCGATCCCAGGACTCTGGGATCATGACCTGAGCCGAAGGCAGCGGCTTAACCCACTGAGCCACCCAGGCGCCCCTGCAAGGACACTTTTAATTAGGAGGAGATCTGAACCTCTTTAGCTCCACTGTGGAACCCCGCTTGGACCCAAAAGACCCCCATTTCTCGGCTCCACCACCCTCAGCAGGTGCAGCTCTGTAGTGCCGTGTGGCGGAGCGGAACCTTGGGGCTCGAAAGCCAGGAGCTAACCGGAAGGGGCGTCCCGCACCCTAGTTCCGGAGGCGGTCTCTGTGACCCCAATAGCTTGGGTGAAGGCGGAAATGGCCCTTGCCTCCTGTTCAGTACCGTGGGAGTGCCACTGGTTTGGGGGTTCCATTGTCTGAGGAATCGGAGACAGCGCTCCATTGGCCAAGGAGGAGCTTCCAGGCCCTCAGACCGTCCCCAGGACCCCGGGCACCCCGCTTGCAGAGGAAGCCTCCTAGAGGCCATCAGACCAGCGCAGGCAGGTGAGAGCTCCTGGGAAGTGACAAGTCTTGGGTGGCACGCTGCCTTTTGCCACGGCCAGGGGCTCAGAGACACGTCTTCTGGAGCACCCCAGCGGGGGTGACTTGGTTGGGAGGACTGTGAGGGTGTGTCCGTGGAAGGCCAGCATTTAGAGGCCTCCATAGAGATGGCATCGTGGGTCGTACTGCAGGAAGAACCCTTTCACTCTTCTTTGGAAATTTCTAGAAAGTTCCCAGAGAAAACAGTTTTGCAAGGAAACTGAGTGAGTAGCAAAGCCAGAGGCTCTCCTAGGCACATTAGCACAGTTGAGGCGGGATGGAAAGCAGATTTACCTGCTGTTTACTAGGCTCAACAGCTGGTGCACTGTGAAACCGCAGACTTTCTAAGTTTGAAGGCCATGTTGCAAGCCTGAATTTTCAAAGGATCCACTTGAGGTTTCGTTTGGTTCTGTTTTTAAAAGATACGGCGTTTGCATTAGAACCGGTATCTAAGCCCATCCAGACTGAGAGCAGAGAACTTCCCGCTATTCCAGAAAATCCTTTGCTAACATAAAAGCTGAAGCCTGTGCATGAATCTGTAAACCTGTGGTATACATAAATACAACCTGGATAAATATAAACAAATGCTCCTGCAGCATGAAGTAAATAGGAACCCCCCAAAGTAAACGAAGTAAACAAAAACAAATTAAGTGAACAACTCAGTTTGTGGAGAAGCTTTTATGGTTAATAGAACAACTTATGTTAAAGTAGTCTAATTGTGTTTAAATTGATTTTCTGAAACTGTTCATTCTTTGAAAAATATAGCCAAATTGAGTGTGAGAGAGAAGGAACTCTGGCAATTTTAAATAATTTTTCTATCAATAAAAGAAAGAATAGCACATTCTGCACAGGATTGGGCATGGGGGCAGCGGCAGCTTTTAACTCTCTCATGAGTTCAAGAAATGGAGGTTTTATTTAATAATCAACCAGATGAACTTGATAGAGAAATTAAATGAATTATTTTAGCAGGGGTCCCGAATTTTACTTTCTTACTGACGAGGACGTACTACCTTCATTTTATAAAGTGAAACTTCACATGTCGGTACTGGCATAGTTTATGCCTCTGAAACTAGCAGCAAGATCAATGCCTCACAAACTAGGGAAGCGCAGTTAAAGTGCACGAAACGACTCTGAGGTTGTGAGCAAAGTAGGAACTAGTTGTATGAAGAAGAAATTTGAAAGCAAGTGTCATTTTTGTTATACTGATTAAAGGAATTTTGCATTATTATTTTTAGCGTATTCTTTAAAAAAAGAAGAAATAAGAGGATCAACTGTTCTATAGTGACTAACCCCTCAAAGAAGTGTGTTTTTTCCTTTTCTAATTTAAAATGGCAGATGAGGAGCCCCAGAGTTTAATTGCTTGATACTGGGTAAACAGAGTGAGCAAATGGGCCAGTGAATCATCCAGGAGCTCCGGCTTGGTCAGCTGGGATTATTACATATGTAAGTGGATTAAAATGAAGATAGCCCTTTATCTGTGGAGCGCAGCAGCCAGAGGTGTGCTCCTCTGTGACAGGGGACCTTGGATGATGGGTGAGGCCACTGGGGGTCATTGTATGATGACCCAGGGAGGAACACTCGAATTTTCTCATGTTGGAGGGTTATTTCACTACAGAATAATTCTTTTTTCAGTCCTTGCCTTGTAAATGTAGTTATTTGTCTCAAGAAAATACATTTTAAACAATTCTGAGAAAGGTTTTCATGTATGGTATATTTCCATAGATAAAGTAGTACAGTATTAAATTTCTTCTTCTTCTTCTTAATGGAATGAACTCCCACTTGAATCATTACAATTTGAGATTACTTTTTGAGATTATTTTATTATTTTTTTGAGATTAGTCACTTGACTCTGAATATTAGGGCAGGAGAATCTCAGGCTGAAAGTCCATCCCAGGCAATGACAAGACTTCTTAGCAGGGTCCTTATCTTGCCCAAAGCTGCAGCTGTACAAGGGAGAAAATGTCACTTCTGGAGGAATCATAAATTCCTCTTGTTTTATAAAATCAAGCAATTCTTCAGTCGAATAAATAGCCAGTTTAGTTTAATCACTTCCAGAGACATTCGCCGTGATCACATTCAGAAACAAATATGGCAAACTGAAGTGCTTGCTCTAAGAAATAGTCCAGTTGTGTCGGAAGTACATAGCGTTGTTCTGCTTATTTCTCTGTGTGTTCTAAGAAAAGTGAGCATACAGGTGTGACTACACCAAGGCATCGAAAGAGGATTTTTTCCATTAAACTCCGGGGAATCACTGGAAAGCATTCACTTATGATTTTGAATCTTTTTTAATTTTTTATTATTATTATTATTATTAAAAAGATTTTATTTATTTGACAGGCAGAAATCACAAGTAGGCAGAGAGAGAGAGAGAGAGAGAGGTGGAAGCAGACTCCCTGCTGAACAGAGAGCCCCATGTGGGGCTGGATCCTAGGACCCTGGGATCATGACCTTAGCGGAAGGCAGAGGCTTTAACCCATTGAGCCACCCAGGTGCCCCAACTTATGATTTTGAATGTACATGGGCCGAAATGGCCAGGTTGGAAAGATGTTTAGGCTTAGTGATGAGAAGCCCTGGGTACCTCCCTCCCCCCAAATCAGTAAGTCACTGCACAGAGAAATCTCTGCCTCTGAACATGTCTGAGCATGGCATGGCATTTGTAGGGAGAGGAGGGAACCAGGCCCTTCTTCTAACTGCCAGGGGCAGGTGTAGGTTCTGTGTCCACCTCCCCTCCTACCCAGGACCATTGTGTGCAACTTTGTTTGCAGATCAATTCACAGGTACCCAGATTCTTTAGTGATTAGAGTGAATTGAAAAAAAAAATCGTCCTACTCCTCTTAAATTAACGGAAAGCTGTTTAGGTTAATGTAGTAATTACGGTTGTGGGGAAAGCAGTTGGTTTGTGGTGGTAAAACAAAAAATTGTAATGAAAGTATAGCGTAATTCTTCTCGTTTTAGCTCCAATTCAAAAGTCATTCAACACATTTACATTGTGACAGGCACCCTTGGAGCTGGAGCTGGATGGAAGGCCAGTGGAGTAAGACACAGGTACTGCTTTCAGCAAGCCCAACAGTCTAGGGGGTAATTTTGTCACTAAGTGCTTGCACTAAGCTTGAATATGTGACAGCATCCTTGGGATAGCAGAGAAAGGAGTGACTGACTTTCTCTGGCAGGGGGTGGACAGTTGGGTCTTGGCACATCTCCCTCAAAGAGGAAGATTTAGATGGGACTTTGAAGGATGAGATCCATATCCTTAGAAGGAGAAGCAGAGGGAAGGGCATAGATGAACAAAACGAAAGAGGATGGAAGAAGCATGGTATTTTCCAAAGCAAGAGGTGACCAAGTGAGGGTACCTAGTCCTGAGGCCATCGGAGGAGGGTTGGGGAGCCACAGTCAGGTGGGTGGGTTGGTTTGAGGAATTGTTTTTCATTTCTTGGACAATAGGGAGCCATGGCAGGGTTTTAACAAAGAGCATGATTCCAGATACTGTGGGGACGACGTGATTGGGCAGAGGACAGAGGCATGGGCAGTAAAATAATTTAAATGAAGTGGAACAAAAGAGATAGAATTTTATTGAGTATATTGCAAGGGAGCAGTGGACAGGATAGCAAGGAGAGACTCTTTGCCGGGAAGCAGTGATGAAGGGCTATAATAAACAGGGGAAAGTGAGGAGGTAAGAGAATGTATGGTATTTTCCTTTTTTGGTATCTGTGCGCAGTGGTTGATAACTCACTGGTCAGTTCAGGCTTATGGCTGTTTTGAGGTGGTCACCGAGTGGGCCTGTTGGCATTTAGCACGGTGCTCACTATGGGCCTTTCGATCTTACTCACGTTTTCATTGCTCAAGCCTGCTGCCTAAAAGTGGCCTTTACAGATATCACATCTGATTCAGACATAAACTATTGGGACTTGCTATGATGGATTGGATTTGGGTGACAGGTTAGGCAGAGGGAGCTGTTAAGAATGACTCTACAGTTTCCTGCCCTTTTTTTTTTAAGATTTTATTTATTTATTTGAGAAAGAGAGAGAGGGGGAGAGTGGGGAGAGAGAGAGAGAAAGAGCGAGCACACAAGCAGGTGGAAGGGGAGAGGGAGAAGCAGGTTCCCCACTGAGCAGGGAGTCCAATGTGGGACTCGATCCCAGGACCCCAGGATCATGACCTGAGCCAAAGGCAGACATTTAACTGACTGATCTACACAGGTACCCATACAGTTTTCTGTCTTGTCTAACTAGTTCCATTTGCTGAGGTGGGGAGCACCAATTCAGGAAGAGTTTGGGCAAGTTTAGAACCTGAGTGTGAAGTACTGGTGGGACATCTAGGAAGTATCCAGAGTCAGAGCTCAATGGAACAGTCTGGGCTGGAAATAGAGACCTAGAGTCATGGAGGTTTCCCTTCAGCAGAGGCTTCTGTAGACTATTGGCACCTCTTTATGGCTCTGGCATAGGGAAACTGAGCCATGGCTACCCACCCCAGCCATAAAAATCTGTTCTGTTCCCTGTCACACCCCTGTAACTTATGTTGCATCTGAATATTCAAGCTCTGAACTCAAGAGAGCTGAGCAGACAGCCCAATGAAGGGCTCGATCTCAGGACCCTGGAACCATGACCTGAGCCCAAGGCAGAGGCCCAACCCACTGAACCACCCAGGCACCCTCTCAGGTTTTTTAATAGAGCACATAAACTGCCTTTGAGGTAGGCCTCCCAATTCACAGTCTGCAAAGAAATTTTACCTTTTTCCTTTGTCCTTTACCAAGAGTATAAGACCTCTGTAAGGCTTTTCCCAAACACTACATAAACATTAAATCGACTTACAAATGCTGTTGATGAGGAATAGAATGTTGTTCTTGTTATTTGATATGTATTTATGGAGTATGTGTCCTGACTTGAGTTTAGCTAATGGCCCACTAGGGAAGGGTGCTGTGGAGGTTGATGAATTTTTCTTCTGATTCTGTTTCTAACAATTAAGCACACTGTTTAAGTAACAGGTTGTTCTTTGATTATAGAGTGTTCATGACCACTAATAAATGTACCCCATATTTAAATATACAAGTTGCCCCTCTGGGAGGGCAGGGAGCTAAGGGCAGTCAGCCTTTCATATGCTAATACCTGAGATCAAGGCACACTAGATATTATTCAATCAAGCTAATATTTAGCTTTGGAAATTAAGGCATAAATTCATGAATTTGATTAGTGTTCTTCTCTCTGCATTGATAGTTAACCGTAATATATGTATGCACACAATGTTCCAAGATTTTTCCTTTTATTTGTTGACGATGTATGTTGTACTTGCTGCAGTATTTGTTGAATTCATTAAAGCTGTTATTTTTCAGATGAAAGCCATCCTAGAGTTGTACTCCCAGTGTGTCTTCATGCTGTTTGCCTCCTTGTTTAAGTGAACTTTGACATTCAAGGTTAAAGTGAACTTTATCATTTGGGGCACCCACCAAATACCTGGGTGTGCAGTGCATCTTACACTTTTCATGGAACTTGCCCTCCTTTATGGTATCTGATTTTCCTGAGAGGACCTTATGGGGTGGCGAGGTCCAGGGTTAGCACCATTTCATGGGTGCTCAGAGAGGCCAGATGACCTGCCTAAGGTCACCTGGCAAGAGCAGAACTGGGACTAGGTCCCAGGCATTCTGGCTTCAAGGATATTGTTGATTTCCACTAGTTTCGCAACTTCCCTAGTTAAGGCATTGGATTAATAATTTCTGAAGTGTAAATTTGTAAGTCAGCTCTTTCCTCATAGGAAGCAATAAGTATCTCCCTTAGCATAGGTGAAGAGTTTTGGAAGATTCACTCCTCGGGGTGTGTCAGACCCATTTGAAACATTCGTGAGTGCTCTGCAGCTCTGCAGACGGACTTCAGCATGAGCTCCATTTGCTGATCTTCTCAAGAAACCTAGGTGTGAGATGTGCTTTATGGTGTGGACCACATGGTGCTTGCAAATGAAAAAGCTTTAAAGTAACAGGCAGGACTTTGGGCAATTGAAAGGTCTGCACTAAAGGATTGTACTTGGAGGTGAAGTTCTCAAACAAAGTCAATCAACATGAAAAATCTGGAAGCTCTCAGTGAAAACTGTTTCATCTTTCTTCACATTCCACGAGAAACAAGTTAGAACCTTTGGTGTGACATTCCAACTTCTGTAATCACAGAAAGCATTTGAATGTCTTGAGCAGAGATGCCATCGTGGCTGGCAGGGAGGGCATTTGCAGAGCCTCACTTTAATGTGGTTGTGTCAACCACCAGCATTAAGAAAAGGAATTGGGTGGGAATGGGGACTGGGAGTGGAGTGGGCAGGAGGGCATGTGGCTTGGGCAAAGCCAGGAGTCAGCAACAATTAGGGTGGTCTTTTAAGTGAGGAGGTCCATAGTCTTTCATTCAGGAAATGGAAGGTTTCTTTGGCCCCTCTTCTAATTTGAGGACTGTGTGGCTATTAAATTCTGTCACTTTTTTTTACCAAGTTGGTAGATATATTTTTGATCATTCTGTGATATTGACACAGAATTCATATATTGATCTTAAGTTATTTTTTAAAAAATTATTCCGCAGTTTCAGGGAGACAGCTTCCTTGTTTTTTTGGATAAAGCAGCCTAGGATGTATGGGAGAGTAGAATAAATTGAGGAGAACTGGAGATTGGGGTGGGAAATTATTCTAAGTTCAGGAGATTAAAATAAATGAGGAGAAGCCACCTAACTTCTGAACGGCTTGTTCCTTACTTGATAAATAGGGATCAGTTAGACTTGCCTTGGGAACAAACTGTATTTACAGAGTTCTCACAGCTACATAAAAAAAGATTGGAAAGAAATCATCTGAAATGGCAATATTTGCCCCTGGGTGGTAGAATTGTTTGCACTGTTTCTCTGATCTGTTTTGTAAATTTAACGTTCTTAAAAATTAGAAAACTAAAATAAATTTCTTTTTAAAATGGAAATGTCAAAAGAAACAAGGCTGGCTCTTTCTCAGCATTCTAGTGGGAAATGATTATAGTGCTCTACAAAGCTATTGAAGGGGCTACATAGTGACGGAAGGTTTTTTGATTTCTTTCGGAAGGATCATAAGGGAAGGAAGGGCTTTGCTGGTGCTTCCAGATCCCATTGCTCCTTTCTGATGTGAAGGTGGCCCCGGGACCTTTGTCTTGAGTGGTGAACACCCAGCATGCAGCCAGGAGCCCTAGGAGTGGGCACTCCCTTACAGAGCACCTTTTGGGTTGGGGCTAACAATTGTCCTGCCTCTTATTCGGTAAACTGTCAGGCTTGTGGGCTGCCAGCTGCCTTAGCTTTACCAAAAGGAGGCGGTTCTCCTTCATTCTTTTACTGTGTATTGTCAGCTGAATAAAGCAGCCTCTTGGACAAAAGCTCTCCATGAGGATTACACTGCCAGGTTGGAGAAAGGCCCTTTCAGTGCTATACAGCTTCACGTAGGGGCTGTGTTCAGCTGACCACCTTTATGCAAATCCCTTTTCTTTGTTGAAAGGCTTCCCCTGAGACAAAGGCCAGTTAAGCCTTTCTGGGCAGATAGGCTTTGTGCAGGGCTGGGAGAGAGATCGCCCAGGTTAGGTGCTCCTGGGAAGAAAAGCCGATTGAAATGTTTTTGTAAATGCCATTGCTAAAAAATTGAACGCTGGCAAAAACTTCTTGCAATTAAGATATTATCAACAAAGAACTAATCACTCCTCAAATGGAACAGATTAAAATGGCATAGAGTTTGGGAGTGCTGTAATTATCGACCTTTGACATTATGCAAAATATATTACATCTGTATCTCTTGTTTCCAGTTCTCTTCATATCCTTCCTGATTTTGGCCTTCCTTGCTTTTGTCTGGAGTGGAGAAGCACTGCTTACTCCCTCCATCCTAATTGAATATTTCCAGGGTTTTATCTTCTCTTCAAATAACTCCCTGGGCACTCCGACGATTAAATTTCAAATATTCTCTGTGTACGTGTATTGTAGAATTGTAGACTCTCCCAAGATGGAGGAGATCTACAAGTCACCCGTCCAAATATCTCTTACGTCTGTGTGGACAAAGTGATCATTCATGTCAAGTAAAGATAGGTTTTCTGGCATTTTCTTTGACGTCTGAGCATGCAAGAGAACCTAAAATGGGTGAATTGTCTCTCCAAACTCTTCCATAACCCAGTTTCCCTTTAGTAAAAAGCATCTCTGGCCTTATGACTTTCAACCACTCCAGTGCACGTTGCCCACAGGCCCATTATGATTGATAGTACCACATCTGCCTCTTACCTTACCCTTTATCCCTTCTTCTATCAGTCTGCCTCCTTTAGAGCATGTCTGAAATCCACCCTCTCTTGCAACTTTCCTCTCTTCTTTTTGTAACAACTACCTTCTAAACTCAAGCCTTTCCTTAGCCCATCTGTTTGTGTTCCCTGCATCATCTCTCTTAGAGCTGGTTTGATCTTAGTAGTCACTTTCTCAGAAATTTGCAGTAGTGTCCAGCTATCTTACAAATCAAATAAAAATGTTAATGTCTTCAGGTAGAAAACCCAGCCTGTCTGACCACGTTGATTTTCCTGTTTGATACTTGGGTTCTTCAACATTCCCACTACTTAATTTCTAGAGAATTCCTTTGACAATTATGTAGCTCTTCTTTGAAATAATAATTATTTCTCTGTAGTTCTTTTAGTTTTAATGGCTGATGCAGAAGCAGTAAAACTAGCTGGCATAGCGCCTTCCCCATAGTAGATAACTCTCTGGGACCCGAACAACTGAGCAAATAAATGGAAGCACTGGAAATCACTGTAGACACCCTGATCTGCCCAGAAACCAGAAATGTAGGACTCAGATTCCTGAAAACAGAATTCTTGCTTCCTTGCTAGCTTCCTATAATAGTCAAGAAGTATGAGCCTTACTAAATATGGACAAAAGTGGCCTAAAATATTCCAATATAATCTGTAATACTTTCAGGTTCTTGACTCATCTTCAGTATTTCTGTGACTTTATGTATGTTAATCTTCTGTTTAGGAAGTTCTGCTATGAACAGTTTCAGTATCATTTTCTTTGGTTTGTTTCACCAATTGGCTCTTAAAATTTTAAACTGAACTGAAGAGTGAGAAACCGTACCCATCAGATTCTTAATTAAATGATTCACTAAGACCTCTTTCAATGGTTCCCTTAAAATATACCTTTATGTAAGGAGAGGGCTCCAAATATGAAGTCATCTTCCCTACATATTTTTCTATATATCCTCAGTCATTCTTTCCTGAACCCTAGTGTCTCTGGTGAGAAGAGCAAGCTCTTGTCACAGTCCTCACCCAACTAAATATTTTTTATTCCTCACGGTTTTATGGGTTACGTTCAGACAATCATGAGTTGTTGAGAGAAACTAACCCTGTTTCCCCACAGAGGGGAGAGACTGGCCACACATGACTTTGATACAGTGCCAACAAGGGCAAGTGCCATCAGGGGTCTCAGAGAGAGGATCAGAAAAGCACTCCTGGAAAAAGCGCTCTGGGGAATGTGTCTTTGAAGGATAGATGTGTTTTCAATCAGTGAAGACATGGGAAGGGCATTCCAGGCCAGGAGACTGTCATTGAATAAAGGGTGATGGGAGGTAATGAAGAGTGTGTGTTTGGGTAATAGCAAGTAATTCCTGGCATTCAGAAGATGTGAGCAGTGGTGTGGCTTATGATCCATTCAGTGCATGCTTCTTGTGCTTCCATTCTGTGCCAGGTGCTATGGAGAGGGAGGAATGAGATCGGATTCTGGCCTTGTGCTCATAGTCCAGTGGACACAGGGGACCAGCAAAGGCTGGAATAGTGATCAGGCACTCTAGAAAGTGGCAAGTGCCCCGAGACAGTGGTAGACAGTGAACTCCTTGGAACTCATGGAGGAAGAATATGAGGAGAGCATTCTATACAATTCTGAAAAAAACTTGAGAGAAATGATATCTTTTTGGATCCAAACTCATATATCCAGTTCCTTCAGGCCTCATAAAGGCTGTGGGGGTATGTTTGCCAAACATCAGAAACAGATTTCTATTTTGGGACCATGCTCTTTGGTTGTGCAGAATTGGTACCACTCAGATGGTATAAGGATCATGTGTCCCTTAGAGAAGGAGGACATACTCCCTCTCTAACATGAAGCAAGCCCATAGCACCTGTTAGGAGAAATTCATGAACATCAGCACTTCTCTATCTAGGATTACACATAAACATTTTTCTTAATTGTACATAAAGAAGAGTTTGTATAGAGGCATATATTAATGTCATTTTTAGGGGTCATATCACAGTCACTGGATAAGAGAGCATGAGAAAGCTCAGTCCCTTTGGTGAAACAGGATTGAAGGGGGCTGGAGTTAGGAGGAGACTAAGGAAATTTGTCTTCATGAAGAAGCTAGAAGGAGTTTAAGAACCTTCTTGAGTGAGGGGCAATCTTACTTTCTTCACCCCAAAGCATTACTATAAGAATCACAGCACTGTATGGAAAAGTCAGTTTTAACCGAAAGTCTTGGTAGTTGAAAAGGATTATCATCTTTATTTTAAGTGTGCAGTTACATGATGATCGACTTCTCTTGTGTTGCTAGAGGGCTATTTTTGATCTAGAAACATTTTTTTTCTTTGAAGGTCATCTGGGTAGACTATCTACTGTCCAGAGACAACATTCATTAATTTCTTCATCTCTTATTCTTGGGTAACAAGACAGTTTTTATCTTTTAGACTTTTATATTTCCCTAAACATTTATAATCTGATGCAAGTGAGAGTCTTATATGCTTTGAAACTGATCAGCGAGTCATAAGTGTGGGGAAAATCTAAGTAATGGGTTCCATTTTAAATAATAGTAAACACCAGAATTAATAAAAAATTCATACAATCAAGGCATGCTCAGTCAGGCTTGAAGCACAGGTCAAGATGCAGCATCAAGTAATCACAGTCAGCTCTTTTTTTGTTTTCGTATGGAACACTTCACAGATCTGCATGTCATTCTTGTGCAGAGGCCATGCTAATCTCTGTAATTGTTCCAGGTTTAGTGTATGTGGTGCTGAAGCAAGCCCTATAATCGATTCTTTTTTTTTTAAGATTTTATTTATTTATTTGACAGACGGAGATCACAAGTAGGCAGAGAGGCAGGCAGAGGGAGAGGAGGAAGCAGGCTCCCTGCTGAGCAGAGAGCCCGATGCGGGGCTTGATCCCAGGACCCTGGGATCATGACCTGAGCCGAAGGCAGAGGCTTAACCCACTGAGCCACCCAGACGCCCCTCTATAATCGATTCTTAACACCCGTGAATTGAATGCATGTGAAATTGTATAGCACAAATAAAAATATCTGTTTATAGATGTCCTTGATTTTCACCAGCTACAGATTTGAATTCAAATAATATTTTATTTTAAGAGATTATGGGGGGGCACCTGGGTGGCTCAGTGGGTTAAGCTTCTGCCTTCCGCTCAGGTCGTGGTCTCAGCATCCTGGGATCAGGCCCCACATTGGTCTCCTTGCTCAACAGGGAGCCTGCATGTCCCTCTCGCACTCCCCCTGCTTCTGCTCTCTCAAGCTCTCTTTGTGTCAAATATGAAGTTAGATCTTTAAAAAAAAGAAAAAATATATATTCTACTTGGTCATTCTAAATGTAGCATTCTACCCATATCCTGAGAGAATTGTAAAGTGAAGTGAAGAAAAGAAAAGATGTTTTTGTTTTAAGAAATTGTGGATTTTGGATTGAGGGGTATGTGTGTATGTGTATGTGTGCCTGCATGCAAGGATGCTTATACACATGCACACAGGCAAACTCAGAGAACAAATGCAAACAGAACTGAATTTGAATGTTGATTATTTGCATTTAATTTTATATTTATATAGGCGTGTATATAATCATATTCTCTTATGAATGAAAACTCAACCTACATATTTCCCTTGAACTATAATGTATAAAATAGAATGTAACATACATTTATTGCAATAAGTGTAATTTGGTATTTAAGTGTTCTGGGAACTTTGATACTTTTGTACTGAAAAAGTGAACAGATATAAAAAATCTGTTTATAAATCTTAAGATGGAACCCTTATACTCATTCTCAACCATTACTTTCAGAAGGGACATTTTCCTAGAAATGCACCTGGTCAGTTCCACAAATATATTTTCAAAGATTGCATGGAACTTATATGTCTCTCAGGCCAAATTGTTCATTTTATAAAAATATCTCAATAGAAACACAAATTTGTCCTTGTGTAACCTTGACATTCCATACCAGGAGTATTTCTTTAATATAGAAATTCCACTGTGATGGTTATACCTGGTGAATGGATTTTACCACGTTTCTGGCTTCAGAGTTATTTAGATGTTAAGTGTTAAGGGTATATTAATTTGGCTCATACTATGCAGGAAGGAGAACATTTTCTTACATAGATAATTCTGAGTGAGACACATTTGTGTCTCATGTGATCATTGTAATTGTTTTTCATTTAGAAGAAAGTCTTTTCTGTTTTCCTTTTTTTAAAATTCCAGGTTTCCTGAAATATATTTAACATATAAAAATTATGGAATGCTTCATGAAGTTGGGCGTCACCCACGCACAGGGATCATGCCAGTCCTTACTGTATCATTCCAAATTTACTGTATGTGCTACCCAAGCGAGCACTGCTTTCAGTTGTTCTTTAAAAGAAAGGTTAGGTGTGAGCCCTTTATCCCTAGAACTGTGCCCCATGTATCTGGGCAGGCTTTGTTGGGGACTTTTTGTGGACCATCCTGGACTGAAACCAATGAACCAGTTAAAAATGACCTCTGTACTTACCACATTCATTTTCCCCTGGACCCTTCCTAATCTTTCAGGGAATCCTAGACTGGGGTCTGCATCCCAAAGTTCATGAAATATTTATTGTTAGGTTTACAAAGCTTCCTTTCTGTCATTTGTAAGCTAAAATACTTCTTGTCATTGAATGTGCCTGTGGACGGAAGGTAAAGCAAACCAAGGACTCAGTAAAGTCATCTTGGAGAGTCCCAGTGCTCCTAAAACTTGTGAAAAGCCCTGAGATGTCTGTCCTGTAGTAAAAAAAAAAAAATCTACATCACTATATTTAACTGAGCATTTTCCAAGTGTACCCAACCAAGAACACTCCATTTTAATATTTGCTTCACATCTACTAATATCCCTTGGTGTTGTGTTCTGTGGAAGCAATAACATTTGGGAAGGTCTGCGTTACTTTTATGAGGCCATTTTATGCATGTAAGCAATGGCATCTGAGCCTGGCATTCTCAGACTCCCCAGGAATAAGATTCACCAGCCATCTCTGAGCAAGAAGATTAGCAGCGGTTAATCACAACTTCAAACTTCCTAGGATAACTGGCCATGAATGTTTGCATTGATTTAGGTTCCAGCAGGTTTGAAGGTAGCAAAAACTCCTGTGGTATCTCCAGTAGGTTCAGAAACTGGCTTTCTAGGCTTAGCACTTTCTCTGCTGCAGAGACGATGGAAAACAATGGTCAGCCCCCAAAATGAAGAATGAGACTCATTGGCATAGTCCCCTCTGCTCTTAGATGCTATTGTACTGGGATGACATTCCACAGAGATCTCTCTCCCTCTCCCTATGTATTGAGTGGCTTTGAGAGGATGGACCTCGGTGAGCATGTCCATGTCCTTGGAGGGGAAGTGTGGGTACCAGCATCACACCTGTGATTACAAAGATTCTCTTCCCTTTGAAAGAAAGCTCAGAGGATGTGTTGCTCCAGAGACAAGTTAAATAAAAGAGTTTCAGAATCCATTATTTGATTTTTTTTTCTTTCCGAAAAATCATCTGTTGAGCCATTAAGGTCACAGACTAAATTCAATTCCATGTTTCTGAGAACCCATCTTTTCCACTGTAGAAAACTGAGTTTGCATATGGTTTAACAAATTAAATTTTCTTTAAAGAAACAGTAAAAAGTAACCTACCCATTCTGCAAAAAAATTTGAAATCCTTGGTATCAAGTTTCAGTGGGTTTTCTTTTCAATGAATATGATTGAAATCCCATTTAATATGTGATTTTAAAAAGTCAGTTTATGTAGCATATAAGGTAGAATCTAATGTGGTAAGTTTAATAGCAAGTGTTTATTTTATGAGCCAGTAAAGACTCAATTAAAAATCTTGAAAGTTCAACATAAGCCTCTTACTTAGGTATGGTATATTTTGTCATTTTTATAAAATTTTTGAATTACTGGAGTAACTAGCGTAATCTTTAGTTTCTTAAGTTTTAATATGTGCGATGAAGGTTTTCCTCTGCATAAGTAAAAGTAGAAGAGTAAAGTGTTTCACAGATCTATAGAACCCAAGTCAAAGGTTGAGTTATTACTCAACTTTTGTGAGGAGCAAAGGAGTAACTCTGTAGGAAGACTACAAACCTTAGATATTTTAGTGAAGGAGGTGTAGTGAAATAATTGAGAGGGACATGGGGATAATCTTGATTCAACTCTAATTTTTACATAATAATTTGTGAATTCCAGTGTTTTAACCAATACCAAAGCATGGTTACTTCATTTACTAATTTATTTACTCATTCAGTAACAATTTTGGGGCAAAAATGAGGGTTGAAGTTCCAGGGGAGATGTTCAGGCAAGGAAGAACTTCTCAGTTAGCAGCTCAGTGTAAGAGCAAGAATGACCCTGGCAGTCTGGCATGTCCACCCAGAAGTGCCTGCTTGGAGCCCTGCCTGACTATATACTCCCAGGACCCAGAGACAGGCCCAGGGAGCCTGGGTACCAAGTCGTGCAACAAGCACTGTTTCTTCCTATGTACCAGATTTCAGGCATCCAGGACCTCTAGACATGTGTGGCCGTTTTCCTGGGGTCAGTGATTTCGTGCACAGAAAAAGAAGGAAAGGAAGGAAGGAAAGAAGGAAGGCGAGAGCGAGCCTATCTTTTAGAATCTTGGAGGCTATACTTTAGTGCTTTGCATTATTTTTATTATTAGACAAAGTTAAACACATTAATTTCCCAGAATGGGTTTAAATTGAAGTTCTCTTGAAATATAATGGATCAAAATAATTTTTCATTGATAATGGTTTGTTCTTTCTTTCATAGCAATTTCAGGTTTACTTTCTCTGTAGCTCTAAGGATGACAGCCCAAGATTTCTACTAGCTAGGGAGCTCTGGGCTTCACTGTGGCAGAGTTTAGAGAGTTACATTTAAGAAAAAGTATGATTATTTTAACCCAGATGCTCCCCTGCAACCTTAACATCAGGTCCCAGCTTCTTTGCCTCTGTTTCTATGTTCCCTCCGTGCCTGCCATCTCGGTTCCTTCTTCTCAGCTTCCAAACACTTTATGTGAATTTAAATTTTGCCAGCTTCAACCTTATATTCTAGTTAGTTATCTGTGTGCAGGTCTGATCTCTCAAAGGGCAATCCATGTTAACTTTTATCTCTTTATCCCCCAGAGTCTGCCAGAGAGTCATAACTTAGAAAATGTCTAATAAATAAATAGGATTTAAATTACATATAACCCTTCAGGAAAGGTGTGTTGTCTGATGAAGGGAAGCATTCCTTTACTTCAACAGTTGAATGTCTATTTTTCACTAAGAGCTATCTGGGAAAAAGAACCAGAGTATTGGGATATAGGAGCTTCTCCTTATTGCTCTTTCCCTTTCACATCTTCTCTGTACTCTTCCCTTACAGATGAACTATAAGCTACACCTTTTGAGTTTCTCATTCTTCAGTTTTGGTAAATTCTTGAGTTGGTTCTTTTACAGATTAGACAGTATTGGAATATGGGGACTAACTGATGAAAAAGAGGAGAAGAAAAGAGTAGGATATGGGAAGAAAGTGTCCTTTGACTAAGCCTGGAAAGAGAGGCATTGCACAGCCAGCCCTACTCACTCAGTTTTGCGCAGTATCAGTGAGTAGCTGAAATAAGTAGGACAGAGTTACGATGTGTGAAGGATAGAAGAGGAAAATTTTCTGTGTAAATAGCTGAGTAAGAAACTTCAGGAACAATAGTCTTGACAACGCATTCTTGGGTCCTGAGTAAGTCTAAGAGTGTTAGCCTTGGTTTGATGCTTTCATCTGCTTGAATAATCAGAGCAGCAAACACACAATGGGGCTTTGGTAGAGCTCTTAGGCGGGAGAGAGGTGTGACTGGGTTTTGGAACTCATAGTCTCCAACCGCTGGAGGGAGCCAAGGTGGGAAGGAGTAGATGGAATGCAGTTCAAGAATCTTGCCCTTTACCAAGCCCAAGTGCTCCCGCACTTCAGCCTTCATTCTGTCTAGAGTCTTGAAGTACACCAGACTGTCACTCTTTGCTATAGACCAGAGATTCTCAAATACTCAAATCTTGTGTCTCACAAATCACTGTCAAGGGACTGGGCTCTCACCAGGATAGAAACCAAACTTGCCTATGTTTTTTAGCAAAGGACATTGATGTGTTTAGACAGCTTGTCAGCATATTTATAATTTTTGGTGAGTTTCAAGGACATGATCAATTGCAGAAAGGTTATTGGACATAAGTGTGATTGCTACAGAACTTCAAAGTAATTGTCCATAGGCTGGGGAACCGAAATTGAGAGAAACATGAGATGTTTGTGCTTACTTCTAGTCTGCTGGAAGGTCATGGGTGGAGAATGGAGGTGGGGGAGGGTGGGAGGAGGGTAGGTGGGAGATGACACATGGTGTTTGCAGACGGGCAAGGATGTTGAAAGAGGGCCAATGTCAAGTCATGGAGAGGTGGTACACTAGGGAGTGAATGCTCAAGCATTGCCACTGACTCTGAGGGTAGCCTTGGGAAAGCTAGCTAACCTCTCTGGATTCCATTTTCCTCATCTGTAAAATGGGGATGGTAATAATAGAACCTTGGATTTAGTAAGTGTTTAATAAAGGTCTCTTAATGTTATTACTTTGTTAAACTTTTTTTTTAAGATTTTATTTATTTGACAGAGATCACAAGTAGGCAGAGAGGCAGGCAGAGAGAGAAGCAGGCTTTCGCTGAGCAGAAAGCCAGATGCGGGGGTCAATCCCAGGACCCTGAGATCATGACCTGAGCCGAAGGCAGAGGCTAAACCCACTGAGCCACCTAGGCGGCCCTACTGTGCTAAACTTTTTTGAAAAATCTTCTATCTTCCTACTGCTATAAAGCTTAACCTGATAAATGTGGTTGAATCTGGGCCCTGTCCCAAGGGAGTTTTATGGCTTAAATGTAAAAATAACAGTATAATGAGGTTGTTCTCATCTTCACAGAACTCTTAGAGCAAGGGGCCTTAACACAGATTCTAAGCAAACTGCACCCCAGTTTCTTTGTGATTTCAGAGGAGAGATAGAAACATAGCCTTGGTGATTAAATTGAAAAGTTTGCAATATTTTCCAGTTCTGCGTGGGTTTTTCTGGAATTCGCAGACTGTTTCAACTTAGTGAAATCATATTTATTTATTTAAAATATTTTATTCATTTATGAGAGAGATAGAGAGCATGCGTGCCCTAGCATGGGGAGGGGCAGAGGGAGAAGGAGAAGCAAGCTTCCTGCTGAACAAGGACACTGATGCTGGGCTCAATCCCAGGACCCTGGAATCATGATCTGAACCAAAGGTAGACAACCCAACTGAGCCACCCAGGCACCCCAACGAAATCCTTTTTAATTGAGGGATTATAACTATTGGTTTAAATGCCTCTTTCTGTATTGACTGGCATCTTCATGAGGGCACAGACTATGTGCTTTCATCTGTCCTAGATCTAAAAGAATTCAGAGTAAGTCCAGGGAAAATCAAAAGAAGATCGGAAAAAGATGATAAAAACCTACTGGTGCTTCCCTGTTAGTTCTCACTAGATTTTCTTAAATGTCAGTTAGGAGAATATTATACATTTCATAGATTAATAGAAAATCAAGGTTGGTTTAGAGTGGCTTAGCAAGAAATATAGGGATTTTGAGCAATAGTTTTAAAAGTACAGATGTTCAGTTATAAGATGACTAAGTTTGGAGAGCTAACATGCAGTAATGTGACTGCAGTTAAGAGTACTGCACTTTATACTTGAAATTTGTTGAGAGTAGATGTTAAGTGTTTTCACCACAAAAAAAGATAATTATGTGAGGTGATGGATGTTTTAATTATCTTGATCATGGTAATCATTTCACAGTATAGATGTACATAAAATCATCACATTGTACACTTTAAATATATACAGTGTTCTGTGTCAATTATACCTCAATAAAGTCAGAAAAAATAGAATTGTCCTGCAAACCCCACAGTCACTGTCTTTGCTAAGGAAAGACTAGCACTCGAAATAGAGATTGAAGGAATCATTCAGGGAAAAATAGCACCAGACAGGACATCCGTAAGAAAACCGGTACTGTTCTCATGAATCTTGCATCATTAAAGCTCCTTTTCTGCATCTCAGGGGTGAAGGCTTCTATAGGGATTGATTTCTGTGTTTAGTATTTGGACATGCTTTGGGATTAAGCGAAACCATGAAGTTCTATAGTCCTAACTGAAATCCTACAGATCTTGTCACCTGGATATTTATAGGGTTCATTTGCAAGATTTTGTAGTCTAGCTGTCATGGTTAGCAGAATTTGGATCAATTCTGCTTTTTTAGGAAGTGAAGTTCTTCAGAGGGAACTTGTTCTTTCAGGGGAAATCAAACTAATGTTGAACTTCCCTTTGCCTGTTGTGAGTGGAGATAGCCCTGGACAGTTCAAGAGAGTACAAAACAGTACTTTAGCCATTTAGGTATGAGAAACTTGGAATCCATTTATCTTGCTAAATGCTTCCATAGGCCATTACCATCCTCCAATGCTGAAATAGCTTAAGCCCTGATAAGGTTGGTGAACAAAATTCACTTTGGACATTGAATAGGCTGGATTTCTATGGAAGCATTTCTTCTCTAAAACCCTAAGACTCTTAAGGACCAGATCCCTTTGATCTTTGGTATTCTGAGTTCCCATTTCCTTTCTTCTATCATCTGGGTGTATAGGACTATATTCTGTCACTGTGAACTTGGCAAAGAGAAAGGAGAACTATGAAGGTGAAGTAGTTGGCACCAGCTCTCTCACAAGAGGTAGCATGAATTCTTTATATCCTCTTTCGTGCTTATGCACATTTAATTGGATTAAACAAATACCAAGTAATTTGTACATAGGGGGAACAGTTTTAAATATGCTAGGGTATAGAAAGCAGAGTAAGACTCCTCTGCCCTGAGGAAACTTACATTCTAATGTACACAGAGCACAGTTTATATAGGGGTTCTCAAAGAGAAGACTTGGGGGGAAATCTGGGAAGAATTCCTGGAAACAGTGATGGAAGACAGTGTAGTATAGTTTTTAACTCCCAATATCAGACTCCTAGGATTCAAATATCAGATGGAAAATGTACAAGCTGCGTGATCTTGGGCCACCCTTCTGTGCCCCAGTTTCCTGAGAAACTGAGATGACAACATCAGAGCCTACGTCACAGAGGTGATGTGAGAATTGAGTAAATGACTTGTTGGAGAGATCAGGGCCTCTTTGTAAGTCTGGGATAGTGGGAGACCCAGGGGAGGACTTTGAGAGTAGATACAATATTAGGTTGGTGTATTGAATATATGAGGATAGACTGAAGCAGGGTAAGAGTGGAGATCAATGAGGACTGGATGGTTCTAGGAATTGAGGTGAAGGGGCTGAGCCTGAGTTCTGGCATGGAGGACAGAGAGAGAAGCAGGCAAGCAAGAGCCACAGTGCAGAGGTGGGCTCCATGGATGCTGATCAGATGGGCTCAAACAAGGAGAGAGAAGGAAGAGAAGTATGGAAGGTAATTTTGCAACTTTGATTTGTAGGGATAGAGTTTTTTTTTTTTTTTTAAAGATTTTATTTATTTATTTGACAGAGAGAGATCACAAGCAGACGGAGAGGCAGGCAGAGAGAGAGAGAGAGGGAAGCAGGCCTCTTGCCGAGCAGAGAGCCCGATGCGGGACTCGATCCCAGGACCCTGAGATCATGACCTGAGCGGAAGGCAGCGGCTCAACCCACTGAGCCACCCAGGCGCCCTGTAGGGATAGAGTTTTGATGCTCACACTTGAGGAGTTTTGACATATAACTGGGTAAAGATGAAGAATTTGGACTTTCTAGTCCTTTTAGAGGATTGTTATACAATATGGTGGAAATTTAATTCTGGAGAACTTTCTGTTGTTGCTGCCAAGGGAAGTAAATGTTGAGTTCTCTTGATAAATAAGGAAGGGAAAGGAATAAACATTAAATGCCTCCCTGTCACTGATCAGCTGAATTCCTGCATAGCCTTGGGATTCTGGATGGGGTGGGCTTGTGGAGGGGACACTCAGTTTGACCACAGATAAGGAAGCACATTGGTCAGGGACTTCACGTACAACCCAGGCAAAGGTGGGAGAGAGGATGTAGAAGATTGCATCCAAGTGGGTAGTTAGAAAGCTCAAAAGTTATCCATTTATTCATATGCCATCATCCATATCAGGTGGGCTTCCAAAATGTCAGAGTAATCATCTCACCATTTAATAATAGAGATAGTGGGTAGTGGAGCAAGACAGGGCAAGCTCATTTCCCCTGAGGTTTGAAAAGCCGCACAGAAGAGGTGATAAAGCCAATGTCTACAGACTGATTGGAATCCCAGTTCTGTCAGGTACTATCTATGTAAGCTCAGACAAATTACTTCAACTCTAACTGAAAAATTTTTTTTCCAGTTTTGTTGGCTCATATGGAATTTAAGAAACAAAACAAAGAAAAAATAAAAAAGCCAAACTCTTAAATACAGAGAACAAACTTGTGGTTGCCAGAAGGGATTAGGGGGATGGGTGAAATAGATAAAGGGAATCAAGCACAGTTGTCTTGATGAGCACTGAGATATGTATAGATTTGTTGAATCATTATCTTGAACACCTGATGCTAATATAATACCGTATGTTAATCACACCTCAATAAAAAACGATGGAGAGAAGTTGGTCATTAGTTTAAAAAAGTTTTATTGAGATGTAATTGACACATAACATTGTATAAGTTTAAGGTGTACAGCATCTTGATTTGTGTATTTATTGCAAAGTGATTATCATGATAAGTTAACATCCATCACATTACATGGTCACAAATCTTTTTCTTTGTAATGACAACTTTTAATATCTACTGTCATGGCAAGTTTTAAATATAAAATACAGTATTGTTAACTGTAGTCACCACACTGTACATTATACCTCCAGAGCTTATTTTGTAACTGGAAGTTTGTACCTTTTGACCACCTTCACCCATATCCTTCACCCCCATCCCCCACCCAGAGCAACCACCAACCTGCTGTTTCAATGAAATTTTTTTTTAACATTTACATATAAGTGAGATAATATGGTGTTTGTCTTTCTCTTCTTATTTCTTTTAGCATAATGCCCGCAAGTTCCATCTATATTGTCACAAATGGCAGGATTTCCCTTCTTTTTATGACTGGATAATAGTATTCCATGTGAGAAGTGGGAGTAATAGCACCTGTCACACAGGGCTGTTGAGAGGTTAAAATGGTGGGTTTTGAAATACACAGAACCTAGCATGTATGTAGTAAGTTCCATAATTGTTAGTGATGATGGCCCTGTCTGTGCTGCCACTGTCCCATTGTAAGTCCTCAGCCTTTCTGGGCTGAATTCCTTGGGTGTTCTAACCCCATGCTTCCCAAAGCTTCAGGTAAGACCAACTCTGCTGAGAGGGGGACCACACTGAATTTTTTTAATATATATTTTTAAAGATTTTATTCACTTATTTGACGCAGAGACAGAGAGAAGGAGGAAAGGAGAGAGTATAAGCAGGGGGAGTAGCAGAGGGGGAGGGAGAAGCAGACTCCCCACTGAGCGGGGAGCCCTATGAGATGTGGGGGCCGATCCCAGGATCCTGGGTTCATGATCCGAGCAGAAGGCAGACACGCTTCATTGACTGAGTCCCCCAGGGAACCCTGGGGGCCACACTTTAAATAGTAGCCTTCTTTCAGCCTCAACTTCTTTGTAATCATCTAACCCACCCCCAGGTGATCTTTATAAAATACCAATATCCATTTTATCTTTACAGAATATCACTTCGAGTCATAGCACCTCCACATGTTCTCATTTGACACTGGGGGGGGTAGATCAAATTTACACTCCTCCACCTGATATTCTTGATTTCAATCACATTGTGTTGCGTGCAGAGCAGGCCTGGCCCTTTATTTTTGGTTTTCTTTTGACTTTTTATTGTGGTAGTAAAATACACATAACATAAAATTTATCAATTTAAACATGTTTTAAGCATGTGACTGAAGGGCACTAAGTGCATTCACACTGCTGTGTGGCCATTGCCGCTCTCTGTCTCCACAACTTGTTCATCATCCTAAACTGAAACTCTGTATGTGTAAACAGTATTGCCCCTTTCTTCCTTCCCCCAGCCCCTGGGAATCACCATCTTACTTTGTTTCTTCATACAGTTTGCTATCCGTCATTTCAGTGAATCTTCACAACAATCCAATGAAGTGGTGCTATTATCATTCCCGTTTTCTAGGTGAGGAAACTAGGGCCCAGAAAGGTCAGCTGACTTGCCCAGGTTCCCATGCTAGGCAGCAATAAAGACAATCTGATGTTGTCATACCATGCTGTTCCACGACGGTGCCTCTACTCAGGCTTTGTTTTCTGCCTGTGATGTTCTCTGATGCTCCATCTACTGGCTGAGGTCTTTTGGATCCATTGCACAATTACCTCAGACACCTTCTGTGAAGTTTCTAGTCCAGCAGTGATAATTCCCTTGACTTGAATCAGTGGATTTATGTAGATGTCAGTCTTTCCCATAAGCCTGTGTGCTGCCAGGGTGTAGTGGGCATGGGGATCAAATGAACGGCTGAAATTTCAGAATTGGCAGGACCATGCAAAGGGTTTATAGATGATCCAGATTTTTAATTGGAATATGACTGAGATCCAGATTTTTAATTGGACTATGACTAAGATTAGGAATTTAATTAATTGCTGCTTTCTTTCAGGGACACGTTGTTTTTACTGCATCATATAGAAACTGGAAATATCCTACTAGAATGTTGAAGGATGTAAGAAACGTTTTGCTTCTTAGTATTGCCTCAGGCTAAGAGAACATACCATACAGAAGTGCCAAAAGTGCAAAACCAGTAAGAGATGTATGTGTAGATCCTACTTTGTTTCTCTATCGTCTGGTTTGCCTGCCTGTCTGTCTTCCTGCCTTCTTTCCTTTTTTCCTTTCTTCCTTTCTTCCTTCTTCTTTCTCCCCTTTCCTTTCCTCTCCTCTCCTCTCCTTTCCTCTCCTCTCCTCTCCTTTCCCTTCCTTTCCCTTCCTTTCCTTTCCTTTACTTTCACCTGTTTTTCTTTTAGGAACAGAACATAATTAGTAGGATAAGAGATGTTCAGCAACCTTTGGCTATTCATCAGCATTTTGCCAGGTAGGACTCAGTGTTTTTTCTTTGACTGATTCATCCACCAAACATTTATTCAGCATAGGTTTTCTGCCAGGAACAATTTGGGGTGCTGGGAATATAGCAGTGGACACAAATCACCTGACCCTGTCCTCAGAAGGAACTGTAGAAGGTGCACAAAATGAACATCAGCATTGGTCTAGGAAAGAGTGGACATTTTACTTGTGGAGGTATGTGTGCTCTTACATAGATAGGTTCATTTTCTTCAGTGCCTGGTTTCCCTATCACCTCACCTAGACCAAGGCCCACACCTGTGGAGTGAGAGCTAGCTAGAAAAATCTCAGGTTAGAGAAAAGAAAAGCCATCTTTGGGGATAATGTAAAGGTATCAGAAAGTCTGATCCTGTTTCTGGATCTCTTTTGGGTCATGACTTTGCCACTTGCCATTTCCTGGTTTATGCTTCATGGTACTTGGCACACATGTTACCTAATTCAGTCTAGGTTAATTTTCATTCTTAATTTTAACCATTAGAAAACGATGTTCCCTTAAGATGGGTGAGTAAATAGAGTCTTACGAGGTATAGTTTTTGAAGAAAATTTTGATTGAAAATAAATTGAAAAATTCCATGACTTGGTTGATATATTTATGCCATACACATTTAACATCCTTACTGTCTACATGAGAATTGTAAATATTTCATTTTCATTGTTTTGAATA
Source organism: Lutra lutra (assembly GCF_902655055.1). Taxonomy (NCBI): domain Eukaryota; kingdom Metazoa; phylum Chordata; class Mammalia; order Carnivora; family Mustelidae; genus Lutra; species Lutra lutra. The sequence continues at coordinate 3,633,673 of NC_062296.1, read as the reverse complement.
TCTTTAATAAACCTTACAAGAGTAAGAGATGCTGATTTCATTCAAATTGATGAAGTATGCCATCATGCATTTCCCCTTATAAGCTTAAAATAATCCCCAGAGTCATACTGAGATTTGAAAGACCACTTTCCTTTATGTGAGCAATTGTTTATTTTAAAAAAAAAGTGTGTGCATGTACGTCTCTCTCTCTCTTTTTCTCTCTCTCTCTGTATAAAGGAAGACTTGGTTCTCGATAATGCACAGCCAATTTCTAACTACTAATGTATGGCATGATTATCTTCCACAATGGCATTTTAAATACTTTGAGGTTTTTATTTTAAAATAAACAAATATTGTAACCAGAGTAATAGCCAAAGATGGATTCTCTGTTACATTCTGCTTTTCTTCAGACCCTATCTGGTTTTCTTTAGAATTCCATATAAACATTTTAAATGATGTTTACATGAGCCAAACACTTTCTGGCCATTATTGGTCTGTGAAGGCTGCAAGGGTTTCCTTCTCTCTGTCAGTCGGACCAGGCTGACTGACAGATTGGTTGGGGGTGGGGCAGTGGGCGAACTGATCTGGAGGAGCCCAGTAAGGGCTGCTGCTGAGCAAGGATTAAATCTGTTGACCGGCTCCTTAGGCCCCCCAGTCACTGCCTGGGATTAGGCAGCCCTACAGGGAGGGTAGTTGTTCCTTGGTTACAGAGCATTAACCAGTTAACTTCAGCCTCTTCGGATGTGGCAGGGTGAAATGTGCTTTCTTTCTTGCTATATTTTTCTTTTTATGAAACAGATATTTTTCATGATTGCATTTGGTTATCACCAGAAACTACTGGTGACATTTTCAACTGAATCCTCCCCAGTTATGCTAGAACCTCTGATTCGTCTATTGCTCTATCCATGTCACTTTTAGCAGCCCTGTTTTTTGCTCTCTTCAGATTGATTTCAGCCACTTGACTGCTGTAATTTTTCTTGGTGAACCTCCCCATCCTTGTTTCCAACTTCTTAGTCAATCTTTACATTAAGGTCCAACTTTCAAGTACTTTTTCTGGCCTTCAAGTACTTTCCTTAGTGGCCTCTTGTCTTCCTTGGTGCTCAGGAAAACACCAAGCAAAGATCAATCTGAATATCTCCCTCGTCCATTGCTACATGTGGGCTGTTTGTTTGTTGCTCTGGAGAAGATCTTGCTTCTGTGCAGCTGAGGACCACTCCAGAGTCATAATCTTCCACCACACGTTCATGATGAAGACATACATTAGGTGGCATAATAGCCCCACTCTGTCTCTTGCCATGTTAGATCGATCCAGCTGGTCCATTTCATGGTGATGGATCTCAGGGTTCTCTCATTCTTGTCACAAGTGGCATTAAGGGACCTCTGTATTGCCAGTTGTTTGCTCTCGATTCCTTTCCTGAGAAGAGTGCATCTTATGGTCCTTTAGACTGTGTACTACTGCTAATGTGACTATCTCTAATTAAAGCTATAATGTATTGGGTGGCTACTATGTGCTAGACACAATGCTAACCACTTTTTATGTCCTTTAACTTAATTCTCACAGAAACTTTGGCATGTAGGTGTTATATAACTCAGACTTTACAGTTCAGATAATCAAGACTCAAAGACTAAGGAACTCACAAAGACTACACAACTCTAAAGGGATACAGTTGGGACTTGAACCTAGGTCCAATTGATTTGAAGCCCGACCTCTTCACTGTTCAGCACTGGCTTCTGTGTTATTTTTGAGAGGTGTTTCTTAATTTTGAATGTTACACATATAACGAACTTAAGAAATGCAAAAAAAAAAAAAAAACACTCCTGGAGGGGCGCCTGGGTGGCTCAGTGGTTAAAGCCTCTGCCTTCGGCTCAGGTCATGATCCTAGGGTCCTGGGATCGAGCCTCACATCGGGCTCTCTGCTCAGCAGGGAGCCTGCCTCCTCCTCCTCTCTCTCTCTGCCTGCCTCTCTGCCTACTTGTGATCTGTCTGCCAAAAAAAAAAAAACACTCCTGGAAAACGATAAAATAAAATAACTTATATAAAAATAAAAATATGTTTAATCACATATTAAACATAATCACATATTAAACATATGTTTAATCACATATTAAATACATAGCCAGAGACACTTCTGGATGTTTTCTTTCCCTAGTCCTGTTTTCTACACAGGATTTTATTTGTTTGTGTATCATGTTGAACATGATTGGACTAATATAACATATACAATTTATGACCTTCTTTTTCACCTATAATATAACAAGTATTTTCTTTCCTAATGTAGATTCTTCACAAACATCTTTTCAGTAGCCTCCGCACTGATTTAAAAACACATGAAAAATCCACTGGGTAATGTCGTGAATGCAGAGACTTTCCATGAAATAAGAAATGTAATCTCGGGAGGAAGGATAAAGGGAGCTTGATTCCTAGTGGCAGGCCAGTAATACTTTAGTTCAAATTGAAGAATGCAACAAGTGTAGACATTTCACATGGAGCTTCATTAAAATTCAACTTTATAAATCCTCAAGCAGAATAAGCAAAGGTAGATGAGTCTGAAATTGTGGACAATTTGTTGGAAAGGTCATCATCAGCCCTGAGTCATGTAAGTAAATTCCTTGAATTGCAATGCTGTATGCCGTCTTTATCCTGACATTTCTACTCCTCTAGATTTGCATCCAAAGAAAGTCATAGTCTTGCTACTCTTTTGCCCCTCAGCCTTAATTCCCTCTATGGCTGCAGGGTGCATGATGTGTTCACTTTGATTCTAATTCAGGATTAAGCCTCTAGTGTCATTTAATCCTCTACTGGGAGATGATGGCACATGTTTTCTGTGTGTGTCACACAGGCCCCAGATGTGGCCCCTGAAAATGTCTCAGGATTAGGAATTTAATGAATTGACATGACTACAGCTTTATAATAAGCCTCAGTGACTAGTAGGACACATCCTTTTACACTGTTGTTCTTCAAGATTATCCTGGATATTTCTGACTCATTGTTCTCCGTAGGAATTGTGTGATTAACTTCTGAAGTCATATAGAAAAGTAAATTTGAAAAGTAAATCACATAGAAAAGTAAATCTTAAGTCATATAGAAAAGTAAATTTCTGGGTTTTGACCAGAATTAAGTTAATTACTAGATTAATTGGGGAGATCTGATAGATTTATGATATTTGGGGACTTTCTGTCCAGGGATATGGCATATCTTTCCATTTATTTAGATCTTCTTTTGTCTGATTTAATAAAGACATTATTTTCTGTGTAATTAGCACATTTTTGTTGGATTAACTACTGATCACTGTAGTTTCTTTTTTCTTTCTTTCTTTCTTTCTTTTTTTTTTTTTTGGCAGCAAAGCAAAGTTTATTAAATGATAAAGTGCAAAGCTCCTGAACAGGGAGGTGACCCAAAAGAGTTACCACTCAGTTTTTTTTTTTTAAGTAGGCTAGTAGTTTTTAAAAATATTTTCATTATTGAAATAATAGTTGATATACAATGTTATATTCATTTCAAGTGTAGAACATAGTGATTTGACATTTATGTACATTATGAGCTGTGCACCACAATAAGTGTAGTTCCCATCTGTCACCAGACAAGGCTGTTACAGTATTGTTGACTACATTCTTTATGGGTACTTTTCTTCTTTGTGACTTCTTCATTTTATAGCTGGAAGTTTGTACCTCTTCATCACCTTCATCTACTTTACCCATCCCCCCACCATCTCCCCTCTGGCTACCATCAGTTTCTTTTCTATATAAAGAAACCTATAAATTTATTTAAATACATGAAAAAGTGATTTGTGTAATTATAGATATATAACTTTTTTGGAAATATATGAGACCAAAAGTATGTATAGTGCAGTTTCAATAAATTATAATCTGATAATTGAAGTTTGTAAAATTAAAACATAATTTTCATAATCATTCAGCTATAGTTGTCTAATATCCCTTGTTTAAACCTTTTTCAAAGGTTTCTTCTTTGATGCACAAATTATTTAGAAGTATTTTTTTTAATTTAATTTCTAAGCATTCAGGGGTTTTCCAGATATTTGGTTATTTATTTATTATTGATTTCTAATTTAATTCTATTTGAGAAGAGAACATAATCTATATGATTTTAATGCTTTAAATTTACTGAAACTGGTTTTATTGTCCAGCATTTTTGAATCTTTATAACAGTTACACATAGAATGGAAAATATCTGTTCTATAGTTGCTAAGCATCGTGTTCTGTAAACACATGGGGCCAAGTTTGTTGGCAGTGTAAGTCTTCAATACCCTTACTTATTTTCTATTTACTTACACTATTGATTACTGGTAGAAATGTGTTGAACTCACCAGGTGGAATTATCGGTTTCTTTCTTTCAGTTCTTACTCCATTTTGAAGCTTTGTAATTAGGTGCATATCTATTTAGGATTGTTATGTTTTCTTGATTGACTTACCATTGTGAAATATCCCTCTTTTTCCTTAGTACTATGCCTTACCTGAAGTATTCTTTGTCTGATATTAATTAGCCATTCAAGCTTTTTGTCATTAGGATATTATATATATGTTTCTATTCTTTTACTTGTAACCTAGCTGTGTCTTTATAATTGAGGTATTTTGTAGACACTTGAATAGTTGACCCTTGAACGACACAGGTTTGAACTGCAGAGGTCCACTTATATGTAGATTATTTTTTATATAAATACAGGACAGTACTGTAAATGAGTGTTCTCTTCCTTATGATTTTCTTAATAACATTTTCTTTTCTCTAACTTAATTTATTCTAAGAATGCTGTAGATAATATATATAACATCCAAAATCTGTGTTTATTGACTGTTTATGTTGCCAGTAAGGCTTCCTCTCAAAGGTAGGTTATTAGTAGTTAAGTTTTAGGGAAGTCAAAAGTTAAATGTGCATTTTCAGCTATGTGGGGAAGGGTCACTGCCTTAACCCCTCATATCATTCAAGGGTAGTTTGGTCTTACTTTTCTTTTTCTTTTTCTTTTTAAAAGATTTTATTTATTTATTTGAGAGAGAGAGAGAGACAGAAAGAGAGAGAACAATAGAGAGCATGAACAAGGAGGAGAAGGAGAAACAGACTTCTCGTGAACAGGGAGCCCAAGGTGGGCCTTGATCCTAGAATCCTGGAATCACGACCTGAGCTGAAAGCAGATGCTTAACCTACTGAGCCACACAGGCATCCCTATTTTTTAATTTTTTTAAAAAGATTTTGTTTATTTGTTTGAGAGAGAGAGCATGAGCCCAGGGGATTTGGGGTAGAGGGAGACGGAAAAGCAGGCTTCCTGCTGAGCAGGGATCCCGACTTGGCACTCTATCCCAGAACCCTGGGATCATAACCTGAGCCCCAGGCAGACCCTTAAGCAACTGAGCCACCCAGGCACCCCTTGGCCTTACTTCTCTATCCAGCTTTAGCAGTTCCAGACGTAACATTTGTGTCCGTTGACAGTTAATATAATTATCAGTATGGTTAAACTTAAGTCTACTATCTTGCTACATGTTTTCTGTTTATCCCATTTGATCTTTGTTATCTTTGTCTTCTTTTTCTTCTTTTGGATTAAAAGAGTAATTAGTTTACCATTTTATCTTTTTTTGATTTATAGTTCATATCACATATGTGTTTTATTTGTTGCTCTAGAAAGTTTATAGTATACATCTTTAACATATTACTGTGTGCTCTGAACTCCTATTGTGCCACTTTATGTATAATGTAAGAACCTGACAACAGTACATTGTTTTCTCCACCCTCCCCTCATTTGCATTGTTATTGTCATAGGTTTGACTTCCACACATATTACAAGCCCTACAGTCCTTTCTTTTTATTTCAATTCTCTTGGGCATAAAGATGAAAAAAAAAATTATATTTATCTACATATATATTATTGCCAGTGCTTTTCATGTCTTTATGTAAATCTGAGTTTCCATCTGGTATTCTTTTCCTTTTACCTGAAATAGTTCCTTTAACATTTCTGGTAGTGCTAGGTACTGGCCTTGCCTTCTTTCAGATTTTGTTTACCTGAAGGTGTCTTTACTCTCAACTTCATTGAAGGGTATATTTTAGTTGGATATAGAATTCTAGTTTGATTCTAACCACTCCCACCCAGCACTTTAAAGATGTTTCATTTTCTTTTGGCTTGTGTTGTTTGATAAGAAGTCAGACAGAGGTCATTCTTTTTTTCTCTTGTATTAAAAGTGTTTTTTATTTCTATTTGCTTTTAAGATTTTCTTTTTATAATTGGTTTTCAGCAGTGTTTATTATATGCCTTAGTGAGTTTTCTGTTGTGTTTATTTTCTTGGATTCATTGAGCTGCTTGAATTATATGAGTTTATATTTTTCATTCAGTATAGAAAATTTGACCATTTTTCAAGTTATTTTGCCTCCTCTTTCTGAGAATCCAGTTACATATATTTTAGATTGCCTGATTTTATCCCAAAGGCTCTGTGCATTATCTCAGTCTTTTTTCTTCACTTTGCTGGATGAAGCTCAGATCTGTCTTACAGCCACACATAAGCTGTGATCGTTTAGTTTTGAATTTACTAGATTTGTTCTTTCTCTGGTAGGTGTTTCTTGCTTGGTTCTGTAGAGTGTCATCTTGCACAGGCACAGGTTAAGTATTCACCCAAAAGTTCAAGGGACTCTATTCAGATTTCTGGGGTTTGTTTGTTTTGCCATAGCTTTTTTCTTTCTGGTATTCTGCTCCACAAGTTCCAGCCACCTTGGCTTTCTTGAACTCTTATTTCTGTCTCCTAATCTCAGGGAGATCCCTGTACTCTTCTTGGGGTTCTGCTTCTTGAACCATGGTTTGAAAGTACCTTTAGGTAGAGAGTGGGATTATTCTAGGGTTCATCTCATTTTTGCTCTTATCTCAGGGATCACAGGCATGTGCTGCCTGCTGTCCAATGTTTCCAAATAGGTATTTCCTCTAATTTGTTTAATCTCATAGTTGTTCATAGCAAGAGGGCTATTCCATGGCCATAAGCAGTAGTCCCTATAAATTTCTCTTTCCATTGTATCTTCAAAAAAAATATTTTCTTTCTCCGATTGACTTATTTCGCTAACATGATACCCTCTAGTTCCATCCACGTCGTCGCAAATGGCAAGATTTCATTTCTTTTGATGGCTGCATAGTATTCCATTGTGTATATATACCACATCTTCTTTATCCATTCGTCTGTAGATGGACATCTAGGTTCTTTCCATAGTTTGGCTATTGTAGACATTGCTGCTATAAACATTCGGGTGCACGTGCCCCTTCGGATCACTATGTTTGTATCTTTAGGGTAAATACCCAGCAGTGCAATTGCTGGGTCATAGGGTAGTTCTATTTTCAACATTTTGAGGAACCTCCATGCTGTTTTCCAGAGCGGTTGCACCAGCTTGCATTCCCACCAACAGTGTAGGAGGGTTCCCCTTTCTCCGCATCCTCTCCAGCATCTGTCATTTCCTGACTTGTTAATTTTAGCCATTCTGACTGGTGTGAGGTGATATCTCATGGTGGTTTTGATTTGTATTTCCCTGATGCCGAGTGATATGGAGCACTTTTTCATGTGTCTGTTGGCCATCTGGATGTCTTCTTTGCAGAAATGTCTGTTCATGTCCTCTGCCCATTTCTTGATTGGATTATTTGTTCTTTGGGTGTTGAGTTTGCTAAGTTCTTTATAGATTTTGGACACTAGCCCTTTATCTGATATGTCATTTGCAAATATCTTCTCCCATTCTGTCAGTTGTCTTTTGGTTTTGTTCACTGTTTCCTTTGCTGTGCAAAAGCTTTTGATCTTGATAAAATCCCAAAAGTTCATTTTTGCCCTTGCTTCCCTTGCCTTTGATGATGTTCCTAGGAAGATGTTGCTGCGGCTGACGTCGAAGAGGTTGCTGCCTGTGTTCTCCTCGAGGATTTTGATGGATTCCTTTCTCACGTTGAGATCCTTCATCCATTTTGAGTCTATTTTCGTGTGTGGTGTAAGGAAATGATCCAATTTCATTTTTCTGCATGTGGCTGTCCAATTTTCCCAACACCATTTATTGAAGAGGCTGTCTTTGTTCCATTGGACATTCTTTCCTGCTTTGTCGAAGATGAGTTGACCATAGAGTTGAGGGTCCATTTCTGGGCTCTCTATTCTGTTCCATTGATCTATGTGTCTGTTTTTGTGCCAGTACCATGCTGTCTTGATGATGACAGCTTTGTAATAGAGCTTGAAGTCCGGAATTGTGATGCCACCAACTTTGGCTTTCTTTTTCAATATTCCTTTGGCTATTCGAGGTCTTTTCTGGTTCCATATAAATTTTAGGATTATTTGTTCCATTTCTTTGAAAAAAATGGATGGTATTTTGATAGGAATTGCATTAAATGTGTAGATTGCTTTAGGTAGCATAGACATTTTCACAATATTTATTCTTCCAATCCAGGAGCATGGAACATTTTTCCATTTCTTTGTGTCTTCCTCAATTTCTTTCATGAGTACTTTATAGTTTTCTGAGTATAGATTCTTAGTCTCTTTGGTTAGGTTTATTCCTAGGTATCTTATAGTTTTGGGTGCAATTGTAAATGGGATGGACTCCTTAATTTCTCTTTCTTCTGTCTTGTTGTTGGTGTAGAGAAATGCAACTGATTTCTGTGCATTGATTTTATATCCTGACACTTTACTGAATTCCTGTACAAGTTCTACTATCATATGATCTCCCTGATATGAGGGAGAGGAGATGCAACATGGGGGGTCGAGGGGGTAGGAGAAGAGTAAATGAAACAAGAGGGGATTGGGAGGGAGACAAACCATAAGTGACTCTTAATCTCACAAAACAAACTGAGGGTTGATGGGGGGAGGGGGTTGGGAGAGGGGGTGGGGTTATGGATATTGGGGAGGGTATGTGCTATGGTGAGTGTTGTGAAGTGTGTAAACCTGGCGATTCGCAGACCTGTACCCCTGGGGATAAAATATATGTTTATAAAGCTGTAAAAAAAAAAAAAAAAAAAAAAAAAAAAAAAAAAAAAAGAAAGGATGAATCCACAAGTTTTGTAGCAACATGGACGGGACTGGAAGAGATGATGCTGAGTGAAATAAGTCAAGCAGAGAGAGTCAATTATCATATGGTTTCACTTATTTGTGGAGCATAACAAATAGCATGGAGGACAAGGGGAGATGGAGAGGAGAAGGGAGTTGAGGGAAATTGGAAGGGGAGGTGAACCATGAGAGACTATGGACTCTGAAAAACGATCTGAGAATTTTGAAGGGGTGGGGGGTGGGAGGTTGGGGGCACCAGGTGGTGGGTATTGTAGAGGGCACGGATTGCATGGAGCACTGGGTGTGGTGCAAAAATAATGAATACTGTTATGCTGAAAAAAAAAATAATAAAAAAATTAAAAAAAAAAAAAAAATATTTTCTAATTTCTGGTATAAAGGAACAAAATTAACTTTTATATAGTAATCTGGTATATTGCTGAATCTTGCAATCTTGCTGAAGTATTTTATTATTTTAGTAAATTGCAGATCTTTTGGATTTTCTGTGTAGATAATCAGTGTTCATGAATGAGGATTTTTATTTTTCCTTTCCAAGAGTTATTGATTTTCTTTTTCTTATTTAAGTGCATTGGTTAGTACCTTTAGCACTATATATTAAATGTTTAAGTATGATCTTTGTATGCTTTTGGTTGTTTCCCTCTATCAGATTAAGGAAGCTGCTTTATCTACCTAGTCTGTTAAAATATTTTTTAAAAAATTATACATGTGTTTTGAATGATATCAAATGCATTTTCAGCATTTACTGAGATGATCACATTCTTTTTTTCTTTTTGTCTGATATATTGAATTATATTTTTTCTAATGTGAAATTATCATAGTATTTATAGAATTAGCCCCAATTTTTAAATACTCTCTTGGTTTGGGTTTGATAATTTTACTTTGGATTTTGCATCTGGATCATAAGTAAAATTGGCTTATAAAATTTTCCCTTTTGATGCTTCTTTTATCTGGTTTGGTATAAAGAATATACTAGGATTATAAAATGAGTTGGGTGAGTGACTTCTATGTTTTCTGGAATAATTTGCATGAAATATGATATACATATTATTTAAACATTTAGAAGTGTCAGTCTGTGAATGCTTTAGGACTCTTTTATTTAGATTAGGTTAGGTTTTGACCCTGAGGTGATGTGTGAGTCTCATTATACAACTCAAAGCAGAGGACTTTGGTGATTTTAAGGCCATTTTTTATATGCCCAGGATTTCTGTGATAGCAGCAATAAATGCATATTTTTTCTGTTGTGGTGTGGTATTGTGTATAGATATGAAGCTTTTAACCCACGTCTGTCTTTGTTTCATTAAGTGTTCTTCAAGTTAGTGGAAGTTAAAGGAATTTTAAGGGCATGGAGTTAAACCTACAGATACTTTGGGATTAAGTTGTGTAACTTCACAGTGTTTTTGTAACTTTTTCAAATGTATTCATTTGTAATGCTACTGTGACTAACATTCATTGGGGATCAGACAACAAAACAAGTCTTCAACATCTACATAACTTATGAGAGGGTTATTGGTACTTAATGAAATTCTATCTTTAAAAGAAGGAGGCATTCCTTAAGGGAAAGGTGCTATGCAATTGAGAATTTTGATTAGTTTTATTGCTTTATTGTGATTCATCATAGACTGATTTCTTAGTAAAATATTGTCCTACTTTGATTTCAGAATTCTTTGTTACATCACTGAATAATGGATGAAGCTGAGAGAGAAAAAGAGAAGAGGTATGAATTCATAACTGATATTTCTGTCAAAGCCCTCTCCCCTGTCTTTTGTTTCTGTTTCACATCTTGTAAAATCCTGCTTCCTTTGGGAAGCCTGACTCAGGGAAATTTGGGTCTCTCCAGTGGGTTTTCGATAACTTCTAGTTCCAACTCAGTTATAAAACTTAGTGCATTGACTATGTACATGACAGCCTCCCTCATTAAACTGTGTCTTCCATGACTTACACAGTGGCTGCCTGGAGCTGACACTAAATAAGTGCTTTACACTCCCTGATAGGGTTAGAAGCCTGTTTTGGGGCCATGGTTTGCCTAGAGCTTAAATTCATGTATGTTTGAAAAGTTAAATCATCTTATTTTTCCAATTCTAGCATCTAAAGTAAATTCCTGAATGGGAAGCAAACAGAGGGAGAGAAACTATGAGAAGCCCTTAACTCTGGGAAATAAACTGAGGGTTGCTGAAGGGGAGGTGGTTGGGGGGGATGGGGTAACTGGCTGATGGGCCTTAAGGAGCACATATGATATGATATGCACCAGGTGTTATACGCAACTAATGGATTATGAACTCTACATCTGAAACTAGTGATGTACTATATGTTGGTTATTAAATCTAAATTTAAAAAATATGTTAGTTAAAAAAATAAATTCTAGTACACTGATGGAAAAGTTTTTGTCCACATTTTTTAGTATGATCTGTTTTTCAAAGGTAAAAAAAAGAAGAAAGAGCTCTCAATTAGCATTTTATTGCCCAGCCTTCTCTTTCAGATGAAGCAATGGCTTTGCAAGAGCCTCTTGAGTAATTATATAAAATTTAGAAAGAATTTTCTTTAATCAGAAGTACTCTTGTGGGGCGCCTGGGTGGCTCAGTGGGTTAAGTGCCTTCGGCTCAGGTCATGATCCCAGGTCCTGGGTTCGAGCCCCACGTCGGGCTTTCTGCTCAGCAGGGAGCCTGCTTCCTCCTCTCTCTCTGCCTGCCTCTCTGCCTACTTGTGATTTCTCTCTGTCAAATAAATAAATAAAATCTTTAAAAAAAAAAAAAGAAGTACTCTTGTAAAAGCAGGTAAGAATATATGGTGGAACAAATATCCACCATTTAATTCAAGTTCATCTAGATTTAATTTATTTTATATAATTCTTCAGTTACTGTGCTAGACACTGTGCTGGGTTTTGCTATGGAAGACACTGAAACAGATGTGGTCCCTACCCTCAAGGACCTCACAGTCTAAGGGAGATGAGATTGGCTTTCATTTCCTCATTCTTTTTTCATTGCCTCATTTTAATATTAACAGTTATTTTTGTCCTGTGATAGATCAAGAGTCTGGGTTTTTGCTCAAAGTTTGACATTACCAACTCCCTTTCTCTGTTCTTATTTCTTCTCCATCCATTGTTTTATCATCTGAATTTCTAGACCTACCCTTACTGTTAACAACACTGATTATTTTTTGTCACTTAGGGATGTACCTGATGTAGCTGAAAATAAAAAGAAGGACCGTTTCAATGCCTTCTTCACGGAACTGCGTGCCATGCTTCAAGCTCATGGTTACCCTGTAAAAGGAGACAGATCTAAAACATCACAGGGGACTACTGCTGCTTCACAGGAGAAGGAAGGTTTGATTTGGGCACCCCAACCCATCCTTACAGGTTTTTGATTAGCCATATGGAAAATTGGTTGTGGGTGGGACAGCGGGGTCTCTCTCTTTACTTCAAACATCTTTGGGAAGGATTAATGAATAGAGGATTTCCTGAAGCACCTCCTAATGCACAAACACTTAGTTTCTCTCTATTCAAAGTTTGTTTATAGTCAATGCTGAAAATATTGTTAAGGTTCATGCAAAAGTGGAACAAGGAAATGAGAATTAATAGAAGAATACTGGTTAGGGAGCCCGGTTGGCTCAGTTGGTTAAGCAACTGCCTTTGACTCAGGTCGTGATCCTGGAATCCTGGGATCAAGTACCGTACTGGGCTTCCTGCTTAGCAGGAAGTCTGCTTCTCCCTCTGACCCTTCCCGCTGTCTTGCTCTCTCTCTCTCTTTCTCTTTCAAATAAATAAATAAAATCTTTAAAAAAAGGAGAATACTAGGTAATAATAATGCAGATTTCTTTATCCTAGGAGCTTGAGGCATATGGTAAATGTTGCAAAGAGAAACATGGCCCTGAGGGTATAAAATAGTACCTATAATACTTAAGTAGGCTTAATTCAAAACATCTGAACAGGTTATACCCATATGCATATAATCGTGCTGTAAAAATCTGTTACTTAAAAAAATATTTTCTTGACCCCATGATACTTCTATTACTCTGTTTCTGTGGCCTCTTCACAGCACAACTTCTTGAAAGGCCTGTAAAGATCCTGTCCCCACATCCTCATCCCTCATTCTTTCCTCATTCCACTTCACTGAGGTCACACTGCTCGTTGCTCCAGTATGTCAAGTATTCGGCATTTTTCTAAGTGGAACATGAGATAGTTTAAAGCAGGAGAGTGGTATGTGTTCTGTAAGGAATAACAGTGACCTCCACATCGCTGAATTATTTGGTCCTTAACTCTCCACATCTTTCTTGGCCTTTAAAAACATTGGATGGGTGACCACTCCTTTTTTCTTGAAGTATTTTTCTCTTGGATTCCAGAATAACACACTCACCTGGTTTCTCTCTTAGTTCATTGGCTGCTCCTTTGCTTTTTTCCCTTAATTTCTACCTTTCCACTTTCCCTTTCAATCTCTGGACACTGGTGTGCCCCAGAACTCAGTCGTTGGACCTTTTTTCTTCTCTAGATACACTCATTTCCTGGGTGATCTCATCCAGTCTCTTAACTTGATGTGCTACCTGGATGTCAGTGACCCCTGCTTGTTACGTCCATCTTTGGCCCTGACCTACATGAGCTCCATACTTGAGAACTGTACTCATTAATAAATCAGCAAGAGTTTCCTATGTGACTTCTTCTCTTGGATATCTAATAGAAAAATTAACATGGCAATAAAGGGACTCTTGGTCCCTCTCCACTCCAGGCCTGTCACCCCCACCCCCCACCTAGTTTTCCTTATTCCAGTAACTGATACCACCAGTCATTTTTCCAGCTGCCCAGGCTAAAAATATATAAATTATCCTTGTGTTCTCCATTTCTTTCACCTCCTCATCCAGTTCATAGCAAGCCCTATTGGTTTTGCCTCTAAAATGTATCTCAAATCCATTCACTTCTCCCCATTTCTATAACATTTTGGCTCAGATCATGATCTCAGGGTTGTGAGATCCAGCTCTGCACTGGGTATGGAGCCTGCTTAAGGTTCTCTCTCTCTCTTTCCCTATGCACCTCCCCCCAAAACACATATCACTCTTCTGCTTAAAAGTATCTCATATTCCACTTAGAATAATGCTAACTCATTAACATATAACCTATATGATCTGGCCCTGCCTTTCTTTCACATTTCATTTCCTACTACTCTATCCCTTGGTCACCCTATTGTAGCCACTCTGGCCTCTTGTTTGTAGTTTAAACAGGACAAACTATTTTCTGCCTTGCTTTGTATTTACTGCTTCCTCTGCTCAAGATGCTTTGCTCCCAGGTTTTCCTGTGACTGTCTTCCTGTCATTTTTGTCCATGTGTTCATTACCTACCTACACCCTCCATTCTGTAAGATACAAAAGGATAGTCACGTTTCTTGTCTTGTTCATACTATAAACTGAGTCTCTAGAACGGAATAGCATATACATAGTTGGAGCTCAGTAAATATTAGTTAAATAATGGGGCACCTGGAAGCATCCATCTTCTGGTTTTGGCTCAGATTGTAGATCTCAGGGTCATGAGATCAAGCCCTGTGTCAGGCTCCGTGCTCAGTGCAGTGTTTGCTTGAGTTTCTTTCTCCCTCTCCCTCTGCTTCTCCATTTGTGTTCTCTCTATCTCTCTCTCTCTCTCAAATAAATTTTTTAAAAAAATAGTTACATAAATGAATGAATGACATTTAGTTTAATAGGAATTACCAAGTCCCTATTATGAGTTAAGTATTATGCTAGATACTGGGGTTTTAGTGAAGAATTGGATATGGTCCCCATCCTATAAGCCAAACAAGAATAAATTTGTGGATAATAGTAATATAAAAAGCTCTTTATGGTTGATTGATAAAATACATTGGTCTTATTTTCTTGGGAATATGTAGACTCTCTTTAGTCTTATCTATTTCTTTGGAGGGAGTGTAGGGGATGAAAATCACTAGGTAGAGTTGAAAGTCAGTGGGGAAATGACTTGAGCAAATCAGCTCTGGGGGAGTGTCATGGGTTGTTTCCTGAGCTCAAGGAGCTGTAGCCAGAATTGAGGAACAGGCTGGAACAGTGGTCAGAAACACTGACCTTGAAGCATTTGTGCAGTTGGTGTGGTTTATTTTTATATTCTGTCGTTTCCCAGGCAGTTACACACCCGCTTTTCATTCCCTCTTTAGTGAGGGTTCTGAAGCTTTTCTGCTCATGCTTGGCCTCTTCTTATCCAAATCTACTGATAGGAAAGGATCTGAGACTTATACCCACTGAAAAAACAAGCTCTGCTCTTGGAATTATCCTTGTCAGGGGACAGAACATTTTTTTAAAGGGATCAGAGTTGTATGCCATGGGCCTCTGTTTTGTGAGGAGCAGAAACTAAGTTATTGACATGCATTAAAATAACTGGAGATTGGAGGGCTGCGTCAGGGAAATCCCTGTGTTAGTGCAGTTAGTGGAGTAGGTGGGATTAGAGGAGGTAATGCGGGGAGATGTTGATAGCAAAGGTTCTGAGTGAGTACAGTAGCAGAAACAGTGCTCATTGGGAAAACCAGAAGAACTTGAAGAATGAAGAAAGATGGATGAGAGATAGAACTTTGTTAACAACTTTGAAGAGATATGAGTTAGGGCTTAAAGATATTCTAGTTAGGTATCTTGATCTGCTTAGAGCCCTTGACACAGTGTGTACTTTCTCTGACATATTATGATTACTAGTTTTGGTGGAATGCAGAAGACGTAAAGAAGTCAAGAAAAGAAAAGAACTACAGGTTGAAAATCAGTTTTTGGAGAGGTGTGTACAGTGGAAATTGAGTTGGATGATCTTCAAGGTCTTTTTCAATTGAAACAATTCTCTGTTTATGATCATTTATAAGCAATTAGTTAGTCCACATCAGCTCCTTCATTAGCACTCAGCATTTTCTCATGAGAGTCTTTTCTATAAAATTAATTATAACTTTGAAAAATCTAATACCCATAGCTAATCATTTTAATGTGACAGTTTTCTATCCTTTCTTTGTTTTTCTAAAAAGGCAAAGTCAATCCAGAAACCTCCAGAGAGCAATCTAATTGGATTCCATCATTTCATAGCTATGAAGACTTCAAGTGTAAGACACTACAAGTAAGAGGGGATTTGTTCTTGGATTACCTCATATGCTAGAATACGTTCAATAGAAGATAAAGAACAGTGTTTTTCACAGTATGCTAAGAGACCATGTATATCAGGATTACCCAGAGAGCTTGGTAAAATTCCAGATTCCTGGGACCCACCTTAAATTGTCTGAGTCAGAATCTCAATTCTGGTAGGGCTAGGAGCCTGCATTTCTAGCAGGCTCTCCAGATGCTGCTTATGCCAACTGATTTTTGAAAAACTCATCTTGAGTGACAACAAATACGAATAAGTCTTTGTTAGGGGCAAATTAAGTAATATCTGGTAGATCCCTCAACATAGATTGTTAGCCTCTAAAAAACACCTTCAAGTCTTACCTTTTCCCCTCCAGGACCTGATGTGTTTATGGTTTCTATCTCCAAGGAAACTGGTTAGCTTCACTGAGTTCAAAAGCCACAAACTAAAGCCTGAATGACCATGGTCTTTTGAGACAGACAGATATGGTTATGAATCATGTCTTTGTCATTTACTTGCTCTGTATCCTTGAGAGAGTTATTGCCTCTGAGCCTTGATCTTTTTCTCTGTAAAATGGGTATTAAAAATTTTCTTTCGCTGGGTTGTGAGAATAAAGTGGATAGGTGTAAAATGTCTAGGGACTTCCTCACTCCCTTCTCCATGTCATTCAGTTTCCCATATTTTCCATCCCTGTCTCTCTCTCTGTTGTGGTCTGAGTCATTTCTTCAGCTGTTTTCTTTCCAGCTATGTTCTAGCATAGTGAATTTTTATTTTGATGATAATATTGTTTCTAGACATTTTGTTTATTTTTCACATCTGCCTGGTCAGTTTTGAGTCTTTTGTTCCTTCATCATATTTTCAAATTTGTTATTTATTTAAGCCATTTAAGCAAATTTATTTTATATTCTATTTTCAATAATTCCATTATCTACTGTTCTTGAATCTGATTCTGCATTTTATTATTTGTACTGTCCTTGTTCGTGATGTTTCATTTCTCCCTCTGTTATTAATATCTTATTATAAACTCATGTTATTTGGAACTTTATCCACAAGAATTATTTGAGCCCTGGTTTTAGAATGATTCTCTAGAGATGATTTCAGTTTGTTTTTACTAGATGTCTGGGGTCAGGAACACCTTAAACTGAATAAGGGGCTTGGGCTATGCAAGTCTACACAGGTAGTTCGTGAATTCCAGCTCCAAATCTCTGTGAGTGTGGGTTTCTGTTTAACAATTCTCAGAAGAGACTAGTTTTAGTTTTCCCTCTCTAACCAGAGCCGAAACTGAGGCATACATGTGCATTCACTATCTTTCTTGGATGGATAAGATCTCAGCCTGCTGAGAGTGTTACCCTTTGGGAAGCTTGGTTTTATGCAGAAGTCTCTGATTTCACTTCCCACCTTGTGTAACCTGGGTTTGCTTTCTCTCCCCCAAACTCTATGCCATCAGTGTTGTGCAGATATTTCCAAGGCAAATACAGGCTCTAGTATCCCCCTGCCTTTAAAATCCCATGTTGTAGTCATTTCTGTTACCAGATTGTTTGTTTTACTTTACAATAAACTTGGTCTCTTTTTGAAATATAAGTTTCTATATACTTTATTCATCATTTATGTGTTCTCTACCAGGAGGTATTTGTTTGGATATCAAATCCATTATATAGCAGGAAAATAATGGCAATATCCATATTTATAAGTAGATGACTAAACTATTCACAAATAAAAATGCCCTGCAAAGTATTCTTAGCATTTTTGAAATTAATTTTGAATTAAATGTGAAACAACCTACATACGGAAATGAATCTTCATAGCTTGTGTTGGAGAGTTTTGTGTTAATTGGGTATACATTAAAATTTGTTTGTCTAAGTGACACATCATTTGATAAACATCTCATGCTTAAGGTTAAGTAGATTCTGTGTAGGAGGCAGAATAATGGAATTTTAATTAAGTCTGTGCCTGCTTTATTGATATTTAAGGACCACAATACATTTTCAGTGTGCTATTGTAATTATTTATGCATTTTGAAATAAAACTATCATTTTATTATTGTTCCACTATTTAATTAATTATTATTCTCTCTTCATTAGTCATTAGATGGCTTTATGATAATACTGAGCACAGATGGAGTGATAATTTTTGTCGCTGAAAATATCACTTGTCTCCTTGGCCATTTACCAGTAAGTTTTTCCAGTTTGGGGGAAAGGATCATTCTCGTTTATTATTTAGAGGTTCATCATTTGTTTTCAGAAGCATACAAGTCATCAGAGATGTTCTCTCAGTGTTGTCAAAACGTGCACCTGTTTTATTGTCATCTTCATTGGTTTCAGTTTTAAATCCATAATAAAAAATTCTAATATGTGATAATTCAATACTGTGTGTGTGTGTGTGTGTGTGTGTGTGTGTGTGTGTGGTTTCTAAACTGCCCTGAAGGTAATCTCCAAAGAAGAATGTGCTTTTTGAAATGGCAGTCTCCTCAGAATCAGTGGATAGCTGCCAAGGTGACTGCTTTGCAAGGCAGCCCTCACTGTGATGGATGTGTTTATAATTCTGTACAATTCTTTAAAGTCCACTATATACTGATTAAACAATGAATGTCATGATTTGTTCATGCTGGCTCATGGCATCTATTCCCAGATATGACTTGCTTTTTTTCTTTATATTGGAGAACAAATTATAATCTTATTTAAAAAAAATATAGAAGTGATGACATAGTTTAGCTGGAGACATCTACCCATGAGTTGTAGTTATGGTCTATGGTGTCCAAAAAGGTCACTCGGTCACTATACCCCTCTTCAGGAAAGCTTTCTCTCTCTTCATAGGACCATTGACTTAGAATATGTGATTTCCAAAAAAAATTTTCTGGACCTTCAGGCTGCACATCTAACAAATATGCCACTTAAATATGAAACTACTACATTCCTTCCTATTCCATTAATATATATGTGTGAAGAGAAGATATCTAGAATACATCCTCCTCCACTCCTGAAATCTCTGTCATCTGGCCAGTTTTGTCAGTCATATTTGGATTGTTGCTTTCATTGTATATTCCTCATTCCACAGACTTGTCTAAAGAACTTGACAAACCTTGACCTAGAGATCTATATAGTACTTGAGTTTGAAACACGTAATTAATAGTTTTGTTACATTATTCTTTAGTTAAGTTAGAAGTGGAGGATTAGAAGTTTATTCAACTAGTTATGCTATTCCAGCCAGCATGTTCCTTGACGTGGCTAGAATCATAGAAGTTTGTTTTGTTTCTACTCTTTTCTCTTTATTTACAGATAGTATGATACATAACTTTAGTTCTCATTCTTTTTCCTTTTTTTAGAAAACATTTTACATTTTCAAATTCAGCTTATATTTGTAGGATGCCAAAAGAGCTGAATAAAATACAAATGCTAGAGATTTTCATTGCATTGGACTTATAGAAGAAGGATGGTCTTATTAAATCTATATTAAAATAAAGAATGTATGAGTATGATATATGACAGGTTAAGTTTTGTTATAGTGAAGACCAGAAAGCTTCCCAAATTCTCATATTAGATATTACTTAAACCAAATTGGTCATTGAGTGAGACTGGTAAATTTTTCCTATTAAATGAGGGTTTTGCACAGTGATGGTCTTAGTTGTATTATCCTTGTTTCTTCATGTAGTTTGGTTCAAAGTTTCCACTCAAGAGAATCTTTTACCTTTCAGCATTTTAGGTAATACACACACAGGGCCTCACCCTAAGGTAGAGGGGTCTGGGATATGGGGTGGAATGATTAATCTTAAACCATGGAGTTGATTACCTGAAATGGGTATACTTAAAAATAAAGCTATGACTATTACGTCTGTACATAAACATTAGATGAGAATAAAGTTATATAGCCTTGCTGAAAAAGACTAGCTGAGGCATAATTTCACACCTTTCCTCATTAAATCCTAAGTCTTCTTAATTTGTAACAACACACAATCTTTTTCCAGGCTTTGATTAAAAATTTCATTTTTTAAGTCACTCATATCATATTAATGTAGCGACAAAACCATTTCTAGAGTATTTTCCTGGCTCTAGGAATCTACAGTTTCATTAAATATCAAGATACCTCTGTCTCTTGGGCAACTCTAAACTGATAGCATGGTGGATGGAAAGAACTTTGTCTTTGAAGTCAGATAATCTGGAGATTAAAATTTGGCTCAGTCACTCACTAGCTACATGGACTTTAGTTTCTCATCTGTAAATGTGGAAAGAAATACTACCTAGAGAGTGACTGGAGGTGGGCTATTACAAATACGGGGTTAGTAAAGACCTGCCTTATCAGGTGACGTTTGAACAGAAGCCTGAATGCAGTATGTGAGTCATGCAGATAACCGGAGCAAGTGTGTTCCAGGCAGAAGCAAAAGCAAGTCAGGAAGCACTAAAGTGCTTGATGTGGAAAAGTACAGTAGAGGGGCCATTGTGACTGCAGCACTGTGAGAAAAAGGAAAAATACTAGGAGGTGATGAGAACAGAGCAGTAACAAAAGTCCCTTGTTTAGGGTCATTGTAATGACTGTGCCTTTTCCTCTGAGATGGGAGAAAGCCATTGTGGGGGTTGGAGCAGATGAGGGAAATTATCTGAAATTTTTGGGGCATCACTCTGGCTCTTATGTTAAGAATAGGTAATGGGTTGTTTGTATTGTTTCTTAAATCCCACATATGAGCAAAGGGAAAAAAAAAAAGAGAGAGACAAAGCAAGAAACAGTCACTTAACTAAAGAGAACAAACTGATGGTTACCAGAGGGGAGGTGGGGGTGGGTGTGTGAAACGGGTGATGGGAATTAAAGAGTGCTCTTGTTGTGAGGAGCACAGGTGTCATATGGAAGTGGTGAATCACTATATCGTACACCTGAAACTAGTATGACCCTGTATGTTAACTCTACTGGAACTTAAAAAAGAGTAGGCTATGGGAGCAGGCATGAAAGGTAGAGAGTCCATTTGGAAAGCTATTACAACAGTCCAGGCAATTAGATGGTTGGATGTTGAAGTCATCATTGTTTTGTAGGTAAAATAAGTTTTGCTGATGGATTAGATGGGGGTGCGACAAAAAGATGTGAGGAGTCCAAGGTATGGCTTTGTAACACACACAATTATGACCAAAATGATGGCTTATTATCATCATCATGGTATTAAATTTATATCTGAAATCTGCCATCGTATTTTTCCAATCATTAATTTTCCTTGACAGTGTTTTCCTTTGGAAAAACATGCAGTCACTTGTAGTACTAGTACTTCCAAGCAGCCTGCCTTCCTACTCACCTTACTTCATCACTACCCCCCCCAAAAAAGTTAAAACTGTGAATTTACATGTAGTTCTTCTTTTACAATTTTTAAACAAATGAAACTTTTCTAACACACATTTCCTCATGGAAAGAGTTTCTCAGCGTTAAGTTTTTAAGAAACTTTATCAGGTTTTGAATATAGGTATATGGTTAGTTCATGATAATTGTGATGAGTTTTGCTCTGTTCTCCCTGCAGAGCTTACAGTATAGTAGAGAATTATCAGTGATGAGTCTTGTTTGATTCAAAATGCAATCTGAATTTCGTGCAGAGGCTCTTCTCCTTCCCTGTGCCCTATACAGTTGAACAGTTTTCTAATGCATAGTTAATGTGAATGTCTCTGCCAACAAAAAGATATTTCTTGCCTAGATTTTCAGTAAATGTCATGAAGTGGAGTAAATTCTTTTACTTTTTTCTGACATAATTGAGGCTCACCATACTAATATTCATGGGACAACTAATGGGTATTTGCATACTTGGCTTTTGAGAAACCTCCTTAACTTTTCACTGGTATTTATCCTTGCTTCATTAAGCTTTGAGTGCCTTGATCTTTCTACCTTGTGTAGTAAGAAGAGCAAATGCCAAAGATTTACAAAAATAACATGGTGTTGACAATGTTTTCAGATTTCTGCCCTTTAACTATGGAGCAGTACCACTAGAATGATTGTTATATTCACTTTTTTAGTTGGTGGTCAATTATAGGGCATTAATTGTCACTATCACGTTCCTCAAAGAATGTGGTTAATTAATAAGAAACTAATTGCCAGTATTTCCATCCAAGGGAATGTACACTATCAAAAGACTGCTCACTTTGAATTCTTTTATGTGACAGTGCTGTCCTTTATTCTACTAATGAAAGAACTGGTGAGCCATGGCACTTTGTACCTCTTGTTATGGTTTTATTGTATAGTTAGCATCATCGTTTTCTGTCTGTCTCATCTGCCTTACTGAACTGTGTATTCATTAAAATTAGAATTCATGTCAGAATCATCATTTTAACCCATGTAAGTACTCAGTAAAAAAAGAAATTGATAAATTACTTCCTGTAGAATGTTCACAGGGTAGAAACTGGCCCAGTAGCAAGTCAGCTGCTCCTGCTATCAATTGGACTTGAGGAAGCTATGGTGTAGTGGAGGAACAATGGATATAGAATTAGTTGGGTGGACTTGGGTATGAATATTATCTCTGAACTTCTGACGTCTCATTAATTGGACAAGCCTTAATTTCCTCTTAAACAAAATAGGAGATAATTCTTCCTCTCACAGGGCATTATGTGAGCTAGTTTGTGTGAATATACCTAGCACAGTGTCAGGCATAGAGCAGTTGTTAATCATGTGTTACACAAACGAATGAATGAGTGGTCTCCACTGACCAGAGGTAACTTGATTTGGTTCCTAAAGTTTATTTTATAACTAAACCAATGAAGGAATTTTTACTGAAAAAGTTAAGTTTAATGAAAAATATCTCTGTTCTGGGAAGTAAATTTCTTATTGGGTGACTTTCATTGTCAAAATTCATTGCCTGTTAATTTCATAATGTTTTATTTGCTAAATTAAGGTAATATTTCTGCCCTGAATCGAGCCATGCTTTTTCTTGATTGAGACAGGATCCATCTGCTAATTTGAGCATTGGCTAACTCATAGGCTGGCTTCTACAAATGGGCCATAAAAATATATTTCTGAATTTTGACTGTATATTATTAATATTAATCAGTTAAAAATTATTTGAATTTGTGGTTCATCACCCAAAACCATTATTCAGCTACAAAGAATACTTTTTTATTTTGTTCCTATCACATTAAAAACTCATTACTTAATGCCTAATATTCAATTTATCCACATGTCACCATGTTTCAGCTACATGGTACAGCATTATTCACTCATTTAACCAACATTTATTGAGTGTTCATGTGTGTCAAGCTATGCTCTAGGTGTTGAAGATGTAACAGTGAGTAAGACAGCCAAGGTCTCTGTTCTAATGCAATTTACATTTTACTGAGGGAGACATAATAAACACAAAAACATACACTATAATGTCAGGTAGTGATGATTATGCTATGAAAAAAAAAACAGGAAGAAAATGTCAGGAAATTGGTGCCATTTAAAATACTTTTGAGTAGAGAGTTGAAATAAGGGAAAACGTCATTATAAATATTTGGGAAAAAATGTTTCACATTGACCTAAGAGCAAGTTTAAGGGCTCCTATTTGGAGTACTTGGAAATGAACAAGTACTTTGGCTTTTACTTTGAATAACTTGGGTAGCTGGTGGAAAATGTTAAGTAGAAGAATAACTTGACCTGACTTATGTTTTAAATGAAACACTGTAGCTGCTCTGTGAAGAACAGAGTGGGAGCTGGGGTGTGGCAAAAATAGATGTAGGGAGACCAGTTGAGTCTGTTTGTGGTAATCCAATCTAGAGATAATGGCTTAGCCCATGTGATGAAAAGTGGATGGATTCTGCGTGTATTTTGACTGTATTACCAACAGAGTTTGCTGATGGACTGGGTTTGGGGTTTAAGAGGAAATAGGCAAGTCAAAGACAAACATGTGGGTAAATGGTGGTGCCTTTTACTGAAATGCAGAAGACTGAGGGAGGATCATGTTTTGTGAGGGAAAAGATCCAGGTATGGTGTTTTGGATATCTTAAAATTGAAATCCTAGTAGACATCTAAGATATCTAGAGTTTAGAGAGAAGTCTGGGCCAGAGGTGGGAAGATAGGTGGTATTTAATGAGCTAGAACTGGAAGAGCCCACCCAGGGAGGCAGTACAATGAAAGTGGTCCAGTGACATGGCTCTAGGCACTCCAATGCCGAGTAGTCAGAGAAATCTCCAGCAAAGAAAACTGTGAAGGTGTAACCTTTGAAGCAGAAGGATATCCGTATTTATATGGTATCCTGGAAACCAAGTAAATGAAGCGTTTCAAGAAGAAGGAGGGATTTGTTGTATCAAATGCTGCGATGTCAGGCAAGATGAGAGTTGAGAATTGACCATTGGATTTGGCAGTGTGGAGCTCACGATGACCTTGACAAAGTTGGAGTGGTTAGGTAAAAATAGTGATTAATGTGGTTTCAAGGGAGAGTGAGAGCTGAAGAAATGAGAGGCAGCAAGTATAGTTTCTTTAAAAGATCTTTGTTCTGAAGTAGACCAGAGAAGTGCTGGGGGAGAGAGTGTAAGGTCAAAGAAGGTTTTGGATTTTAGAAATTTTGTGTTGTTTTTGTTTTTAAGATGACTGATATTATAGCATCTCTGATAAAGTTTTTTGCATGCTATGGGAAAGACCTGGTAGAGAGGGAAAGCTTGACACTGGGGAACAAGGGGAAATTTCTGGAATGATGTCCTTGACTAGTTGAGAAAGGATGAGGGGCAGTGCACTAGTCTTCATTGGAAGCTTAGTCATTGGAATAGGAGAAAAAGTAGGTTTCTAGCCACAGAAACAGAAAGGTTGGTAGATCTGATAGCAGGAAGATACTGATGTTTCTTTTACCCTTTGCTTTTAATTACAATAAGAAATGAGATCCCAGCTGAATATGAGGAGGATGGGGGAGGGTTGGAGGTTTGAAGAAGGAGGAAAAGGCAAGTCATAGTCACAGTGAAGAGTAGACAATTTCCAGGCAGATCTGAGTGCCCATTTAAAATAACATACAGTATGGTTATGGATTTTTCTCCATAGATAATGCAGTTGCTTGGGTGAAGTTATAAGTTAGATGAAAAGTTGAAATGAACCAGAGTTGGGGTTTTCCCAGGCAGATATATCAGAAAGAAAGAGAACATGGAAGTCATCATAATGATCCACCAAGGAATCTGAGCTGGGTAAGGAGGGATGTGACAATTTGCAAGAGATAATGTCCAGTGAAAATATGATGGGAATGGACTGGACTGGAGGTCTCAGTGTGTGGAATAATTGTTGAAGATGTGGGGTACTTACATGAATACACTGGAAAGGTAGGAGGTAATGGTCATGGAATGGGATAATGTGAATTGAGACATGTAGAGGTATAATGGGTATGACCACAAGATGGCTGAGAGGGAGCGGATGATAAGCTTACTGGAGGTAAGGAGGTAGAGGAAGTGACCAGTAGTAGCACATATAACAAAATGGATTTTCTCTCTTTCTTAAGAATGAGATCATAGGTAAAAAGTTATTAAGTCTTCTGCCTGATCATGAGAAAAACGAAGTCTACCGAAAGATTGCTCTCAAACTTCCTTTGTCAAACTCAGGTACAGATTGTTTTTTCTCAGTTGTAAGTTCTTAGATTTTAAGAGACAAGTAGCAGTCACTCAGAGGAGTAATAAAAATGAAAACATTAGGGCCAATATAGCTGCTGGTTATATATTAACTTAATGTAATTTCACAAATTATATTTTCAGTATTAAAAAATTTCTCCTCCATTAAATCTTGCTCTTTATCATGAACCCTGATTATTTCAGCTTTTGTATAATTGCATTAGTGTTATATAAATAATGTTCTAGCTGGTATTCCACTCTACGGATACAGCATAGATAGTTATGCAAGTGCTAATGTCCCTGGAAAGAAAATAATATTTTTGTAAAATGTGTTCTAAGTAAGACAATAGTCCTATGAAATAATC
The DNA here is from genome assembly GCF_902655055.1 of Lutra lutra. Lineage (NCBI taxonomy): Eukaryota > Metazoa > Chordata > Mammalia > Carnivora > Mustelidae > Lutra > Lutra lutra. Next base: position 3,607,727 of record NC_062296.1, on the reverse strand, counting down.
CTGCCAAATATGCTAATGTACAATTGTAAACTTGTTTTGTATTTGTTTTTTTTTTCTTAGTGGGAAAACATATTGATTTTTGCTGTCATTTAAAGAGAGGAAATGTTGAACATGATAGCGGACCTACTTATGAATATGTGAAACTCATCCTAACAGTACAAGATATTTTAAATGGTAAGCAGTTAAGTTTTTAATCTGATCTGAATGAAGTTAATGGCCATCATTGCTAACATAAACTGTTGATTCTTTCACATTCGCTGTTATTCCTATGAGCACAGGTTTTAGTTATAGACAATCAGACTTTTAAAAAAAGAAGCCCATGATTTAAAAAAAAAAAGGCAGAGTAGACAATAACGGTGCAGACATTAATGTATTACTAAGAAAAGGACCAAAGGAAAGCTCTGATAAAAAGAAAGAGTAAGGTGATTATTCCAAAGGATCTCATTGTTTTAAAAATGGACCTAATAATATGAAGCACCTTGCTTGTAACTGTCTCTGATCTTTATCTCTGAGACCAGAATTTGGGATAGATAGCTTAGATACTTACCTGACACTAATCAGAAAATACACAATATTATATTTAAAATATGTTTAGTTATATTTAATGATTTCATTCCTCAGTTCCTTGTTCATTAAAGGAACTTTCATTTTTGCTGTTGCAGTTATGAATAGATAGAAAATTTGTGCCAGAAGACACTGCTACTAAATCAGTACCAAAAATCCTTGGGCCTTTAGTGTTAATTGTTCAGGCTCTTTGAATCTGAGCAGAGTGCAATGTTACTGTGAAACAGTGCAGTGAGACTGTGCAGTGAAAGGAAAGGGGGTTTTTGGAGATGATGAGGACTTGAAACATAAAGATATAATACTGTCCAGTACAATGGAGCAGCTTACTTATGAGAGTTGTAATTACCATTTTATTGCTCTGAGGAAAGTAGAAAAGAAAGGGAAATAAGGGAAACTCTTTTGAAAATGGAATACTTTTTTACAGAAATAACTAATGTATGTTATAAAATTCTAAACCTTGTTGAATTCCTTATATTCTTAAAAAGTATATTACATATTCAATTCAATTCATAGTGAAATTTACAAGGTAGGGCCACATGGTAACATGGTGGACTGAGCTAATAAGAATGACTCTTTCCTTATATAAAAACAAGGAAACTGTTTTTAAAACATAACCAAAGAAGTTTGATGCATAGCCAAGCTTAAAGAAACGGAAGTTCATGGGTGCCAGAAATTACAGGATAAAGTACAAGACTTTCATGGTAACAGGAGGCCTAGGTGGTGGCCTAGGTGGGCTGTAAATCATATGTGGGCTCCATTGGCTGGGGTCTACAGTTCTAATAGTCATTCAAGGACCAATACATAAAACCTAGAGACTTCGAATGATCAGAAAATTGTGTCCACTGGCCTAAAGGAAGAAAAAGTTTGCCATCTTCCTCAGAATTTGAATGGAAAAAAATGTGTCATTTATAAGAAATCAAAACCCAAATCTGTGTTGCATGGATATGGGATGTAAATTTACAAATTTTAAGGTTTCAGGAAGTGTAGGTGAAGAAATGAATATAAATACCAATTTGGGGCCACTAAAACATCTAGGACTTGAACCAGAGGTAAATGGCCCAACAAATATGTAAAAAGATGCTTAAATTCACTAGTAAGTAAAGAATGAAAAATTTAAAAACCAGTGAGATAGCACTGTACACCCATCAGAATGACAGCAATCAGGAAGTGTGAATAATAAGCAAATATTCCTGAGGAGGTAAGAATTAAAACACTAATACAGCGTTGAGAAAAATGTAAACTCATGGTACATTCCTGAAACACAGGGTGAACTTAAATTGTTAATTATCCAATGATTCAGCAATCCCCATCACTGGACAGAAATATACCAGAGGCGAACTTGCAGAGAGATCTGTGTCGAAGGGGACATGTACAATGAATGTCATATAGTTGTTTGTGGTAAGGAGGGAGTTGGAGATAGCCTAGGTATGCATCATTAGGGAAATAGACAAGTAAAATGTGGGAGATATAAAATATGGAAAATTTTGAAAGCAATGACCTGTAGATATACATACTACAACATGGTTGAATCTTAAAACCATATTGTTTTGAAACCATATTGAAAACCATACTGAAAAATGTAAGAAACTGAATGAGCTAAATTTCTTTTGGAGACTACAGCATCCATCCACAGAATAAGAACACAAGGCTGAATATCACCTTGAAGTCAACAACAGTTATTTCTCAGTAGTGACTTCATGTTTTGGTGGAGACCTGGGTGAAGAGGGTAGCTGGTACAGAAGGACAGTGGGAAAAATCTGAGGCTCAGAATTCTGAAAATTGTCAGTGGGCTGGCACATAGCCCACTGATGTGGCAGATGTTCATCTTGTGTAGCCAGTCTCCCTTTCCATTTGATTGTCACATGTGTGTCTCTGTCTCCCTTAGAACCTTTGATGCTCTTCAGCAGCTTCTTCCCCAGCCATGCCTATGCTGAGTCATCTCCTACATATCTTCCTCTGGAGGATCGGTTTTATCTGGTGGGGTCCATCTTTCTCTTCAGGGCTCAGATCCTACGAGTGAGTATGTTGTGTGTGTGCCTTCCCTACTGTGGCCTTGTGGGCTTCCCTTGAAAGGCCATATCCCTTTTGGTCCCTCAGCCCCTGGACAGTGTTGCTGAGGAAACCCATGTGTGCAGGGGTTGTGCTAAGTAAGATATGTGATTGAGGAAATATCAGCTTCTGAGTTTCAGAAGGTGAGCGTGTCAGTGGAGATCTCAACACACCCAAAAGAGATGCATAATCAGTCATTTACAAGTGGTTTTGCTGTGATATGAAAGAGTTATACGGGGACTTGGGGTGGGACATATGAAGAGAAACTATTTTAGGAGGTGGACAAAGGAAGGTTTCTGTCACAAGGTGAGTTTTGAGGCAGCTGTCCCCAATGCCCACCGCCATTACTCACTTAGTGTTGTGCTAATATAGCACTCCCAGATTCTGTCTCTAAAAACAAAAATCAGTATTTGGAATTAATTGGATAGATTCAAGTTCATTGAATTTATTCAGCAAGTAATATATTAAGTAAGAACCTACAATGTGTCATATGCTATGCTAGGTCGGGGAGTAATATTAGGGGAAATAGACAATAGGCAAGTAGTATTGAAAAGTGCCACGGGGATGATAAAACAGTCATATGCTAAGGACTGGGAATAGGGAGTTTGGACACAGTGGACATTGAAGGTCTTTCTCTGACGACCTGTGTTTTGAACTGAGACCCACAATGTTGATGTTGACCCAGCAAAGAAAGGAAGGCAATCCAAGTATAGGGTTCAGCAGTTGTAAAAGTACCAAGGTAGTAACTAGCTTGGAGAGTTCCAAGGAAAAAATACCATTATGTGACTAGAAGAAGGTGAAAGAGGGAAGGAGTAGTAGAAAATAAGGTATAAGAGGTAGACAGAGGCCAGTTTATGGAGAACTTTGAGAATCATGATCATGAGTTTAAGTTTTACTCAAGTGCAGTGGAAAGCAGGATGATGTGATCTGATTTCATTGTTTTTGTTTTTAAAAGATTAGGCTGAAAAAAAAAAGATTAGGCTGGCTGCTGGGTGGGAAATGGAATCTGGGGTAATAAGAGCGTAGGCAAGAGGGGTGCTATAAGGGGAGATGGGGCTTGGGCTAGGATTGGAGTGATGAGGGTTAGGGTTAGAAGTTATACAGATTAGAAGTATACAGATTTGGGTTATCACTGGCAGACGGGGCATGAAGTCCTTGCTGATGTGATGAAAGTGGGTCTGAGCAGCTCAGTGAATGGAAGTGCCACTAACTGACTTGAGCAATTCAGGGACACTATGGATTGGATAGGGCAATATGGGAGTGGAGGGTGCAAATCAAGAGCCATGTTAACATTATGATGAACTGTGACGTACAGCACATCCAACTGCCTTGCGAAGGAGGCCTCTGGATCCAGGCCAGCTGCAGAACCTCATCCACTTACTTCTTGCAGCTTCAGTTTCTTTTTCTATAAATGGTGAGACTAGAACCTTCTTTTAGGGTTGTCTTAAAGAGTGAATAAGACGGCACCTTATGCATGGTAAGCACTTGGGAAAGAGCTTGCAGAGAGGAAAAGTAAATAATCATCATTATCATTATTATTGTGATCATCAGGATTGAGAGACGGCAAAAGACCTGCTTTACTTTTCCTCTCTGGTTTAGAATGCCAACTTTAGCTGACCACATTTCCGAAATCCGTTAAGGACCCCTTTACATTCAGTTGTATAGCAGTGATGCATATCATCATTTTTCCAAATTTAAGACCGTGAGAAAAGTGGCAGAGAGAAAAAGCAATTGAAGGAAATTGCTCGGTCTGATTGCCCCAGTCATTATGCATCTCTGGCAGCTTTCTGGGATTTTAGCTCTCATATCTGCCACAGAAAAGCAGGCATCCCATTTCAGGGGTCACCTCCAAATCTACTTCCTCCTCTGAGAAAAAAAATCTCATTTGGCACACTTCCCTCACCCTTGTCCCCACCCCCTCCCCATGAAACAAGGATCCCTACTTGTGATCTATTGTATTTTCCTCTGGGTTTCTAGGATATTTGATCCATATTGGTGGTCACGTTGGAGAACAAATCTTGTGAGAATAGAGGACTTTTTGAAGGAAGACTTTTCACAGTGTGATTGTGCAGTGCAGTGGATAGAGCAGTGAACTGAGGACAACTGTGAGATGGATCTACTTTGATCTTGAATCTACTAGCTGTGCATCTCAGGCCAGATCATTACATCTCTGTAATCCTCAGTGTTCACATCTGTAAAATCAAGTGTCTTTCTCACATTGCTATGCGCATTAGCTGTGATACTGGTTATGAGATTGTTTCCAAATTTACTACATGCTATACAAACGTGTTGGTATTTTTACTATATAAGTACATTTTAAGTATCTAAAATGCTAGTTTTTCTGCAGGAACTTTTCACTGTAAAGAAAGCTGAGGAAGAGGTTCTGCTGATACAAGACTCCGATGAGGAACCTGTGTCTCCAGAGCACAGGTGAGAGGTTAATGCTAAAGTAAGTGAGGGAGACCTCAGGCACACTTTCATTAAACAAAACTGAAATGAGAGAAATAGTATCTACAAATATTTTTCCCATTAAAATGAAAAAAGAAGCAATTGAATCCAGAAGAGCAATCTACTAGGCTGAATTCCTTTGTCCAGCTAATATAAATATTACTTCTCCAGGTGAATGTAAATACAGATGATTGGCTTCTTTTTTTTTTTTTTAAAGGCAATAGAGCACGCTTAACTGACACAGATATTTACTGACTTTCAAATTAAGACAATGCATTTAAAAGTAGTACTTGATTACTTCCTTTCCTTGAAATACTTTTAAATGGTGGAACAGCAGGTTCACATTGTGGCAACTGCTATTAGGTGTCCCTTTTTTGGTGAATATAATCTGTTTCTTTTTTTCTAAGATTTTATTTATTTATTTGACAGAGATCAGAAGTAGGCAGAAAGGCAGACAGATAGAGAGGAGGGGGAAGCAGGCTCCCTGCCAAACAGAGAGCCCAATTCGAGGCTCCATCCCAGGACCCTGAGACCATGACCCAAGCTGAAGGCAGAGGCTTAATCCACTGAGCCACCCAGGTGCCCCATAATCTGTTTCTTAACATTTGTTAACCGAGTTTTCAGAGAATGGAGGCAGTATTCCATGATTTTGAATGAGAAAAATATAAATGCATTCATAACCCACAGGAAAATGCCAGTTGAGCAGGTATCACTAAAACCCCTTCTTACACCTATTTAACTATCCACCAAGGATTTCTACAAAATAGAAATTGTTTGTGATACTATCTAGTTATTTAATACTTGACAAATTCATTAGTAGGTATGTCTGTATGCAGAAAACCATAATACTAGACACTGTCCTGTGTTGGGAGTGGATTACATTTTCCTTCTGCATCACAGTGTATATGTATATGTAAATAAATGGGAAAATAATATATTAAAGATGTGTACCACATGCCAATAATACTTAGCAAAATAAAATAAGATAAATTTTCAAGAGGCTTCTTATGATTAAAGACATGCTTGTGTGAGGTCGTGGTAAGAGGAGGGAGCTGGAGGCGGTGGTCGCTGGTGCTATTTGGTGGTTGGGGGTGGTAAGGAAGAAAGAGCTGGTGAATAAATGAGTTAAACAGGAAATGTCTGATGTTCATCTGTGTCTGGATCTAAGCAATGAAGGGAGAATCTTCTCTTCCTGGCAGGAGAGTTCAGAGGTGTTTGGCTGTGAACCATTGTCTGAAGCTTCACACAAAGCAGTGGGATGGAAAACAGAGCTCCCCATGGCAGTCTGTTTGCATTCCATGGGCTTGGTGTCCTGCAACTCTCACTAACATGGGACTCCATTTGTAATTGGGTGAATGTGACAAGTCTGCTCATCCCAGGATCACACTCACTTGCACCAGCAAAACTTTTTTTTTTTCAGAATCTCCAATTTCTTGTGAATATTCAGCATTGTATTTGTGGTTTGTAGGTGTTGGGGACAGACATGTGCCTGGCCAAGCCTAAGACTAATAGTCATTCTACTTTCTCAATGTGCGTTATCACTCCTGGTTTTTCTCGGAGTGCACGCATTTCCTTCATTAGTTTCTCTCCTTTATTAGAAGACCTTTTACAGAATAATCTGGGGAAGAGGATATTTATAAAACATAACATGTTTAAACAACATGAATTCAAGACACTCTCCTGTCAGGAGAATATCTGAGATGCAATAGCAGCAAACCACATGGGTAATGAATTTTGTATCAATCAGCAGATCATTGTAGCAAAGATTCAGATAGAGTTCAGAGAGTGAGGAAACCTGTGTTTTACTTTTAAGTAGAGTTTAATTGGGTGAAAAATATTCTGATGCAGAAGCGAACCAGCTACCACATCTATGCCACTGATCTACATAGAATATAAAATGTTTGCTTGAAGCTTCTAATAATGTAAGAAATTATCACTACAGTGTGGATGAATGCACTCTAGTTTTATATGTTCTATACTTCAATAAAATATTACTAAATTTCCTTCAAAAATTATGGAATGGATTATATATCATGTAGACAGTAAAATGGAAAAATAACACTTAGGACAGAGCTGATGGGTCTGATGAAGACATTCTGTTTAATTCCAGCCGCCTGGTCCCTTTCATATCCTTCCCCTCTCCTCCAATACCATGGTCACCGCTCTGCTCTCAGCCACCTCAACTCTCACATGATGGATTGTTGGTGGACCAGGCTGATCCACTATATTGAGGTCTGTAAGGGAGGAGCTGTCAGTCTTGTCCCAGTCTGGCACAGAGCCTCACGTTGAGTAAGCAGAAAACAAACATCTACTCAGGGACTGACTGATTAATTGATCCTATCAAAATGGTAATCTATTCCATGACGTGAAGCCTCTCAAACATAATGCAGTATTGTTATAAATTGGTGCAAACTAGTGTTGCTTTATTTTTGTCAAAGACTTGATCCTTGTCCTCAGGATATTTTTAAATAATAAGAAGGAGAAGAAATTGTGGCATGTCAGGGTCATAGTTTGCAGTCATTGCTATTCTGGCTTCCATTTTATAGACAGAGGGATAGTTAGAAAAGTAATCAGGCACAGAAGTCATAGGGACCATAGGGACCAAAGTGCTTCTGGAATTTTTCTTGGTAATTCTACACGTTCTTTGAAAGGTAAGAAGCATCTTGCTAAGAGGCTTGAAAACTTTATGCTTATGAAAGAAACACAGTGAGTGGAATGTGAGATCTTCAGAAGAAAGAGTCTGTTTCCATGGAAGATATCTTGTCCTTGCATATTTCAGGTTTGAGGCTAAGGAACATTTCATTTCAGGGGAGGGACTCAAGGGTTGGGTTATTTTCCATTAAAACTACATATGCACTGGAGTGGAAGGTCTTGTTTGCTTGGACCACTGAAGATAGAAAGAAGTCATGAGTACTCTAAAGTCAGTGAGGAGCAGACCAAAACTGGAATACTGTGTAGCCCTCTCCTATCTGTGTCCTGCTAGAGTCAGAAGGATGTACCTAACTACTCGTTCAGTTTGGCCAGTGGTACGTAGAGGTAAGGCCCAAATTCCCATCATAGCATTGTCTCAGTACAAATGCATTCTGTACTTCAGCCTTCACAATAGGATTTCATGTTTCTTAACTTAGTTATAAACAAATCTATGAGGTAGATTTTAGACCTGTTGGAACACAGTCATAGAGCATATGCAATTTGCCCAAACTCACACAGTTGGTTCCACAGTAGAGCTGGAATTGGGACCCAGATTTTCTTGGGCTCATTCCTGTCAGGACATGAGTTTCAGAAGCTGTGGCTAGTATGGGATTCCAGGGAAAAAACTCAAGGAGTCTTTAAGAAGTCCTTGATTGGGATGTTACTGGGAGAAAATCTTTTTTTTTCCTTTAATTTCACCTTAAATGTAGAGGAGAGAACAATTGATAGGAGACTACAATGATTAACCCTAACACTGTTGATGAAGATAGCATCTTCTCACCCTTCGATAGAGTAAAGAACACAAGAAACTCAAATGTCAAGCATTTCCAAGGGTTCTAGTAGCTCTTATATTTGCTTGCAGTCTTCAAAAACTGCTACAGTGCTGGAATTGGTCCCCGGGGAGACTCCACTTGTCAACAGCTACACCAAAAAGAATGTTCCTGCTTAATTCCCCTTTTAGCTTGTGTCAGTGAGGACTTAGTTGTACAAAGGTGGGAAGAGAATTTTATAAAGTTGTATGATGATTCTAATAAGCACACTTTTGTTGTATGGAGCCTTGGAACTATTCTGTAATGACTTGATTCCTCGTGTCCACCCCATCTTGAGCAGGAAAAGACCCTGCGTATCTTTGTATCACAGGCTGTTAAATTTGGTTTCTCTACCACTAAGGAGCTAGCTTGCCAATCTCATCATTCCAGTCCCAGTGAACCTCATTCATATTTAGCACCTGCTCTGTGAGAAGTTCTGTTCTAGGCTCTGAGGACACAGCAGTGAACAAAAATACTTAACTGCCTAGAGTTTACATTCTAGTGGAAGATAAAGACAAAACATAAATCAATAGAACAGAGTAGATAAGATGGTGACGAGGGCCAAGGGCAAATGTTAAGCAATGAAGAAGGATAGGGAAGGTTGTTGGGGAAGGTTACATTTGATTTAGGTTTTCCCATATGCAGTTGACATTTTTTTATCAGTTAAAAGATGGTGCAATGTTGGCAGTTCCTAATGGTGTCATGTAATAGGGTGGCCAGCTCAGCTCTCCACAGAGACCTTTTCACAGCCTCTTAAACCTTTAGTCAAGTTTCCCTGCTCTCCCTGTGCAAGTTACTTGGCTAATTCTACTCCACACTGCCTGCCATCATCTTTGGCCTATAGTGTGGAGGTCTTGTGGCATAGTACTACTTAAAACAACATAGGATTGGGATTTTTAAACTACAGTATTCGGGTTTTACTTCTCAGCGTGACCATTTACAAGTTGTGTGATCTTGGAGAAGTCTCCTTGACTCTTAAGTTCTTTATCTATAAACAGTAAAGATAATTACTGCAGAAAGTGCATCATAATCCAATAAGATAAGGAAATGAGAGCTATCTGCTTTGTAAAATACTATATAAAGCTAAGTTATCAATTAAGAAGTATTTCCAAAAATAGAGTAATTATTATTTAAATCTATACTAAATCTTTAACTGAGCTCTAATGACATTATTAATTGCAAAGGGTTACATGTAAACTTGGCTTATGGTTATGATCTGAAGTCTGTCTCTGGTGATATCTTAAATACTCTTATTTTTCTATTAATTTAAGGTTGTTCTCTTTTTCTGTTTAAAGCCAGCACATTTTAAATTCTTATGAGATCGTTCTATATCCATTAACACCCAGATTGTTCTCTGCAACGTGTCCACCTCACCTTGCTGTGTCTGTGGGTGGGTGGGGCGGGAGGCAGTGGGGGAGAGTTGTGGCCAAGTCTGAACATGACAGAATTCCCAGCTTGGAGGTCATATCCACTCTAATAACTGCATGCTTTCACACCTGCCTGAGGGACACTCACATGATGATTCCTGGTGCTAACAGATAAGGAAAGGAGTTGGGGTCCATTCCCACGCAGCTGTAGTTGTTAGATCTGGAGCCAGCCTCTTGGTTTCCATTTAAATTATTGTGTTAGTATGTACAGGACCTGGTTCTTGAGCAGGGAAGCCATTAAAAAAATGAAGAAGGAGAAGGAAGAAGAAAGAAGAAGGGGGAGCAGGCTCAAGATTCTGGGTTTTATGTTTCATTGTGTTTATGTGAATCCTAGCCCAACCATATTCCATCTTTAGCTATATGACATATTATTTTGATCATCTCAGAGCATACAGTCATTAGACTTTCTTATTAGATTTACAATTGATAAGAGTAATTTCATTGTTAATATTTTTTGAAAAGCTCAAAGTAAGACTCAAAACTCATTGAAGCAGCTCCAAAATCACTGAGGGCTTAGACAGTAATGAAAAGGAGTCTAATAAATATCATCAAAGTTTGGAAAAACTGGGAACAAATTATCGAGTATTAGCCTATTTTATGGAAAGTAGTTTTGGGCAAATACACTGACAGCTGCTAATTCTGCTCAGACAGTTAACAATGTAATATCTTCTCTCTTCCTGGTGTTCATTCGTCTTTCTGTAATGAAGATATCAGGCTGGGTATTAGGATTTGAGGAAGTGGGACATGTTCTGGCTCTCTTTCAACCTAATGTTTTTTGCCCTATCTTTTTGTATTCCAGAATATTCTTCTGCTTTAGCTCTGTTAAACTATTTTGTTAATTTTTTTTTTAATTTTTTTATTTTTTTCAGCATAACAGTATTCCATTATTTTTGCACCACACCCAGTGCTCCATGCAATCTGTGCCCTCTACAATACCCACCACCTGGTGCCCCCAACCTCCCACCCCCCACCCCTTCAAAATTCTCAGATCGTTTTTCAGAGTCCATAGTCTCTCATGGTTCACCTCCCCTTCCAATTTCCCTCAACTCCCTTCTCCTCTCCATCTCCCCTTGTCCTCCATGCTATTTGTTATGCTCCACAAATAAGTGAAACCATTTGATAATTGACTCTCTCTGCTTGACTTATTTCACTCAGCATAATCTCTTCCAGTCCCGTCCATGTTGCTACAAACTTGGGGATTCATCCTTTCTTTCTTTTTTTTTTTTTTTTTTTTTTTTTTTACAGCTTTATAAACATATATTTTTATCCCCAGGGGTACAGGTCTGCAAATCGCCAGGTTTACACACTTCACAACACTCACCATAGCACATACCCTCCCCGATATCCATAACCCCACCCCCTCTCCCAACCCCCTCCCCCCATCAACCCTCAGTTTGTTTTGTGAGATTAAGAGTCACTTATGGTTTGTCTCCCTCCCAATCCCATCTTGTTTCATTTACTCTTCTCCTACCCCCTCGACCCCCCATGTTGCATCTCCTCTCCCTCATATCAGGGAGATCATATGATAGTTGTCTTTCTCCGATTGACTTATTTCGCTAAGCATGATACCCTCTAGTTCCATCCACGTCGTCGCAAATGGCAAGATTTCATTTCTTTTGATGGCTGCATAGTATTCCATTGTGTATATATACCACATCTTCTTTATCCATTCGTCTGTAGATGGACATCTAGGTTCTTTCCATAGTTTGGCTATTGTAGACATTGCTGCTATAAACATTCGGGTGCATGTGCCCCTTCGGATCACTATGTTTGTATCTTTAGGGTAAATACCCAGCAGTGCAATTGCAGGGTCATAGGGTAGTTCTATTTTCAACATTTTGAGGAACCTCCATGCTGTTTTCCAGAGTGGTTGCACCAGCTTGCATTCCCACCAACAGTGTAGGAGGGTTCCCCTTTCTCCGCATCCTCGCCAGCATCTGTCATTTCCTGACTTGTTAATTTTAGCCATTCTGACTGGTGTGAGGTGATATCTCATGGTGGTTTTGATTTGTATTTCCCTGATGCCGAGTGATATGGAGCACTTTTTCATGTGTCTGTTGGCCATCTGGATGTCTTCTTTGCAGAAATGTCTGTTCATGTCCTCTGCCCATTTCTTGATTGGATTATTTGTTCTTTGGGTGTTGAGTTTGCTAAGTTCTTTATAGATTTTGGACACTAGCCCTTTATCTGATATGTCATTTGCAAATATCTTCTCCCATTCTGTCAGTTGTCTTTTGGTTTTTTTAACTGTTTCCTTTGCTGTGCAAAAGCTTTTGATCTTGATAAAATCCCAATAGTTCATTTTTGCCCTTGCTTCCCTTGCCTTTGGTGATGTTCCTAGGAAGATGTTGCTGCGGCTGACGTCGAAGAGGTTGCTGCCTGTGTTCTCCTCGAGGATTTTGATGGATTCCTTTCTCACATTGAGATCCTTCATCCATTTTGAGTCTATTTTCGTGTGTGGTGTAAGGAAATGATCCAATTTCATTTTTCTGCATGTGGCTGTCCAATTTTCCCAACACCATTTATTGAAGAGGCTGTCTTTGTTCCATTGGACATTCTTTCCTGCTTTGTCGAAGATGAGTTGACCATAGAGTTGAGGGTCCATTTCTGGGCTCTCTATTCTGTTCCATTGATCTATGTGTCTGTTTTTGTGCCAGTACCATGCTGTCTTGATGATGACAGCTTTGTAATAGAGCTTGAAGTCCGGAATTGTGATGCCACCAACTTTGGCTTTCTTTTTCAATGTTGCTTTGGCTATTTGAGGTCTTTTCTGGTTCCATATAAATTTTAGGATTATTTGTTCCATTTCTTTGAAAAAAATGGATGGTACTTTGATAGGAATTGCATTAAATGTGTAGATTGCTTTAGGTAGCATAGACATTTTCACAATATTTATTCTTCCAATCCAGGAGCATGGAACATTTTTCCATTTCTTTGTGTCTTCCTCAATTTCTTTCATGAGTACTTTATAGTTTTCTGAGTATAGATTCTTAGTCTCTTTGGTTAGGTTTATTCCTAGGTATCTTATAGTTTTGGGTGCAATTGTAAATGGGATGGACTCCTTAATTTCTCTTTCTTCTGTCTTGTTGTTGGTGTAGAGAAATGCAACTGATTTCTGTGCATTGATTTTATATCCTGACACGTTACTGAATTCCTGTACAAGTTCTAGCAGTTTTGGAATGGAGTCTATTGGGTTTTCCACATAGAGTATCATATCATCTGCGAAGAGTGATAGTTTGACTTCTTCTTTGCCGATTTGGATGCCTTTAATTTCCTTTTGTTGTCTGATTGCTGAGGCTAGGACTTCTAGTACTATGTTGAATAGCAGTGGTGATAACGGACATCCCTGCCGTGTTCCTGACCTTAGCGGAAAAGCTTTCAGTTTTTCTCCATTGAGAATGATATTTGCAGTGGGTTTTTCATAGATGGCTTTGATAATATTGAGGTATGTGCCGTCTATCCCTACACTTTGAAGAGTTTTGATCAGGAAGGGATGCTGTACTTTGTCAAATGCTTTTTCAGCATCTATGGAGAGTATCATATGGTTCTTGTTCTTTCTTTTATTAATGTGTTGTATCACATTGATTGATTTGCGGATGTTGAACCAGCCTTGCAGCCCTGGAATAAATCCCACTTGGTCGTGGTGAATAATCCTTTTAACGTACTGTTGAATCCTATTGGCTAGTATTTTGGCGAGAATTTTTGCATCTGTGTTCATCAAGGATATTGGTCTGTAGTTCTCTTTTTTGTTGGGATCCTTGTCTGGTTTGGGGATCAAGGTGATGCTGGCCTCATAAAATGAGTTTGGAAGTTTTCCTTCTATTGCTATTTTTTGGAACAGTTTCAGGAGAATAGGAATTAGTTCTTCTTTAAATGTTTGGTAGAATTCCCCCGGGAAGCCGTCTGGCCCTGGGCTTTTGTTTGTTTGGAGATTTTTGATGACTGTTTCAATCTCCTTACTGGTTATGGGTCTGTTCAGGCTTTCTATTTCTTCCTGGTTCAGTTGTGGTAGTTTATATGTCTCTAGGAATGCATCCATTTCTTCCAGATTGTCAAATCTGTTGGCGTAGAGTTGCTCATAGTATGTTCTTATAATTGTCTGTATTTCTTTGGTGTTCGTTGTAATCTCTCCTCTTTCATTCATGATTTTATTTATTTGGGTCCTTTCTCTTTTCTTTTTGATAAGTCTGGCCAGGGGTTTATCAATCTTATTAATTCTTTCAAAGAACCAGCTCCTAGTTTCGTTGATTTGTTCTATTGTTTTTTTGGTTTCTATTTCATTGATTTCTGCTCTGATCTTTATGATTTCTCTTCTCCTGCTGGGTTTAGGCTTTCTTTCTTGTTCTTTCTCCAGCTCCTTTAGGTGTAGGGTTAGGTTGTGTACCTGAGACCTTTCTTGTTTCTTGAGAAAGGCTTGTACCGCTATATATTTTCCTCTCAGGACTGCCTTTGTTGTGTCCCACAGATTCTGAACCGTTGTGTTTTCATTATCATTTGTTTCCATAAATTTTTTCAATTCTTCTTTGATTTCCTGGTTGACCCATTCATTCTTTAGAAGGATGCTGTTTAGTCTCCATGTATTTGGGTTCTTTCCAAATTTCCTCTTGTTATTGAGTTCTAGCTTTAGAGCATTGTGGTCTGAAAATATGCAGGGAATGATCCCAATCTTTTGATACCGGTTGAGACTTGATTTAGGACCAAGAATGTGATCTATTCTGGAGAATGTTCCATGTGCACTAGAGAAGAATGTGTATTCTGTTGCTTTGGGATGAAATGTTCTGAATATATCTGTGATGTCCATCTGGTCCAGTGTGTCATTTAAGGCCTTGATTTCCTTGTTGATCTTTTGCTTGGATGATCTGTCCATTTCAGTGAGGGGAGTGTTAAAATCCCCTACTATTATTGTATTCTTGTCGATGTGTTTCTTTGATTTTGTTATTAATTGGTTTATATAGTTGGCTGCTCCCACGTTAGGGGCATAGATATTTATAATTGTTAGATCTTCTTGTTGGACAGTTCCTTTGAGTATGATATAGTGTCCTTCCTCATCTCTTATTATAATCTTTGGCTTAAAATCTAATTGATCTGATATAAGGATTGCCACTCCTGCTTTCTTCTGATGTCCATTAGCATGGTAAATTCTTTTCCACCCCCTCACTTTAAACCTGGAGGTGTCTTCAGGTGTAAGATGAGTTTCTTGTAGGCAACATATAGATGGTTTTTGTTTTTTTATCCATTCTGATACCCTGTGTCTTTTGATTGGGGCATTTAGCCCATTAACATTCAGGGTAAGTACTGAGAGATATGAATTTAGTGCCATTGTATTGCCTGTAAGGTGACTGTTATTGTATATTGTCTCTGTTTCTTTCTGATCTACTACTTTGAGGGTCTCTCTTTACTTAGAGGACCCCTTTCAATATTTCCTGTAGAGCTGGTTTGGTATTTGCAAATTCTTTCAGTTTTTGTTTGTCCTGGAAGCTTTTAATCTCTCCGTCTATTTTCAATGATAGCCTAGCTGGATATAGTATTCTTGGCTGCATGTTTTTCTCATTTAGTACTCTGAATATATCATGCCAGCTCTTTCTGGCCTGCCAGGTCTCTGTGGATAAGTCTGCTGCCAATCTAATATTTTTACCATTGTACGTTACAGACTTCTTTTCCCGGGCTGCTTTCAGGATCTTTTCTTTGTCACTAAGACTTGTCAATTTTACTATTAGGTGACGGGGTGTAGACCTATTCTTATTGATTTTGAGGGGGGTTCTCTGAACCTCCTGGATTTTGATGCTTGTTCCCTTTGCCATATTGGGGAAATTCTCTCCAATAATTCTCTCCAATATACCTTCTGCTCCCCTCTCTGTTTCCTCTTCTTCTGGAATCCCAATTATTCTAATGTTGTTTCGTCTTATGGTGTCACTTATCTCTCGAATTCTCCCCTCGTGGTCCAGTAGCTGTTTGTCCCTCTTTTGCTCAGCTTCTTTATTCTCTGTCATTTGGTCTTCTATATCGCTAATTCTTTCTTCTGCCTCATTTATCCTAGCAGTGAGAGCCTCCATTTTTGATTGCACCTCATTAATAGCTTTTTTGATTTCAACTTGGTTCGATTTTAGTTCTTTTATTTCTCCAGAAAGGGCTTTTATATCTCCCGAGAGGGTTGCTTTAATATCTTCCATGCCTTTTTCAAGCCCGGCTAGAACCTTGAGAATCATCATTCTGAACTCTATATCTGACATATTACCAATGTCTGTATTGATTAGGTCCCTAGCCTTTGGTATTGCCTCTTGTTCTTTTTTTTGTTGTGAATTTTTCTGCCTTGTCATTTTGTCCAGATAAGAGTTTATGAAGGAGCAAGTAAAATACTAAAAGGGTGGCAACAACCCCAGGAAAATATGCTTTAGCCAAATCAGAAGAGATCCTGAATTGTGAGGGGGGAGAAAGGGGATAAAAAGGGGTTCAGAAAGAAAGAAAAAAAAAACTATTAAAAAAAAGAAAGCCGATAAAGAAAAAATATAAAAAGAGGAAAAAATACATATATTAGATAAACTATTTAAAAAACGTTAAAAAAAGAAAACGGTAAACGTTAAAAAAAATTTAGCAGAAGAAGAGAAAAAGAAAAAAAAAAATTGAAAAAGAAAAAAAAAATTAAATTAACTGCAAGGCTAAAAAATCATGGGGAGAAAGCCATGAGTTCCGTGCTTTGCTTTCTTCTCCTCTGGAATTCCGCCGCTCTCCTTGGTAGGTGAACTTGGTCCTGGCTGGGTTTCCCGTAGATCTTCTGGGGGAGGGGCCCGTTGTAGTGATTCTCAAGCGTCTTTGCCCCAGGCGGAGTTGCACCGCCCTTACCCGGGGCCGCGCTGAGTCATCCGCTCGGGTTCGCTTTCGGGAGCTTTTGTTCCCTGAGCGCTTTCCGTAGAGTCCGGAGGACGGGAATGAAGATGGCGGCCTCCCGGTCTCCGGCCCGGAGGAGCCGAGAGCCCGGGGCCCCACTCCTCAGTGCGCCCTCAGAGAACAGCGCCCAATGACTCCCGTCACCCTGGCCTCCGGCCGCGCTCCGAGCTGACCGAGCCTGCGACCGGTTCAAGGCAACCCCGAGCTGAGAGTCACTCCTCGGCTCTGTCTCTGCAGCCGGCTTCCCCGTTCTAATACCGGTAACCTCTGCGACACTGAGACACCCCCGATCCTTCTGCGACCCTGCGGAACCTGAGGCCACGCTTACCCCTCCTGGGCTTCACCCCAGTTAAGCCTCTGGAGCGATGTCCCTCAGCGGAACAGACTTTTAAAAGTCCTGATTTTGATCCGTTGCTCCGCCGCTCGCCGGGAGCCGGCCCCTCCCCCCGCGGTCTATCTTCCCGTCGCTTTGGATTCACTTCTCCGCCAGTCCTACCTTGCAGAAAGTGGTTGATTTTCTGTTTCTGGAATTGCTGTTCTTCTTCTCTTCAATCTCCCGTTGGATTTGTAGGTGTTTGCAATCTTTAGATAAGCTATTTAGCTGATCTCCCGCTACCCGAAGTAGTCTCAGCCTGCTACTTCTCCGCCATCTTGACTCCTCCTCCCTATTTTGTTAATTTTTGAACTTTCATTTGAATATTGGCAGGAACGATATGTATGTGTCTTCCTCTACTTGTACTCACAATGATTGGAATTTTGCTGTATTTGCTTTATCATTATTTATCATTATTCTCTCTTTCTGTCTCTTCTGCTGCACTATTTATTTATCCATTTGTTTATTCACTGGATTATAATATTATAATATTTTTCCATTATTATTTATTTCAATGCTCAGATTGTCCCAGAGTCGACTCATGGTCGCCCCTTTAATCTGGTTCTTGTGTCTTTTGAGTGCTTCTCACCATCCTTGGAACATTCCTTACTTTCTGGCACTAATGATATTCCAGGTTTGTTTTGTTCTTTCTCTGCCTCAGCTATGAAATCAGCTGGTTTTCTAAACCTTAGCCAAAGGAATCTTGGCTTCTTAAGTGCAGGTATTTAGAAGCCAAGATCTGGATGCTAGTTGTGCTCCTTGTTAATGACTTGTGACTACTTCTAGTGCTTTCAGAACTAGGACACAAATCCACACACACACATAGGCATAAAGACCTAGATCTATATTTGTTTCCTTGTCTACCTGTCTCTTTGTATGTATATGGATGTACCACAGCTTATTCATTCTCCTGTTGAAGGACACCTGGGTTGTTGCCATTTTGGGGGCAATTATTAATAAAGGTGCTATGAACATTTGTATACAAGTTTTTGGTGGACATAAATTTTCATTTCATTTCTCTAGGGTATTAAATTATGGTATTAATTCACATTCCCCTAATGACTAAAGATGTTGAGCATCTTTTTATCATTTGAATATTCAGATGCTTTGTCTATTTTTAAAGCAATGTTGCTTACTTTCTTACTATTGAGTTTTGAAAATATTTGTATAGTCTACATACAAGTTCTTTGTCAGATATTTGATGTGTAAGTACGTTCTCTAGTTTGTAGCTTCTTTTTTCACTCTCTTAACAGTGTCTTTTGCAAAACAAAAAATTTTTAATTTTAAAGAAAGATAGTTTTACCATTTTTTCTTCTTTTTTTTTCTTTTGGGGCCATGTCTAAGAATTTATTGCCAAACCACAGATCACAGATTTTCTCTGTTTTTTCTCCCTGGAAGATTTGTAGTTCTGTGTTTAAGGTTTGTAGCTATGATCCATTTTGAGTTAATATTTTTATAAGGTGTGAGGTTTAGGTTTAGGTTGAAGTTCATATTTTTTGGCATATGGATGTCTGATTGTTCCAGAACCATTTACTAAAATATCATCTTGTCCCTCTCCTGCTTAAAAGCTCTCAGTGGTTTCCCCTTGTTCTTACAATGAAATCAGAAAGCACTTTGTCTGATTTGTAAGTCATAATGCTGTCATGCTTACCTATTCCTTAAACCTCATTTTGTGGCACACTTCCTCCTGTCATACTCCATCTGCACTGTGAATTCTCACAGCTCTTTTCCAACACAGAACCTTTGCACATGCTTATGTCTTCAACCTGGAATATTCTTCCACTTTGTTGTCCCATGGTTCTCTAGATCCACTTTTGGTTCTCTCCCATAATATCCTGCTCTTTTTTGTTTGTCACACTTTTTACAGTTCATAAATATATAGTTATCTTCTATTTGTTCATTGAATTCCGCATGAAATTGTAAACCTGTGAGTTCTGTGTTTTCAGTGCCCAACACTGTGCCTGCCCTCATGAAACTTATTGCCTAGTGTACACATGGACAAGTAAACGAGTAACTATAATAAAGTCACCATTCCATGTAAATGTGTCTAAGCTCTTTCACTGTACTTTTGGTCCTGTTTTCTGCACTGATGAAAATGTCCTTCTCTATAGTTTTTATGTCCAGATCCTTTTCACCCCTCCAGAATTTCCTGTCAGAAGTTCCTGGGGCCTGGGCTGGAAGAGCTCTCCCCTCCCTGCTTTCCTGTTGGCACACTCCACTTTGCCTTGAGATTACACAGATGGTCTTACCTCTTCTGTTAGAGAATCAAAAGCTCTGAGAAGGAAGTATTCAAACTGCATTCAACTTGTGCCTTCCCCCATACAGAGAATAGTTTGTCTTATTAAATTAACTCACTTTCTGGTTTCTAGGATACAAACATGTGAGTAGCTGTGTGCCACCTTGCCAGTAAAAACTAATGGGGCTGATGTGGAGAAAGGAAAAAGCCAAACTTAAAGTTATAGCTCATATCTACACAGCCAACACTTGGGTTATCAGTGCTTTAATATGCAGTGAAAACATATAAAAAAGTTTTTCTTTTAAAATATGCTGGAATTTGACCTCTGTAGGTTTTTTTCCCCAGATGTCTCAATAATAGTCCTATGAAGGTGACAGAAGAAACAAATAGAATGCCACCTTTGAGAAATGATTAAGACAGTTGATTATAAAGTAGGAAAATTGAAATGCCAAATAAAACAGGCACTGTTTGATAAAACCTTACCATGACCATAAGTATCCAGGCCAGGCCCTCTGAAGCCACTGACTGTATTAAAAAGAAGTTGGTCCAGCTGTGTTTTTTTCCGTGTAAAATACTACGTGTGTTTCCTTTTTTTTTTTTTTTTTGAAGTGCTTTGTTAAAGGAATAACTTAGACTAAACAATGATGAACTTAAATTCATAAAACAGTTTTCAAACCATTTCAAACTGGAAGCAATATTTGATAATATACCTAAACATGAAAATAATGAAGTATGCAAGTATATACAGTAGCAGATGAATTATAAAAATGCATCTCAACTATCAGTTCCAGTCCTTCAAAGACTGTTGTCTTGGAGTAGGAGATACATCCTTATAGAACCCTGTGCCGTGCTGCAAAGCTTGGTGTTAACAGGCTTATTCGCTGGAGGGAACAGAGCCAACTCTCTTTATATCTTCCCACACAGTGCTGGTCTTAGTATAGTCTCCTGTCTGATTTACAAATTTCTCCTGGAATGAATTTTCCACAAATATATGATGGAGAACTGTGTAGCTTTGACATTCAGTCTGCCTGTGAATGTTAGCAATGTTAGCAGCTGGCACCAAGGCTGAGGTCTAGGCACGTTCCAGGGGCTCACTAACTAACACTATATGTCACCTTTTCTATGTTTGAAAACGGGGCAGACCACAGAACACTAATCAGATTCTAAAGGTTCCTTCTTGTTTGCTTAATATTTTCATGCTGGTCAGAAGAGCAGTGTTCTTTTCAAGATGATAAAACGTTGAAATTTTTTTCTTTTGGTTATTGATGATTGACTACATTTCATAGCAATAGGGTTTTTGTTTATATGGGGTTTGCTTTCTTTTCATTTTTTGACAGCAGGGCATTGCTTATTATAGGTTTCTTGCCCTTTGAGGTACAGGATACATCAGGCATGGCTTTTACCATGTTGACGATTTGTATGTACTTCCTAAGTGGTATGAATATTGTGCATTTCTTGTTTTTCTCTTCTAGTGAGGAAATACCACTGAGTGGTATTAGATATTTTTCCTCTTTTGATGTGTTTGTGGAAAACTGGTGTAACCAAGAAAGCACATTACAGAAGTTCAGACTGGCCCTTTAGAGAGTGCTGTTTTCTATGAAATGGATAGAGTAAGACTTTGATGGAAACTTTCCCATTTGGACTCCATCCTTTGTAAAACACTGAAATATATATGAGGGTCAGAGCATTTGAGTTTTGTTCCTTTTTAGTTATGTATCAGCAGTGGTTGGAAACAAGTCCGTTTATATATCACTAAAACAAGGACTGAGTTTTCTTAGCTATGTGATAAAAGTAATTACCTCCCAGATAATTTTTTAGAGATTTTATTTATTTATTTGACAGAGAGATGGAAAGAGAGCACAAGTAGGCAGAATGGCATGCAGAGGGGGAGGGAGAAGCAGGCTCTTGGCTGAGGAGGAAGCCCCCAACATGGGGCTTGATCTCAGGATCCTGGGATCATGACCTGAGCTGAAGGCAGATGCTTCACTGACTGAGCCATCCAGGAGCCCCTCTTCCCAGATAATTTCAAAAGGGACCCCATATTTTAAACATTTGAAACTCGACATTTTGTTTTAAATCTTCATATTCTCATACATTCGAACTTCCTGTATGATACAGGTTTGGTAACATAGCAGCTCAGGGTTAGGGTTAGGGAAGATGCCATTGATACATTTGGCTTAGAGACCCTAAGTCATCTCTTAGGAGCACCAGTTCTCTTGGCACTTTGGCCAAGGAACAACGAGGGTTGAAGGGCTCAGAGTAGGAATCTGAGAGAAGAACCAAGTATTTCCCAAGCCATCTTATTTCATTTTCTGCCTACCTCCCAACCCTCACACACACGCACATACAAACACACACACCCCAAACATTTCCTGTTCTATCCTTTTTGGCCCCAGAGTATTGGGTCAGAAAATATGTTTTTTTTTTTTGTTTGTTTTTTGTTTTTGCCAGAAAGTGCATTTAAAAACTGCCAGGGTCCTCAATATAGCATAGTCAATAATATAAATTACAAGAGAAGACTGGATATTCAAATAGCACACTAATTTCATTCAGAGTATCTGAAATATCATACTTTGCCCCTCCCATAAAAAAAGAAAGAAAAAAATTTTGAGACTAAAAATAATTTAACCCAAAAAGCATTTTTGGAAGCACTGTATTACTCAGCCATCTGAAAGGACGAATACCCACCATTTGCATTCGACAAGGTTGGAACTGGAGGGGAATATGCTAAGTGAAATAAATCAAGCAGAGAAAGACAATTATCATAGGGCTTCACTCATATGTGGAACATAAGGAATAGAGCAGAGGACTGTAGGGGAAGGGAGGGGAAACTGAATGGGAAGAAATCAGAGAGGGAGACAAACCATGAGACTCTCTACTCCAGGAAACAAACTGAGGGTTACAGAAAGGAGGGTGGTGGGGTGGGGGTGACAGGGTGATGGGTATTTAAGGAGGGCACATGTAGGGATGAGCATTGGGTGTTATATGCAACTAATGAATCGTTGAACACTACAACAAAACTTATGACATAATATATGTTGGCTAACTGAACACAATAAAAAAAAGTGTTATCATATTCAATTGCTAAAATGTTTTTTAAAAGTAGGAGGTGGGATTTGCTGTCCCTTTGCTAGCAAGAGACTATGATCTTGAACAACTTCCAGTCCATCAAGATCTTTCCCAAGCAGTACTGAGCCCAGACTGCTATGGGAGAGTGGAGAAGCTGTTGCCCAGGGCTGGTAGTGGCACTTCCTTGGGGGTCCAGCAACTCAGGATCCCAGTCTGTGCCCCACCCTGCATCTCAGAATGGCTCGGGGGAGTGTTTCAGAGTGAGATAGTCATCCAAATCTGAAGACTTTTCACCTCAGTGCCTCGTATATGCGGTGAAAAAAACATGAAGATAAGAAAGTTCTTAGACCGGGTGGGGTTATGGATATTGGGGAGGGTATGTGCTATGGTGAGTGCTGTGAAGTGTGTAAACCTGGCGATTCGCAGACCCGTACCCCTGGGGATAAAAATATATGTTTATAAAAAATAAAAAAATTATTAAAAAAAAAGAAAGTTCTTAGACCTCTCAAGCCTGTTGATTTGACCACATTGGCAGTAGAGCTTCCAGCAGTGGAAGATGTGTGACCCCCACACAAAGAGGCAGATGACTACTCATCCAGTAAGTAGTCAGGGTCAACAGATGAGGAAGATGATGATGTAGAACAAGAAGGGACTGAGGAACCTACCTCTGGACCTGAGGACACCAGAGCAGCAGCATCTCTGAATTTGAGCAATGGTGAAACAGATTCTGTGAAAATCATGGTTGTCCATGATGATGTAGAAAATGAACCAGCCATGACCTCTTCTGAGGGCACTTTTATTGTCCACCAGCCTCAGTCTGCTAGTAACACTCTCCAGAAACACAAATCTTCCTCCTCCTTTACACCTTTGATAGACCCCAGATTACTACAGATTACTCCATCTAGCAGGACAACAGTGACTTTTGTTGTGGGATTTTCCTGTGATGGAAAAGGACCAGAAGCCATAGGGCAAGACCTACCAAGAAGGGCTCAGCAGTCAACGTGAATCTCATGAACACTAGACCACAGAGTGACACCAAAGAGATTCATAAATATAAAATGAGATTTATTTTTTTTAAAGATTTTATTTATTTATTTGACAGAGATCACAAGTAGGCAGAGAGGCAGGCAGAGAGAGAGGAAGGGAAGCAGGCTCCCTGCTGAGCAGAAAGCCCGATGCGGGACTCGATCCCAGGACCCTGAGATCATGACCTGAGCCGAAGGCAGCGGCTTAACCCACTGAGCCACCCAGGCGCCCCATAAAATGAGATTTAATCCTGAGATTCTGTGTGCCACCTTAAGGAGAATGAATTTGTTAAAGGGTACAGAGAGGGACCTGATGTTGCTCAACAGAAGTGGCCAAGGGAATATAGATCCTCTGATTAACTGAAGATGATTTCAGCAGATGGATGTCCTTGAAGACTTGAATGTCTTGCTGACAATGTCTGGCAAAAAGGATAAGTTAGTTGTCTATTATCGGTCTTGGTTAAGAAATAAAATACTTCACAATGTTCCAGAAGTTGAGATGAAGCAAGGATGGACAACCATGGGGGACTTGGAAGTATGTATACACTATAAAGTTGTAAAATATGAAAGAATCAAATTTCTGGTAATTGCAGAATTCTGTGAGGGTCTATGCATGGGCACCCAGGCTATGTCAAAAATTTATGGGCTTTAAGTCATTCGGAGAATTGGTACATAAGCCATTACTGGTGGATCTCCCTGTTGAGGAAGGCCAGAGGTTGAAAGTGATCTATGGATCCTGTGCTGGATTCCATGCTGTTGATGTGGATTCAGGATTGGTCTATGACATTTATCTACCAACACACATAAGAAGGAATCCACACTCTATGATCCAGTGTAGTATCAAACCCCATGCAATCATCCTCCTCCTCAGCACAGATGGCATGGAGCTTCTTGTGTGCTATGAAGAAGAAAGGGTTTAGGGGTGCCTGGGTGGCTCAGTTGTTAAGTGTCTGCATTTTGCTTAGGTCATGGTCTCAGGGTCCTGGGACTGAGCCCCGTATCAGGCTCTCTGTTCAGCAGGGTACCTGCTTCCCCCTCTCTCTCTGCCTACTTGTGATCTCTCTCTCTGTCAAATAAATAAATAAATTTTTTTAAAAAAAGAAGAAAGGGTTTACATGAATGCTTAATGGAAGAATCTCCAAGGATGTGGTTCTAATGTGGGGAGAGATGCTGACATCTGTGGTATGTATTCAATCCAGTCAGTTGTTGGGCTGGGGAGAAAAGGCCACAGAGCTCCGTTCTGTGGCAACTGGTCAGTTGGATGGTGTGTTTATGCACAAAAGGGCTCAAAGACTAAAATTCTTATGTGAATGCAAGGAAAAGGTCTTCTTTGCCTCTGTTGCATCTGGTAGAAGCAGTCAGGTTTATTTCATGATGTTAGGCAGGGCTTCTCTTCTGAGCTGGTAGAAGCAGTGTAATGAGGATTGTTGGCCCCCAGATTTTTCTAGATCCTGAGAACTTGGAATTCCTTGCATATTGGATCTCAGAGCTCCACTGGTGTAATCCAGGACAGCTCTGTGTGTGTGTGTGTAGGCACTACATGTGGGGTGTTTTGTTTTCATTTCCTTTATGCACCTCTTACCAGTTTATCTCTCTTCTTTTCCCTACTCAAAATTAAATCAAGGCTGCAATGCAGCTGGTGCTGTTCACATTCTTATAAAAAGAAAAAAAGAATAATGAGCTCAAGATAATCCTTGTGACAATGAGGCATATTTCAGGATGGCAAATTGCTCCTTTCCGCTCTAATGGTGATGATGTAACTATTGCCCTCACTGGCATAAGGAGTTGGCAGACTGGGTTTCTATTCAGACTTTGTCATTTATTATGACCTTACATATTATTCACCTTGTGAAGTCTTATCTTCGTCATCTATAAAGTGGGGATGATAATAGAACATATGCCATTGAGTTATTTTAGGATCCAAAGTGGCACTATGTATAAGATACCTACTACATGGTAGGAACTCAGTAAATAATAGTGTCTCCCCTGCCAGTCAGAGGTGAGATTGGTGATGGGTATGCAGTAAGGTTAGTTAGCAGTTGTCATAGAACTGAGGGTGGTGATGGGGTACTCCAAATTACTGATTTCTTGAACTGATCAAAATTATCCCCTTTGCCTATCTGCCTTTCAGTAAGTTTCCCCCAAATAAACTAATTCCATCTTCAAATAATGTAAGTCTATTAAGATGACATTCTACAGTAATTTATTTACTAAAAGGTGTTATAGTGAAAGAGAAGGAACATTTAAAAAGCAGGGTAGTTATTTTGTACATTGATCCAGGGGCTCTTTACAAGTGTGTGTTGTACACACAGCCATGTAGCTACACAATACCCCTCTTCCTCCCCCAACCCTTGCCCAAAGGAGTAACCGTCTAGGTGATCTACAGTAATAGCACTTCTTGATCCCCAGTCTGCTTATCTTAACACTGGAGAGTCTGCTTGTTGGTTCTAAAGGAATAGAACAATGGTAGCATATGCAGAAAATGTATAGAACACATTTTCTAGGAGAGAGAATTAAAATCACAAAGAACCATTTTAGAGCAAATTACAGTCCCAAATCATATATTTAAGTG
Organism: Lutra lutra; assembly: GCF_902655055.1. Taxonomy (NCBI): domain Eukaryota; kingdom Metazoa; phylum Chordata; class Mammalia; order Carnivora; family Mustelidae; genus Lutra; species Lutra lutra. The sequence continues at coordinate 3,581,579 of NC_062296.1, read as the reverse complement.
GAGAAGAACTTAGAGGAATGGAGCAATCAAAGGGAGAATGACTAATGAGGGCATTTGAGGTGATCACATTGGACTACACAGATTACAAAGCACTTTGTCCAAACATTATTTCATCTTTACAAGAATGTTATAAGGTACATATTATGAATTTCACTTTAAACATTCATAAGCTAGAGCTCAGGGAAGCTAAAGGACTTGCTCTAAGGCTCACAGCTAGGTAGTATCAGGGCTGATGTTTGAGCCCAAGTCTGTGTGACCTCAAATTCTGTCCACCTTCCTTTGGCAGCTCTGGAATGCTGGACACAATGGTGAAATTGGGGTAAAAGGAAAAATAGGAGGCTGTTTCAGGCATTATCACTAGGGGACCACTTAAGAGAGTAGTTACTTGGGGAGAAGTAGGCTCTGGAGATGATGCTAGTACTAATCCACTTGTCAAAGATGGCTGAGATGCAGTTGGGCCTGGAGGAAAAGTGGATGCTTGCACCTTGACCTAAGATTTCCCATTTCACACAGGGAGTTTGTAGTGGGTCTCTCTCCTGTGAGCCTATGGCCTAACTTTGGTTAGAGTAATCTTGAAAATTAGTTTCTTTTTTTTTTTAAAGATTTTATTTATTTGACAGAGAGAGAGATCACAAGCAGGCAGAGAGGCAGGCAGAGAGAGAGGGGGAAACAGGCTCTCTGCCAAGCAGAGAGCCTGATGTGGGGCTCAATCCCAGAACCCTGAGATATGACCTGAGCCGAAGGCAGAGGCTTAACCCGTTGAGCCACCCAGGTGCCCCGAAAATTAGTTTCTTAAACTTTGGTCACAACCTGTGACCAAGAAGGGAAACCTGGCTTTCCTTTCTGCCATCACTTCAGAGATCATCTCAGCTGTTAAGTTAAACATGGAGAGACATTTAAGATTATATTTATTGCCACAACTGTTAAAACACCACCTTCATTTATACTGTATTGATGTATGAAAAGGCAGTATTCATTGAACATCTTTTTCATATTTACAGTTTCATCTACAGAGCAAGTAGAAGTATATGGTGTTTTTTGAGCCAAGAATAAACTTCCATTAAAGTAATTCAGCAGCTTTGAGTGCTTTACCAGTGAATATCAAACCTCAGGAAAGATGTAAAATAGAGAGAGTAAGAAACATTAAGGGCTCAATTTAAGAGTAACATTTTGAGGTTTTACATAATGAGACAGGTACTTTTCTTTGTAAAATTAGAAGGTGTTATTTCCATGTAAATATAGCTAGCAAAGTGTTCTTTGGTCATTTCCTTTCTTTTTGAAAATTAACTGATGAGATTTAGTAAAGGAAAGTTCTGTTTCTGTCTGCTCCTAACCAAAGGGCAGCAGTGTTTTATGGTTGCAAACCCTCCATTACATCTCCTGTCCTGAGCCTGAATTCATCATTTACATGTACAGACTAGTTAGGTATGAAATTCTCTTTAATGCTTTTTTTTTTTTGCAATGTATGTGCTTGTTTGTTAATTTTACACTCTGATTACAAGTCACAAATATGCCATCTATACTGATGTATAAAGAAGCATGAAATATAAATTCATGGAAGAATCTGGAAAATAATTACATTCTTGATATCTAAGCAGTGGATTTAAAGCAAAAGATCATTACCTCATGGTGTTTTATTGTCAAAGTCAGTGTCTTGTCCAGTAAAACTCACTGCATCCTTTGATACAGCACTGTCCAATAGAACCTTTTGTGGTGACAATGATGCTCTTTATTTTTTTTTAAGATACGTTATTTATTTGAGAGAGAGAAAGTGTGTGAGAGAGTATGAGCAAGTGGAAGGAGCAGGAGAGGGAGAAGGGCTCTTGGCTGATCCAGGAGTCCAATGCGGGGCTTGATGTGGGGCTCGATCCCAAGACCCTGGATCATGACCTGAGATGAAGGCAGGTGATTAACCAACTGAGCCAACCAGGTGTCCCAACAGTAATGCTCTTTAATATGCTCTAATACCATAGCTGGGAGATGCATGTAGCTACTACACACTTGAAATGTGGGTGCCATGACAGAAGAAATAAATTTTAAATTTTCTTTAATTTTGGTTTTAATTTAGCTACATGTGGTGAATGGCTGCCATATTGGACAGTGCAGTAATACATTCGTTCACATGCTGTTATCTCAGGTATAAAGATATTTGCTGTTTAGAAGCCAATATAGTGACATTTAAGTGCTTTTAAGGAACAGATAGAAGCCTCAGTTTGTTCTTGAAAATAATTGTGTCAAACCAAGCTGACCTGGGGTGAGGGAAGAATGTGCAAATATTTCCATTGAGCTGGCTGGTCAGATTGTTTATTCCTTTATTCAGTCAGCAAATATTCATGGAACACCTAGTAGGTGCTCCATTGTGCTAGGTGCTGGGGATACAAGAGGTTTAGCATATGTGCACTGCCTTCAAGAAATTCACCAAGTAGAAAAGTTGGATAGGAAGTTAGTAATAAATTCATACAGAAGCGAGTAGAGAAAGAGTGAAGAGTCAAAGATGACTCTGCAGTTTTAGTCTTGAGTGACTGCGTGAGTGACTCTTGGAAACAAAATACATTTCCATAACAGATCTTTGGGAAATTTTTAAGTCTTAAAAATTAGTTTCAGTATTAAAACCAAGATTTTCATTCATTCATATTCTCTCACCCTCCCCAACTCTCCCCCAGTTCTCTCTTACCTTCCACTCATTTGGTGAAAAATAAACTAGTACTTAGACTCCAGTGCCAGGAAGCTGCATTTTCACCTTGGGCATCGAAATTCTAATTTTGATAGAAATGAATTGTTAATGAGCCAAAGAATAGAGAGTTTCTCTAATTACAGGAAACAAAATTCAATTTGGCCTGAAGGCATTTTTTGGTAATTGCAGTTGGTTTAAAGATTAAGAAGATTCACTCATACGCCTTGCCTTTTTTTTTTTAAGCTTGCTTTGCTCAGCACTGTTAACCAAAGGCATTGAGACCTGTAGCAAACTTCATTCTAATGAGGGTCCAGATGATTTATTTTATAGATATGCTGCAGAACAACTTTCCCTGTAGGAATAGTAGCACCTCAAAGATTGATATGATGTATTAAGAAAAATAAATATTTGTCCTTTTTTTTTAAGATTTTATTTATTTATTTGGGAGAGAGAGATGGCAACAGAAAGCGTAATTGGGGAGTAGAGGGAGAAGCAGAGCCCGACAATGTGGCACTCAATCCCAGGACCCTGGATCATGATTTGAGCAGACTCTTAACCAACTGGGCTACCCAGGCATCCCTCAGATTTTTGTTCTTATTTGAACCTTATTTTTACCGTACAATAGAAAATTTAGATTTAAATGGCAAGTGAGATGTGCTTACCATTTCTCTGTTCATCTCTTTACAGAAGCCAGGGCCAAAAGAGAAGTTCTAGAATGGAATTGCTTCGTGCTGAATCTGCTGCTGCTGCTGCTGCCTCAGAGGTATGTACATAAGAGCATAAGAGAGTCATAGGGTAAATGGATGGATCCTTCTCCTTGTAGTATTGACTACTTAGTTACTGTGTGTTCCCAATAGAAAAAAGTTTTCATTTTGAGAAGTATCCCATGTGGGCATAGCACTTGAGTGGGATTCCATAGCTGCCATTTTGTAGCCATTTCTTTTTTTTTTTTAAGATTTTATTGATTTGACAGACAGAGAGACAGGGAGGGGAGGGAACACAAGCAAGGGAAGTGGGAAAGGGAGAAGCAGGTTTCCCACCCACTGAGCAGGGAGCCTGACATGGGCCTCGATTCCAGGATCCTGGGATCATGACTTGAGCTGAAGACAGACGCTTAACCCACCAAGCCACCCAGGTGCCCCTTCGTAGCCATTTCTTATTGGGAACCAGCAACTACCATGCTCGCATTGGGGAGCAAGAATATCCTGTCCCCTTCAAGCCCCTCTAACCAGACTAAGGATCAAATTGACATGAGACAATCCTCTAACACCATTGGTGGGAATGCAAGTTGGTGCAGCCACTTTGGAAAACAGTGTGGAGGTTCCTCAAAAAGTTGAAAATAGAGCTACGTTAACGGGAGAAAATCAAATTTAATAGTGTACATGGAGGGAACCTACACAGGCATGGACATTTCAAAGAAGTCATGTAGCATGAGGTATATATGTCATTCTGAACTAAGGAAAAGGGGGTAGGGGGTCTGGGATTTCAAAGGGAAGGAATGCAGTGCTCAGGAAGAATGAGAAAGACTAAATGTCTGGTAAACAAATGGTTGATGGGCCCCTCAGAAACAATGGGACACAGAGAGGACTTTGATCAGACAGGCACTGCTAGGTTCCTCCCTGTCCACCATTCCTAGTTTATGGTATAATGGTACATGGTGATAACTCTCTTCATGGAGCAGGGCCTCTACCTAAATTATTTTAGGCAGTTGTCTGGCAGGTAGAGTTTTTCTTGAATCTGCTGAGTTTTGATTGCTTTTTTAACTCAAAATAAACTTCATGCCAAAGTGGCCCACCTTGGGGACGCCTGTTCTTGGCCCCCAACACTTGGTATGGTCCCTGTAGTATTTTTTTAAAAAATTAAGCTAAGCTCTATGCCATTTTTCAAGGTCTTTTTGACCTGTGAATACATTTCAAAAAGGAAGAAGTTTACTGACGTGCCTGCTGCAGTAGCCACATGTGGGGTAGACTCATGAGCAGGCATTATCCCTTCATGGGCAGAACCCAGGCCCCAAATGGTCTAGATTGCCCCCCATCATTTTCCTAAGCCACTGAACGTTTCATCCATTTATCTATTTACTGGATGTCACTAGAGAAAATCTTAGAGGGATGCATATTAATAGAAATATGAAACCTGGATCTGCGTTCAGTGATCTGAAATTCTAGTCTGGGAGAAAGGATCAAACTGCAAGAAAAAAAGGCACAGAACAGAAAAAGCCTCCCAGAAAACTGTCCCCGGGGATGGTACTCCACCTTACCTGCCAAGCCCTGGGTGCCTGTTACACAGCTGCTGTGGTGGTGGTGCTTCAGAGAGAAAGATGGCCTCAGACTTCAAAATATAAGGGTCAATTCCTAATTTGGTCATTTACCAGTGTTGTGACCTGGGGAAAGTCATTTGCCAGTGGAGAGCCTCTGTTTCCTGTCAGGAAAAGGGGAGTGGTCATGTGCCAGGCTCTCTCATCTGGATGTAACCTCATTTATCAGTGTATGTTCTGTATTCCTGCAATAGAACGAAGCTTCTGTGAGAACAGGGGCTGTCCTGTTCATCAGACTATCCTGAAATATCTTGAACAAGGTTTGCCACACATAGTAGGCACTCATACATATTAGATGCACCGTTGAGTATTGTATGTCACAGCACTATGTCATTTTTATAGCACGCTCCAAATGTAACGTAAAGGGATCCCAAGAGCAGTATAGATAGGCTGGGTGGGTGGATTTTCACTTCGGTTTTCAGGCCTGCATGTGGTTTTGTCTGAAAAGTTTTGTGTGTTTCTGGGACTGTGCAGACAGCAGGTATTTTTACTGTTTAAGCTCTTCTCTAACATAGGAAACACACCTATGTTTTTAAATACAAAGTGCTGATTTTATATTGCATTTTCCAACTATTGCTCATTGTAGGGGACCAGAATTTGCCACCCCAAAATATGTCTCTGGGATAAAGATTATTTTAAGCTGCATATTTTTAAGAAAGTGCAAACACAGCAGATGCTCCAAAGACTGAGTAGAAGTTAACCTTTTGTAAGAGACATTTACATTTTTAAGGAAAATCTCCCTTTGTTGGGGGTGTGTCTTGTTCTCGGTAACTGGGAACTCCTTAGTGGAGAAGATAATGATTTAGATCTGCATAACAATCTTACCCTTATTATTCTGCTTCTCCTGGTCACCTCCCATAAATGACTTCTCCAGTCTCAACATCTTCTTTTGTCTTTAGCTGGAGATGGTATATAAGGTGATGGCTTTGGCCACCTTGGGGAGTCAGTCAGTTTTCCTGGATCTCTCCCATGATACAGGAGGTATCCATGTTTGATTTTCTCCTATTAATCCGTCTAGTGTTAATTTAATTCTTAGACCAGTCAGAAGAAACTTAAAGGGTAATAAGCTACTTGTATGTAGATGAAACTTTCTGAGGACAGCACACCTGCTAACATTCTGTTAAGAAAGAATGAAATGGGAGGAGTCAAGATAGCGGAGAAGTAGCAGCTGAGACGACTTCAGGTAGCGGGAGATCAGCTAGATAGCTTATCTAAAGATTGTAAACACCTACAAATCCAACGGGAGATCGAAGAGAAGAACAGCAATTCTAGAAACAGAAAATCAACCACTATCTGAAAGGTAGGACTGGCGGAGAAGTGAATCCAAAGCGACGGGAAGATAGACCGCGGGGGGAGGGGCCGGCTCCCGGCGAGCAGCGGAGCAACGGAGCACAAAATCGGGACTTTTAAAAGTCTATTCCGCTGAGGGACATCGCTCCAGAGGCTTAACCGGGGTGAAGCCCAAACGGGGTCAGCGCGGCCTTAGGTCCCACAGGGTCACAGAAGGATCAGGGGTGTCTGAGGGTCGCAGAGCTTACCGGTATTAGAACAGGGAAGCCAGCTACAGAGACAGAACTGAGGAGTGACTCCCAGCTCAGGGTTACCTTGAACCGGTAGCAGGCTCGGTCAGCTCAGAGCGTGGCCGGAGGCCAGGGTGGCGGGAGTCATTGGGTGCTGTTCTCTGGGGGCGCACTGAGGAGTGGGGCCCCGGGCTCTCGGCTCCTCCGGGCCGGACACCGTGAGGCCGTCATCTTCATTCCCGCCCTCCGGACTCTACGGAAAGCGCTCAGGGAACAAAAGCTCCCGAAAGCAAACCCGAGCGGATGACTCAGCCCACCCGGGGTAAGGGCGGTGCAACTCCGCCTGGGGCAAAGACGCTTGAGAATCACTACAACAGGCCCCTCCCCAGAAGATCAGCGAGAAACCCAGCCAGGACCAAGTTCACCTACCAAGGAGCACAGTTTCAATACCAAGGAGAGCGGCGGAATTCCAGAGGAGAAGAAAGCAAAGCACGGAACTCATGGCTTTCTCCCCATGATTCTTTAGCCTTGCAGTTAATTTAATTTTTTTTTCTTTTTCAATTTTTCTTTCTCTTCTTCTGCTAAATTTTTTTAACTTTTACCGTTTTCTTTTTTAACGTTTTTTAAATAGTTTATCTAATATATATATATATTTTCCTTTTTATATTTTTTCTTTATCAGCTTTCTTTTAATAGTTTTTTTTTTCTTTCTTAACCCCTTTTTATCCCCTTTCTCCCCCCTCACGATTTGGGATCTCTTCTGATTTGGCTAAAGCATATTTTCCTGGGGTTGTTGCCACCCTTTTAGTATTTTACTTGCTCCTTCATAAACTCTTATCTAGACAAAATGACAAGGTGGAAAAATTCACAACAAAAAAAAAGAACAAGAAGCAGTACCAAAGGCTAGGGACCTAATCAATACAGACATTGGTAATATGTCAGATATAGAGTTCAGAATGACGATTCTCAAGGTTCTAGCCGGGCTTGAAAAAGGCATGGAAGATATTAAAGCAACCCTCTCGGGAGATATAAAAGCCCTTTCTGGAGAAATAAAAGAACTAAAATCGAACCAAGTTGAAATCAAAAAAGCTATTAATGAGGTGCAATCAAAAATGGAGGCTCTCACTGCTAGGATAAATGAGGCAGAAGAAAGAATTAGCGATATAGAAGACCAAATGACAGAGAATAAAGAAGCTGAGCAAAAGAGGGACAAACAGCTACTGGACCACGAGGGGAGAATTCGAGAGATAAGTGACACCATAAGACGAAACAACATTAGAATAATTGGGATTCCAGAAGAAGAGGAAACAGAGAGGGGAGCAGAAGGTATGTTGGAGAGAATTATTGGAGAGAATTTCCCCAATATGGCAAAGGGAACAAGCATCAAAATCCAGGAGGTGCAGAGAACCCCCCTCAAAATCAATAAGAATAGGTCCACACCCCGTCACCTAATAGTAAAATTTACAAGTCTTAGTGACAAAGAAAAGATCCTGAAAGCAACCCGGGAAAAGAAGTCTGTAACGTACAATGGTAAAAATATTAGATTGGCAGCAGACTTATCCACAGAGGCCTGGCAGGCCAGAAAGAGCTGGCATGATATATTCAGAGCACTAAATGAGAAAAACATGCAGCCAAGAATACTATATCCAGCTAGGCTATCATTGAAAATAGAAGGAGAGATTAAAAGCTTCCAGGACAAACAAAAACTGAAAGAATTTGCAAATACCAAACCAGCTCTACAGGAAATATTGAAAGGGGTCCTCTAAGCAAAGAGAGGCTCTAAAAGTAGTAGATCAGAAAGAAACAGAGACAATATACAATAACAGTCACCTTACAGGCAATACAATGGCACTAAATTCATATCTCTCAATACTTACCCTGAATGTTAATGGGCTAAATGCCCCAATCAAAAGACACAGGGTATCAGAATGGATTAAAAAAACAAAACCCATCTATATGTTGCCTACAAGAAACTCATCTTAAACCCGAAGACACCTCCAGGTTTAAAGTGAGGGGGTGGAAAAGAATTTACCATGCTAATGGACATCAGAAGAAAGCAGGAGTGGCAATCCTTATAGCAGATCAATTAGATTTTAAGCCAAAGACTATAATAAGAGATGAGGAAGGACACTATATCATACTCAAAGGAACTGTCCAACAAGAAGATCTAACAATTTTAAATATCTATGCCCCTAACGTGGGAGCAGCCAACTATATAAACCAATTAATAACAAAATCAAAGAAACACATCGACAAGAATACAATAATAGTAGGGGATTTTAACACTCCCCTCACTGAAATGGACAGATCATCCAAGCAAAAGATCAACAAGGAAATCAAGGCCTTAAATGACACACTGGACCAGATGGACATCACAGATATATTCAGAACATTTCATCCCAAAGCAACAGAATACACATTCTTCTCTAGTGCACATGGAACATTCTCCAGAATAGATCACATTCTTGGTCCTAAATCAGGTCTCAACCGGTATCAAAAGATTGGGATCATTCCCTGCATATTTTCAGACCACAATGCTCTGAAGCTAGAACTCAATAACAAGAGGAAATTTGGAAAGAACCCAAGTACATGGAGACTAAACAGCATCCTTCTAAAGAATGAATGGGTCAACCAGGAAATCAAAGAAGAATTGAAAAAATTTATGGAAACAAATGATAATGAAAACACAACGGTTCAGAATCTGTGGGACACAACAAAGGCAGTCCTGAGAGGAAAATATATAGCGGTACAAGCCTTTCTCAAGAAACAAGAAAGGTCTCAGGTACACAACCTAACCCTACACCTAAAGGAGCTGGAGAAAGAACAAGAAAGAAAGCCTAAACCCAGCAGGAGAAGAGAAATCATAAAGATCAGAGCAGAAATCAATGAAATAGAAACCAAAAAAACAATAGAACAAATCAACGAAACTAGGAGCTGGTTCTTTGAAAGAATTAATAAGATTGATAAACCCCTGGCCAGACTTATCAAAAAGAAAAGAGAAAGGACCAAATAAATAAAATCATGAATGAAAGAGGAGAGATCACAACGAACACCAAAGAAATACAGACAATTATGAGAACATACTATGAGCAACTCTACGCCAACAAATTTGACAATCTGGAAGAAATGGATGCATTCCTAGAGACATATAAACTACCACAACTGAACCAGGAAGAAATAGAAAGCCTGAACAGACCCATAACCAGTAAGGAGATTGAAACAGTCATCAAAAATCTCCAAACAAACAAAAGCCCAGGGCCATATGGCTTCCTGGGGGAATTCTACCAAACATTTAAAGAAGAACTAATTCCTATTCTCCTGAAACTGTTCCAAAAAATAGAAATAGAAGGAAAACTTCCAAACTCATTCTATGAGGCCAGCATCACCTTGATCCCAAAACCAGATAAGGATCCCATCAAAAAAGAGAACTACAGACCAATATCCTTGATGAACACAGATGCAAAAATTCTCGCCAAAATACTAGTCAATAGGATCCAACAGTACATTAAAAGGATTATTCACCACGACCAAGTGGGATTTATTCCAGGGCTGCAAGGTTGGCTCAACATCCGAAAATCAATCAATGTGATACAACACATTAATAAAAGAAAGAACAAGAACCATATGATACTCTCCATAGATGCTGAAAAAGCAGTTGACAAAGTACAGCATCCCTTCCTGATCAAAACTCTTCAAAGTGTAGGGATAGACGGCACATACCTCAATATTATCAAAGCCATCTATGAAAAACCCACCGCAAATATCATTCTCAATGGAGAAAAACTGAAAGCTTTTCTGCTAAGGTCAGGAACACAGCAGGGATGTCTATTATCACCACTGCTATTCAACATAGTACTAGAAGTCCTAGCCTCAGCAATCAGACAACAAAAGGAAATTAAAGGCATCCAAATCGGCAAAGAAGAAGTCAAACTATCACTCTTTGCAGATAATATGATACTCTATGTGGAAAACCCAAAAGACTCCACTCCAAAACTGCTAGAACTTGTACAGGAATTCAGTAAAGTGTCAGGATATAAAATCAATGCACAGAAATCAGTTGCATTTCTCTACACCAACAACAAGACAGAAGAAAGAGAAATTAAGGAGTCCATCCCATTTACAATTGCACCCAAAACTATAAGATACCTAGGAATAAACCTAACCAAAGAGACTAAGAATCTATACTCAGAAAACTATAAAGTACTCCTGAAAGAAATTGAGGAAGACACAAAGAAATGGAAAAATGTTCCATGCTCCTGGATTGGAAGAATAAATATTGTGAAAATGTCTATGCTACCTAAAGCAATCTACACATTTAATGCAATTCCTATCAAAGTACCATCCATTTTTTTCAAAGAAATGGAACAAATAATCCTAAAATTTATATGGAACCAGAAAAGACCTCGAATAGCCAAAGCAATATTGAAAAAGAAAGCCAAAGTTGGTGGCATCACAATTCCGGACTTCAAGCTCTATTACAAAGCTGTCATCATCAAGACAGCATGGTACTGGCACAAAAACAGACACATAGATCAATGGAACAGAATAGAGAGCCCAGAAATAGACCCTCAACTCTATGGTCAACTCATCTTCGACAAAGCAGGAAAGAATGTCCAATGGAAAAAGACAGCCTCTTCAATAAATGGTGTTGGGAAAATTGGACAGCCACATGCAGAAAATGAAATTGGATCATTTCCTTACACCACACACGAAAATAGACTCAAAATGGATGAAGGATCTCAATGTGAGAAAGGAATCCATCAAAATCCTTGAGGAGAACACAGGCAGCAACCTCTTCGACGTCAGCCGCAGCAACATCTTCCTAGGAACATCACCAAAGGCAAGGGAAGCAAGGGCAAAAATGAACTATTGGGATTTTATCAAGATCAAAAGCTTTTGCACAGCAAAGGAAACACTTAACAAAACCAAAAGACAACTGACAGAATGGGAGAAGATATTTGCAAATGACATATCAGATAAAGGGCTAGTGTCCAAAATCTATAAAGAACTTAGAAACTCAACACCCAAGGAACAAATAATCCAATCAAGAAATGGGCAGAGGACATGAACAGACATTTCTGCAAAGAAGACATCCAGATGGCCAACAGACACATGAAAAAGTGCTCCATATCACTCGGCATCAGGGAAATACAAATCAAAACCACAATGAGATATCACCTCACACCAGTCAGAATGGCTAAAATTAACAAGTCAGGAAATGACAGATGCTGGCGAGGATGCGGAGAAAGGGGAACCCTCCTACACTGTTGGTTAGAATGCAAGCTGGTGCAACCACTCTGGAAAACAGCATGGAGGTTCCTCAAAATGTTGAAAATAGAGCTACCCTATGACCCAGTAATTGCACTACTGGGTATTTACTCTAAAGATACAAACGTAGTGATCCGAAGGGGCACGTGCACCCGAATGTTTATAGCAGCAATGTCTACAATAGCCAAACTATGGAAAGAACCTAGATGTCCATCAACAGACAAATGGATAAAGAAGATGTGGTATATATACACAATGGAATACTATGCAGCCATCAAAAGAAATGAAATCTTGCCTTTTGCGACGACGTGGATGGAACTAGAGGGTATCAAGCTTAGCGAAATAAGTCAATCGGAGAAAGACAACTATCATATGATCTCCCTGATATGAGGGAGAGGAGATGCAACATGGGGGGTTAAGGGGGTAGGAGAAGAGTAAATGAAACAAGATGGGATTGGGAGGGAGACAAACCATAAGTGACTCTTAATCTCACAAAACAAACTGAGGGTTGATGGGGGGAGGGGGGTTGGGAGGGGGGGGTGGGGTTATGGATATTGGGGAGGGTATGTGCTATGGTGAGTGCTGTGAAGTGTGTAAACCTGGCGATTCGCAGACCTGTACCCCTGGGGATAAAAATATATGTTTATAAAAAATAAAATTAAAAAAAAAAGAATGAAATGGCTGAAATTAGGTAGAAAAAAGCTAATTTAAACAGAGTAGTGCTCTGTTTACACACAAACTAATTGCTGTTATTCTAGGAAAAGAGGCCAAGACACCCATAGAACTCTGGCTATCATTCCAGTGTCTATGCTGCTGACAGCCTGACTTCATCAGTCCACAAATACTCACCTAGGATCTGCAGTGTGTAATGTGTGAACACCCAGAATCCTTCTATTTAGTGTGTCTTGGGGAAAGTTGGCCTTAAAAATTCTCACTTTATAAACTTATAAAACCTAAGTAATTATAACATGTAATGGAATTTTTTTAAAGAAACCCATAATCCCACCACTATGGCACAATTGCTATTTATTTTTGCTTATTCCCATTCAGTCTCAGTCTGCCAATTTTAATCATTCCAGTAACTGTCTGATATTTCACGGAATTGAGAAACTTCTGCTTCTAATCAAGATGGCATGACTAAGGACCAGATTTAACTTTCCTGCTCCCATGACAAAAATGTATGAAATAATAGTTTTCAAGAAAATGGTCAGTCATTAGGCAACAAAGGACAGGGACTCCTAAGACATGGGAAACAATTAGACGAGCCCTGCAGTTGCCACAGCAAGTTTCCAGGTGGCAAATCTGCTCCCCTTCACTGGTATCTTTTTTTTTTTTTCTGAAATAGTTTATTTGCTTTGTTCCCCCCGTCTCCCCACCCCAGGCCAATTACCACTGGTACACATGATTTTGTCATTTTAAGTTTACTTAAGCTTAGTGAATTTATGTTGATAGACTAAATAAAACATATGAACACACAAAAAATGGACATCTTAATCAATACCTTTGTATACACATTTCTATTGAAACATCCAAGAAGCAAGGAACTAAAGACTAAATTGATATATGACTATGATAAAAAGCAGAAGGGAAAGGACTGGGAAAAAAGGTCATATCCCATCTTATTGAATCTTATTGAATACCATCTCACCAGAATTTCTGTCTCAATAATGAAAAGATTGTTACATCCCCAGCAACATATCGCTTCTTTTAAGGACAAAACATAGTGCGCTTGAATGGGAAGGTTGTGCAGTGTCCTGAAGTTCAAATGCTGGGATTTGATCTGGGCCAGTATGTTCCAACAAACAGGTTCTTTGTAGAAAAATTGGCATGGGTCTATGTCTTAATCCAGGCTGGAAAAAACAAATTAGAACAAAACACAGCTGATGCACTAAAATTTTCAGCAGAAATGTAAAAGATTCCTGTGCTAAACCAGGTACTTGTATTTCATATGAACAGTGAGCTGCAGACTGTTCAAAAAGGATCTAGTTGTTAAGGAAGCAGAAGGGGATCACTAAACTCAGAATATGATGTGTACAATTTAAAGCAGCAAATGGCTTCAATTGAGGCACCAGGATTAGGGAAGAGAGCACTGGGTTTGAAGTCCTTGGACTCTCTCTATCTCTCTGGGGCTGCCTTGCTGTGTGACGTTGTCCTCTTTGACACTATCAAAGGGGGAGGTTGCACTAGAAGCTCTCCAGAGCCATTTCCATCTCTGTGCAACTATAGTAAAGATGGTTTTTGGTAATAATACTTCTGACTTCTGGGGCGCCTGGATGGCTCAGTGGTTAAAGCCTCTGCCCCTTGCTCAGGTCATGATCCCAGCGTCCTGGGATCGAGTCCCGCATTGCGCTCTCTACTCAGCAGGGAGCCTGCCTCCTCCTCTCTCTCTCTCTCCCTGCCTGCCTCTCTGCCTACTTGTGATCTGTCTGTGAAATAAACAAATAAAAATCTAAAAAAAATAAATACTTCTGACTTCAATCTCCATTGAAGACGTGAAGCAGCTGTCCAGCAGCCTCCATCTGGCAGGCCCTCTGGTGGCAGTGCCCTTCGCCCATGGCCGGGTTAGCATCCTACCAACACCTGGGAAAGGTGGTTTTGTTTTTGTTTTTTCTCTTCTTCTTTTCTTTTCTTTTCCTTTTTTTTTTCCTTTTCTCTTCTTCTGCCACAGCCTTTGGTGACACACAGTTTTCTTAGGCTTGTGCTTTTAGCGCATCTGTACTGTGTTTATTTTCTCAGTTTTGTCAGAGTATAGCATGTGGCACCTATAATCACTGCTTATTCCCTTCCAGCAATATTTTTCAAGGACATGTTTCATGATGGTTTGTGTTCTGCCTGTGTTTCCTGTTGTTTATGTATCTGTCTCCAAATTGAAATGTCATTTTCTCCTCATTTGGAAATTCCCAGGATCAAGTTGATATTGGAACGGTTGAGCAGTATGGCCCCCAAGAGTCTGATCATGTAATTAGGATAGAATCTGATATATCTTATGATTCCAGCACATCGTCCCTGGAAAGCATACTGGCATCACCAGGTAGGTACATTTGGATGTGTGGATAGGGATTATCAGAAGAAAAACTGGCCCATAGGGTAGTTCTTGTTTTTTCAGAGGATGAGAATGTTCTGTTCATAATGATGCAAAAATCACAAGACTGAACTAATTTCATCTTCTGTAAGTTTTTTTGAGATGATGATTTGAGAGTGATCAAAGTGAATATCTCATCAATGGTTCAAGTGCTTGGGAATGGTATTATTCTGTCCCATTAACATTTAATCTTCTAAAGATTGGTGCTAGCGCTCAGCCCTTGGAGGAGTAGCATCTCATCTCTTTGTCCTTACTTAATCTTCACTGCTATGCTGCAGTGGTTGCAGTCCAAAGAAACCCCTTGGTTTTTTTTTTTTTAATTTTTATATATTTTTAAAGATTTTTATTTATTTGACCAAGAGAGATCACAACTAGGCAGAGAGGCAGGCAGCGTGGGGGGAAGCAGGCTCCCTGCTGAGCAGAGAGTCTGATGTGGGGCTCGATCCCAGGACCTTGGGATCACGACCTGAGACGAAGGCAGAGGCTTAACCCACTGAGCCACCCAGGTGCCCCAGAACTTTATTTTTTAGAGAAAAAGAAGGAATAGTTATTTGTCTTGTTGATATTTAGGAAGGTAGAGTCAATCATTTTCTAAATGTGATATGCCTTCTTAGTACTTTTGGTCTCCTTGATATCACTGTAAGAATGTAAAATGGGCAAGACCGAAATGACTCCCCCCCGGGGGGAGAGGGAAACCTCTTGTTTTTTTTAAAAAAAACATACTATAAGAAGAATTTTTAGTATAGGACAAAAAGGATAGTCTCTTAGAAACAGTGATACTTATTATGTAAGTTTCAATATTAAAGACATTTCATAAATATAATTGTATAAAAATACAAAACTTGAGGTGGTGCCGGATGCTTAATGCAGATCCTGTCCTCTAATTTGCTGACCCTAGCATGGAGTCTTTGCATTGTGGAATCTTCATATATACAACTAATTTTTAAATAGCTAGCTAACCTAATAGCTAACTAACTAATAACTAACCTAATATCTAACTAAACTGATAGCTAACTAACTAATACCTCTATTTTTTAATAGCTAGCTAACAACTCTTACATTATGGCTGCCAATCTCAAATTTTGTTTAAAAAAATCTTTTCAAAACAATTGATTGGGGGGGCGGAGTCCATGAACCCATGATTGTGATTTCTGAAACATGTAAGAAAAAATTTAGTTTTGAATTTGCATACAGTAAAGTTCACTCCTTGGGATGTATGCTTCTGTCAGCTTGACAAAGGCAAGGAGTCCTGTATCTGCCACCACAGTACCAGACAGAATGGTTCTGCCATCCCCAGATTCCTTTGTGTTGTCTTTGAACTCCAGCTCCGTCCCTCATTCTCTGGCAACCATTGGTCTGTATTTGGTCTCTGGTTTCCTTTTTCCAGAATGTCACATAAATAACAGAATCATGCAGTCTCTCACCTTTTTGGTCTGGCTTTGTTAATGAAATGCGTTCAAGAGTCATCCATGTTGCATGAATCAGTGGTTCATTCCTCTTTCCTTGCTTAGTAGTACTGTACCTTGTGCATGTACCACAGTTATTTGTTTAAAAATCCACTCATCTGCAGAAGGACATCTGGGTTGTTTCCGTGTTTTTCAGTGACTATATATAAAGCTACTATAACCATTTGCATAGAGGTTTTTTGGTGTGGATACAAACATTTAATTGACTTGGTTAAATTCCTGGGAGCTGGACAACTGGGTCATATGGGAAATATGTGTGAAAGAAACTGCCAAACTATTTTCCAAAATAACTCTGCCCTTTTGTATTCTTCAAATAATGTTGTCCAGCTTGCTTTTTTGAAGGAGAGTCATTTTTCAACACCTCCACCAGCACTTCCAGAGCACTCCAGAGATCCCCACATTCTGGGGAACATACATTTTGGGAAGTGATTTATGATTATGCTTGATTTGGTATTATCAGTTGGAAGGTACCAAATTTCCAGAAGCATGGCCAGAAGAATTTTATGATGAAAGGACACTCAACATGAATGGTTTGGGTACTTATCCATTTACACTTGGGTGGGTGGAAGTAAAGTGAGACACTCCTTCCTTTTTCTTTATTTTCAAATATGAACACATTTTTAAGGAATGTTCTGAATTACTTTTGGTACCTGGCACATCTAATCCTTAACATGGAACAAGGCTGAACTCTCCTGTTTTTATGACTTATAAAGGCAATAAAGAGAAATCTGTAAATCTTGTTGATAATGTTGGTACTTCTGCTTTCTTGGTCACGCGTTCCACTGGGCTTTCTTCTTCAGTTGCATCATCTTCGCAAAGCTTTGAATTCCAGCCGGTGGTGGAACAGGTTTCTGATGTAGATGAGGTACAACCGGTGGACGAGCTGGAAGAGGTGGACCAGATGGAGCAGATGGATGAGGTGGATGAGGTGGGACAAGTAGATGAAGAGGAAGAGGTGGAGCAGATGGAGGAGCTGGAGCAGGAGGGGCAGCTGAACCAGGTGGAGGAGGACAAACAGCTGGACCGAGTGGAGCAGGAGGACCAGGCAGACCAGGCTGAGCAGGAGGCCAGCTCACCCTCCAGTGCGGCTGCTGGCATCAGTGATGAGGTACCTCTGGGAGTCTTGCTCTGCATATTTGTCTGGACCACTAACCCTGCAAAGCCCTGAATTTCCACTCTTGTGTTCAAGTTTGCTTTGTAGAAAACATCCTATTATTATCACTCTTTCTGTCATACTGCATTTTCAGATGCAGCTGGGTATCCAGTGGACCCTAACAAACAGGGAGGTGGGAGGTTAAGAAAGACAAAATCTCTGTTCTAATGTGAAATATGTAAAGACACTTTGGGTTTGAGAGAAAGTTTGGGCCAAATAGGCAGCTTATCTACTAAAAAAAGGCAGTATTTTTAAGAGCTGTATTCCTTATCACCTGGAAGGGGATGCTAACCATCTTGGGAAGATGACTTTCCTGGCTACCATACCAACACATCCCCACCACGAGCTAGGTTTCTCCAATGGAGGTTTTTTTGTTTTGCTTTGTTTTTTTTTAGTTTAGAAACATGCCTTTCAGAATGCTAGTTGTATCCAACCTTCAAACGTCAGCACCAGTGTAAGGTTCGAGGTCAAATCAGTGCAGTTGGATTTACTACTCTGTTGCTCTTCAATCTGCAAATTTGTGTACATAATCACAGATTTGGACAATCATCTTTTATAATAGCAGGATTATTAAAATCAGGATTGGCAGGCAAGATAATGAATTTATGGTCTGTTATGTGGAATTGTGTACATTAATTACAAAGCCTAAGATGAGTCCCTCCCTCTTTTATAATCAAAAGAACTGAGGGCTAGAAGATAGTTGTTTGAATTTGGCCCCAGCCTTGACCTTGCCATATCCCTGAGCCTCAGTTTCTCGACCTCGAAATGGTCTGCTTGCCTTGCGGGGATTTCTGGACTGCTGTGAAAATTTTTTGAACAATTTAAAACACATTTCTGTAGCAATCCATGTTGTCTTTATTTATGTCTTTATTTGCCAAAAAGCTGTGGTTTCACTTTCCCATTGACAAGTTTCTCTTCTGCTTTGAATAAAGTCATAACTAAACTTTAAATGTAACTTTTGTTTACAATAGCCAGAATAAGCAGCAATGAGTGTGGGTAGTACAGCCCTGCATATGGTAGCGTATTGGACTTATGTGGGGTACCATGGATTGACAGACTGGAGTATATCCAGAAGCTAGAGCCCAGGATGGAGAGAGGCTGGAAAATGTCATGTTGTCAGTAGTGGAAGTTAGTCACCGTGGAAGGCATTGGAGAAGGGATATTGGCAAGGGACAGGAAAGCCTGCTCCAAGTAGCTGCACAGCTGTCGTGCTCCTGAAGCGGAAGCGAGTCTCCAGTGCATTAAACTAGGGTGGAGACCTAGCAGCTCCGGGCAGGCAGCTTTCCACTCCCCTCAAGTAAGCCATTCTCAGATGCGTTAGGTCCCTCCTCCAGGTGGTGTGCTCCCTCCCCTTCAACGGAGAGGTGTGAGACAAGCTTTGTAGCTCATCTGCCAGGGACAGCAGAGAGAAGTTCCTGCTTGGAGAATGGGAATTTGAATGTGATAACCTGTAAGGTCTGTGGCTGCCAGTCCCTAGTTTAGAGTATTCTATTTATTTATTTATTTGCTTAATGAATGCCTCCTTTTTTATACGAATATCTACATAGTTTACAACAAAAGGACAATTGGGCAATTTTCACTGGCTTAAAAATTCAGACTTTTTTATTACAAGGGAAAAAAACAGCTTGCATGTTTTTTGCTCTCTTTTTAATGACTCAGCTGTGCTCTTCCATTAGCCACAGTATACGATAGAATAAACTCTTGTTTTTGTTCTCTAGCAGTTGCATGTATATGTGTCTTCTCATCATTAATATCGGGACTGTGGCTCTCTCATCTTGTTTATGCACACAGTGCCAACCCAGATCAAGGCAAATAATAGCTTCCACAGAAGGTCTCTTCTTTCTCAAGAGCCCTGCCTCTTCCTTCCACCCTCAGCCAGTCACTTAAGAAGCGTGTCCACTAAATTTCTTTCAAATGTGTCCCTTCCTTTCTATGTCTCCTGCCTCTGGTCTGTTTCAGGCCCCTGTTTTCTCTACTATAACTGTGTAGGGAAGGTATGTACTTTCTAGGACGTTGTGAAGGTCAGATCCATGAATTTCTTTGCAAGTGCTTAGAGAAGAGTGCCTGGAACAAAGGAAGTGCCATTTGAACTTCTTCTCACCCCATTGCTAATGGGGGTATCTGATAGACGTTTCCCACGTGCCTTGTCTGTGATATGATGACCCACTGAGCTCTGACTCTCCCACTAAGGATATTGGGCAGGTGGCTGCTTCACACTTTGGGGCCAGTTCCATGGTTTTATATTTTGAGGAAAAAAATCAGACTGCATGATTCCCATGATCCATTTCTGATCTTGAATTCTTGGATTCTCTAGCCATTTCTTCAGACTTTCTAGTCATGAAGGAAATTGGGAGTGCAGGAATTATTCTCATTCTCAGTCTTTGCAGACTTGGCAATAAAACAGTCTGGTAGGATTTGGAGACCCTGGTGTCCCGATCTGTGAGCCACAAGCAATTCCTCCCCACAGTCAATACAACCACCGCCATCAATTATGTCATACATCAACAAGCGGGAGCTGGAGCTGATGAAAAAGTTCAGGGAGCAGCTGGAAGAGCAGACACGGATGCTGCAGGCTGACATCCGAAGCCAGCGGGATGCACTGGAAATGATGAAGGAACAGCTTCAGAGAATACAGGATTCCACCTTTCAGGTCAGAGGCCAGTTCCAAGTAAGTAAGTGGCAGAAGGGAGAGGAAAAAAGAGACATTGACAGTTGTCAAGCAGTCAGTCACCGGGGTCTGCTAGGAGGGAGAGTAGCTGCTTCAGGGCGGCAGTGGGGCATTTGGAGTGGTTGGCAGGGACTTTTGCCTGTGCTCTTGGTCTCTTGGCTGTAGTGGCTGAGATCGGCCCAGCCAGGCTCTGGCAGTGGCAGACACAGGTCCTATATAGCCAAGCCTTCCCAGGGGGCCTGTCCCACTCTGTCCCAGGCATGTCCTGTTCCCTGAGGAAAGGTACAGCCTCTGAATAAGACCTCCATGATACTGTGTCCTTCCAGATGCAGCCAACCATCTCACACCACCTTGACCATCCTGAGTTCCAGTCTTTGGAGCCAGTGCCCAAGAAACAACGCACTGAGCAAATGAAGGAGTCCCTCCCAGACCTCAAGGAGATCAGCCTTTCCTGTGGTTCATGTTCACCCTGCTCTTTCAAATTCTCGGAGGAGCTGGAGGAGACTTGTGATGACTCCAACCAGGTATGGAAAGCCTGTTTCAACTGGGGAGCTGAAAGGAGATTTTATTGTCATAAACACTGGGGCTCACCTGGTTCTCCTGAGGGGTTGGTGCCTAATCAGTTGGCTGCGGTTCACTTGCCTGAGATAAAAATTCTTGGCGAGCTAGACCCAGACACTCGTTCCCAGGCACACGTATGTGTATCCCGGATGGCAGTGCCTTGTGCCCGGATAAACACATAGACATCACCCTGACCACACCCGCAGGCACAGGGCTGCTGTCATCTGCTCTAGGAGAATGGAGGAGGGCTGTTCTGTCAGCTTCTGGGGGACTCTTGCGGGCACTAAGGTCCTTTCATCTCTCCTTCTGAAGCCACTGCTGGAGGGGCAGGACCCATTCCTGCAGCAGCCATTGCAGCAGGCACAGGACCAGCTTCTGTCAGAGCAGCAGATGCAGGAGCAACCCCAGCCGCCGAGCACCGTGGTGGGAAGGCAGAAGCTGCAGATATACCTGCCAGGCCAGGCCGGCGTAGCTGTGCCCCTCTGTGAGGACCCCATGACGTTCATGCACACCCAGACCATCGTTCCTGTCCAGTTAGCAGCTGGACAACAGCCCTCTGGCTGCTATCAAGGTGATACCCTGGGGGACGAAGAAGATGACAGCCCTAGGTAAGAAGTGCATGGAACAGTGATAAGTGCAGAAGTCCCTGCTTTCCCCTCATGGCCAGACACTTTGCCTGAGACCATGAGTGACTTACCCACAGGGCACCCAACCCCCCTCATCAAAAGCAGTGTGCTCCCACTCACCTAGCTCTGTGGCTTCCAGACCCCCGCCTCTGCATGCACAGTATGTTGCCAAGCATGTGCTGGTGGAACGGAGGAGACTGTGAAAATAGGAGGCCTAGATATGGAAGCTCCCAAGCTAGGGAACTGGCAGATCTTGATATTGCTTGGCTCCACCCACCCAAGCCCAGTCTTACAGCACAGGTCGTCTAGAGCAGTCTTATGTGCCCATAGCTGAGTCACTCCATGGCTCCCAGCTTTCTTCTCCCACTCCACTGTAATCTGGTGATCACAGCAGACCAGAAGAAGGGGTCTCCACAGAACTAACAACCTATGTGAGGGAAGTGGGTGTGAAACAGTTGCTACATGTTCGTTGGATACCAAGGAGCTAAGCTCCCTGAAGAACTAAGTTCTCGAAGGCCGTATGAGGACATGAGCACATTTTCTGCTCAGTAATAAGTCTGTGGTCCCAAATGCCAGAAAGAGAAGGCTCTGCTCAGCAGTGAAGGGGTTGTAGAGCACATGCTTGGTGACTAGTAAATATTTTTGAGCGAATGCCAGCTCTCTGAGCAGGCTTCCCAGAGCTCTCCAGATTTCCTTCTGGGTCTCCCCTATAGAATCAGTGACCCTAATATGTCTGGTGGGTGGGTTAGTGCCATGTTTCCCACAGGCCTTTTCATCAGAATCCACTTGAGGAGGCTGTAGGAAGTACAGATTCAGAAGTCCCTATTTACCCAAGATAAATGGGGCTCTTGTAGAGACAGCACTGGATTTGCAGGGAGGAACTAGCCCGGCAGCCCCAAACAGCAACAAAGGGCATGTCCCTGACTTTGGATGGGTAAAGTGACAGGCCCAAGGCCACAGAGATCACCATTGTGGAAGATTCAGGACTGTCCAAGTAATACAAATAAAACCACTGGAGCCAAAAGACTAATTCACCTCAGTCTTTACATTCACCTGACTTTGGCAAATGGAATCTTCTTAGGGCAAGGTGAGGATACAAACCAGTGAATCCTGATTTAGCCACCAAAACCAGTTGTGCCATAAGCACCTACCAAAGAGCAAGCCAATGGCTCCTGGGTCATGGGTCCCAGACCCATATCACTATAACATGTTTTTTTTTCAGGTTTTTTCCTGAGCAGCAGAAGGTGTCCATGGTGTATAGCCCGGGCTCTGACACAGTCGCTTCTACCAGCTTTCCTCAGTCTCCCATACATTCTGACTCCAGCTTAGTCACCCTGGAGACCCCACAGGATTATATCCAGCTTTGGCAACAGCCACCAGATTCACAGCATCACCTTTACCTCCAAGTGAATACTTGGCCTTCCAGTGAGCACAACAGCCTGCAGGACCAAGCTACCTGGCCCCAGGTATAAACCTTTCCTTTCCCCTATGCTTCCCAGCCTAGGTCAGGGCATTCGGCATGGAGGCTGGGCCCCTTCCCCAAAAAGCACACACCACAGCGGTATGCTCTGGGTGTGAAATCCAGACTTCAGAGCTCAGTAAATTCGAGAGCGGTTACTCGCATGGCGGCGGCACACACTGCTGAGTAAATTGATTCCCTCAAGTTTTCATGAAAAAGTGAGCTGTCCTCATGGATATTAAATACGATCAGAGGTAAAAACTTCTCAAGCATGTTAGCTGGATAAAGTGAGTCATGCCATATCCTGAGCTTGTTGCCCAAGCCCCGATCCCTTTCTGAACCTGTGGATCATTCATTCTGCTGCAAAATCCCGGGCCCAGTGTGGGTGTGGTTCATTGTACTAAAAAATGAACCAAGGGTCCTTCTGTGCAATGTGCTTGGTGTTTATCCACAGGGAGCTCCATACTTGCCAGGAAAGACCCCCACCTCAGGGACCATCTGCTATGGTCATATTTCCAGGGCAGTGTTGACAGCTGATCCAGATGGAAGTCATTTACTGGGTTTGGTCCCAGAAAGACTCTCAGCAGGCCCCTTGGGACCAAACACGCTCAATCTAACAGTACTTATAAAGGGTGTTTTGATTCTGCCTTCAGAAATCTTAATGGAGCCTAACCTCTGATTTTTTAAAACTAATGACAGGGGGCGCCTGGGTGGCTCAGTGGGTTAAAGCCTCTGCCTTCGGCTCAGGTCGTGATCTCAGGGCCCTGGGATCGAGCCCCACATCAGGGCATCAGGCTCTCTGCTCACAGGAGCCTGCTTCCCTCTCTCTCTCTCCCTGCCTGCCTCTCTGCCCACTTCTGGTCTCTGTCTGTCAAATAAATAAATAAAATCTTTAAAAAAAAAAAAAAAAACTAATGACAGCAACAAGGCAAAAAGAACCCAGTAAGTTAAGGCAGAATGAGTGAGTTTGGAATTTTAAATGGCTAAATGTGTGGTTATTTTCACATATACACCTTGACCAGCTGGGCTGCCAATCCTCCAGAAAGTTGACCCATAGGAGGCACTGCTCTCATGAAAAGAGCACATAGATGCTCAGTGGACCCTGTGGTTCAGTTCCCAAGGCAGACTCTGGTGAAACCCTTCATCATGTCTGCTCTCAGGGCACTGCCATCTGGATGGGCCCTTAGGAGCAGAGCAGCTATCCCAAGGAAGTGGAAAAGGGAGGATGCCTGGAAGGTTGTTGGGAGAATGAAATGTGATGGGAAAGGTAACAACAACCCATGCTGGTATTACTGCATTCTCCCAACAACCTTAGCTGGCAGTCAGGCTCAGCATGGAAGTTATTTAGGTTGAGCAGAGTAATAGCAGGATCCAAGGGTAGGGCCAGGGAGAGAGCTTCCAAGCCTTTGGCTAGCCATGGATGGCAGAGAGGCCCAGCTAGGGAGGGCCAGACACAGAACCTCGTAGTCTTAGGCATGAAGAAAACTTTGGGGGAGACCAGGGCAACTCTTGCTAGTCTTTAAGACAAGATGTTGTTGGAAGACAAAAGTGGAGAGGAACCCCATTGTCCCCATCTGCACCTTCTGCCAGCGCCTTGTACGTCTGTGTTCCAAAGACCTACTTCTCAGCAGCTTGCTGACTTGGACTAGAGGGAAAGTTTCACCTCGTCCACCTTTTTCTTGGCAGGTGTCAGCTCCTCAGGCAAATCCCGAGGCTTTCCAGGACCCTGAAGAATACTCACCAGGCCATATCAGCTATTTTATGTCTGCTGAGCGGTCTAGCTCGGACGAAAACCAGCACCAGCAGTACTTTCATACCAAACCTTGAGAGAAGAGGGACAGACAGGCCAATGAGGCCTGCATGGCCAGGGGGCCTCCAAGGCTCACAGAGTCCCCTGGAATAGGGGTTGGGGAGGGGGGGTGGATATTTTCTTTTCTTTCCTGATAAGTTCTGTTTGGGATTGTTGAGCACAACCCATTTCTTGGAAGGTATATTGCAGAGGCAGCCTGTGCTGATGTGTGACAGCAGCCAGGCCCCAGCAGGAGACTGCTGTCCCTCACCTTCCTGCCTGGCCTTACACACAGCTGTTCTAACATGGGCGAGCAGGCTGCAGAGTCTACTCAGGTTCGAATACCGTTTTTTGGTTTTGTTTTTGTTTTCTGCCGAGAAACGTTTTCCAGCATGGTTTATAATCTAGTAAGAAGCTGTTTTGTCTTAAGCCACAGTCATGTTGGGGAAATCACAGGTAACAGCATTCCAATGGTGGGAAGCTGAAATCAGATGAACACAGGTGCTTTGTACTAAAATAATCACAGCTCCAGTGCTTAATAAATATCTTTCTTTGCAACTCTCTGTGAACTTATGATTGGTCTTTTGGAACCTAGAAATGGTACTGACCTAGTTGACTGGTACTGGGATCCTGAGTAAAGGGCTCATTTCCGGGACTTGAGCCCCTCATGGGCACCTCTGCTCCCTGCCGCATTTGCAGAGACCAATGGCTTCTGCCACCCTGAGTAGCCGTGTGCCCAGGCCCTCTGTGTGGCTGAAGCTTGCTGGCTCTTTTATTGATGCTGAGGGCAGCCACAAGCTTACTGGGCCCAAACCAGTGGGCCTATACTAGGCTACCCACTCTGTGGAGACCATGTTCTGCCTCATGTGTCACCCCTGAGGTGAGCCTGGATGCACTGCATGCATGTTCCTTCTCTCCTGCCTGTAGCTTTTCCTGCAGGGGGGTGCTCCCTGGAGGGAAAGTGATTTGTTCTCTGGCTAGATACCAAGTAGAGCATCTTTCCAACTGTCTGCACAGGGGCCAAGAGGAGGGGAGCAGGAAGCACTTGAATAACCTTATCAGAAGTCATCCCGAGCTTTTAATGTCTGTCTTAAGATAATGAGTCATTATCTTATTACTTACTTATTACTTACTTACTTACTTTTTACCTACTTATTTTGAATAAGTGAAAGGAAACTCCCAGTCTCTAGGGACAAGTTAAAGGGGGCACATGAGGCCTCACACCCACAGGAAGATTTCGGCATTCTTCAGGAAATCTGATCTCTACCAGGGTGGTCTAGAGTGAATGTGTCCCCTCTCCAATTCATGTATGGAAACCCTACCCAACAATGTGATCATATTTGAAGGTAGGGCCCTTGGCAAGTGCTCAGCTTCAGATGAGGTCATAAGGGTGGGCCTCCCACAGTGGAATTAATGCCCCTATAAGAAGAGACACAAAGAGCCTGCTCCCTCTCTCACATTGTGCGCACAAAGAAGAGGTCATGTCAGCCCAGAACAAGATGGTGGCTACTTACAAGCTGAGAGAAGAGGTATCAGAATAAAACCTACCTCTCTGGAGCCTTCTTTTTGGACTTCCATCCTCCGGAACTGTGAAAAATAAAGGTCTGTTGTTGAAGCCCCCCATCTATGGTATTTTGTTATGGCAGTCTGGGCTGACCAAAACACAGGGGCTATTTGCTTCTTGGCATGTCCCTTTGTAGCCATTGGGAAGGAGCAGCTGAAGGCTCACCTGCTGCAGTCACTCCTTGGCCCATTGTGTTTGGCAGAGGTAGAAAATTTCCAAGAACCAGTTCTCTCGGGCTGCCCTGTAGAGATGGCAACGGAGAAGTCAGGGACACCCTTGATAACCACCTTGATTGTGGATGAGCAGAGTTTGAAGTGAAGGGGATTCTGGGGGTGTTGGCAGGGACTCTGTGGCCTCCTGCACTGGTAGCTGCCTCTCTTGGTCAGGGGATCACCTTCCCCTCCTGCCGGACTGTACAGGGAGGACTGCATGTGCACAAACCATGGTGCACTTGTCAGCGTGAGAAAAGGGTGTGCACAGAAGCCCAGGCTCAGAGGTCCTGAAGCTGCCTTGTGGTCCGTGTGCGGGAAGGGGGTAGCATGTGGCTCGGTAGGCTCCTTCAGTCTACACAGTCAGCTGGTAGTGTTCTGACCATGGGGGAGGCTCAGAGGTTTACTGTGGAGTAACAATGTTTCCCATGGCTGGGCCTGCTGTTCCCAATATGAAAATGATTTGCTCCTGCCTCCTTTCTCCCTTTATATGGTCAAGCAGGCCCAAAGAACGACACACTCCCATCAGGATTCAGCTGAGGCCCTGTTCTGCCTTGGACAAGCTACTTAAGCTCTCTGAGCCTCAGTTTCTCCATCCAAAAAAAAGGAGGGAGAATGAGATGATGCTTTTCCTGCCCAGCTCTCAGAGCAGGTAAGGATAAATGGAACGGTAGAGCTGGAAGAGGTTTTGGGAAATGCACCATAAACGCTGATGAGGCTGGAGGCATTTGGTCATGATTTTTGTTTGAATGCAATGTCTAGAGTGTGCCTTGCTGGACCGGGACATGTCTGAATGGGCCCAGTTGATTCAGGCTTCACCACTCCCTGGATTCAGACAAGGACCCTGAACTGGGAAGGTCTCTGGTCACCTCGGGCTGTGCCTCAGTCAACGGCTTAACTCCTGACTCAGCCCTGGGATGAGGTTGTCACAGGGTCAGAGGGGAAAGAGGCCTTGGTCTGCTCTTTCTCAGAGATCCCCCACAGGAATAGCTGGAAGGACATCCCATTTTAGAGTGACACAAGGGCCCCAAATCCCAGAACCAGTGCCCACATGCAGGATGGGCCAGTTGTGAGTTTGTTCTGTGTATTACTGAAGGCAAACCATGGTGAGAACCAGGCAGAGATTTCTGGAAGTTCCAGGCCTACTCCCTGCTCCAAGGCATTCCTGCTTTTCCTGGCCCAGACCTTGGACTGGGCTTTAACTGGGGTTGGCTGGCACTTACCTTTTGGTTCATTTTCCCGGGCATGAGAACTGATTCTCCCAGCTCCAGAGGGTCTCCTGATGATTGTAGCCAGGGAGAAAGCTGCCTGTTCTCAGGATTTGTAGGGGGCAGGGCTGACCAGGGTGGAGGAGGGCAGGGCAGCATGAGGATGAGGGGTGACTAGTGTTCTTTTAGCAACAACGGAATCAGAAATAGGCATGAACTGAGGAGTGGAGCCTGGACCAGCCTTGCCTAGGGCAGGACAGAAGTTTGGGAAAGACCTGAGTCAAGAAGAGTGGTGACAGAAGCTTCTGAGGCCACAGCTCAACGGGAAAGAGTTATGGCTATTCTCGAGGTCTTTGCTAAACTAAACTGCTCCAGGAGGCCCTGGGGACTTCGCAGCCCACAACACCAAGTTTCATCAGAGAAATCTTCAGTTGCCACACCTGGAACTGCTCTATCACCCTCCCTCCCAGCCCACAGGCTGTACACATGGTGCATGATATACCTGGGCCACCTTGTCTTCTCTCTCAGGCTCTTCTTGGGTATGGGAGAGTTAGCCAGGGAAGAAGAGCTATTTCTCCAGCAGCCCAAGGGCAGGCAGATCCCAGTGAATGGGTTGGAAGGGGGACTCCAAAGGCAAAGCAGGTCTTGCTCTTAGGATACCCACCCCAGCACCCCAGGCTCAGCTGCTTGGCTCTCCTGCCTGGGTGGCCTCCAAGAGGCAGGGGCATTCTGTCTTGGTCCCTGAGCACCAGGGCCCACACTCTGCTCACTGGCTGGGATACAAGGGTTGTCTGTTCGCTAAATTTCCCAGCTTTGCCATGCACCTCTGCTGGGACAGCTGTGGCCTCCTCCCTCACCCCAGCTACCTACACAGGAGATCCAGGAGCCCCGGGCCCTGGCTGTCCTTCATACAACACAGCCACCAGCAGTCCCAACATTCAAAGAGGGTGGCCACCGACAATGCTATAAAGAAGATGGCCCCTGGCTGAGACCATTGTCACCTTACCATGACCCCACAAGACTCGATGGTGGCTCAGTGTGGATTTGTTTACCTCTCCAGCATCCAGCCACATTGGCTTCCCCTGTCTGGGAAAGCACAGGAGTCACTTTTCTCTCTGGGTTGGTGGGGGTCAGGGAGGCTGGAAGGACGTGACTGAAGTGCCCCAGCTACCATATGTGTCAGAACTTCCAGACACCACTCCCACGACCCCACATCAACTCATCCGTGGGTGGACCGTACAGCTTCCTCAGTGAGCAAGACTAAATCTGGACAGAATAGAGTATTCCACACACAGCCTTAACAACTCAATATTCATGTATTTTATGTGGCATCAGAAATTTATAAATGTCCCTGTTCCTGAATGTCTTTGATGAATAAAGAAGACCATGTCCATGGACAGTGCATCACTGGCTGACACCCTCTGCAGCATCTCCAGTGTTCCAAGCATTTTGAAGATAATGAGAGCAAAGATAGTGAATGAGAGTGAAAGGACGTTCTGGGTGTGAACATTGTTTGGCCAAAATCACTGGGAAGGAAAGGGTGAGGAGAAAGACTGTGCAGAGCACAAGAGGGCAGGCAGGCATGGGAGCTTAGAACAGCAGCTTCTCTCACCAGGGTGAGACCAGAACTTGTCTCCAGCCTCGGGAGAGAGCACACCGAATCCTATCCCCAGCTCTCAAAATGGGCTACCACAATTGTAATGAAAATCCTCTGCTTTATAGCTAGGACCCAATTACCTGTTTCGTAGGGGATATTAAATAATTGAGATGTGTTGTTTTCATGGGTAAGCAAGACAATGTTGAATGGTTCTTCACTGTTTATTAAATAAAATACAAGTTCTCAGCCTTGAGTGGCCTGGTCTCATTCTTCCTTACCATCTTCTTATCCCTCCTCCCTTCACAGACTCTGCCTCCAGCTTCTCTGAAACACTGGGTTTGACACAAGTCCTGGTCTTTCCGCCCTTGTAGATTTGTCCCTATTCTGTATACCTCGCATGTCCTTCCCTCCCATCTCTGCATTTCCAACCTTTGTCCATGATGCAGAGCTCAGACGGGAAGCCCTGGTCTGTTCCATGTCCCCCTCCACCCCTGCTTGTGCCTCACTTAGAATATTTGTGTCTCTGGTCACCTCCTACTATGCATGTGGCCCCTTCTAGACTGAGCTACAGTGGGCAGAGATCAGGGCAGGTCTTAGAGGCCCCCAGAATACCATGCCTTACAGATTGAGCCTTTTGTCTACAAATGTTCCAATGAACATCTTTGTAATGGAGTCCTTAACAGTCACCTGGAAAACTTCATAAAGAAAAACCCAGCTACTTGAAGCAGGATCACCGAGTGGGAAGTCAAGCTGGTGAGGCCTTCTTCTTGGGCAACTTCCCAGCAGCTGGGAGGGGCCATGAAGTCCCTGGGGCCAAAAAGTACCCCCCTGCCCCAGCCCTGGGCCCCAGCAAAGCCTTCCTCCTCTGTTCACCTAATATTTAGCTCAGGTGTATATGTGCATAAGCTTCTCAATGTTAACCAGTAAACCTGTAGCCCTTCCTCAGGCCTCTTCCTTAGGGAGAGACTCGGAACCCTGCAGGGAGATGGGGGCAGGGGGAGGAGAGCAGGGGGAATTGACAGTGACAACTAAATGCCAAGAGGCCTGAAACTTCCAGAGCCATGGATGTTTCCTGCCCAGATGGAGGCCTTGGCCCTGAGGGTCAAAGGGTAATTAACCACATGGTCACCTTGTTGATGAAACAAAACCCACAACCCTGCAGAATCAAAACATGTCAAAGGCACAGAGGCAAAGGTCAACAGACAGGACAGACAAATTGCAGTATTTAGAATCGTGCATTCAAGTGTTTGTGTAATCTATTTAGAGTTTTAGCCCACCAGCTTGTGGCGAAGGCAGGTGGGAGAGGGGCTGAAAGTTCAGCTGAGGTGGAGTGTGACTTCAGCTGAGAACCTGGCAAAGGTGAGGATTTACACTCACAACCTTGGAGCACCTGATCTGCTAGGAAAGGCAAACTGCACACAGGGAGGGGTGTCTGTGACAGCAAGAGACCCAGAAAGGAGCTGGGGCCACCGACTTTAGTGCTGCTCCTGTATTCTTCCCCCTCAGTTGCCTGGAGGCAAAGCCCAGCAGTTTCCATCCGGAATGTGGTGCTGAGGAAAGCAAGACATTGAACTTTTATGGAAGATTTCTACCAGCTCTCTACCCTCTTGCTGTGAAACTTTGGGCAGATCACTCAACCTCCCTATGCCAGCGGTGATTCTCTGGAACATAAGGGCAAAGATGAGACCTGCTGCAGAGCCAGGGCTAGAACCAAGAGCTTTCCTGGGTGAAGGAACAAATGAATGAATGAGCAAACAAATGTCAGTCTGGCCCCTGCCTGTCTGACTCCTCCTCAGTGCTAATGAAGACACAGAGGGGTGTCTGGTCCCTGAGAGGATTGACCTACTGCAGATACTTGCTGCCTTCACAACCCCACTCTTTGTCCATTCAGGTCCCCTTTTCTGGTCCTTTCGGCTCAACTTACAAGCATTCTCAGGACAGTGTTCCATCCAAGCCCCCCTTCAGACCCACTTCCTCCTTTAATGGCTGAACTTTCCCCCCCGCTCAGCTCTCTGACCCCCACCTGGGAAATGATACATGACTCCCAAACCTCAATAGCCCACTCCTGCTCTCCCTGCCGGCCTCCAGTCTTGTAGATCCAACTGCACACCTGGTCAGGGGTATTAATGTGATGAGCACTGGATGTTATATGCAACTGATGAATTGTTGAATACAACATCAAAAACTAATGATGTACTATATGCTGGCTAATAGAATGTAATAAAAAAAAAGAAAAAGAAAGATCCCACTGTGCACTGGACATCTCCCTGTGGGTGTCCCCCAGGCACCTCAAGTCAACACAGCCAAAAACAAGCTCTTCACCAGCTCCCCTCTCAGGGGCTGGCACCTGTATCCTCTCAGTCACCCAAGCTAGTAGTCAGACATTGTCCTTGACTCCTGCCTTTCCCCAGACTATCCTCTTAGGCATAATTGTCTGTTTCCTCCATTGACACACAGTTGGAGCAGGGAAACTGTGAATGAATATGGGAATGAATGAATAAACAGAGGGCTAGATGGTTTATATGGTCTCGTGAGCCCAGCACAGTCTGGGCATGTAGATATCAGGGAAGATCTGTTGGGCAATGGACTCTCTCCTCTCCACCAGAGCCTTTCCAGGCCTTTGCTTGGGCACAAACACACCTCCAAACTCTGGACACTTGGCTCTAGAGGTCCTTGATGTCGGGGACAGCCTGTGAGGCTATATACCATGGTAACAGCCTCAAGAAGTAGGTTTGATGAGCTAGGACATGGGCTGAGCTTCTTGGTGCCAGCTTCCCAGACCTCAGGGTGCCCAAGAGAACACCCAGAATCTCTTCCTATGGTTTCTCAAGGCTGCGACATTGGACAGAGCCCAGACATGGGCCAGGAGCACAGGACTGGTACCAGTGAAGATGTTTTCCCTTATCTGTGTCTTGGGGCTCATGGTTTCTTCTGTTCCTGCCTTACACACCCCACCACCAGTCATCTGGTGGTACCAACAGTAGGCTCCAGCTGGTAGGCAGCACCACTCACGCCCATGCCTTAGGGAAGCTTAGAGCAGTCAGAAGGGTCATTGGAGCTCTGGCCACAGGCCCCAAACTTTAGGTGGGGCTTGGTCAGACACATCTCTTGTCGTCTCTTGCCCCCTGGCGTACAGTTGCAGTATTGCAGCCCTCCGGTGGCCTCCCTTGTGACCAAACCAACTAACATTTCCTGAGCACCTACTCCAGCCCAGACCCTATGCTGGCAAAATTCTATTCTCAAGACTTTGGTCCAGCCCTTGGTCAGCTCCCTGGTATCCCCAACTTCTCTACTCTCCAAGTGCTTTCAGAGTCACCGTCCATTATGTAGTCACTCCTGTTCCTTCTTTGCTTTGTCAAAATCGCTGGCAAATCCCCAACTTTGCATGAACCCAACTATTTGTCCTCTGTGTGCCTGCACTTAAGTATCTTTGTGCTGCTAGGGAGAACTACTATAGATTTATGATCTCCAGCCTCATCCAGGCACACCTTTGTGCTCAGAAGGCCTTCCATGTTTTGTGTTTGCCGGTCCCATTCTCAGAATGGTGACTTGCTCTTTCAAAGTCTTTCCCTCCTCCTGCTTGCCTTGTGTTTGATTTAGAAATAGGAGGATGTGGAATGGAAATTCCCTTGTCATCCCACCACCAAGCCTCGCAGCCTATCTTCCTCTGTACTCCTTTCCTGAAGCTAAAATGGCAGAAGTATCCTTTCTTCTTTCTAGGCCAATGCCTTCTCTACATTCTAAATGCCATCCCCTCCCACAGGCCCCTCTCTCTCTCACATCACCTGATTCCCCCTCTCTACTTGACCAGTTTCATCACCATGCAGACATGCTGTAATATTTCCTGTCTTGAACAAAACTTCTTCCTCGACTCCCACATTCCTCCTCAGCAAACACATTTTTCTGTTCCCTTTCCAAGTGCCTGTCTGCAAGTACTGTCTCTACTTCCTGTCTCTCCCCAGTGTCGTCATCAATAGCTCAGATCCAGCCTCAGTTCCTACCCCTGAAATAGCTCTTACCAGGGTTGCTGATGAACTCCATGTTGTCAAGTTCACTCTGCACTTCTCTGCCCAAGTGTTGTTACTCTGGCTGTTTGCAGTATTGATCTACTGGACAGTCCCTTCTGTTGCCCCCATCTCCTACCTCACTGGCTGCTCCTTCTCACTATCCTATGCTGGTTCTTCCTCTTCACTTTTTAAACCCTGGAAAGCACGGAACTTGAATCTTGGGCTTTTCTTTACCTCCAGTCCCATAGCTTTAAGTTAGTCACACACACACACACACACACACACACACACCTTCCTTTACTGAACCAGGCTCATAAACAACTACCCACTTTATACTTCAAAACTTAAATACCTTATTGGCATTTAAATTTTAATATGTCCCAAATAAAACCTTTGAGACCCCACAAGCCTGCCTCATAGTTTTTCCTCTTTCAGTAGAGCAGACCCTCATTCATCTAACTCCTTAAGCTACATATAGGGCATATGCTTTGAACTGTATCCCCCAAACATTCATATGGTGAAATCCTAACTCTCTAATACTTCAGAATGTAACCTTATTTGGAAATAGGGTCATTGCAAATGTTATTAGTCAAGATGAGGTCATACTGGAGTAGGGAAGGGCCCTGACCCAGTAAAATTGGTATCCTTTCAAAAAGGAGCAACTTGAACATGCAAGGTTAGGGGGATGCTTCTATATCTCAGCAAACCACAAGAACCTGGGAGAGAACATTGTCTCTCACAGCCTCAGAAGAAAACAATCTTGCCAACACCTTGATCTTGTACTTCGAGCTTCCAGAACTGTGAGACAATACATTTCTCTTGTTTAAACCACTGTTGTGGACTTAATTATGTCCCCTCAAAATTCATGTGTTGAAAGCCTAAACACCAATGTGACTATTTCCAGAGAGGGCTTTTAGTGAACTAATGAAGGTTAAATGGAGTCAGAAGCTGGGACCTAGTCCAATAGGACTGGTGTCTTTATAAGAGGAGCATCAGAGATTCCTCTCTCACTGGGCACACACAGAGGAATGGCTATGTGAGGACACAGTGAAAAGGCAGCCATCTGCAAGTCAGGAAGGGGGCTGTCACCAAGAAGTGCATTTGAAGCACCTTGATCTGGGATTGGTAGCTTCGAGAACTGTGAGAAAATAGATGTCTTTCGTTGAAGCCTGCCCCAGTCTGTACCCAGTTGGGGGCATTCTAGACAACCAAAGCACTTGGGGTCACTCTGAACTACTTCTTTCTCCCAAACCCTTTGCATCCACCCAACATGCATATCTTATTGGCTCTCCCTCCAAAATTGAACCAGAATCCATCTACTGCTCTCCATCCCCCAAAGTTCCCACCATCATTTCCCACACTACATAACACTTTAGCATTCTAAGCAGGCAGTTATAGAACTTGCGAATGATACATTTCTGCAATGTGTCTTTTCCAATATGTATGCCTCTTGTTTCTTGTCCTAATCTTAGTACATTGTTTTAACTAAAATGGCCTCCCTTGTTAGAAACTCTCATAACAACACAAATCATCTCCACTTCTCATATATGATTTTGTTGAATAAGTAAGTAAATAGACTTACCCATATTGAATAAATAACAATGTAGTTTCTGCCCCCACCCCTGAACTATATTGCAAAGTGGGGCAGAGATTGATTCCCCACTCTCTCCAAGTCCACGGCATAGGGTGGCCAGTCATTAGGTGTATGTTGAAAAGAAGAAAGAAATAGAGACGTTTAATGAAAGCAAGCAGTGGTTTGCGGCGGAATGTCAGCACAGGCTTCTACTGGTCTTAGCTCTAAATGGATGTCACCAGTTAGAGAAGGTTGGGGGTGGGTAAGGTGAACATTATACGAGAGGGAATAGACACAATAAAGGCCTGTTAGCTATGAAAGTGTTATAACCCCACCTCACTCCAAGAGCTTCAACCCCTTCTAAGCTTCTGGATTTATGTTTTGCTTTAATTGCAAAGCCATAAAAAAAAGTATGAAATATCTTTCTGACCCGTGCGTGAATGGAGCTTTTTATGTTTTAAAAAAAGGTGGAAAGGTCTGGCCTGGGGAGGAGTCAAGATGGCGGAGAAGTAGCAGCTGAGACGACTTCGGGTAGCGGGAGATCAGCTAAATAGCTTATCTAAAGATTACAAACACCTACAAATCCAACGGGAGATTGAAGAGAAGAAGAACAGCAATTCTAGAAACAGAAAATCAACCACTATCTGAAAGGTAGGACTGGCGGAAAAGTGAATCCAAAGCGATGGGAAGATAGACCGCGGGGGAGGGGCCGGCTCCCGGCTCCCGGCGGAGCAACAGAGCACGAAATCGGGACTTTTAAAAGTCTGTTCCGCTGAGGGACATCGCTCCAGAGGCTTAACCGGGGTGAAGCCCAGGCGGGGTCAGCGCGGCCTCAGGTCCCTCAGGGTCACAGAAGGATCGGGGGTGTCTCAGTGTCGCAGAGCTTACCGGTATTAGAGCGGGGAAGCCGGCTACAGAGACAGAGCCGAGGAGTGACTCTCAGCTCGGGGTTGCCTTGAACCGGTCGCAGGCTCGGTCAGCTCGGAGCGCGGCCGGAGGCCAGGGTGGCGGGAGTCATTGGGCGCTGTTCTCTGAGGGCGCACTGAGGAGTGGGGCCCCGGGCTCTCGGCTCCTCCGGGCCGGACACCGGGAGGCCGCCATCTTCATTCCCGTCCTCCGGACTCTACGGAAAGCGCTCAGGGAACAAAAGCTCCCGAAAGCGAACCCGAGCGGATGACTCAGCGCGGCCCCGGGTAAGGGCGGTGCAGCTCCGCCTGGGGCAAAGACGCTTGAGAATCACTACAACAGGCCCCTCCCCCAGAAGATCAACGGGAAACCCAGCCAGGACCAAGTTCACCTACCAAGGAGTGCAGTTTCAATACCAAGGAAAGGGGCGGAATTCCAGAGGAAGAGAAAGAAAAGCATGGAACTCATGGCTTTCTCCCCATGATTTTTGAGCCTTGCAGTTAATTTAATTTTTTTTCTTTTTCAATTTTTTTTTCTTTTTCTCTTCTTCTGCTAAATTTTTTTAACTTTTACCATTTTCTTTTTTAACGTTTTTTAAATAGTTTATCTAATATATATATATATACATTTTTTCCTCTTTTTATATTTTTTCTTTATCGGCTTTCTTTTTTTAATAGTTTCTTTTTTTTTTCTTTCTGAACCCCTTTTTATCCCCTTTCTCCCCCCTCACGATTTGGGATCTCTTCTGATTTGGCTAAAGCATATTTTCCTGGGGTTGTTGCCACCCTTTTAGTATTTTACTTGCTCCTTCATAAACTCTTATCTGGACAAAATGACAAGGTGGAAAAATTCACAACAAAAAAAAAAGAACAAGAAGCAGTACCAAAGGCTAGGGACCTAATCAATACAGACATTGGTAATATGTCAGATATAGAGTTCAGAATGACGATTCTCAAGGTTCTAGCCGGGCTTGAAAAAGGCATGGAAGATATTAAAGCAACCCTCTCGGGAGATATAAAAGCCCTTTCTGGAGAAATAAAAGAACTAAAATCGAACCAAGTTGAAATCAAAAAAGCTATTAATGAGGTGCAATCAAAATGGAGGCTCTCACTGCTAGGATAAATGAGGCAGAAGAAAGAATTAGCGATATAGAAGACCAAATGACAGAGAATAAAGAAGCTGAGCAAAAGAGGGACAAACAGCTACTGGACCACGAGGGGAGAATTCGAGAGATAAGTGACACCATAAGACGAAACAACATTAGAATAATTGGGATTCCAGAAGAAGAGGAAACAGAGAGGGGAGCAGAAGGTATGTTGGAGAGAATTATTGGAGAGAATTTCCCCAATATGGCAAAGGGAACAAGCATCAAAATCCAGGAGGTGCAGAGAACCCCCCTCAAAATCAATAAGAATAGGTCCACACCCCGTCACCTAATAGTAAAATTTACAAGTCTTAGTGACAAAGAAAAGATCCTGAAAGCAACCCGGGAAAAGAAGTCTGTAACGTACAATGGTAAAAATATTAGATTGGCAGCAGACTTATCCACAGAGGCCTGGCAGGCCAGAAAGAGCTGGCATGATATATTCAGAGTACTAAATGAGAAAAACATGCAGCCAAGAATACTATATCCAGCTAGGCTATCATTGAAAATAGAAGGAGAGATTAAAAGCTTCCAGGACAAACAAAAACTGAAAGAATTTGCAAATACCAAACCAGCTCTACAGGAAATATTGAAAGGGGTCCTCTAAGCAAAGAGAGGCTCTAAAAGTAGTAGATCAGAAAGAAACAGAGACAATATACAATAACAGTCACCTTACAGGCAATACAATGGCACTAAATTCATATCTCTCAATACTTACCCTGAATGTTAATGGGCTAAATGCCCCAATCAAAAGACACAGAGTATCAGAATGGATTAAAAAAACAAAACCCATCTATATGTTGCCTACAAGAAACTCATCTTAAACCCGAAGACACCTCCAGGTTTAAAGTGAGGGGGTGGAAAAGAATTTACCATGCTAATGGACATCAGAAGAAAGCAGGAGTGGCAATCCTTATAGCAGATCAATTAGATTTTAAGCCAAAGACTATAATAAGAGATGAGGAAGGACACTATATCATACTCAAAGGAACTGTCCAACAAGAAGATCTAACAATTTTAAATATCTATGCCCCTAACGTGGGAGCAGCCAACTATATAAACCAATTAATAACAAAATCAAAGAAACACATCGACAATAATACAATAATAGTAGGGGATTTTAACACTCCCCTCAATGAAATGGACAGATCATCCAAGCAAAAGATCAACAAGGAAATCAAGGCCTTAAATGACACACTGGACCAGATGGACATCACAGATATATTCAGAACATTTCATCCCAAAGCAACAGAATACACATTCTTCTCTAGTGCACATGGAACATTCTCCAGAATAGATCACATTCTTGGTCCTAAATCAGGTCTCAACCGGTATCAAAAGATTGGGATCATTCCCTGCATATTTTCAGACCACAATGCTCTGAAGCTAGAACTCAATAACAAGAGGAAATTTGGAAAGAACCCAAGTACATGGAGACTAAACAGCATCCTTCTAAAGAATGAATGGGTCAACCAGGAAATTAAAGAAGAATTGAAAAAATTTATGGAAACAAATGATAATGAAAACACAACGGTTCAGAATCTGTGGGACACAACAAAGGCAGTCCTGAGAGGAAAATATATAGCGGTACAAGCCTTTCTCAAGAAACAAGAAAGGTCTCAGGTACACAACCTAACCCTACACCTAAAGGAGCTGGAGAAAGAACAAGAAAGAAAGCCTAAACCCAGCAGGAGAAGAGAAATCATAAAGATCAGAGCAGAAATCAATGAAATAGAAACCAAAAAACAATAGAACAAATCAACGAAACTAGGAGCTGGTTCTTTGAAAGAATTAATAAGATTGATAAACCCCTGGCCAGACTTATCAAAAGAAAAGAGAAAGGACCAAATAAATAAAATCATGAATGAAAGAGGAGAGATCACAACGAACACCAAAGAAATACAGACAATTATGAGAACATACTATGAGCAACTCTACGCCAACAAATTTGACAATCTGGAAGAAATGGATGCATTCCTAGAGACATATAAACTACCACAACTGAACCAGGAAGAAATAGAAAGCCTGAACAGACCCATAACCAGTAAGGAGATTGAAACAGTCATCAAAAATCTCCAAACAAACAAAAGCCCAGGGCCATATGGCTTCCTGGGGGAATTCTACCAAACATTTAAAGAAGAACTAATTCCTATTCTCCTGAAACTGTTCCAAAAAATAGAAATAGAAGGAAAACTTCCAAACTCATTCTATGAGGCCAGCATCACCTTGATCCCAAAACCAGATAAGGATCCCATCAAAAAAGAGAACTACAGACCAATATCCTTGATGAACACAGATGCGAAAATTCTCGCCAAAATACTAGTCAATAGGATCCAACAGTACATTAAAAGGATTATTCACCACGACCAAGTGGGATTTATTCCAGGGCTGCAAGGTTGGCTCAACATCCGAAAATCAATCAATGTGATACAACACATTAATAAAAGAAAGAACAAGAACCATATGATACTCTCCATAGATGCTGAAAAAGCAGTTGACAAAGTACAGCATCCCTTCCTGATCAAAACTCTTCAAAGTGTAGGGATAGACGGCACATACCTCAATATTATCAAAGCCATCTATGAAAAACACACCGCAAATATCATTCTCAATGGAGAAAAACTGAAAGCTTTTCTGCTAAGGTCAGGAACACAGCAGGGATGTCTATTATCACCACTGCTATTCAACATAGTACTAGAAGTCCTAGCCTCAGCAATCAGACAACAAAAGGAAATTAAAGGCATCCAAATCGGCAAAGAAGAAGTCAAACTATCACTCTTTGCAGATAATATGATACTCTATGTGGAAAACCCAAAAGACTCCACTCCAAAACTGCTAGAACTTGTACAGGAATTCAGTAAAGTGTCAGGATATAAAATCAATGCACAGAAATCAGTTGCATTTCTCTACACCAACAACAAGACAGAAGAAAGAGAAATTAAGGAGTCCATCCCATTTACAATTGCACCCAAAACTATAAGATACCTAGGAATAAACCTAACCAAAGAGACTAAGAATCTATACTCAGAAAACTATAAAGTACTCCTGAAAGAAATTGAGGAAGACACAAAGAAATGGAAAAATGTTCCATGCTCCTGGATTGGAAGAATAAATATTGTGAAAATGTCTATGCTACCTAAAGCAATCTACACATTTAATGCAATTCCTATCAAAGTACCATCCATTTTTTTCAAAGAAATGGAACAAATAATCCTAAAATTTATATGGAACCAGAAAAGACCTCGAATAGCCAAAGCAATATTGAAAAAGAAAGCCAAAGTTGGTGGCATCACAATTCCGGACTTCAATCTCTATTACAAAGCTGTCATCATCAAGACAGCATGGTACTGGCACAAAAACAGACAGATCAATGGAACAGAATAGAGAGCCCAGAAATAGACCCTCAACTCTATGGTCAACTCATCTTCGACAAAGCAGGAAAGAATGTCCAATGGAACAAAGACAGCCTCTTCAATAAATGGTGTTGGGAAAATTGGACAGCCACATGCAGAAAAATGAAATTGGATCATTTCCTTACACCACACACGAAAATAGACTCAAAATGGATGAAGGATCTCAATGTGAGAAAGGAATCCATCAAAATCCTTGAGGAGAACACAGGCAGCAACCTCTTCGACGTCAGCCGCAGCAACATCTTCCTAGGAACATCACCAAAGGCAAGGGAAGCAAGGGCAAAAATGAACTATTGGGATTTTATCAAGATCAAAAGCTTTTGCACAGCAAAGGAAACACTTAACAAAACCAAAAGACAACTGACAGAATGGGAGAAGATATTTGCAAATGACATATCAGATAAAGGGCTAGTGTCCAAAATCTATAAAGAACTTAGCAAACTCAACACCCAAGGAACAAATAATCCAATCAAGAAATGGGCAGAAGACATGAACAGACATTTCTGCAAAGAAGACATCCAGATGGCCAACAGACACATGAAAAAGTGCTCCATATCACTCGGCATCAGGGAAATACAAATCAAAACCACCATGAGATATCACCTCACACCAGTCAGAATGGCTAAAATTAACAAGTCAGGAAATGACAGATGCTGGCGAGGATGCGGAGAAAGGGGAACCCTCCTACACTGTTGGTGGGAATGCAAGCTGGTGCAACCACTCTGGAAAACAGCATGGAGGTTCCTCAAAATGTTGAAAATAGAACTACCCTATGACCCAGCAATTGCACTACTGGGTATTTACTCTAAAGATACAAACGTAGTGATCCGAAGGGGCACGTGCACCCGAATGTTTATAGCAGCAATGTCTACAATAGCCAAACTATGGAAAGAACCTAGATGTCCATCTATAGACGAATGGATAAAGAAGATGTGGTATATATACACAATGGAATACTATGCAGCCATCAAAAGAAATGAAATCTTGCCATTTGCGACGACGTGGATGGAACTAGAGGGTATCATGCTTAGCGAAATAAGTCAATCGGAGAAAGACAACTATCCTATGATCTCCCTGATATGAGGGAGAGGAGATGCAACATGGGGGGTTAAGGGGGTAGGAGAAGAGTAAATGAAACAAGATGGGATTGGGAGGGAGACAAACCATAAGTGACTCTTTTTTTTTTTTCTTAAAGATTTTATTTATTTATTTGTCATAGAGAGAGAAGCGAGAGTGAGCACAGGCAGACAGAGGCAGAGGGAGAAGCAGGCTCCCTGCCAAGCAAGGAGCCCGATGTGGGAGTCGATCCCAGGATGCCGGGATCATGACCTGAGCCGAAGGCAGCTGCTTAACCAACTGAGCACCCAGGCGTCCCCCATAAGTGACTCTTAATCTCACAAAACAATCTGAGGGTTGATGGGGGGAGGGGGTTGGGAGAGGGGGGTGGGGTTATGGATATTGGGGAGGGTATGTGCTATGGTGAGTGCTGTGAAGTGTGTAAACCTGGAGATTCGCAGACCCGTACCCCTGGGGATAAAATATATGTTTATAAAAAATAAAAAAAATTATAAAAAAAAAAAAAAGAAAAATACTGGCCTCAAGTTGAGGTTTAATATTATACCCTTTGCTGTTAGGGAAGGTCCGTATGAAAACAAAATCACATGAATATTCACATCTATAGTGTTTGCAAACTTATTAAAGATTCTAGTAAGTTGTGCTATTTTTGCTCCTTAAATAAAAATCCTTGTTTAAAAAAATCTCAGAAGTTAAGGCAAAGAAAAAAAAAAAGGTGGAAAGAATTGCAAAGGAGAAACAAAACAATAGACTTATCTTCATTTGAATAATAAATGTTTGTATGCCAAGAAGATAAGCAACAGTAAAAGGCAAGCAAGAGCATAAATACGTGTACCTAGTGTGCACAGAGCATATGTGAATCAGGAAGAAAAACACTAAGTTTGCAGCAGAGAATAAGAGCATAAACAATTCACAGAAAAGGGATATAGTGAATGTGCGAAAAAATAAACATGATAAAAATATAATCCAAAACAATGAAATATTTGAATAATTTTTACCAAAAAATTGAGTTACAGTTTCTTGCTGGAAAGGGTGAGCTGAAAACACCTTTCTGCACTGGGATTTGTTACAGTCTTGTATAACAACTCAGCTCTTCAGGGTCAAACCCTTTCAAGGTTCATATTCTTTAACAAGGAATTTTATTGCTAGGGAACCACCGTTCTACTTTTAAAGTTCTCACTCACATGAGGACATGGTGAATGCAGAGCTGGGTAGAATCTCTGTAATCCATATCACCCTTGATTTACAAGAATTCAGTGGTTATTTATTGAGTTGGATTAAGCTGAAAAATGAATAGAACTCTGAAAGGACTAGACTACTCTGTATTAGCTACCTCCTACTCACTCTAAACTTCACTCAAATGTAGCTGCTGGAGATGCCCCCCAACTAATTCAGGTACAGGTGAACCAGAAAGGCCAGCACACTTGAAACCCCAGCCCCGTCCCATACACATAAATCCTGTTTGGTAATCTTGGTCAGTGCTTGTCTTCCTGTTTCTGTAAAGAAGGAGGAGAAGGAGAAGAAAAAGGAGAAGGAGGAGGAGGAGGAGATGGTGGAGGAGGTGGAGGGGAAGGGGAAGGGGAGGGAGAAGGAGAGGGAAGTGGTAGAAGAAGGAAGAGGAGGAGGAGGAGGAAAACAATAACAGCATATTTATATATATTTTTTTCCATACACAGCATCATTTACAATAGTGAGAAACAGAAACCTAAGCCTCCAGTTACCTGAGGAATTGTTAGGAACATTTTAAACCTCTATGCAATGAAACAGTATCTGTTAAAAAAAATACTGCAAATAAACAAAAGTTATTTAATCACATTCAATTCTATTCCTGATTAAAATAACAAGTAGTGAACTCGGAATAGAGTTTTTCATCAACATGATACTGTAAATGTATCTGAACCAACCGTAGATGAAATGTTGTTATGCATCCTGAGTCTGAGATATTGCCATCAAAGCCAAGGACAGGACTTTGCAGTAGGAACAGAACAAGAAACAAATGGCATGCATATTGGAAAGGAAAAGACGCAT
This sequence comes from Lutra lutra, assembly GCF_902655055.1. NCBI lineage: Eukaryota > Metazoa > Chordata > Mammalia > Carnivora > Mustelidae > Lutra > Lutra lutra. The sequence continues at coordinate 3,538,277 of NC_062296.1, read as the reverse complement.
TTATCATTACTTGCAAATTCTATGATTGTCTACTTATAAAACTAAGAAATGTTTTTAACAAGGCAGATGAATATAGGATAACTTTTACAAAACTCAGCACCTTTCTTATAAGCCAACAATAAGCGGACAGAAAAAAGATCCAACTTGCAACTGCAAGAAGTATACGTATGTCATATAATATATATTAATATATAACATATGCCGGGGTGCCTGGGTGGCTCAGTGGGTTAAAGCGTCTGCCTTCGGCTCAGGTCATGATCCCAGAGTCCTGGGATCGAGCCCCACATCGGGCTCTCTGCTCCGCAGGGAGCCTGCTTCCTCCTCTTTCTCTACCTACATGTGATCTCTGTCAAATAAATAAAATATTAAAAAATATATATATATAATGTATGCCATGTATAATAGAATACTTATAATACATAATGTATAACATATATGCACATTTTTAAATTCTTTATGTGTGGTTTATTATATAAATTATAAATCATACACATATATAAATGTGTTTATAATATACAGTTTATATATATATATGTATAATATATATAGTTTATATATATATTATACATAAAATGTTTAAAGATATGCAGAACCTATAAGAAGAAATAAGAAAAAAGCTAGACAAACTTACTGAGGGACATCACACAAGATTTAGGAAAATAATGAGAAATACTAAAACCTTGTTTTTTTCTGTTTGTTTGTTTTTCAGTAATCTATACCCCCAACCTTGGGCTTGAACTCCTGATCCTGAGATCGTGAGTCACATGCTCACTGGCTGAGCCAGCCAGGGACCCTGAGAAATACCAAGAGCTTGACTGAAAAAATTGCATTGTAAAGGTATCAGTTTTCCCTAAATTTAATCCATAAATGTAAAGCAATTATAAGCAAGATAGCAATGGTCTTATTTTTCTTTCATAACTTGATGAAACTATTCCGGAGTTTAGATGGCAGAGCAAATAAGCAATAATGAAATTTGGGGGGAAAGAAATAGAATTGACTGGGGGCAATGGGTGAGAGGGTACTTGACCCACTGCCTATTGCCTGCGCATTAGAACTATCCCAGTCACCCTGGTCTTCACTGTGTGTGACTGGAATAAGAAGATGAATGGACTAGACCAGAAACAGAGCCAACAATACAGAAGGACTGGTGCTTCCCTGTGTCATAGCTGAGACTTCAGAGTTGTTTACAGGTGAGTCTTTGGCGGGGTTAGGAAGGACTGTCCGGGGAGGACTTATGAAGCCTCAGGAAATAGTTCATATGAAAGAAATGCAGGGCAAGGGACAGTTAGTGGAGATGGCAGAGGCCCTAGCCCCATAAACCTTATCTTCTCTCCAGTGCTGCTGGAGAAATGATGGTGTTCCACAAATATTAAACAGAAAAAAAAAAAAACAGCTAAATCCTAGTTTAAATCTTAAACCAAATTCAATTCTGAACAGATTTAAAATTTACATGTTGGGGCGCCTGGGTGGCTCAGTGGGTTAAGCCTCTGCCTTCATCTCAGGTCATGATCCCAGGATCCTGGGATGGAGTCCTGCATTGGAGGGGGGGGGTCCCAGCTCAGCGGGGAGCCTGCTTCTCCCTCTCCCTCCACCCTTACCCCGCTGTGTCACGTGGCGCACTCCCTCTCTCAAATAAAGAAATCAAATCTTTAAAAAACTTACGTTAACTAATGAAAACATAAATATGTACAGTGAAAACAATAAGTGTTTTAAATGTTGGGGGCGGAGAAGGCCTTTTCAAGCATGAGATAGCAAAGGGAGAAAATGGTCAAATGCCTCAGATGTGTGTACCAGCGACAGCATTGTTTACAATTGAAACTAGGAATAGGGAGCAGGAGAGAAGTCGGTGTTGCCGGGCCAGGGAGAGACACCCATGAGATCGCGAGACCTTGCTAGGGGGAAAAACTCACAATTCCTTTGTGTGTATGTGAGAGAAAATATGTATGTAGAAGAAAATATCAAAAGGATAGACCCCAATTACTAATTACTAATGTGATTCTCACCAGGTGGTGTGATTAAGGGTGATTTCAACCTTTTGGTTTATGTATGGATGTTTTGCCTTAATATTTTAATAATGTGCATGCTATGACTTTCATAATTTGATAAAAACAAAAGAAATAAAAAAGTCTTTACATCGTGTGAACTAAATGATGTAAAATGAGATTTGTGGAATGAAAAACAGGAAGGCAATATATACAAATTTTAATAATGGCTTTACTGGCTGGTGGGATTTCTAAAATTGCCACAATGGGAGCATATTACTTTTTTATGATCAGAATTGAAAAAAAAATTCCTGGGCTGTGTGGTGGGAAACAAGATTAGAAAAGGGGGAAGGAGTCCAGATTACAATCAGGTCTGGGAGGCAGACCAGCTGCAAGGAAACACAGATGAATCAGAAAAATGGCAGGGAGTGGCAGGTGCTCTGAAGGAAAGCACCCCAGGGCTGGGAAGTCACTAGAAGCAGGGAGCAGAGGAGAGTGGTCTCTTCTGATCTTCTCTTCTGCCTCTCCTCCACACGGAGCATCCCGCCTCAAGATCCACAAGGATCTGGTGATAGGCAACACATGAGGCAGGCGCTCTGGCACTGAGGAGCCAATTCCATACTTCAGCAAGGCACTGGTATAGTTGGCACTGTCCCCGAAAGGTGGAGAGGGCCACAGGGGAAAGTCCCAGCACTCACTGGAACCAGACACGTAGATGAGAAACTGCCTCCTGGTGGCCTCCCACCAGATAGAAAGGCAGATGAGGAAGGGTCTTGTGATGGCTCCTCACAAGACGGCCCATCTTTCCTGGGAGGATCACTGGGCATCCCATCGGGGGATCCCACCAAGACTTGAGACAGGCTGCACTCGAGCCTTGCCTGCCTGGCCTGTGTGGAGATGTGCAAGGTCACCAGAGTACCATGGCAGAGCCTTTCCCTGGCACTCCCCGTTTCTCAGACTTGCCAAACACACTCCTGCCTCAGGACCTTTGGATTTACTATTCCTGGTTTCCAGAATACTCTCCTACCTGTACAGCTATCTCTATTACTTGCTTTAAATACTGCTCCAATGTTACTTCTCCGTGAGCTCTTCCTTAACCAGCTAGCTGAAAATAGCAATCCCTCATTCCTAGCCTTTCCCACCCCCCTTTTCTGATTCATTTTTCTCCATAGGCCTTATCACATTCTGACATGCTAAGAGGAACATCTTTTTTTCTATTTTGTTCCCACTTCAGCCTTGGAAATCAAGATGACTCTCATTTACAAGGCTGCCAGGCAATCAAAAGTGCCAACATCAAAACTCACAGGGTGAGTATCAGTGTTTGAGAAGAAATCCCCAAGACAAAAGGGAGTTAATTCTTTAACTTCTAGGAACCAATGGCTATGGGTGCAGGGCGGAGAGTGGTACCAAGGTGGTAGATCAAATGTGATCAGCTACGTGCCCTAAGCAGGAGTCTGGAGTGAGCAAGCCTCTGGGAATTCCAAAGCCTGATTTAGGCCCTGCAGGCTTAAAAAAATACATTCTTTAAAGAAGGGCCTCTTCCCCAACACTCCTGATGGCACAGAGGATGATGCTTGGTCATGCAACTGATGCCATCTCAGATTTGATGAAACATCTACATTGTGCTTATTTGTTAATGTGTCATCTGTCATCCCTACTGCACTGTCCCTGCAGACAAGGCCTTCAGTTGACTTGGATGCTGTGCCTCCCAGCCTCTAGAACATACCTGTGCATAGTGAGTGCTCAATGAACAAGTGCAAACATCTCGAGGTGGGGATGAGTTCGTGATGTTCCTGGAATAACAATGAGGCCTGTAGCTAGAGCTCTGTGCCTTCTGACCACCACAGTTGTCATCGGGCCCCTCATACCTTTCATTATCATCCTCTCCCTTAACTGTCTGCCCTCAAAGACCGAGGCTGGTGGCTGGTACCTCTGCTGCTCGGTGAGCCTTCCAGTCAATTAATGGCTCTGGGAAGCTCAGTTCCCTTTTGAGCACCGGCATGATTCTGGCTCCCGACCCCCCAAACAGGGACAAGGGATGTATTTGGACTGCAGTTGGGAGCCCTCCAGCATGGTTGTTTCTCACTCCTGTGATAATGGGATCCAGACAAGACTGGCACAGGAAAGGAATGGCCCTGTGGGGGGGTCCTGGTGGTGGCTACAGTGTCCACTGTGTCCAGGAGGTGGCAGTAGGGAAAACAAAATGCAGGGCTGAGGTCGCTTTTCTGCTTAAGCATCTTTTTCTGGAGGAGGGTATGTGTGTGTGTGTGTGTGTGTGTGTGTGTGTGTGTGTGTGTGTGTGTGTTGGGACAGTAGGGATATGTGGTTGTGAAGAGCTAGATGATAGCCACCCACACCTGTCTTTTGTACCCCAGTCCTCTACAGCAAATTCTTTGAGAAATACTGATCTAGAGGTTCCTCCACCCTCCTATCAGGGCAGGTGGCCAATGGGGCGATGACTGCCCAGGGAAAGGGAGAGAATTCCACTGCCAGGGCAGAGGGGCCAGGGATGCTGAAGGAACTTTCTCTTCCTCTTTAGGGAAAGTCTAGCCTCCAATCTTGGGCACTTCCTCAGCTGTCCTCAAACTGCCAGGCCTCTGAAGCCTCAGGCCCTGTCTCTCCAAAGAACATGCTGGGTCACATGAACAGGGATTCCAAGCACGTAAGCTGACTGCTGAGAGGCAGTCCAATCCAGCCAGGAAGACAGAAGCTGCTCTCACATAGTCAGAGCCAGAGTAGGAGCTGGAATAGGAGTAAGGGAGGAGGTATTGATGCTCAGGAATAGACGGAGAACCAGAAGGGGTCTGGGTCCAAGAGAGGGTGGGGCTGAGGGACAGACACACAGAGTTTTTGTGTAGGAGAGATGGTCAGGGCTGGGGGAGCTTTGTGGAGGAAGTAAGCCTCTGGGCAACATGAAGCTGAGGGAGCAGATAGAGGAAGCTTGATGATGAAGCTCAGTTAATGGCTGAGGAACAGATGAGAAGCAGGAATGTCATTGGGGGCTGATCTGGAGGTCAAGCCCAAGGAGAAGGTGAGGTCAGGGTCAGCGCTAGGGTTGAAGTGGGGAGACTCTGGGGGCATAAATGAAGCTACAAATTGTCACCATGAGCTGGCCTGGAGTGAGCAGCCCACACACTGGGAGGCTCCAGGAATGGGTTATAATCAGGATGACCTGATGTCCCCTATCCCCCTTCCCAGCTTTGGTGTCCTCCATTGTACTTCTGCCAACTGCTTTCTTAGGTATCCTCCATGTTTGCTAGTTTATTGTCTCTTTTCGGTGACCAGAATAGAAGCAGAGTAGACATTGGTCTGTTTGATTCACCTTTCTGTCACCAGCACCAGGCATAGCACCTGGTATATAGTAGGTGCCCAATTAAATGTTCAGGGGCAAGATTCAGGGAACTTATGGTGGATTGAGACATTGGGTGTGGCACTCGCTAGGGTGTAAGCTCAGTGGTGGGGTGACCTTCAGAGCAAGTGAAGTTGAGAGAGGAAGGAGGTTCTGGGAACTGGTGAGTCTCAGGAATGGGGTGCCCCTCAGGTTGATGGGATTGGGAAGGAGATAAGACTTCAAGGGGTCTGGTATAAGAGGTGGTTAAATATGTATATTCTTGGTGATGTCAATATCCACAGAAATGGTTCAGACCCCTGGTCTCTCAGTCTCTTGACCTGCTCTTCCCTGATACTCTTTCCCTCCCCCTTACTCCTGTGGTCATATCCTAAGATCTTGCCATTATCTCTCACCACCACATCTCCACAATCTTCATTATATCCCAAAAATTGAAAGCCAGCTTCTTCCTTTTAGAACTACAAGAACTCCAGCAATCCTCTGACTGCCACCGGGACCCCTCAACAAACAATTCTGCCGTTTTTCTCACTGTGCTTCACCAAACACGGACTCTATCCTTACTTCTCTCCTTACCCATTAATCCATGACCAATTGTCCTCATTTCTCCCTAGAACCATGCAAAACTCCTGTGTCTCTCTGTCATTTCTTTGTACTCATGTAGGAAAATTCAGCACTGATAAAATCCAACTTTCTACCTACTCTGGGTCTGCACCCCCGAGATTGAACGTGTCTGGTGAAAAGCAGCAAGACATGCTGAGTAATTTCACTTTAAATTAATGGCCATTAAACCTCAAGTGGGCCCTTAATGCAGCCTAGCAATCATGCTACATTTCCATAGAGCACCCAGCCTTCCTGTCTCCCAGAACACTGTTTTTTTTTTAAAGATTTTATTTATTTATTTGACAGACAGAGATCACAAGTAGACGGAGAGGCAGGCAGAGAGAGAGAGGAGGAAGCAGGCTCCCCGCTGAGCAGGGACCCTGATGCAGGGCTTGATCCCAGGACCTTGGGATCATGACCTGAGCCAAGGGCAGAGGCTTTAACCCACTGAGCCACCCAGGTGCCCCCCAGAACACTGTTTTAAGCCTTTTCTCCTTAAACAACCAATACTCCTCTCCCACCCTCACTCCCAGCTGTGGCCTGACCTCCTGTTTTGCTGAGAAAATAAAATCCACTAGAAGGAACCTGCTCCAAACTCTAACACCACCTCTCCCACCTCCCTGCATCATCACTTTTTTCATTCTTAACTGGCACACAAACATGTTACCTGCTGTAATTGCTCCCACATTAAAACAATACGTCTATCTTGTTCCCTCATATTCCTATAACCATCATTCTCCTATGCCTCCGCTCTCCTTTACAGCTGAACATTTCGAAAGAGTCCTTGGTCAGCACTCACTATTTCCAATTTCTCTTTCCTGAATCTGATCCACATGTAGTACCCCCCACCCCGCATCTCCATGGAAATTGCTCTGGAAGGCCACCAGTGACCTCCACATTGTTAAACCCAGTGGTCAATTCTTTGTCCTTTTACTAGTTCAGTTGGTAGGATTTGAAGAATTGGCCAATTGCTCCTTCTTGATCCACTTTCTTCACTGTTTCCCTACACCTTGTTGCTCATTCTTTCCCAGTCTCATTTTCTGGTTCCTTTCCATGTGTCCTACCTCTAAATGTTGGGCTACCCAGGGCTCAGTTCATGGGTTGCTTTGCTTTTTCTATACCCACTCCATAGTTGACCTCATCCAGTCTCATGACTTTTAATAACTGCTACTCATTCTCTAGTTATATCTCTAGTCCTGATACTTTCCCTGAACTCCACTCTCCTCTATCCAACTGACTCCATCACTGTCTTCCTCAATTCTGTTAATGTACCTCCATCCTTCCCATTCCTCTGGCTAAAACCCTTAGAGCTGTCCTTGACTCCTGTCTTTGTGCTGTAGCCCAATACCAATCTGTCATCAAAACCTACCCAGAATCTGCCTGCGTCTCAATGCTTCACTGCAGAACCTGGTGTAAACCACCATTATCTCTCACCTGGATTATTTCAAGAGTCCCAAAATAGTCTCCCTGCTTCCACTCTTTTCTCTCTTTAATCTGTTCTTAGGAAGGCGCTCCATTGATCACTTGTATAAGAATAGACATCAGATCACGGTACCCCTCAATGTGTCTCCACATCACTTTATCAGCCAAAGTCCTCGCAATAGAATGCAAGGCCCTGCACGATCTCTCACCACCTTCTGTTGTGGCCTTCCTGACCTCATCCCCACTGTCCTCCTCTCTCAGTCCCTCCACTTCAGCACACCAGCCTCCTGAATGAAACAGTAATACTCTGCACCTCAAGGATCCTTCTCTGTTTCATTCTTCTCCATAACACTAGTCATTACCCAACATCTTGTATCTTTGACTTTTTTTTTTTTTTTGGTCTAAACTTCACGATGGTAGGTGCTTTTGTTTATTTTATTGGCTCCTGTAATCCCAAGTCCTAGAATACTCCCTGGCACATAATAGCACTGAGTAAATTCTTGATGTCTTAGTTTGCTCAGCCTGCCCTGACAAAGTACCACAGACTGGCTTAAGCAACAGCAATTTATTTTCACACAATTCTGGAGGCCAGAAGTCTGGAATCAAAGTGTCATCAGAATTGGTTTATCCAGAGGCCCCTCTCCTTGCCTTGTAGATGGCTACCTTCTACCTGTGTCTTCACATGCTTCACGTGCCTTTTCCTGTGTGTCTGTGCCCTATTCTCCTCTTCTCATATGGGCATCAGACAGTTTGGAGAGGGGCCCACCTTAATAACCCCATTTTAACTTAATGGCCTTTGTAAAGACCCTGTCTCCAAATACAGTCACATTCTGAAGTAAGGGGGTTAGGACTTCAGCATGTGAATTGGGGAGGCACAATTCAGCCCCTGTACTTGCTTGATTGGTTTTTCCATCTGCAAAGATGCACTGAGTCTCCTTGGGGTAAGGATCAGTGTTTAGGCTCAGGGAGAGGTGAGGCTTGGTGAGGATATAAAGGGGTGGGGGGCAGTAGAGTTCACAGAAGGGTTCAATTCTGGGATGGATGAGGGTTGGGTAGGGAATGAGGTGCCAAGAATGAATGACCCTGGAAGAGAGTACTTGTCTCAGCCAATGGATGAGACATAAGGATGCGGTTGGGGAGAGGCCATGTGGCAGAAGATGATGGAATCAGTGCAGTTGAGAGGTGAGGAAAGGAAGGATTGGCCGAGGCTTGCAGAGGGGAGGGGAGGAAATCAAAAGAGCAAAGGGGTGGTTGAGACGCTGGAATAGGATTGAGAACGTTGAGAATACGTGAGATTGCCTGCATACTTTGTGGGTCTTGGTGCAAAATGAAAATACAGGTCTCTTGTTCAAAAAGTATTAAGAATTAATAATTTCAAGATGGAGATAGCAGAGCCTTAAACCAAGTGCAGAGAACACACTCATAAAGCTGGTCCTGCCTGATGGGGTTTGGGTCAGGAACAGAGATAGGTTAGAAGATAGGACAAGGTTGGGTAAAAAAAGGTCTTTTCTCTTGCAATGCATGGGGAATTTTAATTAAAATATGGTCTGCCTTTTGCCATCTTTTATTGTTATTAACAACTGTACTGTACACTCTTTTGGAGGTGGGTCCTCCCACAATCCTTAGTGTCCTACATACGTGATTTTGATGTGGGCCAGGTGTGTTTGTTGACATAGCAAACACCTCTTGGTAGCAAGGAAGAGAAGGGTGCACGTTGCGTGTGATGGAGGTGGAAGAGAGTGAAGTCTCACAGGGAGACCAGAGCATCTCTCTAGGATTTAGATAATGAGGGTCTGGACTGCACCATTAGTGGGAGAGGTGTAATTTGGTTGGAAAATAAAGTCCTTGAGAGCACCAACCTGCCAGGTGCCTAGCCAAGGTGGATAAGCCAGTGGCTAAGCCTTTCCCATCCTGGCACAGACCAGGGGCTGTTCAGATCAAGATCTCAAGGCAGTTGTTGGGGAAAGGGAGGCCTTCAGTCCCCCAAAGCTGGTCCCTGGAAGTGTGGGAACCCTCCTGAGGGGAATTAGAAAAACTTCTGAGGAAGCCAAGGCCTGGAGGAAGCCGAGACTTGGGATCCCCATGGGGAGGAAACAGTGCCTAGAGCTTCTGGTGTATTGGGGACAACATCCTGGTGGTAAGTTGAAGACAGACCTTTACTCCAGCTCCTTACCTCAGCTCTGTGAGCATGAGGTGGGGGTGCCATGGATGAGACTCTGTTGGATGCAAGGGACACTATTATGCTCATCATTCTCCTTGGACAGATGAGGAAATTGAGATGAGATGCGGAGAGGTTAAATCACTTGCTCAGGATCACAACTGCTGTGTGGTCTTGTCAGAAGCTGAAGTAGGCAGAGGGGCTGCTCTTCACCCTTCCCACCCTTGGCATCTGCAGACAGAGTGCTGAGAACCGAACAGTCAGCGTGGGCTGAGGCGGGGAATCCTGCAAGACCTGGGGACAGATGTCATCTGAGCTATGTGGGAAGAATGAATGCAAGTGCACAGAGGCTGATAGTGGGAGGAAAGGCATTCGGGGCAGGGAGGGAACTAGAAGCTGAGGTGGGGGTGCTGCCAGGAGTGCGAAAGCCACAGACCCAGGCCTCGCACACTGAAAGTTGTGTGAAGTTGCCTGTGGACACGGTTAAGATCCGGATGGGAACTTGGTGGTGGACTAGGAGACCCAGGAAGTAAGTTTCTGAAGAGACCCAAACTACCAACCAGGGCCCACCCTCTCTCCCCCTGAACTGAGAGGGGATCTAAAGCATACACAGCCCTTTGGGCCCCAAAGGACCCCCATTCTTAATTCCGGGGATCTTGATTTCTTTCTGTGAAAGCCTCAGAGAAGACTCTGAGAACAGGCAGCAGGGGTGGAGGGCAAAGCCCCAGGTGAGGGGGGAGGGGGAGGAGAAAGAAGGGGCAGAGGGGCTGCTCTGCTCTGGGAACTGGACTGGAAGAGGCCCAAGGCGGTGGAGGCCTTTCCCCTTATTTTCCAGACTCTGGCGGCAGGGCAGTTGGTATTTCCTTGCCCGGAATGGGGGTGGGGGTAGTTCTGGGTGTGCCTTCTCAGGATCATCCTGCTCCAAACATCAAAATGGGAAAAGGGGTGGGAAAGGCACCCACTTCAGTTGCAAGGTGGGCTCCAGAGGTTCAGGGAACAAAAAGAACCCCGAAAACCCAGTAGGATGCACTCAACTCCTCTTCGAAACATTTGGCAGACCCAGATCCTGAGCTCCTCCAGAACGGCCCTGCCTTCCCTTAGCAGTCCACCTGGTCCCGTGGTTCTGCTTGGACTAGTGTCATCTACCAGCGTCTGGTTCTGTCATGCCGAACTTCCCACAGCGCTGCCTCCTGAGCCCCCTCCCCGCCACACCCCCCCACCCCCGCGCTCCCCTTCCTCTCCCCTTTCTGAGCCTTAAGAGTTTCCCAAGCCCATTTCCTCCGTTATTTCGCTGCAGCCCCGCGAAGGAGGCAGGATTCTCCCCATTTGCCAGATTTGACAGGCGAGAAGCCTACCGTCCTGGGGCAGGGTTGGGGGGAGGTAAGTGAAGAAGCCAAGGTCACCCAGTCATTGGCGGAACGCAGCCTCAACCCAGCCCTTCTGCGGGCCCGCTGGAGCCCGGCTAGGTGGGCTCAGGCTGCTGGCCCGAGCCCCTTCTTTTCTCGGCTGGCACTCGGGGGCGGGCTGGCCACAATGACAGGTGAGCCTGGGTCGGGGACAGTAGGGGGTGGGGGAGCGGGTGCGCTGCGCGGGGCCCCTGGCGCATGGGCCTTGGGCGCGGTCGCCCCAGCCCGCCTTGGCGCCCAGGCTTCCGAGGGCTGGTGCCCGGAGGCACGACAGTGCCCGCGCCTTTGGCCAGGGGTCCTTGGCGCGCCCCTGGCCCGCCGGCCAGGCCCCGCCCCCTGGCAGTACGGGCGGGGGCAGGGGCGGCGCCGGCGGAGTGGGGCGCGGGCGCGCGGTGCTCGGTGCGCGCCGCCGCCCCTCCGGCCCAGCTTGCCGGCCTGCCCTCCCTCCCCCTCGGCCCGCTCTTCTCGCCCCCAGCACTCTCTTGCCCTCTGCCCGGCGGGCCGGCTCGCGGTGCGGCACGACGATCGCGGCCTGGCGATCAGGGCACGGTGGTCGTGGCGCTCGAGGGTGGCGCGCAAGGCGCGGGGCGCGAGGCCAGACCGGGCACAGCGGGGAGAGGGGGGCAGGCAGCGGCGGAGTCCCCAGAGGAGAGCAGGGGCAGGGGGGTGCAGAGGTAACGGGCAGGGCCTGGGCGCCCGACTGCGAGGGGCGGGAGCTCCAGGCGCACCTCGGCCCTGGCCTTGGGCTGGCCGGCTACGGGGGCCCCGGGGCGGCGGGAGGGCTGCGGGCCGGGAGCGAGGGAGGGAGGAGAAGGCTGGGCTGGGCCGGGGGCTTGGCAGAAGGGGAGCAGGTGGGCGGGGACAGGGGCCCTGCTGGAAGAGGCGCCGCAGCGAGGTGGCGGGCTGCGTGCGCAATCAGGGCGGCCGCCTCCTGGGCCCAGAGAACGGTGAGGCCGTTTGGGTTGGGCGCCCCAGCCCCGAGGGCATGGGTCGGTGTCCAGGGCCACTGAGCTGGGCGTGAGGCACTACTGGGGCTGGGCTCGGCTGGGCCAATGCGTTGGGGGTCTTGAGCAGACCCAGGAGAAGAGTGTGGCTGGGCCAGAAGCTGGAGTTCCTGGGCAGGGCGCAGCTGGCGGGCGACGGTGGGCAAGGACGGGCACTTTAAGGGTTGGCATGAGTGGAAGGGGACAAGGAGGGCCCAGAGTTTGAGCTGAAGCATAATTTGGGAGTTCCATGTCACTGGGTAGGTTGATGAGTCATGAGCTTTGGCGATCACAGAAGCCTTTCCTGGCGACCAGTTCTGAGTGAGGGGAATGGAAAGGGCTAGGATTTGGAGGAGTGGTTTGGAGGCCACGTCTTGGGACACCCGGTGCTCTGATGGCCTCCTGTGCCCATGCGAGGGGCTTTGGGAGCAATGTTTCAGAGGGCTGTGATTTGGAAGCTTCAACCTAGGCTGGGGTTAAGGAAGGTCTTTGTGGTGGCCCGTTCCTGCCTTCCTTCCTTTCCAGGCCTTCAGGATTCAGCTGTGTTCCTGGGGGGAGTGGGTTAAAAATTCCTTGGCCTACAGTCAGCCTTACAGTATCCACCAGGGGTAGGAGGGACACGTACATGCGTGACTGCAGCAGCATTCTCTGTCCTGAAGCCCTCACGCTTCCTTCCTCACTGTTGCCATAGCAACGCCCTATTGATGGTATATTTATGGGGAAAGAAGCAGGCGCTAAATTTTGGGGAAGGTGGGGGAGGCGGCCTCATAGCAGCAGCAGCAGCTACAGAATTATTAATGGAGTAGGCCCTGTGAGCTGTTTGGGGGTAGTTCCTGGCTTGTCTGAGGCTTAAAAATGAGCTAGTAACTTTGGCAGGTGTCAGGAGAGCACGTGTTCATGGCTCTGATCTGTGTGGATGTGTATGCACCAAAGTCGGGTGTGTTGGGGGCAAGAGGGAGCTATATGGAAGCTGCTATGTAATTTCTCTACATAAAAACGAACAAAAACAACACGGCAGTTCTCTGTGATAGGCAATGAAGTGTGCATTTTCCTATCTTCATTTATTAGTACAGCTTTTACTCATTCTTTTCAAACCCTGAAACACCCCGTGACTGGCGTTGCCCCTCCCCTCCACAACCCCAGAGATCAGTAATGAAGCAGAATTTTGAGATTAAATAGTCCGTCTTCACTCTTAAAACATCGAGGGCCAACTTTTCTTACAATGGTAGACCGCTCTGTTGACAGATTCACTCAGATAGTTTTGGGTGGGATCATTGTGGGGTTCAAAAGAGAAAATCCCTCTTGACACAGTGTTTCCATAGACGGATGTGAGATTGGCTGTTTTTCCTTTAGCTTTAATTTTATGTATGATTTGTAGCCTACCTGTTTGCCGGAAGGATCAGAAGCTATATTTGAAGCATACATGAGGCTCTGAACGCAGAAATAGAAAAGCGTGTACCACGCTGCAAGGGAAAAGCATATGTGCTAGATGGTCAATGTCAACACTGAACTTTCTGGCAGCCTAGGCAAAAACGGCGGCACAATGCCATTCACGTGTTTGCATCCAGTTAGTCACAAAACCAGAGCTTTTTATTGGGGAGGAGAGCAGCAAGGTGACTGGAATCCGTGTGTGAGTGGGAGCGTGTGGTGAGGAGAGCACTGTGCTGTGGTCACAGCTTCCGTAGTGGCAGGATGATTCCTGAGCAGGAGCAAGGCTTTTGGACCGTAGCTCACATTAGAGGCAACACTTGCATTGAGTTAGCATCTCAGTTTCCGGAGATCCCCAGTACCCTGTTGGGTGCAGACAGACATGGCGGGTCACCTGCCGTTGTCGCGTTAAGCTTTGCCAGGACCTGCTTCTCCAACATGTGCTGCCCGTTTTCAGGGAACATGCTTGTCATTAGAGGTATCTGGGGCTTGCAATTGTGAGAAAGATGAGTTCCAAAAATTGGTTTCTGTCTTTGTCATGGCTGATGTGCTTGATCTCACGTAATTCTACGTCTTTCTGAGTTCCTTTCCGACTCAACAGCACAAAGAGTTTTTGAGGGAAGTGAGGAATGAGAAACCTTGGCCTGTAGGAGGGTTTTTTTTTTTTTTTCAAAGAATAAAGTCAACCCTTAGGTCTTCTACAGTCTCTGAATCTGTTCATGGGGCAAAGAGCTGGCAGGTTAGCTTTGGGCTCTGCTGGACCTTAGGGAGCTCTGGGAAGAGAGCTCGGGCAACAATGGGAAGCTGTGAGTGGCACAGGGGGTGAGGTGCCTCATTGACCTTTGACCAGTGGGGGTGGGAGTCACATCCCAGGGCCAAGAGGGTGCCCTGTAGGCTTTGGGGTGTGGTTTCATTGTGACTCTGCTTCTCTCCTTTGCCAGGCAAGTGAGACGCTGGACCTGAGGGAGCAGCAATGGCAGGTGAGTTTGCCAGGCCCCAGGCCAAAGGGTGAGGGGCCAGGCCCACCGGCTCACAGAAAAGGTGCATGCTCACTTTTCAAGTCCTTTCCAGCTTGCCTGTCCCCAGGTTGTCCCTGGAGATGTACGCCTGCCCGGGCACTATGCACTATGAGAGGAACTAATATGACAGGCTGTGGGAAAGGGCGCCTGCTTTTTGGTGGAGCCCTGCCTGCCTGGGCCCTACGAGGGGCTGTTGACAGGAAAACTAGCTCAGGTTTGCAGAGACATACAGCTGGTACCATGCTGGGCAGCTCGACAGCAGCGGGGTTCTCCCTTTGGAATAAGTCGATATGGCCGGCACTCAGGGACATTTTGGCAGGAAGCATCTGTGTCCAGTCTACAGAAGCTTCGATTCTTCGCGTAGATCCTGTTACCCCCTTCCCAGAGGCACTCTCGGATTTGAATGCACCCGAGGGCTCTGTCTAGTACTAGATTACCTGGGGCCGGGCTAGTGATGACGACACAGGAGGCCATTCAGGTGGTGGGATGCCACCCGGTAGAGTCGAATGGGGTGATTTGGTATTGGTCACAGCAACATGCCCTTCCCTCTCAGTCAGATCCCATTTTCCTCCAAAACACCCGAGGCCCGAGTCTTGTCAGGTCTGTGGTACTCTAAGCAGGTATGTTGTGTCATCAGAGAAAGTCAGCCCTTTTGTCCCTTTCACGAAGGCCTCACCGTATCTGGGGTGGTGTCCTGCCTGCCGGCTTTGTCTTGCTTCCCTTCCTCATTGTGCTCCTGTTTCTGGGCTGAGTCTGGTTTGAAGGAGCCCCTGGGCACCTGCCCATTCCAGGCTTCAGTGCAGCTCTCTCCTCAGTGTTTCTGGAGGCCAAGAATGCCCATTCGGTCCTGAAACGGTTCCCTCGTGCCAATGAATTCCTGGAGGAGCTGCGCCAGGGCACCATCGAGCGCGAGTGCATGGAGGAGGTCTGCAGCTACGAAGAAGTCAAGGAGGTGTTCGAGGACAAAGAGAAAACGGCATGTGCTGCCCCGGGGCTGGCTTCTGGGAGCAGTGGGAGCCTCAGGAATGACAGGAGCAGGCCCTGGTATCTCAGGCCAGTCAGAAGCAACAAAGGAAAGGCAGCCCACTCTCAGGCCATAGGAGGACAGACAACATGTCCTTATAGTCCCAGCTGCATGATTCTGGGGGCGTCTTCACTTGGGAGCATTTCCCCATAGGCTCTTGGATGGCTCCGAGAGGCCAGTCAGGTGGGGCAGGGTGGAGAGCAGCCACAGGCCCTGCCTAACGTGCCAGACAAGCCGCAGGACTCTGAGGTTCAGCTGGGACATGAGGTCTTGCATGCAAGTGTAAGCAGCCCTTCTTTTTTTGTAGATGGAGTTCTGGAAGGGGTACCCGAATGCAGTCTACTCAGTCCGCGACCCTGCACAGAGTTCAGATGCCATGTATGTGGTGGTGCCCCTTCTAGGGGTGGCATTGCTGATTGTCATTGCCTTGTTCATCATCTGGAGATGCCAGCTGCAGAAAGCCACTCGTCATCACCCCTCGTATGCTCAGAACCGGTACCTAGCCAGTCGCGCCGGGCACAGCCTCCCCCGGGTCATGGTGTACCGGGGCACTGTGCATAGCCAGGGGGAGTCCTCTGGGCACCGTGAGACAGGGAGCAACCCGCAGGTGGTGCTGGGGCCCAGTCGAGGGGGCAGAACGATGGTCCGTCTTGAGAGCACCCTCTACCTCCCTGAGCTCTCTCTCTCCAGGCTGTCCAGTGCCACTCCTCCCCCATCCTATGAGGAGGTGACTGCACCCCAGGAGAGCAGCAGTGAGGAGGCGAGTGTCTCTTATAGTGACCCACCCCCAAAGTATGAGGAGATAGTGGCCACCAACCCTGGCTCGGACAAGTAGTAGGACTTCTGTCCTGTCCGGATTGAAAGCCTCCTTCAGGGGTCTCCTATTTTTTTTTTTTTTTTTTTTTTACTTTTTAAAGACTGTGCCAACACAAAACAGCCTTAGCCTCCTGTTGCCAAATAATTTCCTAACCCTGGATTTGTAGGAAGTCGGTTGTCAGAGACAGGTGGGGGGTGGGGGGTAGGGAACACGCATGCGTCAAAGCCCCTGGGGAGAGCCACAGGCTAGAGAGCACAGCTCTTCCAGAAGCCCCCATGCTCCCACCATCCTGTCCTCCCATCAGGAACTGGCTTCTCTTATGCCAAAGGTATTACCCCACTGAGCTGATTGTGGCCAGAATGTCTGTAGGCTCAGGCCCCAGGGCCACATGGCTGGCTGGAGACCTGTCTCTGTCTGAAAGCCTAGGCCACAGAGATGAGAGAGAGAAGCTAGCCCTTCAGCAACCCCTTTTCCTCAACTGCCCTGTGCTTTCTGTCCTTACTTACATTTTGAGGACAGGGACAAAGACTGAACAAAAACAACAAAAAAGAGTAATAACAAATAAATAAATGACCAACCCGATAAAACAAAACCATATAACCTGAGCCATTCATAGGGGACTGAGGGAAATCAGATCAACATCCAACCTCACACTCCTGACCAGACTAATAGGAATATTTAGAGCAAGAGGGAAGGAAGACAGGATACGTGAAGGATGAGGGACAAGGGCCTAGCTGCCAGACTGAGTGAGAGGCCTGTGTGAACTTGGCCATCCTGGAGGCTAACTCTGGTTCTAGTGTGCTTGGCCTTCTGAAGACCTTGCCTTTCCAGACATGTGTACTGGCTGTGCTAAAACTGCTACCCACTGGCCTGAGCCCAGTCATCGCCCTGCGGCCAAGAGCTGAAGTTTTCTCCTACTGAGGCTGATTGGCCAATAGAATGACTTGAACTCATGAACTTGGCCTCGTCAGCACTGTGCTTTCTGGCTTTGAACTTTTAGGACACTTCCCTTTTCATGAGCAGGTGCATTGAGTTGAACTTGAACTTCAGATGACTGATTTCTCCTTAATGATGGTGGCCACCTGGGGAAAAGATCCTAAAATGTACCTTTTTAAAGATTTCCTGGCAGGGGAGGTGGGGAAGCCTGTGACATGGGGTCAAAGGCCCATTTAGGGTTTGCTGTGTTATTGCCAGGTGCTGGTCCATCTTTAGTAACCCCTTTCTGTGGCCCAGAAGCTGTCCACCTCTGCATTTCAGTGAGGCTTTGGACAGCAGTGGGGCAGAAGTGACCTGCCCTTTAACTGACCATGACCATGTAAAAGACTCTCGACACTGCATCCCCTCACCCCTACATGTCCATCCTCCCGGCCTCAGTGCCAAATTACTTTTCCTCTGTGGTGCTTTTAAAAATGTAGCAAATTTTTGTGGGGTCCAAAAGAGTGCACAGCCAGGGTCTATCGGCAACTGCAACAGTTTAAAACCCACTGAGAAGACAAGCTTCTTTCTGTCCAAACAGCTCTCCAGGACAGGCATCGGGCCTCATTCTTGGACTGCAGTCCTGCTTCAAGGCCCCATATGACTTCTGGAGGCCTCTCCCATCCTGAGGACTTGCTTGGGACATGTTTCAAGTTTAGGAAATGTGTTCTTATCCCAACGAGGCCACCAGCTTTGACAAGTTGAGCTGGCAGTTGGGGGTTTCCATCCTTGCCCCTACCTCCCAGCCCTGCGCAGTTCTTGAAGCACCAGGGAGCTAGTGCAGTTTGTCCTTAGGAAGATTCTTCTAGAAATGTGTAGCTTATAGGAGACCGGTCTTAGTGGAGGCCCTCATGTGACTCTGATGGTGAGTCTCAATTCGGGGAACCGGTCTCCTGTCAGTTGACACTTTCTGCCCCCTCCTCGTTCCCCGAGAGCTCCCTGATGCTAGAGGTGCTGCCCAGGTACGTTCCACCTTTCCTTCCTTCCCCTTTCTCCCTGGGCCTCTAACACTACACTCCTGCCCTTCCCCACAAAGTTATTTTTGGCCTAGAAAGGCCTTGCTTTTTCCACGACAGAGGCAGCAGTCACTCCTGTTTGGCCACGTTGGAGGACCTGGGGCAGCCGGAAGCTCTGGGGCCAGCCCTGCCCTTCCAGCATTTCCTCAGGCAGGTGCCTGTGTGTGACCTGGGAGCGTGGGAGAAGAGAGCCAGGCATGGGCCCCGGTGACCAGAGCCAAAGGGAGTATGCCAAGGAATACCCGCTGCCTTTGGCATCTGCTGAGCCCTTCCCTGCCAAGCTGGGTGGGGATGGGAGGCGGTGGGAAGCAGGAGCTTGGCCTGGTGGAGGACAGCACGTGTTCCGTCCTGCAGGCGCTGAGCAAGGGCCTGCAGGGAGAGCGCACAGGCAGCTCCTAGGAGCCTGTGTTCTGTTAAGTTGCTTTGCAGGCTTCTCCCAGGTGGGCTTGCCACTGTGGTCTCCGGGACGTTTTTGCAGTATATTGTTGAAGCAAAGACTGTACAGTACACAACGGTCATAACTGCTCGCGGTGCACATTTGGTTTTTATGAATGCTCTGTATATATCTTTTCAAACTCTGTCTTTGTATGGTCATTGGTTTGATACGATGCTAAATCTGTAGTAGCCACTTTTGTTGTTTTTGGACTGTGTGTGTGTGTGTATGCACATGTGCGTGCCTGCGTGCATGCGTGCCTGTACACGTGTGCACATTGCCTTTTCTCATATGCTTATCTGAAACCGTAGCCAGTATGTGGCTATATTTGTACCAGGAGGATTCTGGTCTGAAGGGAGGAATGTCACCTCCTGGGGCTGGACAGCCTTTTCACAGGGCCCTGAGGGAGGAAAGCTGAGATTAACCGTCCTCACCGTCCAAGCCCCGCGAAGTCACCGCCTTCTGCCCCAACTTCACAAAAAGTTTTGGGAGAAGACTAGACAGCTCCACCCTGCGGGCCTCCGCTCTGTGGGTAACAACAGCTGAAGGAGATCTGAGCACTCCTGGGCCTTTTTACTTTACTTTTTATTTTTTGGTGGAAAAATGTGTGACTATTGACTTTGGGACTGGTGGGGCTAGTTATTTTTCATTAAGAAAAAAGAGAAAAGGCTTTAAAAAACTTTTTATTAAGACTTTTAAAAACAAGAATCGCAAACCTGTCCTTACACGCCACTCCCCATTGCCTGGGGTTTTCAAGACGAAAGCACAAGAGAAAGGGTGAGGCACGCAGGTGCCTCCTCTTCAGCTTGCGAATCCCACTGCCATTAGTGTGAATTCCTTAGGGTGCTTGGGAAAACAGGAATCTGCCCGGTGGGTTGGATATGGCCTTTCTGGTGGCCTGAATATGAGGAATTTGGGACAGGAAAGTCTTTTTGTTAAGGAGTTGGAGCCAGATGGTTCCTCTCTGGCTGAGGATTGATCTTTTGACAACCAAATAGTATCCCATGAGAAGAAGGAAAAAACAACGCTGCCTCTAGATTGTTCTTTTGTCTGGGGTGGGGGAAGGTGGGGGGACGGGGCTCCTATTCACCTACACTCTGTGCTTCTAGGAGTGTGACTGTGTGCTATGTCTTGCATGTGCTCTCCTGTTCAAGGCCGACATGGAGAGCTGGGCATCAAAGCTTTTCAGCTTGACAAGTAATGAAGCTCCATTTCAGGATTGTGCCGATTCAGAAACAAGCACATCCTCCCCACTGAACTCTGCTCATACTAATCAGTATAATTAGCTAATTTCGAAGTACTGTAATCAGACTGCCTGCAACTATGGTAAAAGCCTATTAATTTGAAGCCCACTGATTCAGAACTTATAGAAAATCACAATTTAAGATAATTCATGGTATCTGCCATTCTTGCTCTGTAGAAAAATTTGAAATAGTCTTCGCTTTAGTCAATTTTCAGAGTCTTATGTGTAAAAGGGATCTAGTTAAAATGAGCACCTTTTTCAAATAAAAGGCTCACGATATCAGGGATCCCTTCACCGTGCCTTCAGCTTTGGGGTTCAGCAATTCTCGTGTGTTAGGCTCTTTCTGTGTAAGATGGTTTCTTGGTCTCTCTCCATTGTGAGAAGGGTGAGTGCTGCCGCTTGTCATTCTCCTAGCCTGTAATTTAAAGTAACGTAACTGTGTATCTTGCTAAATATTCTGTAAGGCAGATGTTTTGCTATCACACTGGCCACTCCCATCATTTGCACCCAAATATTAAATGTAGGGAGCTTTTCCTTTCACAGGCTGTGGGCAGTGAGTCTCTCTCCCGCAAGAATTTCTCTGACAAGGATATCCAAATAGCACACCCCCTTGGGCTCATTGCCTCAACAGTTGTTCCACTGCCCTGAGACATCTGACCGTTGAACAGTGCCTGCCCTTCCCCCGCCCCCAGCCTGAGCATTAACAGAGATATTCAAGATTGGAAAAAATCCCACAGCTGCTTTTGTCTCCCAACCTGTCCCCCCTTCCGGATGCCACTTTCCCAGGCCTGAACACACCTGCTATTTCACTCTGTGATTGTGAATTTGTGACAGCGGAAATCCTGATATGTGCAACTGAGTTTATAGACATGATTACTGTGAAATGGATTCATTTTTGTACCACTTTAAACTGTGCTTGTATCCATGTGTTGACCCATGTCAGCTGGGAAATCTGTACATTCAGTAGTATGTTGGAATTTCGCTGGAGCCTGGGAACAACCAACAAACTTGCTTCTGATTCTCTCTCTCTCTCTCTCTCTTTTTATAATTGTTGCGTTTAGCTGTTAAATTTCGTCTCTTTCTGTACCAGAAGATAAATAATAATAATAAAGAGCACATGGCATTCACTTGTGTCCTCTCCTCATCAATCTTGGATTCTTGCCGACTCCCGAACTTTCACCGGGGAATGGATGGTTGTGGGCCAAACTTGTTTCTCCCAAAAGTCTGACTGTAGATAAGGAAACAGCCCAAACCAGTTTAGAAGCAGGAAGTAGAGATGTCCTTGGTCCTAAAGATTGTCCTCATGTGTGTAAGATGATCTCCTGACCCATCCCCCAGGGATGCGGTTAGTAAAGTCTGTCACAAATCAAGTTAGCAACTTCCCTGTCACCTGATCCCTGGTTACTAACAGAGTTGCCTCTTGCTAAAAGGATGCCTTACTTGGTTTCAGACTGGGGGAGGGGTGGGAGGGAGAAATTTTTCTGTGTCCTGTGGAAGTAGAATTTAAAACTCAGGCTTTGCCCTGACTCTGTTTCCTCAATTCAAATGATGGCAAAAGTCAGAGAGCATTCAGAGGGCAGGATGCCCTAGCTTCCCCTTCGTGGAAGTGTAGTCTTAGCCCCAAACACTCCCAGCTGTTGGTGTGGGGTGAGATATGGCTGTGGGACATTGCCAGTATAAGTTGGGCCAATCCCCAATTATGAAAATAATCCACACTTTAATAGGAAAAGCCATGGCAGTGATGAGAAAATGACAATGAAACTTAGGGCCTCTTTCAAGGATTGAATGTGGAGGCTAAATGCCGGAACTGACAGCCAGGGGCCTTGGGTTCCATTCTTATCAGGGACTGGCTTGTTGAGTGATGCCAGCCTTCCGGGGATGTGGAGAAGTCAAATGAATAGTCTTCAAGGAGACTCCAGGACACAGGTGGGATCACATTCTGGATATGGGGTTTGAACATTAGACTCTTTTTGTCAGAATCCAGCATTCTAGGCAGTGACTTAGAGTCCCAGGCTAGCCCATGTGAAGAAGCTAATACACGAGGGAGGCCTCAGGGTCCCAAAGTTCTTGTTGGGGCACCATCTGAGGGACTGGGCCTCCCTTTCTTTTTTGCCTACTGTACCACAAGACCACAGGTTGTGGGGCCAAGGCACTGGGATTGCTTATAGACCGTGAGGGCAAGTCAGGGGCAGGGGCATAAAGGAATGATGGCAGGGAAGGGCGTAGAGACTGCTTCCGGGTGTGGTTTGGATCCCTTTTTTCATTCTTTCCCCAAGCCTCCATCCTGTATTACTGCCAAACTCTTTGAGCTGCTGGTCCGAGACTGCACCTAGTGAAGGGGTGGAGGGACAGTGGGAAGGATCCATGAGTTGTGCTTGGAAATAATCATAGCCAGCATTTACTGAGCACTTAGGGTAGTGCTCTACCCTAGGTAGGCCACCAGACCTTGTGGATGCATTAACTAAGACAATCCTCCCAACACACCTGTGATAGCTGAGGGAAGGACGGCCTTTTGACCAAGGGCTCTCAGACAGGAAGCGCTGTCCTTGGGGAACTCACATCTTCCCTGAGTGCCCCACACCCCGGCTCACTCATATGACACTGCTTGTCTCCTTTGGAGGTCACTTTGGTTTTGTTTTCCTGTTGACTGTCCAACCTGTTAGTGTCCTCACACCTCCTCCTGCCCAACTGTTAATTCCACAATAACAGGGACCATGTAAAACATTTTTTTCCTCACTTCTTCCTTAGAACTTGGCACATTGGCTGTAGGTCAGTATTCAGTGAAATAAAACGTGTTGATTGATTATATTCTCCAATTAGGACCCAAGCTTCCGTGTGTTAGTTTGCTCTAGCTGCCATAACGAAGTACCACAGACTGGATGGCTTAAATGATGGAAATGTATTCTCTTACAGTTCCAGAGGTTGGTACGCTGAGAACTGGGTATTGGCAGGTTAGTTTCTTCTAAGGTCTTTTCCATTGGCTTACATGCCACCCTTTTCTGCCTGTGACCTCACATGTTCTTCCTTATGTATATGTTGGTGTCCTAATCGCCTCTTGCTGTAAAGTCAAACACTTTTGATCTCATTTAACCTCAGTTACTTCTTTAAAGAGCCTATCTCCCAATACAATCATATTCTGAGGTATTGGGGGTCAGGACTTCAACATATGAATTGGGGAGGGGGGTTGGGCAGGAAACACAATTCAGGCTATAACAATCCATTTGTAGCAAGGGGAGATGTTATTGCTCCTTATCTCAAACCTGAGCATATTACGCACTCTAGAAAAGCTTGGGGGTGGACTTCTCGTCAGTCTCAAATCAAGCCCCCCAGAGCAGTTTCTTCCCTACCACAAATGGACAGGCCTGGGCCAGCTGCTAAAGGTCCCAACAAGCCAGGTGGGATTGGGATAGAAGTGGGCTTCAGAATAATTTTCCCAGGCTTTCTCTGTGGAGAGTGATGTGAGAACCCAAAGCTTGAAGAAGAGACAAAATCTTTGCATCCCCTCAGATTTTTTTATAGACAAAATATGTTGTTTTTAGGAATCACAAGACTAGCAGCTCCAATAACAGTGACTTTTGGCAATTTCTCTGAAGATCTCAAACTTCATGATGGATTCAGTTTCACCAGGCTTTATGGGTTACAAAAGTAGAGGCTGGCTAACATTTCTTATCAGATGGGTTACACTAAATCGCAACAGTGTAGCGTTCCTGAATCCTGGGGCTGACAAGGGCATACGGGAGTAGGCACTGACAGAGCATGGTGTTCCAGAAGCTGGCTGTGTCCCTGCTTCAAGCCAAGCCATGGGGCCCCAGAAGGGAGTATAGCAACATGCTAGGTCTTGCCTTTCTGGAACTCTGGGCCTAACTTTGTGGGACAGCATTAGACAAGCCATAGCAATGAATCATGTTGAATTTTCTGGTAGGGGAAGTCTGGGGGGCTGGGGCTGTGGGCTGCCAGAGAAAGCTTCCTGAGGAAGCCAGGCCCACCTAAAGCTTGTAGGATGAGTAGGAATCAGTCAGACAAAGGGCTGGAAGACAATTAAATCAGGCAGAGGAATGTCATGTGAAGGGGCCTAGAGTCCAGCAAGGCCATCATGATTTTAAGGAAACAGAAGAAGCCAGGGTAGCATAATGGGAAATCCTAGATCAAGATGAGACTAGAGAGGCCAAGAGAAGGCAGCTCATGTAGGGCTTCAAGGCCACACTCAGGGCTGTATTCTTTACTCTCTAGTGAGAATGGGGAGGCACTGAGGAGTGCTTTGAGGAGCAAGGTGACATGGCTAAGCTTGTTACATTTAAAATAATCAGTCTGTCTACTCTGTGGGTAATGGGTTAAAGGGGTCATGACAGGATCCAAAGGATAAGGTACAAGGCAATGCAGTCATACAGGCAAGAGGCAGTGATGGGATTGGCTAGGGAAGTGACAGAGGAGACAGAGTAGACTACTAAGAAGATTTTTGGTCAAACACTGAATTATATATTGAGGAGGTTGTATCAGGGTTCTTCAGAGACACAGAACCAGTAGGACATGGATACAGAGGTAGAGAGTTGGACATACAGGTACCCCTCCCCCCACTTTTCAAAAGTTTGCTTTATGCCACTTTGTTTTTATGAAAGACCTACATTAGTGCCTGTTTTAGCTAACTGAAAGAAACCAGCAGAAGATTTTTGCTTTTACAAAAATAGGCCCAAAGCAACAATACCATCCACTGTTCAACTTTTGTTTTGCAGTGACCTGTTCCAGAGATTGTGCGCATCCGGAGTGGCAGGAGCGGCACCACCAAGCTCTTTCCTCACAAGGTGCACTTGGCATCTCAACTTTGAACTGTATCTGTGAGCATCTGCACTTTATTTGTTTTTAAAAGTGTTTGTTTAAATTCCAGTTGGTTAACATATAGTGTAATATTAGTTTCAGGTCTATGATATAGTGATTCAGCATTTCCATACATGCTCATCACAAGCGCTCTCCTTAATCCTCATCACCTGTTTCACCCATCCTCTCATACTTTGCCCCTCTGGTAGCCATCACTTTAGAGTTAGGAGTCTGTTTCTGGGTTTGCCTCTCTCTCTCTTTTTCCTTTGCTCATCTATTTTGTTTCTCAAATTCCTCATATCAGTGAGATCATAAGATAATTGTCTTTCTCTGATTGACTTATTTCACTCAGTGTAATACCCTCTAGCTCCATCCATGTCATTGCAAGTGGCAAGAGTTCATTCATTCTTTTTGGTGGCTGCATAGTATTCCATTGTATATATATATACCACATCTTCTTTATCCATTCGTCTGTTGATGGACATCTAGGCTTTTCCTATAGTTTGGCTTTTGTGGACATTGCTGCTATAAAGGGGTAATTCTATTTTTAACTTTTTGAGGAACATTCATACTGTTTTCCACAGTGGCCGATCTGTGTTTATCTTGATTAATTTTGTGCATCTGTCAGGAAAGGTGTCTTAAGGCTTCAGAAAGGCCTGATAGAGGTTATTTTTTGAGTCTGAGAACACTCAAAAATTACTGGTGATTGCTTTGTCGTTTTGGTTTATGAAAGATTTCATAGGAATGCTCTACTTTTAGATAGCAGGAGAAACGTGTACAGATATAGCTAAATCTATATATTTGTATCTGTATCTGTTATCTCCATCTTTTTCTTTCTTTCGATCTATATATATGTATCTATGTATCTATAGACATATATCTATGTATCTATATTCATATCCATCTATCAATCTATTTATCTATCTGAGAGTGATTTATTATAGGGAATTGCCTCATGCAATTGTAATTATGGAGGCCAAGAGTTCCCACATTCTGCCCTCTGCAAGGTGGAGGCCCAGGACAGCCACTGGTAAAGTTCCAGCTGAGTCCAAAGGTCTGAGATCCAGAGAGCCAATGAGAGAGTTCACTGAGAAAGAGAGTTCAGAGAGAGTTCAAAGACAGAAGAAGACCAGTGTCCCAGATGAAGTAGTCAGGTAGGGAGAGAGTGTGAGAGTGAGAGAGAGAGAGAGAGAGAGAGAGAGAGGAAGAGAGAGAGAACAAGGCGAGTGAGCAGGTGAATTTCCCTTTCTTCTACATTTTGTTCTATTCAAGCCCTTAATGGATTGTGAGATGTTCACTCATACTGGGGAAGGCCATCTTCTTACTGAGCCCTCTGACTCAAATGTTGATATAATCCAGAAACACCCCAACAGACACATCCAGAAACAGTTTAATCTGGGCACCCCATGGCCCAGTCAAAGTGACACATAAAATTAATAATCATAGGTGAGACAGAACTATGCATAGTGACTGATTTGTTGGGAGTGGTGAGGGGAAGTTCCAGATGACTCTGAGGCTTAGGGGCTCATATTGTGGGGTAGATGGCAGGACCACTCAATGGGAAGGGTCATAGCAGAGAAAGAGTAGGTTTCCAGAAGGAGAGAGAGGACAATGATGTGAAATGCTTCTCAGAATTCAAGTAAGATGAAGAGTGAAGTGGGTTTGTGGGATGGAGCTGCCAGGAGGCTGCTGGTTACTTTGGCCTGGGGCAGTTTCAGTTGAGTTGTGGATGAGAAAGGCAGACTAGAATGAGGAGAGGAATGTCTGGGAGGTAAAGGAGTGGAGACACTGTGCATGGTGGTGGCTACATTTTTAAGGAGTTGAGAAAGGACAGTACCATGAGTGAGACAAGATTCCAAGGAAGGACAGTTTTTTCTTCTTTTATTCATATTCAAATCATTTTAACTCAACAACTACTTAATGAGCTCCTTCCATGAGTCAGGCCTTGTGCTGAGTGCATGGAAGACAGAAAGTGGTGAATGAAGCTGACAAGATCTCTGCCATCATGGAACAAATATCCCCATGCTGAAAGATGTGATGATATTTCTGGCTAAAGAGAATCATTCTGGCAAGAAGGAGGAGCTGAAGACTCTAGAGGAGGCAGAGGTGGGTCACTGATAAAGCTGGAGATGAGCCGAAGCACAAGGGGCCACCAGCCTTGCTAGCAGCTCTGCCAGCTCGTCTTTTATAATGAACAAGCAGGAGGTTTTGTGGCCTCTGTGAGAATCTCAGCAGCTGGGCTTCAGGCATGAGCTCTGCTAAGAGCTGAGTGCTTCATATTCCATGCCTCCTGACCTGCCTTTTCCCCGATAGGATCTCTGAGGCACATTGCTGAGGAGCTGGGACTCTAACCCCAAGGGGTTGTTGGAAGGAACAGTTGGAATGCAGAGCCTGGGCTCTGATCTACACCATCCTCCCTGGTGTGTGCCCCTTGTATTAGGATTTGCCTGCTAGCTCTGTCTGAAGGGCAGATCAAAATGGCACAGGGCTGGAGGATGCCTGCTGAGGCTCTCTTGAGCCAGTTCCCACTTGGACTACCTCCTCTTCTGCCAAGGACCCTGGATCACCAGTCTGAAGACACTGGTTTGCTTCTAGGCCTTGCCACTGAATTGCAAAGTGAACTGGGCCTAGCTTATCCACCCAAAATGGAGGCTACTGGGAAGAGTATCTGCTTGTCTGGAAAAAAAACATGCGGCTTCTTAGGTCTGTGTTTCTCACCTTGGGTTTCTCCTCTCCTCCACCTCATTCTGTGGCTCAGAGGAGCAGCTGCTGCTTATGATTTGGGGCTGGTCAGTATTAGAGACTTTGTGTCATTTTCCCCACCTCTTTATTATTGTTGGCTATTGTCCTTTGGCTTTTGATTCTCTTGAATTTTACATACACATCACATTTCAGTCACTGGACATGGAAATAATTGAAAGCAGATGCCTTTCAGTCTGAGGAGTCACCCTGCAGGCGAGGCCACCGACTCTGCAAGGTCACCTTATCTAATGTCCTCACCTAGGATCAGGAAAGAGGGCCTTTCCTACCTGCTCCAAGAGTTCCCTGTACATGGAGCAAAGGTAACTGACAGGCAGACAGCTAAACCTCTCCAGGTTTCCAAATCTGCTGCCAGCTTTGGGGGCAAGGAATTCTCAGGCCAGCAAAGAGACAGGGAGAAGGAAAGAGCAGCAGAGACAGCAGCTGGCTACACCAGGAGGCAGAAAGCAAGCTTCCCAGTCTTGCTCCTTGGTGTTGCTCTGTCCCACCTGCACACAGGGCAGTCCTGAGTTCCTTTCTGGACACCTAGGTAGCAACAATTCCCCTTTACTCAGTTGCAGCTGTCCTGGAGTTTTTCAGGCAGCCTGCTCCTGTGGGGCTTTCTCCAGGAGTTGCAAGGAGGGCCATGAGTGCTGAGATGTAAGCTTGGCCGTCGGGGCAGTGACTCTGTGTCAGTGTCTTCAACCCACTTCTGTTGGGGCTGCTCACTCCAAACTGGATCAGAGTTTGCTAGTGGTGGTGGTGGGAGGTGGGGCATGACCAGTGTTTCCACCCAGTCCAAGCCACCTCAGGAAGTTGTGAGCTGTCCTGGAGGTGTGCAGTCAGAGGCTGTCAGTGTTGGGGGCAAGACTCAGTCTCTTGCTCTTAGGTTGACAAAGTTCGAGGGACCACCCACCACACTTCCAGGAAGGGAGAATGTAGCAGGATTTAGGGCAGGACTGCCATAAAAAGAAGCCCCTGCTATTGTCCCCACAGACCCATGGACTTCCTGCCTGTCTGTCTGCTTGTTTCCATCTGCCCCCTAAGCATATGTTCCATGAAGACAGGAAACTTATCCCTAGTCTCAGGGCCTGATACCCAGTCAGTCTTTATTCAAGACAGTCATGCTGAATGAGAGGTGCCCACATTTGGAAATCGAGGTACTCACTATAACCTCCTGCTGGTGGCATATCTGTCCCAGATACTCCTGCCACTTATTTCCCTCTCTCTGCTTATGAGGTGGTCCTCATTCCCCAGACCTTACACTCCCTGAAGTTTATGCCTCTGTCCTCCCTGTCTCTTTAAGGAATGGAGGGACAGCTGCAAGGTTCCGCTAGTCCCCCTTCCCCTTCTCCTTCCCTTCTGGTCCAGGAGGCCCTGGGGCTCCAGGGATGACATCAGTGCCAGCTGCTTTCGGGAGCAGGAAAGAGAATTGTTTACAGGTTTGTAAGTTTCATTAGCAAGTGGGGAGGAAGCTCGCAGATGTCTGGGATCTGGGTTTGTAGCCCAAATCAGGGTTGTTCGCTTGGGCTTGGCACTGTAGCTTCTTGAAACTGGACTCTGAGCAGACCTGGGATGTGGTAGACCATTGTACGCATTGGCTTTGAATGGTCTCATCCATAGAACATCAATATGAGAAAGTAATAAAAGTGAGCTGTTCTCTGTGAAGTGGGGCTGGAGTTTGCCCTGAAGCCCAGGTAGCCCCAACATATACCCCTGAAACCATAAAACATAGTTTAAAACTGGATTTTAGCCCAACCTTCCATGTGAAGATGGGGAATAGAGGCTCAGAAGATGGGAAACAACTTGCCTAAGATGCCTCAATGTCACTCCCAGGTGTACTGATCCTGGACCTGGGTTCCTGCCATCCTTTGCTCCTGCTTGCAACGGAGGTGGAAGCAGGCAGCACACAGGGCTGCCAGATTCCCCATGCTTGTCGGAAATCTGAGTCAAGTGCACGGCTGGCTGAACTGCTGCAAGAGGCCAGTGGTTGGAAGGAATTGGTGGAGGCAGGTGGTGGGGCAGGCAGAGACACAGACAGACATAAGACAAGGGCAGACAGGCAGGCAGATAGGCAGGCAACAGCCCGAGTTAGACACCTGCTCTGTGGGGGGGGCTGGATGCCCTCTAGATTTCAACACAAACTTGGATGCAACTAACTGGATTTGTTTGTCCCCCAGTGGAGGCTATGTGCTCATGATCACCTTTAGGGAAAAAGATGATATGTTTTCTTTGGAGAAGCTTAGCTTGAAGGGAGGGAGAGATTTCATCTCCATCCCTTTCTGTCAATAAAACAGCTCTTATTTTAATAAAGATCCAAGCCCTCCAGCAGACAGTTCACAAGAAAGAAATACAGAAGATCAATAAACATATGAAAAATTTCTCAGGTTTATTCATAATTAAAGCAATAAAATTAAAGCAACAATGAGATAGATAACATTTTCTACCCAACATATTGATGCCTTTTAGGAAGTTCCATAATATCTTCTGTTGATAAGGCTGTGAAGAAAACAGAATTTTCTTCCCCTTGGTGAGGTCCCACTTGGTGCAGTGTCTTAGGAGGGGTACTGATAATATTGGTCAGTATTAGTAAAAATTGTCAACACACATACCCGAGAATTGCACAAATCCCACTTACAGGCACCTGTTCTACAAAAATATTTACATATGTGTGCAAAGATGCATGTCCAGGAATGCTCACTGTTTCTTGTTTATAAAAGTGAAAAAGCTCTAGACACCCAAAATGTCCACAAGCAGGTCAATAAACAGGGGCACAGCTGTGCAGGAAAGCAGTGTTTAAAGGACAGGAGGGAGATTTGTTCTGACATGTGAGATCCCCAAGGCACACTGTGCACTTAAAAAAATAAGTTGCAAATTTCTCAGTAAAACTGGGAAAAAAATACCATGAAACCTTAAAAAAAAGTGATAGACAAGAATCCCCTGGCCTTTCTTCCATGTAAGTGTGTATAGGTATGGTTACATATTTTAATGTGTTTTTCTGTTTAATTTTTTTTAAAGATTTTATTTATTTATTTGACAGAGAGAGATTGCAGATAGGCAGAGAGAGAGAGAGAGAGGAGGAAGCAGGCTCCCCGCGGAGCAGAGAGCCAGATGCGGGACTCGATCCCAGGACCCTGGGATCACGACCTGACCGAAGGCAGAGGCTTTAACCCACTGAGCCACCCAGGTGCCCCCTGTTTAATTTTTAAATAAGGGCTTTCCTACTATGTGTCAGGTACTTGCAAAAAAAAAAAAAAGTAAACTGTAGAATGGGCACATATCCCAAATGTATATGTATACATACATCTCAGCCAGATGTTCTTGGGACCCCTCCTTCCCCTTTACAGAGGCATCTGTCTAATCTCTGGAGTGGAAAGAGCTTTGGGCTTTCTGGCCATCTTCTCTGGGACCCTTCCATGGGGGCCTAGCTCTCTGTAGCCCAATACTTACACTAAGCATGAGCCATTCTCTGGGCCCCCATAAGGCCTGGCAGAGTTCTCTGTGCTCTAGGGATGCTCTAGGCCTTTGGGCCCCCAAGGTTGGCACACTAGACAGTGGGGGCTTTCCAGCCACATGGTAAGGAAGGGATTGTGAGCTTCATTGTCAATGGGGAAACTGAGGCCCAAAGAAAGGAAAAACTTGCTCAAGGTCAAATCTTGAGATTGTGATGAGGATGGGCAGGGCATAGAGTTGCTAGATACAAAATAAAGGATACATAGTCTAAGGTGAATACCAGATAAACCATGATTAAATTTTTAGTGCAAGTTTGTCTCAAATGTTGCACAGAGTGTACTGACCCTGAAAACTTACTTGTTTATCTGAAATTCAAATTCAATTGGCATTCATTTGTATTTGCTCAGTCTGGCAACCCTGACCAAGCGGAAGCCCATGGTTACTGCTTCCCAGGCTCCTGAGTCCCACAAAAGCACACTTCTCTGCTCCTAAGGTGGCCTTCCAGAAAGCTCAGATTTCATTGCAGCTGCTCCACTGGATCTGGGAAGGGCTTCCTCAGGGCCCTCAGGAATGCAGGCAGGGCCTATGTCAGCTCTGCTCCAGGGTGTTTAGTCCCAGTGCTGGACAGGTGGGCCAGGGAGGGGGCCAGGCAGCCCAGACCATGCCACCCTCTCTAGGCAAGTTCCAGCCCCTCCCTTTCTCTCTCACGCTTTCCTTTCTCCCTTCCTTTTTCCTTCCCTGCTTCCTCTTCTTCCTCCCACCTGGCCCCAGCTGTGCTTGGCTCCTTTTGCAAATAGCCTCCTCTTCCTCCAGGGACTCTGGAGTTGTTCCCAAGAGCTGAGGTTTCACCTCTGGTGGTGTTATCAGTCAGGGTTCTCCAGAGAAAAGAAACCAACAGGATATATGTATGTATGTGTATGTGTATGCATATGCCTATATGTATGTGTATAGATATTTACTTTAAGAAATTGGCTCCTGCCACTGTGGGGCTAGCAAGGCCAAAATTTGCGGGGCAGGCCTGCACACTGGAAGCTTAAGCAGGGATAGATGCTGCGGTCTTTAAATTTTTCTTTTTAATTTGAGTATAGTTGACACACAATGTTACATTAGTTTCAGGTGCACAACATAGTGATTCAACAAGTTTATACATTATGCTATTCTCAGCAGAAGTGTACCTGTCACCTGTTACCATACAATGCTATTTTAGTATCACTAACTATATTTTTCATGTTGTCCTTTTATTCCCATGACTTATTCATTCCAGAACTGGAAGTCTGTATCTCCCACTCCCCTTCTCCCATTTCACCCATCCTCCTGCCCCCCTCCTCTCTGCAAACCATCATCTGTATTTATAGGTCTGATTCTGCTTTTTGTTTGTTTTAGATTCCACTTTTGAGTGAAATCATATGGTATTTGTCTTTCTCTGACCTATTTCAGTAGCATAATACCCACTAGGTCCATCCACATTGTTGCAAATGGCACGATTTCATATTTTTTATGGCTGCACAATATTCCAGATGTATATGTCACATCTTTCTTCTTTAATATCCAATATTTCCTATGGATGGACACTTGGGCTGGTTGTATATCTTGGCTATTGTAAATAATGCTGCAATAAACATAGGGGTGACCATATCTTTTCAAATTAGTGTTTTCATTTTCTTTGTTGTTGTTGTTTTGTTTCATTTTCTTTGAGTAATTCCAGTAGTGGAATTATTGTTTCATATGGTATTTCTATTTATAATTTTTAGTGGAAACTCAAATCTGTGTTCCACAGTGGCTGCACCAAATTACATTCCTGCCTACCGAGCACGAGGGTTCCTTTTCCTCCACATCCTTGCAAACGCTTATTTCTTGTATTGTTGATTTTAGCCACTTTGACAGGTATGAGGTGGTATCTCATTGTGGTTTTGATTTACATTTCCCTAGTGATTAGTGACGTTGAGCATCTTTTCATGTATCTGTTGGCCATCTGGATGTCTCCTCTGGAGAAATGTCCATTCAGGTCCTCTGCCCTTTTTAAATTGGAGTTTTTGTTTTTCTAGTGTTGAGTTGTATCAGTTCTTCATATATTTTGGATTTTAGGCCCCTCTCAGTTTTAACATTTGCACATATCTTTCCCCATTCACTTTCCTTTACTGTGCCAAAGCTTTTTATTTTGATATAATCCCAGTAGTGTATGTTTGGTTTTGTTTCCTGATGCTGCAGTCTTGAGCAGAATTTCTTCTTCTCTAGGAAACTTCAGGCTTTGCTCTTCAGGCCTTTCAGCTGATTAAATGAGTCCCATCCACATATCAAGGATTAAGAATGTCCTTTATTTAAAGTCCACAGAGTGTAGATGTAACAAAGCTACAAAATAGCTTCATAGCAACACCTAAACTAGAATTTGATGGAATACCTGGGAACTATAGGCTACCCACGTGGACAGGTAAACTTGACCCTCACAGTGGTCTAATCGCTGGGGATGCTGAGGGTAAATTTGGACTTAAACCAGGGACTGTAAGGCTGGCCTGGGGATGGTGGGGCCTCCCCAGTGGCTGTAGGCAGGTCACTTCTTTCCTGCCCTTCCCTCCTGTGGGTCTCATGGTTCCTGCCCAGGCTGATCCAGGGCATCAAAAGGCCATCTCCCTTGCCTGGGAACTCCAGATAGGGGGAGACAGGATGTGCTCTGCAAAGGATGCCTTCCAAGGGGTGCTATGGCCTGGATTGCTTGCCAGAGCTGGGCTTGCAGAAGCCACGTCAGGCTTGGGATCTAACCTTATTTTGGCAACTGACTGGCTCTGGGGTCCTGTGCCAGTAACTGCTTCTTTTTATTTTATTTATTTATTTATTTTTCAGTACCTGTTTCACTTTAGAAGTGATGGAGGGTGGATCCCACCTGCTCCTCAATAGGGCCAAATCAGGTGACCTGAGAGCCAGCATAGTCCTCACAGGCAGTTTCTGACTCTTATCTTTCCTCCTAAGTTGGTTACAGAGTAGCAGGGGGGAAGGCTGTGGACCCAGCCAACAAGATACAGCAGGAACACAAGGTGCTGGGTCCAAGACCTAAGCCCTGCGAGGGAGTCTAGCTCCACCCCCATCTCCAGATATATCTTGCTTGAGAGCCTACCCCTCGCAGAGCTGATTTTCCAAGTGCCTGTTCTGGCCTTGCTTCTTGTGTATCCTTGGCTATAGCTTTAAAGTGAAAAATTGGCTGTGATGGCAGGAGGCCCCCCTAGCATCAAGGAGGAGATGGAAACATCCATGGCTGAAGAACTGGTTCCTGAAAGCTATATGCAAAGCCAAGAGCACCTGGTGATAGCAGGTGAGGAGCCCCTGTAATGCCCCTTTCCTTGGGTGTCCATACCTGTGCATGTGTGATGGAGAAAGTGTGTGTATGGATGCAAAACTTTTGAAGAGATGAACAGACTGAGGCCTGGGATCTGCCAATGGACAGCAGTGAATGAATGTTGAATGATTCCTAAGAAGTTTGGGTATCCTATCCTTTTTCTGGTGTATCCTGTGCCCAGGAAGCCTTGGCACAGCCTCTATGAGTGCTTCTGGTGCCTCTCTTCTTCTCCCTAGAAATGATGGCACGTGGATCCCAGTCCCTGGGTACCTCTCAGCGGCGACAAAAGTTGGATCCAAAGGCTGCTGGCTCTGGTGCACGTCAACCGGCTTGGAATATGACTGCCACCCGGCCCAAGAAAGCGGTACTGTATGGAGCCCTCGACATGCAACAACTGGGTTGGGGTTGGGCATACAGGCTGTAGGGGCTCTAGCCTGATGATGGTAGGTTGAACAAAGCCAGATGTTGACTTGGGGGCAAGGAAGGAAGCTCCTGTGTACCAGTGAGGCAGTGAAGGCAGGGATGTCCAATAAGAAGTCACAGCTATCTTTTGGTAGGCTGGGAGTTCAACCTTAAGAGTCCAAAACACCTGAATCACATATTACTTGGGGACTACATATACACTTTACAAAACTCTAATGTGTGTGAAATGGCACTTTCCTAAATAAATAAATAAATAAATAAATCTATATCTATAGTTCTCTCTATAGCTATATTTTATATATAAATATTTATCTATATAAATTATAATTATATAAATTATTTAATTATTAAATAATCAGCCTTGGTAGGAACCATGAGAACCACAGGATGGAAGGGCAGGAAAGAAGTGATCTGCCTACAGCCACTGGGGAGGCCCCACCATCCCCAGGCCAGCCTTACAGTCCCTGGTCTAAGTTCAAATTTTCCCTCAGCTTCCTCAGTGATTAGACCACTGTGAGGGTCAAGTTTACCTGTCCACGTGGGTAGCCTATAGTTCCCAGGTATTCCATCAAATTCTAGTTTAGGTGTTGCTATGAAGGTATTTTGTAGCTTTGTTAACATCTATACTCTGTGGACTTTAAGTAAAGGACATTCTTAATCCTTGATATGTGGATGGGACTCATCTAATAGATTAAATATAAATATATATAAATAAAATATATTTCTCAGGGCCAGGACAAAGGTAAGGCAAGGTAGGTTCCTATGCTCCCTGACTGTTAGGAATTCTAATCAATTGAATCTAAGTGTTCTGTAGCCAATCTTTTAAACTACACTTAATATGAGTTTAGGAAATTCTAGAAAAAAAAATTGCAGGTACACTGTTACAAAGGATACTGGGAAAAGGCAGCCATTTTGGAGAGGAGGGAGATCTCAGTGTTCTGGGGAATCACTTGAGTTCTCTCACTGTGTAGTCATTCTTTAGGATCTATTCACTGGTGGGTGAGGGGAAGTTTTAGAAACATGGTTGCTATGCTGTTGCAAAAGTTACTGGGAAAAGATAACCAAGTTGGAAGAAATAATGTGAGTTTCAAGTTCTGTAGCCAATCCTTTAAAGCTACTTTTACTACGCCTGAGGGAGTTTTAGAGAAATGGCTGTTATACTGTTGCAAAGGTTACTGGGAAAAGGCAACTAGGTTGGAAAGGGAGGGAGACCCAATGTTCTAGGAAATCACCTGAGTCCCATTGTTCTGTAGATAATCCTTTAAGCTACATTCACCTCGAGTGAGGAAATGTTCTAGGGGAAAAAAAAAATGGCAGCCATATTGCTACAAACTGTACTGGGAAAAGGCAGTCATTTTGGAGAGGAGGATGACCTTACTATTCTAGGGAATCACTTGAATCTGGTAGTTCTGTTGTGGATTCTGTTAGCTACTGTCACCCTGGTGTACAGTGTTGCAGAGGTTAGTGGGGAAAGGCAACAGGGTTGGAGAGTAGGGAGGCCTGGCTGTTCTAGCGAATGAGTTATGATAAATGCCCAAATAATTCCACCGCTAATGAATAAAGAGAAATAGAGCTCCCAGATCAAAAATACTGAATTGGCTTCTTATGTCCAAAGGTGGAAGTCAAGTCAAATTACTCCAACAGCTCAGGCTCCAGGAAGCCAGTCATGCCCATGAGATTGAGGGAGAATGGGATCTTTGGGGGCAATGGGGAGATATTATCTCTGAATTAATCATAATTACCTATTAGGACCACAGGACTACTTTAAAAAGAAACAGTCATTATAATGAATTTAGAAACTAGACATTTAAATTAAGAAATTTATCAGTTCTATTTATTATTTACATTTAAATTAAGAAATTTATCAGTTCTATTTATTATTTACTTTTGAGCACCCCCCCCCCAAAATGGAACCATGACCACCTCTGAGAACCACAAAATTAAAGGACAAAAAAAAATTCATAATACTGTTCTGCTGATTTGGGTGTGGGGAAGTAGTGTGCCTTGAAAAGTACATGAAAATAAAAATAACACTGTTTGAAATAGTAGAGGGAAGCTAGGACTTGCTGAAGTTCATAGATTTTCTTGATCTCTGTCAAATTGCTATAAAAGCGTTATGTTTTATAATGCATATAATTCTAAATAAAGTGTTCCTAAAATTTTTTAAAAAAGCAAAAAGACAACTGGTTTTGAACAGTTAGAACTGTCTTATGATGGGCAAATTCAATAGGCTATCACCGACTTGCAGATGTTGTCACATTAATTCTTGTTATATTTATGTGTAAGAACAATCTATGTTATTTTGAACAAACAAACCCCAGCCACCAGTTACTCATCCTTATTTGCTCTCAAATATCTCAAAAAAACTTTTTGTCTTTCTGATCCCAATCTGTAGGAAAATCAAAAGGATGGTGTGGAAATTGTTCTAGGAGAAACTCTCAATCAAATTCCTATTACAGTCCTAGGGTTTTCCTTCATAGTCCTAGGGTTTTCTTGACACACACTGTCATTTTCAACCTATTTTTGAGGTATCATAAGAAGAAGATGAAGAAGAAAATAAAATAGTAGCATGACTGTCAAGTACTGTTCACATAGAAAATGTCATACCAATATTGGTGTGTACTTTTAAGAAAGAAATTTTGCGTTATTACAACAAATGGAACATGGTGGTAAAGTTTCTATGAAAATCCTTTATACAGAAATGGTTCAACCTTGCATTTACTATTGTTCTTAAGAACATAGAAGGGCTGCAGATATTTCTCAGGTGACAGGTGAGCCTTGGTTGTCTGTTTCTTGTTAAAAGTGAGGCAAATAGAGACAACTCAGAATTCTGTGTCTTGGTGAGGCCTGTGAGACAGTAGGCTCTAATTCAGCAAAGTCGGTTGTGTAGGAGGAACCAGTAAATGCCAGAGTGGAGAGGGCTCTGGTCTGTGGTACAACTGCCCCTGCTTCTCCATTCATTTAGCTCAAGTTTGAATTTGGCGAGAAAAGGCTGTCAGCCAGGTGGGGTAAGAGGGTTGGATGACTGTTCCATGTACAGACCTTCAGCCAAGGCTGCTGTCCCCCACCCCCACCCACTGGGTCCTCAAGACCACCCCAGTGTCCCTGCAGCCTCCAGGTCTGGGTCTTCTCTGGACACTGGCAGGAGGAGGACTCCCTCCTCTACTGCTTGCCATTTGCTTCTGAGCCACAAGGCCCACTTTCCCTGGCTTTGTTCTCAGCATTTGCTGAATGCCACAGTCTTGTTGAGCTCTCTCATCATTTGTGGCCTCTCCTCTCCCATTACCTTTTTTCTTGCAGGTTGTATACCATTTTACTGATTTCACTTTCATTTTAATGGCGTCTGAAGGCGAAGTGGTGTCAAATATGAGAGGCATCCTAGGATAATGGTTAAAAGCACAACCTCTGGAGCAAATTATCCTGGCTTTAAATGACTGCTCTGCTACTTACCAGCTGTGTGACTTGGACAAATAATGCGACCTCTCTCTCAGTTTTCTAATCTTTCAAAATGGGATGATAGTAATACCTGTTTTGAATGGTCATGAAGAGGATTTAATGACTTGATGTTGGTAAGGGCTCAGAGGGCGGCATGTGGCATGTGTTAAACCAAATAGTCTGTGAAAATTTTCATCTTGCCCTGGAAATCTGGAGCTGAGATTTGAACCCAGGTGGGTCTGGCACATTCTGTTCCTCTAGCCCACATTGGCTCTTCAAGGTATGAGATACCTTAGTCCCAGAGCTGTGGGGCAGAGACATCCACTCCAAGCAATCATTAGCAGATGGATGAAAATGAAAACCACTGGGATAGCTGTGCTCACCCAGAGAAGGATGTTATGGTCTCCCAATGGCCAGGGTTCTATCTTGAGCTCCAATATTTACTGTATGTTTTGGGAAGTGCAGTCATATGCCAGACCTCAATTTCCTTGACTTTAAAATTGAGCTTTTCCACTCTCCTCTCTGACTTGGCTGATGTCTGCTTGTGACAGTGCTGGCAGAGCACAGGGATCCCTGTCACTGTTCTTCTTTTCCCATAGCTTGGATGACTAGAAACTACTGAGGAGCATGGTGTGGGTGGAGTGGTGGCAGTTGGCCAACTTGTGGGATTTCCAAGCTCTTCTAGTGGTCTGAAAGTTGCCAACCCCTGATTCCAGAGGATCAGGTACCATGTGACTCCTGACAGGGTACACATTGGTCCTGGGCAGTTTGGGGCAGCAGTTCAGCTGAGACTGAGTAGGCTACTTTTACTGACCATTCCTTTCTTTAGGGGCCCCAGCTGCCATTGCCCAGAATGTTGAGAGAACAAGGCCATGGCAATGCTCACCCTCAGGAATATCCTGGTGGCTTCCAGAACATGAGGTTCCATTATGAGCGGTAAGAAGGATCCCAGGGATCTTGCAGGGGGAAAGCTGGAGCTCTTTGGGCAGGGACCAGGGTCGACCAGATGGGCTAGCAAGCAGACTGACCAGGAAGGCGTTGTGAGCATCTGGTCATGCTTGGAATGTTGGGGCTCTATTGTCTCCTCACAAGAGACCCTGAACCTCCTGGCCTCTTGCCCATTTGGGGCCTCTGAGCACACTGAGGCCGGGCTGGGGTAGCTCATAGTCCTCAGGCCCCAGGACCTGCTTACCTGGAAAGAGAAGGACTGAGGATGACAGAGTCATTGTCTAGAAATACTCCTGACCTTGCCTGCTTGCCCTCATGGCCTTCCTATGGTCCCTGCCATACCTGGCCTGGGACCACCAGCAACTCACAAATCTCTTTCTTTTCTTATTTCCCAGTGACCCAGAGGCAGATATGGTGGCAGAGATTGGCTTGGAAGAGCTAAATGGATTGGAGATGGAAGTCATGAGAAGACAGGTAAGCATCTCCCACTGGGAGGGTAGAAGCAGAATCATGGTGACTTGGGGCAGCTGGGCCTTGGCAACAATGAGACCACCCCCTTTGAAGTCATCTTAGCCTTTAACAGTGGAGGTGAGGTCAGGCTCCCCTTCCTTTCCTCCCAGTCTTCAGGGCTCTAGTGTCCCATCTTAATGACAGTCTCAGCCCTGCCTCTCTCCCTGAGATGTGTGGGAAGGGAAAAGGGGAAGTCAAAAGGAGGATGAAGAGGCAACAGAAGAGGATAGAAATCTGTGCAGAGAGAATGGCACTAAGAGGTCTTGGGGAGGTGTTGTCTTCTCAGGGAGAGACCACAACAGAACCTCTCAGCCCCTGAGTGTCACCTATCCTGGAGCCTTGCCTTGACTCTGGTGCTGCAGCTGCTGCCATGCCAGCCTTCCCCAGAACTGAAATGTCTCGTTCCACCTCTCCCCCCATATAGCTGGGATAGGCTGGCTTCTTCCAGACAACTGGGTGAACACCAACAAGGGGGCAAGGCTGCTGGGCCTGCAAACGTACACAGCCTGGCCCTTGGTCCCACTGGCCCAACCCAGCCCCCTGTTTCAGTTGCTCTGTCTTCTTCTCTCCCAGAGGCACTTTGGCCTCCTGAAGGGCAGCAGATCCTCTTCCTGTACTAAGTTCATACTTTCCCCAGTGGTAAACCATGGGCTTCCCCAGGAGGATCTCTCACTAGCCCCTTTGGTCTCTGCAGCTGCATGTGATCACCGGCCGGCTGCGTGCCCTGGAGGACCAGGGCGCTACCTGGCGCCACAGGGATGCTCTGTTCTTCACTATGCTGGTGTCGGCCTGCATTGCCAACCTGTGGCTGTGGATGCGCCAGTGATGTTTTATGCCGCCTGAGCCTGCTTCTCCTTCCTCTTCTTCCCTTTTCTCCCTGGGCTGCCCTTGCCCATCTTACTTTTATCTCCCAGCAGTCCTTAGCAGCATCGGAGCCATTTTCCAACTCTGGTTACACCACTTGCCTGGAGCAGGCCCTAGCTGCTGGGAGGTAAAAGAAGTATGACATTCTGAAGGTCTGCATGGGCTGAAATGTAGCCACTTTGGAGGGTGAGGTGGGTGGCATCTCGTCTCCACAGTAACACCAGTGGCAGGTGCTTCCTGCTTGCCTATCCGTGGGCTCCATGGTGACTGTCCCAGAGCTGAACCTTGCCTCTGTGCCCTCATCGTCCCTTCTGTTCCATCCTCTGTGGCAGGGACTTGGCTGTGCTTTCCCAGTTTTCTTGCACTTTGTGTACAGGTCTCTACACAGAAAATGCGCTCAATAAAAGTTCACTGATAGCAGCAAACCCTGGTGGTTGAGTTTCTTATATCCAGGATTCGTGTAGGGACAGCCCCTCTGAACAAAGTCATTGTTGCAGGGACTGGGCTAATGCCCCACTCCAAGGGTCCTGGTTCCCTCACTTCCCTCCTCCCCAAAGTCCCCTGTCCAGCAGGGAGCCTTTTTAGGGGAATAGCTTGGCAAAGTCCCTCCTGTTGTTATCATGCCAATCAGTGCTTGTGGGTAAGCTGTTCTTCAGCAACTTGTCTGGGCCAGGCATTGCAGGGACTCAATCAGAGGAAACCTGGAATGCACCAGAAACCTTTCCATTTGCCCAGGAGAAAATTGAGTCCTGGAGAGGGAGAACATGGTCCAAGGTCATCCAGCAAGACCGGGACAGGGTTAGGTCTAGAATGGATTTTCCTGTGTTCCAGCCTAGGGTTCTGCCTGTCTCATATAGACTGACTGAGAGCAAGGCCCATCCTCAGCTCTGGAGGCTGGAAGGGAGGTCACACCGAGGGACTTTGAACCCCACTCCCCCATGTCCACAGCCCCATGAAGCTAACATCAAACAGGGCAGATTGCTGGTGGAAGAGTGGGACTTGGGCTGAGCCAATGGGAGTTTTGCTGCTTGGGACCTGACCACAGGGCAGATGTGCTGGACTACAGGAGGCCTTGGGAAGAGCTGTTGTCCCTTTCCCTGTGGCCAATGAATAAATATGTATCTCTTGGGGGGCAAGTACCCAGAAAGTTCTCATTGGCTTTTATGGCTAACTGGAACTTCCAAATCTGTCAAGGCTTCTCCATCTATAAAGATAGGAGGGTATGTTAGTCATAGATATAAAATAAACATGATTATGTGTGTAAGTCTGTGTCTGTATGTGTGAATGTGAGAGAGAGACAGAGACAGAGACAGAGATGAAGAGACAGAGGCAAAAAGATAGAGAAAGAGACAGTAGGAGGACAGGGAGGATGAGAGAGACTGGGACAAGGAAAGAAGGAAAGAA
Source organism: Lutra lutra (assembly GCF_902655055.1). Taxonomy (NCBI): domain Eukaryota; kingdom Metazoa; phylum Chordata; class Mammalia; order Carnivora; family Mustelidae; genus Lutra; species Lutra lutra. Next base: position 3,496,506 of record NC_062296.1, on the reverse strand, counting down.
GGAAGGAAAGAAAGAGCCTGGAGATGTGAACATGCTCTGCCTCTTCCCCACCCTTCTCTGGTACTCAGTGACCCCCATACTATGAGGGGGTTCTTCTACTCTTGATTCTCAAAGGCCTCCTGTCAGCCCTGGGGAGTGCCATGAATGTGGCCACTGGGGCTTGGGCCCTGCTGAAAATGGAGACAAGAACACTTAATGAAGAATCAGTTAGGAGCTTCCCTCTGTGGTCCCAGAGTAGAGAGGGTAATGGAGAGCCAGAGGAAAGCCCTCTGTGGAATGGGGAAAGAGCCACATCCAGACACAAGTGCTTCTAGCTGGGAAAGCCAAGTGGTCTGGGTGGAACCTGGAGCCTCCCTGCCCCCTCCAAATGGCCCCTGGTGCCCAGGAATCAACTGAGGACTAAAAGGAAGGCTGGGGAAACTTGTTGAAGGCCACCCCTCTTCTTTCCTCCCCATAGCCTCAAGAAAGACCAGGCCCCAAGTTGCAGGGACTTATTAAGGGCAACAACCACAAGCCCAAAGTCCCCACTGCCTTTGAGCACGTGGAAGGAGGCCAGCTAAGCAAAGGGGAGAGACGTGGATTTAAGGATGCCAGGAGGGCTGCCCTTGAGTAGTTCTCTGAAAGCTGACACTCTCTTCTGTTCCAGCTGTCTATGCCAGAAGGCTCAGAGGAAGAGAAGGCTGCTGCAGGTTGGGGCAAGGCCTACCCTTTGGGACATGGGTGTGCGTGTGTGTGTGTGAACAGACACGGACATGTTTTCAGAAGAAGTCTGGCTTAAGATATGTTTCGAAACAAAGTTCCACCCTTGGGAGCAATTTAGTTGAGTTGCAAACAAACAGTGTGGCAACCCCCTGGAGAAATGCCTCCTGCGCGAGGTGAGGTAAGGTGGAGCACTAGCCTAGAACCTTACCCTGTGGTGTGACTGTTTGGCTTTTGCTAGCCCTGCCTGCCTGCTTCATCTACAGAGGCCTCCAGAAGGGAAAAGGAGCTCAAGCTGCCCCATGCTGGCCTCCATGATGACCTGGGAGACAGGCAGCAGGCTCCTCTGCAGAGTTCTTCGAAGGGCCCTATTGTAGGGGCTGGCACCTCCTACCAAGCCTTCTGGCTAAAATCCGTCAGTTCATCTCACCCCTTGATGCTAGTTCCCTACCAAGCTGCCCTGGCCTTGTCCAAGCTCTCCAGCATTAACGCAACCCATTTTCCAAGAAGCCTTGAACTTCCCCATGGGCTGGTAGGGGAGGGGAGGGACTCATTCATATTTGGGTATGGGGGAAGGGGTTCTTCTGCAGTGTGTTGTTTATTGCTCCTCTGTGAAACTTCCTATGGGCTGCCTAGGCTTAGCCCTAGAGGGGTACATAGTTTGTCCCTGTGCTGGATCAGGAGCTGCTAAAGCGAAGGTACTAACTTTCATTGCCTTCTGCATCACTGGCACCTCGCAGAAATAAAGGCCTGGAGGATGGCCTCTGACCAGGGTCCCTGGAGAGCAATTCTGGCCTCCTGAATTGAGGGCTGGATTTGCCTTGGTCATAAAAGCCTGGTCTTTAGGGCATGTTCACTGTGGAAAAGTGGACATAGAAGTAAGCCAATACTGACCACTAATTTCTCTGGTGCATCTATTATGCACCAGCACATTGTGTATAAAAAATAATTACAAAAGTCCTGCTTGATGATATCCTCCTGAAAAAGGCAAACATTACAGGTGTAGCTAACAAAGTCCCTTGTTCCATAATGTTAAGCTCCACTATAGAACTAACTCCCATGGTCAGCTTGGTGTGCATCCCTGTAAACTCTCACTGCCACATATGTTACACAGCTAGCAGTGACCTCTTGGTGTTGTACAGATATGTGTACCTGTATGCGTTCCAGCCTTTGTGCATGGGATCTCATGTAAGTCACCTCATGCAACCCACTGAGAGATGGGTCAGTTCCCCAGCTGTGTGGACAGGTGGGGAAAGCAGAAAGCCTCTGGTCATACCTGCCCCACTGGGTTGGCCCCTAAACCCTTGCCAGCCCTGGCAAATGCCGATGCTGAAACTCAATATTCTGGTTCTTCTGTCTCAGGTTGGCTTCCTAGCAGCAGGGGAAGCCAAGCAGAAGAAAGTGGGCATGTGGAGAGAGAGATGTGGGGTGCATGGAGGGGTTTTTTTTGTACCTAGTCTCTTGAAAAGGACCTAAGGATTTGCCAGGGTTCTTGCCCTCTTTCACTTCCCCAGCCATAGGCCTCTCTTAGAGGCCAAGTCCAGGTAGCCCTGGAAAAGAAGGCATGGCTTCCTTTCCAAACTTGCTCCACCCCAGGAACCTCTTTTCTCTCCCAGGTGTTCTCTCTGGCTTGCCATCTGGCAGGTAGGCTAGTTGGGACTGTGACCAAGGTGGGAGGCAGGTGCATGGGGGCAGTGAGCTGGCAGCTTTGAGTCCCCAGACACAAAGCCCTGAGCGATGCATGTAAGGGAGGATTCCTCAGAGAGTTTGGGAGGGGCTGGCTCCTGGGTCTGGGCAGGCAAGCAGCTTCCACAGCCAGGCAGCCCAGCATCCAGCCCTCACCTGCTTACAGCCTGAGCTGTACAGGGCTCATAGTGAGAGGGTCGCACATCCAGCTAGCAGGCCCAGCAGCATCTCCAGTTGGTGGGTGCCACCCTGGGCCAGGGTCTTGAGCTTGCTGCAGCCGTGGGCATGAGCTCCTCTGGGTCACTGCCAGCCTCCCCTGCTGGTGTCAGGCAGGGTGACGCAGCTCTCTGACTAAGAGGCTGCCAGCTGTGTGGGAGTTCAGGGACCCCACTGGCCTGGGAACAGGAACACCAGGAGGTCACTTCTGGCTTCAGGCACTGATGAGTCCCCAAGGGCTTGTCTCTGATTGGAGGTTTCACAGACGGGCCAACGGATGCTGACTGTGGCCAGGGGACACCCTGCCTCTGAAGCCATCTGATTGGTAAGGAAAGGGGCTGGCATTGGGTTGAGGCAGCCACTGATCAAAGGCTGGCACCTTCTTGTAACCAGGGCTGATGGTCTCCATGGGGTAGGAGCTGGAGCCCATGAAAGTGTGCAGGTCCTAGAGCCTGTCTTGATATGTGCTTTCATTTGACTGGTCTTTCTTCAGTTGGAGGAAAGTGGCTGTGTGGGGAACCATTGTCTCTTGTCAAAGCAGCTGAGTGAAATCCTCGGGGCTCTAGGAGTATGAAGACACTGAGTGCCATGCTAGGCCCAAGGCAGCTTCGAGTCTTTGTTCTCTTCTAGGAGAGTGACTGAAGAAGATTTGGAGTATAGGGACTGATGGGCTGAGGGGATGTTTGGCCAGGCAAGCTTTGGTGGGAGGGAAGGAGAAGCCTATAGACCTTACCACTTGCCCCTGCCTCCACTGCCTGCTTGGCCCAGGGCATTTCTGGATATCCCAGCCTCAAAACATGTCAGATATGCCACCTGGAGCTCCATGGCTCTCTGCATATGAGCAGTAATGGAGGTAAGGGCAGGGGTTATGTAATGCTTCTCCCAGAAACCCTACTGGATTGCAGTCTTTGCTTTCAGTCCTTTAAATGCACTCTGGCGTCTTCAGAAGAGCCTTGCAGTAGAGTGCCCACTGCAGGTCTCTCCGGCTTTGGGACCCAGCCCCTCTGCCATTTGGGCGAAAGTATGCAATGAAGTTTTTGGAGCTTCTGGCTGAGGGAAGATTCCATAATCAGGCATAAGGCAGGGGCAGGCTCTCCATTTTGGTCCTTCAGCTGAGATTTACCCTAGAACAGGAAGTGTCAGCTCCATCCATGTTGGCCTGTAGCCATAAGAGGCAGCTAATGTTGGGGTGGCCTGGCTCTAGATTTCCTGCCATTGTACCAACCCTGTTATTGGCAGAGCATGAGCAGAACCATTAGCACTACTTGTTAGGTGGGGCCTCTAGGGCGATGGCTGCCTTTCCTAGAGGAAGTTGACATTGAGTGCTTGGACTGGGCACATGAGCTTCGAGTTGAGCCCCAACTGGCTGACAGCATGTAGACCTGGTTGGCCTTTAGGTGCCATGGTTACCTCAGAACTGCTAGGGCCAGACATAGCCATACCTCACCAAATTCCAACATGAGATGGTCCCCCAAGAGATGAGGCTGCAAAGATGGGTCTGGTGAGATCCAGAAGGGATCTGCATGCCCCAATGCAGAGTTTGGAATTTGTCATGTAGATGATTCCCTCATCCATTCAATAAGTACCCAACACTATCCTTAGTTCTGGGACTTAGCGGGGTCACTGAAGCTTCAGCTCCACAAGAGCCTGTAGTGCTTGGTGCAGTTCTGACCTAACTCTCCTCTTGGTACTCATATCCAAGTCCCTGGCTCTGTTCACCTGCCAAGCTCGCCCTGTGGCTGAGTGTGCTTTTAGAACGAGATTGCTTGAGATTGCTTGGGTGTGAATCTGTACAGTGGGGCTAATAATAACATCATACCTGTCAGGTTGTTATAAGGATTAAATGAGTTAACATAGGTTTAGTATTTAGTATGTGGTAGTTGCTCAATGAATGAGAAACTGTCCCTGCACCCTTAGGTTCTAGCTTCTTCTTGGCTCTCCTTGTCACTGTCTACTTGCCTGCCTATATCCCTGCTTTCCTGCTTCTTGCCCCTTCTGCCCACCCATAATGTGCATGATTCACCCCTTGGTACCATTCTCTGCCTACAGCCTAGACTTTCTCTGTTATAATGGCTGGAATTGAATATCTGTAGCACTAGCTTCTGGCTGAGACTTGAAGCCTGCATCTCCAGGCTGTCAGTCATGGAAGAGTTCCCTTCCCAATCATAGTAGAAAAGATCTGACTGATATTAACTTGAATCTGAGGCCAGGATGGCCAGGACTATAAAATAATTTGGGATACCCAGTCACCTGGAAGGATTCACTGGAGTGTCTCCCTAATAGCACTTCCCTCTTCTAAGCTCTGTCTTATGAAATTCCTCAGAACTGCACCAAGGTCTAAAACTCCAAACTATGTTTCCTTCCTTCCTTCCTTCCTTCCTTCCTTCCTTCCTTCCTTCCTTCCATCAATATGTGTGGAGTGCTTTCTAGGAACCAGCTGCAGTATTAAGCCACTTGCAGTTGTTCCACAGCTCAATGATGCTTTGCTCTTTCTTTTTCTGATTCTTTTTTCTTTGTTTTATTAACTGTTTTAACACCCTTGTCTGGTAATTCTACATTTATATCAGTTCTGGGTTTGTTTTAATTAATAGATAATTTCCTCTGCATTATGGAGACATTTTTTAATATGCTTGATAATTTTTGAGTGGATGCTACACATTATGAATTTTACCTTGTTGGATGTTGTATACTTTTTTAAAAAGTATTTTAAAAAATAATATTTTTGGGTCTTGCTCTGGGATGAAGTTAACTTATTTGGAAAGACTTTGATCTTTGGAAAGACAGATTTTTTCAGTGGGACCAGAACAGTGTTCAGTCTAGGTACAAATTATTCCCCACTACAGTAGCAGGACCCTTCTGAGAACAACACTGAGGACAGAGAATTGCCAGACTCATCCCTTTGACCTCAACACTTAGTACAGATCTGATGCACAACAGGTTCTCTGGGAATATGTGTGGGCTAGATGAGTGAATAAAAGACTACCAGGCAGCAGTGAACATTTCAATGAGCCACAACTTGGAAGTTAGTAGTTTTGGCTTCTTATCTTTGCTGTATTACTAACTTGTTCCTTTTGTCCCTGGCCTTACCATCTCTGAAGTATTTGTCCACAGAATTCTTTCAATCAGGGTCGAAGAGACTCCTTGGGCCAGGGCTGGTTTTTCTATAAAAGTCATGGGTTTGTTTTTCAATTTGTGGATGAGGAGGAAAGAGGTCAAGAAGTATATAATGATTGATGTCAGGCTTTTTACAGAATCATTGTGCCTTACTCTGTTTGAAAGCCTCTTTCTTTGAAGGTCCCACTTTCCATCTAGGATCTAGCCCATTTCTCTTCTCTTTGCCAATTACGTGGTCTGCTATCTTCTTTGCTCAGCCTAGTCCTGCCCTCATACTTGCTCAGATTCCCCTGTGCATCTCTGTGGCAGCTATTGCAAACCTTTTGGTCTGCAAAAGGTTTGGTCTCCAAAGTCTGTACCCCTGGGTCTCCTGAAGATGAAACTTCCTGTCATTTCACTGAGAATGCTGGGGTTTTACATGAGTGAGCCCCTTCAGCTCTTTCTTACTGTACCCCTATGCACATCTAAACTGTCAGCTCCCTCTCTCCTGGCCCATGTTCTTGATCAGTCCCATTTTATTCCTCTGGTACGTGGACTCACCCATTTTATCCATCTTTCATGAGTTCCATCCTTAACTGGAGTTGGTCAAATGCACAGATACTTACATTATCTGTTGAATACCTCCTCAGAAACTTTATACTTGCATTATTATGTCATTCCAGTAGAAGAATAACATAAGAAACACAGAAAACCTTTTGCAACCCCACATTCTCCGGTTTCTACTCTATCTCTCCCTTTTCTCTCTCAGTCAAGCTTCTGGAAAGAGTTAGACATATTCATATCTTTTTTTCATCACCTACTACTACTCATTATGAAACCCTTCAAAACATGTCTTTTACCACTACTTGAGGCTGCCTTTTTTAAAATAGAAAATTGAAATATAGTTGATACACAATCTTACATTAGTTTTAAGTGTACAGCATAGTGATCCAACTTCTCTATATGTTATGCTGTACTCACCACAAGTGTAGCTACCATCTGTCATCATGCAAAGCCATTACAACACCATTGACTATATTCCCCACACTGTATCATTTTAATCCTTGTTAGTTTTTAATTCTGTAGCTGAAAGCCTGTATCTCCCACCCACTTTCACCCATTTTATCTATCTTCCCACCAACAAACAGCAGAATCAAATCTGTAAATACAGAGAACAAACTAATGGCTGCTAGAGGGGAGAAGGATAAGAGGATGCTTTTGATAAGGTCACCAGTTTCCTCCACTCTTTCAGCTCCTTGGGCCACATGTCACCTTTACAGGTATATTTGTTTAATTTAATTTTATTTTTTCAGTGTTCCAAGATTCATTGTTTATGTACCAGACAGAGTGCTCCATGCAATCCGTACCCTCCTTAATACCCACCACCAGGCTCATGTAACCCCCACCCCCTCTCCTCCAAAATCTTGTTTGTTTCTCAGAGTCCACAGTCTCTCATGCTTCTTCTCCACCTCCAATTTTCCCCAATTCATTTTTCCTTTCCTTCTCCTAATGTCCTCCGTGTTATTCCTTATGCTCCACAAGTAAGTGAAACCATATGATAATTGACTTTCTCTTCTTGACTTAGTTCACTCAGCATAATCTCCTCCAGTTCCATCCATACAGGTCTTGAGAATGTTACCCTCAGCCTCCTTCTCTGCTCTCATCCCCTCTGAGAGCTTTAAATCCCAGCAAACCCTGATGGTGTCCATGTATCCCCTCCATTCAAGAGCCATGTGAGGGTTGGGGCAGTCAGAGTCTGTTGCAGCATGTCTGGAGAGCAACAGTCAAGGCTTGAGACCAGGCCAGGGCCTTGGGTATACAAGGCAGTGGATGGAAAGATCTTTGACACTTTTGGTGGAAAACTGATTGAGGACAGAGGCTATCTGGATATGAGGGATTTAAGGGATTATGGTTGACATCTAAGTTTCTGGTTTGGATGACTGTGCAGAGGGCAGCTCTCCTATATGAGATGGGTAACTTGAAGAAGCCAATTTGTAAGTAAGGGTGTCAAGTTTAGTTTTAGTTATGTCATATTTGAGGTGCCTGAAAGGAGATGTCTACCAGGCAGTTGGAGATAAGAGTAGGCAGCTTGGGAGAGATGCCTGGGTTGGGACCTTAATTTGGAACATGATGGTAATAGAAGCCTTAGGACTAGATGAAATATCTTGGAGACAGTGCAGGTGAGAACCACTGGCCTAGCTGTGTGCAATGCCAGGAGATAGCTGCCTGCCTTTGTTCCCTGGCAAGCAGCCTTATGTGGGGAGTTTCTGATGAACAGAATTATGTGTGGCAGGGCAGATGCAGGGTAACCAGATTGAAAGAAAGGCCTGTTCCTTGCAGAAAGGTAGCAGGCATAATGGGAGAGGGATCTGTCTCAGTGCTAGAACCTTAGAGAGGCCATAATGTTGCCATGTGCCCCCAGAGCTATCCCTATTGTGGGCTGAGGGCCACTGCTATTAGGGATGATTAGTAAGGAAGGAAGAGGTTCAAGTGGTGTTGAGCAGGGCCTGCACTGGATCTCTATCAGTGACAGGCTGCCCCAAGTCTTCTGCCTGGTATTTGCAGCCTTCCTGGGTTGGCTTGGCAGCCTCTGCCCTACTCCATTCTGGGTCCAACCTCCTCACACTAGTGTCTCTGCCATCCATGCAAAGGCCTTGCCCTTTACTGTCCCACCTGTACCCCTGCTATTCATTCACCGAACAGTGCTCCACTGAGGCCAGCTCTGATCAGTGTGAATAGTACCAGCTTTGTTTGCATTGCCTGGAACTTTCTGTCTCCATGGCCTGCTACCTCTAGGGTATAAGCAGGGATTCAGAGATGCTGGTTCTATCCCTCAGGTACCCTCATTAATATCCCAGTGTCGTAGTCCCACAGAGAGTACCAAGCGAGCAGCTCTGAGGCTGCTTGTTATTACCACTCACCACAGAGCATGGTGTGCCTGCCATCACCATGGTGACAGCTTTGGAAGCTGGAACGGGTAGATGGGGGGGATGAGGTGATGGGGAGTGGGGCAGAATTTTAGCAGTAGGGGCCATAGGCATCCTGAGGGGTGTGCTGATCATTTCTGATCAAATCTGGTGGGGCCTGCTGACCAGCCTGAGCAGGGAAGAGCTACTCTGAATCTGTTTTCCCAGCCTGTCTGACCACATGGCAAGAAACATGGCAGAATGAATGTAATCTCCTGTTTCTTTTCAGGATTTTTCCCTCTCAGGCTGCTCCTTCTTAGTCTGTTTTGTGGACACCTCCTCCTCTACTCATATCTTAAACTTTGGCATTCTCCAGAGCTCTGACTTGGTCCCTCAGTCTGTATTTTCTCTCTGTATAATCCCACCAACTTGTTCTTCAGTGCTTCCCACACCCCATCCATCTTTGAGTCTTGTCCTTTCTCCCTCCTGAATAGTTCTCCACACTGCCCACTTGTTTCAGGCTCCTTTGGCGCCATCTTCTTCAGCCACTTTGCCTCTGATCTTGCTCCCCATATAATCCAGTCTCTACATAGCAGCCAGAGGATCTTTCTGGAATATAATTCTGTTCTAGCCATGTTCCTGCTAAACCCTTCCAAGGCTCCCTGTAGCCCAAAGGAGAGAGTTCTGACTGGTACCACTGCCTATGGAGCCCATGAGAGCTTTCCCGTCTCTCCTCCTCACTCCCTGTCCCAACCATGGGCTCCTCTTTGTTCTTCAGCTTGTGTAACATTACTTGGGGGGTACTGGGGAGAATGTGAGTAGAGACAAAAGGAAGGAGCCCTAAAGACAGTACCACAGGTTGAAGAAGTCAATGAGAGATGACTCTCACCTGAGGAACATGAGCTCTGAGGTGGTCTCAGATCAGGAGAATCAGAGAGCAGGGGAGAGTAGCGGAGTGGCAGCTGCTTTGGGCCAAGGAGATACATTTCTTCCCATGGGGCAAGAGTTTGGGGGCAGTGGCTGGTTTGGAGGTACTCAGCAGCCTAAGCATGTGCCAGATACCTACAAAGCCAGGGTACCAGAAGGTGTCTTGGATATTTTTTTCTTTTTTTTAAAAATAGATTTATTTATTTATTTATTTGAGAGAGAGAGAGAGAGAGAGAGCACAAGTGGGAGGGGCAGGGAGAGGGAGAGAGAATCTCAAGCAAGCTCCATGCTGAGCATGGAGCCCAACTTGGGGCTCAATGTCAGGACCCCAAGTTCACAGCCTGAGCAAAATTAAGAGTCAGATGCTCAACCGACTGTACCACCCAGGTGTATCAACTTAGTTTTTTTTTTTTTAATCCGTTTTGTTTTGTTTTAGCTTTGATAGTTCATATATCAAAAAATTCACTGGAGTGAAAGAGAAGTAAGCACATTTTGCAATTTAGTGCTGTTTGCCTTTTAAATCACCTGGCAGAGTGGAGACAGCACCTTCATCTTCTTAGTGTCTAGAGCCTGGAACTTAGGCAAGGCTGAATCCCCCTGTCCTACATTGCCGTAGCAGTACCCAAGAATGCTGGGGTTTTCCAGGTGAGCCCTGGTTCTGTTCTAACTGCTCACTTGCACCTCCTCTGCCTTACATGGTATCCAAGATCCTCTGTGACTTCCTCTTTGCCATCTCCCTGACAGGTGAGGATACTGGTTGTACATGGAGGATGACAGAAAAATCCAATGGTGTGAAGAGTTCCACAGCCAATAACCACAACCACCACGCACCTCTGGCCATCAAGGCCAATGGCAAAGATGACCACAGATCCAGTAGTAGGTGAGTCTGCTGAGGCTGGATCATTTCAGAGATGGCCTGGTAAGCTTCTACTTTCTCCCAGCTCTGCCTCATTATCACAGAGCAAACCATCTTTTGGCTTAAGGATACCCTCTAAAAAGGGACTGTGGGATTTCTAGGTACCTCCCAGGAGAGAAAAGTGCTGATAGGAGACAAAGTATGCTCAGAGAAACCCTGGTCATCTCTGCTCCTTCCTCTATAGGCCCCAGTCTGCAGCTGACGATGACACCTCCTCAGAACTGCAGAGGCTGGCAGAGATGGATGCCCCCCAGCGGGGGAGGGGTGGCTTCCATAGGTGAGTTCCAGTACTGCATTCCTGCTGCCTGTTTCTGTCCATGGGGCCTGTCAGAGTGGCTAGAATAACTCACCTTGTCTTAATCGCAGTGAGCCTTTCTGCTAGGAACCCTGGGAAGGATTTTTCTCTTGAGGAGACTCCTGTGAGCAAGCTGGGAGTAATCAGTGGAGTATTGCCTTCAGAGTTGTCTTTCTCACTATTGGGAGAGGGGGGAAGAATTGTTCCCCCCAAAAAAAGGGGTCTAGATAGAGGGTCCTGAGGTCTGCAGCCCGGAGTCATAGGCTCCATAGGGAAATCAGGAAGCCTGGGTCAATCTTCCTCCTGGCCTGTGCTCCATTAGCACAACCTTTATCTTGCCCTGGAGATCACTATCTGTTCACCACAATCAACTGAGATGGCACCTCTGACAGGAAGTCTTCCAAGAGCAAGAGCTTGCTCCTTAGGCTGCATTTAGAGTCATACCTAAACCCCAGACCCCTGGCCTTAGTGCTGGCCTCAGTGCTGGCCTCCATCCCAACTCAGCATGGGGGATATCATAGACTGGCCTGTTTCCAAGGTCCCTTCTCCATCTCCCTCACCAGATAGTGAGCTCTTGAGTCCACATTCTTTCTGAACAGCATGATTCTCCTCTCTGGCTCATGTTTCCTCTCATCTCTAGGATTGTCCGCCTGGTGGGGATCATCAGAGAGTGGGCCAACAAGAATTTTCGTGAGGAGGAACCTCGTCCTGACTCATTCCTTGAGCGTTTCCGTGGGCCTGAGCTCCAGACCGTGACAACACAGCAAGGGGATGGCAAAGGCAACAAGGACAATGAGGACAAGAACACAAAGTATAGCTGTCCAGCTTGTAGGACTAGCAGCGCTATCAAGCATGAAATTGTAGGGCTTGGTGGGATTTCTTATGCCACTGACAGAGGAAGACTAGGGTCTATACCAAGCCTTGCCATAGCAGGGAAAGGAGTTGGCAGGGGAGACATCCATCCTATGGTTTTAACTCTAGTACACTTCCATTGTCCCTGTTCACAGCCTTTCCAACATCCAGGGGCCAATTACCATGGGAACTCCTGGTAGCTTTTCTTCCGCTAGCTGCCCCTCACCAGATGTCCTCTTGCTGATCATGAAACAAACAACAAGGGCACCTGAATGTGTGCCAGCCCCAGTCTCAGTTCCTGTAGTCAGTAAATGCAGAAGAGGGTGCATTTAGGGAGTGCTGCTGAGAGTATGAACACATCAGCCCTAATGTCAGTACAGAGGTGGGCCTTTGAGGAGGCCATACTGGGGGCTGGCTGGCTAGGTAAGGCCTAGGAACAACTGAGGAGGAGGGATTGGGGAGGATGGAGAAGGTAGAGCTGGAGGGTCGTTCTTTGAGGAAATGAGTTGGCAAATGGGGATGTCTGGCCAAGCCGACATTCCCCACTTCTGGCCAGTGGAGGAAAAGAGCTTTTGCCAAGCTAGGATGTAGCATTTGGGAAAGCAGTTTGGGAGATGGAGGCCAGGGACCTAACAGGGAGGGTGGAGTGGGCAGGATGCATGTGGCACTTACTTTCTTGGAGAGCCTCTCTCTTCCCAGGAGAGATATGGAAACAGGTTCTGAGACCTTATTACCATCCTGTGGAAGTCCCTCCTCTGGTCCTGAAGCCCACTCCACTGAAAAGACTGCCCCTTGCCATGCCATGCCCTCTGGGCAAGAGGCCTCCAGAAGGCATGGGAAACAATGGGTCTATGTGGGATTAAAATAGGAAGGGGGTGACCCTTGCCCATCTGGGCTCTACTCAGATGCCTAGTACCAAGTTGTGGCTCCCTGAAAATGGGGCCCTGAGCCAAGCCAGTCCTGTACACCGTCTTAAGCATTATTTTTCAAAGGACCCGTGGCCTCTGGGAACTGGGGTGCTGCCACATTAAGGACCCAGTCCCCAAGCCTGGCCTCTGTCTATCTCCTCAGGAAGAAATTTGAGCTATTTGTCTTGGATCCAGCTGGAGACTGGTACTACCGCTGGCTATTTGTCATTGCTATGCCTGTCCTCTACAACTGGTGCCTCCTGGTGGCCAGGTGAGCAGGGAGGGATCTGGAAGAGAGTGTTCAAACATCCCAGGGCACAGGCCTTGGGGTTGAGAGTACACCAGTCCCAGCTGTGGATACAGAGCTCAACCAACCCAGCCTTCTTTCTGGATTCTGGGCTTGCCAATAACACCTCCCTCTGCCCTATTAACCCCCAAATGCCCTCTACTTCCCAACTTAATATGCTACCAAAGCTTCATGTCTACCTTCCCTGGTATCTGTTCCTACTTCTCCATTTACAACAAATTGTCCTGGATAAGGCCACCCTCCTCTCTCCCTGAGACAACTACAATAGCCTTGCCCTCATTTCTTGTAGGCACTCTTGCCCCCTCCAAAAATCCTTCACACTAGCAACTAGTGTGGTTGGTAGAAACTGGAATTTGTTTACATCAGTTCCTCCTCACAAACCCTCCAATGGCCCCCTATTGCTCACAGGATGAAGTTGAAGCCCTCAGAGTGAACGTCAAGGCCCTTTGGACTTGGCCTTCTCCTTGGTTCCACCTTCTGGACATACCCCAGCCCCAGCATTCACTACTCTTGGGTCATAACATGCTGTTTCCTCAAGAGAAAATTCCCTTTCCCCATTTTTAGCCTGTGGAGATTCTTCTTGCAGTTTCATTTCCAAAGCCACTCTCTACAGGTGGCTTTCCTTGACATCATTTCCCACCTCACCCCATCTCCCACTTCAGTTATTCATTCAGCAAGGGTTTGACTGAGCACCCATTGGATGCCAGGTTCTGTGCTAAGTGCCAGGGATAATGTGGTGAATAAGACACATAAGGTCTCTGCTATCTTGGAGCTCTTAAGCTAGTGGGAGACACTGGCAGTAAACATGAGCAAAACAGATGCCCAAGGGACTTGAGGCAGGAAGCTACTATAGAAAGGACAGTCCATGTAGACCCCTCTGAGGAGGTGACACCTTAGCAGAGACCTTAATAGTGAGAGGGAATCAGTTATTTAGATGTCTGAGGCTGGTGAAAGGAACATTCTGAGGAGGGGGAACAAATGCTAAGACCCTGTCTCAGGATGACCTAGTGTGGCCGGAGGACTTCAAGTGAACATCAGGCAGGCACAGGACTATTCTGTAGGTTTGTGCACCAGGGGAGGGGGCTGGGGTTTTATCCGAAGTGTGACCAAGTAGTCAGAATTAACTGCTCTTCCATTTGACTAGTACACTCATTGGGTCATCATCCTGGGTTCTATCTCCTATTCTACTCTCCTCTTTAGGTCCTTATCCATTCAATCACCAAGACTTGTCAATTTCTCCTAAAACTCCTGAAGTCTCCAAACTCTTCATTCCCACTGCCTCTAGGTTAACCTTAGGTACTATCTTCTCTCTCACTTGGACTGGCCAGTTGTCTATGTTGGGTTCTCAATAGGTATTGGTTACAGAAATGGGCATGGAGACTATTTAGCTGTGTATTATATTTCATACTTTCAGTGACTCATTTTTCATTCAACTCATACCTGTCAAATTCTGGTGCTCTGGGCTAGGGCATAAGGCATGCAGTAATGACTAAGAGGTGGTCTCTGTCTTTTTGGAACTCATGGTCCAGTGGATGAGAGATAAGTGATGGTCAGTGTAGAAGTCTATTTAAGGATGTCTATGTAATAATAAGGATTGGAGTAGAAGTTGCTTTTCAATAAGTTTCTTCATGATATTAAACTGATGGCGATTGGTCAGTGTCCCTGGTAGCCATCCCAAGCCCTTTGCTCAGTGGGAACTCAGTTTGAGGCCTCCAGAAGGCCTTGGCTGACTTTGAGTATAAAGTCCATTCCTGTCTTCCTGCAGAGCTTGCTTCAGTGACCTACAGAAAGGCTACTATCTAGTGTGGCTGGTGCTGGACTACTTCTCAGACGTAGTGTATATCACCGACCTCTTCATTCGATTGCGCACAGGTATGTGAGCAACTGGGTTGCATACACAGGAGCATGACCCATAGGTCCCAAGTCCCGAGTCCACATTTTTAAGAAGCCTTCTTGACACAGTGTTGGACTTAACTGCCTAGCTGGGACCTGGGTTGGTGTCTGCTTCTCTTTGAACCTCACAGTCACCATGTGCTTAGTGAGGTTCAGACCTGGGGGTCATCTTTTGAGGTCCTTCAGGCCAGCTCTGCTAGTGAGTTTCCTATACCTCTCCTTGGGAAGCAGGGTTCAGTGCACAGTTTGTCCCTTGCTGAGCATTAGCCGATTGGGAGGGATAGACCTGAGGGCAGAGCTGATATACTGGTTTGCATCTCTACTAGGTTTTCTGGAGCAGGGGCTGCTGGTCAAAGATCCTAAGAAGTTGCGGGACAACTATATCCACACTCTACAGTTCAAGCTGGATGTGGCTTCTATCATTCCCACAGACCTGATCTATTTTGCTGTGGGCATCCACAGCCCTGAGCTGCGCTTTAACCGCCTGTTACACTTTGCCCGCATGTTTGAATTCTTTGACCGCACTGAGACACGCACCAGCTACCCCAACATCTTCCGAATCAGCAACCTGGTCCTCTACATCTTGGTCATCATCCACTGGAATGCCTGCATTTACTATGCCATTTCCAAGTCCATTGGCTTTGGGGTTGACACCTGGGTTTATCCCAACATCACTGACCCTGAGTATGGCTACCTGGCTAGGGAATACATCTACTGCCTTTACTGGTCTACCCTGACACTCACCACCATTGGGGAGACACCACCCCCTGTAAAGGATGAGGAGTACTTATTTGTCATCTTTGACTTCCTGATTGGTGTCCTCATCTTTGCCACTATTGTGGGAAATGTGGGCTCCATGATCTCCAACATGAATGCCACCCGGGCTGAATTTCAGGCCAAGATTGATGCTGTCAAACATTACATGCAGTTCCGAAAAGTCAGCAAGGAGATGGAAGCCAAGGTCATTAAGTGGTTTGACTACCTGTGGACCAATAAGAAGAGTGTGGATGAGAGGGAAGTTCTCAAGAACTTGCCAGCCAAGCTGAGGGCTGAGATAGCCATCAATGTCCATCTATCCACACTCAAAAAAGTGCGCATCTTCCAGGATTGTGAGGCTGGCCTGCTGGTGGAGCTGGTATTGAAACTCCGTCCTCAAGTCTTCAGCCCTGGAGATTACATTTGCCGCAAGGGGGATATTGGCAAGGAGATGTACATAATCAAGGAAGGCAAATTGGCAGTAGTGGCAGATGATGGTGTTACTCAATATGCCTTGCTCTCAGCTGGTAGTTGCTTTGGAGAGATCAGTATCCTTAACATTAAGGGCAGCAAAATGGGCAATCGACGCACAGCCAATATCCGTAGCATTGGTTACTCAGATCTCTTTTGCTTGTCCAAGGATGATCTTATGGAAGCTGTGACTGAATACCCTGATGCCAAGAAGGTCTTGGAGGAGAGGGGCCGGGAGATCCTGATGAAGGAGGGGCTTCTGGATGAGAATGAGGTGGCAGCCAGCATGGAAGTAGATGTGCAGGAGAAGCTAGAGCAGCTGGAGACCAACATGGAGACCTTGTACACTCGCTTTGGCCGCCTGCTGGCTGAGTACACAGGAGCCCAGCAGAAACTCAAGCAGCGCATTACGGTTCTAGAAACCAAGATGAAGCAGAACAATGAAGAGGATTACCTGTCAGATGGGATGAACAGCCCTGAGCCAGCTGCTGCTGTTGAGCCATAAGAGCTTGGGCTCAACTGTCTTCCCAGCCTTGGCCTTGACTGCAGGAACTAGAAGAGCTGTGCTGGTATCCATATTTGTATGCATTATCCTCTTGAATTCTCCCTGAAGCCTCTCTGTACCAGGCTTTTGGCTCAATCATCTAGGAGTCCTCCTCCAAGTCCAGTTAACCAAGCTTATGCACAGTGCAGACCATGTTGGCTCAGCTTCCAGGAGCTTTAACCTGTCCAAGTCTGAGGAAAGAAGAAAGGAGCAGCTGAACTCTGCTGCTTTCTTGGGGTCTTTCTTGGGGCTGGGAGCCTGGGCAATGATCTTCTCTGAAGAAGTCCTTCTGCAGGACACTGTGCACCTTACTGCAGATCTGCCCTCTTTCCAGGCTCTTTTGCATATAGATGCTTCCCACTTGGTTCTGGTCCTTGTTTTTCTAATATGTGCTCTGAATACCCCCATTTCCCTGCACATGTATGCAGTTCACAAAATGACTGCAGACAGTTAGCATAGATGCTGTGTCTGTCTCCCAGGGCAAGGGAAGGAAGGTGGCAGGTAGGAGTGTGTTCACTCAGGGCTTCCTCTCCATCAGGCACTCCAAGTCCTGCTCTGTTCATCCACCTGAATGTTGCCAGCCACTTGGGCTACAGACATCATAATTCTCTTGGTTCCTGGTCCATTCCAGGGCAAGGAGTGAGGAGCAACGAAATGCCAACTAGAGAAGGAGGTGGGTGGGAGCTCTAGCCATCACCCTTCTGTACAGAGCATTATTGAAGAAGTCCTGAGGCCACCCTTCTATACAGAGCATTACTGAAATAGTCCTGAGGCTGGCTGTATATAGGAGACTCTTCAAGTTCAGATCTTTAGTAGAGGTACCTGCAAGTTAATAAATTCATTCGAACTAGTTGTGGTTATTGCTCGACTCTGCTATTCATATTCTTTCCCTTTCTCCCCTCTTTTTTCCTCTTATCCAGGACTCAACCTGCCTGGAACACTCTCTGTTGTCTTCTGCTGCCTAAGCTCCACTGGTCCTTCAGGACTCAGCTCAGGCATCACCTTCTTGGAGAAGGTTCCCAATTAGGCAGTCAGTTGCTCCCTCTCTAGACTCCCACAGCACTTGCAAGTCTATGTCCTGGCTCTTTTCATGCTGTGTGGTTGGTTTTGACAGAACTGGTTTCCCCTCCAGACTGTGGGCTCTTTGAGGGCAGGCCCAGGACCGTCTCCCCCTCACTGCTTTGACTGCAGCCTCAGGGACATCCCTGGCCCAGAGGAAGCTTTCAGAAAATGCTTACTCACTGGGGCAATGAGCAAACACACTGAACTCCTGTTTCCATTTGCCAGTAGCTGGGTCTTGACAGAAACACTAGCTAGCTACATCTGGGGATTTGCAGAGTATCTTCTGGAGGAGCAGATACTTGAGTGGGTACCACCAGATGATTAGGAACCCAAAGAACAAATGTAAATTAGTGGGCAAGAAGCTCTAGGTGCAGACTCAGATGCTCTTGTGCCTACCTCTTACCTCTATCTACCTACCAACCTATCTGTCTATGATCTATCTCTCTATGTCTCTATCTATTAATCATGGTAGAATATACATCAAATTTACCATATTAACTATTTTAAGTGTACAGTTTCATAGTGTTAGGTACATTCACATTGTTGTGAAACAAATTTCCAGAATATTTTCATCTTCCCAAACTGAAACTGTGCCCATCAAACAACAGCTCTCCATTTTTCCCTCCCTGCTAGCACCTGGCAGCCACCATTCTAATTTGTTTCTATGACTTAACTACTTTAGATACCCCATGTAAGTGGTAGGATACACTATTTATCCCTTTGTGATAGGCTTATTTCACTTATCATAATGTCCTTAAAGTTCATGTATGTTATAGCATGTTTTAGACCACATTTTTTTTATCCATTCATCCATTGATGGACACTTGAGTTGTTACCATTTTCTGGTTACTGTGAATTATGCTGCTATGCACATGAATACACAAATATCTGCTCAAGTTCTTGCTTTCACTTCTTTTGAGAAGATACCCAGAAGTGGAATTTCTGAATCACAGTAATTCTATTTTTAATTTTTTGAGGGCCCATCATACTGTCTCCCATAGCAACTGTACCATTTTACATCCCCTCTAATGGTGCACTAGGATTCTAACTTCTTTACACTCTCATCAATACTTGTTTCCTTTTTATAAAAAAATTTTTTTATAATAGTCATCTGAATGGGTGTGGGTGGTATCTCATTGTAGTCTTAATATTCATTTCCCTGGTAAATAGTGATCTAGAGCGTCTCTTCATATGCTTGTTGGCCATTTTTATATCTTTTTTGGAAAAATGTCTATTTAGTCCTTTCCAAATTTTTAAATCATGTTTGTTTCGTTTTTTTTCGTATTGAGTTGTAGGAGTTCTTTATATATTCTGGGTATTAGCCCATATCAGGTATATTATTTGCAATTCCTCCCCCCTTTCCATAGGTTGCTTTTTCACTGTTCATTGTGTCCACTGACACACAGAAGTTTTTAATTTTTATGTAGTCCAATTTGCCTGGGTGTAGTTGTCATCATTGATCTTCATTGGAATTCATCCTTTATCCAGACTTCTTTTACATTTGATGTAATTTCTTGGCCTCTTCCCTACCTTACAGTAACAAATCCAGGGACAGACTCATTTGGAGGGATATGTAGCATTACCCATGCTTAGACCTGATCCCTGGGAGTGGCAGAAGTAGGGAGACAACATTCATGATGGAACAACATTCTGCATATGTTCTCCCTTTGAGTGCTGGGCTGGAAGAAAGGGCTCTAAGTCCCATCACTTCATTAGAGGCTGAGCCACTGGGAAGCGGGGCTCTTGGGGGCCCAACCAGTTGCTTGCCCAAATGATCATAACTAAGGCTACATTAAGGAGCTCAGTTTCTCTACATGCTGGAACCAAGGGTAGATATTAGTTTTGTTGCCTAGAATGGCACTGGGCCCAGAAGAATGGGATGACTGCACTGAAAATATTCCTTTGGTTTTAGCAAGAAATCTGCAGCCTTTTCCCCTGGAGCCTGGTTCACTCTCTGTCCAGCCCCAATGGATACCTGAGTTTCAGCCCACATCAATCTAGCAGACATTGAATCTTGGACCTAGTTTTCTGCAGTGCAAAGTAGGTGACTCATCTGGGTTGTCTAGGGAGCCCACTGGATTGAGATGCAGGATTTAGGGCTCTGCTCCCACTCTCTCTCCAGACATCTTCGAGTCTAATCACCTTTTGCAGTGCCTTGAATATCTATGTTCTCTTAGGTTTCTAGGACATTTTTCATGCTGTTCCCTTTGCCTGGATCACTCTTTTCTGTGTTTTCTTCCTCTGAGACTCAGTTCAGGGGCCTCTTCTCTGAGGCCTACCATAGCCTTCTATGTGAGACTGTCCTGAACACTGGACTGTGTTTATCTAGTAGTTGGTTTCTTCTCATCTAAACACAGTTTGTTTGAGAAAAAGATGAAAGAGTTACAGAAGAAAAATCCATGAAGCTTGGAGTGTGTGAGTAAGTGAATGTGTGTGTGTGTGTGTGTGTCTGTGCATGTGTATGCACAGACACACACACACACCTACCTGTGTGAACACTTTTGTAGATGTAGTGTGGATGCCTGTGTGAGCATCTGGATGTCAGGGTCTCTTTCTGTGTCCCCCCCCACTCCAGTCCCCTCCCATGACTCTCTCCTGCCTGTTGCTGGCCACCACCCCCGCTTCTCTCCCGTAACTGGCTATAATTTAAGAACTGAAGTACCTTTTCCATTATGTGTTGTATTTATTCAGCATAGTCTGATGTTCCCTGCTCTTAATTTTAAAATATTTGAATTGAAATGTTCTTTATTTTCCTCTGAAGATACCTACTTAAGGTAAATTGCCCTATTTGTATATGGCTATCAATGTCCTTTTCTCTGCATTGGTGACCTTCTATAGAAAGCAAAAGTTCCTGCTCCTACCCACCACTCTCCCTCCCTTTTTGGTCTGACCCTTGGTGGCTTCAGTTGGCTGGCAGACTGCTGCCCCCACTTCAGCCCAGCTTGAGTCCCAGCCTCAGCAGCACCTATTTGTTCCTTAGCCTTGAGCCTAAAGCTAATTTGACCCCTTCCCCTTCCCTTGAAAAGAGGCTAAGGTAGAGGGTCCCCCACTTCTGCGAACCTTGGAGATGAGCTCAGAAGCCCCCAGTGCACAGAGAACCCAGCCACCAGAGGGCGCATGGACCTAAGAAAAAGGTTGTGGGCTCTGCCCTGTGAAACCCCCTACCAAGCCGAGGGCTGAGCAGGGTTTATTGAGGCAGTTAGGTGGCTACCCTCAGGGCCTCACTGAGCTGTACGACCAGATCTTCCTTTCCGAATGCATTACTGCAATCCCTTCGAATGCCCTCGGAGGCTTCTGAGTGCCAAAGCCAATGGCTGAATTCAAGTCTGTGTATGCTAGATGCCCAGACTTTGTTGGGGGTTGGGCATGGAGAAAATGTCAGTGTTGAACTTCAAGGGGACCTGGAACTATGTTTGTCATTATTAATTTTAATGTGTATTGAGAAAAAATACCAGTTGTCTATGAAAGCCTTGATGTTATGAATATTACTGCTTAACTATGGAGTTAAAGAAAAAAGTGAACTGATTTAGGGTTGATTTAAAGAAAATGATTATATGAATAAATGTTCCAATGGCTCATGGAGGGAGTGACCAAATAATGGTGAGTATCCAAATGCCTACCTAATACCACTAAGGCATTTCAAAATCAACAGCATCATAACTCACCTTTTGCTGTTTTTCTTCTAAACCAGCTCCCTCCCATCCTCCTCATGTCAATAATGGCTTGTCCACCATTCCAGTTTCTCAGGCCAAAACCATTGAAATCATCCTGGACTTACCTTTTCCCTCATCCAGTAAGTATATCCAACCAGCCAGGAAATAGTCTCTGCTTAACTTTTAAAAATTGTTTTTTTTAATTTTTAAAGATTTTATTTATTTATTTTACATATATATATATATATATATATATATATATATATAGAGAGAGAGAGAGAGAGAGAGAGAGAGCAATCAGGGGGAGCAGCAGAGATTGAGGGAGAAGCAGACTCCCTGCTGAGCAGGGAGCCTGATGCAGCACTCGACTCCAGGAACCTGGGATTATGACCTGAGCCGAAGGCAGACGCTTAACTGACTGAGCCACCCAGATGCCCCTCTGCTTAACTTTCAAAGTAAAGTCAGAATCTACGTACCTCTCTTACTTCCACTGGTCCCACCCTGGTCTAAGCCACCATAAGTTCTCTTGTAGATGCCTGCAGTGGCCTTCAGACTAGTGTCCTTGTTTCTATCTTGTCTCCCTGAAATTCTTTCCATTTCCCTTCTTAAAACCTCCCAATGCTTTCCCATTATTCCTGTAATAAAATCCAAACTCATAGAAATTTTTGGATTATTTGCTCCAACTCTTTGAAAAATACCAGTGGAATTTTGATCGGAATGGCATTAAAAGTATCGATTGCTCTAGGCAGTATAGACATCTTAACAATGTTGATTCTTCCGATCCAAGAGCATGGAACGGTCTTCCATCTTTTTGTGTCTTCTTCAATTTCTTTCATGAGTGTTCTGTAGTTCCTCGAGTACAGATCCTTTACCTCTTTGGTTAGATTTATTCCCAGGTATCTTATGGTTCTTGGTGCTATAGTAAATGGCATCGATTCTCTAATTTCCCTTTCTGTATTTTCATTGTTAGTGTATAAGAAAGCCACTGCTTTCTGTACATTGACTTTGTATCCTGCCAGGTTACTGCCACGTTACTGAATTGCTGTATGAGTTCTAGTAGTTTGGGGGTGGAGTCTTTTGGGTTTTCCATATAAAGAATCATGTTATCTGCGAAGAGAGAGAGTTTGACTTCTTCCTTGCCAATTTGGATACCTTTTATTTCTCTTTGTTGTCTGATTGCTGTTGCTAGGACTTCTTTTTTTTTAAGATTTTATTTATTTATTTGACAGAGAGATCACAAGCAGGCAGAGAGGCAGGCAGAGAGAGAGGAGGAAGCAGGCTCCCTGCTGAGCAGAGAGCCTGATGCGGGGCTCGATCCCAGGACTCTGAGATCATGACCTGAGCCAAAGGCAGCGGCTTAACCCACTGAGCCACCCAGGCGCCCCGCTAGGACTTCTAATACTATGTTGAACAAGAGTGGTGAGAGTGGGCATCCTTGTCGTGTTCCTGATCTCAACGGGAAGGCTGCAAGCTTTTTCCCATTGAGGATGATATTTGCTGTGGGTTTTTCATAGATAGATTTGATGAAGTTCAGTAATGTTCCCTCTATCCCTATACTTTGAAGCGTTTTAATCAGGAACAGATGCTGGATTTTGTCAAATGCTTTTTCTGCATCAATTGAGAGGACCATGTGGTTCTTCTCTCTTTTCTTATTAATTTGTTCTATCACATTGATTGATTTGCGAATGTTGAACCATCCTTGTAGCCCAGGAATGAATCCCACCTGGTCATGGTGGATAATCTTTTTAATGTGCTGTTGGATCCTGTTTGCTAGGATCTTGTTGAGAATCTTAGCATCCATATTCATCAGTGATATTGGTCTGAAATTCTCCTTTTTGGTAGGGTCTTTGCCTGGTTTGGGGATCAGGGTAATGCTGGCTTCATAGAAAGAGTCTGGAAGTTTTCCTTCTGCTTCAATTTTTTGAAACAGCTTCAAGAGAATAGGTGTTATTTCTTCTTTGAAAGTTTGGTAGAATTCCCCAGGGAATCCATCAGGTCCTGGGCTCTTGTTTTTTGGGAGGTTTTTGATCACTGCTTCAATCTCCTTACTAGATATCGGTCTATTTAGGTTGTCGATTTCTTCCTGGTTTTCAAAGAGCTGGAGCAAATAATCCAAAAATTTGTATGGAACCAGAAGAGACCCCAAATCACTAAGGAAATGTTGAAAAACAAAAATAAAACTGGGGGCATCACGTTACCTGATTTCAAGCTTTACTACAAAGCTGTGATCACCAAGACAGCATGGTACTGGCATAAAAACAGACACATAGACCAGTGGAACAGAGTAGAGAGCCCAGATATGGACCCTCAACTCTATGGTCAGTTAATCTTTGACAAAACAGGAAGAAATATACAGTGGAAAAAAGACAGTCTCTTCAATAAATGGTGCTGGGAAAACTGGGCAGCTATATGTAGAAGAATGAAACTCGACCATTCTCTTACACCATACACAAAGATAAACTCAAAATGGATAAAAGGCCTCAACGTGAGACAGGAATCCATCAGAATCCTAGAAGAGAACATAGGCAGTAACCTCTTCAATATCAGCCACGACAACTTCTTTCAAGATATGTCTCCAAAGGGGCGCCTGGGTGGCTCAGTGGGCTAAGCCTCTGCCTTCAGCTCAGGTCGTGATCTCAGGGTCCTGGGATCGAGCTCCGAGTAGGGCTCTCTGCTCAGCAGGGAGCCTGCTTCCTCCCTCTCTCTCTGCCTGCCTCTCTGCCTACTTGTGATCTCTGTCTATCAAATAAATAAATAAAAATCTTTTAAAAAACCTTAAAAATAAAATAAAAATACATTAATTGGAATTTAAAAAAATATGTCTCCAAAGGCAAAAGAAACAAAAGCCAAAATAAACTTTTGCGACTTCATCAAAATCAAAAGCTTCTGCACAGCAACGGAAACAGTCAAGAAAACAAAGAGGCAACCCACGGAATGGGAGAAGATATTTGCAAATGACAGTACTGACAAAAGGACTCCTCAAACTGAACACACACAAAACAGATAATCATATCAAAAAATGGGCAGAAGATATGAACAGACACTTCTCCAATGAAGACATACAAATGGCTATCAGACACATGAAAAAATGTTCATCATCACTAGTCATCAGGGAGATTCAAATTAAAACCATCTTGAGATACCACCTTACACCAGTTAGAATGGCCAAAATTAGCAAGACAGGAAACAACATGTGTTGGAGGGGATGTGGAGAAAGGGGAACCCTCTTACACTGTTGGTGGGAATGCAAGTTGGTGCAGCCACTTTGGAGAACAGTGTGGAGATTCCTCAAGAAATTAAAAATAGAGCTTCCCTATGACCCTGCAACTGCACTACTGGGTATTTACCCCAAAGATACAGATGTAGTGAAAAGAAGGGCCATCTGTACCCCAATGTTTATAGCAGCAATGGCCATGGTCGCCAAACTGTGGAAAGAACCAAGATGCCCTTCAATGGACAAAAGGATAAGGAAGATGTGGTCCATATACACTATGGAGTATTATGCCTCCATCCGAAAGGATGAATACCCAACTTTTGTAGCAACATGGACGGGACTGGAAGAGATTATGCTGAGTGAAATAAGTCAAGCAGAGAGAGTCAATTATCGTATGGTTTCACTTATTTGTGGAGCATAACAAATAGCATGGAGGACATGGGGAGTTAGGAGAAGGGAGTTGGGGGAAATTGGAAGGGGAGGTGAACCATGAGAGACTATGGACTCTGAAAAGCAATCTGAAGGGTTTGAAGAGGTGGGGGAGTGGGAGCTTGGGGGAACCAGGTGGTGGGTATTAGAGAGGGCACGGATTGCATGGAGCACTGGGTGTGGTACAAAAGCAATGAACACTGTTATGCTGAAAATAAATTAAAAAAATGATTAAAAAAAAATCCAAACTCGTGACTGTGGTGTTCAGGTCCTGTCTGTTATAGGCCCAGGTCAAGTCTCTGACCTTGCCTGCTCTTTCTCTCCTCCTCCTTCTCTCTGCCCCAAGCCCTCCACTCTTCTTTTAATTCCTCCCATACTTCTGCCAAGCTTCTTCTTATCTTGGTGGTCTGGCATTTACTGTTCCTCTGCCACGATCTCTCTTCCTCTAGACCTTGCCATGACCAGTTCTTTGTCTCATGGCTCAGAAGTAGCCCTCACAGAGATCCACATCAAAAACAGTGCCCACGTCTTGTCTATGGGATTCACAGAGCCTTCCCCATAGCCGAAGATCCTTGGGGTTAGAAGTGTGGCTAAGAACTTGGTCCTTAGAGGGCCCTACTAAAAGTAGAGCTCTGCAAACCAAACAGAGAGCTAGAGTAGGCTGGCATGGGATGCCATCTGATTCCAACAGGAAGAATGGCTTACCATACTGACTATGGGTTCTGCTGCAGGTCACCTTCCCCTGGCATGGACTGAGCTGCCATCTACTAAGTAATTTTTCTTGGAGAAAAGGCAGACATTTCCTTGGAAGGATAACCTAGCCCTCACTTAAGACCCAACATCAAGCCAGCTACAGCTGGCACCATTTGGGAGGGTGATGAAGATGTGCTTCTAGTTAAAAGGCTTGCTAAGCACAGGTCCAAAGCGGCTTAGTGCTGTGGCTGGCACCAGGGCCAGGCCTGTGTAGGATCTGATAGGGGTACTGGCCTGGGAGCCCAGGAATTTTAGGTAGGTTCTATTCCACCCCTATTTTCTAGAGACATGGAAATTTCTACCCTTGGGAACATGAGGCATAGCACAGTGGGAGAGTTGAGGAAGAAGGCATTAAATCCTTATTTCTAATCAAACTGGCTCCTCCAGGTTTGTTGACACCTTGTTCCTTTCCAGAACTTTTTACCTACTTATACTTTCAGGGTTCAAACTTTGCACTGCTCTAAGGGGGTCTGGGCAAACTGTTATTTTGCTTTCCATATACAGCTTTGTCCCAGAGTACTTGATATTTGCCTAGGGCCTTGAAGGATGCAGAGGAGCTATTTTGGCAAGGAGGATGGTGTGTCAAGTCCAAAGATTCAACTGGGCAAGGATGCAGAAGACCAAGGCCAAGGGCCTCAGTTTGTGGCTGGAGTGGAGCATGAACCTGATGTTCCCTTGAGTTCCATAGACCCTGGGGATTAACTTGGTCTCACTGGCTGAACTTGGATGAGTGTCTTTCCCTTTTGGGCTCAACTTCCCACCTATTTTTAAAAAATCCTTTGAAGCCCTTCAGAGGAAGGGAGGGCATGAGTTTGTTTTATTTCAACTCATACCCTTGTTTCACCCAAGTTTCTGTAACTGTTAACTTTCAGGCAGACCTTCAGAGTTGCCAGTTTCTATGGATCAATGTATTTAATTAGATACATTTTCTTGTTTCTCCTTTATTGGATTGAGTAAGAAAATTAAATTGGGCAATTTGTTGTTAGGTTATTTAAATGCCAACTCAGTTACATAATCTGGGCTTGTGCCACATCAGAGGCCTTCCAACTTCTTCCTGGAGTGGTAGAATCAGAGGCTCGCTGGAGAAATATGTATCCCTGGAATTTGTAGGTTGATCCTCTGGCTTTTAAGGGTCTGAAGCCCTGGGGCATAGCCTGACTCTTTGCCAGTCTAAGAGGGCAGGGTAGGTGGTTAGAGAGGCTTCAGAGCTAGTGTTGGGTGGAAGCAGTGGTAAAATGTTAGTAATCAGAAGTTACTATCATTGCCCATGAACAAATGTCTGCTTTGAATTTGCAGCCTGTTTTCATATCTGTATAATTAGTAAGGTCTCCGGAGACCCTTCTGTTCTGGCTTTTTGGAGAACTCTGGCTCTAGGGAGGTGAGGACTGTCCAGTGCTGGAGCGGGGAGAAGCCTTTGGGACCCAGGTCCTGGAGTCCAAGAGAGGTGGGGTGAGCAGAGGCTGGTGGAGATGAGCTGCAGCCTGGGCCAGGGTCTGGAAGGTGCTGGTTGGCCAGGCTCTCTCGGGTTCAAGATCGCTCAGCCAGCTGCTGTTCCACCTCTGGCCGCAGAGCATGGTGGGGGCGCTCTCGCGCCGCGAGTGGACCTTAGAAACGCGGTTTCCAAGGTCTTGCCCATCCTTCGCGTCGCAGAACCCCTTTTGCGGAACTCGGACCGCAGGGCCCCGGGGTACCCCAAGACTCCCAGGCGAGAATGAGTTTGAGCGAGGTGAGAAGTGCAGCTGCAGGCACAGGGCATGGCAGGAAGAAGTTCTCCAGGGGCCTCCTCAGGTCTTCCCATCACTTCCACATAGGATCCCCTCCCACTCTTTCACCCCCTACCCCCGCCCCCGCCCCCCTCTCACTGAGACCTTGACCACGTCTGCCAGTGCCACAGTGCCACTCGCAGGGCCATTGTTGGTAACCCATTCTCTTTTTTGCCCAAGGAAAGGCAGGGTAGGTGTAGCTGTGGGACATTTCCTTCTGGGACCTGCTCTGAGAGGTAATGGGGCTGTAGCCACTAGGCCACTTTCTTGGCTCCTGGGACCCTAAGAGTCAGCAGGCAAGTCTGTAGACAGGCTGCCCAGACCTGTTGAATTCAGGAAGGCATTGACAAGATGTGACAGGCGTATAAGGACAATGGCTGGAGGGCTGAGGCAGAAGCTGGGGACAGGCATTGGGGGCACTGGGCTTGATAAATAACATTAACAAGGCGACAACCTGAGCAGGCAAATTGGGAATGCAGACAGGGCTCCGTGACTGCACTGGCTGTCTGCCTGTGAGTCACCTCTGCAGATCGATTTCATCGCTGAGCACTTGGATATGCAATGTGCTTGGAAAGACAGGCTGCGGTGGAGTTCTCCGTCTAAACACTAAAACAATTTGGAGAAGTGCCACAGTGGCCCAGGAATGCCTCCTCAGGAGAGGCCCAGATGTTATGGCCCTTGTTTTTTCCCCCTCCGTAGCCCCTGTTTTACAAGTGCTGGGACCAGTTCCATAGGTTCAAGTTGAAATTGGCCTTCCTCAAAGCCACCCTGATATGGGGGTCTCCAGAGATTCTTTTGGCTCTGTTTGATCAAGTTACTTCTTGTGGTTCAATTTCCTTGTCCCCATTCAGTGCCTGGCACAGAGAAGATGCCAAAAATGTTTCTTGAAAGGATGAGGAAACCAGTCAGTGTATTTATTTTTTAACATGTGCGAATTTGTCTGTTTCCTATTGTATCTATGGAATAAAAGTACAGCCCTTTAGGAAACAAGTAGGTATCCATTGTATGCATAGCACAGCAAGCAGTGGTTTCTGGAAATAAACCAGTTCTGTGCAGATGTAGGCCAGGGGATAGGTGGGGAACCAGTCTAGGAAAGAGGAAATCTGCCTGCAAAGAGTCACAGGAATGCTGCTCATTTTGCAGGTATGGTCATGTCCTTCTCTTTCTGTTCTGATCTTGTGGAACAGAAGATACTTTTCCTTGGCCCAAAGACACTGTAGGGTGAGCCAGTGACTGTGTCCAAACATGCTGAGAGCTAATTGTGCCTGCTATGGGACAGCTTCAGAAAGATCCCATGGTGTGAGCCTTTCAAAGCACTGACCTAGAAGCTGTTCCTGAGCCCTGTCCGAAGTGATAGCAGCCCCCAGCTGAGTCACTGTGGGCCCAAAACTCAAGTTTCTGGTGGATTATTTATCCAAGTGGAGAGATAACATCAAAGCCAGATGGAGTAAGCACTGAAGCGCTGAATGGTGACATTTGAGGATTTTGAGTTGGAGTTGCCTGGAACTTGATTTTTGTCTATTTTCACATCTTGCTATGTATTGAATCATTTGTGAATGGCATGAAAATCCTATCCATTACTTTATATTTGTCTGTTATTTTAAAAGCATGTGTTTCATGGTCAGTGACTATTGCTAAATCTGTGTCATGCAACCTTATATTTGGGGAGACCTAGTACTTTCTACTGGTGGCCCTACAAATCCACAACTTTGAGGTGGAGGCAGCTTTCCCCCTGCTACATGAAGGGGTGGAGTTGCTGGCTAGCAGCTAACTGCAAGGCATTGCCACACAAGCACCTGGGTTTTGCTTGGCTTCCGCTGTGGGCTTTAACCTGGACCTGGGTCTGGGTCCACACCTTCACTTGCCTCACTGGGGCAGTGAAGAACTTGGAGGAAAGGTAGAGCTGTTGCCAGCTCTGAGTGGAGAAAGGAGGATAGAGAAAGGAAGGAAGAAGGAAGGAAGGAAGGAAGGAAGGAAGGAAGGAAGGGAGGGAGGGAGGGAGAGAGGGAAACTTGTGGGCTCCTATCCTGGTATGTTGTGGCCAGAGAGTGATGACAGCTGGAAAAGCTTAGCTACCTCTAAAACTAGGCTGGCACCCAACATTCAGAGCTTAGTCCTCAGCTCTGCAGGGTAGCAGGGCTCACCCAGGTGAGGCTGTCACAGGTGTCTCTCATGGAGTAGAAAAAAATCAGTGGGTCTTGCAGGTATGCTGGCTTAACCCTGTTGGAGAAATGTTGCAGTGTCTCCTGGGAGCCTGGCCAGCAGGCCATTGTCATGCCCCATTTAAAACGATCTTCATATGCTTGGCTCGTCTTTCCTCTCTCCCGGGTTACAAGTGCCATTGGAAATGGTCCTCCCCTGCCTTTAAGCCTTTTTTCGGTTGCCTTTCTCTGGCTCTTTCTTTGCTCTCTCCTCTTCTGTCACCTTTCTTCCTTCTACTGTTTCTTGTCTGCTTCCCTCCTGCCCTCCTTACAGCCTTGTTCTCTTTCTCCTTCCTCCCTTTCTCTTTCTCCCTCAATAGCCCCCTTTCTTTATTTTTCCTCCCAACCTGTCTCCTTCTTCTCTTCTTTCCCCCACCTCTTGTCTCTTCCTCTACCTCAGAATGATTTCCCTCATCTGCTGTCCTTTCAATCCATCTCTGCTCTCCTTTCCTACCCCGCCCTGCCCTCCCCACTCTCTGTCTTCTCTAGGCAGCACTTTTTCTGCTGTCGTCCAGCCCTTACTTCTCACAGCTCTTCCCTACCACCAAGCTCTCTTTAACCCCCTCTTTCCTTCAACCTGCCTCCCCAGACCCTTCTATTTCCCCTTTCCTTTTCAGCCACCTTCTTCCCATTTCTCCGAGCCCTAGACTGTTCTGCCCCTCCATCCCTCTCTGCATCCCAGCCTATGGAGCTGGTGAAGATCGGGCCTCAATGGACTTTGTACTGATCCCAGGAACCTAGATCTCAACCCCCAATCCCAGCCCCACTCCTCCACCCAGCCTAAGACCTGCCTCAGGCAGCAAGAAATCAGAAAAAGAGCAAGTCAGGGGAGACAGGTATACTGGGGCAGAGTCCCAGCAGTGAGTTAGCATGCTAAATGGCACAGCTGATGGCTGCCTGGACAATAATGAAGGGGGGTCTGTGAAGGCTCCTGGGCTTTAGTGAGCTCCTGGTCAGTGTGCCATTGGTAGGAGTTACTTCTTTTTTTTTTTTAAGATTTTATTTATTTATTTGACAGACAGAGATCACAAGCAGGCAGAGAGGCAGGCAGAGAGAGAGGAGGAAGCAGGCTCCCTGCTGAGCAGAGAGCCCGATGCGGGGCTCGATCCCAGGACCCTGAGATCATGACCCGAGCCGAAGGCAGCGGCTTAACCCACTGAGCCACCCAGGCGCCCCGGTAGGAGTTACTTCTGATGGGTACCCTCAGCAATGAGCTATCCGTGAGGGAGCAAGATCCTGTACAGACCTCCTGTAAAATGACACTTTTGTCTTCTTCTTGGACTTCTCTTGGCTGGATGGCTCACCATCTCAGCCTCTACCTGTAAGGTTTGGCCATCCTTGCCCATCATCTGCACATTTAGGCCCATGTCCTATGTTGCTGCCTTGTCCCTCTGCTCCCAGTCTGCTGTGGAGCAGCCAGGGAAACCTCCTTGGGAAGCCAGTGGGGTTGTTTATCATAAAGAAGGCAGTGTGGAGGGAGGGGTGTGCCTGAAGGTGACACAGACAATAGAACAACTTGATTAGAGGTTCTGCATTGGAGCAGGAAAAGCCATCAGTCCTCCTCAGTCACATTCCCAGCCAAATGAGGATTCTGCCCTTCACAGACAGGCCACCAGGCCCAGGGGAGCCCCTGGAGATACCACATACAGATTACTGTGCAATTCTGTCATAACACCAAGGCCTTCCAGAGGACAGCAGCCATGGCATCCCAGGGACTCAGAGAGTACCCAAGGGAGCAGGGATCATGGTGGCTACACAAATACTGTCTCAGGAAACACTGAGGGCCAACTAGAACACTATATTCATGCAGTCTAAAAGCTGGGGCCAGAAGCAAATCTAGGGTGACATCAGGCCTCAGGGTTCCTATATTAAACAGAGAAGTAGACTAGATGGCTGTTCAACTGTGGTGATATTGGCCTATCAAGGTCCATTTGCTCTAGGCACATGTGGTTCCATTTAAGACTCATTAACTTGACAAGCTGGGTTTGCCTATTTTGCACATATAACAACGACAGCACAAGAAGTTTGATTGGCTACAGATGTACAGTGAGTAAGTGGAAGTCAGGTTTTCTGGCTCCACACTCGTTGGTTCCTTCTTGACATTCAGTCCTCAGCTTACATGTTACCATGTTTGGCAACCCAGTCTAAAGTAGCCAGTCAGCCACTTTTTGTCATACCACCTCATCTTTTTTATTTTCTGGCTGGAACTGCTCACTCATAGTTCTCTTCTTTATCTCTTTCTTTGTTCAATCTCAATCTCAGTCCTCTCTCTCTCTCTCTCTCTCTCCATCCACTCCCATCTCTTTCCACTTACTAGGTTGCCAGGTCTGTGAGTGTAAGACTATGTATGTCTTGATCCCTTTTATACCCCCTAAGTCCTGACACTGCTTGGCACCCAGCAGAAGCTTAATGAATATTTGCTGTAAAACCCAGGAGAAACAGTGACTAATACTACTGGGAGAATTGTGGAAGGTATCAAAGGATGAGTAGGAGTTTTCAAGGCAGAAAAGTAGGACAGGACATTCCTAGTGATGGAAACAACATGTGCAAAGTCTAGGATAGGAAAAAGGCCTGGTGTGTTCATCAGAACAGTGAAATGCTTTAGTTAAAGCATTAGGTATAGAAGAAGACAATAGATAAAGCAGGAGAGGCTGCTAGGGGCCTTACCATGGAGACCCTTGAAAGCCAGTTGGAAGCATTTGTATTTGTTAAGTTATATATTTGCAATGTTTGAAAGCAGGGCAGACACACATTCAGATCTTTGTTTTAATGTTGTTTCTCTGCTGGACAGCAACAACACTGATGGAGAGGGGGTAGCAGTGAGCAGTCTCCCTACTGAAAGAGGAGCATAAGTCAAGGGCTTTCTTAGACAGGAAGGTACATGTGGGCTGTTTGTGATGACCTGGCTTCTAATAACAAAAGGCACATGTACTGGAATTTTACCATTATCAGCTCCATCCTTGACCTTTACTAACCAAAAGTGCTGAACTTGAATGCCAAGACCCTGGGGAGGGCTGCCTTCCTACACATCATGAGAACCAGTGGTACCAATGAGGTAACTACATGGGCCTCCAGGCAAAGAAAGAGCTGCCAGAAGCCCCTCTAAAGAGGACATGTCCTGATGTCTTCCATAAGCTTGTCCTGCAGCATGGAAGTGTCCCACTGCTGCCAGAGCTGGCCACTCTGAGGACATTTCCATGCAGGGTGAAGATTAATGCTCCTGGGCATGCAGTGTGATGCCTGGACCAGAACCTGCACACATTCATGCTGTAGGCCTGGGGCTCTGGGACAAATGATAGGCTCTGAACTCTGGCCCCAACCCACCTTCCTGCACTGCATATCTCTCGGTTGTTTTAATTTGACATCAGGAGGGATGACCAGATTTTGGCAAGCTCTGGGAAAGAGGGGAAGGATTATGATATTGCTTCCTCAAAGTTCCCAGTCTCTAAAATGGAAATTGTCTGCCATGTCAGGAAAGAATAAGGGGGATAAAATTGCCTTGTGAGCAATTGGGCTTGGTCATAAATATCCCAAGCAATCCTTCACACCAGCATAGTGCTTTGTCAGGCACTGAGCTCTTTCCCATACATCAACCCACTAGATCTTCACCATGGAGCTGTTAGGTACCTAGGGCCAGGATTAGCTACCCAGAGAGGCATAGGCCAGGGCACTGCTATCTATGTCATTTTTGCGCCAGACCCAGGCACGACGTCCTTTTGCTGCAGTGGGGAACCTGGCCACAAGGGCCTATGGGCAGGAGACAGGGTTGTGATGAGGAAGGCCTCAGGGCAGGCTGCATTCCAAGGAGCTCTGAATGGCCAGTCCTTCTCTCCTTCTTCTGTTATTTTTCTTTTCTGTTGTATCAAGAAAATAATTACATAACATAAAATTCATTTTAACCACTGTAAAGGATGCAATTCAATAGCATTTAGTACATTCACTATGTTGAGCAACAATTACCCCTTTCTAATTCCAGAACTTTTTTTCATCACCCTAAAAGGAAACTTCATCCCCAGTAAGCAGTTACTCTCATTCCCCCTCTCCCTTTTCTTCCCCCTTTTAAATGACTAAAACTTATTTGTGGACCTCAGGTGCATAGTTGAATTAAATCCACCCCCATTTCAGGGCTGGCTATGCGAATCACTGACAGGGTATGCAAAGCCCCTTTCTTGTTTTTGTTTTGTTTTGTTTTGTTTTGCCCTTTATTCCAGATCCCCACATCCTTTCCCCCTTCCATGGGCACCCAGTCTAATGCATTTGAGATGAGCCTCTGAATATGTATGTGTTCTTGTAAAATATAGTGTTGTTTTGTGTACGTGTTCTTAATTTGCATAAATGTTATTGTGCTATAAATCTTGTTCTGTTTCTTATTTTAAAATAAAATCAGTGCTATAATTTTGAGATCAGTCCACACTGCACATACATCTAGTTACTTCAAACTGCTGCTTAGTTTTCTATTTAAACTATCCATTCTCCTGGGGGTGGAAAATGGCTCATCCCCAGTTCCATGCAGTGCCACAGTAGCTATCCTTGGACATGTCCTAATGGGACCTGCTTTTGGATAGGCACGCAGACGTGGGCTCAGTGGATTATAATGTACAGGTGTATATAATGTTACTAAGCCCTGCTGGTTTGCTCTCCAAAACAGCAGAGCAGTTTGTACTCTACCAGGAGGGCATGGGATCTCTAGTTTCAGTTAGTCCTTTCTGACAGTTGGTGTTTTTCAACTTTCTAATATTTGCCAGACTGATAGGGGCCAAGTGAAATCTTATTACTTCAATTTGCATATCTTCGATTATTAGTGAGCTTGGGCATCTTTTCACTTGTTTATTAGCCATTATATAAATTGCCTACTCAAATTCCTTATCTATTTGTTGTTATTGTTGTTGTCCCTATCTTCTAGCTGAAGGCTCTCTTCTTTCTGGTTTGGTTTTAGACATCACAATGTATTCACCACTAAGTCATTTATCTTTTTTTCCCAGTGTTATCATTTCATGGTCAGAAATCCTTGATTTTGATTAGTTGAGTTTATCAGTTCATATGGCTTGAGGGTTTTATTTTAGGTCTGATCCTTGTCTTCTCAAAGGTTAAAGGGATTTATCCTACATTTTCTTCCAATAGCTTTATGCTTTTATCATTCATATTTAGTTTTTTAATCCATCAGAAATTAATTTTTGTATGTGGTGTGTGGTGGGAATCTAGCCAGACTTCTCCAAAGAAGACGTACAAATGGCTGACAGACACAATAAAAAATGTTCATCATCACTCGTCATCAGGGAAATTCAAATCAAAACCACATTGAAATACCACCTTACATTAGTTAGAATGGCAAAAATTAACAAGGCAGGAAACAACAAATGTTGGAGAGGATGTGGAGAAAGGGGAACCCTCTTACACTGTTGGTGGGAATGCAAGTTGGTGCAGCCACTTTGGAAAATAGTATGGAGATTCCTTAAGAAATTAAAAATAGAGCTACTCTATGACCTGGCAATTGCACTACTGGGTATTTACCCCAAAGATACAAATGTAGTGAAAAGAAGGGCCATCTATACCCCAATGTTCATAGCAACAATGTCCACGGTCGCCAAACTGTGGAAAGAATGATGATGCCCTTCAAAGGACGAATGGATAAAGAAGATATGGTCCATATACACTATGGAATATCATGCCTCCATCAGAAAGGATAAATACCCAACTTTTATATCAACATGGACGGGACCGGAAGAGATGATGCTGAGTGAAATAAGTCAAGCAGAGAGAGTCAATTATCATATAGTTTCACTTACTTGTGGAGCATAAGGAATAACACGGAGGACACTGGAAGAAGGAGAGGAGAAGTGAGTTGGGGGAAATTAGAGTGGGAGATGAAGCACGAGAGACTGTGGACTCTGAGAAACAAACCGAGGGTTTTACAGGGGAAGGGAGTGGGGGAATGGGTGAGCCTGGTAGTGAGTATTGCATGGAGCCCTGGGTGTGGTGCCTAAATAATGAATCTTGGAACACTGAAAAAATAAAATTAAATTAAAAAATTAAAATAAAAGAAGCGTACTGCTTTCACATTAGTCTCAGCCCCAACCACAGCCCTAGCTGTGTCCCACAGGGGAGGCTGCTTGTCCCAGAATTACTGATCTCCTGACCCTTACCTGCACCTGTGACTTCACCCTTCACCTTCATACGTTTCCTGAGTTACTGGGCTCCCTTGCAAACACTGAGCCATCATCTATTCAGTGCCATGTTCTAGGGTCTGGGCTATGGGGTGAATGTGATAGACATGAATCAGAGGCCATTGCTGGCCTAGGAGGGCTCTCAGTTAAGTGAAGGAGACAGATGTGCATACAAATAAGACAAAGGCAGGATGGCGAGCTTTGCAATCTCACCCCAGATGCCCGGGGATGACATCAAGCCTGCCTATGAAACAGAGCTGTCTGCATGGGGAGACTATCATAGCAGCTGCTTTCATGGCTACTAGAAATGGCTCAGCTCCTGCCTGCTAAACCTGGTGTGGCCAGGGTGGGTCCTACAGACATATTTAGCCCCTTTTCAGAAGAGACCTACACTCTGAGACTGAGACATCATCTCCCCAGCCTTCTACCTAAATTAACAGGGGTGAAGATGACCTATGTCTGGATCAGTCACGAGTTCTGTGAATGGCCTTCTTGTAAAAAGCCCAAGTAAACAAGCTGAGTGGACTTCAACAGTGTGAAGGGTCCTGGCACAGTGGGCCTTTGCCCTGTTTTAACTCTTGCCATCATCTCCTTCTCTCCCAGTGTGCCCACTCCTCCTCCAGCAATCTGCTAAATGGGTGTGACTATCACAAAGCCATATTCACATGTTTTTCCTCCCTTCTTCTCTCTTTTTGCTGTCAGAGTGGCCCTTATAGCCCTGTCACCTCCCTCCTCACATCCCAAAGATGAGGCCCTTTAGCAGCCTGGTGGCTGAGTGGGAGGAGATACACATATATGCTTTCCAGTACAGAAGATTTGGAAAGTAGGATGACCAGGGCAGCAGCTCTGGGCAACCAGGCAGTGGAACTGGAGGGAGAGTGGCTACATTCAATTTCCTGGGTTGTTGGAACGTCCCAGCCCAGGGGGCCATTTCTCAGAAAATATAGAATTTCCCAGTGTGAGTGAACTCTTCCCTGAGTGGTCAAAGGGAGTGGGGAAAACCAAGAATCTCTACACCAGGGGTTTGGGAGTTCAGAGGAGATGGCATTGGATTTTATCCAAAGCTTTATAGGGCAGCCAGGATTGGATCTGGCCCTTGGAAAATGCCCAGGCTTTTCCTGGCGTGTGTGAAAGGGCTGTGTGAGCAAATGTCTCTGGGGAAAAGATTTCTAGTGCATCTAATGCCAAATGTGGTGTAGAAGAAGCACCATAATGGCTCAGAATAGCTCGGGTCCCACTAGGTTGAGCTTTACAGTCTCTGTGCTAGGCCTTATGGGTAAAGCTGCGGTGCTCCACATGACTCCACCCCTCCAGCAGCTGTGGTTCAAGGATGTGCTGTGTGGAAGAAGTGGGGCTGCACACCTCTAGACATTGTCTTCATTTTCTGCTATCTTTGGCTAGCATGCTTGATGTTAAAGCGATGATTTGTCCTTATTGTCTCATGTGTGTTACATGAGCTTGTCAGCTGCAGGGCATGAAAGACAATATTTACTATGTTGGTGCTGGGCCAGAGTGATGGGTGTTATGTTTTCTGTTGCTGGAAGTATGCCTTTCACTTTGTTTTGGATTAATTACAACACTCAGAACATGCAGACTGAGACAATTTGTACACCTAAAGGTAGAAGCCTTTCTTCATAAGACACTATTCCACATTCCAGACATTGCCCATGTGCACACCCACCATCAAAGAAGGGTGGGAAGACCCTAGCTTGCTGAGGATTCTCAAAGGCCTCAGTTGAACAGGGAGATATGGGAACATGAAGCAGGGACTCCTGAAGCCAGTGTTGTTTTTAGAGGTGGGGGAAGTGGGAGGAAGTGGAAGAGAAAGAGAAATTACTTCTTTTACTAGGGGTGAAACATAGGAATCATATTTTTGATCAATGATTCCGTTATAGGCTAAATTATGTACCTCTAAGATTTGTATGTTGAGGTCCTTACACCTAGTACCTCAGAATGTGACTTTATTTAGAGACATAGTCTTAAAAGAGGTGATTAAATTAAAATGGGATTGTTAAAGTGGGCCCTAGTCCAATCTGACTTGTGACCTTATAGGAAGAAGAGATTATGACATAGACATACACAGAATGAAGACCATGTGAGGACACAAGGCCATCTACAAGCCAAGAAGATAGTCCTGGAACAGATCCTTCCCTTATGGCCCTCAGAAGGGACCATCCCTACTGACCCCTTAATCTTGGACTTCTAGCCTCCAGAACTGAAAGGCAATACATTTCTGTTTTCTAAATCACCCAGCCTGTGTTATTTTGTTATAGTGTTCTGAGCAAAGTGATACATCTCCAGTGTTAGGAAGCATATACATCACACTGCAGTTGACCTCATGAGGGTAGAGCTCTTATAATGGGATTAGCATCTTTATAAGAAGAGACACCAAAGAGTCCTTTCTCTCTCTCTCTCCTATGTGAGGACACAAAAATAAGGTGCCATCTACATGTTGAAAAGAGAGCCCTCATCAGAACCCAACCATGCTGGCACCTTGATCTCAGACTTCCTGCCTCCAGATCTGTGAGAAAATAAATGTCTATTGTTCACATACATACTTATCAGCATCCCTGTGTGTTAGGCATGTTTCAGAGTCCCCTGAAGAGCTTCTTGAATTCTTGAACATAATTGTGGGCCCCATCCCAGGTTCACTCCTGAGATCTCTGAGATTCAGGGCCTGAATTATAAGTGACTGCACTGTGAAATCAACATTGAGGCTTTGCTTCCTCTTTTACTCTTCATTGAGGTTGCTCAACCTTTTTGAACAGAGGGGCTTCTGTGGCCTAGTGGCCCCAGGATAGGGGATATGGGGAAGCAGGTAGGTCAATAGCTGGGAGACCATTAGATCTTCCTCCTATGGACAGGTCAAGCTACTGAAGCTCTTCTATATGTAACTCAAATGTGTGGGGCCTCCCTGGGCCACAACTACTCTGGTACTATGTACCTGTAGAGGATAATCTCAGCATATTGGTCTGATCTCAAAAAGGAGAAATCCAACTGCAAATGCATACTGACAGTTAATGTGGCATTTCACTGAAGCCTTCAGGGCAAGGCAGGGGAGAGACTATATATCATAAAACAATATTAATTAAATAGTCTCTTTAAACATCCTGGCTTTTTCCCTGAAAATCCATTTTCTATAGTGACTGCCTTATTCCCATCTCTTTTCCCCAACCCTAGTCTCCTTAACCCTTCTTGCCTCTCAAGCCAGAGTCCATCTCAAGGTTAGGCACAGTGTAAGTTCTTAGTCAGAGACTACAGCATGCCTGGGAAAATCTAGGGTCTCTGTCTGCTAGTCTTGCTTAATGGGCTATATTCCCATTGTCTACTTACAGGCTCATCTGGCCGTGGTATGTGTGGTATGTAAGTACAGAACCCTTCACTATGGTATTTTTCATGGTAGAAGCTGTTTCCATGCCTCAAGAGCCAGCATGCCAGCTCTGTGTCTCAAGCCAGTTCCTTCCCATCTCCTACTTTTGCTATACTTTGACCATTCACCCAGTCTGGCACCCCTCTATCTCAGAGTTCATGGGTAGCATTGTTGGGACATTCTGAGTCAGAGGTAATTTAGAACAACTTTTCATTTTACAGATAGGAGAATTTTGGCCCCAGAATAGGAGAGAACTTACCCAAGGCTCCACAACAAGATAAGCAGATGGTCACTCTGAAGATGGTGACAATCCAGGCTTTCACAGTCACTTTAGAGGGGAAAAGTGTAAGGAAAGAACAGTCAATCTCCCTGCAGACCCACCTTCTAACTGCATCCAGATCTGTGCCTTACACAGAAAAGTCATGCCTGTGTGGGGACTGACTGCCAATTTGTCAGGCCAGGCTCTTCCAGACTGTGATCAGGAGACAAGATGAGGGGAGCCTTAGGCCTTTCTGCCTGGAAGAAATCTTGGGAAGAAGTTGCCCAGTTGATGCATTTTTAGTACAGTAACTTTCAAGTGGCATGTTTATGGTAAAAATAGGTAGAAATCATGGGGTTCTTCAGGGACACCAGGTGCCCAGGCTAGAGTGACTGGGGGAGGAGGGACCTCTGCCCCTTGGCTTCCCATCTCATGTACCTTCTTGCTTGCAGATAGACCTCTTTAGCTTGTGGGGGAGGGTGGGGGTTGTTACAGCAACTAACTCACTCCCTACATCTTTAGAGATGTAGTAGCAGGTCTGCCAGATGGCCTCTGAGAAGGTTCATAGCCTGTGACAGAGCTATCATAGAACATCCTTGTTAAAGCCACTGTTACCCTTCCCTCTGTAACTGGTCTTTCTGTGCTATGGACTGCAAGTTTTTTTCCTTCCAAAATTCCTATGTTAACCAGTTAGGAAATGACAGGTGTTTGTGAGGATGCAGAAAAAGGGAACACTCTTACAGTGTTCGGGAGAATGCAAGCTGGTGCAGCCACTCTGGAAAACAGTATGGAGGTTCCTCAAAAAGTTGAAAATAGAGCTACCCTAGACCCAGCAATCACACTACTGGGTATTTACCCTAAAGATACAAATGTAGTGATCCAAAGGGGCACGTGCACCCAAATGTTTATAGCAGCAAAGTCCACAATAGCCAAACTATGGAAAGAGCCTAGATGTCCATCAATAGATGAATGGATAAAAAAGATGTGGTGTGTGTGTGTGTGTGTGTGTGTGTGTGTGTGTGTGTGTATCAGCCATCAAAATCCCCAAGATCTTGCCATTTGCAATCACGTGGATGGAATTAAAGGGTATTATGCTAAGCGAAATAAATCAATCAAAGAAAGATAATTATCATACAATCTCTCTGATACACAGAATTTGGGGGGGTGGAGGAGGGAAAGGAGGGAAAAATGAAATGAGATGGGACAGGAAGGGAGACAAACCATAAGACTCTTAATCTCAGGAAACAAACTGAGGGTTGCTGGACGGGAGTGGGGGGGAATGGATAGGGTGGCTGGGTGATGGACATTGGGAGGATATGTGCTATGTTGAGCACTGTAAATTGTGTAAGACTGGTGATTCACAGACCTGTACCCCTGAAACAAATAACACATTATATGATAACTAAAACAACAACAACAACAACAACAAAACCCTAACCCTCAATGTGATGGCATTAGGAGGTGAGGCCTTTGGGGAATGATTAGGTGATGAGGGTGGAGCCCTCATGATAGGATTAGTGCTGTATAAGAAGAGACAAGAGAGAACTTAGTTTCTCTCTCTCTGCTCTCAACCATATGTGGACACAGCAAGAAGTACCAACTAAATGCAAGCCAGAAAGAGGGCCTTCACCAAGAACTTAACTGTGATGGCATCTTGATCTAGGACTTTCCAGCCTCTAGAACTGTGAGAAATAAATGTCTACTATTCAAGCACTCAGTCTGTGGTAATTTCTTATGGCAGACAAGCAGACTAAGACACTCTTGCCTTGCCTTTCAATCTATTCTTTGTTCAGCAGCTAGAGTATCTTTTTAAACCACTTTACTGAGGTATTATTGACATATAAAAAAACTACTGGCCATATTTAATGTATATAACTTTAGTGACTTTGGAGTTGACACTGTGAAACTATCACCATAATCTATACCATAAACACATCCAACACTGCCAAAAGTTTCCTCCTGCTCTATTTATTTACTTATGATGATAAGAACACTTAATATAAAATTTGTCTGTTTAGAAAATTAAGTATATAATATAGTATTTTTAGCTGTAGGCACTATGCTGAATAGTAGATCTCTAGGTCTTTCTCATCTTGTATAATTGAAACTACCTTTTGATTAGTAACTCTTGGCCCCTTGCCACCACCAGCCCCTGATAACCAGCATTCTACTCTGTGATTCTATGAGTTTGACTACTTTATTTCTTATATAAGTGGCATCATGTAGTATTTGTCTTTCTGTGTCCAACTGATTTCATTTAGCATAATGTCCTCCAGGTTCATCCATGTTGCAGATAGCAGAAGTTTCTTCCTTTTAAAGGCTGAATAATGTTCTATTAGACACATGTATACACCACATTTTTTAATCCATTCATCTGTGGGTAGACATTGAGGTTGCTTTTATGTTTTGTTATTGTGAACGATGTTGCAGTGAATACAAGAGTGCAACTATCTCTTTGAGATTCTGATTTCAGTTCCTTTGGATATACTCAGAAGTGGGATTGTTGTATCATATGGTTGTTCTATTTTTTTTTTTTTTGAGGGGACTCCATGCTGTTTTCCATGGTGGCTGCATCAATTTATATTTACATCAACAGTGTACATCCTCACCAAAAATTGTTTCTCTATATCCTCACTAATATTTGTTTTCTATTATATTTTTTTGGTAATAGACATCCAAATAGATGTGAGGTGATATCTCATTGTAGTTTTAATTTGCATTTCTCTGATGATTAGTGATACTGAGTAACTCTTCATGTGTTTCTTGGCCATTTTTACATCTTTTTTGGAGAATAAACAAATTTGATAAAGTTGCAAGATACAAAATCAAAGTATAACGATCTGTTATGTTTCTATACACTAATAATGAACCATCTGAAAAGGAAATCAAGAAGACAATCCCATTTACATTAACTTCAAAAACAGTAAGATGCTTAAGAATAAACTCAACCAAGGAAGTGAAAGACTTATATACCCCAAACTACAAAACATTGATAAAAGAATTTAAAAAACTCACAAATAAATGGAAAGATACCCCATATTTATGTATTGAAAGAATTAGTATTGATAAAATATTCATACTATCCAGAATGATATCTGGATTCAATGAAAAATCTTATTTTTAAAAAAATCTATTTTTTATAGAAATAGAAAATCTTAAAATTCATATAGAACCACAAAAGACCATGAATAGTCAAAACAATTTTAAACAAGAATAACAGAGCTGAAAGCATCACACTTCCTGAATTCAAAATGTTACACAGCTGATGGCTAATGATGTTGAACATTTTTTCGTGTGTCTGTTAGCCATTTGTATGTCTTCCTTGGAGAAGTGTCTCTTCATGTCCTCTGACTTTTTTTTGACCTGATTATTTATTTTCTGGGTGTTTGGTTTGAGAAGTTCTTTGTGGATCTGAGATACCAGCCCTTTATCTGTAGTGTCATTTACAAATATCTTCTCCCATTCCATGGGTTTCCTCTTCGACATCATTAGCCATCAGAGAAATTCAAATCAAAACCAATGAAATGGGATGAAACCAGAAAGGAAGATGAACCATAACAGACTCTTAATCTCAGGAAACAAACTGAGGGTTGCTAGAGTTGGGGGGTTGCTGTGGTAAGTGTTGTGACTGGTGAATCACAGACCTGTACCCCTGAAACAAATAACAC
This sequence comes from Lutra lutra, assembly GCF_902655055.1. NCBI lineage: Eukaryota > Metazoa > Chordata > Mammalia > Carnivora > Mustelidae > Lutra > Lutra lutra. The sequence continues at coordinate 3,453,501 of NC_062296.1, read as the reverse complement.
ATTATGTGTTAATAAAAAAAGAAATACATTGAGATACCACCTTACCCCAGTTAGAATGAAAAAATTGACAAGGCAAGAAACAACACATTTTAGAGAGGTTGTGGAGAAAGGGGAGCCCTCTTACATTGTTGGTGGGAATGCAAGTAGGTGCAGCCACTTTGGAAAATAGTGTGGAGGTTCCTCAAACAGTTAAAAATAGAACTACCAACAGAGGAGGAAGCAAGATGGCAGAGGAGTAGGAGACTGAAATATCATCAGGTCCTAGGAATTCAGCTAGATAATTATCAAACCATTCTGAACACCTATAAACTCAACAGGAGATAAAATAGAAGAAGAGAAGCAATTCTAAGAACAGAAAATTGACCACTTTCCAGAAGGCAGGACCTGTGGAGAAATGAATCTGAAGTGACTGGAAGATAGACCTTGGGGGAGGGGCTGGATCCTGCCTGGCAAGTGGTAGAGCAGCAGAGCACAAAATCAGAACTTTTAGAAGTCAGCTCCACTGAGGGATGTTGCTCCAGAGGTTAAGTGGGAGGTGGAGCCCTAATGGGGACAGTGCAGTCTCAGGACCAGCGGAGTCACAGAAAGACCTGGGGTGTCTGATTGTGGCAGAGCTCCCAGGTATCAGAGTGGGGAAGCCAGCTGCACAGATGGAGTCAAGGAGGGGGATCTCAGCTCAGGGTGACCTTAAACCGTGATCCAAGGCACAGTCGGATCACTGCTTTTTGAGCAGGCACCCTACAAGTGGCAGATCCGGAGAGAACCCCTCCTTCCTCCTCATGGAGGAGCAGTGTGGGAATGTGCTAAAGGAATCTGCTGGGTTTGGAGACTCTAAACAGGGCCAAGAGCCAGAGACAGAAATGCTCAGTCACAGGCTGGGTAAGCACAGAGTGTGGCTGGAGACCAGGGAGATGGGAAGGATTCACTACTTTTCTTTGAGGGTGCACTGAGGAGTGGGGCCCTTAGCTCTCAGCATCTGTGGGGCTGGAGATTTGGAGGCCACCATCCTCATTCTCAACCTCCAAAGATGTATGGAAAGTGTTCAGGGAACAAAAGCTCCTAATAACAAACCGGAACAGATTGCTTAGCCTGGCCCTTGGCAAAGGTGGTACAATTTCACCTCAGGCAAAGACACTTGAGAGTCACTGCAAGAGGCCCCTCCCCCAGAAGATCAGCAAGAACATCCAGCCAAGACCAAGTTCACTAGTTAATGAGAACAGCAAAACTCCAGAGCTAAGGGAAAGCAACACATAGAATTCATGGTTTTTCCCCCTGATCCTTTAGTCTTTCAAAGTTAAATTTTTTTTAATTTTATTTTTTCTTATTCTATTTTTTTTAACTTTTCCTCTTTCCTATTTTAATGTTTGTAACTATTTTATCTTATCAATACCTTTCAAAAATTTTTTAAAATTTTAACTGTTATAGTCATATTTTATCCATTGATTGTATTTAACCTCATTTTTTATATACATATAGGTTTTTTTTTTTTCATTAAAATTTTGGGATACAATTTCCTCTAATAGAGCAAAATATGCCCTAAATCTAGTGCATGGATTTGTTCTAGTCTCCAGCTTGATCACATTCTTTCCTCTTTTTTTTTTGTTTTTTTTTTTTTTTTTTCCAACCAACTTCTTATCTTATCAATTCCTTTTTTAGAATCTTTTTAAATTTTCATATTTATAGCCATATTCCATCCTTTTATCTTGTTTACCCTTATTTTTCTGTATATTTATAAATTTTTCTTTCTTTAAAATTTTGGGAGGTAGTTTCTTTTAAAAGATCAGAATATACCCAAAATCAAGTGGATGGATCCATTTTATTCACTAGTCCTGTGTGTGTGTGTGTGTGTGTGTGTGTGTGTATTCAGTCTTTTTAAAATCTTTTCCCATTTTAATCTCTCCTGGTTTTGGGTCTCTTCTGATTTGATTATCATATATTTTTCTGGGATCTTTGCCAACCTTTTACTATTTTGTTCTCTCATTCATTTATTCTTATCTGGATACAATGACAAGATGGAAAAACTCACCACACACACACACACACACAAAAGAACAAGAGGCAGTACCAATGGCTAAGGACCTAATCAATACAGACATTAGTAATATGTCAGAAATTAGAGTTCAGAATGATGAATATCAAGGTGCTAGTTGAGCTTGAAAAAACATGGAAGATATTAAGGAATCCCTTTCTGAAGAAATAAAATCCCTTTCTGGAGAAATAAAAGAACAAAAATCTAACCAAGTTGAAATAAAAAATCTATTAATGAGGAGCAATAAAAAATGGAGTCTATTACTGCTAGGATAAATGGGTCAGAAGAGAGAATTAGTGATATAGAAGACCAAATGATGGGGGTGGCTGGGTGGCTCAGTCATTAAACATCTGCCTTCAGCTCAGGTCATGATCCAGGGTCCTGGAATTGAGCCCTGCTCAGCAGAAAGCCTGCTTCTCCCTCTCCCACTCCCTCTTCTTGTGTTCCCTTTCTCTCTGTGTCTCTCTCTGTAAAATAAATAAATAAAATCTTTTTAAAAAAAGAAGACCAAATGATGGAGAATAAAGTAGCTGAGCGAAAGAGAGACAAACACTGGACTACAAGGGGAGAATTCAAGAGATAAGTGATACCATAAGACGAAACAATATGAGAATAATTGGGATCCCAGAAGAAGAAGAAAGAGAGGGAATGAAGGTATATTGGAACAAATTATAGTAAAGAATTTCCCTAATATGGTAAAGGGAACAAGCATCAAAATACAGGAGGCACAGAGAACCCCCCCTCAACATCAACAAAAATAGGTCCACACCCCATCATCTAATAGTAAAACTTACAAGTCTTAGTGACAAAGAGAAAATCCTGAAAGCAGTTCGGGACAAGAGGTCTGTAACATACAATGGTATAAATATTAGATTGACAGCAGACCTATCCACAGAGACCTGGCAGGCCAGAAAGGACTGGAATGACATATTCAGAGCACTAAATGAGAAAATATGTAGTCGAGAATACTATATCCAGCTAGGCTATTATTGAAAATAGAAGGAGAGATAAAAAGCTTCCAGGAAAAACAAAAACTAAAAGAATTTGCAAACACCAAACCAGCCTTACAGGAAATATTGAAATGGGTCCTCTAAGCAAAGAGAGAGCTTAAAAGTAAGACCACAAAGGAACAGATACAATATACAATAACAGCCACCTTACAGGCAATACAATGGCACTAAATTTATATCTTTCAAAAGTTACCCTGAATGTAAATGGGCTAAATGCCCCAATCAAAAGACACAGGGTGTCAGAATGGATAAAAAATAGATTAAAAAATGGATTATAAAAAACAAGACCCATAGATATGCTGTCTACAAGAAACTCATTTTAGACCCAAAGACACTTCCAGATAGAAAGTGAGGAGGTGGAAAACAATTTACCATGCTAATGGACATTAAAAGAAAGCTGGAGTGGCAATCCTTATATCAGATCAATTAGATTTTAAGTCAAAGACTATAATAAGAGATGAGGAAGGACACTGTATCATACTTAAAGTGTCTGTCCAACACGGTGGCTCAGTGGGTTGGGCCACTGCGTTTGGCTCAGGTCGTGGTCTCGGGGTCCTGGGATCGGGCCCCGCATTGGGCTCTCTGCTCGGCGGGGGGCCTGCTTCCTCCTCTCTCTCTGCCTGCCTCTCTGCCTGCTTGTGATCTCTCTCTGTCAAATAAATAAATAAAAATCTTTAAAGTGTCTGTCCAACAAGAAGATCTAACAATTTTAAATATCTAAGCTCCTAACATGGGATCAGCCAATTATATAAACCAATTAATAACAAAATCAAAGAAGTACATCCACAATAATACAATAATAGCAGGGGACTTTAACACCTCCTCACTGAAATGGACAGATCATCAAAGCAAATGTTCAACAAGGAAATAAAGGCTTTCAATGACACACTGGACCAGATGGGCATCACAGATATATTCAGAACATTCCATCCCAAAGCAACAGAATGCACATTCTTCTCTAGTGCACATGGAACATTCTCCAGGATAGATCACATCCTGGGTCACAAATCAGGTCTCAACCAGTACCAAAAAAATTGGGATCATTCCCTGCATATTTTCAGACCACAATGCTCTGAAACTAGAACTCAGTCCCAAAAGGAAAGGTGGAAAGAATTAAAATACATGGAGGTTAAAGAGCATCCTTCTAAGGAATGAATGGGTCAACCAGGAAATTAAAGAAGAATTTAAAAGAAATCATGGAAACAAATGAAAATGAAAACACAACTGTACAAAATCTTTGGGACACAGCAAAGGCAGTCCTGAGAGGAAAGTATATAGGAATAGAAGCCTTTCTCAAGAAACAAGAAAGGTCTCAAGTACATAACCTAACCCTACACCTAACGGAGCTGGAGAAAGAACAGCAAAAATAGTCTAAACTGAGCAGGAGAAGAGACATAATAAAGATCAGAGCAGCAATCAATGAAATAAAAAGTGAATCTCGGAACACTGAAAAAATAAAGTTAAAAAAAAAAAGAAATCAATGAAATAGAAACCAAAAGAACAGTAGAACAAATCAACAAAACTAGGAGCTGGTTCTTTGAAAGAATTAATAAGATTGATAAAACCCTAGCCAGACTTATCAAAAAGAAAAGAGAAATTACCCAAATTAATAAAATCATGAATGAAAGGGGAGAGATCACAACCAACACTAAAGAAATACAAACAATTATGAGAACATATTATGAGCAATTATATGCCAGCACATTTGACAATCTGGAAGAAATGGATTCATTCCTAGGAACATATAAACTACCAAAACTGAACCAGGAAGAAATAGAAAATCCAAACAGACCCATAACCAGTAAGGAGATTAAAGCAGTAATCAAAAATCTCCCAACAAACAAGAGCTCAGAGCCAGATGGCTTTCCAGGGGAAATATAGCAAACATTTAAAGAAGAATTAATACCTATTCTCCTGAAACTTTTCCAAAAAATAGAAATGAAAGGAAAACTTCCAAATTCATTTTATGAGGCCAGCATTACCTTGATCCCCAAACCAGACAAAGACCCCATCAAAAAGGAGAATTACAGACCAATATCCTTGACGAACACGGATGCAAAAGTTCTCACCAAAATACTAGGCAATAGGATCCAACAGTACATTCACCACGACTAAGTGGGATTTATTCCTGGTCTGCAAGGTTGGTTCAACATCCACAAATCAATTAATGTGATGCAATACATTAGTAAAAGAAAGAATAAGGACCATATGGTACTCTTAATAGATTCCGAAAAAAAAAAAAAAAAAACATTTGACAAAGTATAACATCCTTTTTTTAAAGAAAAAATTATTTATTTATTTTTAATTTCTTTTCAGTGTTCCAGAATTCATTGTTTATGCACCACACCCAGTGCTCCATGCAACACATGCCCTCCATAATACCCATCACCAGGCTTCAAAGTGTAGTGATAAAGGGCACATACCTCAATATCATCAAAGCCATTAATGAAAAACCCACAGCAAATATCATTCTCAATGGGGAAAAACTGAGAGCTCTTCCCCTAAGGACAGGAACATGGCAGGGATGTCCACTATCACCACTGCTATGCGACATAGTACTAGAAGTCCTAGCCTCAGCAATCAGACAAAAAAAGAAATAAAAGGCATCTGAATCAGCAAAGCAGAAGTCAAACTCTCACTCTTTGCAGGTGATATGATACTTTATGTGGAAAACCCAAAGACTCAACTCCAAAACTGTTAGAACTCATACAGGAATTCAGTAAAGTGTCAGGACATAAAATCAATGCTCAGAAACCAGTTGCATTTCTATATACCAACAGCAAGACAGAAGAAAGAGAAATTAAGGAGTTGATCCCACTTACAATTGCACCCAAAACCATAAGATACCTAGGTATAAATCTAATGAAAGAGGCAAAGAATCTGTACTCAGAAAAGTATAAAGTACTCATGAAAGAAATTGAGGAAGACACAAAGAAATGGAAAAACATTCCATGCTCATGGATTGGAAAAACAAATATTGTGAAAATGTCTATGCTATGTAAAGCAATATACATATTTAATGCAATCCTTATCAAAACATCATCAGTTGTTTTTCAAAGAAATGGAACAAATAATCCTAGAATTTGTATGGAACCTGAAGAAACACCGAATAGCCAGAGGAATGTCGAAAAAGAAAACCAAAGTTGGCGGCATTACAATTCCAGATTTCAAGCTCTATTACAAAGCTGTCATCACAAGACAGTATGGTACTGGCACAAAAACAGACACATGATCAATGGAACAGGAAAGAAAGCCCAGAAATGGACCCTCAACTCTATGGTCAACTAATCTTCAACAGAGCAGGAAAGAATGTCCAGTGGAAAAAAGACAGTCTCTTCAACAAATGGTGTTGGGAAAATTGGACAGCCACATGCAGAAGAACAAAACTGGAGCATTTCCTTACACCCCACACAAAAATAGACTCAAAGATTCAAGAATTATGTATATTTTTCAGTGCTCATCAAGACAAGTGTACTCTTAATCCCCTTCACCTATTTCACCCCTCTCCCTACCCACCTCTCCTCTTGCAACCACCAGTTTGCTCTGTATAGCTAAGAGTCTGTTTTTTGTTTGGTTGTCTTTTTTATCTTTGTTCATTTTTTTTTGTTTCTAAATAGCACATATGAGTGAAGTCATATGGTATTCGTCTTTCTCTGACTGACTTTATTTCACTTAACATTATACTTTCTAGCTCCATCTATATTGCTGCAAATGGAAAGACTTCATTCTTTTTTATGGCTAAGTAATATTCTGGTGTGTATGTGTGTGTGTGTGTGTGTGTGTGTGTGTGTGTGTGTGTGTGTGTGTGTAGTCAGATGATTTTTGACATGGGTGTCAAGAATACACAATGGGGAAAGGATAGTCTCTTTAATAAATATTATTGGGTAAACTGGACAACTACATGCAAAAAATGAAATTGGACTTTTATCTTATACCATACACACAAATCAACTTACAATGGATTAAAGACTTGAAACTGTAAAACTCCTAGAAGAAAGCAGAGGGAAAAAGTTTATTGACATGGGCTTTGGTGATGGTTTATTAGATATAACACCAAAACCATAGGAAACAAATGCAAAAATAGACAAGTAGGATTACATTGAACTAAAAGGTTTTTGCACCACAAAGGAAACAATCAAAATGAAAAGGCAAAATATTTGCAAATAATATATCTGATTTATAGTGATTTAAAAATGCAAATAACTTTAATAGTATGCTTTTCAAACCTTCCATGGCTGTTTACTACAGAGAATAAAATTCACTTCTTATCCTGACCTCCAAGATTCTGAGTTACCTAGCTTCACCTACTACTCCAACCTCATCTGGGTCCACTCTCTTGTCATTCCTCATATGCCAGCCCAATGGGCCTTTACCCTTCTTTTTCCTTAAGCAGCTCAAACTCAGTCTTTATTTAGGGCTTTGGAGCTTACTTTTCTATTTGCTTGAAAAACTCTACCTCTCAGATCACTATGTGACTGACTCCTTCTTGTTAATTACTCTCCACTCAATTGTTCTTTCCTCAGAGAGACCTTCTCTGAACTAGCCAACCTAAAGTAGCTACAGGGTTATGAGCACAATGACTTGAACTTTCTTCCTTATGACTCATCACTCTGAGTTATCTCTGTATGTGTATTTGTTTACTTGTTTATTGTGCATCTTTTTTAACTTAAATGTAAGCTCCACAGGGCCAAGACATTGTCTAGCTTGATCTTCACTGTATTTCTAGTGCCTGACACTCAGCAGGCACTCAGGAAATGTTTGGGAAATGAATGAATGAATGAATGAATGAATGATGCATAGAAATAACCCAGGCAAAGGTAATTATGAGGAAGGCAAACCTATCCAGTCCCCTAGGCAGAGTTAGACACCCTGGTCTGTTAGCCCTCCTGCTATGATCACATGTTATGATGTACTTGCTACAAGGCTAACTTCTCTCAACAGATGTTAAACCCAATAAGGGCCAGGATCATTCCTGTCTTATTCATCACTGTATGCTTTGTATCTCAGTTTGTCTGGTACATAGGAGGTCTTCAATAATTTTTGTTGGTTCACTGAATGATTAAATCTCTCCTTCTCAATTAACAGAACATAGATGGAATGAAACCCAACACATCTATCTTTCATAAATGGGAAAGTTGAGACTCAGGGATATTTATTCATCATCACACCTGAGTCAGGCCATAATGCAGGTCTTAGCAGCAAAACTCTTTTCCTGTAAATGATTCAAAAGTTGGCTCAACTAAAATAGCTTTTCAAAGGGGAGCAGCTAAGCAAACAGAAGGCCAATCCATCATTTTTGCTTGGAGATGAAGGGAATCTTGTTATAGAGGTAAAGGGCATATTCAATGAAATGCCACATCTTCTAGGAGAGGATTAGCCTGGACAAGATAGAGGAATAGAGCAGCTATGTTGAGGCCTGGTATGCACCTGCCAACACTAATAGTATTCAGGTTATATTTCTACTCTTCGAGTGCATCCCCTTCCCAGAAACACCAGCCAAATGCCCCTATCCTGTAGCAGGTGTTCCTCCCAGCTTTTGATGGAAGGGATTACTGGCAAGGTCAATGTTCTGAGAAAGTCTTGCAGAGTTCTTAAGAAGATGTTAAGTAGACACAATTTAGAGTCAAACAGATCTAGATTTGAATCCTGTATTTTCTACTTACAAAATGACTGTAGCCAAGAGATTTACCTCTCTGAACCTCAGCTGCCTCCTCTATAATTTGTGTATAGTAAGAATAAGATTTCCTATGCAGGGCTTTGTGAGAATTAGGTGAGATCATATGAGTAACTGGTAAACTGTGCAGCTCTGTGTTCATGCTTTTCTTGTATCTTTACAAGATACCCTGTTTGCATTTAAATGATTGCTTATGTTCTTTGAGGGCAAAATTTTCTTTTTTTTTAAAAGATTTTTATTTATTTATTTATTTGACAGACAGAGATCACAAGTAGGCAGAGAGGCAGGCGGCGGGGGGGAGCTGTCTGCCCACTGAGCAGAGAGCCCGATGTGGGGCTCGATCCCAGGACCCTGAGATCATGACCTGAGCCGAAGGCAGAGGCCCAACCCACTGAGCCACCCAGGCGCCCCAGGACAAAACTTTTTATTTCATCCCTGAGCATCTCATTTGTGCCCAGTACAGAGCAGGGCAGAGTGTGTGCCAGTGCAGGCTGTGACCCTGTCTGGGATATAAGACTCAAGGGAAATAGGAAGAGCTGTTGCCAGCAGGCTGGCACACTTGGGTCTTTATGTGAATGTAGTTCAAGTAGTGGGTAGCATGCCTAACTCTAAGGGGACAGGCAGACTAAGCTTCTGTGCAGGCAGGATGGTTTGTGATAATGCAGTTTGCCTTATGGAAGTTACAGTACATGAAAGCAAACCCAATGCTGAACCCACAGAGCTTCCCAGAATACATCCAGAGGTGGTGGCATGTAGTTACTTACCATTACCCCTGTCCCAACCTAAGTCAATTCTAATAACCCAGCTTACTAACCATAAACCTAATAGGAATGGAGACAGGCCAGAAAGTCATGGCTCTTGTGTTTTTAGCTGCTGGAAGGAAGTCTGTGGATTGGTAATCTGAAGTGTGGGCAGGGAATAGACAAGACTAAAGCAAAGCAGGTTGTGGAGAAAGGGTTGGTTTAGATCATTGTTAGATTAAAGATCTTGCATAGGAAGGGAGCCAGGAGCAAAGACTGCTCCTTGGCTGCAGCATGAGCTACAAATTACCACCCAACCAACTCAGAGTCACTCAAAATACAAGACTGCAATGGATTAAAAAAGCTGTTTCTTTTTTGCCTGAAGTAGAGGCAAGCCTGCTTTTGGAGAAGGTACTCATTTCATTGGAAACATCATTCTGAGCAACTATATTGATTATGCCCATAGTAAATATTGATATAAGGTAAACCTCAAACCAGCACCCAGGTTTTTGTGGCCTCCTCATCTATCACAAGCCTCAGCCACTCTACAGCCATGCCTATGAGGAAATATAGAGTAAGCTATTCACTGGCATAATTAAGTTGGGGAGAAGACAGTCATCAAATATGGTAATGCCTAATAATTGACTTTAAATTTGGAGCCTGGCAAGACTTTATTCTATTACTTATTCCTTCTCTTCTGCCTTTATCTCCCTTGAATTTTCATTCCTGCCCAATGACTGTTCTAACCTTCTCCTTTTTACCACCAAATTTTTGAAAGAAGTGGTCTGTTCTCATTCTTTCTTTTTTATATTTTATTTTATTTTTTAAATTTCATTTTATTTTTTAGTGTGCCAATATTCATTGTTTATGTTCTTATTCTTTATTGAAGGCATAACATTAAAGTTACCACCACCAGCACCACCACCACTCTATCTGGATATCCAACAAGCACCTTAAATCCCACATGGTTAAAAATTGATCTCCTGCACACTTTCAGTGTTCCAGTCTCAGTTAATTCTGTATTTAGCACTCAGTTGGCCAAACTAAAATGTGGGTGTCATCCTTTACCTACCTCTCCCTTTGCCTCATGCCATCTCTCATCCCCTGCTACTTAACATCATTGCTCTCAAGATAAAGACAAAAATGCTTAATATGGTCTACAAAGCTTTGCATGTTCTGACCCCTATCTGTCAGTTCCATTGTAGTTTGTACCATATTCTTCTTTGATCATGCTATTTAAATCACAATGATTTTACTTCTGTTCCTTGAACACGCCATTGCTTCTGTCTCTGGCCTCAAGTCCCCTTTAGACCATGTACTTCTCTTTTAGAGAACTTTTAGAAACATTAATAAACTTTATTTCTTAGAACAGTTTTACATTTACAGAGAAATTGAGCAGATAGTACAGAGAGTTCCCATATACCTCTATGCTGAACACAGTTTTTCCTATTATTAACATCTTACATTAGTATAGAATTTTCATTACAATAATGAACCAATATTGATACATTATTAACTAAAATCTGTAATTTATTCAGATTTTCTTACTTTTTAACTAATGTCCTTTTTGTGTTCCAAAATACAATACTATATTTAGTTGTCTAAATATATGCCTCCATAGACTTTTCCTGGTTGGACTATTTCTCAGACTTTCCTTGTTTTTGGTGACTTTGGTTAACGTTTTGAGGAGAACTCATCCAGTATTTTGTAGAATGCCCAACCATTGAGATTTGTCTGATGTTTTCTCATGATTAGACAGGAGTTATGATATTTGGGAGCAAAATTTCAGAAGTAAAATAACATTTTCATCACATCATATCAAGACAACACACTATTTACCCGATTTATGATAGCTGAGGTTGACCTTGATCACCTGGCTAAAGTAGTGCTTGTTAGGATTCTACATTGTAAAATGATTATTCTCCCTCTGCTTTTCATACTGTCCTCTTTGTAAAGATATCAGTATGTGCAGCCTTCACTTAAGGAGTGGGTGTTATGCTCACCTTCTTTTAGTATCTATACAATTTATTTGTAATTCCTGTGCATGAGAGGCTATCTCTTGTCCCCCATTTATTAACTTATTCAGTCAGTTATTTATATCACTATGGACTCATGAATATTTACTTTGTACTTTGGGTTAAATTCCAATATTATTTTATTTTGTTGCTTAAATTATTCCAGCTTTGGCCATTGAGAAGTATTTCAGTTGGCTCCTGTGTTATTTTGACATGTTCCATTATAGTGGGATTTTGTTGTTTCATTTTTAGCACTTCTTTTTTTAAAGGGTAAAATTAATATTTTATTGTCACTTATAATAAGATGGCAGTTGAGTATATGGTCTTCATAATTGATCTTTCCTTTTTGTAAATAAACAAAATGATAAATTTTAAATAACCAATGGCTGGTTATGTTTTCAGAGAACATAATTAAGTTAATTCATTATTGGTGGCTTCAAGTTTTCCCTTATTAGCTCCAGAAAATTCACTCACATTTTGTCCCTTTTTAAAAAAAAAAAACTGGAAGGATGGGGTGCCTGGGTGGCTCAGTGGGTTAAGCATCTGACTCTTGATTTTGGCTCAGGTCATGATCTCAAGGTTGTGAAATGGAGCCCTGTGACAAGCCCTGTGCTGAGTGTGGAGTCTGTGTTAAGATACTCTCTTTCCCTCTGCACCTACCCCACCCCCTCCCTCTTTGAAAACAAAACAGAACAAAATAAAACAAAACAACAAAAAACTGGAAGGTTGGCATGCATTCGACTTCACATTCTGAAGCAGCATCCTGACAGTCATACACATCTACTTCAAGGGATACCACGTTGGAATACTTCTGAGAGAGAGAATGAAAGAAAGGCTTTGCAAGGCCCATACCATGTGGCTGAGACATCAACTACAACTAGTTTATCTCTTGCACTGTTCAAGGCTTATGGAAAAGCATACTTGCTCTTTATCGGCTTCACCACTTTGGCAGTTGGGGTCCGCCAAATGATGGTAAGGACTGATGAGTATGGATCCAAAAATGCCAGACAGAGTTTGCAAAGCATACAGCCTACCTTCTCTTTATAGCAACTAGCACTTATTTAAAAAAAAAAAAAACTTATTTATGTATTTGATTTTTTATTTGACTATGGCTGACACACAAACTGATGGTTGCCAGAGGAAAAGAGGCCTAGAGGATGGACAAAATGGGTGAAGGGATGTGGGACATACCCACTTCCAGTTATGAAATGAATAAGCCACAGGAAAAAGAGGCACAGCATTGGGAATATAGTCAATGACATTGTTATGGTGTTTTGTGGGGACAAATGGTAGCTACACTTGTGTTGACCACAGTATAACATACAGACTTGCTGAAACACTATGTTGTACACCTGAAGCTAATGCTTTTGGCATTTCTTTATTTTCTGGTCCTACAAGATACTTGGCTTATCTTGTATATTTCCTACCCCAGTCCTAGAAGCAGTTGTTTCTCCAAGGATTTCTTGGTTCTTTTTATTGGAGAAAGGTATTAGGAACCAAGATCTAGGTGCTAGGTGTGCTTGCTGTAGTATACTTTTATTAGTTGCAATTTTACATCTGTTTGCTTGATTAGTTAATGAATGTCTTTCTCATCCACAAGGTGTTCCAGTACAGTAGGGACTGAGTATGCTTTTGCTTCTGTTATGTTCCCAGTGCCAAGCACAGGCTCTGTCACATAATATGCATTTAATAAATACTTTCTTTTTTTTTTTTTTTTTTTTTTTTTTTTTTTAGAAGTGCAATTTATGAGATGACTTGTCTACAAAAGATAATTTTTCATACAGTTGGAATCTTTGAACACACATTGGAAAGTTCACTTTGAGCACATCTGAAATGTTTCTAAACTTTTCCTGATTGTGTTCAGATTTTCCGTTCAAGTAGTCTGTGGGGGGCCTGCTGGCTCAGTTGGAGGAGTATGTGACCCTTGATCGCATGTTTGTAAATTCAAGCCCCACATTGGGTGTAGAGATTACTTAAAAATAAAATCTTAAGACAAAAAACAAATGGTAGCCTATTGCTCTATGTGATTGTTAATCCTCTAGATACAAATCTCCTAAAGTTTACTTGGCTAGAATGGAGACTTTATTTAACTAATAAAAAAAGGTTGTCAGGAAATAAAGAGTATGCATGGTAATGTGATGGAAGAATCTATACTCAGAAAACTATAAAGTACTCATGAAAGAAATTGAGGAAGACACAAAGAAATGGAAAAATGTTCCATGCTCCTGGATTGGAAGAATAAATATTGTGAAAATGTCTATGCTACCTAAAGCAATCTACACATTTAATGCAATTCCTATCAAAGTACCATCCATTTTTTTCAAAGAAATGGAACAAATAATCCTAAAATTTATATGGAACCAGAAAAGACCTCGAATAGCCAAAGGAATATTGAAAAAGAAAGCCAAAGTTGGTGGCATCACAATTCCGGACTTCAAGCTCTATTACAAAGCTGTCATCATCAAGACAGCATGGTACTGGCACAAAAACAGACACATAGATCAATGGAACAGGATAGAGAGCCCAGAAATGGACCCTCAGCTCTATGGTCAACTCATCTTCGACAAAGCAGGAAAGAATGTCCAATGGAACAAAGACAGCCTCTTCAATAAATGGTGTTGGGAAAATTGGACAGCCACATGCAGAAAAATGAAATTGGATCATTTCCTTACACCACACACGAAAATAGACTCAAAATGGATGAAGGATCTCAATGTGAGAAAGGAATCCATCAAAATCCTTGAGGAGAACACAGGCAGCAACCTCTTCGACCTCAGCCGCAGCAACATCTTCCTAGGAACATCACCAAAGGCAAGGGAAGCAAGGGCAAAAATGAACTTTTGGGATTTTATCAAGATCAAAAGCTTTTGCACAGCAAAGGAAACAGTTAACAAAACCAAAAGACAACTGACAGAATGGGAGAAGATATTTGCAAACGACATATCAGATAAAGGGCTAGTGTCCAAAATCTATAAAGAACTTAGCAAACTCAACACCCAAAGAACAAATAATCCAATCAAGAAATGGGCAGAGGACATGAACAGACATTTCTGCAAAGAAGACATCCAGATGGCCAACAGACACATGAAAAAGTGCTCCATATCACTCGGCATCAGGGAAATACAAATCAAAACCACCATGAGATATCACCTCACACCAGTCAGAATGGCTAAAATTAACAAGTCAGGAAATGACAGATGCTGGCGAGGATGCGGAGAAAGGGGAACCCTCCTACACTGTTGGTGGGAATGCAAGCTGGTGCAACCACTCTGGAAAACAGCATGGAGGTTCCTCAAAATGTTGAAATAGAACTACCCTATGACCCTGCAATTGCACTGCTGGGTATTTACCCTAAAGATACAAACATAGTGATCCGAAGGGGCACATGCACCCGAATGTTTATAGCAGCAATGTCTACAATAGCCAAACTATGGAAAGAACCTAGATGTCCATCTACAGACGAATGGATAAAGAAGATGTGGTATATATACACAATGGAATACTATGCAGCCATCAAAAGAAATGAAATCTTGCCATTTGCGACGACGTGGATGGAACTAGAGGGTATCATGCTTAGCGAAATCAGTCAATCGGAGAAAGACAACTATCATATGATCTCCCTGATATGAGGGAGAGGAGATGCAACATGGGGGGTTGAGGGGGTAGGAGAAGAGTAAATGAAACAAGATGGGATTGGGAGGGAGACAAACCATAAGTGACTCTTAATCTCACAAAACAAACTGAGGGTTGATGGGGGGAGGGGGTTGGGAGAGAGGGTGGGGTTATAGATATCGGGGAGGGTATGTGCTATGGTGAGTGTTGTGAAGTGTGTAAACCTGGCGATTCGCAGACCTGTACCCCTGGGGATAAAAATATATGTTTTTAAAGCTGTAAAAAAAAAAAAAAAAAAAAAAAAAAAGAAAGAAAGGATGAATCCCCAAGTTTTGTAGCAACATGGACGGGACTGGAAGAGATTATGCTGAGTGAAATAAGTCAAGCAGAGAGAGTCAATTATCATATGGTTTCACTTATTTGTGGAGCATAACAAATAGCATGGAGGACAAGGGGAGATGGAGAGGAGAAGGGAGTTGAGGGAAATTGGAAGGGGAGGTGAACCATGAGAGACTATGGACTCTGAAAAACGATCTGAGAATTTTGAAGGGGTGGGGGGGGGAGGTTGGGGGCACCAGGTGGTGGGTATTGTAGAGGGCACGGATTGCATGGAGCACTGGGTGTGGTGCAAAAATAATGAATACTGTTATGCTGAAAAAAATAAAAAAAATTAAAAAAAAAAAAAAAAGCAATCTTAAAATAACCCCCCCTCAGCTCTCTACCAGGGGGCACTTGCTAGATCACTGCATAGGAAAAGCAGGCAAAGGATGCTGCTGAGCAGACGCAGTAAGGTTTTTGAGTCGAGAAGGCAGTTGGGATATCTATAACAAAGGACTGGAGAAAATGCAGCTCTGTGGAGAAAGAGATCCAGAAATCTGCAAACGGGTCTTCTTGATGTTGTTGGCCAACCTAATAGGGTTCAACTGACACTAATTGGAGGCATTTTTGATCGCTATGATTCAGAGGAAGGTAATTCTGGCATCCAGAAGGCAGAGACAACTTTATCCTGAATTTCACAGAACAGGCCCTCAAAATAAAGAATTATCCTGTCCAAAATGTCAATAGTACTAGATTAAAAAAATCCTGCCCTGCAGTCATGCCTGGCCATGAAAGGAGAGGAACAACAGAGAATCAACGATTCAGCCTTTTTGAGGTGGCTATGTCTGGAGTGAACTAGTGCCAAGACCTGATGTGACCTAACGCAGATCTGCCGAAGGAATTTCCTAATCTCCTGGCCTCTTGGGCCTTGAAGGAACAGACTGAGCAGCTGGAAGCAGCAGAAACTCAGATGTGAGAATGCAGATGGACTCAAGATTGTTCACAGTGAAGCCGTCATTCTCATTTTAGAGCTGAGGACATTGAGGCACAGACGAAGAAATTGTGATCCTGTATAATAAATACTTTCTAGATGAAAGAGTGTTTATATTTCATGGAAATGTCATCCTTATGTTCATCCAGGACAGAAATATCAGAGTAATCGAAGTCTCCATCATCCTTTTCAGTATTCATTTCCAATCATTAAGTCCTGATAATTTCTAGAATGCATTTCCTAATTTTCACTTTAGCACTGCATTGATTCAAGTGCTTATTTCTTATCTACAGACAACCACAATAGCATCCCATGTAGTATCCATACTTCCAGTTCAACCTATACTTCATATTGGTAGAAACTGACAAACTCCTTCTAGAGTTTATATAAGAATATGAAAGACCTGGAAAATGTGAAGCAATACTGAAAAATATAAGCAAAGTTGGAGGATTAACCTTTACCTGACTTCAAGCTTTTCTCTAAAGCTATATTAATCAAGATAGTGTGTTACTGGCATAAGTATTGACCAATATATCACTGTGACAGAATAAAGATCTCAGAATAGATTCACATTTATACAGTCATTTTATTTTTGACAAAGGTGCCAAAGCAACATAATGAAAAAGGAAAAATGTTTTTAACAAAAGGAATTTAAATAACTGTTCATCCATATGAACAAATGAACTTTGAACCTAGCCTCATTCCATATACAAAAACTAATTTATTATGGATCAGGGACCTACACATACAGTGAAATGACATAAACCTTTTAAAGGAAATTATAGAAGAATATTTTTTCCACTTGGAAGTAGTCAGTTTCTTAGACAGGATACAGAAACCAGAAGCAATGAGAGAAATCAATAGATTAGACTTTATAAAATTTTTAAAACTTCTGCTTATCAAATGACACTGCTAACAAAATTAATGGGCAAAATGTATACTGGAGGAAATTATTTTGAAAAACTTATATTTGATACGGGACTGGCATTCAGGATATGTAAAGAGCTTCTATAACTCAATAATAAAAAGACAAACAAAAATGGGCAAAAAGTGGGGGAGGAGTCAAGATGGCAGAGAAGTAGTAGGCTGAGACTACATCAGGTAGCAGGAGATCAGCTAGATAGCTTATCAAACCATTGCAAACGCCTACAAATCCAACGGGAGATTGAAGAGAAGAAGAACAGCAATTCTAGAAACAGAAAATCAACCACTTTCTGAAAGGTAGGACAGCAGAGAAGTGAATCCAAAGCAACGGGAAGGTAGACCATGGGGGGAGGGGCTGGTTCCTGGCACATGGCGGAGCAACGGAACACAAAATCAGGACATTTAAAAGTCTGCTCCACTGAGGCACATAGCTCCAGAGGCTAAACTGGGGTGAAGCCCACACGGGGCCAGCATGACCCTATGTCCCACAGGGTCACAGAAGGATTGGGGGTGTCTGAGTGTTGCAGAGCTCACAGGTATTAGACCTGGGAAGCCAGCTACAGAGACAGAGCCAAGGAGTGAGCTCTCAGCTCGGGGTTACCTTGAACCGGTCACAGGCTGGGTGAGCTCAGAGAGCGGCCAGAGGCCAGGGAGACGGGAGTGATTGAGCGCTTTTCTCTGAGGGCGCACTGAGGAGTGGGGCCCCAAGCTCTCAGCTCCTCCGGGCCGGAGACTGGGAGGCCGCGATTTTCATTCCCATCCTCTGGAACTCTATGGAAAGTGTTCAGGGGACAAAAGCTCCCAAAAGTGAACCCGAGCAGATTACTTAGCCCGGCCTCTGGTAAGGGTGGTGCAATTCCGCCTCAGACAAGGACGCTTGAGAATCACTACAACAGGTCCCTCCCCCAGAAGATCAACAAGAAATCCAGCAAGACAATGTTCACCTACCAAGGAGAACAGCAGAATTCCAGTGGAGGAGAAAGCAAAGCATGGAACTCATGGCTTTCTCCCCATGATTCTTTAGTCTTGCAGTTAATTTAATTTTTTTAAATTCTGCTAATTTTTTTTAACTTTTACGCTTTTCTTTTTTAACGTTTTTTAAACTAGTTTATCTAATATATATATATATATATTTCTTTTTTATATTTTTTCTTTATTTGTTTTCTTTTTTAAATTTTTTTTTCTGAACTTCTTTTTATCCCCTTTCTCCCTCCCACGATTTGGGGTCTCTTCTGATTTGGTTAAAGTGCATTTTCCTGGGGTCTTTGCCACCCTTTCAGGATTTCATTTGCTCCTTCATATACTCTTATCTGGACAAAATGACAAGGCAGAAAAACTCACCACAAAAAAAGAACAAGAGGCAGTACCAAAGGCTAGGGACCTAATCAATATAGACATTGGTAATATGTCAGATATAGAGTTCAGAATGACGATTCTCAAGGTTCTAGCCAGGCTCGAAAAAGGCATGGAAGATATTAGAGAAAATCTCTCTGGAGAGATAAAAGCCCTTTCTGGAGAAATAAAAGAACTAAAATCTAACCAAGTTGAAATAAAAAAAGCTATTAATGAGGTGCAAACAAAAATGGAGGCTCTGACGGCTAGGATAAATGAGGCAGAAGGAAGAATTAGTGATATAGAAGACCAAATGACAGAGAATAAAGAAGCTGAGCAAAAGTGGGACAAACAGCTACTGGACCATGAGGGGAGAATTTGAGAGATAAGTGACACCATAAGATGAAACCACATTAGAATAATTGGGATTCCAGAAGAAGAAGAAAGAGAGAGGGGAGCAGAAGGTATATTGGAAAGAATTATTGGAGAGAATTTCCCTAATATGACAAAGGGAACAAGCATCAAAATCCAGGAGGTACAGAGAACCCCCCTCAAAATCAACAAGAATAGGTCCACACCCCGTCACTTAATAGTAAAATTACAAGTCTTAGTGACAAAGAGAAAATCCTGAAAGCAGCCCGGGAAAAGAAGTCTGTAACATACAATGGTAAAAATATTAGATTGGCAGCAGACTTATCCACAGAGACCTGGCAGGCCAGAATGAACTGGCAAGATATATTCAGAGCACTAAACGAGAAAAACATTCAGCCAAGAATACTATATCCAGCTAGGCTATTATTGAAAATAGAAGGAGAGATAAAAAGCTTCCAGGACAAACAAAAACTGAAAGAATTTGCAAACACCAAACCAGCTCTACAGGAAATATTGAAAGGGGTCCTCTAAGCAAAGAGAAAGCCTAAAAGTAGTAGATCAGAAAGGAACAGAGACAATATACAGTAACAGTCACCTTACAGGCAATACAATGGCACTAAATTCATATCTCTCAATACTTACCCTGAATGTTAATGGGCTAAATGCCCCAATCAAAAGACACAGGGTATCAGAATGGATAAAAAAACAAAACCCATCAATATGTTGCCTACAAGAAACTCATTTAGACCTGAAGACACGTCCACATTTAAAGTGAAGGGGTGAGGGACGCCTGGGTGGCTCAGTTGGTTAAGCAGCTGCCTTCGGCTCAGGTCATGATCCTAGCGTCCTGGGATCGAGTCCCACATCGGGCTCCTTGCTCTTCAGGGAGCCTGCTTCTCCCTCTGCCTCTGCCTGCCATTCTGTCTGCCTGTGCTTGCTCTCTCTCCCTCTCTCTCTGACAAATAAATAAATAAAATCTTTAAAAAAAAAAAGTGAAGGGGTGAAAAACAATTTACCATGCTAATGGACATCAGAAGAAAGCAGGGGTGGCAATCCTTATATCAGATCAATTAGATTTTAAGCCAAAGACTATAATAAGAGATGAGGAAGGACACTAAATCATACTCAAAGGGTCTGTCCAACAAGAAGATCTAACAATTTTAAGTATCTATGCCCCTAACATGGGTGCAGCCAACTATATAAACTGATTAATAACAAAATCAAAGAAACACATCTACAATAATACAATAATAGTAGGGGACTTTAACACTCGCCTCCATGAAATGGACAGATCATCCAAGCAAAAGATCAACAAAGAAATAAAGGCCTTACATGACACAGTGGACCAGATGGACATCACAGATATATTCAGAACATTTCATCCCAAAGCAACAGAATACACATTCTTCTCTAGTGCACATGGAACATTCTCCAGAATAGATCACATCCTCGGTTCTAAATCAGGTCTCAACCGATATCAAAAGATTGGGATCATTCCCTGCATATTTTCAGACCACAATGCTCTGAAGCTATAACTCAATCACAAGAGGAAATTTGGAAAGAACCCAAGTACATGGAGACTAAACAGCATCCTTCTAAAGAATGAATGGATCAACCAAGAAATACAAACAATTATAAAAACATACTATGAGCAACTCTACACAAACAAATTTGACAAACTGGAAGAAATGGATGCATTCCTAGAGACATATAAACTACCACAACTGAACCAGGAAGAAATAGAAAGACTGAACAGACCCATACCCAGTAAGGGGATAGAAACAGTCATCAAAAATCTCCAAACAAACAAAAGCCCAGGGCCGGACGGTTTCCCAGGGGAATTCTACCAAACATTTAAAGAAGAAGTAATTCCTATTCTCCTGAAACTATTCCAAAAAATAGAAATGGAAGGAAGACCTCCAAACTCATTTTATGAGGCCAGCATCACCTTGATACCAAAACCAGACAAGGATCCCATCAAAAAAGAGAACTACAGACCAATATCCTTGATGAACACAGATGCGAAAATTCTTACCAAAATACTAGCCAATAGGATTCAACAGTATATTAAAAGGATTATTCACCACAACCAAGTGGGATTTATTCCAGGGCTGCAAGGTTGGTTCAACATCCACAAATCAATCAATGTGATACAACACATTAATAAAAGAAAGAACAAGAACCATATGATAGTCTCCATAGGTGCTGAAAAAGCATTTGACAAAGTACAGCATTCTATCCTGATCAAAACTCTTCAAAGTGTAGGGATAGAGAGCACATACCTCAATATTATCAAAGATATCTATGAAAAACCCACCCCAAATATCATTCTCAATGGAGAAAAACTGAAAGCTTTTCCACTAAGGTCAGGAACACAGCAAGGATGTCCATTATCACCTCTGCTATTCAACATAGTACTAGAAGTCTGAGCCTCAGCAATCAGACAACAAAAAGAAATTAAAGACATCCAAATCAGCAAAGAGGAAGTCAAACTATCACTCTTCGCAGATGATATGATACTATATGTGGAAAACCCAAAAGACTCTACTCCAAAGCTGCTAGAACTTGTACAGGAATTTAGTAAAGTGTCAGGATATAAAATCAATGGACAGAAATCAGTTGCATTTCTCTACACCAACAACAAGACAGAAGAAAGAGAAATTAAGGAGTCCATCCCATTTACAATTGCACCTGAAACTATAAGATACCTAGGAATAAACCTAACCAAAGAGGCTAAGAATCTATACTCAGAAAACTATAAAGTACCCATGAAAGAAATTGAGGAAGACACAAAGAAATGGAAAAATGTTCCATGCTCCTGGATTGGAAGAACAAATATTGTGAAAATGTCTATGCTACCTAAAGCAATCTACACATTTAATTCAATCCCTATCAAAATCCCACCCATTGTTTTCAAAGAAATGGAACAAATAATCCTAAAATTTATATGGAACCAGAAAAGACCTCGAATATCCAAAGGAATATTGAAAAAGAAAGCCAAAGTTTGTGGCATCACAATTCCGGACTTCAAGCTCTATTACAAAGCTGTCATCATCAAGACAGCATGGCACTGGCACAAAAACAGACACATAGATCAATGGAACAGAATAGAGAGCCCAGAAATAGACCCTCAACTCTATGGTCAACTAATCTTTGACAAAGCAGGAAAGAATGTCCAATGGAAAAAAGACAGCCTCTTCAATAAATGGTGTTGGGAAAATTGGACAGCCACATGCAGAAAATGAAATTGGACCATTTCCTTACACCACACATGAAAATAGACTCAAAATGGATGAAGGACCTCAATGTGAGAAAGGAATCCATCAAAATCCTTGAGGAGAACACAGGCAGCAACCTCTTTGACCTCAGCCGCAGCAACATCTTCCTAGGAACATCGCCAAAGGCAAGGAAGCAAGGGCAAAATTGAATTAATGGGATTTTATCAAGATCAAAAGCTTTTGCACAGCAAAGGAAACAGTTAACAAACCCAAAAGACAACTGACAGAATGGGAGAAGATATTTGCAAATGCCATATCAGATAAAGGGCTAGTGTCCAAAATCTATAAAGAGTTTAGCAAACTCAACACCCAAAGAACAAATAATCCAATCAAGAAATGGGCAGAGGACATGAACAGACATTTCTGCAAAGAAGACATCCAGATGGCCAACAGACACATGAAAAAGTGCTCCATATCACTCAGCATCAGGGAAATACAAATCAAAACTACAATTAGATATCACCTCACACCAGTCAGAATGGCTAAAATTAACAAGTCAGGAAATGACAGATGCTGGCGAGGATGCGGAGAAAGGGGAACCCTCCTACACTGTTGGTGGGAATGCAAGCTGGTGCAACCACTCTGGAAAACAGCATGGAGGTTCCTCAAAATGTTGAAAATAGAACTACCCTATGACCCAGCAATTGCACTGCTGGGTATTTACCCTAAAGATACAAACGTAGTGATCCGAAGGGGCACGTGCACCCAAATGTTTATAGCAGCAATGTCTACAATAGCCAAACTATGGAAAGAACCTAGATGTCCATCAACAGACGAATGGATAAAGAAGATGTGGTATATATACACAATGGAATACTATGCAGCCATCAAAAGAAATGAAATCTTGCCATTTGCGACAACGTGGATGGAACTAGAGGGTATCATGCTTAGTGAAATAAGTCAATCAGATAAAGACAACTATCATATGATCTCCCTGATATGAGGAAGTAGAGATGCAACATGGGGGGTCAAGAGGGTAGGAGAAGAATAAATGAAACAAGATGGGATTGGGAGGGAGACAAACCATAAGTGACTCTTAATCTCACAAAACAAACTGAGGGTTGCTGGGGCGAGGGGGGTTGGGAGAAGGGGGGTGGGGTTATGGACATTGGGGAGGGTATGTGCTATGATGAGTGCTGTGAAGTGTGTAAACCTGGCGATTCACAGACCTGTATCCCTGGGGATAAAAATATATTATATGTTTATTAAAAATAATAAAAAATAAATTTAAAAAATATTTTAAAAAATTATATATTCACTTTGGGAAAGGGTCTGATAGTTTCTTATAAAACTCAGCACCCACTTACCCTTTGACCTAAACATTCAACTCCTAGGTATTTATGCAAAAGCCATGAAAATACATGCCTATAAAAAGAAGCACACAAGAATATTCATAGCAGCTTTATAAATAATAGCTTAAAACTGGACACAACCTAGACATCCATCAATGGGACAACATTAAACTAGATAGACAAATATGCACAAAACGGATGCACAAAAGGGATAAACAAACTGTGGCGTATTCATCCAATAGAGCACTGCTTAGCAATAAAAAATAATTACTGACTCATGCAACAGCCTTGATGAATCCCAAAAGCATCACATTGAGTGAAAAAATCCAGATACAAAAGAGTCTACATTGTTGTTCAGATTCAAATTTCTGCTTTCTCCAGATGACACTGTAAAAGAGAATAATACTAGATTATGGCTTGCTCTTTTCTTTTTTTCTTCCCTTCCCTTCCCTTTCCTTCCCTTCTTTTCCTTTCCTTCTTCCTTTCCTGTCTTCTATATGACAAGATCTAAGTCAGTTTTCCCCCTGAATACTTATCTATTTATCTCAACATATTTTTAAAAAGATTTTATTTATTTATTTTAAAGAGAGAGTGAGAGAGAGCATGAGCAGGGGGAGAGGCAGAGGGAGAAGGAAGAGAAGTAGACTCCCTGCTGAGCAGGTAGCCCGATGTGGGGCTTGATCCCAAGACCCTGGGATCATGACCAGAGCTGATGGCGGATGCTTAACTGACTGAGTCACCCATTAGCCCCTATCTCAACATATTTCTATACTAATTTGAGATGTCTACTTTATTTTTTTATTATGTTATGTTAGTCACCATACAATACATCATTAGTTTTTGGTGTAATGTTCCAAGATTCATTGTTTGCATATAACACCCAGTTCTCCATGCAATACTCTCCTTCCTTAATCCCCAGCACCAGGCTAACCCATCTGCCCACTCCCCTCCTCTCTAAAACCCTCCATTTGTTTCCTTTATTATATACTAATTTATATTTGAGCCTGCTTTATATCTATTATCTACACTAGTCTTTTGTGTCATGTCTCATAATGATTGTGACTTCAAAATATATTTTAATATCTGTTAGAGCAAGTGTCCCCTTATTCGTTTTTTAAATATATTTTTAGCTATATCAGTTGTTTTTATTCCTGATCAGCTTTAGAATTATCCTGTCTAGGTTCTCAAAAATCCAGTTAGGATTATATTAAATCTGTAGATTGATTTGTGGAGAGTTGATATTTCTTTGATAACAAGGATAATGAGGTTTCACATATAGGAATAAGCTCTCTTTCTGCATTTGTTATACATAAGCAATGAATCTTGGAACATTACATCAAAAACTAATGATGTACTATATGGTGACTAACATAACATAAATAATTTTTTTAAAAATCTCCTTAAATGGCAATAGAATTTTATAGTGTTTGTCATATAAGTAAAATTTGAAATGGCCAATGAGGCAGAGATATAGGAAGACAGGGTAGGACCACCAGTCCCAAGCTCCTCACTGAGCAGAGAGCTAGCCTGGGAATAACAAAACACAAGAATCCTTCTCTCTCTCCCCATGTGGTACCATTCCCTCCCTTCTGGTTGAGCCCCATTGGCTGATAAGCTGTTCACTAGTCATTTGTACACTCTTTCTTCATCTTTATTCCAGAAATTCATTTGGGGAAGAGGGCAATGTTCTATAGCTGCATTATCCAGTATTGTAGCCACTATTGAACAATGCTGATCTGAAACACTGATTTCTAGGTAAGTTTGGGATTTGGGAGGTCGTATGAAGATTTTGATTAATCATATGAGCACTTGGGCCACCAAATATACAGCAACAGGATTTTCTTAATTGTCTTTGGTCCCAATCCCCATATGTACTAATTCCATTTATGGACAGGTTCTTCTTGACCTCTCTTGTAGGCTATAACCTCTATAGTCAGAGGTTATAGCTCTGGGGCAATCCCAGCTTAGTTAGAGAATTCTGATGACTCTCTAGACAGAGTTCGCTAGCCTCCTCAGTCTCACTTATAGTTTCTTGTCAGACCTTGGTGCTGCAAGCCAAGGATTTGGATAACTTGTTTTGCTTTAACCCTCTAACCCCTACATGGAGTAGTAGGCATAGACTTATCTAGGCCTCTCCACTGTCACTGCCACATAGGTTGACTGGAAAAATGGGAAGAACATCCAAAGCTGAGGTAGAGGTCTGCACACTGACAACTGGGTTAAGGCGTGGATTGGGAAAAGTATACTGTTGCAAGTGATCAGTGATGGGGTCCAGCCAGCAGTTAGTGCCATGAGTCACAGAGCCAACAGAGCCAGAGCCAAGTCACAGGCCAGGAATGACCCACTCAGGTTCTGGGATCAGGCAGCCATTGCATAGACTTAGCCAGGAGGATAGCAGGGGAGGATAGAAACATAAAGCAGTAAGGAAAGGAAAGGATGCTGACAAATACCAATCTTCCAGTCATCTGGAGTCACTCCAAACAGGATTGGTCATTTGTTCTAGAGAAGGGCTTTCTTGAAGGGCCTTCTAGAGAAGGGCCAAAAGCCAGATGAGTGGCTGAGGCAGGAGAGGAACCATAAACAGCAAAATTAAGAGGAGGTAGACCACTGATGTGGGATAGAGGCTTCTTTGGGTTTGGGCTAGAGATATAGGTTTCTTGGTATGGACCTCTGGCTAGACAGAAGCAGATTTGGGGGGAGAGTGGTGCAGAGATAGGCTTTTTTGGAGAATCCATGTCAATTCAAAATGGGATATGAAGCCTGTTTTGACGCTTCTGTGAAACCGAGTCCCAGAATGGTCACAGTAGAAATTCCAGGTAAGATTGTAAGGACTCAAGGAGTCTCAGATTAGTCTACTGACAGTTTGGGAATGACAAAGGAGTCTCTGAGTTCTGTGAAACACTCTAGAACCTGGGGTAATTCCTAGAACTCTTCCATCCTGCTGTTCTAAGGCCACTATTTGCTTCCATTCCTCCTCTTGCTCCTTTGGGTTTCTCCCCTTCATTTGGGCAATGATCTGAGAGGGTCTTCCTGGCTCCCACTTTCATTTCTCCTGCCCCAAAGAAGTCTCAGGTCTTTTGTACTAGGGACTTCTGGGAAATGTTCTGGAATCATCCAAAGGTCTCCTGTAATATCTTTTGTCTCTGGTCTTCATCTCCTCCCTTTCCCCTAACTTCTGTATTACAGTGCCCAGAATCCCATGGCTTGGAATTCCTTTTTTTGTTCCTGGGGTGGGGAAAGCTCATCACACTTTCCAGTTTTCAGTAGTTCTCCATTCCTTGGATCTGCAGGTTCCTGCCTCCAAAGACTTCTTTCCAGGATTCAATCCAAACAAAAATAGATGTCTATCTCCCAATCAGACTTAAGTGAATCTTTCCCACTTCAGGAGCTGCAGACAAAGCACCCCCCCAGTCCCAGAGTCCTTATATCCACTCCATAGGAAAAAACTCTCAATTGGGAATTTTACAAGGACCCTAGAGCAGAGGTACAGTGGAGGACTCTGAAGTAGGGTCTGATTTCACAGCACACATGGAAAAAAATTTACATATGCTTGTTTAGAAATCTGCTTATGTTCTTGAAATATTCTCTTAAACATTCAATTCTGGTATAATTAAGTTTTCCAAGTTCAAATTGTAACAGAAAACAATTTGAGTAGTAGTGATTTCTAAGGGACCATCATATGTTATGGTGGCCTCCATATATATAAGGGACCAACATATATTATGAATACCATATACTCTGGCTTGAGGGCAAGGATCTCAGGTTTAGAGAAGGAATGTTTAACCCTTCCTGTTTGGGGAAAAGGTAATCACAAGGTTTCATGCTGGGAAGCAGCCCATATGTGGCCATGTTTCTTTCCTTTTGGATTCTCTCAGATTCTTTGGAAACAAATGCAAAAATACTGTGATGAGAAGAAAATGACATCTGTGATTAATGGCTTCAGTAGAGGGCTATTAGGGAAGAGCCACAAGTATGATTTCTTCAATATCACAGCTCATGACTGGAGAGGGTGGTGTCAAAGAGAGATGACCAAGTCATTCTTCTTCCATATATTCTTTGCTTGAGATAGCCAACCGTCAAAAATTTGAAGTAATCTCAGTATAACCCTGACATTGAAACCACAGATTAAAGCAAGGGAAAGAGAAAGGAAGTACTAGGTTGATCATTTTAGGCTTAGCAAGAAAGTTTCTTTAAAGTTTTTAGGGACTTGTATTTCTCTAAACCTTGCTCTAATTGTGTATCCCATTTAGTCATTCTATTTTATTTTGATACCCAGCTGTATTAATGAAGTGGCCTCCTTGTTAGGTTAAAATTGAGTAGTAAACCTTATTAAATTTATTCATTTAATCATTCCCCAAAAGAATCTAGCTGTTTTTACCAGAAGGACATGACCAAGGCTCTGATACTTGCTACCTGGTGACTGTTCTAATTGTAGGATAATTTTAGAGGGGGAATAGTTATGTTAAAGTCTGACTATACAACTTCACATTTGTAAAATACTGGTGATTCCTAGTATGTTTGATGAACCTGGAGCCTACTTAAAATTCCTTATGATGGGGATCTGTGGGTAACAAATCACAGTGAGACTTCTAACCCAGAGAATGTCAGATAGTTCATTTGCCACATTTCTGCATTTTGGGGGATTATTGGTGTGCCTGGTTTTTCCTTGGAGAGTGGCCCCTTACTGATAAACCACATATGGTCTTGGAGGTCACAGAGAGAAGAGAGACAATGAATTATTCTCTAATTGACTAAAACCAACAAGTCCAATCTTTTCTGAACAAAGCTATGAATCCTTAGACAATGATACCCATTTGGCAGATTATCATTGTCAGGTTTATAAAGGGATGATCTGCCCAGATGGAATAGCTCCCCAATACTAAAAAGATGGAGGAATTTGTGCTCAAAGACAGTGCTAAGCCTACCTATGCATATTAGCAGAGATCTGGCTACTAATGTGTATTTTCTGGAGAAGGGGAAAGTAGCAGACAAGGTGGCCATAGTTGGAAAATTGTCAAAAATCAAAGGCTAGCTAGGTCTATAGGCATTAAAATTAACATAAGAGTACTAGAATTCCAAAAAGATAAGGAGGTGGGTTGGGGGAAGAGAAGCCACAAAAGAGGAGAAAAACATTCAAGGGAGGGTGAGGATCATAAGAATCAATAGGGTATTCCCAGAGTGCACATGACCTCCTACCCTCTAGCAGAGGGCTGTCTGGCTGAGGCAGAGCTTGGTCTTCCTGTGACCCTGGGGAGACCTATATATAGAGAGAGCTGCTCTGGTCTGAAGAGGACATGGCCAACCACCTCTTTTGGCTACAGTCAACTCTGCTTAGGATGGGAACAAGCCAAGCTGAAGTTCCCTGGAGTAAGTCTCATCAAAGAAGATTTTTTTCTAACTTACGTTTCTCAGAGCACTGAGTGAGGCCAAGTCAGGCCAGGGAAATTGGAAGGTGCTGGCCACCAGTCCCTCCCATTTCCTGTGGAACAAAGTCCAAACTCCTTAAGTACCCGAGGCACTCCATGAACGGCTTCCAACCTACCTCTCTAGATCCATCTGTCACCTCTCCCCTCACAAACCATTCTCTTTAGTCACATGTATTGACTTGCTCTTCCCCAAACTCATGCCCCTCCCTGCTACTGTGCTTTTGGTCAAGCTTTTTTTTTTTTTAAATCCCTCTGACAACTACACCTACCCTTCACACATCACTCACCTTCTTATCCTTCAAAGCCCAGTCCAAATGCCACTTCTTCCAAGAAGCCCATCTTGACACCTACATTCTCTGATTTGCTTTTCCTCTGTTTGGTGGCAGAGTTAGGTGTGTACAAGTGACCTCGGGGTACTGTTGGCAAAGCTAACTCAGCCACATACCCCCAACAGGGCTTGTCCAAATCCTGGTCTGGAGCAGGTTCCAAATACAAGTAAAAAGTCTTTTTTCCTTCTCCCAAACTCTCAATTTTGATTTATGGAGTTCTTTAACTTAGTTATTTTCCTCTCTTCTTATCCTTTGTGCCTTGTTCTCTAGAAGGCTGATATTTTGGTTCCAAGGTAGAATTAAATAACTAACCTTTGTGGGACACTTTATAGTTTTCAAAGCACTTTCCCATCTGCTACCTAATTGATTCTCATGGTCCCCTATGAATTATCCCCAGTTTAAAGCTGAGGAAACTGGCTCTTATGTGTAGCAACTTGTCCACGTCAGAGCAATCAAGTGGTCAATGAGGGACTAGAGCCCAGACTCTGACTCTAAATCATGTTCTCCCGACTAACAGCAATTGCTGGAATTGAAACAATTGCCATGAATATTTACTGACCACTCACTCAGTGCCAGGCACAATGTTATGCAACTTGCATGGGTTGTCATGTTTTATACATGACAACAATCTTGCAAGGTAGGTGCTGTTATTATTTCCAGTTTATGGAGGATCTGGAGGTTTAGAGAACTTGGGCAACTGACTGAAGTGCACATGGCCAACAAGTGGTGGCATTGGCACTTAAGTTCAAATCTGGCAGGATCCTCAGAATCTGGTTGCTTGGACCAGCAGTTTCCAAGTTATGCAGCCCTGTGTGCTGGGAGGGGCTGGTGTCTCGGCATTCCCAGCCATGTGTGTGCATCCATGCGCTAAATTCAAAGAGCCAGCACTGCCATGTAGTCAGAAACTTTGTGCCCCAGTCCTGGCCCAGCTATCTCTTCTGGGGAAATCACTGACTGCTCCTGGACCTTAAGTTTTCATAGGTAAAAGGGAAATGATATCTCTATGGATCTGGGCATTGAAGACAGGCTGGAGATTCTAGGGCACCTGGATTCTCCCTGACTCTTGGCAAGGGTGCTGGTCATGTCTTGTTTGTTGGTCAAATCCTGTTAAATCTGAACCTCATTCTGTTTCCAAATTGGTTCTCCTGAAGCCTTTTCATAAGATTGTCTGCCTCCCAATCTCACCTTATATCCTTATATCCCTCACCTGCAGGAAGCTTACCTCCTATTTTGAGTTGGGTGAGGCCATTCAACATGAATGAGCAAGAACTTGGACCTTGTTGTCTACAGAGCTGGGCTGGGGCCCTGCCTTTCTCACTAATCAGACTTAATATTTGATCTGTATGAGCTTTGTTTCCTATATAGAATACAGACAATAATTGTATCTGTGTCATGAGTTATTGTTAGAATGACACCAAATAATGCCTGAGGAGCACTCAGCCTGATGCTTGGCACTGTGTATATGCTTAAGGAGTGGTGGTTGTTGATGGTATCATTTCTTCTCTCAAGCCTAAAATGTTGGCACTTTCTCCACCTCAATATTTCTCCTTTTACTTAGTTCCGAGTTCCACCTCTCTCTATTGGCACTCTCACTTCCTGTCCAGCTTCCTGAGGTCCCATATTTATGAATAATCACCATTCATGCTTCCTTCTCAGACTTTTGCTCTATTGGCTCTTGCCCTGCAGCCTTGGACAGGACAGCCTATCTGTCCACCTGTCTTATGTTAGGCATATACTAGTCTCCTGGTGCTACTTTGATTTTTCCTTTGCCTTCACCCCAAACATCTGGAGAGTAGAGATTGCCTTCAAGGCCATCCCATCCTTACCCTGGCTTCTTCCTCATCTCCCAGCCATTTGTCTCTATCTACCAGTATTCTCCAGAACTTTATTCCACAATGAATATTCAAAACCTAACTGTCAAATGCAATGGACCCGTCTTGTTTGTTGTTTCTTCAAGCCCTTCATACAGAGCTGCAGGCCCTATTATACTGAGATGAAACTCTGATTCCCTGCTGCCATCTCTCTCATTGTAGGTTTAGTGTTCTTGACTTTTACCAAACACAACTTGAATATGGGTTTTCCAGAATGTTTCTGGAAACTACCATGAACAAAGCACTGAGACAGGAATGTTTGCCTCTTCCCAACCCTTTTGACTCCCCTAGCTCCTCTTCCTCTTTCATCGCTTAACATAAACACTCCCTATGTTCCTGTTCATATCCTTGGCTTAGTTCTATATCTCAACACTTTGTCCCCTGGAGATCTCTCATAGTCCCACAGTTTCTGTGTTTATTTCTGTGTGGATAGCTCCCAGGTCCCTATCTTTAGTCCTGTTCCCATCAGGCCAGATTCCCACATCCAACTATCTGTTGGATATTCCACCAGCTACAAAATCTTTGCATATCTGAAGCAATGCTAATCATCTCCCCCATCAAACCTGCTCTGCCTGCTTAGCCTATTTCTGATCATGGCACCAACAACCCCTCATTACCAAGGTTTGAGACCTATGATTCATCTAGGAGAGCCTCCTCTGTGTTTTTCTCTACCAGAAACCAAGTCCTAGGAAATCTGCTCCTGCGCTGGAACATCTCCTCACCCCTCTCCTCAAAGCCCACTAACCTGGCCTCATTCAAGATCTTACTTTTCTTACCTGTATGACAATGTGGCTCCTACCTGGTCTCATCAAAACTTCCTTCCTCCAAATTCTTCCCCTATCACAGCAGCCAGAGAGTTCTTCTTAGAACCTAGACCAAATTACTTTTTTCCCTTGAGGTGTCACCTCTTCTTTAAGAGAAGACACCTTCTCTTATATTGAAGGGAAATTAACCTGCATTAAGAGGTCCTCTGTGATTGATATCTGTCCACCTCTCTTTCCTCACTGAAGACCATTCTTCCCTCCCTCCACTGTCCTGAGCTCCAGCCTCTGATACTCTTGAAGACTCACCATTCCTAGGACATAATTTGACCTTCCTCTTCACTCTTCTTTGTTATATTTTGGAAGCATGCCTATCATGCCAGGTGAAGCAGACATTGGGAGAAATGAGATTTCTCTGTGGACTGATAGGTATTTTTATTCCTCAAGCATAACCCTGGCTCCAGAGTCAGTGCCTGGCAGCCATGAAGTCAACCCTCCCCTTAAGTGCAACCAGCCTTCTGAGGGAGGGGCAGGGCTGGGAACACAGACCTAGCACAGGAGGACTGAGCCCTCACTGTGGGTAGGTGACAGAAAGAGTGGCTAATGAAAGAAGGAGCTGGGAGACTAAGTGGCCAAGGTTCCAAAAAAGGAGTGACATATTTGCCATTCTAACTGGTGTAAGGTGGTATCTCAATGTGGTTTTGATTTGAATTTCCCTGATGGCTAAAGATGATGGATATTTTTTATTGTGTCTGTTAGCCATTTGTATGTCTTCATTGGAGAAATGTCTGTTCATATCTTCTGACCATTTTTTGACTTGATTGTTTCTTTTTTTGGGTTTGAGTTTGAGAAGTTCTTTATAAATCTTGGATATCAGCCCTTTGTTTATAGTGTCATTTGTGAATATCTTCTCCCATTCTGTGGGTTTCCACTTTGTTTTGTTGACGGTTTCCTTTGCTGTGCAGAAGCTTTTGATCTTGATGAAGTCCCAAAAGTTCATTTTCACTTTTGTTTCCCTTACCTCTGGAGACGTGTCTTGCAAGAAGTTGCTGTGGCTGATGTTGAAGAGGTTACTGTTTATGTTCTCCTCTAGGATTTTGATGGATTCCTGTCTCACATTGAGGTCCTTCATCCATTTTGAGTTTATCTTTGTGTGTGGTGTAAGAGAATGGTTGAGTTCCATTCTTCTATATATAGCTGTCCAATTTTCCCAGCACCATTAATTGAAGAGACCGTCTTTTTTCCACTGGATATTTTTTTGCTGGTTTGACAAAGATTATATGACTGTAGAGTTGAGGGTCTATATCTGGGCTCTCTACACTGTTCCATTGGTCTATGTGTCTGTTTTTGTGCCAGTACCATGCTGTCTTGGTGATCACAGCTTTGTAGTAAAGCTTGAAATCCGGCAATGTGATGCCCCCAGTTTTGTTTTTCTTTCTCAGCATTTCCTTGGTGATTCAGGGTCTTTTCTGGTTCCACACAAATTTTAGGATTGTTTGTTCCAGCACTTTGAAAAATTCCAATGGTATTTTGATTGGGATGGCATTGAAAGTATAGATTGCTTTGGGGAGCAAAGACATTTTAACAATGTTTCTTCTTCCGATCCATGAGCATGGAATGTTTTTCCATCTTTTTGTGTCTTCTTAGATTTCTTTCATGAGTGTTGTGTTGTTCCTCAAGTATAGATCCTTTACTCCTTTGGTTAGGTTTATTCCAAGGTATCTTATGATTTTTGGTGCTATTGTAAATGGAATTGATTCTCTAATTTCCCTTTCTACATTTTCATTGTTCATGTATAAGAAAGCAACTGATTTCTGTGCATTGATTTAGTAGTCTGCCATATTACTGAATTGCAATTTGAGTTCTAGTAATTTGGATGTGGAGTCTTTTGGGTTTTCCAAATAAAGTATCATGTCATCTGTGAGGAGAGAAAATTTGACTCCTTTTTTTTTTTTTAACCATTTGAATACCTTTTATTTCTTTTTGTTGTCTGGTTGCTGTTGCTAGGACTTCTAGTACTATGTTGAACAACAGTGGTGAGAGTAGGCATCCTTGTTGGGTTCCTGATCTCAATGGGAAGACTCTCAGCTTTTCCCCATTGAAAATGATATTCACTGTGGGTTTTTCATAGACGGATTTTATTAATTTGAGGAATATCCCCTCTATCTCTATACTCTGAAGAGTTTTAATCAGGGAAAGATTCTGTATTTTGTCAACTACTTTTTCTGCATCAATTGAGAAGACTATGTGGTTCTTCTCTCTTCTCTTATTGATTTGTTCTATCGCATTGTTTGATTTGTGAATGTTGAAGCACCCTTGCATCCCAGGATAAATCCCACCTAGTCCTGGTGGATAATCTTTTTAATGTACTGTTGGATCCTATTAGCTAGTATCTTGTTGAGAATCTTGGCATCCATATTCATCAGGGTCTGAAATTCTCCTTTTCAATGGTCTTTGCCTGGTTTGGGGATCAAGGTAGTGCTGGCCTAATAGAAATAGTCTGGAAGTTTTCCTTCTATTTCTATTTTTTTAAAGCTTCAGGAGAATAGGTATTTCTTCTTTGAATATTTGGTAGAATTCCCCAGGGAATCCATCAGGTCCTGGACACTTGTGTTTTTGGGAGATTTTTGATCACTTCTTCAATCTCGTTACTAGTTATTGGTCTATTCAGGTTGTCAGTTTCTTCCTGTTTCAGTCTTGGAGGTTTATATGTTTCCAGGAATGCATCCATTTCTTCTGGGTTGCTTAACTTATTGGCATATAGCTGTTGATAATAATTTCTGTTGATTGTTTATTTCCTTAGTGTTAGTCGTGATCTCTCCCTTTTCAATCATAATTGTATTAATTTGGGTCCTTTCTCTTTTATTTTGGATTAATCTGGCCAGTGGTTTATTGATTTTATTAATTCTTTCAAAGAACCAGCTTCTAGATTCATTGATGTGTTCTACTGTATCTCTGGTTTCTAACTCATTGATCTCTGCTCTAGTCTTGATTATTTCCCTTCTTGTGTGTGGGATTGGCTTAATTTGTTGTTGAGTCTCCAGTTCTTTAAGGTGTAAAGGGAGTTTGTGTTTTAGGAATTTTTCTATTTTTCTGAGTGAGGCTTGGATGGCTATGTATTTTCTCCTTAGGACTGCCTTTGCCATATCCCATAGGTTTTGGACTATTGTGTTTTCATTCTTATTGGTTTCCATGAGTTATTTAAGTTCTTCTTTGATTTCCTGCTTGAACCAAACATTCTTGAGCAGGATGGTCTTTAGCTTCCAAGTGTTTGAATTTCTTCCAAGCTTTTTCTTGTGATTGAGTTCCAGTTTCAAAGCATTGTTGTCTGAGAATATGCAGGGAATGATCTCAATCTTTTGGTATCAGTTGAGATCTTATTTGTGACCCAGCATGTGGTCTATTCTGGAGAAAGTTCCATGTGCACTGGAAAAGAATGACATTCTGTTGTTTTAGGAGGGAATGTCCTGTATATATCTGTGAGGTCCATATCATCCAATGTGTCATTCAAAGCTCTTGTTTCCCTGTTGATTTTCTGCTTAGATGATCTGTCTATTGCTGAGAGTGGTGTGTTAAGATCCCATACAATTAAGGTATTCTTATAAATATGTCTCTTTATTTTGATTAATAGTTGGCTTATGTAGTTGGCTGCTCCCATGTTGCGGCATGAATATTTACAATTGTTAGATCTTGTTGGGTAGACCCTTTAAGAATGATGTAGTGTCCTTCTGTATCTCTGACTACCATCTTTAGCTTAAAATCTAATTTGTCTAATATGAGAATTGTTACCCCAGTTTTCTTTTGAGGCCTGTTGGCATGAAAGATGGTTCTCCATCCCTTCACTTTCAGTCTGGATGTATTTTTAGGTTCAAAATGTGTCTCTTATAGACAGCATATGGATGGGTCCTGTTTTTTTTTTTTTAATCCAATATGCAATCCTGTGCCATTTTATGGGAGCATTTAAGCCATTCACATTGAGAATGATTACTGAAAGATATGTTTTATTTTCATCATGTTGCCTGTGTTTCTACAGATTGTCTTTGTAAATTTATGTTCTATATCACTCTTGGGGTCCTTCTTCTTTTATAGAACCCCACCCCCCTCTTAGTATTTCTTGTAGTGCTGACTTGGTGGTCACATAATCTTTTAGTCTTTGCCAGTCTTGGAAGCTCTTTATCTCTCCATCCATTCTGAATATCAGCCTTGCTGGATAAAGTATTCTTGGCTGAATGTTCTTCTCATTTATTTCTCTGAATATGTCTTGCCAGCCCTTTCTGGCCTGCTGGTTTCTGTGGACAGGTCTGACGTTATTCTGGTGTTCCTCCTTCTGTACATAAGGAATCTCTTCCCCCTAGCTGCCCTTAAGATATTTTCTCTGAATTTATAATTTACAAACTTCACAATCACATGTCTGGCAGTCTTTCTACTCTCATTGATCTTGGGGGGTGTCCTCTCTGTCTCTAGGACACAAACACTTGTTCCATTCCCCAGATTAGGGAAATTCTCATCTAGGATTTGCTCAACTATATCTTTTAGTCCTCTGTTTCTCTCCACCCTATCAGGGAGTCCAATAATTCGGACAT
Organism: Lutra lutra; assembly: GCF_902655055.1. Classification (NCBI taxonomy): domain Eukaryota; kingdom Metazoa; phylum Chordata; class Mammalia; order Carnivora; family Mustelidae; genus Lutra; species Lutra lutra. The sequence goes on along the minus strand of NC_062296.1, from coordinate 3,416,944 downwards.
TGGAATGTTTCATCGTGTCATTTATTTCTCCAATTCTGTTTTCATGGCTTCTAAACTGTTTGTTCCAGGCCTCTTCCTGATCGTTCTTTTCTATCGGTTTGTCTTCTAGATCACTAATTTGATCTTCTGCCTCATTTATCCCAGCTGTTAGAGTATTTAGACTAGACTCTATCTCACTGATAGCATTTTTAAGTTCTGCCAGATTGGCTGTCATTTCTGCCCTTAGAGATTCTCTGTTACCACTAATGGTTTTCTCCAACCTAGCCATTGTCTGGATAACTGTCACTCCGAATTCTATTTCCAACATCTTGCTTATATCCATATCCAATATTTCTGTGGCAGAGGTCACAGTCTCTGAATTTTTCCTCTGTTGGGGGTTCCTCCTCCTAGTCATTCTTGTGAGAGGTGGTTGAGGGAATGTACAGAGTCCAAACTATTGACCACAATCTTAGCAAGATGCACCTGTTTTATAGGTTCTTTAGGGTTCTTGGCCTCTTGTTCTTTCAGCCTGTCTTCTGGGGGGAGGGACTTGCCATGCTATTACTCTGCCCTGTTTGGGCAGAATTGCCTTGCCACCTATGGTGGGGGATGGGCTCAGTGAAAACCGGTTTTAGGGGGCTTTTGTTCTCTGATGACTTTCCCTGGTGGGTTTCTGTGTCCCTTCCAAGAGTCAGAGGAGAAGTGACTGTGTCCAAACTTCTTTCTCAGAACAGAGAGATCACAGTCTGTTCTCCAGAAAGCCCTCCAGGTCACACTGACTCCATTTTTGTCTGTGCTGCTAAAAACCATAGCTTTCTGGGTTGTGTGCCCCACAGAAGCACTCTCAGCCCTCACTTCTAAGTCCAGGCATGTCTCTGTCGTTTGTGCTTCTAAAACTGCCAGCCACCCCCAGTTCACACATGTGCCCCCACAGCTCCAGGTTTCAGCCTGGGGGGCTGCCTTAAAATCCTCTCCCTATGACTACTGGTCTGTGAGTCTGTGCCTAGGCCCCAGCACAGGATGCTTTTGTGCTCCTGTGTTATTTCACCTTCCCAGCACCAGCGCTTATGGTGGCTCCCTCCTCCTTCTATTTATCTTCTGATATCTGCCTGCAGAATCACGGCTCCCTGCTTCATACCTCAAAACTGGCCACCAGAGATATTCTGTTTGTATAGATCCTGATATATCTTCTTATAACTCAGGCTGATTTCGTGGGTGTTCAAAGTGGTCTGGCAGATACCCAGCTCAATTCAGGGGACTGGTTGAAATAGGGTTTCCTACTCCTCCACCATCTTCTCACCTTCTTCATTAGACAACTTACAAGAGACAGAAGGAAGATATGTCTTCAGGCACCAAAGGGGCCTCAACCATTCAGATCCCAGTAACCAAGCAATCCTTACCTCAAATATGGGTCTTCTGTAGGGCCACAGAGCCCTGCAACCAAAGGGAATTGCTTCAGATAGTCTCCACCTATGCTTTTGCAGTCCTGCTAACCCCCACTGGTCTTATGCTACTGAGAAGGTTGAGGGCAAGGTGTCCTACAAAGGCCACCATCACCATCCCTCCTAAGCCCAGGTGTATATCTACAGGGAGCTCTTTGCAGAGGTTGTTTACTCCTCAGGGACCTCAAATAAAATATGTCCAAGACAGAACCCAACCTGCCTTCCCTCTTTTGCCACCACTGCCACAAGGTATTCTGCTTACTGTGTCTCAGGTAGCATTAATGGTGCCACCATTCACCTTGTGCCTGGCTCCACACATGCACCATGCTGTTTCACACCTCACTGCCTTGATATATGCTATGCACTTGCTTGCAGTATGTGTACCCTTATCCCTTCAACTGGTCCCTATCAGGACTCAGCTCAGTGGTTAACTCCTGTGAGAATTACCCTTTAGTCTTCTCATCTTCTTTTTAAATTTATTTATTTATTTATTTTTAAAAGATTTTATTTATTTATTTGACAGAGAGAGGTCACAAGTAGGCAGAGAGGCAGGCAGAGAGAGAGGAGGAAGCAGGCTCTGTGCTGAGCAGAGAGCCTGATGCAGGGCTCGATCCCAGGACCCTGAGATCATGATCTGAGCCAAAGACAGAGGTTTAACCCACTGAGCCACCCAGGAGCCCCTAGTCTTTCCATCTTCTTTAGGCTAGATATGGAACCCCACCTCTGTGCTCCATAACAACTAGGCATACCTTATTGTCATAGTTACTTTCCTGTCTGGTTTTTCTACTGGACCTGGAGCCTCTTGAGTATAGACACAATGTATTATGTAACTCTGGGTCCCTACTATCACACACAGAGCTCTGTATACATTTGATGCTCAGTAAAAGCTAGTTAATATATTTTATGTATTCATAAATCCTAATGTACTATATTGATTCATAAATCCTCAACTTTTTCCTGGCTCTTATATCCCAAACTCAGTCAGTCACTGTGTCCTATACCTTTATCTTCTTAATGATCTCTTGTCCACTTCTTTTCAACCTAGGACATTATTGTTAGACCAGGCCACCACCATCTCAGTACCCAACTACCCCAGCCTCCTGACTGGTCTTCCAAACACAACACAGCAGCCAGGTGGAGCCTTTCAAAACATAAGTTTTCTTGTGTCACTATTCTGCTTAAAATAGTCCAGAGGTTTGGCACCACTCACAGCACAAAATCCAAGCCCTTAATGGCAGCTTATGTCAGAAACTCTGGGGGATTCAGCTCTTGCAGCCCTTCTCAGCCTTGTCTCCTATGCTCCTTTTCCAGAGTCCTGGAGTCCAAGTAAACAAAACAACTTGCTAGTAGACTGAAAGAGACACTGATTTGTCTATCTCCATTCTTTTGCTCATGCTCTTAGCTCAGCCTGGAACCCTCTCCTCAACATGGAATCCCCTCCCTTGTTTGTCTTCTTTCCAAAGATTCACCATGTTTCAAGACACCCCTTCAGTGTTCTTCAGGAGGTTCTAAGAAACCTGGTCACCAACAGAAAAATGGTTCATGCCATGGATATAAATCTCCTGGGCTATCTGAGAAAGGACAGGTACCATCTGGATGGGACCTTGGCTGGCACATAAGACTGCTGAGCTTCCCAGTCTCAGCATAGACCTCTTTAGCCCAAAGAAGCTCATTCTCAGTTTGGGCATTAGAAGGAGGCCCCTGACTCCTTCAGATAACTTAAGGCTACCACTCTGCTCTTCAGCTGAACATTTGCTATAGCTGCTGGCAAGGCTATGGGTTGCTGTCTCCACATGCAGAAAGCTTTGGGGACACTTTTATGGAGGACTGATACTCAGCACTGGGACATTCCCAAAACACAGGCCAAACTTGAGACCTGAGTTAGATGAGGCTGAGGAAGCCAAATGGAAATGAACTTGATCTTATGATGTGCTTGTGTGAGAGCTATGGTTTTTCCCTGAGATCAGGAAAAAACTTGGGCCCAATGTTTTTCTTGCAAGCAAATGGATAACTTGGCTGAGGTGGCCATAAGACTTTTAACAAAATGACTCTGTGCTAAGACAGAAAAAATGTCAAGGCAGAGACCAAATCATGTGGGATTCAAAGGGGCTTCTTTGCCCAGACCTATGCCATAAAAGGTAGAATTTAGTTTAAGCCACATCTGTGGGCAGAATTCAGGGCCTGCTAAATTAGGGCTGGAAGATTCTTATGAAGGCAACCCCCCCCCCACCCCCGATTTCATTTAAGTCATCAACAAAAGCAATTTTAACAAAGTGCCCACTTAATGTCAGGCACTGGGGTCACAGAAATGACACAGAAATAATTCTCACCTCTCTCTTCCTTCAAAGAACTTCTGATCTAGGCTGGGAGGGTGTTACATCTTCTGTACACCTGTGTACCTAGAACTGAAAGCAAGTGAGGAGTAGAAATTGGTGAGTCAGTGAGGTTTCCAAGCCTGCCCCATGGAGACATGGAGACCCCTCTTCCTTTTCTTTGCTTACATGTGATGCTCCTTTGAATCTGTCCAGAGTGGGATGAGTTAGTGTCAGTAATGCTTTGCACTGTGGAGGGGTGAGGAAAGGTGGAGGAAAAGGGCTCTCTCTTAGGTTGCTTCCAGTTTCCTCATACTTTAGAGATGTGAAGTTTTTGAAAAACAGCTCATGTAGAATTTCTTGGTCTATGCTTTTCTTTTTCTCATCTCTGCTGGAATGACTTAAACGCCAACCCTCAGCCCTGCCTTCTTGACTTGCTAGATGTATTTAGAGGGTCATTCTGGGTAGGAGGTAAAAAATGAAACACATTTGGTCCTAATTGCTTGCTTTGTCAGGACCAAAGTGCTTTATTGACCAGTATAGCTATGGTCTTACTCCTCAGCTTATCTCTGAGTCACTGTGGCTGTGTCAATAACAAAGCCACTGACTGCTGACCTGATTGATTACTTGACTCTCAATTTGAATCTGTCTCAAAGTCCTACCTTCAGTGAAGCACATGGGTTCACTCTATGTAGTTTTAATGCAATCACTTCACCTTTCTGTGCTTTGGCTTCCCTGTCAAGTCAATAGTTTTATTGTAAGTGGGTATGCTGATTTTTTGAGAATATCTACAGGGTTTAGTGGAGGCTGAGGACGTATGTGTCAGAGTGAACAAGCCTTGCTTTCCCCAAGATATTCCTGGAGGCCTGCTTTCTGTCTTAAATAAATCTCTTAGGACTTCCAAAAATAGAAGAGTGTGTGCAAGTCATGTGCACACACATGGTTCATGTGTGAACATGAAGTTATCTCCCTTGAGTGCTCTCTTTATGCCTCACTACCCAACCACCACAGGTACCTACTTAACTAAAATCTTAGCTTTCCCTTCAGTTCCTTGGGAAAGCCTCTTCTTGATCCTAATGCTCAGAGCAGCTTGCAGTTTTCCTTCTTAACACATACCAGTTGGCAATGATATTTATTTCTGTGACTATTTGGTTAATGTTTATTTCTCCCAATAACAAGTTCCACAAGGAGGGACCATAACTCTTTACCCATTGAACCCAGTACAGAGTCCAGTATATAGTACAATCCCCTTTCTTTCTACCTCTGTAGGTACCACTGAAGTATATCCACCTCTTTCCTCTTCCTTCCTTCTTCCTTCCTCCCTTCACTGATCAATAGTTTAAGTTCAGTCACTAGTCACCAGACTTCCTTTCCCCATTCTGCTCTCTCTCCATGGGAAACTGCAGCCCATTCAGATGCATAGATGCCAGAGTCATCTCCCCAAAACACCTGGCTTTAATAATCCTCAGGGGGTCCTAGATCAGCTAGACAGATATGTCCCTTTTGCTCTTTCTTCCAACCTCACCTCTTTAGTCTTATCTCCCCTATTCTCCACTCTGATTTTTCTGTTTTAGTCAAGCCAATATTTTTAGGTGCTATAATCCTTGTAGTAATTCTACATTTTTAAAAAAATTATTTATTTATTTGACAGACAGAGATCACAAGTAGGCAGAGAAGCAGGCAGAGAGAGATGGGGAGGCAGGCTTCCTGCTGAACAGAGAGCCCAACTCAGGGCTGGATCCCAGGATCCTAGGATCATGACCCGAGCTGAAGGCAGAGGCTTTAACCCTCTGAGCCACCCAGGCAGCCTGCAGTTCTACGTTTTATTGGCAATCTAGGTCCACTCTTCCTTTCTTATCTGGCATAAAATTAATATCCTTCCAGGAGTTATCTCTGATTAAACCCACTTACCTCAGATATCTCCTGGCTCAGTTCACCAAACACAGTGTGCACTACCAGATTCAATGCACCCATAATCAGATGTCTATCATCATTTACATTTTATTTAACAGTATTACTGAGCACTTACAGAGTGTCAGACACTGTGCCCAGTACTGTGGATATGACTGGGACCATAACTGATATAGTTCTTTCTCCATAAACTAGACAGTCCAGTAGGAGATTCAGACATGGAACAAAAAACTACAGATGATGAATATTTCAAAAGACCAAGTACAGGAAGCTTGGGGAGCTGACCCAGGTTGGGGTCAGGCAAAACCTCCCTGAGAAAGAACCATCTCAGCTGGGACTTAAAGATAAGTAGGAGCTAAACTGATCCAAGTGTAGGAGAGGGGTAGGAAGTGGTAGGATAGTGGTTCTAGGACTGGCTGGTGAGAAAACCCTGCGTGAAACAGAAACAAAGAATAGTGGAAAAGAAAAACAAGGGCCAGAGTTTCAGGATCTTTAGGCTACAGGAAGTTTGAATTTTATCCAATGAAAAGTAAAGCAATAAGATAACATTTTCAGTTTTTTAAAAAATTACTCTGATTGCTATAAAGCAAATGGATTTCAGATTGGCAAGAATGGAAACAGATATATTAGTGAGGAGGCTGTGTTGGTTACTGATTTATTGCCCCTTAGCTCCAAATTTACCCTTTTGCCTGTTGTATGAAATTAGATCTGGTTCCTCCAAATACTTTTTCCTTGCCAGTTGTTACAGAAACTTTGTCAGTAGAAGACACTAGGGAGATATTACAGGAGGAGAAGTGTTTTTCTTCCTTGTTCTGATGTGTTTCATTAGCAGTCTCTTAGAGCCTACATGGATGGCTTCTTCAGGTCTTACCTCTGTAGCACAGATGACTTTCCCAGTGCCTCATCCCTGCAGTATTTAAAACTTTTCCAGAATTCAAATACTGAAGAGCACAGTGGTCAGCAGCACCCAATGGTCAGCAGTTCCTTCTGGCAACCCCCTTGGGCAGTTTTGGTGGGACACCTCCCAGTGAACAGCATTCCTAGAGGGCACATTTCTGACAAGTTCCGAAGGATGAATTTTTAATACATCTGTCGGTGTTGCACCACAGTGACTTCTCTGCCACTCTGTGAACCATGATGGTGCCCTCTCCAACAAGGTATGCATCCTCAAGGTCAACAATGGCTGGGTATTTGAAGGAGCTTTCCATTGGGTGCTCCATATCACTCATCAGGATAGTGGCTCTTCCTTATATCTGATATTCCTATCTTCTTTAGAGTTCTCCACCTGTTACTTGCTAATCCCTAATTAATTCAAACCCCAGTCACAGTTAATAATTCTTTCTTTAAATAGTTTTATTGTGGTATAGTTTATAAACCACAGAATCTACTGGTTTTAAGTGTACAGTTCAGTGATTTTTAATAAGTTTATGAAGTTGTAAAACCATCATCACAATATAAAAAATATTGTGCCCATTCACAATCACTCTCTGTATCCATTCCCAGCCCTACTTTCTGTCTCTGTAGATTAGCATTCTCTTAAACTTCGAGAGTGTGTGTTCTTCTGTGTCTGTATTCTTTTACTGAGCTTCCCCCCCAAAAAAATTGTGGTTGAGAATACACAGCATAAAACTTACCATCTTAACCACTTTAAGTGTACTGTTTGGTAGTTTTAAGTATATCGCATTGTTCTGAAACAGATCTGTAGAACTTGTTTTCATTTTGCAAAACTACTAATAATTCTTTATATTAAACTTTCCCTGTTGAAATCATTGTGTACTTTCCTTGTCATGATTGGACACAGACTGATACAGAAATGAATACAGTGTCCCAGGAAAGAAATACTGGGGCTTAGAATAGGAGTAGCAGTAGAGTTGGAAAGAAGAGGGCATGATATTTTTTTATGCTGCAGACAATAAGGCTGGCTGTTGGATTGAGGGGTAAAAGAAAAAAAAAAAAGAATCAAGGATGACTCCTGGTATTCTTGCTTGGGCCCTGGGTGACAGTAATACCCTTCATTGAGGGGAAAGTACTTACTTGGAAATAGAGTACCTGAATGAAAGGATGCATCCTTTCAAATTTGTCCTTGCTTCTGGTATGTACTTGGCATAGTTTGCAGAATTGGCTTTCAACACTGGCTATGTATTAGAATCACTTGGGAGCTTTTAACATCTATGGAAGTCTGGGCTCCATCCAAAACTAATTGAATTAAGATACCTGGAGATGGATATTTGCCACTGATAATCTTTAGGTGTTCTCCATGTGATTGTAATATGCATCCAGGTTTAAGATCCACCAAAAATATTCAATTAGGGCTTGTCATCAAAATGAAGGGATTTAGGGCAAGACCCCATGGCTGGCCAGATATTAGAAAAGGTACATTACCTAGGACAACATCAAATGCTATCAAATGAAAGGGTAGATATGGTGAGAAGTATGGATGGGTGTTGGTAGAGTCATTACCCATACAACCTATTTTCCTGTCCATGTGAGGTGCCATATATCTGTATTAGTCAGGGTTCTCTAGAGAAACAGATACAACAATCTATTTGTTTGTTTATATATACTATTAGTTCTGCATATCTGGCAAACTCTAACTGCATATGTATATATTTGCAGAAATTGGCTCATATGGTTGTGAGGCCTGGCAAGTCCAAATTCCTCAGGACAGCCCAGTCTACCTGGAAATGCAGGCAGGTTTTCTATGTTGCACTCATGAAAGCATAATTCCTTTGCTCAGTCTTTGCTCTTAGGGTCTTTGACTGATTTGATGAGGTCCACCCAAACCACAAAGTGTAGTCTGCTTTACTTAAAGTATATGATTGTAAATATTTATCACATCTAAAAAGCACTTCCTCAGCAACATCTTGACTGGTGTTTGATCAAACAGCTGGGCACCATAGCTTCATCAAGTTGATACATAAAATTAACCGTTACATTTACTTTAATTTTCACTACTCTGAGGGAGGTTGTACCTACAGTGCAGATGAGAAAATTGAGGCAGAGCAAAACTAATTAATTTGCCCCAATTCATTCAGTTAGAGAATGGCTGTGTAAGGATTAAAACCCAGGTCTTTGGGACCCCACAGTCTCTCTCTCTCTTTTTAAAGATTTTATTTATTTATTTGACACAGAGAGAGATCACAAGTAGGCAGAGAGGCAGGCAGAGAGAGAGGGGGTAGCAGGCTTCCTGCTGAGCAGAGAGCACAATGTGGGGCTCGATCCCAGGACCCTGAGACCATGGCCTGAATGGAAGGCAGAGGCTTAACCCACTGAGCCACCCAGGCACCCCTCCACAGCCTCTTTTTAAACAAGAGAGACCAAAAGTATATTTCTCTGGTAGTGTCTGAGCTTTAGGTGGTATTGAGCTGAGGAATGGTTAAGTCCTAGCAGTAGTCCCCTTTCCTCAATCAGAATGACAATGGTCTCTCTTTTCTCTCTTCCTGTCATATCTGCTCCTTCCCCATGGTTCTCTGGAGTCAGCCACATTTGCTCTTTGTGAGAGCCTAGGGTTTTCCTATGAATTTGCTGAGGAGATGACCTTCCTTCCTGACCTAGGGCCAACCTCACTTGCCTCTTCCACTCCCTTTCCTGGTTAGAAGTCAGGGTTTTGGTAACACCTTGAGGAGAGAACTTTTGTTTGTAGCTCTGGGTTTTGGTATGAGGAGCAGAAGATCAGGAATCATCTCTGTTATGCCCCAATAATGGGTCCGTGATTAAAGGAGCAAGACTGATACAAAGCGAAGGTCAAGCAAAGCTTTATTTTGCACCAAGCATCAAGAATCTAACTGAACGTTCGGGGCCGCACCTCTTACAAGAGAGGGCGACCCTTCTCTGTTTCACAGACTAGCTTTTAAAGGCAAAGGCCATGCGGTTGGGCCTGGCCACGCACAGGTGACCAATGAGATTGTAACACACACAGGAAACTCCACAGTGATGCTAGGTGACCAAATGAGTTACAATTTTCCCTAGTAGACATTTGAACCAGCCTATTACACCTTGATTGGGATTGGCGCCCAAAAGGCTCCCAAAGGGCGGGGCCCATACTCCTTGGTAACCAGGGAGACAGTATGCATCCCCCCACGGATCTGATATCTCCACCTGGCCTGATCCACCTTTGTATCTGGGCTTTGTTACTTGAAGCTGGTTTCCGGGACTTGTCTCCAAGTAAATCCCCTGGGGGAAGGGGAGCAGGGACAGTTTCTAAATAGGTCCTTACAATCTCATATTTCATCTCTCTCCTCTGCCACTCTCCTCTGCCACTGGTATCTGGTTGGCATGATTTGATGTTTCTCTTCTCCTTTGAAAAAGTTTTTACCCTCCTTCTTCAGGAAAGCCTGGGATCTAAAGTTCTGTCTTTAGAATGACTCTAGATTGGTGTTCCAAGCACTAACTTGCTAGTGCAAATGATAAAAAATGTTATAAGGGATTATTGCAAAAAGAAAAATCTCCATCTGCAATCCAACTCTTGCCTCTGGCATAAGGATTTTCTCAACAGTTGTTTGCTCAGCTTTGTGTGTGAATGATAATTTCTTTAGCAGGAGAACTAATTCCCCTACAGCAGCCTCTAGGCCATTCAGAGTGTCTGAGAGAAGCTGGGGAAAGGTTGAGGAAGCTGTTAGCCTGATAACCTTAGCAAGGAAGAGAATGAAGGAAAATGTTCTTAGAGCTGAATTGTTAATTTGGTTACTTTTCAGAGAGACTGGGGACTTCTTAATTCTTGTTCTAGATGTCTCCAGGGTTTAATTCTACTGACTAGGTTCACAAGAACCCACAGGAGTTGTAGGCATCAAGGTATCCCATCTCTATCAGAGACTTCATTCAGTTTAGCAAATATTTCTTGGGTATCCCCCTAAGAAGTTCACAGGGAAATGATAGATGTATGCACAGGAGCACAGAGGTGAGGCATAGATACAGAAAGATACAAGAAGAGATGAGGAAAGCTGCCTGCATTGTATGTTGCTTGACCTAAACCTTGAAGCAGGGGCCGGTGAAGATCTCAGAAAAGGATATTCAGAGAAGAAGGATTAGTTCAGTGGCATGCCGCTAAATGTTTAAAAAAAAATGAGTAAGGAGGGCATGTATTGCATGGAGTACTGAGTGTGGTGCATTAACAATGAATCTTGGAACACTGAAAAAATAAAATAAAATTTTTAAAAAAGTAATCAAAAAGACAAAACCAAACAAAAAATGAGTTTTCTGGAAAGAGAAATGTCTGATTTGTAGTTTTTTCCTATTTCTATGCTGTAAATAATTCCATCATGGCCCATTTCAAGCTACCAGCTTGACATTATTGAAAGCACAATAGAGATGCATACAATGGACTGTCAGGACCAATGAACTGGCTCCAGCACACCATTGGATCAGCCCCTACTAAGGCTTAAAGTAACCCCTCTGGGCCATTTGGTGGCCTTAGGGGCTAATGAAGTTGCTCCTGGACTAATGGCAGATAATATTGAAATAGTCACCAGGAATAGATCATAAAGGGCATGTGAGTTATGCTGCAGGCTGTGGAAAATCACTGAAGGGTTTTAAGCAGAAGAATGATTCAATCAAAACAATATTTTAGAAATATTTAGATGGTGGCTGGTGTTCATAATTAACATTTTTGATTGACTGCTCTATATTAGTGAAATGTTTTCAAAAATATCTACCCCAAATATTTAAACATATACAACTAAACTGAATACACTGTGTACATGAACACACCTAAATATAAAGGGAAATGATGAAATAATACCTAAACAAAGCTGAATAAAGGTACAAATATTTTCATCCTGAATCCTAGATGGGTCATCTTGCAGTAGGTCCTGGAGTCCCTGACAGACTAAGGCCCTAAGAGAAATGCCAGCAACATGGACATTAACCTACCAGAGTTTGGACACTTCCCACAATGCTCTGCTTCTTCTGGGGACTTGAGGTCATGGGTTCACAGTCTTAAGCGTTCCCCACTCCCTTGCCATGCATTTCTTCTGACCACCACTGTTAGAGCAGGGAAGTTTCAGCACAACATGTGTAGAGGATTAAGTTGAGGTTGGAGGCTCAGCAACTCAGTTTGTAATGCAGGTGTTAGATGGCAGAGGTCTGGACTGTGGGGTAGCAGTGGGAATGGAGAGAAGTAAGAGAAATTTGAGAATTTTTTTAAAAAAATAGGCTCCACAGAAGTTCATTTTCTCTTTTGTTTCCTTTGCCTTTGGAGACATATCTTGAAAGAAGTTGCTGTGGCTGATATCGAAGAGGTTACTGCTTATGTTCTCTAGGATTCTGACGGGTTCCTGTCTCACGTTGAGGTCTTTTATCCATTTCGAGTTTATCTTTGTGTACGGTGTAAGAGAATGGTCGAGTTTCATTCCTCTACATATAGCTGCCCAGTTTTCCCAGCACCATTTATTGAAGAGACTGTCTTTTTTCCACTTTATATTTTTTCCTGTTTTGTCGAAGATTAACTGACCATAGAGTTGAGTGAGGGTCCATATCTGGGCTCTCTACTCTGTTCCACTGGTCTATGTGTCTGTTTTTATGCCAGTACCATGCTGTCTTGGTGATCACAACCTTGTAGTAAAGCTTGAAATCAGGCAACATGATGCCCCCAGTTTTGTTTCTCTTTTGTTAGGGTACGGAGTCGACCACCCCTCAATTAGACAGAGAACACTCTCGACAATGCAAGTCACACAGTGAGGTTTATTCCAGCTCGCTGGGGTCCAAGTATCCGCCCGGCGCAGCGGGTTTCAACAAGGACCCGGAGCACTCAACGCCAAGGGTTTATATAGCATTTTCAAGGCACTTCTTCATGGCTACATACATCTCTTGTGCACCACTTTGACAGTTTAACTTTGTTTAACCTTTTTGCCACCCCGGTGTCACCCTGGCGGTTAAGTGAGATTTAGGTTCAGAAGAACTTTCACCTTAACTACATTTCCTTCTCCTTCAACCTCCCACAGTTTTGTGGTGGGGAGGGCAACCTTTGGCCTCGAGGAACTGAGCTATTTGTCTCTGGAAATTGGGCCATTGATGAGATGGCCTTTTTGTTGTAAATCACCAGGACATTTGCAAACCAAGGGAGACTCCTGTCTTGCAGGATTGTGATCTCTGCAAGTTAACTATTCGTTTTCCTTTAACATTTGGTCCCTGTGGCGCCACCACCTAACCGCCCTGGTGGTATATGATTAAGTCATTTTTTCAGGTTTTAGCTAGTTCCTCTTATCTCAAGTCTCCTAAGCAGTGTCGGTCTGTTAGGGACACTCAGTAAAATGGCTTCCCGGCCTTCAGGATGGCCATTCTTCTGCTAACCCACTCTTACAGTGCAAGGTGCCGGCTTTGGCTTTGCCGAGATGGCTGTACTTATGTCAGGGCTAGACCCGAGGTGGGTACAGCCTTGTTTTCCTCGGCCTCCACACATCGAGCTGGTCTCCGGGACTTGTTTTTAAGTCCCCTGGGGGAAGGGGAGCAGGGACAGTTTAAGGGTTAAACAACAAAGTTATTGTTTAACCTCAATGGAAGCCTCTGGCTAAAATAAAAATATAAAATAGGTCCTTACACTTTTTAAACATTTCCTTAGCAATTCGGGGTCTCTTCTGGTTCCATACAAATTTTAGGATTGTTTGCTCCAGCTGAAAGATGCTGGTGGAATTTTGATCAGAATGACATTGAAAGTATAAATTACTCTAGGCAGTATAGACATTATTTTAACAATGTTTATTCTTCCGATCCAAGAGCATGGAATGGTCTTCCATCTTTCTGTGTCTTTGATTTCTTTCATGAGTGTTCTGTAGTTCCTCAAGTACAGATCCTTTACCTCTTTGGTTAGGTTTATTCCCAGGTATCTTATGGTTCTTGGTGCTATAGTAAATGTAATTGATTCTCTAATTTCCCTTTCTGCATTTTCATTGTCAGTGTATAAGAAAACAACTGATTTCTGTACATTGATTTTGTATTCTGCCACATTATTGAATTGCTGTATGAGTTTTAGTAGTTTGGGGGTGGAGTCTTTTGGGTTTTCCATATAAAGTATCATGTCATCTGCAAAGAGAGAGTTTGACTTCTTCATTGCCAATTTGAATACCTTTTATTTCTCTTTGTTGTTTGATTGCTGTTGCTAGAACTCTAATACTATGTTGAACAAGAGTGGTGAGAGTGGGCATCCTTGTCATGTTTCTGATCTCAAAGGAAAGGCTGTCAACTTTTCCCCATTGAGGATGATATTCGCTGTGGGTTATTCATAGATAGATTTTATGAAGTTGAGGAGTGTTCCCTGTATCCCTATGATGAGGGAGCAGGAGGCTGGCTGAAGACAAAGCAAAAGCTGGCACCTTGCACCCCCTCTCCATCCGCTCCCCCTCAGTAATGTGTGTAGCATTCCTCAGGCACCCCTGACCGCCATAAAAGAGAAACAAATAGTTAACTTGCAGAGATCACAATCCTGCAAGACAGGAATCTCCCAACTATCTTGATGTTAATGGCTTGTTAATGTCTTGAAAAGACAACAGTGGTCTCCTGGCACCTTGTAGGCCCTCTTTAGCATATGAAAACTCCGTTGAGACCTTCCTTCCCCTCACCTTCCCCAACCGCAGGGTACATAACCTGCCATCCCTCACAACCCGGGGCAGCAGCTCTTCCTGCCCACAGGTCCTGTCCCCGTGCTTTAATAAACCACAATTTTGCACCAAAGATGTCTCAAGAATTCTATCTTGGTCATCGGCTCCGGACCTCAGCCCACTGAACCTCACCTAGGTTCTAGAACTTCATCACCTATACTTTGGAATAGTTTTAATCAAAGGCAAAGGAAACAAAAGTGAAAATGAACTTTTGGGACTTCATCAAGATAAAAACCTTCTGCACAGCAAAGGAATTAGTCAACAAAACAAAGAGGCAACCCATGGAATGGGAGAAGATATTTGCAAATGACAATACAGACAAAGACCTGATATCCAAGATCTCTAAAGAACTCCTCAAACTCAACACACACAAAAGAGATAATCACATCAAAAAATGGGCAGAAGACATGAACAGACACTTCTCCAAAGAAGACATAGAAATGACTAACAGACACATAAAAAATGTTCATCATCACTAGCCATTAGGGAAATTCAAATCAAAACCACATTGAGATACCACCTTACACCACTTAGAATGGCAAAAATTAACAAGACAGGAAACAACAAATGTTGGAGAGGATGTGGAGAAAGGGGAACCCTCTTACACTGTTGGTGGGAATGCAAGTTGGTGCAGCCACTTTGGAAAACAGTGTGGAGATTCCTTAAGAAATTAAAAATAGAGCTTCCCTATGACCCTGCAATTGCACTACTGGTATTTACCCAAGGATACAGATGTAGTGAAAAGAAGGGTCATCTGTACCCCAATGCTCATAGCAGCAATGGCCACAGTCACCAAACTGTGGAAAGAGCTGAGATGATCTTCAATGGACGAATGGATAAAGAAGATGTGGTCGATATATACTATGGAGTATTATGCCTCCATCAGAAAGGATGAATACCCAACTTTTGTAGCAACATGTACAGTACTGGAGGAGATTATGCTGAGAGAAATAAGTCATGCAGAAAGAGTCAATTATCATATGGTTTTGCTTATTTGTGTAGTATAAGGAATAACACGGAGGACATGGGGAGATGGAGAGGAGAAGTGAGTTGGGAGAAATTGGAGGGGGAGAAGAAGCATGAGAGACTGTAGACCCTGAGAAACAAACTGAGGGTTTTGGAAGGGAGCAGAATGGGGGATGGATGAGCCTGATGGTAGGTATTATGAAGGGCATGTATTGCATGGAGCACTGGGTGTGGTGCATAAACAATGAATTCTGGAACACTGAAAAGAAATTAAGAAAAAAATTAAAAAAAAAATAGGCTCCACACTCAGCATGGAACCCAATGTGGAGACTTAAGCCACCACTCTGAGATCTAGACCTTAGCTGAGATTGAGTTAGAAGCTTAACTGTCTGAACCACCCAGGTGCCCCTAGACATTTGAGAAATTTTAATGAGACAAGACCCACAGAACTCAGTGATGGATTGAATGTGAGGATGTGGAAAATGGAGACAAGGATGAGTGCCTTTGGCCAGTGCCATGGGTGAGGTGCCACTGAGATGGGGAATACCAAAGGACAACCAGAATCTTATTTTGGTGGGAGAGAAGAGGGAGAAAGAAAAGTCATGATAATAATTGTAAGTTATATATTTAGTAGGTAACTCCTGTGTGCACAATACTGAGCAAGGCACTGTGGAGAACGCAGGGTTTAAAATTTATTCCTTTGTCTCAGATCCAGTGGCTTGGCCTATTCTGTCTTTTCCTTGTAGCCCACAGAACACACAGACAAAACACAGTCTGTCCTTGGATGTGGAACTGAGAGAGGAGAGCTAGCATAGATTGTGTTCCACAGTGTCATGGACAGTGGGGAAGACCTTTCTATGGCAGTTCTGGTCCAGGCAGCTGCAATGGATTGAAGACTTCAGGCTGGACTTTGTTCTCTTCAACTATTATTTACTGTAACAACAATATTGTAACACTGTTGAAGAACATTATAGGAAATTTACAAAGAAAAACATAGCCCATAATTCCCACATGGTAGTTCATAAGAGCTTATTTTCTATCCCACATTGCCTCCTGGGCCTTGGCCACATGTGTGTATTTTTACATTGCTATAATTGCAGTCATATATGTAGCCTTTTCCATTTACCATTAAAGTGTAAGCATGACAGTTGCAACATTATCTTCATAATGATGCATTTTTTGAAGATTTTATTTATTTATTTGAGAGAGAGAGAGAGAGAGGAGAACAAGAGGGGAGCAGACTCCCAGCTGAGCAGAATCTCAGCTCGATCCAGGGCCCTGAGATCATGACCCAAGTTAAAGGCAGACACTTAATGACTGAGCCACTCAGGCACCCCCATAATGGTATTTTTTAATGGCTGCAAAGTACTCTTTGGAGATGATGTACAATAATTTTCTTAACCATACCCATATTGTCTAACATCTACATTGTGTCCAATTCCTTGCATGAAGCATGAATTACTTCTGTCTAGGTTCTACTTTTCACTAACCCTGACTTGCTTCAAGTAAAGGGCTGCCCTGGTTCTCTCCTCTTAAAGTAAAACATTATGCAAACATAGTTTCCAGCTGAGGAGTGACAGAACACATTCTACTTGATCTAAATGCAGCTTGGTCTTCCATTTTCTGGTGCTGGAGAAAATAACTTGTTCTTTTCATTTAGTGGTGAATGGAAAGATACTTAAGGCAGGAGTTAGAATCAGGTGAGGTAAGGCAAGGAATGAGACCAAGAATAGAAGGTGAAATAGCAATCTCTCTCTGTGTGTGTGTATGTATTTGTATGTGTGTTTGTGTGCATATACATGTGTGTATATTATGGGGTTGAAGATCAGGAATAAAGCTAGAATGAGGTTGTATCCCAGTAGGAAATGTGACATTAGGTAAAGCTATGGGCTGGGAGTGCTTATTTGATGTTTGGACATTGTGACATTCTTTAAAAAACTCTTAACAAGGGGTGCCTGGGTTGCTCAGTAGGTTAAAGCCTCTGCCTTCGGCTCAGGTCATGATCCCAGGGTCCTGGGATCGAGCCCTGCATTGGGCTCTCTGCTCAGCAGGGAGACGGCTTCCCCCCCCCCCTCTCTTTCTGCCTACTTGTGATCTCTGCCTGTCAAATAAATAATAAAAATAAAATCTAAAAAAAAATTCTTAACATGTCAGCTGTTTTAATACCATGTAAGTATGCAAGGCAACATCATATCTTTCCAGAAGCACTTCTGTGTCACTCCCTATGTAATCCTACACCTTTCCTTAGTCAAAGCCTTCTGTGTACCTCTCTCACTGCAGATCCTGTCTTAGAAGCTGCAAAACTACACTAGTCCATGGCCTTGTATGACCTAGATAGGTTCCCAACTCTGGTTCCTATACACAGTCTAGGGTAGGTCATGACTACCCAAGTGGAAGACTCAGGGTACTGGACAGCCTCTGCTTTTCTCTCACCCTTCTGGGAAGATCTGAGCTTCCCTACTTGGTTGATCCCACTCCTGCTCCTAAAGGTTCTGCCAACAGGAACTGGTATTACAGTAAGTTATTGAGGGATTGCTTTGGCCACAGGGAAATGGCCCACACTTGATATGTCTCAGCCACTTCAGGTGGCACAATTTCATCTTTTACATTAGGGTCAGTTTAAGTTTTAAATAAATTAGAAGCATCAGGATAAATTTGTTGCTTCTGTTCCCTTTGATATAAATGAATCTCAGCTTATTAGGCAGATAGGATCTTTTATCTTGGGGCCTGATACATCATCTGGACAAATTACTTTCCACAAAGAAAGGAAAGCAGGTGACACTGCAGTTAGTTCTTGTTCAGATAATGGAGGGCCTAGGACAGAAGCAGCCTCTGTCTGCATTCTTGGGGGTCACTTTGTCTCTAAGGAACAGGAAATATGATGGCTGATACATGACAGAGTCTCTGTCCCTACTGAGAGCCAGAATGGCCATGGTGACCATATAAGAGAATTGGTCTGACTTTATGTATACCTAGATTACATTTTAGCTCTGTATTAATAAAAATTAAAACAAACAATAAACTTATTGAGCAGCTACTATGTGTCAGGAAATTACTGAGTGCTGGTGATAATCAACAAAACAGACAAAAATCCCTATTGTTATAGAGACAATAAAAAATAAATAAAATGTATAGGATATTGCAGCTTGATAACTTGCAATAGGGGAAAAAACAAAGCATGAAATACGGTTAAGAGGGCATTAAAATTTTAGATAGAGTGGTCAGAGAAGGCCCTACTGAGAAAAGAACTGAATAAAGTGAGGGAGAGAACTGAATTAGTCAACATTCTCCAGAGAAACAGAATCAATGGGAGATATTTATTTAACTGTTTATTAATTATGAGGACTTGGCTCACATGTTAATGGAGGATGAGAAGTCCCATAACCTGCGATGGGCTAGCTGGAGAGGCAGGAAAGCCAGTATTGTAGTTCCAAAGGCCTGGGAACCACAAGGCCAATGGTATAAGCCCCAGTCTGAGAGCAGGAAAAGTCCATTATATCTCAGCTCAGTATTCAGACAGAGAGAGCAAATTTCTCCCTCCTCTACATTTTTGTTCTATCTATATCTTCAGTGGATTGGGAAGGGTGCCTTCTTTACTCAGTCCAGCTATTTAAATGCTAATCACTTCTGAAAACACCCTCACAGACACACCCAGAAATAATGTTTAAGCAGATATCTGGGCACCCTGTGGTCCAGTCAATTTGACACATAAAATTAACAATAACAGGAACCATGTGGCAAAGAGTCTTAAAAAGCATGGGCACAACATGGGGCAAATTTATGCCTCTGCAAATAATTAATAAATACTTGACAATTTATTAGGTTCCCCAGTGTCTCTACTCCTTTAGTTCAGATGCACATGAGAAGAAACAGCCTTGATGATCATTTTCCACCAAGGCCTTGCAACCCACTGATGAAAAATCTACAAATAGTTACCAAAAGTCAATTGTATTAAATAGCAGGGACTTAAGGACCCAAATAAATAAAATCATGAATGAAAGAGGAGAGATCACAACTAAAACCAAAGAAATACAGACAATTATAAGAACATACTATGAGCAACTCTATGCCAACAAATTTGACAATCTGGAAGAAATGGATGCATTCCTAGAGACATATAAACTACCACATCTGAACCAGGAAGAAATAGAAAGACTGAACAGACCCATAACCAGTAAGGAGATTGAAACAGTCATCAAAAATCTCCAAACAAACAAGAACCCAGGGCCAGATGGCTTCCTGGGGGAATTCTACCAAACATTTAAAGAAGAACTAATTCCTATTCTCCTGAAACTGTTCCAAAAAATAGAAATGGAAGGAAAACTTCCAAACTCATTTTATGAGGCCAGCATCACCTTGATCCCAAAACCAGACAAGGATTCCATCAAAAACGAGAACTACAGACCAATATCCTTGATGAACACAGATGCGAAAATTCTCGCCAAAATACTAGCCAATAGGATTCAACAGTACATTAAAAGGATTATTCACCACAACCAAGTGGGATTTATTCCAGGGCTGCAAGGTTGGCTCAACATCCGCAAATCAATCAATGTGATACAACACATTAATAAAAGAAAGAACAAGAACCATATGATACTCTCCATAGATGCTGAAAAAGCAGTTGACAAAGTACAGCATCCCTTCCTGATCAAAACTCTTCAAAGTGTAGGGATAGAGGGCACATACCTCAATATTATCAAAGCCATCTATGACAAACCCACCGCAAATATCATTCTCAATGGAGAAAAACTGAAAGCTTTTCCGCTAAGGACAGGAACACGGCAGGGATGTCCGTTATCACCACTGCTATTCAACATAGTACTAGAAGTCCTAGCCTCAGCAATCAGACAACAAAAGGAAATTAAAGGCATCCAAATTGGCAAAGAAGAAGTCAAACTATCACTCTTCGCAGATGATATGATACTCTATGTGGAAAACCCAAAAGACTCCACTCCAAAACTGCTAGAACTTGTACAGGAATTCAGTAAAGTGTCAGGATATAAAATCAATGCACAGAAATCAGTTGCATTTCTCTACACCAACAACAAGACAGAAGAAAGAGAAATTAAGGAGTCCATCCCATTTACAATTGCACCCGAAACTATAAGATACCTAGGAATAAACCTAACCAAAGAGACTAAGAATCTATACACAGAAAACTATAAAGTACTCATGAAAGAAATTGAGGAAGACACAAAGAAATGGAAAAATGTTCCATGCTCCTGGATTGGAAAAATAAATATTGTGAAAATGTCTATGCTACCTAAAGCAATCTACACATTTAATGTGATTCCTATCAAAATACCATCCATTTTTTTCAAAGAAATGGAACAAATAATCCTAAAATTTATATGGAACCAGAAAAGACCTTGAATAGCCAAAGCAATATTGAAAAAGAAAGCCAAAGTTGGTGGCATCACAATTCCGGACTTCAATCTCTATTACAAAGCTGTCATCATCAAGACAGCATGGTACTGGCACAAAAACAGACACATAGATCAATGGAACAGAATAGAGAGCCCAGAAATAGACCCTCAACTCTATGGTCAACTAATCTTCGACAAAGCAGGAAAGAATGCCCAATGGAAAAAAGACGGCCTCTTCAATAAATGGTGTTGGGAAAATTGGACAGCCACATGCAGAAAAATGAAATTGGATCATTTCCTTACACCACACACGAAAATAGTCTCAAAATGGATCAAGGACCCCAATGTGAGAAAGGAATCCATCAAAATCCTTGAGGAGAACACAGGCAGCAACCTCTTCGACCTCAGCCGCAGCAACATCTTCCTAGGAACATCACCAAAGGCAAGGGAAGCAAGGGCAAAAATGAACTATTGGGATTTTATCAAGATCAAAAGCTTTTGCACAGCAAAGGAAACAGTTAACAAAACCAAAAGACAACTGACAGAATGGGAGAAGATATTTGCAAATGACATATCAGATAAAGAGCTAGTGTCCAAAATCTATAAAGAACTTAGCAAACTCAACCAACACCCAAAGAACATATAATCCAATCAAGAAATGGGCAGAGGACATGAATAGACATTTCTGCAAAGAAGACATCCAGATGGCCAACAGACACATGAAAAAGTGCTCCATATCACTCGGCATCAGGGAAATACAAATCAAAACCACCATGAGATATCACCTCACACCAGTCAGAATGGCTAAAATTAACAAGTCAGGAAATGACAGATGCTGGTGAGGATGCGGAGAAAGGGGAACCTTCCTACACTGTTGGTGGGAATGCAAGCTGGTGCAACCACTCTGGAAAACAGCATGGAGGTTCCTCAAAATGTTGAAAATAGAACTACCCTATGACCCAGCAATTGCACTGCTGGGTATTTACCCTAAAGATACAAACGTAGTGATCCGAAGGGGCACGTGCACCCAAATGTTTATAGCAGCAATGTCTACAATAGCCAAACTATGGAAAGAACCCAGATGTCCATCAACAGACGAATGGATAAAGAAGATGTGGTATATATACACAATGGAATACTATGCAGCCATCAAAAGAAATGAAATCTTGCCATTTGCGACGACGTGGATGGAACTAGAGGGTATCATGCTTATCGAAATAAGTCAATCGGAGAAAGACAACTATCATATGATCTCCCTGATATGAGGGAGAGGAGATGCAACATGGGGGGTTAAGGGGGTAGGAGAAGAGTAAATGAAACAAGATGGGATTGGGAGGGAGACAAACCATAAGTGACTCTTAATCTCACAAAACAAACTGATGGTGATGGGGGGAGGGGGTTTGGGACAGGGGGTGGGGTTATGGACATTGGGGAGGTTATGTGCTATGATGAGTGCTGTGAAGTGTGTAAACCTGGCGATTCACAGACCTGTACCCCTGGGGATAAAAATATATTATATGTTTATAAAAAATAAAATTAAAAAAATTAATTAAAAAATTTTGGAAAAAAAAAGCAGGGACTTTTCCCATGCTAGCTCTCTGACCTTGAACCACTTATTTTCCCTCTTTGGGTCTCATTGTTTCATTTGGGAAATGGGGACATGATGTAGTATTGGCGGTTGCTGTGAGGCTCCAGTGAAAAATGACTATGGAAGAACTTTGTACCCAGCTTTCTGAAAATAGCAGGGATTGTTCCTACCAGCGTAGACCTGAAAAATGTCCCACTTGCCAGTGGGTCAAGTTAGTCATTAGCCTGTCCCCAGCAGTACAGCAACCAGAAGGGCACACTGAGACTTCAGCTAGTGACAGAAGTTGTATGAGAGAAGTTCTGCTCAGGGGTGGAGATGGGAACAGGGACATTTTGGTTTCATGCATACAGAGAACTGAGATATAGGATTGATACTTTTGGGAGATTGGTTAAATGTCCTGCATTAGTTTTCTATGGCTATGTAACAAATTACCACAAACCCAGCAGCTGAAAATAATATCCCTTTATTCTCTTATAGTTTCCCTGGGCCAGGAAAGCTTAACTGAGTGCTCCTCTTGGTACCTCACAAATCAAAGTGTGGGCCACACCAGGCTCTAACCTGGGACTTCAGGAAAGTATCTGCTACCAAGTTCACTCAGGTTGCTAGCACACTGCATAGCCTTGCAATTTCAGGATGTTTGTTCCAGTTTCTTTGCTGGGTGTCAGTCAAGGAATGTTCTCATCTCCTAGAGTTCATTCTTTCTTCCTTGCATATGGGTCCTTCAGTCTTCAAAGCTAGCAAGTGTACACTAAAACTTTCTTGTGCTTTGAATCTCTTTCACTTCCCCTTCTGCCACCAGCCAGGGAAAACTCTGCTTTCCAAGGGCTTCTGTGATTAGATTAGACCAGCCTGGGTGATATCCATATATTAAAGTCAACTTATTTGGAATTTTGTATCTGCAAAATCCCTTTACAGCAGTGTATAGATTAGCATTTAATTTGATAACCTGGGAACAGATGTCTTAGGGAAACATATTTAGAATTCTATCTGCCACATGTCCTCCTTGAGTTATTAGAATCATGTCAACAATTTTCCTTCAGGGTCTATTTCAAGCCCCATAAAATGAGAAAAGGATTGTAATCACAGAAATCAAACAATACCTCCAACCTCTTATTGTCTGTGTGTTTTTCTTTTCTCTAGTTGTCTGGCTAAGCTGTGCCTCAAGTACAGGTGCCAAGTATATCCAGCAGGAATTATAGTTCCAGCTATCAATAAACATCCAAAGGGAAGAGTCTGTCTCTCAGGCAGAAAACTGAAAGTCCAAGGCAGCCCCTTGAAATATGGTGAAAGATGTTTCTTAGGGCAGTTGGAAAGGATCAACAACCTTTTGGATCTCAGTCTTTCTGGCAGAATGACAATAAGAGACTACTATGGGGGAAGAGATTTCTCAAGGTTCAAGAGTTGGGCAATGTTGGTCTGCCATTCTTCACATAGATATTCTCACTTCATGTCCCTTTAGAAGGTAATGTTTAATTCTCCTAAGTTAAAGTGTTTCCAAACAATGAGGTAAGCCACAGGCCAACAACCCAGCATAGACAGGACTTGGTATTAGAGGAAACCATAAACTTTCGATCTGGGTATCAATGGATACCTGGGTCAATTGGGGATGGACAACTGTCTTTTGGGGTCTTTTCCAATGGCCTCCAGATCAGTGACTGTTCAACTTACTATTTCTTCTGATGAGAAGACTGCGTTTCCATCCAGATAGGGAATGGTGTAAGAAACTTGGATCCTGAGCAAAGAAACATATAACTAAGCCAAGGGTTGGGGGGCAGCCTGAAGGGCAGCGTGGGACCTATCAGACAATAGCACTGGAGAGCCTCTGCCATCTGCTACTAGCAATCCTCAAATGATCAGAGGAAGGAAGGAGCAAAGGAACTTCAGGATTGAACACAAATAACTTTTCCTAAATGCAATTAGAGCAGCAGTCTATGTAATTCAGAGAGAAGGATTTCAAAAAACTTTCACCTCAGGTCTAAGGTGAGAGAGCAGGAGAGCTGACTATGCCCTCATTAGATAAGCAAACTTGGCTCAGTTTTAATTGTAGCTCTCTTTTCACAGGTATGATTATGCTGAGAGACAAGTCGCATACTTCTTCTTCCAGCACATCAGGCAAGCAAAAACCAGTTAATCCTGCACATAAGGTGGTGCAGAGTTAATGTGAATGAATGAATGAAAACAACATGAGATAGTTAAGTAAGAGAACCTTTGTTATCTATGTGGTAAACTCAAGAATATGTCTGAGGCCTATCCTGCCTCCTAAGCTCCAGACTCACATATGGGGACACTCGAGAATTTCCACTTGCATATTCCACAAGCACCTTTAATCTTATCTGGGTCAGATTTAACTTACCATATTCTTATCCCAGTTCTCAAAATCTCCCAAGTGTTTTCTATTTCAGGAATAAGCATCATTATCCATCTCTGCACTCAAGCCAGAAATTTGGAATTTATTCTTGACTCTTCTCTCTTTATCACTTTTTAATCCTTCTCCTCTTTTCACTTTCCACACCTTCTGGATGAGTTTATCTACTCCTCTGCCTCCCCAAATCAATCTTCACCTCAGATCTTTCCCTAATCTCCAGATCCATAAGGTCAATGCTTAGTAGAAAACTCCAACTAGACAGCTTACAGGCACCCCAAACTCATCATGTTAACACTTAATTCATGTTCTTTTGCTACCCCTAACCCCAGCCTTGTCTTACTCTTATTATTTCCTATCTTGATATATGACATCACTTTTCCAATCAGATTTCCTGGCAGAAATTTGGCAGACTCCTGCCCCACCAATATCTAATCCATTACCAATATTTGTCAATTCTACCTGCAAAATATACCTTACAGGCTCCTAGAAGTCTACTTATTACCCAGGGTTAGGGATTTCTGATCAAGATGATAATCAGCATGACACAAGTATCTATTTCTAATTCAGGCTTCCCTCCTCTTTTCTGGACCTATAGTCCAATTGCATTAATGAACACTTCCTTCTGGCTGTTGCTCAGTTTCCTGAATATATCTACCACCAAGTTCATCACTTTCCCTGCTTTGTTCTCAGTTATTCTTGGTTTTTGTAGGGGCACCACCATCTTCCTCTTGGTCTTCCATTCTAAAAACCAAGCATCTGACTGTTTCACCTTCATCCTTTATATTCAGTTTTGTTGATTTATCCTCTTCCACAACACTCATATTCATTTTTGCCTTTGCATTTCTCTTCCTACTTTCCTACTTCAGTCCATCAGGATCCTCTGGCTTTTTCAAGACTAAAGTCTCCGATCTCATTTCCAAATCATCCCTTGAGCCTAGACCCTATCAAGGCATAGATCTGCTCAAAAACCATCTATGGCTCCTCTTTTTCTAGGATCAAATCCCAACTGTTTCTCAATCCTTTGCTTGAGGGGTAAGCCTTATTTCTACCAACTTTCTTCTACATACCCTTGTTATAGAAAAATAAGATGAATTATTCTGCAAACATACCTTGAGTTTTCTTTCTTTTTTTAAAAAAAATATTTTATTTATTTATTTGACAGAGAGAGATCACAAGTAGGCATAGACGCAGGCAGAGAGAGAGGAAGGGAAGCAAGCCCCCTGCTGAGCAGAAAACCTGATGCAGGGCTCGATCCCAGGACCCCAGGATCATGACCTGAGCTGAAAGCAGAGGCTTTAACCCACTGAGCCACCCAGGCACGCCATGTACCTTGAATTTTCTACTCATGATTCATGCATATGCCTTAAGCACTTTCCTTTCATCAATATTTGTCTAATAAAATCCTACCCCTCATTTAAGGCCTAGAGCTAATGTTGACTCTTTCTTAAGCTTTCACTAAACAGAGTTCATCAGTACATGATTTTTGTATTTCTGTGTCTCCCAGCAACTCAGCTTACTCATATTTTATACCACTTGTCTAGTCCTATGTTTTTCTTCACCATTGGAAATTGAACTCTATGAAGGTAGAAACATGTCTAAGTCCTCCCTTTATTCACAAGGCCTGGTTCACAATAGATGCCCAGGAAAGTTCACTAAATGGAAGCCTGCATGCAGTCTTTCAATCAAGTGATTCCTTTTTGGATTCTTGTATCAAACATAAGCATTTGTGAAAACACTTATCTCTTCAAATAGACTGTAAACCAGGTGAGGGCATGGTCAATGGCATCTGTATCTCTCTGTCCCCTGCACAAGGTAAGCTCTCAAGCAGTATGACTGAATGAAAAGAGTATGGGACAAATCAGCTAATACTATGAAAGCTCATTATTATCTTTGCATATTAAGGTACGTTTGAAGAAAATCTATAATGTCAGCTAAAGGCCTAAGCTATCATGGAACTATGGGTATTATAGAACAGGAAAGATGGGTGGAAGAGTATATAAGTGAGGAAGTGAGTGAGGGAGAGAGAGAAGGAATAATCCTATTAGTATATGAGCTAGTGAGTGAGTGAAAAAGAAAAAGGGGATAGAATAACCAAGCCACTGAATGAATGAATGATGGGGTGAATGAATAAGTGACTAAGGTAACAAATTTCTTGAGCATGTGAATGCATAATTCAGTGACTAAGAAAAGAACAAATGGATACATTTTTTCCCTCATCTTTGAGGAAATTATTTAATTTTCTAGGCTTCCTGATCCCTAAGCAGTGGTCTCAGGCACAGTTTGGAAGGGTCTCTGCTTCCTCAGGTTTTAAATTACAGCCCACTTAGGCTGCCTCCATGGATAATGTACTCCCAAACTTCACATATGCATATAGGTAGATGATAGATGATAGATAGATAAATAGATAATTTTTTAATTGTCATGAAAGCAGCACCACTTGAAAACTCAATTAATTACTAATGTTCTTCATCATTTATCAAGTACTGGTTGTTGCTTGTAATCTTTAAAGGGAATGAAACTAAAAGAATTAAGAAACAATTATGTCTGGAAAAAAAAATAACTCTCCCCAAATCTAATCACCTTCTGATGGAGAGCTTCATGCTGAGGCGGCTGGGGAGGGAGAGGGGGGAGAAGCCACCACATACCACTGAAACTCTTGCAGTTGGTCTGTGGGGAAAATGAACGGTGACCTGCCTGAAGTGGAAGACAGCAATTCCTCACGTGGGCTCAGGAAGCAGGGCTATGTCATGCTTGTGCGCCTGCTGAAGCAGAGCTATTGCTTGTGGGGATGGGGGCTGCCTCTGCCTTCCCACAGCAGGGGACCAAGAGTGCCAGGCAGTCCCTCAGCTGCTAAGGATCTGGGGACTCCCTCCCACACCTTACTGACCTTTATTACTATGGAGAGGAAGAGGTTTGGCTTGGGACAGTCAGGGAAGGGCAGAAATTATAGGACAAGAACCCACCAGGAAGACAGCTAGTTTCAAGAGTTACAGGGTAAATGTGAGATTCCACACTTGAGCCATTTCTTATTCTCCAGTATGCTGCAGACATTAGCTAACTAACACACAATTGGCCACTGCTACCCAACTTAACTGTTTCCTACTCCAGGACTGAGAAAAGAGGCTTGAGAGTCATTGCGGCTGACCTCCACCCTGGGAGAACTGCAAGGGCTTAAGACACATTCTCCTAGGCAGCTATCCCAAAATGTCCATGCTGACACGGGGTCATGATGCTTGCTTCTTAAAGATGTGGAAATAGAGCATTTCTGGGTGCTAGTCTCATGGCTGAAAGAGATGCTATGTCTTAGAGAAGTGTGCAGTAATGTACCTGTGAGAACAAGGTCTCTTGCTTCTCAGGCTTTATTCTTGCTTGGACACCATCTGTGCCGTGCCCACAAGAAAAGGGATCTTAGACACTGCTCAGACTGGTGTCCTAGCAAGAAAACTACCGGAGAGGCAAGAGACCTTGCTCTCATGGGTACACTTTGGGGCCACTAACTCACAAGACCTGTGTCTTCTGAGTATACAACACTTACGTTGCTCTGACCCTTCATTTCCTTTTCGCTGTAGGTTGGATTAGAACCATGGTTCTTAAGTTCTTTTATGCATCAGAATTTCCTGTAAGGCTTGTTAAAACAGATTACTGGGCCCACCACCTGTAGTTTCTGTTTCACTAGGTGTGGTGTTTATAACATGTCCCTATGTGGTGCTGATGTTGCTGTTCTAGGGACCACATTAAGACTCATTGGTCCAGGGGCGCCTGGGTGGCTCAGTGGGTTAAAGCCTCTGCCTTCGGCTCAGGTCGTGATCCCAGGGTCCTGGGATCGAGCCCCGCATCGGGCTCTCTGCTCAGCGGGAGCCTGCTTCCTCCTCTCTCTCTGCCTGCCTCTCTGTCTACTTGTGATCTCTGTCTGTCAAATGAATAAATAAAATCTTAAAAAAAAAAAGACTCATTGGTCCACATGGTACCAAAATGCGTGTGGCCAGGTACAAAGCAGTATCTTATCTGTTTCTTTATCAGCTTCTGGAACAACCCCACGATCTGGAGAGTCTTTATTCCTTTTAGAGATGGGAAACAGGCTCATGATGGTGCCAGACTTCCCTGAAGTCCTACTGCCAGTGAATAGTAAAGCCAAGATGTGAAGCCAAGCCTCCAGTTCCCAGACCCTGCTCTGCTTTTTCCAGACCTCATGATCTAGGAGAATCCCTAGTTTGTTTTCCAGCTGCCACATTTGCTACTCCTATTTGTAATGCTGTGAAAATTGCAAGAACCATAATACCATATAGAGCTTGCTACATTCCAGGCACTGTACTCAGAGCTATGTAAACATTATAGCATTTAATTTTTACCCTTCTGCTAGGAAGTTAATGGGCTATTATTACCTTTATTTAAAATATGTAAAAACTGAGGGACAAGGTGGACAGCTAATTTTCCCAGGGTCAAAGAGTAAAGAAGTATTGAAGGTGGGACTTACTCCTATGAAGTCTAACAGCTAGGTCTCTGACTTGAGCACTACACTGCAGGGATAATGGCACTCCTGAAAGGCTGCCTTGGGCCCCTGACTTGCAGAAAAAGGGAACACAGTGAATAGGCCCCAAGAAACAGGAGTGACCCTGGGGCAGGTAGGGCCTCCCTACTATGAAATTTTCTGCAGCTTTTCACAGAGTGCCTGACACAAGGTCTGTCTCATGGCTAGAGCTCCCAATCTTTTCCCTGTATCATTGGCCCCAGACCCCATATGACCAGGGCTGTCTATCAAGGGTACCAGCACACTCAGTGAGATATGAGATATAGTAGTCAGGGCACACATGTGGGCATATGGACCTGCCGGGCTGGCTGCAAAAGGCTTGATTACATAATGGCATTTAGAAAATGCCACTTATCTTTTCTTCAAATGCCTTCAAGATGATGAATTGGAGCTTATTTTTTTTAATTTCTTTTCAGCGTAACAGAATTCATTGTTTTTGCACCACACCCAGTGCCCCATGCAATATGTGCCCTCCCTAATATCCACCACCCATATCTCCCACCCCCTTGCCCCTTCAAAACCCTCAGGTTGGGGGCACCTGGGTGGCTCAGTGGGTTAAAGCCTCTGCCTTCAGCTCGGGTCATGGTCCCAGGGTCCTGGGATCGAGCCCCACATTGGGCTCCCTGCTCGGCAGGGAGCCTGCTTCCTCCTCTCTCTCTCTCTGCCTGCCTCTCTGCCTACTTGTAATCTGTCTGTCAAACAAATAATAAAAAAAAAAACCTTCAGGTTGTTTTTCAGAGTCCATAGCCTCTCATGGTTCATCTCCCCCTCCAATTTCCCTCAACTCCCTTCTCCTCTCCATCTCCCCATGTCCTCCATGTTATTCCTTATGCTCCACAAATAAGTGAAACCACATGATAATTGACTCTCTCTGCTTGACTTATTTCACTCAGCATAATCTCCTCCAGTCCCATCCATGTTGCTACAAAAGTTGGGTATTCATCCTTTCGGATGGAGGCATAATACTCCATAGTGTATATGGACCACATCTTCCTTATCCATTCGTCCGTTGAAGGGCATCTTGGTTCTTTCCACAGTTTGGCGACCGTGGCCATTGCTGCTATGAACATTGGGGTACAGATGGCCCTTCTTTTCACTACATCTGTTTTTTTCAATACATCTGTATTTGGGGTAAATACCCAGTAGTGCAATTGCAGGGTCATAGGGAAGCTCTATTTTTAATTTCTTGAGGAATCTCCACACTATTTTCCAGAGTGGCTGCACCAACTTGCATTCCCACCAACAGTGTAAAGGGTTCCCCTTTCTCCACATCCCCTCCAACACACGTTGTTTCTTGTCTTGCTAATATTGGCCATTCTAACTGGTGTAAGATGGTATTTCAATGTGGTTTTAATTTGAATCTCCCTGATGGCTAGTGATGATGAATTGGGGCTTATTGAAATGGCCTTAAATCAAGGTTTCTGTGAATGACACCTTGCTCAGTCTCATGCAAAGTATACTTCTTTTTAGAAAGGCAGATACCAGTAGCTCCTTACTACTGGCCATTGTCTCAGTTCAGGCTCTGGGTCAGGGACCAGATTCATGGAAGATGAGAGCATGAACCAAAATAACCCCATATGACAGAGAATGTGAAGTCTCTGTGTACCTATGGGGACTCTGAAGCCCCAAGAGAAGGGACCAACACAATGTTACCTAGTAAGCCAGTCAGGCAAATATTTTCTGAGTCCTTAGGAACCTTCTAATGGTCATCTCCTTCTGATATTACTTTGGGGTATGCCTATGTGGGCAGCATACTGCCTGGGTCTGCCATTTGCTCCAATGGGCCACATTTCAGGGTTCCTTTTCTTTTCCTCTAAGATGGGTCTGGGTGATAATCCAGCTGCTATATTTACTCCCAAGCCCCTGTGGACTCTGGGGCTACTACTTTTTGTGATTTCAACTTGTGCACCCCTTCTACCCATCACACTCAACCTATTCCCATCACCATCCTGAGAATTTGGATAATGGCACCTGCATGAAAATGGCCCATCTCATCTCTTACACTGATATCTCAGCATTTTCTCAGTTGCATTGTCCATCTACAAGGTCTAACTATTAGGTGCCAACTTGGAACTTTCATAAGCAGTCAAGGTTTGCCCTGGCAGTCACTCCTGACTCTCTGTCCAGGGAGCAGCATTCTTTTGAAAGACATTCATGACCTTTCCATGTTCTTAATGTCTTAGCTTCCATATTTGTTAAGTTAAGATAATGGGATCCTCTGGCTTCTCTACATCACTGAGTGGAGAGAGGATTCTGTGGCAGGAAGATGGGGGAAACATTCTGTACACTGCAAAGTGCTATGCAAGTACAACAGCCATGACTATGGCTCTGCTGCTGGGCCCATCTCCATCTGGCTTTCTCCCTGGACCATCTTTCCAGACATCTACAAGTAGAGGCTGCTCTGTGACTGACTGGTGACAGACACCCATGGGATTTGGATTCAGCCTCCAAGGACTAGCAGCCATGGTACTATGAATATAAAGCAAAACAAAAGTAGTAGTATGCCATACAGAGAGAAAAAGGCAAGTCTATCCCAAGCAGAAGGAACAGCATAAGCAAAAGCAGGAAGATAGGAAGGAAAACGCAGGATTTGGGGACTTTTAATGTTAAGCTCAGGAGCTTAAAATTGATTTCAGAAACAATGGAGAAGAAGGCATGATGAGGGGCTTAAGGAGGGAAGGGCCATGGTCTGACTTAATGCTTTCAGAAGATCTGTCTTCCTGCAGTGGAAAGAGGACAAGAGAGCAATAAAAGTAGAAGTAAGGAGACCAGGGAGCAGGCAGTTGCAGAAGTCCATGAGACATTTGAATTGCTACTGGTACATCTATGAGGAAATGTGCAATAGTTGGATATACAGTTCTGAAGTATGAACTACAGATAAAGGCTTAAGTAGAGTAGAGAAGGAAGAGCCAACAAAGGAGACAATGAATATCCAGAGGGATGTGAAGGAAATCATACAGGTTTATGATTTCCTTTTCCAATGTTCCTGAAGGGTCAAGCAAGATGAGTATAGATCAGTGTCGAGTGGATTTAATAATGTGGAAGTCATTGGTAATGCTCAAGTTCAGCGGAGTAAGAAGTGGAGCCTGTGACCAGATTGGACAGGATGAAGGACTGGATGTGTGGGGAGCGGGAATGGTCAACCCCAGTAGATAGTTTATTTTAAAACTATGCTGAGAAGGGAGTAGAGACCTGAGCCTCTTTTGTTTCTGATATGTGACTTTGGAGTATGGTGGCACCATATGTATATGTAAAGCCTGAAAATGTCAGTTTGTAGGCCAGCAGAGCTTCTTGTCTCCTCCAGCAAGTCCAGTAGGAAATGATTCTTATCTTGGTGCTCCAAGAGCAGTGACTGTCTGTACTATTGGTGGATGGTGGCCTGAAGGATGGAGGAAGAGCACTGGAGACAGAGATACCAGCAAAGCAAATATCCAGAGGTAGGAAAGTTCACAATACATTTGGGGAGTTGATCGAAGGCTAATAGGACTGAAGCACAGTGGGCTAGGGGTAGAATGGAAAGAGATGTGGTTTGAGATGTGAGCAAGGGCTAGCCAGGTCATGGTGACTATTATAGGCCATGGTAAAGACTTATGGTTTTATTTGTTTATTCAAAATGCAATGGGAAGCTATTAAAGGATTTTAAGCAGGGAAATGACATGATGTAATTTATTTTTTTGAATTGAAGTATAGTAAACACACAATGTTTTATTAGTTTCAGGTGCATAACATAGTGATTCCACAAGTCTATATGTTATGCTATGCTCACCACAAGTGTAGCTACCATCTGTCACCATACAGCACTATTATAATATAATTAACTGTATTCCCTATCTGTACCTTTTATCCCCATGACTTATTTATTTCACAGTTGCAAGCCTGATTGCTCTAGCTCTGGTGTAAAGAAAGGATTATATGAGGAAACCTGGAGATAGGGAAATCATTCATTTGTTCATTAAATAAATATTTATTGAATGATCACCCTATGACAGAACTGCTCTATTGGGATAAAGTTGAACAGTAAAGACCAGGTCCTTCCTTCCATGGAAGCATGATTCTACTAGGACAGATAATGATAAATAAATAAATAACTGACATCACTTTAGGTGCTGATCAATATTATGGAGAAGTTAAAATAGGTTAATGAGGTAAAGAGTAACTGGGACTGAAGATCTATATCAAGGTGACTGGAGATGGCCTTTATGAACAGGTAGTATTTACAATGAAAGCTGAATAAGAAGGATCCAGGCACTCAAAGATTTTAATAAAAGTTTTCCAGATCTCTAGGTAGGGGAAAGAGCAAATGAAAAGGCTCTATGGTGAGAACACACCAAAGCTTGGTGTGTTTGAGAAGCAAGTATACCAGAGTGGCTGGAAGGTATAAAGCGGGTGGGGGAGAGTGTTAAGATATTGATGTCAGAGAGTGATGTAGATAGAAGCCAGATCAACAGGCTCTCTAAGCCATGTTTAGAGTTTAAATTTTATTCTTGGAACCATGAAAGCACTGGAGAGTTTTGCACAGAGAAATGAATGATCTGATTTTTGTTTTAATAGGATCCTTCTGATGCTGTATTGAGGACAGATTGGAGAGAGAACAGAGTAGAAGTATGGAGATCAGAAAGAAGATATACCACAATAAACCAGGGCAACATGATGGTGGCTTGAGCCACACTAATGGCAATAGAGGTAGTGGGAAGTGGTTGAATGTGAAATGTTGAAGATATTGCTGGTAACACTTGTCAATGGATAGGATGTGTGTGGTGATGAAAAGAGAGGAGTCAAATTTGAGAGAGGCCTGAGCAAATGAGTAGATAATGGTGTCCTTTACTAAGATGGGAAGAAATTTTGGGAGAAGTAGACTTGGTAATGGCAGGAACTGGCTTATTAAGAATTACATTTTGTATGTGTTGCATCTAAGATGATACTATATTTCCACATAGACATGACAAGTAGGTATCTTGATATATGATTCTGGTACTTAAGGTAGAAGTCATGAATGAATTTGGGAATTGTATTGCAAATCAAGTGATCACCTAGAGAAGGAATGTAGATGAACTAGAGAAGGTCAAAGATGGATCTCTAGGGCACTTCAACATTCAGAGCTCAAGAAGAGGAAGAATCTCTAGGAAAGGAGATTTGGAGGAAGGAGTTACAAGTGGGGTGAAAACTAGGTGAGTATAATTCTAGCTTTAATTCATGGAAAAGAGTATTTTAAGAATAAAAAGAGTAATTAATATGTCAAATGCTCTTGAAAAGTCTAGAACAATGAGGACAGAAATGATCATGTGCTTTGGCAATACGTAGAACTTGGGTGATTTGATAGGAACTATTTCAGTGAAGTGGTTGATCAGAAGCTAATAGGACTGAGAGAATGTGAAACAAAGAAGAGGAGTCAGAAAATAGAACAAATTTCATAGGTGTTTAGCTCTGTATGGGTTAAGTAAAGTGGTAGTTGGAAGAGAATGAATCTCAAGGTTTGGGTATTTTATTATTTTTTTTAATTAAAAAAAAAACTTTCTTTGTTTATTTGAGAAATAGAGAAAGCACAAGCAGGGTGGAGGGGCAAAGGGAAAGGGAGAAGCAGACTTCCCCTCCTGCTGAGTGGGGAGCCTGATGTGGGGCCTGATCCCAGCACCCTGGGATCATGACCTGAGCCAAAGGTAGATGTTTAGCCAACTGAGCCACCCAGACGCCCAAGGTCTGGGTATTTTAAAGATGGAAAATGTATGACATGTTTGCATGTTGACAGAGATGATCTAATAGAAAAAAAATTTTATAGTGCAGATAGGGGAGGAAATTACTGGAGTGATGTCCTTGAGTAGGTGAAAATGTAGAGGATCAGGACAACAGTTTATGGATACACATGAAGGTAGCTTGATGGATGCATGTGCAAAAGAGGAGAAACAAGACTTTGTTTTGAAAAAGGTTTATGTTTGGGGGGTGGTCCATATAGCAGTCTCTAGTAAGTATCTGGAGGATAGGAAATAGAATAAAAATCAAGGCCACAGATGGGCTTTAAGGTGACTGGATAAACCTCTGCCCAGAGAAGGGAAGGAACTTGTGCAAAGTGCCACAGATTTTAAGTGGCAGGGCTGGGACAGGAACACAGGCCTGCCTGGTTCTAGAGCCTGTGCTCTTTTTCTGCAATATTCCACCTCTGGGTGGGGGTTAGTTGTAGATTCCGGTCCCCAGCAAAAATTTTTCCTATACCACTGCTTATAGCTGATGGCCATTTGGCCTTGGCATAGAGATGAACTGTATATCGTCAGAGGTGGGAGACTGTCTAAGTAACTTCCGAACTTTCCCCTGTCTCTTCTCCCTGGCCGAAAGTTCAGAGCTTGATGCATGTTTCGGTTTCATTTAATGGTTCATGAGCTCTGATAGTGGTCTCAAGATCCGACACTCCCTAATGTTGTAGTGACAATAGCCGGCTGGCATTGAGTTCTGGAAAACAATGCACAGTCTTTTGTGCAAGAAGAAAAAATAGAAAATTAGTCTTCTCAGATTTCCCTTTTAAATGTGCTGGTGACTGTGTCAAGAGTTTTCTCTTGCAGGCAAACAAGTGGCATGACCCCCTGGAAGCCTGCTTTCTAATAGGCACTCTCTCAGTAATCTCCACACAGAGAGGGAGAGCACTGTGCAGTGATCAGAGTGCTTCATCATGTAAGCTTGTGGTATGCTCCACTTAAGAGCAATATGAAGTAGAGTTTGGGTTCCCCATTCTGCAGGTTGGAAGCTGAGATTCAGAAAGGTTGGGAATTCACTCAAGTCATCTAGTCCAGCTGGTAGGAGGCAGAGCCTCAAAGCTAAGTTGGTGTGCAGAGTCCTGTACTTTTTCCAGTGCCCCATTTGTCCCTGGGTATGAGCCAGGACTGGGTACCTGCCAACTAAAGTGGGGATAAAAGTAATGAAAGAGCAATATAATAATAGTGATAATAATAATGATGTAATAATAATAATAATAATAATAATAATAATAATAATAATAATAAAACAACTTCATTGACTCCTCTGGAAATCAGAGAAGGAAATTACACATGCAGGGTAGCCCCAACTGTACTCTTACTTTATGCCCTGTGATCAAGGTCAGATTGAGTGGTCTGGAGCCCACTGAGGGCTGCGTCCTCCAGGTTAGCTTCCCTCCACCTCACCATTTCTTGGCCCTTAAGCACCAGCAGTAAATTCACCTTCCACCTTTCTTCCCACTTTCCTTCCTGTCTTTGAGTACTTACTTAATCTATTTCATAACTGGCCACATACTGCCTGCAGAATCACATTGAGCCTCTCATCACTGGAGCCAGCCATCAGTTTGAACATAGCATGCCCCAAGTATGGCTATAACAATTATGTGGTTCTCTTTCTTATGGATGTGATATTTATTCTTGTGATTGCCACAAGAGATACAACAGCATGGAGGCAAGGGGAGCTCTTAGCCATTTTGAACAGTACTTCCAAAAGCATCTTCCAACCCAATTGGCTCACATTCATTACTGGTCAAATAGGCAAGAGTTACAGAGGAAGAGGAGCGGGCAAGTAGCCAGTGACTCAGCCCTGAACTGCTCTGTGGCTCCACTAGGACATATACCTTCTCTGGGCCTTGTATCCAACTATGATAAGGAAGTTGGACAAAAGGGCCTTGGAAAGTTTCTTCCAAGAAATTGTAAATATTTATGCCCCTACCTTGGGAACAGTGAAATATAGAAACCAATCAATAACATACTTAAAGAAACTCATTGATAATAATACAATAATCATAGGGGACATTAGTACCCCACTCACTGCAATGGATGGATCACCTAAGCTGATCAACAAGGAAATAAGGGCTTTGAATAACACACTGGACCAGATGGACTTAACAGATATATTCAGAGCACTTCATCCTAAAGCAAGAGAATACACATTCTTCTCAAGTGCACATGGAACACATTCCAGAATAGATCACATACTGGGTCACAAATCAGGTCTCTAACAGTACCAAAAGATTGGGATCATTCCCTTCATACTTTCAGAGCATGATGCTTTGAAACTTGAACTTAATCACAAGAGGAAATTTGGAAAGAACTAAAAAAATGAGTTTTTTTTAATTAAAAAAGTTAACATATAATGTATTATTTGTTTCAGGAGTACAGGTCTATGATTCATCAGTCTTACACAATTTACAGCACTCACCATAGCACATACCCTCACTGTTTACAGCAGCAATGTCTACAACAGCCAAACTATAGAAAGAGCCCAGGTGTCCATCAACAGATGAATGGAAAAGAAATATAATATAATATAATTGATAATGGAATATTCCTCAGCCATCAAAAAGAATGAAATCTTGCCATTTGCAACAATGTGGATAGAACTAGAGGGTACTATGTTTAGCAAAATAACTCAGTCAGAGAAAGACAAATACCATATGTTTTCACCCATATGTGGAATTTAAGAAACAAAACAGATGAACACAGGGGAAGGGAAGGAAAAATAAAATAAGATGAAAACAGAGAGGGAGGCAAGCCATAAGAGATGCTTAACTCTAAAGAACAAATTGAGGGTTGCTAGAGAGGAGATGGGTGGGGTGGTGGAGCAACTGGGTGACGGGCATTAAGGAGATCACTTGATATTATGAGCACTGGGCATTATATGTGACTAACGAATCACTAAATTCTACCCCTGAAACTAATAATATACTATATGTCAAATAAACTGGATTTAAATTAAAAAATAAAGTACTTAGCATGGCGTAGACACACAATTAATGATAGTAGTATTGTCTTTGTTAAGTGGGTACATATTTGCTGGGAATGACCAAAAAGAAAAATTCTGGGTGCAAGATGCTTCTAGATTCCAGGAAGTAAATCTTGGCATCTGCTATCTCTGCCCCATCCCAGAGTGTTTGCATTGGAGTCTAGAGAGGAAGTGACCTTCCAACCTACTCCGCTGTCCCCATCAGCCCATGTCTGATTGGAGTACATTGTTCCTTAACACCCCTTCCCCTACAGGGTTTTTGGGAGCATTAAATGAGACTTTGCCTATACAGAGATGAGAGCTCTTTGAATGACTCCCATGAGGAGCCATTTTACAGATTCTTTAGGAAATTTACCTTTGAAAGAGATTTTTTTTTTTTTTTTGGAGTCTAGATTCACCTGTCTGTAGTTGCTGGCTAGTTTTCCAAAAGCCTAATAGCCAAGAATCATAGAGCCTGGATTCCATGGCTCCCCTGCCCCAGTAACCAGACATATGACCATCCCGATTCCCCCCACCAACACCACCCCACTTCTATTGGAGCCATACTTCTGCCTGTTGGACCTCATGTCCATTTGCCTCCTTGCCTTTGCTCTACCATTCCTTCTGTTTTAAGCCTCTCCTCCCCCAAGCCCAATCTTCCCCATACTTTAATGTCCACTGCCAGTCCCACCTCCTCCAGGAAATCTGTGCTGACGAGAGTCATAGATTCTCAGACGTCAGAGCTCCAATTGCCCACACATTACTCAGCCTTCATTGATTGCCCCTCCTTTGGATTTCTGTAGCACTTAGGGCCTGTGCCAGATAATTTAGTACTTAATTACAGACTGTTGTCAATTGTGCCTTTATTTTTACTGTGCATTAGAGTGTTATAGCTTTTAGAGGACAGAGAGTAGAAAAGACACCAAAATTTCTTCCTGACATTGATGTAGAAATATATATGACTTTTGTGACATCTATAGAGTTGAAAATGAAATTTTTGTTGCACTGTCATCCAACCACCCAATTCCCAGACCTAATTATTATCCTACAAATTCTTTCTTTTCACAAGTCTTGTTGGGAACCTCCTTTATGGTACAGAGAAGTGGAAAGGAGCAATCTTCCCAGCTTGTTAAGAAAAAGTTGTATGTTCCAAGATACTCAGCAACTTCACCTCCAGGACTGTCCTTATCTCATCTGACTCTGGACCTTGGTGAGATTATTCAAACATCTGCCTTCTCCTCTGAAAGCTCTGCCCACCCAGGCTAGGAATTCCTAATACAAGGGCCAGTGATGGACCCAGCTGTCCTGGATGAAAGGCTGCCAAACATGGGAATGTGGCCGTTCAGGCTGCCTGTAGAAAGGATTGCTGTAATAGGGTAGTACTTGCTCCAGTCTACCTGGGACAGGTTATTGTGATTGGATGGAAAGTCTGCACAGTGGGATTTTTATAAACAGAAGTTTGAGCATAGATTGTTTCTGTGTTACTCATTCATGATGCCTGTTCTTCAGTGACACTCCAGTCTGCTTTCCCAAACTACCTCTGCTGAGTGAATGATCTAAGGCAACAAAGAAGGCAAGGTAGCAGCCAGCCAGCTGGCCATGTACTTGTTCAATCACTTATTATGTGTCATGTCTATGCTGCATGCTGAGGTCACAAAGAAGATAAAGAGAGGCCCCTTGTGTTCTAAAAAGCTTATGGTCTGCTGGGAAAAGAAATCTATATAGCCGACTAAGTTTCATGATTGGGGAGCCACTGGGGCTGTGGCGAACTCTGCAAACAGCCTAGCTTCCCAAAACAAAGTAAACACTTTCAGTTTTGCCAAATTATACCAAATTATACCTCTTCTACCTACCCATCCTCTGCCATGCTCCATTGTACTCCTTTTTCCACTGCAGTTGCCAGGGTAGCTCCAGATAGAGAGAAATTAATTTGACAGAGAAGCAGAGAGACAGTTTCTAGGAAGAAAATAGAGGACAGGGGTGTTAGGGGTCATGATATTTCTAAGAGATTTGCTATCTCCCTGGTGGCACCATTTAAGGATCCAATGCATCAGCTGAGGGAGACCCTTGAGGTCGGAGTACAAGCTACCTTAAGCCTGGGAAGCACTTACACAATGGGAGCTATAATTATTACCCTACTGTGTTGCTTGACATAGAATAGTCCCCACACACACTATATAGGGCAAATTGTTGATAGCCATGGTCTGGTGGAAAGAAGCCTAGACTTGGGGTCAGAAATTTGCATTGTAATTTTGGTTGAACTACTTTATTAGCTCTGTGACCTTAGGTAGTTTATTTATTTTCCTTAACTCTGCTTCTTCATCTGCTGAAAGAGGTTAATGATAATATTTTGGTCAGGATTAAATGAGATCATATGTTTTAAAATTCCTCCATGGAACCTGACATACTACGTGCAATCCACAAATGGTTATTGGCTGGTGTTATTAAAAACCATCCTCAGCAGTAGCAGCACCAGAAGCAGCAGCAGCATCTTTGTACCAATTCCTTTCTTCCCCCTGTGTCTGGCCTATTTCCCTTTCAGCTAACTGAGTCCCTGAGCAAGTGGGCAGCAGATAACCTGGTTGTATGGACAGAGATGTCATCAGGTGGGTCCAGGCAGCTTCCTAGTGAAGGATTGACAGTTGCTGCCAGAGAGATGGTTTCTGGAGTGGAGGTGGGGGAAAGAGCTGAGTTCATGTGCTCAGATTACTGCCTTCCTCTGAGGAGGTTAACTTGTACATTTCATCTGATGAGTGTGTTAAAGCAGTAATGAGTTCAGTGCAGTACTTTTTCTGGGAATTAACGATTGGGGAGACAGTATGGTCCTTTCTGTGGCTATTAGTGCTGGGCTATTACTGATTCCAAGAAGGACTACATTAGTGCTCTGGTGAGGGTGTGGGCCCAATGTTTTCCTAGATTGGCTGATTGCCTGTGGAGACGCACTTGGTTTTTTGAGCCACAATGTCCTCCCCATTAGCCATTCAGCTGCCTATATCATTTTCTCTCTGTTCTACCTTTCACTGATAATGGTTGTGTTTGGGCAGATTTTAAGCAATGGGATGGCCAATGTCACTATCAGCCCTCAAATTAGAGAGTATTATTTTAAAGTGGGAGGCACTTAGCTTGAACATAAAATATCATCGGGGGGAAATGGATAATGACTTTTGGTTGCCTTTGGTTACCTCTCTCCAACCTAAGAGGTTGGGAGTCACCAGGTCAGGGTTCTGGTATTCAGGAAGTTAGCAACAAGACGCTCTCTTTCTGTCTCTCTCTCTTTCTCTCTCTCTTTGTGGCAATAACATTGAGCAGTAAATCTATCTTCTCAACAAATTTTTAAGTGCACAATACTGTATTGTTAACTATAGGCAGTTTGTTGTGAAGGAGACCTCTAGAAATTATTCATCTTGTGTTCATTTCATAATAACTTTATAGTAGTTAAGTAACAATTCCCCAGTTCCCCCTTCCCTCAGTTCTGGCAACCATCATTCTATTCTCTGCTTCTATGAGTTGAACTATTTCAGGTTCCTCATAAGTGGAATCATGTAGTATTTGTCTTCTTGTGACTAGCTTATTTCATTTAGCATAATATCGTACAGACTCATTCATGTTATTGCAAATGACAGAATATCCTTATTTTTAAGGCTGAAAAATATTGCACTATATGTATATACCATATTTTCTTTCTTTATTCATCTGTTGATGGACATTAGGGTTGCTTCCATATCTTGACTATTTTGAATAATGCTTCTGTGAACATAGAAGTGAAGATATCCCTTCAAGGTACCGATTTCATGGAGCACTGAGTGTGGTGCTTAAACAATGAATCCTGGAACACTGAAAAAAATTAAATTAAATTAAATTTAAAATATAAAAAATAATAGGGTCGCCTGGGTGGCTCAGTGGGTTAAAGCCTCTGTCTTCGACTCAGGCCATGATCCCAGGGTCCTGGGATTGAGCCCCGCATTGGGCTCTCTGCTCAGTGGGGAGGCTGCTTCCTCTTCTGTCTCTCTGCCTGCCTCTCTGCCTACTTGTGATCTCTCTCTCTGTCAAATAAATAAATAATAAAAAATAAGATATTGATTTCAATTCTTTTATGTGATATCCAGAAGTAGGACTGCTGGATCATATGGTAGTACTATCACAGATGTATGTTCTATGCTTATTTATAAACTTGTTAATATATGTATATTAAATGTGTGCAATATTTTTTGTATCAGTTGTATCTCAGTAAAGCTTTTATTTATGATGATGATCATGATGATGATGATGCTGATGTTCAGTTAACTCTGGACTCTGAGAAGCTTTAGAAAAAAAGACTCTTCCTTCTCTATTCTGCTACAGAGCTCTGTCTGCAGCCCTGGAGAGCTAGCTGCCTACTTTGTCCATGTCCCCAGAGGCTACTTTGGCTTACTCTCCCTCAGAGGGGCATCAAAGTACCACCTGGCAGTTCCTCAAGAAATTAAAAATAGAACCACCATATGATCCAGCACATCCACTTCTGAGTCTTTATCTGAAGAAAATGAAAACACTAATTTGAAAAGATATACAAACCTTTATGTTTATTGCAACGTTATTTGCATAACCAACATATAGAAACAACCTATCCATAGATGAATGGATAAGGAAGATGATACACATATATTATTGTGAAAATATATTGTTAAGTTTTATATTATTGTATTATATAATATTGTGATATTATATATATATATATATATATATATATATATATATATATATATCCGAAACAAGGAATTAAATCTTGCCATTTGTGACTACATGGATGGACTTAAATGGGATTATGTTAAGTAAAATAAGTCAAACAGAGAAAGATAAATACCATATGATTTCACTTACATGTGGAATCTAAAAAAACAAAGCAAATGCATAAATAAAACAAAACAGAAACAGATTCACAGATACAGAGAACAATCTGGTGGTTGCCAGGGGGAGGGGGTGGGGGGTGGATGAAATAGGGGAAGGGCATTAAAAGGTACACGCTTCTAGTCATAAAATAAGACATGGGTATGCAAT
This sequence comes from Lutra lutra, assembly GCF_902655055.1. Classification (NCBI taxonomy): domain Eukaryota; kingdom Metazoa; phylum Chordata; class Mammalia; order Carnivora; family Mustelidae; genus Lutra; species Lutra lutra. The sequence continues at coordinate 3,374,150 of NC_062296.1, read as the reverse complement.
GTATAGTGTAAGTAATATTGTAACAGCTTTATATGGTGACAGATAGAAGCTAGATTTATTGTGGTGATCACTTGGTAATATACATAAATGTTAAAAATCACTGTGTTGTACACCTGAAACTAAAATTATATTGTATGTCAACTATGCTTTAATAAAAAACAAAAACACAGACTTCGTACCTGCCCCCCCCCAAAAAAAAAACCCACAAAGAACTTCCTGGCATTATTGTAGCCCTCCAGAGCACAACAAACTCATGGAGGGATGGAAAGAGGCAGAGGAAGTATTTCTGCTTTACAGATGAAGAAATAGAGGATCCGCGTTTAAATGACTCATTCATGGTCACATTGCATGTCAGTGGCAGAGCTAGACGTTATATTGGGTTTTCTGCCTTCAAGCTCAGAGCCACTTCTCCTCCCTAACTACACTGGGGAGGTCTATGTGTCCTTGAAGAAGTGCTACTCAAACCACTCATTGGTTATAAAATGAGGAGTTGCTGCAGAATGTAAATCAATGCACTGCTTCATTTACTGGGAAAATCTTGCTAGGAAATAAATGTCAGCAGCATTAAACAGTGTGCTCAGTTTACATTCCGGCACAAGATCCCAAATCCCATCAAGGATGGGTTTGGGACCACACTTTGAGTAGTAATGGCTTAGATTATCAGAACTGTAAGCTTTGTAGAGGAAAGATATATTTCTGTCTTAATTATCATAATAACTAGCTACCATTTATCTACCTGAGCTTTCTTGGTGTCAGATATTGTTCTAAGCTATATGCATAAGCCTCTACAACCTTATGGAGTTGGCACAACTATTATTCCCATTTTATATATGAAGAAACTGAAGCATGGGAAATGTAAGTAGCTTTCCTATGGTCATAAATCTCATTACTGGTGGAGCCTAGTTTTGATTCAAACTGCCTGACTCAAGAGAACAATGATTTACTGTGTTATTATATACCTTTCACGTCACTGTGATATCCCCAAGGCGAATCTCAGAAGTAATACAGATTTTTTTGAAAGAATGAATGAAAGCATTTCCTAGAGTGAGTAGGCAGTTTTGGGAAGCCAAAGGATACATCATAGGTGGAATTAGATGGATCTTGGAACACTGGAAAAATAAAATTAAATTTAAAAAAAAGGCAAAACCGGGGCTGTAAGAAAGAATGACTTAGTCTGCTCCCTATGCCAGAATTAATGAGTTTGGAGGAGACACTTTTTAGTTTGATGTAGTTTCACTTATTTATTTTGCTTTTGTTGCCTGTGCTTTTGGTGCCATACCCCCCCAAAATAATAATAATAATAAAATAAAATCATTGCCAAGACTAATGCTAAGGAACTTTTTCCTATGTTTTCTTCCAAGAGTTTTACAGTTTCAGGTCTTATATTTAAGACTTTAATCCATCTTGAGTTGAGTTTATGAATATGTTAATTATCTCGATTGTAGTAATTATTTTACAATTTTTTAAAAAGAAGGCAATTGTTGTCAAATTGCTCTATAAATCCAATGAAATCCCAATCAAATTTTCAGCAAGGCATTTATTGTAGAAATTGATAAGTATAATCTAAAATGTATATAGAAATGCAAAATATTTTGAATATCTAAAACAATCTTGAAAAAGAAGAGCAGGGCACCTGGGTGTCTCAGTTGCTTAAGCAACTGCCTTTGGCTCAAGTCATGATCCTAGAGTCCTGGGATTGAGCCCTACATTGGCACCCCCCTCAGCAGGGGGTCTGCTTCTCCCTCTGATTTCTCCCCTCTCATGCTCCCTCTTTCTCATTCTCTCACTCTCTGTTAAATAGATAAAATCTTTAAAAAAGAAAGAAAAAGAAGAGCAAAGTTGGAGGGCTTAAACTATTTAATATTAATACTTACTAGAAAGCTACAATAATCAGTTTAGTGTGGACTGATGAAAGGATAGAAGCCCTTTCCAGGTGTGCCACCTTCCCAGAATTTTCATATATTCAGCAATCAGGATGTTCTCCAATCCTCATTTTTGTTTGTTTTTGTTTTTAAAAGGATCCATTATGTAAGCAGGACTGATTAAATAATTGACGTGTTGGTGATTAATTCAACCTCTAACCCCTCTACCCTCCCAAACGGTCACGGGGTAAGGCCAAAATTTCCAACCTTCTTTATTTTTTAAAAGATTTTATTTATTTATTTGAGGGAGTGAGAAAGCACACAAGTGGGGAGGTGGCAGAGTGAGAGGGAGAAGCAGACCCCCTGCTGAGCAGAGACCCCCCACCCCCCAAAAAAAAAAACTGGGGCTAGATCTCAGGACCCAAGATCGTGACCTGAGCTGAAGGCAGTTGCTTAACCCACTGAACCACCCAGGCACCCCTACCACCTTCTAATCATACGGTTGATTCCCTTGGCGAACAGATCCCGTCCTTAGGGGCTCTCAAAAAGTCACATCATTAACATAACCAGATATGTTGAGAGGAGCTTGCTATGAATAACAAAAGACAGTTTTATTTCTTTTATCACTTAGAAAATTTCAAAAGTTTTAGGAATTCTGTATCAGGAATAGGAATGAAGACCAAATATATAATTATTTTTTTAAAGATTTATTTACTTATGTTAGAGAGAGGGGGTGTGGAGGGGAAGGGCAGAAGGAGAGAATCTTCAAGCAGACTCCCTGCTGAGCACAGACCAGCATGACCCATGAGATCATGACCTGAGCTGAAACAAAGAGTCAGATGCTTAACCAACTGAGTCACACAGGCAACCCTATAATTCTTATTAAAAATCACAGCATCACAATAGAGAATTCCAAAATAGAAATACCAGTTTCTGACAAAAATGCCAAGGCAACTCAATTGGGAAAGAATAATTTTTTTCAACAAATTGGACCAGAACAAATGGATATCCAATATTGAAAAAATTAACCTTGACCTTTACCTCATGCCAGTCACAAATATTAACTGGACATGGATCATAGACTTTAACATGTAAGCTGAATTTATGAAACTTAGAAGAAAATATTTTTGACTCTGAGTTGGGCAAAATTTTCTGAATTAGAACAAAAAACCCACAAATAATAAAAACTGATAATTTAGGCTTTATCAAAATTGGAAGTGTAAGCTCCTTAGAAGGCATTGTTTAGGGGCACGTGGGTGGCTCTGTGGGTTAAAGCCTCTGCCTTCGGTTCAGGTCATGATCCCGGGGTCCTGTGATCGAGCCCTGTATCGGGCTCTCTGCTCAGCAGGGAGTCTGCTTCCTCCTCTCTCTCTGCCTGCCACTCTGCCTACTTGTGATCTCTGTCTGTCAAATAAATAAATGAAATCTGAAAAAAAAGAAGACATTGTTTAGAAAATGAAAAGACAAGCCATAGAGTGAGTGGAGATATTCACAGCACATATATTTGATGCAGGACTAGTATCCAGAGACTATAAAGAACTCTTACAATTCAGTAATATTAAGAGAAACAAACTAATTATAAATGGGCAAAAGATTTGAAAAGCTCACTTCACAAAAGAAGATATATGAGTAATCTATAAATACTAGAAAAGATGCTCAATGTCATTAATCATTAGGAAAATGTAAATTAAACTAGTAAGATACCACTACACACCTGAAAAACAAAAGGACCAAGAATACCAAGTATTTTCAGAATACACCAAGTACTATTAAGAATGTGGACCAACTAGTACTTTCATGCATTGCAAGTGGAAATATAAAGGCACTTTAGAAAATAGTTCAGCACTTTCTCATAATATTTAGCATACATTTACCATATGAGTTGGCAATTTTATTTGTAGGTGTTTACCAAAAAGAAGTCAAAACATATGTCTACATAAATGTTCATAGCAGTTTTATTCAGAAGAACTGAATCTGATAACAAGTCAAAAGATTTGTTAAAAATTAGTACATTCAGGGGTGCCTGGGTGGCTCAGTTGGTTAAGCAACCGCCTTCGGCTCAGGTCATGATCCTGGAGTCCTGGGATCGAGTCCCACATCGGACTCCCTGCTCGGCAGGGAGTCTGCTTCTCCCGCTGATCTCTCTCTCCTCTTATGCTCTCTCTCTCTCTCTCTCTCTCAAATAAATAAATAAAATCATTAAAAAAATTAGTACATTCATATACATGTTAGATGATCCAGCAATTTCAGTTCTTTTACCCAAGGAAATGAAAACATACTGTTTCCACAGTGGTTGCAGCAATTTGCATTCCCATGAACAGTGTACAAATGTTTCTTTATCCTTATCAACACTTGTTATCTATCTATCTATCTATCTATCTATCATCATCATCATCATCTATCTATATCTATCATCTATCTATCTATCATCTATTTATTTTTAAAGATTTTATTTATTTATTTGACAGAGAGACACACAGCAAGAGAGGGAACACAGCCAGGGGAAAGGCAGAGGGAGAAGCAGGCTTCCTGTGTAGCAGGGAGCCCAACGCGGAGCTGGATCCCACGACCCTGGGATCACAACCTGAGCTGAAGGCAGATGCTTAATGAATGAGCCACCCAGGTGCCCCATCACTTGTTATTTATTTTTTAAAAATTTTAGCCATCTGACAGGTGTAAAGTGATATCTCATTGTGGTTTTTTTTTTTTTTGGTAGTAGGTGTTTATCATTTTTTTTTATTAAATTTTTTTATTTTTTCAGCATAACAGTATTCATTATTTTTGCACCACACCCAGTGCTCCATGCAATCCGTGCCCTCTACAATACCCACCACCTGGTGCCCCCAACCTCCCACCCCCCACCCCTTCAAAATTCTCAGATCGTTTTTCAGAGTCCATAGTCTCTCATGGTTCACCTCCCCTTCCAATTTCCCTCAACTCCCTTCTCCTCTCCATCTCCCCTTGTCCTCCATGCTATTTGTTATGCTCCACAAATAAGTGAAACCATATGATAATTGACTCTCTCTGCTTGACTTATTTCAGTCAGCATAATCTCTTCCAGTCCCGTCCATGTTGCTACAAAACTTGGGTATTCATCCTTTCTTTTTTCTTTTTTTTTTTTTTACAACTTTATAAACATATATTTTTATCCCCAGGGGTACAGGTCTGCGAGTCACCAGGTTTACACACTTCACAGCACTCACCATAGCACATACCCTGCCCAATATCCATAACCCCACCCCCCTCTCCCAACCCCCTCCCCCCATCAACCATCAGTTTGTTTTGTGAGACTAAGAGTCACTTATGGTTTGTCTCCCTCCCAATCCCATCTTGTTTCATTTACTCTTCTCCTACCCCCTCAACCCCCCATGTTGCATCTCCTCTCCCTCATATCAGGGAGATCATATGATAGTTGTCTTTCTCCGATTGACTTATTTCGCTAAGCATGATACCCTCTAGTTCCATCCATGTCGTCGCAAATGGCAAGATTTCATTTGTTTTGATGGCTGCATAGTATTCCATTGTGTATATATACCACTTCTTCTTTATCCATTCGTCTGTAGATGGACATCTAGGTTCTTTCCATAGTTTGGCTATTGTAGACATTGCTGCTATAAACATTCGGGTGCACGTGCCCCTTCGGATCACTATGTTTGTATCTTTAGGGTAAATACCCAGCAGTGCAATTGCTGGGTCATAGGGTAGTTCTATTTTCAACATTTTGAGGAACCTCCATGCTGTTTTCCAGAGTGGTTGCACCAGCTTGCATTCCCACCAACAGTGTAGGAGGGTTCCCCTTTCTCCGCATCCTCGCCAGCATCTGTCATTTCCTGACTTGTTAATTTTAGCCATTCTGACTGGTGTGAGGTGATATCTCATGGTGGTTTTGATTTGTATTTCCCTGATGCCGAGTGATATGGAGCACTTTTTCATGTGTCTGTTGGCCATCTGGATGTCTTCTTTGCAGAAATGTCTGTTCATGTCCTCTGCCCATTTCTTGATTGGATTATTTGTTCTTTGGGTGTTGAGTTTGCTAAGTTCTTTATAGATTTTGGACACTAGCCCTTTATCGATATGTCATTTGCAAATATCTTCTCCCAAGCAGCCCAGGAAAAGAAGTCTGTAATGTACAATGGTAAAAATATTAGATTGGCAGCAGACTTATCCACAGAGACCTGGCAGGCCAGAAAGAGCTGGCATGATATATTCAGAGTACTAAATGAGAAAAACATGCAGCCAAGAATACTATATCCAGCTAGGCTATCATTGAAAATAGAAGGAGAGATTAAAAGCTTCCAGGACAAACAAAAACTGAAAGAATTTGCAAATACCAAACCAGCTCTACAGGAAATATTGAAAGGGGTCCTCTAAGCAAAGAGAGACCCTAAAAGTAGTAGATCAGAAAGAAACAGAGACAATATACAATAACAGTCACCTTACAGGCAATACAATGGCACTAAATTCATATCTCTCAATACTTACCCTGAATGTTAATGGGCTAAATGCCCCAATCAAAAGACACAGGGTATCAGAATGGATAAAAAAACAAAATCCATCTATATGTTGCCTACAAGAAACTCATTGTGGTTTTGATTTGTGTTTCCCTGATGATGAGTGATGTAGAGCATGTTTTCATGTGTCTCTTGGCCATCTAGATATCTTCTTTGGAGAAATGTCTGTTTAAGTCCTCTGCCCATTTTTTTAAATCAACTTATTCATTTTTTTTTGTTTTGGTATTTATCCCCCCTAAATGAAAACACTATTTCAAAAAGATATATGCACCCCTATGTTTATTGTAGTATTATTTATAATAGCTAAGATATGGAAACAACCCAGATATCCAACCATAGATGAATTGATAAAGAAGAGGTCACACATGCACACACACACAAATACACACAGGAATACTACTCAGCCATAAAAAATAATGAGATCTTGCCATTTGCAACAACATGGGTGAATCTAGAGGGTATAATGCTAAGTGAAATAAGTCAGTCAAAGAAAGGCATATGATTTCACTCATGTGTGGAATTTAAGAAACAAAACAAATGAACAAAGAAAGAAAAAAGGAACAAAAAACCAGACTCTCATACAGAGAACAAATTGGTGGTTTCCAGAATGGAGTTGGTGGGGGATGGGTGAAATAGATAAAGAGGATCAAGGGTATACTTATCTTGATGAGCCTTGAATAATATAGAATTAATGAATCATTATATTGTGCACCTCAAACTAATTAACACTATATGTTAATTACACTTCAACTGAAAAAAGAAATAAAAGAAAAATGAAAACATAAGTGTACATAAAAAATTGTTTGTAAATGTTCATAGAAGTAATATTTATAATAGTAAACACTGAAGGTAATTAGCTGTCCATCAATTGGTGCACGGACAAACAACATTTGGCATATCTATAATATGTGATACTACTCAGCAATATAAAGGAATGGACTATGGACACCAGCAACAACTGGATCAATCAACATGCTGGGCGAAAGAAGCCAAACATGACTACTTACTCTATGATTCCATTTGTGTGAAATTCTGGGAAAATCATAACTACTTTATAGATACAGAAAGAGATAAATATTTGCCAAGAGTCAGTGTGGGTGAGAGATTCTTTCTAAAGAGGCAGGAAGGAATTTTCTGGAGAAATGGGAATGTTCTGTATCTTAATTTTTGTGGCAGTTATAGCCATGTATGAATGTGCTAGACCTCATCAAACTGTGCACCTAAAGTGAGTGTATTTTATGTAAATTATTACTCAATACAATTGATCAAAAAATCTGGGTGATGTAGTTAAAGCAGTGCTTAGAATGAAATTTACAACTCTAAGTTCTTGTATTGTAGAGTGGGTGGAAAAATCCAAACACTATGTAAACTGGTATTAATATAATGTCACTGACAAACTAACAAGGTGGGTAATATTGTTCCCATTTTACAGAGTAAAAAACTGAAGCCAGATGTCAGCTTAGCATTTGCCTCATAGCAATTGCTTAATGAATGTGTTGAAATGACTTGCCCAATCATAAAGCCAGCCACTTGCTCAGTGTGAAAATTTAGGGCTCTTGTTTTAGTTTCTGGACTCCTGGCCCAGTTCTCCTTCTGCTGTGTAGTGACAAAGGGGTGGGAAGGGAAGACAGACATTAGAGATGGTGGTGGTATGGAGGAATGACTGAGTGAGTCAAAATGTGCAGTGTGCCTGTTTCCTGTCAGAGACTAGAGTTCTAGTGGTCATCAGCTTGGGAAGTCTTTATTGATTTGATGAGCCCTCAGGAGTCAGACTTAGATCTCTGCAAATATGGAAGAGTTTTCAAGTACAACAAATACATCATGGTAGGTCCAATATGATTTCTGAATAGTGTCAGTTCTGTCTGTAGATATAGTATGCCTCATTGACAGGGAAATCCAGAGGCAAACAGAGACTCTTCTCCAATACGTGGATGTCCTTTCCACATTTTCTCACCTTATACTTTTGAATCTTTTTATTAGTAGGCCCAGTCTCACTCTGCAAGGCCAAAATATGCAGCCCCATCTAAGAAGAGAAGCAAGAGAGTAATGGGTATGGTCTAGGATGCCTGAGATAGGAGACTGGACTGCAGAATCCCTCTGCTCTACAGTGACAGAGGAAAGGGAGAGAGTCCAGGAGTGGGGGCAGAGCTGGGGTACTGAAATTCCCAGCAGTTGCGGGATCCCAAGGCTGTGGATTGTCTGTCACAGCCTATGCTTCCCCCTCAATCAGAGACCCAGAACTGGAGAAACACACACATTATGTGCTTATTCTTGCCTTGAATAAACAAAATGCTTTTCCCTTCACAACCTTAACACATATTCCCTTTGCCTGGAATGCTCTTCTCCTAACTCCTCACGTGGCTAATTCCCATAATTTGAGTCTCAGCTAAAATGTCACTTCGCTAGGTGGACTTCTTGACTATGAGACCACACTGTTTACCACTCCTTTCTCCCTTTATTCTCTGTCAGAGCATAGTTCCTCTCACAGCACTTAGTATGCTATGCACTGCCAGCTCTCTCTAGGGTCTGTGAAGGCTGGAGTTGTGTGGTCTACTGTGCTCAAGTGGGTTGCAGATTAATATGCAGGCAGCAGTTCTGTGGTGGTGGTAGAGGGGAGGTGGCAACAGCATGGCGCTCAGGAACTGTTAGCCCCTTGGGAAGCCAGTGACTGAAAGGACAGGTGAGGGAAGCTCTAGGAAAAGCCAGAGCCCAGGAGCTTTTGACCATCTTTTCAGGAGGCTATAGATCATTGTGATGCCTATTACTAATGCTTCTCAGACTGAGATTCAGTGTGGATACCAGAGCTGGTGCATTCCCACCCTTCCCTGTTAAACTTGTAGGGTTACAAAGTCTGGGAAAGTGAGGTCTCCTTAAACACGGTCAGATGGAAAAAGCTTTTCAGAGAGCTAGGAGGCATCAGTAGCTTGAACTAGTTGCCCAAGTATCTAGTGTGTGACTTTCAAAGCCAAACCGAATTGTTCCCAAACTGGGCAAGTCTGCTGAGCTTCCAACTTGGATGTGGCTCTCAGTCATTAAGAAATGCCTTAGGACATCCTCACTGTACATGTCCAATTGATCTTTGAATTGTACTGGACTCTTCTGGGGGTAAAGGCTGAGGCTGCAGCAGTTATTCTTCACAGGGAAGTTCTGCCTAAAGCCACCTCAGCAAGGCTACTGCAGGACTTTCCATGATTCAGACTGTTCCACCTATGAACCTGTTGCATCCTTATGAATGACTCAAACCTGGAATGCAGCAAGGGCATGTCTGTGACCATTTCCCCAGGTGAGAAGACCAATAGCTATGGTAAGTAATTGACCCTGGCCAATGAAACAAAGTGCATCAGACCAAGTCATAACTCAGGCCCAAGTCTCCAAAAGCCTGGGCTAAGCTCTACCTTATGTCCTTGGTTGCCTCTGCCTTGTGGACACAACTGGGTGTCATACCTCGTGCAGACACCTCTCTGAACTTCATTTTATCACCTGGGTCAGGAAGTCTCAAACAGGAGTGTTAGAGACTTATAGAGGTGGAGATAGTGTGTGGGAAGGATTAAAAAAGGTAAAAGTGGGCAGGGAGTTGGATTTCCCATTCTACTTGTATCTGTTCTACATTTTAGGTCAGAGTAAGAATTCTGATGGGCTTCCCAGGTGGCTCACTCACTTAAACATCTAGCTCTTGATTTTGGCTCAGGTCATGATCTCAGAGTCATGAGACTGAGCCCTGCTTCTTGTTCCACACTCAGTGAGGAGTTCTGCTGGAACTCTCTCTCTCTCTCTCTGCTATGTCTCTCAAACAAGTAAATAAGTTATCTTAAAAAATAGAATTCTGCCATTAAATAAAGTTGATAAGTCTTAGGGCTGTGTACTTTGCCTCATATTTCTATGATTTTCACATCCTTCAGATCACAAAGAATTATCCTTTCTGTCTCTTGTTTCTCCTCTTTGTGACCCCTCCCATGATTTTCCCTTCCTCTCACTTACCCAAACCCTCACTCCTGGGAGACCATTCCTTTTACTGGGATCCTGGCCCAAATCCTTATGATGGGGCACTCTTGCTGGTTTAGGGAAACAATACTGAGCATGTGGAGCCTGAGGTCCACCAACAAAGAAAGAAGTCTTGAGAACTGCGGGGGCAGGTGGACTCCTTGCCTCCATGCTGGGGACTGCAGTCAGTGAAATGGCAGCAACCAGTAACCAACTTGGAGAGAATAAGTGCTTCCTTTTCCTCTGAGATAAAACTCAGTGGGCCTGTGGGGAGCAGAGAATGTTCACCAGCCCCCAAGTTCTATTCAAAGCCTTCAAACCAATGAGTACTTATTGGACTCTTACTTCACACTAGGCCTGTTGCTGAGCATTCCAATGCTACAAGGAGTCATATGTGAGTTGCTAGGCTCTCCCAACCTTTCAAGGGAGCTGAACATGTGCACTGATGATACTAATACAAAAGGGAGATCTAATACCTGCCCAATTTCTGATTTTACATATCTTGAACATGAATCATGTTATATACCCTCTCCAAACCAAAACCCAGAGAGAAGTAAGGAGGCTTGAGCACTCTGAAGAGCAGGGATTGCAGAATCGCTGAGGCTTCATCATACTCCTGTGGGTTGGAAGTAGGAGCTTCCAGTCCACCAGGGCTCCTCAGAAACTTGTGTCAGGCCAGTATCTTACTAATGGTTTCCCCAGAGCTAGCCAGAGTACTGCCTAGCTGCTAGAATCTCACGGCTTCCAGCTTAGAAACTTCTGGTCTTCTCTAACAACTGAAAGAGAAGATTGTTATAGGGAGAGAGGGCATGCTTTAATTTCAGGCTCTTCCAAAAGGGCCCAGAATTGACAACAATTCTAAAGAAGACTACCCTTTGAAAAACATGGTTTTTATTCTGTTTTGTAATCTTCAGAATTCTAGAGAAGCCAAGAAGGAATGCTTACATAGTTTCAGCCATTACCAGTGCCCAGATCAAGGTGTGTCACAAAATTATTCAAGAATGGTCCCAAGGCCATTCGTTGAGCACTATCTAGAAGCTTATCCTGGCATTTGGGCTGGGGCTTTGGATAACAAGAGTCCCAGTGAGAAGATGAAGGTCATCCATAGTTTCCTTTCTTCTGCTCTTATAGCATGGGCAGGCTGGGAGAAGAAAAATTGGCACGGGGAGCTAAAGATCCAGCAGATAGGAAGAAGGGGCAGAGGGGCAGTGAGGAATAATGGAAGGGGCATATACTTTAGAATCAGACCACCTAAGGCCCAGTTAAACCACTGATTAGCTGCGGACCTTGGGAAAAATAACTTCCCTTACTATCCTTATTTACAAAATGGAAGTAATGATATTATCTCCTGCATAAGATTATTGTGAGAATTTAAGATACAATTTGCAGGAAACCTGAAGCAAGGCATACCTGTAAAAATAAGAGCTTTTTGAAGAAGTAGTACTGTTATCCCACTATCATCACCAATATTATCTTGATCAGCAATTTGGATCCTTTGGGAGACCTAGAGCAGATGACAATAAGCATGCTTGCTGCTTGAAACATGTGATTTAATTACCTTTCTTGATATGGGTGACTTGAAAAGTTGAAGAATTTTGGGACAGGCCTAAGTATTAGCATTTTTAGAGAAATCCAAGCTGCCTTGGAGTAATTTTTATATAAAAAGAAATTCCTGTCCTTCTTCTGGAATAGGAATGATATTCAGGTATTGTAATGGTCAGAATGACCTTGCAAGTATCTCTATGGCTTACTAGACCTGATACTCTTCCAGGCTGGGCTTGGGTGCATTCCTCTTCCTGATACTTCTGGCTATAGTGTCCACTTCCTGATGGCTCAATGGGAGAAGGAGTGGCAAAGCAGCTCTAGTCTCAGGTTTTCACACTGGCTTCTTGGCTGTGGCTCATTGAGAATGCTGGCTGTGGATGGTGTTATGTTCCGCTTATGCTGGAACATGCTGACCTTTGTAATGCTCAAGTGCCCGCTCTATGTGTTTGAACTCATATAGCCCTGTGTTTTTCAAATGATAGATTTTAGGGTATGTGGGAGGGTGGCATTTCAAGGACAGATCAGCAGATGAGAATCCCACAACCTATTTGCTCCTTTTATGACCTTGCTGAACCATGCTCTCCCAAGACTGTAGTGATACCAGGAACTCTCTGGGCTGACATTCTGTTCCCATCTCAAGGGGCTGGTAAAGGTAGGTTTTTGTCTAAAAGCTAACCATATTTCTTGGAATGAAGGTGGAACAGGTTTTTTTTTTCCCATTTTACAGATGAGTTAGCAGAGCCAGAGAAGTGAAGTGAACTCATGTAAGGTTACAAGCTAGTAAAGGAAGCGTAAAAGTGTGGTATCAAGGGGCCCAGTAGGCTCTGAATGTTGATAAACGTGCAGCAATCAGACAAATGGCACCAAAAGTTATGATGCTACACTTGATTCTTTCTATATTTATTTCTCTATAAATATTTTGTGTGGTAAAATGCACATAACAACATTTTAACCATTGTAAAGATTGCACTTCAGTGGTATTTAGTACATTTACAATATTGTGTAACCATCAACACTGTATTCACATTTTTATCCCTCCCACAGGAAACCCTGTGCTCCTCAAGCAGTCACTCCCCATTGTCCTTATTCCCCAGTCCTAGACAACCACTAATCTGCTTTTTGTTTCTAAGGATTTGCCTATTCTTGATATTTCCTGCAAATCAGATTATACAATATATGGTCTTTTATGTCTGGTTTCTTTCTCTTAGCATAATGTTTTCATGATTTACCCATGTAGTAGCATGTATCAATACTTTATTCACTTTTATGGATGAGTAATATTCCCTTGGATGGATAGACCTCTTTTATTTATCCATTCATCAGTTAATGGACATTTTCCCCCCATCATTTGGCTACTGTGAATAGTGTATTTTTAACAGCAAAGTTAATCAAACTTTATTTAATGAATACTCTTTATTGTGCAATGTACTGATGGGCCATAAATAGGAGGTCAGAAAAAAATAACTCACAGGCAAGTCAAGTTTACAATATGTATCCACACTGAACTTTGTCACAGAGTGCTGAACTTATACTCTTATACTCTGTGTGTACCAGGGAATCTTGGGTAAAGCAGCAAGAGCAGCAATGGCATGCATTTATGAAACCATTCATCCAAGAAACATTTATTAAAAGTCTGTGTGCCAGGCTCTGAAGAAAAATAGTTGAACAAAATATAAAAATCTCGGTTTTCATAGAGATCACAATATCATGAAGGATAGACAGATAAACAGGCCTTGGCAATAGAGTGTGATAAGTGCTATGGTAAACCTGAGGGCCACAAATGATATCTGACCTAATCTTGTGGAGTCAGGAACGGCCTGGAAGATCTAAGAGCTGACAGGTGAATAGAATGGTCGAAGAATGTTTCACACAGAGACACCTGGTGGCTCCGTTGGGTAAATGACTGCCTTTGGCTCAGGTCATGATCTGAGGGTCCTGGGATGGAGTCTCACATCAGGCTCCTTGCTCAGCAGGGAACCTGGTTCTCTCTCTGCCTCTCTCCCTGCTTGTGCACTCTCTCTCTGAAAAATAAATAAGTAAAACCTTTTAAAAAGAGAATGTTTTATACAGAGGGAAGAACATGTACTAAGAGTGGTATAAGAAAGAACTGGAATAGCCAATGGGAAAACCATTGAGGAATATAAAAGAAATAAATGCAATGATAAATTTGTATTTTGGAAATATCATTCTGGGTGCAGAGTGGTTAATAAATTTGAGTGGAGTTAAAGGTGAATACAGAGAAACTAGTTAGGGTCAATTATGGAAATATAGGCAAGCAATAATGTTGGTTGGGACTACAATGGTAGGGGTTGAGTGGACCAATTTAAGACTTACATAAGAAGTGGACTTAACAAGATATTATAACACTTTCCTTACTTGAATTCTGTGATACCTCAATTTCCTGATCTTTTCCCCACGTCATTTTCTATTATTTCTCAGTTTCCATTGCTAGATCCTCCTTCTGTACCCAAATTTATCTTTGGAGTTACACAAGCAGCTCAGTACTTAGTCTCTTCTCCTCTCTTCTCTCCTCTTCCCTTCCTTTCCTTTTCTTCTCTATACTTTGCCTCTTGGTGATCTTATCAAGTCTTATAGCTTTTAATATTGTATATATGCTTATGGATCCCCAAATCAGACCTCCAGCCTCTACCTTAAACACCAGATTCATATAACCCACTTCCAACTTGATAACTCTACTTGATTATCAAATAGGACTTCTTTCTTTTTAAAAAGTTCTAGACAGAATGGTTAGATAGAGAGATGGGCAGATAGGCAGGCAGACAGACAGACATACAGTCAGATAAATAAATAAAGTGGCATCCACATTGGAAAAGAAGAAGTAAAACTACTTTTATTCATAGTTAACAAGATCCTATAGATAGAAAATCCCAAGGAGGACACAAGAACACTATTAGAGCTAATAAAGAAATTCAAGAATATTGTAGGTTACAAAATCAACACACAGAAACCAGCTGTTTTCTATACATCAGTAATGAACAATTTGAAAAGGAAATTAAGAAAGCACTTTCATTTACAACAGCATCTACATGAATAAAATACTAGGAATGAACTAAACCAAGGAAGTGAACTACTTGTATACTAAAAGATGCAAAACATTGCTGAAAGAAATTAAAGAAAACCTAAGTAAATAGAAAGACATCCTGTGTTAATGGATAGGAATACTATCAATTTGTTGAGATGTCAATACTACATAAAGAAACCTAAGCTTCTGCACAGCAAAGGAAACAGTCAACAAAACAAAGAGGCAACCCACGGAATGGGAGAAGATATTTGCAAATGACAGTACAGACAAAAGGCTGATATCCAGGATCTATAAAGAACTCCTCAAACTCAACACACACAAAACAGATAATCATATAAAAAAATGGACAGAAGATATGAACAGACACTTCTCCAATGAAGACATACAAATGGCTATCAGACACATGAAAAAATGTTCATCATCACTAGCCATCAGGGAGATTCAAATTCAAACCACATTGAGATACCACCCTACACCAGTTAGAATGGCCAAAATTAGCAAGACAGGAAACAACATGTGTTGGAGAGGATGTGGAGAAAGGGGAACTCTCTTACACTGTTGGTGGGAATGCAAGTTGGTGCAGCCACTTTGGAGAACAGTGTGGAGATTCCTTAAGAAATTAAAAACAGAGCTTCCCTATGACCCTGCAATTGCACTACTAGGTATTTACCCCAAATACACAGATGTAGTGAACAGAAGGGCCATCTGTGCCCCAATGTTCATAGCAGCAATGGCCATGGTCACCAAACTGCGGAAAGAACCAAGATGCCCTTCAACATAAGAATGGATAAGGAAGATGTGGTCCATATACACTATGGAGTATTATGCCTCCATCAGAAAGGATGAATATGCAACTTTTGTATCAACGTGGACGAGACTGGAAGAGATTATGCTGAGTGAAATAAGTCAAGCAGAGAGAGTCAATTATCATATAGTTTCACTTATTTGCAGAGCTTAACAAATAACATGGAGGACATGGGGAGATGGAGAGGAGAAGGGAGTTGAGGGAAATTGGAGGGGGAGATGAACCATGAGAGACTATGGACTCTGAAAAACAACCTGAGGGTTTTGAAGGGGCGGGGGGTGGGAGGTTGGGGGAGCCAGGTGGTGGGTATTAAGGATAGCACGCATTGCATGGAGCACTGGGTGTGGTGCAAAAACAATGAATTCTGTTACACTGAAAATAAAATAAATAAATAAATAAATAAATCCTTAAAAAAAAAAGAAACCTACAGATTCAACAATATATTCATGAAAATTCCAACATTCATTTTTGAAGAAATAGAAAGGGTGGATTCTCAACTTCATATTTGGAATTGCAAGGGACCACAAATAGTCAAAACAGTATCAAAAAAGGAGAACTAAGTTGGGGAACTCACACTTCCCTAACTTCAAAGCTTACTGCAAAAGCAGCAATATTCAAAATAGTGTAATACTGGCATAAGGATAAATATATAGACCAATGAGATAGAACTGAGGTCCAGAATTAAGCTCACATATCAATGACCAGTTTTTTTTTTTTTTTTGGCAAGGGTGCTGAGTCTATTTAATGGGGAAAGAATGGTGCCTTCAACAGAGACTGCAAAAGGAGGTGCAGACAATTGGATTTTCATGAGTGAAAGAATGAAGTTGGATCCCTAACTCACACCTTACACAAAAATTAACTCAAAATGGATCAAATGTTTGAATATAAGAGAGAAATCATGAAAATCTAAGAAGAAAATATTGAAGTGAATCTTCATGATCTCTGATTTAGCAATGGATACTCAAAAATTATAAGAAACAACAACAAAGAATAGATAAATTGGAAATCAAAATTAAATTTTTATGCATAAACTTACATTATTACAAAAATGAAAAGATGACCAACAAAAAGATAGAAAATATTTGCAAATCATACTCCTGAGATATCTATATAAATATATATATAAGTAAATCTATTTAAATATAGATATTTATATCTATATAAAGGGTTTTTGGTCAATATATATAGGCTTTTATATCTATAACATATAAAAGCACTCTTACAACTCAACAAGGACAAAAACCCACTTAAAAATGGACAAAGGACTCAAATAGACATTTCTTCAAAGTAGATATACAAAGGACTAGCAAACACATGAAAAGATGCCTGATGTCTTTATTCATTAAAGAAATGCAAAAGTGAGACAACACTTCACACCTACTAGAATGGCTACATTTTTTTTTTAAAAAGGAGAATAAGTGTTGGTGAGGAAATGGAGACTGGACCAGTGGTGCATTGCTGGTGGAAATGTAACTTGGTGAGACTGCTCTGTAAAACATTTTCATAGTTCTTCAAAAAGCTAAAGATTATCATATGATCTGGAAATTCCACTCCTAGATATATATCCAAGAATTGAAAACAGGAACTCAGATAGAGTACTCCAGTGTTTACCCACAGAATTATTCACAGTAGCCATAACTTGGAAACAACCCAAATATCTATTTATCAACAGATGAATATCATCACCATCAACACCATCAACCCAAATATCTATCATCATCAGATGAATGTATTATGTAAAATGTGGTATATACATACAATGGAATATTATTCAGTCATAAAAATGAATGAGATTCTGATAATGCTACAATGTGAATAAATCTTGAAAACATGCTAAGTGAAGTAAGTAAGACACAAATGGACACATATATGATTCCATTTATATAAAATATCTAGAATAGAACAGGTAAATCCATACAGACTTGTGTTAGATTAGAGGTTAGCTAGCAGGGGCTGGAAGGAGGGGATAATGGGAAATTATTGCTTAATGGTTACAGAGGTTCTGCTTGGGGTGATGAAAAAGTTTTAGAAATAGTGGTAATAAATTTCACATTGTAAATATAATTAATGCCAGTGAATTGTAAACTTAAAAGTGGTTAAAATGGCAAATTTTATGTCACACATATTTTACCACCAAAAAATAGTAAAAAAAAAAAAAGAATATTAAAAAAATCTGTATCAGTCCTGTCCACTTGTTTCCACCTCCACTATTCTCTCATAGATGACTGTTTCATAGTTTTTGGAGTTTGTTTTACCCTTCTTTTGTTAAATTTATTTCTTACTATTTAATTCTTTTGATGACATTGTAAATGAAATTGTTTGCTTCATTTTGTTTTTTGGGTTTTGGAGCATAATAGTGAAATAAACACTGGTCAATCAATCACCCAGACTAAGAACTAGGAAAGGGAAATGTTCACTCATTTTCTGTATGTTTCAAATATTTTAAAAAGATATAATAACTGGGAAAAATAAAGTATCCAGAAAAAGAGAAGGAGCCTCAAAGAGAGGAGCAGTGGTGCCTAGGTATAGGCAAAGTCAGGCCAGGGCTGAGAGGTTCCAGGGATCACAGGCATTCCATGGAGATGGACAAAAGCATCTTTGGCATTAAGGCTATTTTACCAGTTGGGCATTCCTGGAATGTAGGTTGAAATTTCCAAGTGGTCAGCATCCAGAATGTGTCCAGAAAGGAGGGCTCCATAAAGACAGAAGAATTCAGGTCCACTTGAACACCAGCTCTGGAAGTAGAGTGGGAGAAGTGCTAGTTCAGATCCCTAAGATAAGACCCAAGATTTTACTCCATAAATTGTAATGCTCTGTGTCCATGGAAGTGCTTAGGGTTCTGTGCTGTGTTTCTCTCAACTTCACCCCAGCCTGAGGCTGCTTGAGGTCAGTCCTACTCCCCTGCAATTGCCCCTGAGTATATTGGCTACTCCAGAGAGACCTGCTCTGTAGAGCCTTCAGGTTTTATAGGAAGCTTGTGGCACTGAACAGCATAGTGTGCCAGCCATTTAGAATCAATTGATTATGATTGAAGCCTCAGTGGGTAGTGTAGGGCCCTGCAGATAGACTCTTGTCACTTCTGGTTGTGTTCCTACTCCATCATCTCTGGCTGACTCCTTGGCATGCTGGTGCAGAGAAGAAGCATGGAACCCTGCTTTGATTCCTCGGTGTCTATTGGGATGCACTGGGCCTTCATGCATGCCAATGAGGGGAGCATGTTTCCCTTTCCAGATGCAGCCACAGTTTTGAGTGTCTGTCCTTCCTCTCCATTCCCTGAAAGGCAATCCCTACAAATACTCACCCAGACAACCACAGCAGCCTCCAAGCCAGTGTTCCTGCCTGTACACTTCAACTTTAGGTTTACTTTCTGCATAACAGCTAGGATGAACTTGTACAAATGAAAATGTGACTGTGTCATTTGTCTGCTGATTGTATGCCCTGAAGAAAGTCAAAGTTGCTTAGATTCCAGAAGGCCTTCCAGGACCTTTTGTTTTAAATTGATCAGCCTTTGCTTTGTTGCAGGGTTGCTGAGTTTCAGACTTAGTTGTTAATTCCATCATTTGTCCAGACAGCAATAACACAAGGCACTTTTATTTAGCGCTAAATTCTCTACATGTATTATCTCCTTTAATTCTCATAGCAGGAAGACACTGTTGATATTTACACTTTATAGATAGAAAACTGGTCTCAGAAAAACCGTGTTATTTGTCAAAGTTTATCCAGATAGAAAGCCCAAAGCTTGAATTTGAACACTGACCTGTTTCTTAATCATTGGCATCATGCTGAGTCTCCATGTGTGGGACTCCCCAAGGTCTCTATCAAACGGTTGACCTTCAGTGACAGGTTGCTCACCAGCTCAAGCACCCTGTTCCAGTGGGATGCATTCAGCCATTAGCTCTTGCTTTGACTCAGCTGAAATCTGTCTTCCTGGCCTCAGCTCTGCCTGGTAGAGGCTATTAGAATAAGTCATAGGTAACTGCCCCAGTACTGACCTGCCAGGACTGACAGTCAGTGATGGAGTCTCCTCATATTATTCCCCAAAGCCTTCTGGGGCCTTCAGTTCTCTGGTCAATCTCCTCTGAAGTGCTAAACCTATTAGAACTTGTCCTGGGGCATCTGGGTGGCTCAGTCAGTTAAGCATCTGCCTTTGGCATAAGTCATGATCTCCTGGGATTAAGCCCCATGTTGGGCTCCCTGCTCAGCGGTGAGTCTGCTCCTCCCTCTGCCTCTGCCTCTCCCCCTGCTTGTGCTCTCTCCCTCAAATGAATAGATAAAATCTTAAAAAAAAAAAAAAGAACTCATCCACACAACCCAGAGAGAGCTTTTGGGAATCAAATTTATTTTGTGCTTAACAGCTTTGATGTCATACAAGTGTAGGTTAAAAACTCCACTAGACTCCTTATTAGCTCTGTGACACTGGCCAGGTAACTGAACCTCTACAAGCTTCAGTTTCTGCATGTGTGATATGGGGATAATAATAGTATTTTCTTCATAAGACTGTTGTGAGAATTAAATTAGTTTATGTAAAGCACTTAAAATAGAGCCTGGCACGTAGTAAACACTTAAGAAAACTATTGCACTGCACATTTCCCTGGATTCACTTGAAAAAATGTATTTCCTTTGATTTATAAAAAAGTATTGAGGTATAATTTACATACAATGAAGTCTACAAACATTAAGCGAATGTTTACATATGTAAATGATGTCTACATATTTATAAATGTGTATAAGCAGAACTAAGCTCAAGAAATGGAACATGTTTCTTACCCCCTTCCTTCATGCCCCTTCCCATTTAACACCTCCACATAGCCGTAATCAATAATCCCACTTCTATTGCTGTAGATTAGATTTGTCTCATTTAGAGTTTCATATAGATGCAATCATGCAGTATGTATTTTTATCTGGCTTCTTTCATGCATTTTTGAGGTTCATCCATGTTGTAGGGTATATCAATGATTCATTCTTTTTATTTTTTTGTACTACATTTTGTGTATCCACTCACTCATTGATGGACATTTGGGTTTTCCCAGTCTGGGGCTAATATGAATAATGTTATTATGAATACATGAAAACAAGTCTTTCTGTGGACATAAGTTTTTATTTCATCTGGGTAGATGCCTAAGAGTAGAATTTTGGGGTCATATAGTAAGTCTATATTTAACTTTAAAAGAAACTATTAAACTGTTTAACAAAGTGTTTTTACTATTTTATATTCCCACCATCAATGTATGAGGGTTCCAGTTGCTTCTCACTCTCACCGATAGTTGTTCTTCTCGTCTTTTTAATAGGTCCTTAGTACCCATTCTAGTGGGTGCATAGCAACAGGAATTTACTAAATGATTATGCTGTGTTCAGTCCTGACATAGGCTTTGTATGCAATGTGTATTGGACACAGTAGGTGCAAAAATACAATTATGAGGACACCTTATCCTTAGTATCATTACTCCACAGACGTCAGAACATAACAGCACTGTGAAGTAAGCATCTCAAGGGTCATTATGCTATTGTATAGAAGAGAACTTCCATACAATAGCATGTATAGACATGCTATAAATAACGACTGCAGTATTTTCAGTCATTAAACAGTGAAACTCTGCTAAGTGCTACTACATATCAGGCTAGACTCTGGGAGACTGATGAGCTATCCAAATACTTCTGCCTGCTACATTGAGGGTTCCAGTCCAAAGGAGAGGTTGGCTTCAGGGCAAACAGTCACACAAACAAAACACAAAAATCCAAATGAGACTTGAGGCCAGGCTAACCTGGACCTCACCCCTCAAAGAGCTTGCCTCCTTTGGGACTCAGCCTACTCTAGGTTTGAGGGTCCTTTTTGCAGAGAATGTATTTTTCATGTTGGGATAATGATGCTGTCATGACAAGTATGTGGTCAGGAGCAGAAGAGCATAAGGCTCTTCAGGGCTGGCACATAACAGATAACCAGCAAGTGACACTGTAGTTGTTAGATATAGACTTCTTGGCCATTCTTTTGTCACTCAGACTCATTCATCCATCACTGGGTGAAAAATCATCATTTGTAATAGGGAGAATCTACCCTAGAACTTTCCATTGGGGGATTCTATTTGGGGATACCCACTGCTGTCTCTGTCCAAGGTCTCTTAGAATCACTGGATGCTCTAGCCCAACAGCCACCCCAAACTGATTTTCATGCATTTTTATAAGGTCTATAACTTAAGTCCTATCTCTTCCAAAATTCCCTTATATTGGGGACAATCGGTCTAGTAGTTTTCAAGGTATGCATAAATGGTTACACAGGCAGAGACTAGATTGGCAAAATGTATGAAAGGGCAGAGTAGGACAAAACATGCCTCCTCCCACATATATATCTCACTCCTTCTGTTTGTTCCTTTGGATACATGCTAGGGAAATGGGGAACACTTCCCAAGGGGTCTTTCTTGCCATTTCCTCTGGAGAAGTAAGACATATGTTGTTTTTCTCAAAAGCTGCTTTTGGAGAGTTTTGCTTTTAAGTAATTATGTATCCATGGCAGATTCATCAACCTATAATATATCACTTAATGACAAGGAATCTGTTGTTCTAGCATAAACCACAGAAGTCTTAGTAAACCTGTTTTCCTATCCTACCATCCTTTAAAGGGTGACTGACACTAGGCATGCTACAGGTGAGCATGGACTTGCAGTAGAAATGGGACAGGGAGTGCTATTTAAACTGAATGGGGGAGCCTACAGCATACTAACCATCCAGAAGGCTATGTTGGAGGCATTGCCACCCTGTGCCCACCCCTTGATGTAGGACCCACATGGGGTAGCCTAACTATTATAAACAACATTCTTTTCCCAAGGGGTCCATGTGAGCTCTGTTCCTGTTTTACAAAATTGTTTTGGCTATTTTAAGTTATATCTATTTCCATGTTAATTTTAACTTGGGATTTTTATATTTTAGTTGAATTATAATTAACATATAGTATTATATTAGTTTCAGATGTACAACATAACAATTCAACAATTCTATACATTACACTAAGTACTTATCACAATAAGTGTAGTCACCATCTGTCACCAAATGTTGTTAGAATATTACTGACTATATTCACATATGTGGCACCTTTCATTGCTGTGACTTATTTATTTCATAACTTATAGTTTGTGATTTTGATTAGAATTGCATTGAATTATAGAACAATTTGAGGAGATTAACATGTTAACAATATAGTCTTCTGACTCAAGAACACAGTATATTTCTCCATTTATCTTGATCTTCTTTCATTTTCTCAATAATATTTTGTAATTTTCAGTGTATAAATGTTTTATGGCTTTTTCCAGATTTATCTCTAAGTATTCCATAGTTTTTGAAGCAATTATAAATGCTATTATTTTTTACTTCAAGTTGTTTCTTGACAGTATATAGATCTGATAGTATATTGATCTTATATTCTGCAAACTTGCTGTATAAATATTTCCTATGACTACTATAACAAATTATTACCAAATTGGTAGTTTAAAACAACACAAATTTGTTATTGTACAATTCTGAAGATTAGAAGTCCAAAATAGGTTTCAGTGAGCTAAAACAAGGTATCATCAGAGCTGTGCTCCTTCTGAAGGCTTTGGGGAAGAATCAGATTTCTCTTCTTTTCTAACTTCTAGAGGCTGCCTGTATTCCTTGGTTCATAGCTGTATTTTCCCTCTTCAAAGCCAGCAGAATCTCTCTCTCTGACTCTGCCCCCTTTGTTTCCCTATTATAAGTACACTTGTAATTGTATTGTGTCTACCCTGATAATCCAGAATGATATTTCCGTATCAAGATCTTTAACTTAATCACATCTACCAAGTCTCTTTTGCCATATAAGGTAACATATTCACAGGTTTCAGGGATTAGGACTTGAAAATCTTTGGTGGACTGTTATTCTGACTATATAACACTTATCAAAGTCACTCAGTTTTAGAGGTTTTTTTTTAAAATTCAGTCAGATTTTCTGTGTAGACACTCATATCATCTGAAAATAGTTTTATTTTCTTTTCTAATCTCCACACTTTTCTTTTTTGGTTTCTTTCTTCCTTCCTTCCTTCTCTTTCTTCCTTCCCTCCTACCTCCCTTCCTTTCTCCCTTCCTTCCTTCCTTCCTTCCTTCCTTCCTTCCTTCCTTCTTCCCTCCCTCTTTTCCTCCTCCTCCTCCTTTCTTCTTTCCCCTTTGGTATGACTGAAAAAGTCTTTATATAACCTCATTTTTGAAGGCTGTTTTTCCTGGGTAGGGAGATTGGGCTGACAGTTTCTTTTTCTCTCAATACTTTAAAAATGTTGATCTTGGGCAACGCTGTTGGGACCCCTCTCACTCCTGAAAGCTTTTATTGTATCTTCAGTTAATAAACTTCAGTTGCTTTACTCACTCACACACACACACACACACACACACACACACATACACACACACGCACACATGCACAGAATGTCGATCTACTGTTTACATGTTTCCATTTGCATGTTTTCAAAAGAAATCTCATGTTAACTTTATCTCTCTATATGTGGGGCACCTGGGTGGCTCAGTGGGTTAAAGCCTCTGCCTTCGGCTCAGGTCATGATCCCAGGGTCCTGGGATCGAGCCTCGAATTGGGCTCCCTGCTCAGCGGGGAGCCTGCTTCCTCCTCTCTCTCTTCCTGCCTGTCTGCCTACTTGTGATCTCTTTCTGTCAAATAAATAAAAATTTTTTAAAAAGTTTGTTTATCTCTCTATATATAATGTGTCTGTCTTTTCTGTCTCCTTTTAGGATTTTCTTATTATCTCTAGTTTTCAGAATTTGTTTATGATGTGCCTCAGTGTAGTTTTCTTCCTGTTTCTTGTGGTTCGTGTTTGCTGTGCCTTTCAGTTTATAGTTTTCATCAAATTTGAAAAAAAAATGCCCAATTTGTCACATAATTTTTCTGCCCCCTCTTTTTCAGAGAGTCTAATTATATGTTTATTAGGCCACTTGAAATTGTTCTACAATTCAGTAATGCTGTTATTTTTTCATGAAGTTCCCTTTTTTTCTTGGCTTTCTATTTTGGGATTGTTTCTGTTGCTATGTCTTCAAAGTCACTATCATATATATTTTAGCAGTATATAGTCTTGTTAATCTCATCCAGTGCATTTTTTAATCTCATTATATTGTAGTCTTCTGTAGAAGTTTGATTTCTGTCCTTTTATATCTTCTATGTCTCTACTCAACATTTTACCATATGAACACAATTATCATGGTTTTAATGTTCTTGTCTGCTATTTCTGACATCTGTGTCAGTTCTGGGTTTGTTTCAACTGATTGATTTCTCTCTTTGTTGTTGTTTAGATTTTGCTGGTTCATTGCATGCCTGCTGATGTTTGCTTGCAACAGACACTTTGAATTTTACCTTGTCAGGTGATAGATATTTTTATATTCCTATAAATATTCTTGAGCTGTGTTCTGGAATGCAGTTAATTAGAAACTTTTTTTTTTCCTTTTGGGATTCTTTTGGGTCTTGCTTTTTTTGAGGGGGGTGGAGTAAGGCATTGCTCAGTCTGGAACTAATAATTCTCTACTTCAGAAGATGAGGAGTTATGAGTTTTCCCAATCAATTTGTGGCAGTAGGTTCTGTACCAATTTCTGTGTGAGTGCTATGTTCCTCACTCTCATCCTTTCTTTTCCCAGCTTCTCATAGTTCCCTCACATGCATGTGTTGATCAGTACTCAGCTGAATACTTGAGAGAGATCTGCAGATCTCTGGAATTCTTTATCAATATATCTTTCTTGTCTCCAATATTCTGCAGTTGAACTCCAGGTGTTGTTGTCTTCCCAGACTTTCCACTCCATCCCTTCAACTCAGGGACACTGTCAGGTTGTGCCTGGGTTCTCCCTCCTTGCATCATAGCTTGGAAACTCTTTCAAGCCAGTAAGCTGGGACAATCATAGTACTCACCATCTTTGTTTCCCATTTCTCTGAGATTGCTGTCTTTTTTTGGCCAATGTCTAGTGTCTTGAAAACTTGTTTTATGTATTTTCATTTTCTCAGGCAGCAGGACAAATCCAATTCTTGGTACATCATCTTGACCAGAAGTGGTGTCTCAATTTTATTTAAAATTAAAATTGCATTTAAAATTAAATTTACATTTAAGTAGCCACACAGCTATTTGAATAGTGAAGTTGTAGAGGATTACAGAAGTTCAGTGCAGCTGAAATACAGAAAGCAAGGAGCTTATAACCAGATAAAGCTGGTTCACTCAGATTTTGTGTTTTAGATTCAAGTTATTTGCCAACCCACCTTACTTAGCCTTACCTGTCTTCCAGACAAGAAGTCACTTTCTACCTGACTATTTCTGACTTATTACCTAGCATAGTCAGGTGTTTCAGTCACTACCCAACCCCTGCAGGGTGAAGGGATGACATCCAAAATGCCTAGCTCAGAGTCTGCACCAAGCAAATGAACATAGATTGAATGATTCCAGATGGATGGAACAAGGTTCATGGACAATCGTTTTCATTGAATTTTATTTAATTCTGGGGTGCCTGGGTGGCTCAGTTGGTTAAGCGTCAGCCTTTAGCTCAGGTCATGATTCCAAGGTCCTGGGTTCATGTCCCATTTTAGGCTCCCTGCTCAGTGAGGAAACTGCTTCTCTCTCCTTCTCCCTCTGCCATTCTCCCTGCTCATTCTATCTCTCTCTCTCTCTCCCCCCCCCGTCAAATAAATAAAAAAACCTTAAAAAATTAATTTTCTGCAATTCATTATTTCAGGTATTTGCATTGTATTTCATTTCATGTGCTAATTTTGATATTGGAGCTCTGGTTTATGAGCATTTAACAGAGTGTCTGAGACATAGTAAGTAGTCAATAAATATTACCTGCTATTATTATAAATCAGTATTTGAAGTCTTATTAATAGCCTTAAGGTGTCTTTGGTCTCCAACATGGTCTTCTCTGGGAGAAAATGTTCCCAGAAAACCTGGTGCTACAGGCTGCTTAGTTTCTAGGGTGGCCTCAGTCTCATGAGTACCCAATCTAGGAATCAAGCTTGCCCAAACTTTGACAGTCCAATCCCAAACATACAGAAGCTGAGAGAAGAAGCAGGGAGCCCAATACCCAGTGACAGTATGGACATGGCACAGGGCACCACCCTGGCAAGCACAAAACTTATTAAATCCGATAGCCAGGGCAGCATGAAAAGAAGGATCTTCAGAGGGGCAGAAACTTGTCCAGGGTCCCACAGCAAAGCATGAGAGAGTAAGGGTAGAAGCAAGGGCTTCCTTCTAGACCACATCAGGTGGCCTTTCTGCTGCTTAGCTCCATAATCTTAGAAGTAATATTTAGGGCTTTTCTGGGAAGAGGTGTGATATTCACCGTCTTCTTTTATTCCCGAATAAATAAAAGAGCTTGGAGAAAAAGAAGAGCATTAGAAAAATAAAAACATCTCTCTATATTGTAAGAGACTTCTCCCAGCTGCTTAGCCATTCACAATATGGCTAAAACAGTGCTAAGGTCTGATTATGTCCTATTCATCTCTCTCTGGAAAGCATAGTACATAGAGGGCTGCTTTCCTCTAAACTTGGGATCCCTGCCTCCACTCCTGCCCTTTACAATCTAGTTTCCACACAGCAACTACAGTGATCTTTAAAAACAGAAGTCAGATCATATCCTTTCCTTGTGTAAAGTCCTGCAATGGGCCCCCATCTCATTCAGAGTAAGCACCAAGTCTTTATGGTGGCTCAAAAGGCTCTGTAGGCTCTGGACCCTGCTGTTCTGCTGCCCCCTGTCTCCTCCTTCTTCCCTCCTGATACGTTGTACTCCTGCAGTTATATGAATGAAAAATAAAACTTGGGTGTTTTAAGCCAATGAGATTTTCTTTATCTCAAAAGATTAAAAATAAAACTACCCAGTGGGGGCACCTGGGTGGCTCAGTTGTTAACTGTCTGCCTTCGGCTCAGGTCATGATCCCAGGGTCCTGGGATCCTGCCCTGCATCGGGCTCCCTGTTACATAAGAAGCCTGCTTCTCCCTCTCCTACTCCCTCTGCTTGTGTTACCTCTGTCGCTGTGTCTCTGTCTGTCAAATAAATAAATAAAATCTTTTAAAAAATAAAACAAACAAACAAAAAAACTACCCAATGATCCATAAAACCATTCAGTTTTTTAAAAAATATTTTATTTATTTATTTGAGAGACGGAAGAGGGAGATGGACAAGCAAACTTCGGGCAGAGTGCAGAGCCCTATCTGGGGCTCAATCTCAGGGCCCTGAGATCATGACCTGAGCCGAAACCAAGAGTTGGAGGCTTAAGTGACTGAGCTACCAGGCACCACAGCCAATCACATTTTGAATTTGTTTTTTGCTTCAGCAAAACCTAACCTATCCTAATACAATCTTCAAGCCAAGTCTTTAAAACCTGCATGAATGTTTTGGAAATTGCAAGTGCAATCCTTTCCTCAAGTCATTTTAAGGCATTCCTACTAGCATAGCTGGTAAAACCACTGACACACTGATGTCAAATGCAGTATACAATTTTCCCAATTGGGGCACTACTGGGATTTTGAGTGGAAGGATTCTTTGTTGTGTGGGCCTACCCTTTATACATTGTGATGTTTAGCCCCCCAAATTCAAGCTGTGTCCCCTCAGGCATTATGACAACCAAAATCACCTTACCATTTTCAAATACATCTTAAGGGGCTGTATCATCCTCAGTTGAGAACCCCTTGGGTAGGTGCTTGCAGGCATTTCTATTATGGCAGTGACCCAACCCCTAAGGTGAACTTCTTTGTCACAAAGGCCCTGAAGATACCTATGGTCAGACAATGTGAAGACAGTGGACTGGCTGGTAAGGACTATTTAGTATCCCAATTTAATGAATGAAAATACTGAGGCTTCAGAGGTGAAGTGACTTATTCAAGGATGTAGACCTAGCGCATGGACTCAAGTCTTCTAGTTTGCAGTTCACACTCTAGCCCCCGTCATGATGTGTATGCACAGTACCCCAAGACAGGTTACTAATACAGTGCAAGCAGCCCTGCTGGATGTTTTCATTCAATTTAGAGTGGTAAAGATTAACACCTTGAATGAGGAGTGAAAACTCAAATTTCAGCTTGGTTTTCCAGCCCAGAGCCAAAGCCTGGCAGACAGGACCAGGTTGAGAATACACCCACAACACAATGAGGCCAGTTCCTCCCTCTATGCTCATTGAAAGTATCAATTACCTGTGGCTGGTTGTGGGAGGGGATCCTTTTCCCTCTTCAACCATATTAATTCCTCTGTTCCACTGTTATATATCCTATTGCAAACTGTACTTCCCCTCCATAACTCTTATCACATTTGCAGTTATTTTCCATTGTCAGTTATACCCCCTGATACACACATATACACATACACATGAAGAGGTGAGATCTGTGAGAGCAGAGACCTGGTCCATCCTATATACTTACATACTCCCACTTCTGACCATGTTTTTCATGTAATAAGCACTTGTGGTAGTCATTAATATAGTTCACCAGCTATTTCTGCCTCTCTGTCTTCAGGACACATGATAAGATTGCATTTCTTGGCCCTTAAGCAGTGTGTCATGTGAGTAGTTCTAACCAATGAATTTTTTTTTAAATTGAAGTATAGTTAACATGCAATGTTATATTATTTTCAGGTGTATATCATATTGATTCAACAATTCTATACACTGCCCAGTACTCACCACAATAAATATTTTACCATCTGTCACCGTACAAGGTTAATACATTATAGACTACAGTACTTTTCATCTCTGTGACTTATTTATTTTATAACTGGAAATTTGTACCTCTTCATCCCCTTTATCTATTTTACTCATTTCCATACCCTCCTGGCCTCTGGCAACCACCAGTTTGTTCTTTGTATCTTAGAGTCCTTTTTTTGTTTGTTTGTTCATTTGTTTTATTTTTTAGATTCCACATATAAATGAGATCATATGGTATTTGTCTTTCTCTGTCTGACTTTCTGACTTATCTCACTTAGCATGACGCCCTCTAGATCCATCCATGTTGCCACACATGGCAGGATCTCATTCTTCTTAATGGCTGAGTTTTATATATATATATATATATCTCCATCCATCACATCTTCTTTTTTTTTTTTAACATTTATTTATTTATTTATTTGAGAAAGAGACAGTGAGAGAGAGCATGAGCGAGGAGAAGGTCAGAGGGAGAAGCAGACTCCCCATGGAGCTGGGAGCCCGATGCGGGACTCGATCCCGGGACTCCATCCCGGGACTCCAGGATCATGACCTGAGCCGAAGGCAGTCGATTAACCAACTGAGCCACCCAGGCGCTCCCCATCACATCTTCTTTATCCATTCATCTTTTGATAGCCACTTGGCTATCAACCATATTAATTTCTCTTAATTAATAATTCACTTGGGTTGCTTCCATATCTTGGCTGATCAGTGAGTTATGAGTGGAAGTTGCATGTATCACTTCTAGTGCAAAACTAATGTCCACTGGGAAATGCTCTGGAGTTCTTTTTCCCTCTGCTACAGTGACCTGCAGCATTCAAGTTGGTGGCTGATATATTAGCTTGTGTTCTAAATGGAGAAATGGAGCAGGCTTTGAGGCTTCAAGGAATATGTAGTGTGAATAAGAAATAAATCTTTGTTTAAAATAAGCCACTAAGATTATGGGGACATTATTTTTTTGTTATTGCAATATTATCTGAAATAATCTGACTGATACAGTACTCAATAGATATTCGTTGAAAGAATGAATATCTCCAAATTGACTTGACTGTGAAGGTCACAGAACATTTGAAAATTCTAAAAGGTACAGATGACCTTCTGGAAAGAAATAGAAAATAAGTGTATGGTGACTAACATAACATAATAAAAAAAAGATACCACCTTACACCAGTTAGCATGGCCAAAATTAACAAGACAGTTAACAACGAGTGTTGGAGAGGATGTGGAGAAAGGGGAACCCTCTTACACTGTTGGTGGAAATGTAAGTTGGTACAACCACTTTGGAAAAAAGTGCAGAGATTCCTTAAGAAATTAAAAATAGAGCTACCCAATGACCCTGGAATTGCACTACTGGGTATTTACCCCAAAGATACTGATGTATGGAAAAGAAGGGCCATCTGTACCCCAATGTTCATAGCACCAATGGCCACAATTGCCAAACTGTGGAAAGAGCCAAGATGCCCTTCAACAGATGAATGGATAAAGAAGATATGGTCCGTATATACCATGAAGTATTATGTCTCCATCAGAAAGGATGAATACCCAACTTTTGCATCAGCATGGATGGGACTGGAGGAAATTATGCTGAGTGAAATAGGTCAAGCAGAGAGAGTCAATTATCATACGGCTTCACTTACTTGTGGAGCATAAGGAATAACATGGAGGACATTAGGAGAAAGAAAGGAGAAGTGAATTAGGGGAAATCAGATGGGGAGATGAAGCATGAGAGACTGTGGACTCAGAAATAAACTGAGGGTTTTGCGGGGGGGGGGGTTGGGAGAACCTCGTAGTGGGCATTAAGGAGGGCACGTAGTGCATGAAGTACTAGGTGTGGTGCATAAACAATGAATCTTGGCACAGTGAAAAAAATAAAGCAAAATAAAATAAAATAGTTACAATGAAAAAAAATTTTAAATTTAAAAAGAAATAGAAAATAAGTAAAATAGCAAATTACACATGGAAGGATATAGGCTATTTCTAGAAGGAATGTTTAATGAAGATTGCTAATGCTAGTACTACAGGGATAAAACTCAGGAGTAACAGAAATAGAGAATGATCCAGAAAGTTTAGTGCATTTCTGTGCCATGGTTAATGGGCAATATAGAAAGTATCTTGGTGGCAATGGCTAGGACCCAGGCAATTACATCATAGCCTGAGTGATATAACATACACCTGTATATGAAAGAGACTTGTTAGCTGAAACCTGTTTCTTCTACTAAAAACTGATATCTCTGAAATCCTTTAATATATAGTTCCTTATTTTATACCTGACATAAAAGTGGCATTAATGAAAGGTGGTGCTGGTACTGAGCTGGAATTAGAAATAGCCTGGATGACTAAGGGTCTTGGCTATAAAGGAGGTCCAAGGGAAGGGGCAAAGAAAAAGTTTTTAGAGTGGGTAGAGGCTGAGTAGTCAGACATAATAGGGCATGTGTACCTGCAGGTCATGGCTTCCTTTTCAACATCTCTTTGAATAATAGCAGTAGGCCACATTTTTGGCACACTAAGAATCAGGCTCTATTCTAAGTGCTTTACATGCATTGTATCATTTATTCTTTATAATGCCATTAGGTATGGTGCTATTATGATTCCCATTTTATGCATGAAGAAACTAAGGCCCAGAGAGGTTAAGCAACTTGACCCAAGTCACAGAACTGAGATGATAAGGCTGGCATATTGGCCCCTGGAGATGTCATCTAGAAACCATTTAAACCATACATTGGTGCTTAGGACTATAATTTTAAAAAAGTATTAGGGGAAGTGGTGTGAATGTGCAAAGTGTGAGACAGTTATAGCAAGAGGTCAAAGAATGATACATTTTGTAAGTGTGTGCTAACCCACCAACCAAAAGCCTAACTCTGCCTCCTGATCTCTGCCCTCTACCCACTCTGGCATTTAGGCTTTCTTTTCATGGTTTTACTACATTGCTTCTAGGTTTAGTTCCTACAAGACCCCAGGTCTCCATCCCTGTTAAACTTTGAGCAAGAGCCGTTGCTCAGATGAGAGTTATTAAGGATGAGGCATAAAGGGGGTTGCTTATGCATTTTGACCATGAAGGGATAATGAAAGGATATATTTACTCCCCACATGTGGTTTCGGTGTCAAAGTCAGGTTGTGGGCCACACCTGTTGGTCTTGGGGATAGGTTTGGAGTAGGCAGGTGGAAGTTTTCTGTAGCAAGTTCACAAGCCACTGAGCAATACTTATAAGAAGAGAAGGGCTTCTTGCACATACCTCAGGCTCTTAGTTTTCTTTCAGATTGGACCAATAAGGGAAAAACTATGGACTCTACACCTTTAATTTGTTTGTCTCCTGGTGTGCTGTGAAGAGCAACCTGGGATCTGGTCAAAAGTTAATAGCCAGTTAGAAAGTAGCAAAATTCGACGGGCGCCTGGGTGGCTCAGTGGGTTAAGCCGCTGCCTTCAGCTCAGGTCATGATCTCAGGGTCCTGGGATCGAGTCCCGCATCGGGCTCTCTGCTCAGCAGGGAGCCTGCTTCCTCCTCTCTCTCTCTGTTTGCCTCTCTGTCTACCTGTGATCTCTCTCTGTCAAATAAATAAATAAAATCTTTAAAAAAAAAAAAAAAGAAAGTAGCAAAATTCAAGACCAGAAAAAGCCTTTGCGTCAGTTAAGGATGGACACAAGGCTGCTGCTAGCTCTTGGTGTAAGAATAGAATTGCCAGGCAGTGGGATAAAGATAAAAAGGGACCAGAATTTTCAAAACCCTGATGAGTGAAGCTTTTTATTTAATAGGGATAAGAAGCAACCATTAGCCGTATGTGTCATTCTTCACATCATTGTGTTTCCAAGGCAACTAGATTACCAGGGAGACTTAGGGAGTGTGAATTGCTCTAAATTGTGTCATTAGAAGTGGCTACTGCCCTAGCATAGTCTTTTGAGCCATACAAAATATGAATTGTGCTTGTGTTTTCCTCAATAACTTTGGTCCAGTTCTGTGTTCTTTAGTGCTCTGACTCAAATGGTTGGTCAGGAATAAATCAGCCTGGGCAATGGTGTCCTCTTACTTAAAGCTGTAACTTGTATTGACATAATAGGTTATTATTTTGGCTAAGATTGACCTCCAGTACTGGTGCTGAATCAGGAAGAAAACTAAAATGAGGTGAGAAGAAAGTAAATGATTCTACATGTCCAACCATCTTTCCCTCTCCTCTCTCCTCACCCAAGTACTGGCCTAGAACAGTTGCTGCTGTTGGATGCCTGACTGCTGGTAGGGTTAGAGATAGAGAATTTCTGCCTGTCACACTCTTTTGGACTATCTCTTACAACATTAGTACCCCCTCATGAGCAGTGGAGGAACTAGGTAGAGGCAATAACACATTAGATAGAATGCACCAAGCATGTGAAGGCCCAGATTCCAGAAAAATAATATGAAGGAAATCAAGTATGGCAAGAGAGTAGAATGCAAGCAAGGAGACAGGTGTGAGAAGAAGCTGGGCAGGTATTGGAAGAAGTCATTGAAGACTTAAAGTATGAGAGAAAAATGAGCTGATTTGTTCATTAAAAATGTCACGCTTTCTAGGTAAAAAATGGATTGTAGAGAGAGAAAAGTGAAAGCAGAGAAATCAATTAGAAAGTATTCACAGAAATCTAGGCAAGAGATAATGGCAGCCTGGAATGAGGTAGTATCAGTGGGCATGGTGAGAAGTGGGTAGATCAGACAGATGATTAAGAGGACAATTGACAGAACTTGGAGATCTATTACATATGGTAAGTGAGGGAAAGAATGGAGTCTAAAATAACAGCCAGGTTTCTGGCTTGGGAAACTGGGTAAAACGTGATGTAGCTTACTGAGATGGCGAAAACTTGGGAAGGGAGTTGCTGGATTGTTTAAGATATTTGGAATTAATTTACAACTAATCCAACACCTTCATGTTTGCTATATCACCAACAATGAGCTTGAGTTCAATGTCCATGTAAAATAACTTTCTAAAGTCACTTTGAATCATTTCCTTTGGGTCTATTCTTACTAGAAATACCAAAATTTTTTTTCAAGTGGAGCCTACCTTCTCTAAAGATTGTTCCTAAGTTCTTGTTGTGCATTCCTTTATGAGAAATGAAGATGTTCTTTCTAGCCCATAGTATATAATATCTTTATCATTAAATCTGCAGGAACCACAATTGGTCATTCTGGAGGTAAACTGACTGATTTATCATTCCATTCCTTTAACCATGCAGTCAACATCTACTGACAGCCGGCTTTGTATCAAAGATCTCTGCTGGACATTGGGGATACAGGAGGAAAATATGAGCCCTCAAAACTACGCATTCATCTACCCATCTCCTCTTTCTTTAGTCACCCTTATTCCTCCATTACATTATATTCTATTGTCTAGACCTGCCAAGAAAGAGTTGTGCCTCACTTGCAGAACTTGATAAGGAATAGGACAAGGAGAAATTGGATAGTGAATCAGGGGGATGGAAGGTATGTTAAATAAAATCAATTGTTTAATAGAGCCACGTGCCAAGAGGTTCATTCAACTCCAATGACCACATAACATCTCATGTTTGGATCACTGTGACAGCCACTCCATATCCATTCCTGGCCCTTCCAATCCATTCTCTCCAGAGTGGTCAGAGGAATCATTTAAACAGCAAAACCAGCTTATTTCCCCCCTCCCAACTCACATGCTTGAAAACCTCCAGTCTTTTCTCATCACACTTCAAATAAAATCCACATCAAATCTACATACCTCTCTATGGTCTTACAGAGCCCTGCCTGAGTACAGTCTAAATAGGTGACTTTACTGAGGACTTCAGCCCTTCTTTCTGTTCTTCTATGAAGCCCAGCTTTCCCTCAGTGTTTGTCCATGCTGGCCTTTCTGTTTGGAAACTGTTTCTCTTGATCTATGGAGGGCCAGTTCTTTCTCATCATGTAGGTCTCAACTCAGATGCTACCTCCCTAGGTAGGCCTCCTATGATCACATAATTTATTTATTTACTTATTATATGAATCCTCTAAAAGAAAGCCCAGGAAGGTAGGATGATGTCTATTCTTTTCACTAATGTATTCCATGTTCCTTCCAAAAGTAGGTACTCAACACATATTTGTTAAATGAATGAAGAGGTGAATGAATGGACCCTCATGTTTCCCCGTGGGAGGTAACTATTAGGCATCTCCACTTCAGATATGTAGACAAAGGAAGTGAAATACTTGCCCAAGATTGGGACCTAGACACAATGGCTACTCAGGCCAATAGTTCTAATGGTACGTGGGAGCTCTGACTCCACAGTCTCTCAGGTTTGAGAGAAAAATTTGTCAGGCTCCACCAAATTTCCTTCATTTCCCCTCCTCCTGCCAGCTCTGCCATTCCTCAAGAGGTACAGGAATTAGTAACTAAATTCCATAGACCCCCATGCACAAATCACCCAAGCCCAGTAATGAATCCAGAGGACGCTACTCAGAATCCTCAGAGTTGTTTAGGGTGAGAGATTGGAAGCAACAGCTCATTATATGCCTGCTCACTTTTGCTGTGCATGTGGGAAGTCTTCATTATGCCCAAAGAAATTATTTAACAATGGAAGACTTAATCAAGTCAGTTATTTAGCTCCACACAGCCAGGAGATAAGAAAAAAAAGTATGTGACCAAATGCAACTAAATCAGATAAATGACTTTCTAAGTAAAAACAGACTCTTTCATCCTGGTGGGTAATTTTATTGTGGCAGCTAAACTGAATGCCAGTGGGTGAATACTCAGAGTTGATGGCTGTGGCCATTTGGGTCAGCTCACTATCACACCTGTATCTCAAACACTCACACTCCAGGTGGTAGCATTCACCACAATGGAGCCTAATTATGAGCTTAAAGGGCCTTAAGCCAGGAAGAAAGGATTATGCCACCCTCCCATATGCTATTACAAATAATGGTTAGCTATTGTATAAACCATAAAATAAGTATAAAAGTATCCTACATAGTCCTGGTTTTGCTCATGGTGATAGCTACCTAGTGGCACCCCAGCCCCCCACCACTGCCAAATGAGCCTCTTGTGCTAGTTAGGGAGCAGATGGCTCAGTCAATTCTGGGTGGAGAGCCTGAGATTTTGCCACCTAACTTCAGGAGTGAAATTCGAACTGCCTGACAGATTGCACTGTGCAGGCACCTACTTTTTGTTTTAAATGTCTTTTGTGCTGAGTGAAATAAGTCAAACAGAGAAAGTCAATTATATGGTTTCACTTACTTGTGGAGCATAAGGAATAACATGGAGGACATAAGGAGAAGGAAAGGAAAAATGAGGGGATGGAATTGGAGGGGAAGATGAACCATGAGGGACTGTGGACTCTGAGAAACAAACAGGGTTTTAGAGGGGAGTGGGGGTGTTGGCCCAGTGATGGGTATTAAGGAGGGCATGTATTGCATGGAGCACTGGGTGTTACATGTAAACAATGAATCTTGGAACACTATATCAAAACCTAATGATGTACTGTATGGTGACTAACATACATAATAAACATAATAATAAAAAAATGTCTTTTGTTCCCTTTTCTTTTTTGCTTGCTTTTTCTTCTTTCCTTCCTCCCTTCTATACTTCCTTCCCCCCTTCCTTTTTTCCTCCCTCCTGCTGTTCTTCCCCTGCTAAACCAGAGAGGCCTAGCAGGTCTGGGCCCATTCATTGTATAGATGGAAACTGGCTGTGCTATGGAGGGACATGGTAGAAAATGGAGGCCGGCCACAGAAGTTGGTTAAAGGCCTGATTATATATGGTCTTAAAAAAAAGAGTCAATTTATTTCAGTTACATAAAGCTCATGTATTCTCATAGCAAATTAGATACAAAGTAGTAGCCTGGAGCCTTGGGACTGGTTTTGATGCAAAAATAAAACTCATTTATAATTAGTACATGACTTTGGTACAAATGGTAGCTCTTGCAATGCTTTGCCCCTTTATAGTCTCCTCCATCCTGACTTTTAACCCTTTCTCCCAGGGTAGGCCCAGTCCAGTACAGGAAGAATGAACATTTGTGGAGGATGAAATCAATGGGAAGTTACTGTTATTCTGAGATACCTGCTTATCTTACCTGCCTGTATGAACTTTTGTCTAGCTGGTAAGTGTAAACATGCAAAAAGCTTTGCCAACTAATTCCCTAGCAGGGTAGAAAAAGCCTTTGTGACATTGTATTTCACTCACAACCCATCTGTTCCCCTAGGACTTTCACCATTGCCCAAATATGCTATGTATTTCTAGGCCTTTGCATAAACTTTTCTCTTTACTGAGAATCTCTCTTCATCTCTTCACCTGATGCCCTCTAACTCAGGTTTCAGTATCCATCTTAATGGCATTTCATCTGTGGAACACTTCCTGAAAACCCTGGCTGAGTTAGTCCCTTCTCTGTGTTACCCCAAACCTCTGTCCATCTCTCTATGGCATCATTGCCTTCTCTTTTGCAGGGAGGAAACATGTCTTATTTCTTTATGTATCCCTATTTTTTTCTTCTTGCTTCCTATCTCCAAACCCAGTGATTTGGAGTTAATGCTCACTGAAAAGGGGGAAAGTGGTGAGTGCAGGAATGCATTTTTGGGTGAAAGCTCAGCTGAGAGCCTCACTACTCAAAGTGTGACTCCCAGAGAAGCAGAATCAGGACACCTGGGAGCATCTAAGACCTCACCCCAGTCCTACAGAATCAGAATCTTCATTGAACAAGATATGCAAGTGTTTCTTATGATGGTTATAGTTTGAGAAGTATTGTAAGAGTTGAAAGAAGAAGACTGAAAAATAACCCCAGTAAATAAATGGGCATAAGAAATGAACAGATATTTTCCAAAGAAGACATACAAATGACCAACAGACATATGAAAAATGCTCAGCATCACTTGACATCAAGGAAACACAAATCAAAACCTCAATGAGATACCACCTTGCACCAGTCAGAATGGCTAAAATTAAGTCAGGAAATGACAGATGTTGACAAGGATGCAGAGAAAGGGGCACTCTCCTACACTGTTGGTGGGAATGCAAGCTGGTGCAACCACTCTGGAAAACAGTACGGAAGTTCCTGAAAAAGTTGAAAATATGACCCAGCAATTGCTCTATTGAGTATTTACTCAATGCAAGCTAGTGCAACCACTCTGGAAAACAGTATGGAAGTTCCTGAAAAAGTTGAAAATATGACCCAGCAATTGCTCTATTGAGTATTTACCCTAAAGATACAAATGTAGTGATCTGAAGAGGCAAGTGCACTCCAATGTTTATAGCAGCAATGTCCACAATAGCCAAACTATGAAAAGAACCTATTTGTCCATCGACAGATGAATGGATAGAGAAGATGTAGTATATATTACAATGGACTATTATGCAGCCATCAAAAAATGAAATCTTGCCATTTGCAATGACATGGATGGAACTAGAGGGTATTATGCTAAATGAAATAAGTCAATCAGAGAAAGACAATTATGATCTCACTGATATGAGGAATTGGAAAAATAAGACAGAATATCATAGGGGAAGGGAGGGAAAAAATGAAACAAGATGAAACCAGAGAGGGAGACAAACCATAAGAGACTCTTAATCTCAGAAACAAACTGAGGGTTGCTGGAGGGGAGGGAGGGTAGGAGTGATAGGGTAGCTAGGTGATGGACGTTGGGGAGGGTATGTTGTAAATTGTGTAAGACTGATGAATCACAGATCTACATCCCAGAAACAGATAATACATTATATGTTAATAAAAAAGAAGTGCTTCATAGTGGTTCTGTCTCTTTCTAAGTAAATGAAAAGGTCAGAATGCTCCAAATAACACACATCTTTCAGCTGATCCAGAAGACAAAAATCTTCTTTCTAATGAGTCGTTTGTGACCCTTTTTCATTTGCAACAATTTTTTCCATATAATTCTCTTGGTTTCTAGGTTAGTACATTTTTCCCCCATCTCAGAAGGCTGGAACTTTTTAAGTCCACTCATATACTCCCTGCTGCCAAATTTTATCTAAGACAGGACTTCTGGGACTTCTGTTTGCCAGTGGCAAAGAGATATGGAACATCATTTGAAAGCTCAGATGCCAAAACCCCACATAAACTGTCACCAACAACCCTCAGATCACATCCCCAGTCCTTCAAACTCGTTTGCACCTTAATTCCCAATGTGCTTTCTCCTTGACCTCAGACGGGTGTCTAGCCCCTGTATGCATCTCTTTGCTTGCAGTCCAGAAGCCTGCTCCAAGGCTCTCTTTCTTCCCCAAGCCCTCATACATAGTGGATAACTAGAAAAATTCTGTACCCAATACCCTTTATTCATTTGCTTTCATCTCTTTCACTTGCACCCACCCAGCAAAACCCAAATCCTGGGTGGACAAATAATCCACAATCCACCTTCTTTGCTTTTAGACCTAGCTCAGAGTCCACCTAGAAAAAAATCACAGAACCATGATTAGCCTCATTATAAACCAGGGTCTGTCTCAGTTGAGCAATCATTGCTGCCAGGCAATCCATTACCATGGTTATACTGATTTGCCCCCATTTTTTTTTTAATCCAGCAGATGAGGCTGGACCATTAGGATGTGAGGGAGAGGCAAGCTCAAAAAAGCCTTGAATGCCTACTAAGAATCTGGCCAGAAAAACTCTTTGAAAGTTTACTTTTATCAGCCACTTCCCTAAAACTTTTCTCCTGTCTTCAAGCTTCCTAATCAATTGTCATTTTTCTTGCTTATAGGAAGCAACCTTGCTTTTACTCCCCTGACAAAACTGAGGCCATCAAAAATTACATCTTTCGGGGCGCCTGGGTGGCTCAGTGGGTTAAGCCACTGCCTTTGGCTCAGGTCATGATCTCAGGGTCCTGGGATCGAGCCCCGCATCGGGCTCTCTGCTCGACAGGGAGCCTGCTTCCTCCTCTCTCTCTACCTGCCTCTCTGCCTGCTTGTGATCTCTCTCTGTCAAATAAATAAATAAAAATCTTTAAAAAAAAATTACATCTTTCAACTTCTTGACCCTTTCCATTATTAATTTATGGTAGTTTTATTTTCTCTGACTGCTTTATCTCCAGCCCCAGAGATGACTCTTTTTTTCTGTTCAAAGGTAAATACTTCTTCCTACTCACATTCCTAAATCCTTAATCCTTCCTGTTAACTCCTCACTCTTCCCCCCCGCTTTTTTCCTGCTTCTTCATGTTCCTTTGTCTAATATCTTCCTCTCCTGGGGCACATGGCTGGCTCCTTTGGTGGAACATGTGAC
This sequence comes from Lutra lutra, assembly GCF_902655055.1. NCBI lineage: Eukaryota > Metazoa > Chordata > Mammalia > Carnivora > Mustelidae > Lutra > Lutra lutra. The sequence continues at coordinate 3,333,567 of NC_062296.1, read as the reverse complement.
TCTTGATCTTGGGTTCATGAGTTCAAGCCTCATGATGGGTGTATAGCTTACTTGAAAAAAAAAAAAAAAACTAGTACCTTCCTCTCCAAACTTGAAAACACATTCAAGTTGCCACAATCTAAGGAAAAAAATCTTTTGATTCCTTATCCTCCAGACTCCTCTGTGTCTTTCTTCCAATGCCTTGAATGCCAACTCCTGGAAAGAGATATGTACTCATTATTTCCACCACTTCCTTCTCACTTCTACTCTGGTTTCTTCTCACCACTTCACAGAAACTGTTCTTGTCAAGGTCATCGATGCCTTCCAGGTTCCTAAATCCATTGTCAGATCTCAACTCTCTTCTTACTTGAACACTTAATAACATTAAATAATGTTCACCACTCGCTCCCTGAAACATTGTACTCCTTAGACACACTTTAATATTTTTAGTCTCTTTGGGATTGCCACTTATTTAGTAATCCATCAAATGTTGGGAAACGCAGGGTTCCTTCCTTAATTCCATGACTTCTTTCTCTGGACATTATCTTCTACTACTATGGTTCCAACTAGCACCAGTAAGCTCAAGAGAAGCCCCAACACACACACACAAACACCTGCAGCTCATAGCTCTCCTGAGCTCCCAATTCATATAACAAACTATCTGCCTAACATCTCTGACTAGACACCACACAAACATCTCAAATATGACAAGTTTAAAAAATGAGCTTGTCATCTCCCCATTACTCCTTCCATGCAAATTTAACTCCTTCCTTGTGTTCCTGTTTCAGGGAATTATTACATCATCTTTAGAGTTACCTATGCCACAGATCTGGGAGGTTTCCAACTAGTTACCACATTCTGCCAATTTCCCTTTGATTAACATTCTTTTGTCAAGTCTGTCCCTCACTTCTCATCCCCACTGCCACTATAGTGCAGGTCCTCATTATTTTTCTCTTTGACTATTATAAAAACCTATACAAGAAGTGTGAGTTACTGATCCTAGGGAACTCATTTTAGTATCAATGACATTTTGGAGTCTGCAGGTAACTTAAAAGTAGACAAACACAGCTATGACTCACATATTTGTTGACCATGTTATTGATTTCACATTGTCTGGCTGGATGTCATGGGATCTTGAGTAATGGATGTTGCCAGCCTATCTCCAAAAGAGATACTCTGCAAAAGAAAGATACTCTTTCTTATACTCATATAAGAAAGGGAAAGCTTCTGCCCTCTATCAAAACATTTTATAGTCCCATTTCAGATTTAGCCTCACCCCAACATTGTAAGAACTGGCATTATGTTTCTGGGTAAGATGGAGAAATCAGCTACTAGCATGACCTTTATATTTACATTGGATATGTGATTCATGGGAAGTCTCCTCTATCTTCTTGACAGTTCTTGACAATTTGCAGCACTCTCTCCAGAAGCACTGAAGGGCCAGGACTTTATTGGATACCTTCACACCCAAGATATCTCTTGGGTCCTCCTTTCTTCTCCGTATTACTATTAGTTCATCCAAAAAATATTAATTGCACAGCTACTCCATACCAGGCAGAGTTCTAAGTACTGGAGATTCAGCAGTGGAAAAAAATAGGCAAGAACTCTGTCCTCATAGAACTTACATTCTACAAGTGACAGGAACTCCAGGTCATACTCCTCACAGCAAAGTCTATTTAAAGAATTATTTCTTTGTGTTGTATCTACACAGGAATTCTCTCCAATCAAATTTCTATCTCCACGACTCCTCTAACATGGCCCTTGTGAAGATCACAAATGACAAATATGTTGCCTAATCGAAGTCACATTTCTTCCCTTATCTTTCTTGACCCCTCTTCAGTGTTCAACACCCATATGTAGTTCCTCCGTCCTGAAACACGTTCTTCTAATAGCTTCTATGATACCATACTCTGTTGGTTGTTCTCTCGAACTCTGAATGTTGGGGTATCCCAGGCTCCAATCCACAAACCTCCTTACTTTTCTCCCTGTTCTTGCAACTACCTAAGTGTCCATCCATTTCAATGTCCAATCCATTCTCAACCATTTAATGGATTCCAATGTCCATCCATTTCAATGGCCTTAAATGTCATCTATAAGCCTATAACTCCCAAATGTCTATTCCCATATCAGAACTCTCCAGTCTCAAACAGCATGGAGGTTCCTCAAGATGTTAAAAGTAGAGCTTCCCTATGACCCAGCAATTGCACTACTAGGTATTTCCCCAAAGATACAGATGTAGAGAAAAGAAGAGGCACATGCATACCAATGTTCATAGTAGCAATGTTCACAATAGCCAAACTGTGGAAGGAGACAAGCTGTCCTTCAATGGATGAATGAATAAAGAAGATGTGGTTCATATATACAATGGTATATTACTCAGCCATCAGAAAGGATGAATAACTACCATTTGCATTGACATGGATGGAACTGGAGGGGATTACACTAAGTGAAATAAGTCAAGCAGAGAAAAACAACTAACATATGATTTCACTCATATGTAGAACATAAGAAATAGCACAGAGAACCACAGGGTAAGGGAGAGAAACCTGAATGGGAAGAAATCTGAGAGGGAGACAAACCATGAGAGACTCTGGACTCCAGGAAACAAACTGAAGGTTACAGAAGGGAGGGTGGTGGGGGAGGGGGTAACTGGGTGATGGGTATTAAGGAGAGCATGTGTTGTGATGAGCAGTGGGTTTTATACACAACTAAGCAATCACTGAACATGACATCAAAAACTAATGATGTACTATATGCTGGCTAACTGAACATAAAACAAAACAAAAGAAATTCAAACTTCCAACTGCCTTCCCAATATTTCCTCTTAGATGTCCTGCTCAAATTTCAAATTAAACACATTACATTGGACACCAGTTAATTGACTTTCCAGCATCCAATCCTTTCCTCCTACTTCTCCATAGCTTCCTTACCTCCATGATATTATTTTTTAAAAGATTTTATTTACTTATTTGAGAGAGAGAGAGAGGGAGATAGAGAAAGAGCATGAGAAGGGGGAGTGTCAGAGGGGGAAGCAAACTCCCTGCCAAGCAGGGATCCCAATGCGGGACTCGATCCAGGGACTCCAGGATCATGACCTGTGATGAAGGCAGCTGTTCAACCAACTGAGTCACCCAGGTTCCCCTCTCCTGTGATTTTCTAAGGATATCTGTATGCTTCTGGGAGACCTAATTTCAGCTTCCCAGATCTAGATGAAAGGTGTCAGTCAACACATCCCATTCTTTAGGGTCCAGTGATTACTTCCAGGACAGGTGTGTGACCCAGGCTGGTGCAATTGTAGTGGATTTCAGAACTTTTCCCTGCCTTGGAATTTCATATATGTTCTTCTTTTCTCTGCAGACATGATATATGAAAATGAGGCTTACAAGTACTGTAGCAATTTTGCTACCATGAGATAAACCAGACTGGTGCCTAAAGAAAGTGCCAAAAGAGTAAGAACAACTGAGCTAGAGCTCTGATCAAATCATGCTTGGAATCTTGCTGCTGTGGACTTCTGTTTCACTTCCATGAGCCATTATAGTTCCTTTACTAATGAGTCAATTTTTATTTGGATTTTATGTAATTTGTAGTAAAAAGCATTTGTTATATTGCCCAAAGCAGAACACTGAAATCTCCTCTTCCCAGGCCTACTAGTCCTGAAATCTTCCTCATCTCAGTGAGCTAACTGTTCAAGCCAAATGTCTGTCAGCCTTGATTCTTCTCTTTTCTTCATCCCATATACCTTTTATCATCCTGTCTGTTGATTTCCCAGCCACCACCTTGCTTCATTGCCTTCCTGTTTCCACTACTTCCCCCTTTCAAACCATTCTCCACACAGCAGAGTGAACTTTTAAAACATATTCAGGTCAAGGCACCTGGGTGGCTCAGTCAGTTAAGCATCTGCTTTTGGGTCGTGATCTCAGGGTCCTGGGATTGAGCCCTTTGTAGGGCTCCCTGCTCAGTGGGTGGTTTGATTTTCCATCTGCTTCCCCCCACCCCACATTTCTAGCTTGCTGCTCTTGTCCCCATCTTGTTTGATCCAACAAACACTGGCAATGTTCCCTCTCCCATCCATCTGACCATTAGACTAAAAATCAAGATAAGGGCTCCATCCTGTAGGCAACAAGGAGATATTAAAAATTTTAGGCAAAATTAGTCTAAAACATATTACTTTGGCTTCAATATTTGGCACAAGTTAGAGAGAAATATGACAGAATCAAGATGATTTACTAAAAAGCTGTTACAATAAGCTAGGTTAAAAGTAGTAAGTGCTCTATCAGTCAAGGGCTACTCTAATTTTTTGCAGGAGGAAAATGTAACACAGAGAGCTGGTTATATACAAGATGGAATTACTGAGGAGTCATATTGTGTAAGAAGAAACAAGCCAGAGATAAGGAGCAGCAGGAAACTGCTACCACACCTAGCCTAGAGGAAAAAAGAATAGAGCCAGGGTATCCAGAGTCCTGAGGCATCTGATAGAAACTGGAATCACAAGAGTCTATTTGTGGGAGATGGAGTCACAGAGGAAATGGATATGGCTCAAGGCAGAGAGGGAGGAACTCACTCTCTCATCTTCCTTCTTTCATTCTCTCACTTTCACTCTCCCTCCATGAGGTATAAGAGCCAAGGAAATTTGGCCTGAAAAACATAATGAAGCAGGAGAAATGTCATGAATGGATCTGAGAGAAAATAGACCAGCATAAGGTCCCACATACTAAATCGTTTCAGTGGGGATAGAGAAGATAAGGTAGAGTCAGAAATCATCTATGATTAAAATTGACAGAGGTATTGATCATTGGTTTCCATCCTGATGATGGCTGGAATAACTATGGTGCTCTTATACAGGAGATGAGGCTGTTTGGGGCCCTATTGAAACTGAAATGCCTGTTAGGCCTCCAGGTGGATGGGTCTGAGAGACAAACATATACTCATCTATAAAGGTCAGAAGAGAGGTCAAGCTAGAGAAGGGGAATGATAGTAATAGGCAGGAAGTACATGGTGACCAAAGTGAGAGTTTGGGAAGGCCTGGGGCACAGTCTAGAAGAGCATCTGCACTTGGTATGTAGATGGAGAGAACAGAGAGATAGGCCAGTGATGGAAAGAAAGCCAGGAGAAAGTGTTGTGTGAGAGCAAAGGAGAGGAAAGCTCTAGGTCTTCTATCCCAATGACTTTGGACAAACCCAGTCCTCTCTTCTCCTGTATTCCCTTCCTCCCTCCCATAGCCTCTGCTTGGATCTGCTCTAACAATGTAGAGCATTGCAAAACCTTAAGTTTGAGAGCTTGTAAGCCCTGCTGTCACCATTGGTAGTGCCATGCAACATAATCTGAGTGCTTCCTCTCTTCTGTACCAAGCAGTATGCTGGGTAACATTGAGAACACCAAGAGGCTCAGAAGCAGTCATGGCCCTCTGAGAGCCTATCCTGTAGTCTAAGGGAAGTACCTACATGCACAGAGCCACTCTTAAACAAAAGCATACTCCATGGAGCTAGAGCATGACGAAATGGATGTTTGAGTCCTGAGAGGAAGCTAAAGAGGGGCAGGTGTCCCTTAGGAGGTGAATCACAGCTGGGGCTAAAGGAAGATGAATCTGAGAGAGGAGGGAAAGGGTGTTAGGAACAAAGCCCTAGAGGCATAGAGTACAGGAGCAATAGGGCCCAAGCTATAGACAGAAAAAATTATTCAAGCTAGGGACAGTGGGAAGTCAGGAAGGTAAGGTAGAATATTCTGAAGGTAGTAAGCAAACTGACCTGACCCTCCCACATTATGGCTCTCACACTCCTCACCACTGGCCTGGTTTCCTGATCCCTTCCACACGCATACTTACACTAGAGCTACATACAACCTTAAGGTCCTACCACCATAAGTAAAGCAGCCCTCACCTGCTTTCCACATTTCCTATTGAATTTTCTTTCTAGGGATTAGAGATTAGCAGGTTTGACATAACCTAATCTGGTCATTTATTAAAGTATTCTAACTTCCCTCCTTCAATAGACTGTAAGCTCCCTGAGGCTTTGTTTGGCTGTACCTGTAGTGCCTAGCACAACACTGTACAAAACTGATGCCCAGTAAACATTTGTTGACTGACTGAAAGGTAGAAAGGGTTAAAGAGGGGGTCTTAAGAAATTTAAAAATACATTAAATTGAATGAAAATAAAAATACACATCAACATTTGTGGGATTCAGCTAAAGTGGTCCTTGAGGGAAATTTATAGCATATTTAAATGCTTGTATTAGGAAGAAAGATCTAAAATAAGTAATCTAAACTTCTACCCTAGGAAACTAAAGAAAGACCAAATTAAATTTAAAGCAAATTGAAGAGAGAAAATAATGCAAACTACAGGAGAAATCAATAAATTTAAAGCAGGAAAATAATAGAGAAAATGAATAAAACAAAAAATGTCTTTGAAAAGATAATTAAAATTGATCAAACTCTAACCAGGATAACCAATAAAAAGAAAGAAAAACAAATTACCAATATCAATGATGAAAGAGGAACTATCCCTAGTGATCCCATGGATATTAAATTGATAATAACAGAATACTTCAAATAGCCCTATGGCCATAAATTCAGTAACTTAGATGAAAGAGATCAATTCATGGAAAGATACAAACTACCAAAACTCACACAAGGAAAAATATATGACCTCATTGGCTTTAAATCTATTAAATTGATACACAGGTATAACAAAAAAATCCCAGCACAGAATTTTTGAGATATAGATGAATTTATTCTAAAATGAGGGGAGAGGGTAGAGGATGAGCAAAATGGGTGAAGGGGAGTGGGACATACAGGCTTCCAGTTATGGAATATATACACAGGAATAAAAGGCATAGCATAAAGAATATAGTCAATGATATTATAATAGTATTGTATGGTGACACTTGTCACCATATTGTATGTAACACTGTGTGTAAACTGTACTCAAATAAAAAATTAATAAAATAAAATAAAATTCACCTGGATAGAAAAAGGAACTAGAATAACAAACATTTTTTTTAAAGATTTTATTTATTTATTTGACAGACAGAGATCACAAGTAGGCAGAGAAACAGGCAGAGAGAGAGAGAGAGGAGGAAGCAGGCTCCCTGCCATGCAGAGAGCCCGATGTGGGGCTCGATCCCAGGACCCTGGGACCATGACCCGAGCCGAAGGCAGAGGCTTTAACCTACTGAGCCACCCAGGCACCCCGAATAACAAACATTTTTGAAAGAGAATTAATTGGGATGGGTATGTCTGATGTACTTAAAAATTTACTATATAGCTATGGTAATAGAACAATACAAATATTCCCAGCTGACCTTTGATAAAAATACAAAAGCAATTCAGTGGAGCAAAGACAGCCTATTTAACAAATGGTACTGAGCAATTGGACATTTATAGGCCAAGAGAAATGAAAAAAAAAAAAAAAAAACACAACCAAACAAAAAGTTGATTTCATCCTTTCTCCTTATAAAAAATTAGCATAAAACTAATGGGCTTACTCGTAAAACATAAAGCTATAAAACTTATAGGAAAAAACATGGAAAATTTTTAAGATGTAGGGCTAGGCAAAGAGTTCTTAAAACTTGAAACCAAAAGTGTGATCCATAAAAGTAAAAAAAAAAAAAAAAAGACTATCGATGTTAAAAATGTTTGTTCTACAAAAGACTGTAAAAATGCTGAAAACACAAAATAGAGACTGCAAGAAAATATTTACAAACCATACATCCAATAAAGCACAAGCATTTAGGATATGTAATGAACTCTCAAAACTCAACAGAAAAGCAAAAACAAAAACGTAGACAATACAATTAGAAAATGGGCAAAAGACATGAGTGGACATTTCATTGAGGAGGATGTACAGAAGGATGGCAAATACCCACATGGAAAGATGTTCAGGATTAGTAGCCACTAGGGAAAATCAAAATCAAAACCACAATGAGATATCATTAGATACCTATCAGAATGGCTAAAATAAAAAATGGTGAGGACATGGAAAAACTGTATCACTCATACACTGCCGGTAGGGATACAAAATGGTGCAGTTACTCTGGAAAACAGTTTGGCAGTTTCTTATAAAACTAAACATTCAAGAATAGTCCAAGATGGCAGAGAAGTAGGAGACCTTAGTTTTGTTTGGTTCAGGAATTCAGTTAGATAGTTATCAAATCATTCCGAACACCTGCAAACTCAACCAGAGGTTTAAGAAAAGAATTGTTGCAATTCTACAAATAGAAAAGTGACCACTTTCTGGAAGAATGATGAGATGGAAAAACTCACCTCAAAAAAGAAAACAAGAGGCAGTACTAGGGACCTAATCAGTATGAACATGATTAAGATATTGGGAATAGAGTTCAAAATAACAATTATAAAGAAACTAGCTGGGCTTGAAAAAAGCACGGAAGACACTTGAGCATCCCTTTCGGGAGAAATAAAAGAACTAAAACCTAATCAAGTTGAAATTTAAAAAGGCTATTAATAAGATGTAATAAAAAATGGAGGCTCTAATTGCTGGGAAAAATGAAGTAGAAGAAAGAATTGGTGATATAGAAGACCAAATGGTGGTGAAAAAAGAAATTGAGAAAAAGAGAGATTAAAAAACTACTGGATCATAAGGGAAGCAGTAGAGAGATAAATGATACCATAAAGTGAAACAATAGTAGAATAATTTGGATCCTAGAAGAGGAAAGAGAGAGACAGGCAGAAAGTATATTGGAGCAAATTATAGCTGAGACCTTGCTTAATCTGGGGAAGGAAACAGGCATTCAGGTCCTCAAAATCAATAAAAAACAGGTCAACACTACAACATATAATAGTGAAGCTTGCAAATCTCAGAGGCAAAGAGAAAATCCTGACAGCAGAGCAGGACAGGAGGTCTGTAACCTACAATGGTAGAAATATTAGACAGGTATAAGACCTATCCACAGAGACCTGGCAGGCCAGAAAGGACTAGCATGATATATTCAGGTGCTAAATGAGAAAAATATGCAGCCAAGAATAATTAATCCAACAAGACTGTCATTCAAAAAAGGAGAGTTAAAAAGCTTCCAGGACAGACAGAAATTAAAAGAATTTGTGATCACTAAACCAGCTCTGTAAGAAATATTAAAGGGGATCCTTTAAATGAGGAGATAGTCCAAAAGTAACATAAACCAGAAAGGAACAGAGACAATATACAGAAAGAGTGACTTTACAGGTAATATGATGACACTAAATTCATATCTTTCAATAATTACTCTGTATGTACATGGGCTAAATGCCCCAATCAAAAGACACAGGGTATCATATTGGATAAAAAAGAAAGACCCCCTTATATGCTGTCTGCAAGGGACTCATTTTAGGCCCAAAGACACCTCCAGATTTAAAGTGAGGGGTTGAAGAACAATTTATCATGCTAACATACATCACTAGAAGGCTGGAATGGCTAATCCTTACATCATGACTTTCAATAATTACTCTGAATGTACATGGGCTAAATGCCCCAATCAAAAGACACGGTATCATATTGGATAAAAAAGAAAGACCCACTTATATGCTGTCTGCAAGGGACTCATTTTAGGCCCAAAGACACCTCCAGATTTAAAGTGAGGGGTTGAAGAACAATTTATCATGCTAACAGACATCAATAGAAGGCTGGAATGGCTAATCCTTACATCAGAGAAATTAGATTTTATACCAAAGACTATGATAAGACATGAGGAAGGCACTGTATCATACTTAAAGGGTCTATCCAAAAAGAAAACCTAACAATTATAAACATTTATGCCCCAATTATGGGAACAGCTAATTATATAAACCAGCAATAACAAAATTAAAGAAACACATTGATAATAATACACTAATTGTAGGGGACTTTAACATCCCACTCACTGCAATGGACAGATCATTTAAGCAGAAGACCAACAAGGAAATAAGGGCTTTGAATGACACACTGGACCAGATGGACTTATCAATTATATTCAGAGCATTTCATCCTAAACAAGAGAATACACATTCTTCGTGAATGTACATGGAACATATTCCAGACTAGATCACATACTGGGTCACAAATTAGGTCTTAACAAGTACCAAAAGATTGGGATCATCCCCTGCATATTTTCAGACCACAATGCTTTAAACTTGAACTTAATCACAAGAGGAAATTTGGAAAAAATGAAAAAACATGGAGGTTAAAGTGCATCCTACTAAAGGATGAATGGGTCAATCAGGAAATTAAAGAAGAATTTTTAAAAATCATGGAAAAAAATGAAAATGAAAATACAACTGTTCAAAATCTTTGGATACAAATATTGGGCATAAGGAATAACATGGAGGACATTAGGAGAAGGAAAGGAAAATTGTATTGGGGGAAATCAGAGGGGGAGATGAAGCATGAGAGACTGTAGACTCTGAGAAACAAACTGAGGGTTTTGGAGGGGAGTGGGGGATAGATGAGCCTGGTGGTGGGTATTAAGGAGGGCACATATTGCATGGAGCCTGGGTGTGGTGCCTAAACAATGAATCTTGGAACACTGAAAAAAATAAAATAAAATATTAAAAAACTAAAAGAAAAATGTGGGATATAGCAAAGGCAGCCCAAAGAGGGAAGTATACAGCAAAACAAGAAAGTTCTCAAATACACAACCTAAACTTATACATAAGGGCCTAGAGAAAGAACAGCAAATCAAGCCTAAATCCAGGAGGAAAAGAGAATTTATCAAGATCAGAGCAGATATCAATGTAATAGAAACCAAAAGAATAGTAAAACAGATCAACAAAACTAGGAGTTGGTTCTTTGAAAGAATTAATAAGATTGACAAACTCCTGGCCAGACTTATCAAAAAGAAAAGAGAAAGGACCCAAATTAATAAAATCACGAATGAAAGAGGAGAGTTCACAACCAACACTGAGGAAATACAAATAATTATACGAACATATTATGAGCAACTATATGCCAACAAACTAGGCAGTCTGGAAGAAATGGATGCATTCTTAGAGATGTATAAGCTACCAAAACTGAAACAAGAAGAAATAAAAAACATAGACAGACCCATTACCAGCAAGGAAATTGAATCAGTAATCAAAAATCTCCCGGGGCGCCTGGGTGGCTCAGTGGGTTAAGCCTCTGCCTTCGGCTCAGGTCATGATCCCAGGGTCCTGGGATCCAGCCCCGCATCGGGCTCTCTGCTCACAGCAGGGAGCCCACTTCCCCCTCTCTCTCTGCCTGCCTCTCTGCCTACTTGTGATCTCTGTCTGTCAAATAAATGAAATCTTAAAAAAAAAAATCTCCCAACAAACAGGAGTCCAGAGCTAAATGGCTTCCCAGGGGAATTCTACCACCAAGCCAACACTGCAGGAAATATTAAGGGGAGTTCTATAAAAGAGGAAAAATCCTAAGAATAGCATTGAACAGAAATATAGAGACAATCTACAGAAAGAAAGACTTCAAAGGTAACACAATGTCAATAAAAATGTATCTATCAATAATCACTCTCAATGTGAATGGCCTAAATGCGCCCATAAAATGGCACAGGGTTGCAGATTGGATAAAACGACAGGACCCATCCATATGTTGTCTACAAGAGACCCATTTTGAACCTAAAGATACACCCAGACTGAAAGTGAAGGGTTGGAGAAACATCTTTCATGCCAATGGGCCTCAAAAGAAGGCCAGGGTAGCGATTCTCATATCAGATAAATTAGATTTTAAACTAAAGACTGTAGTCAGAGATACAGAAGGACACTACATCATTCTTAAAGGGACTATCCACCAAGATGATCTAACAATTGTAAATATTCATGCCCCCAATATGGGAGCAGCCAATTACATAAGAAAACTTAATCAAGATAAAGAGTCATATCGATATGAATACATTAATAGTAGGAGATCTTAACACACCTCTCTCAGAAATAGACAGATCATCGAAGCAGAAAATCAATAAAGAAACAAGACCATTGAATGACACGTTGGCACATTGGACCAGATGGACCTCATAGATATATACAGAACATTCCACCCTAAAACAACAGAATATTCATTCTTCTCAAGTGCACATGGAACCTTCTCCAGAATAGAACACATACTGGGTCACAAATCAGGACTCAACCAATACCAAAAGACTGAGATTATTCCCTGCATATTCTCAGATCACAATGCTTTGAAACTGGAGCTCAAGCACAAGGAAAAGTTCAGAAGGAACTCAAACACCTGGAAGCTAAAGACCACCTTGTTTAAGAATGCTTGGATCAACCAGGAGATCAAAGAAGAACTGAAACAATTCATGGAAACCAATGAGAATGAAGACACTTCGGTCCAAAACCTATGGGATACAGCAAAGGCGGTCCTAAGGGAGAAATACATAGCCATCCAAGCCTCCCTCAAAAAAATTGAAAAATCCAGAACACAGCAGCTGTCTCTACACCTTAAAGAACTGGAGAATCAACAACAAATCAAACCAACTCCACACATAAGAAGGGAAATAATCAAGATTAGAGCTGAGATCAATGAGGTAGAAACCAGAGATACAGTAGAACGTATCAATGAAACTAGAAGCTGGTTTTTTGAAAGAATCAATAAGATCAATAAACCATTGGCCACACTAATCCAAAAGAAAAGAGAGAAAGCCCAAATTCATAAAATTATGAATGAAAAGGGAGAGATCACAACTAACACCAAGGAAGTAGAAACAATCATCAGAAGTTATTATCAACAGTTAGATGCCAATAAGCTAAGCAACCTAGATGAAATGGATGCATTCCTGGAAAACTATAAACTCCCAAAATTGAACCAGGAAGAAATTGACAACCTGAATAGACCGATATCTAGTAACGAGATGGAAGCAGTGATCAAAAATCTCCCCAAAAACAAGAGCCCAGGACCTGATGGATTCCCTGGGGAATTCTACCAAACATTCAAAGAAGAAATAACACCTATTCTCCTGAAGCTGTTTCAAAAAATTGAAGCAGAAGGAAAACTTCCAGACTCTTTCTATGAAGCCAGCATTACCCTGATCCCCAAACCAGGCAAAGACCCTACCAAAAAGGAGAATTTCAGACCAATATCACTGGTGAATATGGATGCTAAGATTCTCAACAAGATCCTAGCAAACAGGATCCAAAAGCACATTAAAAAGATTATCCACCATGACCAGGTGGGATTCATTCCTGGGCTACAAGGATGGTTCAACATTCGCAAATCAATCAATGTGATAGAACAAATTAATAAGAGAAGAGAGAAGAACCACATGGTCCTCTCAATTGATGCAGAAAAAGCATTTGACAAAATCCAGCATCCGTTCCTGATTAAAACGCTTCAAAGTATAGGGATAGAGGGAACATTCCTGAACTTCATAAAATCTATGAAAGACCCACAGCAAATATCATCCTCAATGGGAAAAAGCTTGCAGCCTTCCCGTTGAGATCAGGAACACGACAAGGATGCCCACTCTCACAACTCTTGTTCAACATAGAATTAGAAGTCCTAGCAACAGCAATCAGACAACAAAGAGAAATAAAAGGTATCCAAATTGGCAATGAAGAAGTCAAACTCTCTCTCTTTGCAGATGACATGATTCTTTATATGGAAAACCCAAAAGACTCCACCCCCAAACTACTAGAATTCATACAGCAATTCAGTAACGTGTCAGGATACAAAGACAATGTACAGAAATCAGTGGCTTTCTTATACACTAACAATGAAAATACAGAAAGGGAAATTAGAGAATTGATTCTACCAAATATTAAAAGAAGAATTAGTACCATATTCTTCTGAAGAAATGGAAGGAAAATTTCCAAACTCATTCTATGAAACCAATATTACCTTGATCTGAAAACCAGACAAAGAGCTCACAAAAAAAGAGAATTACAGAACAATATATCTGATGAACATTGGTATAAAAATCCTCACCAAAATCCTAGCCAATAGGACCCAATGGTACTTTAAAAGGATTATTCACCACAACCAAGTGGGATTTCTTCCTGGGCAGCAAGGGTGGTTAAACATCCTCAAATCAATAAACATGATAAACTACATTAATAAAAGAAAGGACAAGAAAGATATGATCCTCTCAATAGATGCAGACAAAGCATTTGACAAAGTACAGCATACTTTCTTGATTAAAACTCTTCACAGTGTGGGGATAGAGGATATATATCTCAATATCTGGCTGGTATTAAAGAGGGCACATATTGCATGGAACACTGGGTGAGGTGCATAAACAATGAATTTTGAAACACTGAAAAAAATAAAATAAAAAATATTTGATAAAGTGTACAGATTTGAAATATGAAAAAAAGCTATCTATGAAAAGCCCACAGAAAATACCATTCTCAATGGGAATAAACTGGAAGCTTTTCCCCTAAGGTCAGGAACACGACAAGCATGTCCACTATTACCACTGTTGTTCATCATAGTACTAGAAATCCTAGTCCCAGCAACTAGATAACAGAAAGAAATAAAAAGCATCCAAATAGGCAAGGAAGAAGTCAAACTCTCACTCTTTTCAGATGACATAATATTCTATATGGAAAAACCAAAAAACTCCACACCAAAATTGCTATAATTCATACAGGAATCCAGCAAAGTGTCAAATATAAAGTCAATGCACAGAATTCAGTTGCTTTTCTGTACACTAACAATGAGACAGAAGAAAGAGAAATGAAGCAGTCAAACCCATTTACGAATGCACCAAAACTCGTAAGATACCCAGAAATAAACCTAATCAAAAAGGCAAAGCATCCGTACTTGAAAACTATAGAACACTCGTGAAAGAAATTGAGGAAGACACAAACAAGTGGAAAAATGTTCCATGCTCATGGATTGGAATAATAAATATTGTGAAAATGTCTGTTACCTACAGCAGTCTATACTTTCAATGCAATCCCTATCAAAATACTATCAACTTTTTTTTCACAGAGCTGGAACAATAATCCTAAAATTTTTATGGAACAAGAAAAGACCCCCAATAGCCAAACAAATGTTGAAAAGGAAACCAAAGCTGGTGGCATCACAATTCCTGACTTCAAGATCTATTACAGAGCTGTAATCATCAAGACAATATGGTACTTGCCCAAAAACAGACACATAGATAAATGGAATAAAATAGATAACTCAGAAATAGACTCTCAATTCTTTTTTTTTTTAAAAAAACATATTCTTTTTTTTTTAATTATTATTTGATAGAGAGAGAGATCACAAGTAGGCAGAGAGGCAGGCAGAGAGAGGAGGAAGCAGGCTCACTGCTGAGCAGAGAGCCCGATGCGGGGCTCGATCCCAGAACTCTGAGATCATGACCTGAGCCGAAGGCAGAGGCTTAACCCACTGAGCCACCCAGGTGCCCCTAGACTCTCAATTCTATGGTCAACTAATCTTCAACAAAACAGGAAAGACTGTCCAATGGGGAAAAAAACTGTCTCTTAGCTAATGGTGTTGGGAAAATTGGACATCCACATGCAGAATGAAACTGGACCATTTTCTTACACCATACACAAAAATAGACTCAAAATGGATAAAAAATCTAAATGTGAGACAGGAGTCCATCAAAATCCTAGAGGAAAACACAGGCACCAACCTCTTTAACCTCAGCCACAGCAACCTTTTGCTAGAGGCATCTCCAACAGCAAGGAAAATAAAAGAAAAAAATGAACTATTGGGACTTCATGAAGATAAAAAGCTTTTGCACAGCAAAGGAAATAATCAACAAAATAAAAGGCATCCTAAAGAATGGGAGAAGATATTCACAAATGACATGTCAGATAAAGGGCTAGTATCCAAGATCTATAAAGAACTTACCAAACTCAATACCCCAAAAAACAAAAAATCCAGTAAAGAAGTGGGCAGAAGACATGAAAAGACATTTCTCCAAAGAAAACACACAAATGGCCAATAGTCACATGAAAAAATGTTCGACATCACTGGACATCAGAGAAATACAAATCAAAACCTCAATGAGATATCACCTCACACCTGTCAGAATGGCTAAAATTACAACTCAGGAAACAATGGATGTTGGTAAGGATGCAGAGAAAAGAGAAGCCTCTTACACAATTGGTGGAAATGCGAATAGTGCAGCCCAGTCTGCAAAACTGTATGGAGGTTCCTCAAGAAGTTAAAAATAGAGCTACCTTATGACCCAACAATTGTAGTACTAGATATTTTTCCAAAGGATACAAAGATAGTGATTTGAAGGGGCACAAACACCTCAATGTTTATAGCAGCAAGGCCCACAATAGCTAACTATGGAAAGAACTAAGATCTGAGATGTCCATCGACAAATGAATAGATAAAGATGAAGTTTCATATATATATATGTATATAAAATATGCATATGTGGGGCGACTGGGTGGCTCAGTGGGTTAAACCGCTGCCTTCAGCTCAGGTCATGATCTCAGGGTCCTGGGATCGAGTCCTGCATCGGGCTCTCTGCTCAGCAGGGAGCCTGCTTCCCTTTCTCTCTCTCTCTGCCTGCCTCTCGGTCTACTTGTGATGTCTCTCTGTCAAATAAATAAATAAAATCTTTAAAAAATATATGCATATGTATATTACGTATATACATAATATTATGTATTATATAATATATATAATATATAATATATAATACTATATATAATGTATATACATAATATACATTATACAATGTACATTATACAATATAATATATTATACAATATACATTATGCAATATAATATATATTATATATATAATATATATAATGTATATTATGTATATACGTATATACATATGCATATTTTATATACACATATATATATATACACACACACACTGGAGTACTATTCAGCCATCAAATATTGAATCTTGCCATTTGCAACAATGTGGATGGAACTAGAGGGTATTATGCTAAGCAAAATAAGTCAGTCAGAGAAAGACAAATACTGTATGATTTCACTCACATGTGGAATTTAAAAAAACAAAACAGATGAACATAGTGGAAGGGAAAGAAAACTTAAATAAGATGAAAACAGAGGGAGGCAAATCATAAGAGACTCTTAACTCTAGGGAACACACTGAGGGTTGCTGGAGGGGAGGGGGTGGGGGATGGGGTAACTTGGTGATGGACATTAAGGAGGGTACTTGATGTAATGAGCACTGGGTATTATATAAGACTGATGAATCACTGAACTCTACCCCTAAAACTAGTAATACACTATATGTTAATTAACTGAATTTAAATTAAAAAATAGAAAAAAAACCCCTAAATATGCTATTTGACCTATACATTCCTGAGCATTTGTGCTGAGATGTGAAAACTCATTTTCACCCAGAACCTGCATGTAAATATCCAGAACATCTTTATTCATAATAGCCAAACAACAAAAACAGTCTGATAACTTTCAATGGAGTAATGGTCAAACTATGGTACATACACATACCATGGAATACTACTCAACAATAAAAAGACATGAACTATTGATGCATGCAACAATGACCTGGGTAAATCTTCAGAGAATAATGCTGATTGAAATAAGCCAATGCCCACAGTTTATGTACAGTTCAATTTATATAATATTCTTGAAATTACAATAATATAGAAATGGAGAACAGATGAGGTTAAAGAGGGATGGAGATAAGAGGAAAGTGGATGTGTCCATAAATGGGCAATATGAAGGATTCTTGAAATGATGGAAATGTTCTGTATCTTGACTGTATTCATGTCAATGTCCCAGTAGCAATATTATACTACCACAATTTATATTAAGTTATCATTAGCAGAACTGGCTAAATGGTACAAAGAATCTCTTTTTATTATTTGTGACTGCATGTGAGTCTACAATTATCTCAAAATTAAAAGTTTAATTTAAAAGGTTATCTGCAGTTTATTGCCAGCACTGGGTGTGAACCAGTTCTGTTTCCCTGCCTTTGGGGAGGCTACTACTCTACCTCCAGTTTCTTAACAAAAAATAACCTAATTAGTATTGGATTTGGGTGTCCAAAGACTATGATTTTAGTGCTGGGGAGTACTATCATTGATTTTCATTAGTCTAAGGTTTTTGGTTATTTTGAGGACCTTCAGTTGCTTATAGCATAGGGTAAAATGCAAAAAAAATAAAGGAGGAGGAGGAGGAGGAGGGGGAAGGGGGAGAGGAAGTGGGGAGGAGGAGGAGAAAGAACATGACTATGATATAAGTGATGTAGAGGTGATGCATTTTTCTGCCTTTCTGGGGGTTCACTGCCACCCACCGTATCATTCCATATATAAGTTTTCACAAGCTATGCCTTAACATTCTGCCTTGCTTCCCCAAAACACACAGACAGAAACAAGCCCTTTTCCTCCTTGCCCATGGAATAAAGTATAATCTTTTATGTTCTTATTATTTTCAGTGCTAAGACGTCACCCAGTCCTTATCCTCCATGTATGGCTTGTTATGGACTTTCTGGTCTGACCCCCAATCCTGTAGGACCCCACCTTCCTCTCTTCTTATACATCTGTGTATTTCCTTCTTTCTTTCCTTTCTCCCCACATTCAGAGGATTCATGTGTACAACCACGTGTGCGTGGATGCACATGCACATACACACACACACACACACACACACACACCTTTTCACAATTTGTTGATTTTAATTATCAATATTGGCATACACTGTATGTAGATGTAAGATTTGGCCTCTAAACCCGTGGGCATTTCTCGGGGGCCAGACCTCGGAGACTTCACAGATAGCTCTGAGATCTTTGTCCTCGTTCTGAAGTTACTGCCAGACAAGAATAGGGTAGGAGTCTTGGGGAGATGTTAAGGAGGTAGAAGAAGAGCTTGGGTATCGTCATATCACCCTGACACTGTCTCAGGACCTGAGTTGGAGGGCATCTTCCTCTTCTTACTTTTGATCCTTGGGATTGGTTGTTCCATAACTTTGACAGGAATGTTTCATTTCCTGGTCACCTTTGCCTTGTCAAAATTTCCCAGTGGTCTATCCAGGACACATGGCCTGTCCATATATACCTCCTTCTAGGACAATGAGGAGCCATACTTAGGCTTTGATTGGTCAGCAAGGTTATCCTCTAGCCAATAGTAGCCCTGGGGAAGGGCCTTAGACATTGCCAAGAACCATCCTGACCTTTCCTTGGGTTGGGGGTGGTGCTGAGGAGGCCAAGATGCAGCTTAGACATAACAAAGCACCATCCTGTGGTGGGGTTGGAGGGATGAATTTGAGGAGGCCTAGATGCATTGGTTGAAGAAAAGGCACATTTCTTTACTATCCATAAAGAACCAGCAGCAACCGACTATCTCATGTTCAGTTCTGGTGGGTCACATAGCAGGGAGAGTGTTTCCAACAAACCTTTCCTCAAGACCACCCATTTTAGTGGTTCATTGCATTCTCTCCCACCCTTCATTTACCATTAAGTACTTTTTGTACGTTTTACCTAAAATCCGTCCAAAGTAATGTGGATGTATTTAAGTTTCTGTGGAGATGTAACATTCCACTTCCCTCCGAAAATTTCTCTTATGTACCCCTCTATGAAAACCACTCATTTATTGGGTACTACCAGAAAAATTTTCTATTTCACACCCTTTTCTCAGTGTCTATGTAGCTTTCCTTAGATTTCTGTTTTCAAGGTTGAAATAACTGCCTTCAGTCTGTCTTCAGTGAATAGACTTGTTCAACTGGGTATCTTAGTCTTGTTTCAAATCTGAGAGAGTTGTGTTCATCTCAGTAGGAATGCTACCCAGACTTGGGTTTTAACAGCATAGAAAGAATCAAGCAGGTATTTACAGGACAAAAGTCTGGCTTGATGTTTGCATGTGAGAAACTATACTCCACCACCACCCCCCCCAATCTTCCCAGGGAATACAGGGACTTAAAGCCTCAGTGTGAGGCAAACAGACTCAGCGGGGTACAGGGTGAGGGTACCCAACCCTGCCTGCTAGAGTCCAGGGGAGGAGGCCAGGCAGCACCCGGGGAACCCGCCACCCACTCCCAGCCCATGATCCCTCCCCTCCCCCACGAATCCCACTTGGGACCCATCACCGCCGGAGGTGCTGTCAGCCCTAGGGGACCCCTTCCTCTGGGGTCCGGATGTGACGAGCGCCGACTTCCGCCTCCGCGGCCTGAGAGAGGCGAGGCCCTGCGTGTGGGAAGCCGGATTCAGGTTGGCGGAGGGAAGGAGCCCAGGCCCGGCAGCCAGGCGTGCAGGTAGAGCCTGCCCTGAGGGTGCCCCGAGCGGGGGACGTGGGGGGACTCCCGGGATCCAGGGGGCCCCTGGCACCGCCACCGGGCTGAGCCCTTCCCGCCGGGGCCAGGGCAGGGGACACGGGTCCCCAGAGGGACGGGCCCAGGCCCTTCCTGGAGTGGGTGTCGGCACCTGAGGTAGATCGTGGGGCTCAGTCTTCCCCGAGCTGGTGCAGCCCCTCGGGCCCTGCTGCGGACCAGCCCTGGGGTCCCTGGGGAGGGTGGCCACAGGGGGCGATGGCTGAAAGGTGCCTCGGGGGTCCGAGGGGGCTGAGGACCTTGGTCGGAGGGCAAGGATGCCGGGTCAGGAAGGCTGCGGCCCAGAGAGGCCCAGGGAGTCCAGGGGGGACGGGGTCGGGCCCAAGTGGCGGCAGAATCGAGGGAGTTCGGAGCCCAGGACACAGGGGTCGAAACTGAGGTCGGGCCCCAGGATCAGTCCGGGCAGACCCCAGGCGGGATGAGGACATGAGGCCAGCGTGTCGGGACTGGCGCGTCCAGGTCTCAGAGACACTGGGGGCCTTGGCAGAAGGAGCGGGGCCTCCCTCAGTGGGGTAGAGCGGCGGGCACAGGTCCTGCTTTGTTTCATGGTGAGGATGTAGGAGGATTGAGGGACCCTGGACCGCAGCCCAGAGTCAGTCAGGGAAGATCCGCGGTGGGGGATGGAAGCACATGGCAAGTCCGGACTTCCGCATCCGGGTCTCTGAGTGAGGAAGGGCCTGGTGTAAGGAGCCGATCTGAGGTCGTCAGCGGGAGGGCTCAGGCGTGAATGGGATTCAAGGTATGAACCCTGAGGGAGGCCAGAGGGGACCGCACCAACATCGGCTCCCAAGGCCATTCTGGGAAGTCCCCCGGGCGGGATGGGGACAAGTGGTCCGGTGGCCTGAGTGGGGCATCTGGGCCTCCGGAGAGACTGGGAGCCTTGGTGGGGGGAGAAGGGCCTCCCTCAGGCGGGCAGAGGGGCGGGCGCAGGTCGTGCTGGGGTTCATGGTGAGCATGCAGAAGGAGGACTGAGGGATCCAGGACCCCAGCCCAGAGTCAGTCAGGGAAGGTCCGCGGTGGGGGGATGGGAGCACGTGGCGAGTCCAGACTTCCGCATCCGGGTCTCTGAGTGAGGAAGGGCCTGGTGTAAGGAGCCCATCTCAGGTCGTCAGAGGGGAGGGCTCAGGCACGAATGGGATTCAAGGTATGAACCCTGAGGCAGGACAGAGGGGACCTCACAGAATTCGGTCCAAAGGGTCAGTTTAGAAAGGCATCTGGCGGGATGAGGTCTCGTATCCCCTAGGGTGGGACTGGCGCATCCAGGTTTCTCTAGTGACTGGGGACCTTGGCAAAAGGAACAGGGCCTCCGTCGGCGGGGAGAGGGGATGGCACAGGTCCTGCTGGGCTTCATGGTGAGCATGCAGAGGGAGGACTGAGGGACCCTGGACACCAGCTCAGAGTCAGTCAGGAAAGATCCGTGGTGGGGGATGGGAGCACGTGGCGAGTCCGGACTTCCGCATCCGGGTCTCTGAGTGACGAAGGGCCTGGTGTAAGGAGCCGATCTCAGGTCGTCCGAGGGGAGGGCTCAGGCACGAATGGGATTCAAGGTATGAACCCTGAGGCAGGACAGAGGGACCTCACTGATGTCAGGTCCCAAGGCCAGTCGGGGAAGTTCTCCAGGCGGGATGGGGACACGAGGCCAGCGTGTCGGGACTGGCGAGTCCGGGTCTCAGAGACACTGGGGGCCTTGGCAGAAGGAGCGGGGCCTCCCTCAGTGGGGTAGAGGGGCGGGCACAGGTCCTGCTTTGTTTCATGGTGAGGATGTAGGAGGATTGAGGGACCCTGGACCCCAGCCCAGAGTCAGTCAGGAAAGATCCGTGGTGGGGGATGGGAGCCCGTGGCGAGTCCGGACTTCCGCATCCGGGTCTCTGAGTGACGGAGGGCCTGGTGTAAGGCACAGATCTCAGGTCCTCAGAGGGCAGGGCTCAGGCGCGAATGGGAGTCACGGCATGAACCCTGAGGGAGGCCAGAGGGGACCTCACAGCATTCGGTTCCCAGGGTCAGTTTAGAAAGGCATTTGGGCGGGATGGGGGTCTCGTATCCCCTAGGGTGGGACTCGCGCATCAGGGTTTCTCTAGTGACTGGGGACCTTGGCCGAAGGAAAAGGGCCTCCCTCGGGTGGGCAAAGACGTGGGGGCAGGTGCTGCTGGGCTTCACGGTGAGGATGCAGAGGGAGGACTGAGGGAGCCTGGAGTCTAGCCCAGAGTCGGGGAATTTCCGAGAGGGGGATGGGAGCCCGTGGCGAGTCCGGACTTCCGCATCCAGCTCTCAGAGACACTGGGGACCTTGGCAGAAGGCGCGGTTGCTCAGAGGGGCAGGGGGCAGCCCAGGTCCTGCTGGGCTTCACGGTGAGGATGCAGAGGGAGGTCTGAGGGAGCCTGGACCCCAAACCAGAGTCAGCCCCTAGAAGTCTGAGTGTAGGACACGGATTCCTCATTTGTGTTCGTATGTGCATGTGTGTGTGTGTGTGTGTGTGTGTGTGTCCCTCACTCGCCCACCTGGGTCTCCCAGAGGCTGGATGCCCCGTTGTCTGTGAGCCGATCCACAGGCAGTACAGCAGACAAAGGCATAGGCACCAGGGAGCCCCGTTGGAAAGGGGAAGAAGGCCCGAGAGACCTGGACGCCTCATCTCAGCCCCCGCGGTCAGCCCTGGGAAATCTTGGGCTTCGCCGCTGCACATCGTGGTCACAGACTTGAGCCAGTGGGCTGAGGGGAGCGATAGCCTTGGTGTGGGAGCACCGGCCCCGGGACAGCAGACAGGAGAGGCCCGGGACCCGCTAGGGCTCGAGGCGAGAGGACCTGAGGGAGTCCCCAGGGAGCCCGCTGGACCGCGCCTTGGTTCAGCCACGGGAGGCTCCTGGGGTGGGCGATCCCACGCCGTGCATGGCCACTTCAGCCTCAGGGCCTCTGAGGACCGGTGGTCACAAGGATGGAGCAGCCGCTCAAGAATGCGTAAGGGGGGAGATGGGCCGTGTGTTGCTGGGGGGAAAGGCGAGGACTGCAAGGAGGACTGCAGGATTGGGGACAGAGACCAGATTTGGTCCCAGGAGGCCCCAGGGACAGATGACCGCATAGGGCGAGCCCTGCATTCCCACCAAGTCTCCCAGACCCGGGGGTCTGGGTGGGAGCGTCAGGCTTCAAGATCTCCCGGGCGGACGGCGGGCCTGCTGTGTTGGAAGGTGAGGACCAGAGGGAGGACTGAGGCATCCTGGTCCCCAGCACGTTCAATTCGGAGAGGAGGCCCCAGTGTAGGAGGAGCACATGCCTGTCCTGATGTCCACATCCGGGTGTGAGAGACTGCGGGCTGTGGTGAGAAGGAACAGGGCCTGGGGTGTGGTGGGCTTGTGTGCGTGAGGGTGTGAGTGTGGAGCACGGGGTGGGGAGGAGGGTCACAGGTCCTTCTGGGAGTGAGGATGAGGACCCTGGGGGAGGACTGGCCGGACCCGGTCCTCCCCTCTCAGCAAAGAAGCCAGTGCCCCGGAGTCCGGCCTTGCCCTGTTGGCAGCCCAGGGAGGATCGGTCAGCGGTGGCCCAAAGTGGCAGGCATGCTCACTTGTCTCATGGGCTGGAAGGTGGGGAGACCTCGGGGAGTGAGGTCTCGGGCTGAGGGGCACCTGGCCTCTATCTCAGGTTGGGGGCTGGGTGGAAGGGCCGGCCCTGGCAGGAAGGAGGATTAGCCTCCCGGGAGCCTGAGGGCATCCCCATCCCAGGACAGAGGGGTCGGTCCCCACCGCCAGCCCTTTGGGATCTTGCTGGAAGCGGACGGTGGGGGATGGACCCTCGGACATGGGCGTGGTGGCTCCTCACCCTCCTCTGGGAGCTCTCAGGGAGGCGAGGGCCATGCTGGGAGAGGTCGGTCGGAGTCGGGTCATCCGAGGAAGCCCACCTGGCAGACACACAGGAGGCCCTGGTCCTGGCAAGAGTCAATGTGGGGACCCCCGAGGCAGGAGCGAGGGCTCCCAACCCACCCCTTGGGACAAGGAGGGGATGGCCCAGAAATCTGGCCAGCTCTCCCTGACCGCCCTGAGAACCCTGGCCGGGTCTGCCAGGCGCAGCCCCTCTTGGTCCCCAGATCCCTGGGCTCTGGGAGGGGAGGGCCTGTGCCTGAGGGTCTGGACTTTGGTCAGTGGAGGAGGCACGGGTGGAGGTGGGAAATGAGGAGATGCCTCCCACAACTGGATCCCCAGGGCCCAGGCCTGCCCTCACACTTCTGTCAGCCATGGGGACACGGGGGTCGGTGGGGAGACGGGGCATCGGTGGGCAGACTGATTTCTCCTCGCTTTTCCTCCTGGCTTCTCCATGAGATGAGGCCTCGACACCAGGAAGGTGGCCTCCAGTCAGCACAGGGAGTTTTCCCAGGCAGTCCGAGGGGTCAAGGTATAGACAGCGGGTCGCACCCATCCAGTATAGACGGAACCCGACGTTCGGCCATCCCTGGAGATCCGTGACGAGCCCTGTAGACCTATGGCAGGCCGGTCCAGATGTGGACCCCCTCGCTTTCCTTCCCGGAGGCTCAGGGCTGCGTGGTCTTGCTGGGACCCTTTGGCCTCTGGGCCAAGCGGGGTGGGGCTTAGGTCCTGGCAGGGGAAAGAAGTCCCCCGAGAGGCCAAGGAGGGGACCGCCCAGCCTGGACGGGTGGCCCACTCAGGGAGTCCAACCCAGCCCTCCTGTGTGCCCTGGGCCCCGGGGCTGTGCTGTAAGTCTGCACCGTCAGGTGCCTCCTCCTTTGATCCCCCAGGGTCGTCGAGAAGGGGCTGTTGAGCCCTCGGTGTGAGGCAGGAGTCCCTGGGATCACGGTGCAGGTGAGTGCCAGTGGTCAAGGTGAGGTACTTGCTCTGAGCCTGGAGCCAGGGGCTCGCCCATCCCAACCCAGAGGGGAACCCTGGGCACCCATGGGCGACGCAGCCCACTGTCGGCTCTGGGACGTCCGGGCCTCTGCTGGCTGGGCTGCACCCTGAGGAGCCGCGCACATGTGTGTTCAGGTTCAGCCCGACACCAACGCCATGCCCCTGGGTCAGAGGAGTGAGCTGAGGAAGCTGGAGGAAGACCCTGGACCAGGACCAGGCCAGGGCCTGGAGGAGGCACAGCAGTGCGGGGCTGGAGGGGTGGAGGCCCTACCTCCCTCCTCCGCCTCTGCCTCCTCCCAGTCCACCGTCCCGTCCCTCTCCTGCTCTGCCCTGTCTCTGGGCCCCCCGGAGGAGGGGTCTGCTGCGGGGACCCCGAGTCCTCCCCAGAGCCCTCAGAGGGCCTGCCCCTCGCCCGCGGCCATGGCAGCCACTGTCTGGAGCCTGCCCGACCAGGGCTCCAGCAGCTCAGATGAGGAGGGGTCCAGCACCTGGGAGGAGTCCGAAGAAGCCGAGCCTCGGCTCTCAGACGTGCTCCAGGAGAAGACAGCTGACCTGGTGGGGTTCCTGCTCCTCAAGTATCTCACCAAGGAGCCGACCAGCCAGGCGGAGATGCTGGCGATCGTCGGCGAGGATGAGCAGGACGCCTTCCCCGGGATCCTGGGCCAGGCGTCCAAGTGCATGCAGCTGGTGTTCGGCGTGGAGGTGAAGGAAGTGGACCCCAGCGAGCACTCCTACGTCCTGGTCCCCGTCCTGGGCCTCACCTGCGACGCGATGCTGAGCATTGAGCAGGGCGCGCCCAAGACCGGCTTCCTGGTGGTGCTCCTGGGGGCGATCCTCCTGGAGGGCGACCGTGCCCTCGAGGAGGTGGTGTGGGAAGCGCTGGGGGTCATGGGGGTGTATGCCGGCGAGGAGCACATCATCTATGGGGAGCCCCGGGAGCTCCTGACCAATGTCTGGGTGCAGGAAGGGTACCTGGAGTACCGGCAGGTGCCCGGCAGTGACCCTGCCCGCTACGAGTTCCTGTGGGGTCCCAGGGCCCACGCGGAAACCAGCAGGTTGCAGGTGCTGGAGTATTTGCTGCGAGTCTATCCCGGGCTGCCGGTTCCCTCCCTGGCCCCCTCTGAAGAGGCTGTGAGCCATGAGGAAGAGGGGGCCTGAGGCCCAGGGGCGGCTGTGGTGCGGTCCCGGCTCCGGCGGGGTCGGCAGCTTGTCCTGCGGGGCGCTGGGCACGGAGTGAGGCCGTTTCTTGGTTCTTCCCTGTGTGTGTGTGAAGAGAGAGCCCTGGGATTTCTCAGCAGTGCAGGGCCAGGGAGGGTTGGGGGGAAATGCAGGGCAAAGAGCCTCCTTTGGGGGGTGCGGGGGGCGGTTCCCTGCGATGCCTCCCAAGTTCAGAGCTTGGTGTCCCTGGCGAAGCTCTCCAGGGGGCTTCCTTGTTATAGGAGGCTTCGTTGGCTTCAGCGGCTGAGTGTGTGAGTGACATCCCCCAACACAGCGTTTGTCCTGACCCAGTTCAAGAGTTACGAGTTTTGTCATGTCCCGGGGCCGTCTGGGGGGCTCCGTTGGTTAAGCATCTGCCTTTAGCTCAGGCCAGGATCTCAGGATCTTGCGATCTCACCCCACATCGGGCTCCCTGCTCAGTGGGGCCTGTTTCTCCCTCTCCCTCTCTGTGTGCTGTTTCTCGAATAAATAAATAAAATGCCTTGAAGCACAAAGGATTTTTGCCATGTCCTAGAGACCAGCCTAGACACTTTGCCTCCTTTTTTGGGTTCTGGGCCAGAATCACAGGGCTGGGCCTCGGGATGGGTTGGGAAGGCGAAAGAAGGGAAGGGGAAGGGGAAGGGGGTCAGGAATGGGGGAAGAGAAGCGCGTGGGTTCTGGCCTCTCTGACGCCCCGCCGGCGGTCATGGTGTAAATGCCAGAGGCACACACGCACACGGGGCTCCTGCCCTGGCTTGGTTCTTCAAGAAAGGAGGAGAAGCGTCCTCTCGGCACAGAGGGAGCTCTGCTCACTGGCTCCTCGATCCCTAGACATGGGCTGAGTTCTACTGTCTGGAAGGCCCTGCGGGTGAGCGCGGAGGACGCTAGAAGCAGGACGCGTCCCAGCCATAGGGGACCGTGTGTGGCAGTCCCGGTCCTGGCACGAAGGTGGGCAGGCGGGCCCTGGAGCTGCAGATGAAGCGGAAGCAGAGTGAGGGGGTGTTGCTCCCGAGGCGAGCACTGCCCTGGAAATGCCCCTGACCCAGCCCGGGTGGCAGGGCTGTGTCCTGAGGGGCCCCATGATCGCTTCTGTGCTGCTGGTCACGGGGAAGCCGGGTGGTGACAGTGGCCCTCTTTGGGGATCGGGTGCTTTGGGGGCGGGAGAGATGTCTTAAATGGATAAATGCTGGGAGCAGTTTGCATTGGGCTGTGGGGAAGGCCGAGTGAGTGTCCTGTGGCCTGAAGGGACAGCGTGCCGGGCCCTGTCACAGGGTATCTGAACGCGGTGAAGGTTCAGTGGCTTTATTCCTACCGTCTCCACGAACGTCCTGTGGACGACAGCGGGGAATGCGCACGTCCCGGACAGCCCTGTTCCCCCTGGACTGGGGGAGCCCTCGCTGCCTCCTCGGCCAGGAGAAAGGATCGGGGCTCCCCGGAGCTGTCCACGGCCAGTCCTGAAGAGTGGCTGGGTGTTCGTGGGAAGGAAGGAAGGAAGCTCAGAGGTCTGCATGGGAGAGAAGCTGAAAAGAGGCATCGAGGTGGTCTCTGCCTGTTCCTGGGGACCGTTGGGTTCCTTGCACGGAGCTGGTCTGGACCCCCTGCCCCACCCTCACCCATTTGGGCACCATCTGTCCTCCCGGAGGTGCACAGGCAGAGAGCACGGCGTGCTTCGCTTCTCTGACGTTCCACTCGAACCCCGCGTCTGTGATCTGTCAGGGCAACGGAACATTTAGAGAGGGGGAGAGTGGGGGGGCGGTCACAATAGCACCGGACAGCTGTCCCAAGCACTGCAGACCCTCAGACGCCAGCGTGCACGTGTTCCGGCCTCTTCCAAAGCGGGACAGGAGCAGAGACTCACGGGTTAGAGAGGATTCGGACCGTGCATCCGAGGAAAGCGAACATTCTCAGCCCACTGAGATCTTGGAGGTTATGGCCCTGGGAAGTGCCGAAAGGGGCTCGGGAGTGAGTAGGGCGATGGGCCCCGCTGAGATGTGGTAGCCACGTACGTGCGTGTGCCAACTCGTGAACATTCGATGCGATCCCGCACTTGAAGCCCCTGCCCCTTGGTCTTTGGGCACATCCAAAGGCGGAGACTTTCAAGGCAAGTTTGACTTTCTCAGGAACCGCTCCCAGAAATGAGGGGGTTTTGCCTCGGAAAAGTAGAAATGCCGCTTTGGGCTGAGAACGTAGTCCGCAAGAGTGAATCAGAGCGATGCCCAGTGCTGGGGCCCCTCTTGTGCTCCTTCTGCCCCCAGGCTAAGGGGGAAACAGCGTGGCCAGTCCTCTTGCGCTTAGGAAGGCTCCCGTGGCAGAATCCTGTTTGTCACAGGCATTCCTATCGAAGGCGCCCCAGGGACCCTGGATCCGTTCTTTGCCCTGACAGCACAGAACAGAGAGCGCGCTGCGTCCTCAGCCAGACACTGGTGTCGGACCCACGGACCCTCATGCGTGTGTGTCATGCCCGACGCGTGGGCCTTACTGCTCTGTGCAGGGCGGGCGGCCTTCCCCACAGGAGCCCCCGCTCGGGAAACGGGCTGTAGGGATGCTTCCTGCCCCCTGCACCGCCAGGTCCCTGAGCTACCCCGTCGGTCCCCTCGGGGCCGTCATGAGTCTTTTGGGAGCCGGGCAGCCAGCTGCATGTGGGCCTTGTGGGAACCAGGGCGGGGGTCCTCCTCCTGGGGCCCGGCCCGCAGCCCCCATGCCTCGTGCACCGCCCGGCCTGTCCTGACCCTGGCCTCGGTCTGCAATGTCTGGGGTCTCGTCCTCCTGTCTCCCCGCTGCCAAGCCCTCACTCCCCAGTCCTCTCACACTCATCCTCCCTCGGGAGGCCCCAGCCACGAATCCCGCTCAGCGTGCCCGTGCGTCCGCTAGAGCTGACTCAACACCCTGGTGGCGAGTGCGCCCGGGGCCCGCGGATGACCGTCATCGCCCCGCGACTGGGTGAGACCGTGTACAATGCTGTGTTACTTTCGGAGATCTCCTGTGTAACCCCAACTGCTTCATGAAGCTGGTGGCCTTGTGCAGGTGACTCTGACGCTTTGCTTCCTGAGGCTGAGCCAGAGAGGGCGTGTGTTCCTGTCAGCCACCCCCAGAGCCTGCTGGGACCCTGGTGTCTGTAGTCGGGCCGTTGTAGCAGAGGAGAGACTTAGCAGGGGATGGCGTGGCCACCTGGATGCCCCCCCCCCATTCACCCCAGATACCCCCAGTCTCAAAAGCAGCCATGGAGGACGGGGTTCGGGTTCCCATGCGGAAGGCTGTACAGAGGCTTGGCCGCCCCAGGAGAGGTGGAAGGAGGAGCACCCCCACCGCATCCCGTCTGGACTGCCCTGGGCTGAGCAGGGGAGGTCAGGGGAGCCCAGAGGAGGCTGAGGTGAGCTGGAGCCTCTTTGAGCTCGTGAACTGGGTGCTCTTGGCCCAAGTCCCAGGACTGGAGCCCGTGGGGCTCTCCAGGATGGAAGCGGGGGTTCCTCTGCCGACAGGACCTTCCCATGTTCCTTTGTGGGGAACTGATGGGCCCAGCTCTAAGGGTGTAACAGTGTAGCAGCTAGGACGTGCCCCAGGCCGTCAACCCATTTCCTTGGCGTCATTCCTAGAATGCAGTTTTTTAGCCATAGCCTGCTACGTGGGCACATGCCACCCAGGCCCTCAGCTACCCTAACCGGGGCAAGGCAAATCAGACAGGAGCTCCCCAGCCCGAGGACTCTCAGTCATTGTGTTTCTGCTCTGAGGAGCTGATGTTTTCCTCCAAGTGTAGCTAAACTTGCTCTGTGTTCTAGTCTTCTTTGCAAGGAGTTGAGTTCCTCCTGACTCTTGCCAGACCTTCCCTGTGGCAGACACCACTGCAGATGTCTTAAAGCCCTTCTTGGGCAAATCGTGTTTGCAGGCCTACATCTGGCATCATTGGGAGCCTCCTGCTCTAATCCAGGGAAGACATGTGTGAGGCCGGGTTCAGGCAATGGTACAGGGCTTGAGAAAAGGAGTGGATTCTGGAGATGTTTATGAGACGGAAGAATCCAGACTTGTGTGTGATATGGGCTTGGGAGTTAAAGCAGACGAAAGAAGTAAAAAATATTCAGGAAGTTTTTTTTTTTTTTTTTTTTTTTTTCACACTGGTGTGTGCTTGTGTTTACTTTTCTTTTTTCTTTTTTTTTTAACCTACACATTATGTTGTGTTCAGTTTCTTTTTGTCCTTTTTATTTTAAGTTTTTCAATAAACTATTTATTTTAAACTATTTTATTTTAGATTTGTGAACAATTTGCAATGATAGTACAGAGTTTGTATATGTGAAGATACTAAAACCTGGGCTAAGGAAGGAAGGTGACAATGAGAATCAAACAGGATTTGGGTACTGTCTGTGGGCTTTAATAACCTAGAGTTCTTCTGCCTGAGCCCCAGAGTTCTTTGAGAACTGACTGCCCAGGCGCTGGCATTTTTTCCAGACTTAGCACTTCCCCAAATTACAGCAGCCTTTCCCTGGTATTCCCCTATGTGCTCTTTTGCCTAACTCTTGAACCTGGCCTGCTAGTGTGCTCATCGCCGATCCCCATGGAACAGCTAGGGAGCACCTTCTCTCCCCCAACATAGAACCTTACTCTCTGTTGTAGTCTCCTGGCCACTAAATGCATTTCCTGCTGGGATTACAGAATCATTTGAAAATTAGATGCCATCCTGTATTTGAAAGTATTGGTCACACAGGAGGTGCTTGAAAAGCCCAAAGAATTCCAAGGCAAATCCGACCTCAGAAACTCCTTCCACCAATGAAGTCAGTCGTCATAACAAATTATAATAGTTGCATTTGGTTAAGCACCTACTGTGTGACAATACATGGGAGAAACTTAAATATTCATCCATAGTGTGTCTTGCTTTCCCTCCAGAACACAGGGGACACTACCTTG
This sequence comes from Lutra lutra, assembly GCF_902655055.1. Classification (NCBI taxonomy): domain Eukaryota; kingdom Metazoa; phylum Chordata; class Mammalia; order Carnivora; family Mustelidae; genus Lutra; species Lutra lutra. The sequence continues at coordinate 3,302,468 of NC_062296.1, read as the reverse complement.
CCAGTCTGCTTGTAGTTAGGGAGGGTTGTGTGATGACCCTTTGCCATGGAGATGTGAGCAGAAGCACTGTTTCTCACATCCAGGCATTTGAGAGACAGTCTTGTCAGTTCCATGCTGTCTCCCTTGATTCACCAGCAAATTGGTGACCCCACGTTGAGATGGGGAGCCACAAGATGAAAACAACCTGGACCCAGGGTCTAGGAAAAGAAGAGGACCGCTACCAAACTGTATCAGAATTTATGTGCACAAAAATTCACTTCTGGGGGCGGCTGGGTGGCTCAGTGGGTTAAGTCTCTGCCTTCGGCTCAGGTCACAATCCCAGGGTCCTGGGATGGAGCCCTGCATCGGGCTCTCGGTTCAGCAGGGAGCCTGCTTCCCCCTCTCTCTCTGCCTGACTCTATGCCTACTTGTGATCTCTCTCTCTGTCAAATAAATAAATTTTAAAAAGCTTTAAAAAATATTCACTTCTGTTGTGTTAGCCCTTCAAACGTCAGGATTTGTTGCATCAGTTAGCAGTCACTTTCACATGGCTGCTTTTTTGTTGTTAGGCTTATCTAGAAATCTTACTTACGAAGGTAGTAGTACATATCTTCCTATTGCAAAATGGGGTTGAGCCTCGCATTGAGCTCTCTGCTCGGCAGGGAGCCTGCCTCCTCCTCTCTCTCTGCCTACTTGTGATCTCTGTCAAATAAATAAACAAAATTTAAATTCCAGTAGCGTTAACATACAGTGTTGTATTAGTTTCAGGTGTACAGTATAGTAATTCAACACTTAGATAACATTAGTTTCTTTCTTCGTTTTTAAGATTTTTATTTATTTATTTGACAGAGATCACAAGAAGTAGGCAGAGAGGCAGGCAGAGAGAGAGGAAGGAAAGCAGACTCCCTGCTGAGCAGAAAACCCGATGCAAGGCTCGATCCCAGGACCCTGGGATTATGACCTGAGCCAAAGGCAGATGTTTAACCTACTGAGCCACCCAGGCACCCCAGGAAATAACTTTTTCTAAACGCTGACACAATTTTATCTGTTTAAAATATCTTTATATTGAAATAAACTGATATGTCTTGATTTTGGAAAAAATAAAATAAATAAAAATAATAAAAATTAAAATTAAAAATTAACTCTTCTAGTTCCTTTTCCCTTTGATAAACTTTTTGAATCAGCTTTCCTTTATCTATAAAAACTTCTGGGATTTTGATTGGCATTTCTTTGACTTTATAAATCATTTTGGTGAGAATTGACCACTTCACTATGTTGAATGTTTTAGTTCATGTTTTCTCCATTTTTTCAGTTCTTTGACTCTGCCATTAGCATTTTGTAGTTTTCAATATATATATATATATTTCATTTTTTAAGCTATTGAAATGGTATTTAGAAAATTTGTGTTCCAATATTTATTATATGGGAATATGATTTATGTTTGTGTGTTGACCTTCTATCCTAATATTTTACACTTGTTAGTTCTAGGAGTTTTTAATAGTTTCCTTGAAAATTTTTTTTATTGTGTTATGTTCGTCACATAGAGTACATCATTAATTATTGATGTAGTGTTCCAAGATTCATTGTTTACATATAACACCCAGTGCTCCATGCAATATGTGCATAGACAATTGTGTCTTCTGAGAATAAGGACACTGTTGTTCATTCTACATTGTATACCTCTTTTTATGTTTCTTGCTTTATTCCAAAGGTAAGAATTCTACACAATCTTGAATAAGAACAGTGAGAGTAGACATCCTTGCCTTTTTCGTGATCCCAAGAGAAAGACATCCAGTCTTTCACTAAAAAGTTTGATATTAGCTGTAGGTTTTTTGTAGACATCCTTTACGAAGTTGAGTAAGCTCTTTTTTATTTTTTGTTTTCTGAGTATTTTTATTATAAGTGAATATTGTGTGTTATTTTGAAATGTCTTTTTTGCTTTAATTGAGGTGATTATAAAATTATTTAGTCTGTTAGTATGGTTTATCACACTGATTAATTATGATACTGAGCCAGCCTTGCATTTCCCAGATAAATCCCATTTAATTGTGCTGTATTATTATTCTTATATATTGCTGGACTCCATTTGGTATTATTTTGTTGGGGCTCATTGCATCTAGTTCATGAGGAGTATTGATCTGTACTTTTCCTCTTCTTAGGCTATTTTATCTTGGTCTTAATATAAAGGTAATGCTGACCCTATAAAATCAATCACAAAAATCTTCTCCTATTCTATCTTCTGGAAGAGATTTTATAGAATTGGTGTTAACTCTTCAAAACTTTGGGAGAGGGGCACCTAGGTGGCTCAGTGGGTTAAGCCTCTGCCTTTGGTTCAGGTCATGATCTCAGGGACTTGGGATCAAGGCCCACATAGGGCTTTCTGATCAGTAGGGAGCCTGCTTCTCCCTCTTTCTCTCTGCCTGCTTCTCTGCCTACTTGTGATGTCTCCCTCTGTCAAATAAATACATAGAATCTTAAAAAAAAAAAAGTTGGGAGAAATTGCCAGAGTAACCATCTGGATCTAGGGATTTCATTTTCAGAATGTTTTAAAGTATTCTATCAATTTATGTAATAATATATAGTATTATTCAGGGTATCCATTTTACCTAAGATGAGCTTTGTTGTTTCCTGATTTTTAAGGAATTGTTCAGTTTAACCTAAGTTTTTGAATTAGTTTGCCTAAATTTTTCTTAGTATTTTTCTATCCTTCCAATGGCTGCAGGGTTTGTAGTGGTATCCCTTGTTTCATTCCTGATAATAACTGTTTATGTCTTCTTTCTCTTTTGTTTTGTCTATGTAGAGTTTAAGGAATTTTCTAGATCTTTCCAAAGAAACAGCTTTTGGTTTCCTTTATTCATTTTTTAAATGTCATCAATTTCTTATCTTTTATTTCCTTTCTTCTGCTTGCTTTGTTTTTTTTTTCTTTTTTTCACAGCTAAGGTAGAAGCTTAGATTATTGAATTGAGATCTTTCTTCTTTCTTTATCTAAGCATTAGATGCTGTAATGTCCCCTCTAAATACTCCTTTAGCTGCATTCCACAAGTTAAGATATACTGCACTTATTTAATTCACTTCAATACATTTTTATTTTCTTAAGACTTTCTCTTCGACCCATTGATTAAGAATGTGTTGCTTAATTTCCAAGTGTTATGGTATTTTTCCCACTGTATTTGTTACTGATTTCTAATTTGATTCCATTATGTTCAGATAATAGAGTCTTCACGGCTTCAGGTTTTGAAAATTTGTTGATGCTTGTTTTAGTACCAAGAATATTGTCTGTTTTAGTGAATATTCCATATGTGCCTGGAAAATATGTATTTTGTTGGTAATGGGTAAAGTGATATTTGTTCCATATGTACTTGATTCCTGCATGAGTAGCTGGAGTTGAACTGAGGACTTGATACACCATCTGATGGAATTCCTTTCTCGCATTCCCTCTTCTCAGAGATCTCCACCTTACTCTTGCCCCTAAGGGGCTCCCTTTCGGTTTTCTAGCTAGAAAGTGGGTCTGTAGTCTAGCCACTCTACTGTACACTTCCTTTGAATGGTTTTTCTTCAATGGCTACATTGTGGGAAAATAAAAAATAGCAAAAGGGAGTCTTCTCACATCACACTTTTTAGATCAACATTCTTGTTAGAGAGATGAATTCCCTGAGAGTTTTAGGTGCCTACACAGCTTTTGCTGATGCTTCCACCACAAGATAATAGCTAATTAATACTCTAGTTTTACTTATTTTTGAGTTTTATATAAGTGGAATCATATAGTATATAGTCTTTTATGTCTGGCTTCTTTAATGCAGTGTTATGCTTGTGAGATTCATCCATGTTGTTGATATAACATTACTTTATTCATTCCCATTGCTGTTTAGTTTTCTATTGTATACATAACCACCATTTTAAAAGTTTATTTTACTAGTAACGGATATTTGAGGTTTTTCTAATTTGAGGCATTATCGAAGATTCTACCATTAAAATCATTAAAAATGTTCCAGAGTAATTTCTGAGATATAGTAGGAACATGTTTTCAAATCTAGTACTGTACAGTGTCTAACATAACATTAAAAAAACCAAATCTAGTAAATAATGCCCTAATATTTTCCCAGAGATTATAGCAATCTACACTCCTACTAACAAGGTTTAGGTCTTACTGGTGCTCTACATCCTTATTGACCCTTGATTTTGACAATTATTTTATCAATCCTGGTTGGCATGTTGTATCTAGTATTTTATAGTGATTTAAATCTGTATTCCTGCATTTGCTAAATAGGTTGACCACCATTTTATATGCTTATTTCCAATTTGTACATCTTCTCTTATGAAGAGTCTGTTTTAGTCTCTTGCACATTTTAATATTATGCTATCTTTTCAGTATATGAGGTTCTAAAATTTCATAAATATTGTAGAATCTAGGTGGTTGGTTTATGTGCATTTATTATATAATTCTTTCATTTTGGGGGGTATTTGAAAATTTTTATAATGAAATGTTGAAAAAATCTCCATTGTCACCCACCATTCTATGTTGGGTACATAACACTGTAATGGAGAAAGTCAGGGGCAAGAATAAAATTTTTCCTTCAGAGGTAAAATAAAATTAACCACCCTACCTCACCCACAGTCATTATTACTCCTATATAGATCAAGCATTGAAGATATGTGATTTTCCAAAACCTTACAAGGGGCACTTAATTCCAAGTAATATAGAAGATAATTACAATATAGGTTTCTAGTATTGCATTTTTCCACCTGCAAGGAGAGCCTCACTGAATTTCAGCTTAAAAGCCACTTCCGGAAACTCACTGTGAGGGCCTATCCCTTAGGGGCACTCTTTTTTTTTTTTTTTTTTTTTTTTTTTTTATTTGACAGAGAGAGATCACAAGCAGGCAGAGAGGCAGGCAGAGAGAGAGGAGGAAGCAGGCTCCCTGCTGAGCAGAGAGCCCGATGCGGGGCTCGATCCCAGGACCCTGAGATCATGACCTGAGCCGAAGGCAGCCTTAGGGGGCACTCTTAATGCAAAAGTATATCAGGCAGTGCCCAGCCTGGAAAACAGAGAGGGGGTTAACTACAGAAAATTGTTACATAGCTAATGAACAAATGGAGTGAGGCAACTCAGGGAAGACCACCTCTAGGTCTGGAGAGACAATGGTGAAAGTGGAAAAACCTGAGAAAACTAGAAGCTAGTGTCATCAATTAAGAACCACAGTAGGGGGGCTCCTGGGTGTTGTAGTCAGTTAAGCATCCAACTCTTGGTTTCAGCTCAGGTCCTGATCTCAGGGTCATGGGATCTGGTGAGATTGAGCCCCATGTTGGAGCCCTGTGGGCATGGAGCTGTGGAATCAAGACCCCCTGAACATGGAACCTACTTAAAGATTCTCTCTCTCTCCCTCTGTCCCTACCCACATCCTCTCTAAAATAAGTAAATAAATCTTAAAAAAAAAAAAAAGAACAACGGCTCACTAGACTTGGGACAGTCTAGTTGGACCTGGGACCTAGGACCCAGGAGGGAATTGATAGGCTGTTCAAAGGTAAGTGAGAAAGGAAGGAGTGTCCTGGTTTCTCACCTTCTGTTACACACCAGTCTTACACATTACAGCCTCTTGTTGATTGAATCTATATGAAAGTCTGTTAGCAAGGTAAGCTGAGACATATAGTTCCCTGAAATGCAGAGCAGTGGATGCAAAGGCCAGGGAAATCATATGACAGGAAACAAGCTAATGATTGGCATAGCAAGAGTTCTCTCTTTCTTCTCCTTTTTTTTTCCCCCTGGGAAGTTTTGTTTAAGATTGATTTTTTTTTATTCCTTAAGTATTTAGAAAATATTTTGCTGATGAAGATATCTGAGTCTGGAGTTCTTTCTGAGGAAGTTTTAAATTACTGATTCAATTTCTTTAATACTTATATAAATATTGGGATTTACAAATTCCTTGTAATGTAAATTTTGGTGAGTGTATTCATCAGGATTTTGACAATTTTACCTAAAATTACAAGTTTATTAGCAAAAGTTGTTTTTCTAATTTCAAGTTTTTGTTTAAATTCTAGTTAGTTAACATATATGGTAAAATTGGTTTTAGGTGTTGAATTTAGTGATTCATCATTTACATATAACACACAGTGCTCATCACAAGCGCCCTCTTTAATATCTATCACCCATCTAGCCCGTCCCCTGCCCCCTCCCACGATCAACCCTTGGTTTCTCCTCCATAGTTAAGAGTCTCTTATGGTTTCCTTCCTTCTCTCCCTTCTTTTTTTTTCCCCTTCCCTTATGTTCATCTGTTTTGTTTCTTAAATTCCACATATGAGTTAAATCATAGAGTATTTGTCCTTCTCTGGCTGACTTATTTCGCTTAGCATAATGCACTCCAGTTCTATCCCTGTTGTTGCAAATGGCAAGATTTCATTCTTTTTGATGGCTGAGTAATATTCCATTGTATATATGTACCACATCTTCTTTATCCATTCATCTATCAATGGATATTTGGGCTCTTTCCATAATTTGGCTGTTGTAGATAATGCTGCTATAAACATCGGGGTGCATGTACCCCTTCAAATCAGTATTTTTGTATCCTTTGGGTAAATACCTGTAGTGAAATTGCTGGTTTGTAGGTAGTTCAATTTTTAACTTTTTGAGGAACCTCCATACTGTTTTCAAGAGTAGTTGCGCCATTTGCATTCCCACCAACAGCGTAAGAGGATTCCCCTTTCTCTGCATCCTCACTGACATCTGTTGTTTCCTGTGTTGTTAATTTTAGCCATTCTGACAGGTGTGAGGTAGTATCTCATTGTGGTTTTGATTTGTATTCCCCTGATGATGAGTGATACTGAGCATCTTTTCATATGTCTGTTAGCTATCTGGATGTCTTCTTTGGAAAATGTCTATTCATGTCTTCTGCTCATTTCTTAACTGATTATTGATTTTTGGGGTGTTGAGTTTTATAAGTTCCTTATATATTTTGAATAATAACCCTTTATCTTATATGTCATTTGCGGATATCTTCTCCCATTCTGTAGGCTGTCTTTTAGTTGTGTTTATTGTTTCCTTCATTGTGCAGAAGATTTTAATCTTGATGAAGTCTCAATAGTTCAGTTTTGTTTTTGTTTCCCTTGCCTCCAGTGACATGTCTAGTAAGAAGTTTCTGTGGCTGAGGTCAAAGAGGTTGCTACCTATGTTCTCTTCAAGGATGCTGATGGTTTCCTATCTCAGATTTAGCAAAAGTTGTTTTTAATAACATTCATGATTTTTAAATTTTCTCCTTTTATCATTCTTGATATCAATTATTAGTACATTTTTTGATTCTTTAAATATGTCTAACTAGGATTTTATCAATGAAAATATTTTGCCCAATTATTTTATTTCTTTCTTTATTTTTAAGTAATCTGCACACCCCATGTGGGGCTTAAACTCACAACCCTAGATCAAGAGTCACATGTTCTATTGACTCAGCCACCTAGGCTCCTCTAGAACTTTATCATTTTTTTTAAAGAACAAACTTGGCTTTCTTCTATGTTATGCTTATTTTCTATTTCCTCTTATTATTATTTGTCCGATTATTTTTGTTTTTATTGGACTTACTTTTCTATTGTTTCTTAATTCCTTAGGATAAATGCTTAGCTAATTGATTGATATTCAGCCTTCCTTCTTTTCTTTTCTTTGTTAATTATTTTTATTCACATATAATGTATTATTTGCCCCAGGGATAAAGGTCTGTGAATCGTCAGGCTTACACATTTCACAGCACTCACCATATCACATACCCTCCCCAGTGTCCATAACTCAACCACCCTCTCCCTATCCTCCCCCACCCCCCAGAAACTCTCAGTTTGTTTGTGAGATTAAGAGTCTCTTATGGTTTGTCTCCCTCCCGATCCTATCTTGTTTCATTTTTTCCTTCTCTATCTCCCAAGCCCCCCTGCCCGGCCTCTCATATTCCTCATATCAGAGAGATCATATGATAATTGTCTTTCTCTGATTGACTTCCTTCTTTTCTAATACAATTCTTCCTTGACTTACAATGGAGTTTATGTCCTGATAAATCCATCATAGTTGAAATATTAAAAGATTAAAAGCATTTAATACCTCTAACTTACTAAACATCATAACTTAACTTAGCTTTCCTTAAACATGCTTACAACACTTAACGTGAACCTACAATTGGACAAATCAACTCACACAAAGCATATTTGGTAATAAAGCATTGAATATCTCATGTAATGTATTGAATACGGGACTGAAAGTTAAAAAAAACAAAACAGAATGTTTGCATGAGGACAGAATGGTTGTACATGTATGGGTTGTTTACCCTTATAATTGCATGGCTGACCAGGAACTGTAGCTCACTGCTGCTGCCCAACATCAGGAGAGAGGATTTTACTATATATTGCTAGCCAGGAAAAAGTGAAAATTCAGAATTTCAAGTATAGTTTCTCCTGAATGCAAATCACTTTCACACCATTGTAAAGTTGAAAAATCATAAATAAAACAATGGTAAGCCAGGGAATGGTTGTACATACATTTCACCTATGAATTTTTCCCTTACAAATGACTTTTTTTCTGCATCTTACAGATGTTCTTATGTAGTATTTTCATTTTCATTCCTCTCAAAATATTATTTAATTTCCATTGAGATATTCTTTGACCTATTAGATATTTAGAAGTGCATTTCTAAATCTCCAAACCCATGGGTATTTTCCAGTTGTCTGTTATTTTTCTAGCTTAATTTTGTTGTAGATATTATTCTATCTGAGAGACAACACAGATAACAAAAACATACTTTATATGATTTCCATCCTTTGAGGTTTGCCATATGATCCAGCATATAGACAACTTCGTAAATGATCCATTATCACTTGAAAAGGATGTGAATTCTGCATTTGTTGTATGCAGTGTTCTACAGATATCCATTAAGTCGAATTCACTATTTGTGTTGGTCAAACATTCTATGTGTTTACTAATTTTTTTGTCTAGTTGATCTTTTAGTAATGGAGAGAGATGTGAAAAAAATCTCATACTATGACTGCCAATTTGCCTATATCCATTTTTAGTCTTACTGATTTTTATTTTATATGCTATATTTTTATATTATATTATTAAATAAATACAAAATTTGAGAAGTTATAGCTTCTTTGTGTCTTGAAAATTTAGTACTAATAACTGTCTTCTTGATTTCTGGTAAGCTTTTCACTATGAAGTCAACTTTGAAATTAATATAGCTATTCTGACTTCCTTTTGATTTGTGGTTTTTATATCATACGTTGTCATTCTTTTACTTTCCACTTTCCTGTATTCTTATATGTTATGTGTATCTCTTGTAAATAACATTTAATTAATGTAATTACTTAAATATTTGGGTTTAAATCAATCATCTTTTTGTTTCATTTTTGTCTCACCCATTCTATGCTATTTTTCCCTCTTTCCTTGCATTCTTTTTGAATCGGTTAGTTTTTTCTCCCTGATTTTTCTCTCAAGTAACTTGGAAGCTATGCATCCTTGTACTATTGTTTTTGTGGTTATCCAAAATATTACTCTATATTTGTTTGACTTAACAAATGCTTGTATAAATTAGTAATTATACCCTTTTCTCTAATAATGCAAGGGACTTAGAATATATTAACTCTATTTAACTCTTCCTACTTCCAAGTATTTGTTGTTGTTTAATTATATATTTTTATTATACACACATATACATATATACACATATATGAGTATGAATAATTATATTGTTTTACACAGTCAATATCTATTTAAATTTATCACTAAAGTATTTACCATTTCTTTTGTTCTTTGTTACTCCTTGTATCTTTGGGCTTCCAACTGGAATCATTTTTCTTCTGCTGGAAAAACTCATTTTGGTATTGCCTTTAGGAAAGATCTGATGGTGATAAATTTGCTTGGTTTTTGTTTGTTTGAAAACATCCTTATTTTACCCTTTTATTTTTTTTTAATTTTTATTAATTTTATTTTTTATAAACATATAATATATTTTTATCCCCAGGGGTACAGGTCTGTGAATCACCAGGTTTACACACTTCACAGCACTCACCATAGCACATACCCTCCCCAGTGTCCATAATCCCACCCCCCTCCCAATCCCCCTCCCCCCATCAACCCTCAGTTTGTTTTGTGAGATTAAGAGTCACTTATGGTTTGTCTCCCTCCCAATCCCATCTTGTTTCATTTACTCTTCTCCTACCGCCTTAACCCCCCATGTTGCATCTCCTCTCCCTCATATCAGGGAGATCATATGATAGTTGTCTTTCTCCGATTGACTTATTTCACTAAGCATGATACCCTCTAGTTCCATCCACGTCGTCACAAATGGCAAGATTTCATTTCTTTTGATGGCTGCATAGTATTCCATTGTGTATATATACCACATCTTCTTTATCCATTCGTCTGTTGATGGACATCTAGGTTCTTTCCATAGTTTGGCTATTGTAGACATTGCTGCTATAAACATTCGAGTGCACGTGCCCCTTTGGATCACTACATTTGTATCTTTAGGGTAAATACTCTATGGTCAACTCATCTTCGACAAAGCAGGAAAGAATGTCCAATGGAACAAAGACAGCCTCTTCAATAAATGGTGTTGGGAAAATTGGACAGCCACATGCAGAAAAATGAAATTGGATCATTTCCTTACACCACACACGAAAATAGACTCAAAATGGATGAAGGATCTCAATGTGAGAAAGGAATCCATCAAAATCCTTGAGGAGAACACAGGCCAACAACCTCTTCGATCTCAGCCGCAGCAACACCTTCCTAGGAACATCGCCAAAAGCAAGGGAAGCAAGGGCAAAAATGAACTATTGGGATTTTATCAAGATCAAAAGCTTTTGCACAACAAAGAAAACAGTTAACAAAACCAAAAGACAACTGACAGAATGGGAGAAGATATTTGCAAATGACATATCAGATAAAGGGCTAGTGTCCAAAATCTATAAAGAACTTAGCAAACTCAACACCCAAAGAACAAATAATCCAATCAAGAAATGGGCAGAGGACATGAATAGACATTTCTGCAAAGAAGACATCCAGATGGCCAACAGACACATGAAAAAGTGCTCCACATCACTCGGCATCAGGGAAATACAAATCAAAACCACAATGAGATATCACCTCACACCAGTCAGAATGGCTAAATGAACAAGTCAGGAAATGACAGATGCTGGCGAGGATGCGGAGAAAGGGGAACCCTCCTACACTGTTGGTGGGAATGCAAGCTGGTGCAACCACTCTGGAAAACAGCATGGAGGTTCCTCAAAATGTTGAAAATAGAACTACCCTATGATCCAGCAATAGCACTGCTGGGTATTTACCTTATTTTACCCTTTTAAAAAAAATTATTTATTTGAGAGAGAGAGAGCATGAGTGGGGGTAAGGAGCAGATGGAGAGGGAGAAGCAGACTCCCTGCTGAGCAGGGAACCTGATGTGGGCCTTGAGCCCAGAGTCCTGGGATCCTGACCTGAGTCAAAGGCAGATAGTTAACCTACTGAGCCACCTAGGCACCACTTACCTTCATTTTTGAAATATGTTTTCTCTGGACATAGAATTCTAAATTGGAAACTGTGTTTCTTTTGTGTTTTGCAAAGCATACCATTATATTGTGCCTTCCAAGGTTTCTGTTGAGAATTTTAGTTGTCAGTCTAATTATTGAACTTTTGAAGTGTGGTAGACTGAATAATGCCCCCCCCCCCAACATGATACACTTGTTCTAATCCCTATAACTTCATTTTGCTATTTTCTGTGGCAATTTAAAGATCTTGAAATGGGAGGTTTTCCTCAATTATACAGGTGGGCCCTAAGTGTAATCACAAGTGTCTATATAAGAGAGAAGCAGAGGGAGATCTGACAGAGACAGAAGGGAAGAGGACAATGTGACTATAGAGGCAGAGACTGGAATGATGCAGCTACAAACCAAGGAATGCTGGCTGTCACATGAAGCTGGAGGAAGCAAGGAACAGATTCTCCCCTAGAGCATCTGGAGGGAAGATAACTGTGCTGATGCCTAGATTTTGGCCCAGTACTACTGATTTCAGACTAATGATCTCCAGAGCTGTGAAAGAATACATTTCTGTTGCTTTAAGTCACCGATTTTGTGGTAATTTGTTACTGCAGCCATGGGAAATTAATATCTGAAGGTAATTTGTTTTCTTATTTCAGTCTTTGGCCTGGTCTTGTCATTAGTACCAGTTCCCTAAAAAAACTTTCAATGTATTGTTTCATTTTCTTGAACATATGAAACATGGTTATTTTAAATATGTGACTAATGATTCCTAAAGTTAGAGCTTTCTGATTCCATTTCAATTATGTTGACCTATTCAAATTTTTGTTATTGTTATCTCCTATATTGGGAGTCTTTCCTCACTGAACTGGAAGGAGAAAGAGGGGGAGCAGTCTTCATTTAAATACTACAGATTCTTGCCCTTTTATGGATTATTTGTAGACGTTCTTGAAAAAATGTTTCTTCATTTGCTGCTCTTTCTCAGAACCATTTTCAGAGGTTTTAAATGAGTGTTGGTTTTGTTTGTTGTTGTTGTTGTTGTTTTTTGTTTTGTTTTTACCATTTCCCTGGGGAGGAGGTCGGCAGAACTCCTCACACTGTCATGCAGGAAGATGATCTCTCTCCTTTATTTATTTATTTATCTTAAGATTTTATTCATTTCATTTGACAGACAGAGATCACAAGTAGGCAGAGAGGCAGGCAGAGAGAAAGAGGAGGAAGCAGGCTCCCCAGGACCCTGGGATCATGACCTGAGCCAAAAGCAGAGGCTTTAACCCACTGAGCCACCCAGGTGCCCCCCTCTCTCCTTTATTTTTAAATTAGCAAAACTCTGCAGAGTCCTCAGGTCAGTACCTTTTTACCAGTCTTCTCCAAAGTTCATGTATATGAATGTTTTTCTTCCATGGACTTTTGACCAAATGTTTGCTGTTAATTTGGCTACCATCTAGAGTATTTGCCTTTACTCTTATTGTGTCTTGGGTTGAGATCTAGTCAAGGTCTGAAAATAGAGCATAATCACTTTTCCTATGAAGCTCTGACATTTTCTGTCATGGAATTAATACCACACTTCTCCTGATGGGTTGAATTTGAAATTTGACCAGCATGTAGCTGGCTGTTAGTTGTTCCTTTACTATCAGTCAAACTTGGTGATAAAGATGGTAAACATTTAAGTGACCTCGCTGCAGGCTGCTGTTATTCATAAAATATGAAACAGATTTGAAATTCATACCAAGGCTAGGTCCCTATTACAAAGCAATCATTTTATTTTTAGAGGAGATTCTGAAACATTGTAAAGCCTATTCTTCTGGCAAAGAAACAACTTACTGTACCTGAGTCCTTGCAGAACTGATTCTACCTTTTGAGAAGTGCCACATGAAGCTCTTGTGCACTTTGGATCACCCATCTTGTCCATTTTATGAGATTTCCCTCAAGTACTTTACTTGAAATGTGAATATTTGACCTTGGTAAAAGTAGTAACACTGCATCTCCTCTTGCGTTTATACTTATTTCAGTGGGAATTATTCAAGGGTTTACTTGTCTGCCTTTAATTCAGGTCCCTATCAATTTCACTGGAGTCAACACAAAACCACATTTATCAAAGAATTAAACATGCTACATGATTACTGAACTCAAACTAAGAGTGTGATAGTCAAGCTAGATTGAATGTGCCCTGCAGGATAAGGCAAACATCACAGTTGAAATTTCCATTCTCAGATCTTTCATTTTCAAGGAGAGTGTGTCCTGACCATCAATTAAGAGGCACAAGATCTCATGGATTTTGTTTCTGACTTGGACTCCGGGTACACTCCTTTGTGCAAAGACTGAGAATTTAAGTTATGCAGAGAAAAATCTCACCTGCATTGGGATGCCTGGGTGGCTCAGACAGTTAAGCGGCTGCCTTCAGCTTGAGACTTGATCCCAGGGTCCTGGGATTAAGTCCCACATGTTGGGGGGGTGTCCTTGATCAGCGGGGAGTCTGCTTCTCCCTCTAGCTCTTGCTCCTCCTCTTGTGCTTTCTCTCTCTCTCTGAGACAAATAAATAAATAAAATCTTAAAAAGAAAAGTCTCACCTGCACAATCTTATCCAAACCATCAACAAATGAATACTTACCATTTGCATCAACATGGATGGAACTGGAGGGTATTATGCTAAATGAAATAAGTCAAGCACAGAAAGCCAGTTATCATATGGTTTCATTCATATGTGGAATTTAAGGAATAGTACAGAGGACCACAGGGAAGGGAAGGAAAACTGAATTGGAAGGGATCAGAGATGGAGACAAACCATGAGAGACTCTAGACTCTCTGGGAAACAAAGGCAGGGTTACAGAGGGGTGGGGGTAGGAGGGATGGGATAACTGGGTGATGGTATTGAGGAGGACACATGATGTAATGAGCACTGGGTGTTATACACAACTAATGAATCATTGAACATGACATCAAAAACTAATGATGTACTATATGCTGGCTAATTGAACATAATTTTAAAAAAAGTTATTGGTTCAACCTTAACAATTTCCATTACTGATGTACTTTTCAGTCTCTCTTCATACTGGTCCCAACCACCATGAACTCTCTCACCTTCACTATTGCAATAGTCTCCTAAGTGATATCATTGTATATGCCCTTTTCCAATGATGGACTAAATTTAACACTGTAGCTTGGGAGATTCTTTTAAAAATGAAATTAGATCAGGTCATTTCTCTGTTTAAAAGCCCTTGCATTCAGAGCAGCCATCCAATTCCTTACAAATGATTAAATGACTTCACATGATCTTGCTCTCTTCTGCCTCTCTTACCTCTCTAATTACTCATCCTAGAGTTCAATTGAGTCCAGCCACCCTGGTCTCCATGCTATACTTCATCCACATCAAGCATGCTCCTACCTCAGGGATTTTGTACTTTCTATTCCCCGTGCATGAAACATTCTTTACCCAAATAGCCACATAGTTCACTTTCTCACTTCCTTTGGGTACCTCATCAAAGAATCCTTCTCTGAGCTCTCAATATAAAAAAGCCTTTCTTTAAAAAAAAAAAAAAAAAAAGGCCTACTCAGTTTCCAGATACACTTTTTGATTCCCCTATTCTGCTTTATTTATTTATTTATTTATTTATTTATTTACATGGCATTTAGTCATAGATTCTGGTATACAGTAGTTCATTCCATATCTCTTGAATGTCAAAAGTATGATTTTTAAAAAGATTTTATTTATTTATTTGACAGACGGAGATCACAAGTAGGCAGAGAAGCAGGCAAAGAGAGGAGGAAGCAGGCTCCCTGCTAAGCAGAGAGCTCGACACAGGGCTTGATCAGGGCTCGATCCCAGGACCCTGGGATCATGACCTGAGCCAAAGGCAGAGGCATTAACCCACTGAGCCACCCAGGCTCCCCCAAAAGTAATGATCTTAGAGGGGAAGATGAACCATGAGGGACTATGGACTCTGAAAAACAATCTGAGGGTTTTGAAGGGGCAGGGAATGGGAAGTTGGGTGAGCCTGGTGGTGGATATTATGGAGGGCACACATTGCATGGAGCACTGGGTGTGGTGCATAAACAATGAATTCTGGTACACTGAAATTTAAAAAATTAAAAAGAAAAAAAAAGTAATAATCTTGTTAGAAAAACAAACCCATATCAGAGAAATGACATAAATCTGTGGATCATAATGTTGAGATGTTCAGCTAGCTTGTGATATCTTCAAGGCATGAGACTTGGACTTGGGTCCTCTGGTATGGCTCTGGCTCCATTTCTGCTCTCCACAGCCAACTTGAAGGAGAGTTTGTCCTAAGCTCAGCACACAGTGGCATTTCTCCTTTTGAGATATAATATTATGAATTATATAGAGATCTAATATTCAAATAAAATTTAACATTTCATCACACTCAAAACTCCTAATATACTATTCTATATCCAACCTCTTCAAGTCAGTATAGCTAAAGATGGCCAGATATTTTCATTCTGATGTCCTTTAGCTGTTCTTCCCAGCTAGCTGAGTTATGATGTCTCTGGTAATTTAAATTCTGTCTAGATCCTGGGCACAGTTATTTATCCCATTGATATAAAATGGCTATATGTGAAAAGAGGAATAATATATATTCTATCTATTTGATATGAACATTGGGCAATTTAGCATAAGGCACCCAGGAGTTTAGTCACGACCCCCATCAGAACATCAGAAGAGGGGAAAAGTTGTAAAAGCAGTTCTTATAAGTTTTTCTCTATATCAACTCACCCCCTTCTCATGAATTTGCTTATGTCTTACCATTATTTTGGGAGAGACATAGGACTGTCAAAGGGAACATGGAAAATTATTTTAATTTTAAGCTCATAAAATCCCTGTGAAAACCTCTTTTTCTGAAAGTCAGCTTAAGAAAAAGTTTTTGCTACACTCCAATCTTAATGATACATGTTTTTGCCAATAAAATTGCTTATATTTCTGTCAGTCAAGTTGTCTTATCCTTTAATTACATTATTCTTGGGGCCTGGAGTCCTCAGCTACAGGATCAGGATCATTCTTGGAAGTCATTGCATTCTCCCTGTTCTCTGTGACCCCAATACTTTTTCTATCCATTCTTCTCCTCCAGGGCTCTTCTTTCTATAAGACAACACAGTCATTTTAATATATATATTCTTAGCTCAGGCTGCTATAAAAATATCATAGACTGGATGACTTAACCACAGATATTTGTTTCTCACAATTTTGGAGGCTGGAAAATCTGAGATCAAGGTACCAGCAGATTTGGTTCTTAGTGAGAATCCTCTTTCTGGCTTGCAGATGGCCACCTTCATGCTGAATGCTCACTCACATGGTCTTTCCTCAGAGTGTGCATATGGAGAGAGAGAAATCTTTCATTATCATTTCCTCTTCGTATAAGAACTCTATTCCCATCATGAGGACTCCACCATCATAACCTCGTCTCAACCCAATTACCTCCCAAAAACCTCACCACCAAATACCATTACATTGTGTGTTAGAGCTGCAGCATATGAATTTTGGCAGGACATGAATTTCAGTTAATGAATATATACCATATATATTTACATATATTATTTCTTATCCTGGGTCACAGCCCTTGGACTCGGCTGTCACATTGTTCCAGATACAATCTGTCTTCATATGCCAGACAAAGTTAATGACTACTGCTCTGGCACTTTTGCCTTTTGGTGCTACTCAGGCTCAGTTTAGGATGCTGCTGAGTTGGTCCTTATGCCTTGGTGGGTCTGATAGCAACCAGTTCCCAGACACACAGTC
The DNA here is from genome assembly GCF_902655055.1 of Lutra lutra. Taxonomy (NCBI): domain Eukaryota; kingdom Metazoa; phylum Chordata; class Mammalia; order Carnivora; family Mustelidae; genus Lutra; species Lutra lutra. The sequence continues at coordinate 3,285,238 of NC_062296.1, read as the reverse complement.
ACTTGGTGTTCCATAGTCAAGAATTCTGTCTCTACCATGGCCCAGAAACACAGCAGAAACTGTTTATAGAAAGGCATATAACTCTCTGAGGTGCATGGCAAGGTCCTGTTCTGGAGCCCTATGGTCCAGGGTGGTGATTCTCCTACAAAGGCAGGTCTCAAACTCTATACTGTATCCCTGCCCACCACTGACACTTCTGATGCCATGGAGTCTGTCAGATGAGATGGTCCGAGTGGCTCCTTGCCCAGTAGCCTGCATCTGCTGCAGATTAATGTCCTGCACCACACCTCTCTCAAAGCTCTCAGTCTTCTATGTCACCTGATATATGGACCAGAGTGATAATCCTGGGGGTGGGATGTTTTGTCCCCAGAACCCAAAGAGGCCTACCAGGTACACTACTTCCTTCTTTGTGGTGGAGGATCCCAGACACGATTTGTCTTTTACTTTGGAGGTGGAATCCTGATATGCCCTTGACTACTAGACTCCTAAAAATTTCACTGAATTGATAACTTCCTGAGTCTTCGCAGGGTTTATCATCTACCCTGGGGAATATGTTGTGTCTTACAGAAGCCTTTTACTCATCCTGTCCAATCAGTATGATGGTGTCAGTGTAATGGAGATGACTGATGTTCTGTGTGAGATTCCAACAATCTTGATCTTTTCGGACTATATTATGACTGGAGGTATAAGAACAAAGCCCTGAGGAAAACTATACATAAATGTTCTTATTCTATTGTTTTAAAATCTCTTTTCTAATTGGAATGGAAAAGCACACATTTGCCAAATCAATGACAGTATACCAGATACCTGAGACTTTGTTAACCTACTCTAGCAACAATATGGCACAGCAGCTCTAATCCAAGCTATTACTTGCTGAAACCTGTGGTAATATATAGTCATTATTCAGGATCCATCCAGTTTCTTCAGGGACCAGTCTGGCAAATTAAATGGAAACATGAAGGGGAATAGCTTGAGATCTTATAAGGGTGACACTAATTTCTGTCATCTGGTTTGTGATATTGTTTTTGATTTACTTTCTTGGCTGGGAAAGAGCATTTTTAGAGGTCTCCACTTGGCCTTTCCCACTATGATGGCTCTTATAACACAGACCATGGATTCAATGTAGTGGTTACTCCAACTTCCAGGTATATCAAATTCAATTATGCAATTACAGGACTGGAAAGATTGTCACTGAATGGGTCTGTGGATCTGGTCATCCCACTGTGAACCTGTAGCTAGGATTCAGTTTATTAGTTGGTCTCCATAAGTCCTCTGCTCTAACAGAGAAGTCTAATGATGGTCTTCTGGTATAAAAATTAATTCAGACCTATGTCCCATTGTCCTTGAGATATCTTGATATCTCCCTCTCTCCCAAGTCTACAGTTATCTGATAAATGGCTGGACAATCCTTTGAGGAAGGAATGAAGATATAATCAGTCATAAGGATCCCTCTGTAGGTCATCAGTACAATTTAGTAATAACCGGCTAACTCCACTCTCTTTGTTTGAACTGCTTCTGCTATAGCCTTCAGGTGCCTGAATCAGCAACAAGAGCTCCCCTCACTAGCATATTTTCCCAGTGAATTGGGATTGGGCTGTCACATTGTGCCACATGTTGTCTGTGCTTCATATACCACCCAGGATGGGTTGCTCCTTGCCAGTAAGATGGCAAGCAATCCCATCTCAGAACCCCATCTTACCGTGTGCTTTCTTATATTGGTCATGATTTCAACTATGTCAGTTTAGGTCATCTGGGAAACAGATGCTGAGATGGGATTAGAAGGAAAAAACGTTAATTTCGGGAAATGTTTGTGAAAGCTAAAGAAAGAAGGAGCAGGGGTACCAAAATCTATAAAGAGCTTAGCAAACTCAACACCCAAAGAACAAATAATCCAATCAAGAAATGGGCAGAGGACATGAACAGACATTTCTGCAAAGAAGACATCCAGATGGCCAACAGACACATGGAAAAGTGCTCCACATCACTGGCCATCAGGGAAATACAAATCAAAACCACAATGAGCTACCACCTCACACCGTTCAGAATGGCTAAAATTAACAAGTCAGGAAATGACAGATGCTGGTGAGGATGCGGAGAAAGGGGAACCCTCTTACACTGTTGGTGGGAATGCAAGCTGGTACAACCTCTCTGGAAAACAGCATGGAGTTTCCTCAAAAAGTTGAAAATAGAGCTACCCTATGATCCAGCAATCGCACTACTGGGTATTTACCCTAAAGATACAAACGTAGTGATCCAAAGGGGCACGTGCACCCGAATGTTTATAGCAGCAATGTCCACAAGAGCCAAATTATGGAAAGAACCTAGATGTCCATCAACAGATGAATGGATAAAGAAGAGGTGGTATATATATATATATACACATACATACAATGGAATACTATGCAGCCATCAAAAGAAATGAACTCTTGCCATTTGCGACGACATGGAGGGAACTAGAGGGTATTATGCTTAGTGAAATAAGTCAATTGGAGAAAGACAACTATCATATGATCTCCCTGATATGAGGAAGTGGAGATGCAACATGGGCAGTTTGGGGGGTAGGAAAAGAATAAATGAAACAAGATGGGATCGGGAGGGAGACAAACCATAAGAGACCCTTAATCTCACAAAACAAATTGAGGGTTGCTGGGGGGAGGGGGTTGGAAGAGGGTGGTGGGGTTATGGACATTGGGGAGGGTATGTGCTATGGTGAGTGCTGTGAAGTGTGTAAACCTGGAGATTCACAGACCTGTACCCCCTGGGACTAATAATACATTATATGTTTATAAAAAAATAAAAATAAATATTAAAAAAATAAATTAAAAGTGGTTAAAAAAAAGAAGAGCAGGAGTAGACTGGAGAAACCTTTATATGGGAATGAGATCTGACACCTGAAAGAAGAGGGGAAATCAAGGAAGCATAGGAAGAAGACCCTCAGACTGCAAGGCAGGTTTGATGAAGTCTCAGCCAGGTTTATGGGAAGCTCTGGTACAGATTGCTTATTGGAGGAGTCCTCTGCATTTGGAAGAAGTGTCCATACTCTAGTATCCCCCTCTGCCCAATCTTTGGCTGGGAGCAGCCTAGGGACAGTATGACTTCAAATGAAGCACACTTATGCTGAAATTTATTTGATGCTTATCTAAAATTCAAATTTAACTGGATGTCATAGATTTTTATTTACTGTATCTGTCAAACCTATCACAGTGGTAAAGTTGAGGTTATATGTGGGCACAACAACATGGTCACCTACTCACTAAGGGTATTTTAGCTATTGACCTTGCCCACAACAGAGACCAGTAGTGAGTCTCCAATATATCACCATTCTTGAAGGAAACCAAAAAGTGACTTGGGGGCAAGTTGATTACATTGAGCCTATTCAAAACTGTATGAGGCAATGATTCATCTTGGCTGTAATCAAAACAATTTCTGAATATGGGTTTGCCTTTCTTTCCTGAAAGGCCTCAGGCAGCACTACTATTAGTGAATATAGACCGTTGATCTACTGAGACACAATTTTATCTAAAACACAGGATTGGACCCAGAGATCCACTTTCTGGCCAAAGGAGTCCAACACTGAGGACATCCTTGGGATTCTATTATATACTGCACCATTGAAAAGGTGCTGGTCAGACAAAGTGATGAAATGGTGTGTTGAAGGCATAGCTGAAGTGCCAGTTTGGAGATGATACCATGAAATGATGGGCTATCACCCATGATAAAGCACTATATATCCTAAATCAATCAATGTTACATGGAAGAATATATGAGTTTGGGAATAGGAGTAGGAGTTGTTTTGTTTGTCATTACTTCCAGTGACCCACTTGGGGAATTTGTGCTTCCCATACTCATAATTCTGTGTTCTGCAAGTTTGGAGCTCTTGACTCTAAGATTGCAAATGCCTTCACTAGGAGACACACAGGAACCCCATTAAAATTCAATCTGTGGTTGCCACCTGGTTACCTTTAACACCAGCCAAAAGAAAACAAGCTGCCTGGTCACTTTTGGCACCATGCAAAAGAAAACAAGTCAGCATCAGGATAGGGGAAATTGACTCTAATCATTAGGAGAGAGGTATTGGTATACAATGGGGTCGGGCAAGAATAGGTTTGGTGTCTAAGTGACCCATTTATTTATCCCTTGGAAATGATAAGTCTTCCAGCCATGGCTTGAGAAAGGCATGGTGTCCAGAGTCTCAGAGCCTTCAAGGATGAAGTTTTTAGTCACAGAGCCCGATAAGATACTGAGATCAGCAGAGATACTAGCTGAAAATAAGAATAAATCTAGAATGAGCAGTGCAGGACAGGGATGATGAATCAGTTAAGGCCCTAAAACCAGTTTCAGGGGCAGGTGTTACAGGGTCTTTCACTGATACTGTAAGTTTTCCTCAGGAAAGGAAGCTCAATGTAACCAGGAGATAACTGCTGCAGAATTTATCTACATGAAGCAAATGAGCCTGAGCAAGGTGAGGCATGAACTGCAGTAGGTGCTGCCAACACTTCCTACAACCCCGTTCCATCGGCACAGAAGCTCTTGTTTCTCCAGCTGTTGAGATTGTTTGAGGCTGACATGCTTCAAGGGAGTCCTTCTCCAGACATGCTTGAGTTCATGTCCTTCCAAGTTTATGCTCACATACAACAACTGATTGGTCAGTGAAAAAGTATGAAGGCCCAGCCCCATTGTGCTGATATGCAACAATTTGGAAGACCCATCTCAACTCCAGAGCTTCTCGTGTGTTCAGCTGAGGCCCTTATTATTGTAGGCCGATTTCTTCTCTGCCAAGCCTTGCTCCCTTCACTCCCCGCAATGGGCATTGACCTTAAAACCACTCTCTAAGACAAACCACAGGAGACTCTTAATCATAGGAAACAAACTGAGGGTTACTGGAAGGGAGGTGGTGAGGGAATGGGGTAACTGGTGATGAACATTGGGTAGGGTATGTGTTGTAATGAGCACAGGGTATTATATAAAACTGATAGAGCAGAGGACCACAGGGGAAGGGAGGGAATATTGAATGGGAAGCGATCAGAGAGGGAGACAAGCCAAGAGAGACTCTGGACTCCAGGAAAAAAAAAAACTGATGGTTTCAGAGGGAAGGTGAGTGGGGAATGGGGTGACTGGGTAAGGGGTATTAAGAAGGGCAACATGATGTGATGAGCACTGGATGTTATAGGCAACAAATGAATTACTGAACACTACAACAAAAACTTATGATGTACTGTATGTTGGTTAATTGAACATAATAAAAAAAAGAGAAAAAAAGAAAAAAAAGGCTGCTGAATCACAGACTTATACCCCTGAAACAAATAAAATAATACATTATATGTTAATTTTTTAAAAATTTTAAAAAATAAACAAATAAAAAAAACAATTCTCTAATCAACCTCCCGTGTGTTAATCTCAGTCTTAGAGACTGTGTCCCAGAAGAACTAACAAGTAACTGTGTTTTTTGCTTTTGTTTTAGTTATTGCTATTTCTTAGTATGAGAAGATTTTTCAATATTTTCCTTTATAGTTTCTGGTGTTTTATGTTGTATTTGGAAAGGTCTTTTCTATCCCAAGATTATAAGCATACTCACAAATATTGTCTTATGGTTTCCCTCGAAAGTTTTTGAATTTTTTATTTATCTATGATTTTGACATAAACAGTTAGAGACTCAGTTTTGTTTTTTGATGATTCTCCTTACACTATTTATTTTTAAAATTCCTCTTTTCCTAAATCTTTTCTGAGGTGTGTTTTTATCCTCTTCAATTTCTAAGTTTCAATACTTAACTAATTTTTATACACTGTGTTCAGTACTGGAAATGCTTAAATTATGAATTTTTCTGAGTGCAGTGTTGGTTACATCCCACGTGTTTTAGTATGTAAATTTTTTTCCATTAGTTTTATTTTTTTATATTATGCACCAAATTTCAAATTGCTTTTCGAAGAACTATTTGTATGAGCTTTTTAAAATTTTAAATGGAATTTCATTATCTCTTAGCTCTATTGTAGTGTGATTAAAGAATCTGTTTTGCATTATTTCTATTTCAAAAATACAACCTGACTACTTTTTCTTTTTCTGAATCTTTCTAATTAAGTGAAAGTGAGGAACTATTTTCCTTGTTCTAAATTGTTACTTGTACTTTGACATGGGTTAGGGCATCAAAAAATTCACAGTAAAAGCATGTGGATTTCTTACAGGGAAAGTGTTTGAGCATCAATTCAAGAAATTTAAAACAAAACATTGGCTGTTCACAGGTCATTTTTGTCTCCTACTTGGTTCTTGTTATTGTTTCTGAGTTCCCTTAAAGTTGGATGTGTCATGGGATGCCAGGCTAGTACTCCCCAGTACACCTTTAGAGACTTTTCATTTGAAAAGTGGGTTGACCAAGCTCTCCAGACTTACAGCCAAAACAAGTTATTAGAATTCCTGGGGTCTGGTTCCACTCCGCTATCTGCTTTATGACAGTAGATATTCCTCTCTGGGCCTCAGCATCTCTATCTTTATGTGACAGCAGTGGGGGAGGAGTGTTCCGAGCCTGATAATCTCCAGGAAACTTCTAGCTTTCTGACTAGGTGAGGTAAGAATGACGGGCAAAGCAAAAAGGACATGGTGGGGGGAGCAGGAACATAGGAGCAAGTTAGAGAATCAGTAAAAGCGGAACACCCGCTTGGTCACTCTCGTCCCTTCAGTTTTCCACTGACAGAGGGTACAAGCTTGGTAGGTCTGGAAGTCATGGATGGGAGAGGGGAACAAACATAATTGGGTCATTGATTTAAGATTTAAATCCTGAACTGAGAACAAACTTGAATGCCCAAGAAACCAGCCATACCTTTCATGTTTTGCTGATATATTTATTGATACATTTCCCCTTCTCAGTTGATGGTGACAAAAAGCAGATGTATCTCCCTACCCTACCCCCCCCCCCCGTAAAATACAGACACAGATTTCATTCAGCATATACAAGCATTGGGGCGTGTCCAAATTCACCACACTGGGTTGCCAGAGCCAGGAGAGGTTCGGTCTTGGGGACCCAGGAATTGAGCAGGCCAGTGGTGAAGAGAGGCTGCCACTCTGGGCCTTGCCAATGGCAGAGGCTATAGAATCAAATCACGGTGAGCAGAGCTGCCTAGCCCTGTCATGTGGTCTAGAAGGTGACAGTGGGATCCTGAGTAGTTTCCAGTGAGATTCACAGTCCCATAGAAATCTGTGCCTCAGGATTCTCATCTGCAAAATGGGAATAAGAATCCTGCCCTGAATATATCACAGGGCTATGATGAGGCTCAAAATAGAAATAATTTGTCAAAAGTGTTTTGCAAAAGGTAAAGTGCTATACAAATTTAAGGGAATTCAATTCATTGATTGTGATTGTGAGTGCCCCAGGATAAGAGTGGACTGGCTCATGGGTCCAGGGGCCAAGGAAGTGGCAAAACTCTTATTTTGTGCCTTTAGACGGCAGCAATCTGTGCCAGTAATGTCCACTGCAAAGCAAAGTCCTCTTAGTTTCTTGGCCCCAAGAAGTCAGCATGGCCTAGCACCTGGGTCGGGGCTGGGAAAGCCACTGGGGAAGTTACAGAAAACGTCACAGGGGTCAAGGAGGAGGAAGAAGGTGGCATAGAAAGCAGGGAGTCATTACTACTATCACAGACAAAAATAGATACCCAATGGATGCAAGGCATTGAATTTGTAGTGCCGATGAAGGATGGAGGTGGGGGTGGTGGGGGGAGAAGGAGGTGGCACAGCAGCAGAGGGAGATACTGTCCCAAAGAAGCTCAATTGCTGGCTCCCTTCCTCATGAAAGTATTATACCGGCGTCTCTGTGCAGGGGGAGGGAGGGCAGGAAGAAAAAACCAAGAATATAATAATGGGATCTGAGGACTAGGGTCCCCTTCCCCTGTACACTGCTGCCCAACATTTTAAGGAGGTGTCAGAAACAGGCAAGTAGCCGGTCTATGCACTTTGAGGGTGCGGCCAGAGCTGGGCCTGGCGCACCACAAAGGCAGTATTATTTCTGGAAAAAGGCAATGGGTATCAGCACTGGGAGATAGCTAACCTATTCATACATGGGCACAGTCTTAGGGAGCTAGTCACTGACAGCCTGTGATATGAAGTCTGAGCATCATTAATGCCTCTTGAGTAATAGGCCATTCTACTGGCAATGGACTGCCATGGAGAGTCCGTGAATGGGCCAGGTAGGGGAGAGGGCCAGCAAAGAGCAATTCTATGCAGCCTTATATTTGGGGAGTGGGGAAGGAGAGACACTCCCTTGTTGCTCCTGCTGCTGCTGCTGCTTTCCTCTGGCTCCCCTGCAAAGGGCTGTGGGACCTCCTGGGGAACTGGGGAGGCTGTGCACACGGTACCAGCTGGCACCTACAAGTTAAGGCAAACGAGCCAGTAGAGCGCATTGAAGAAGAAGAAGGTCACTGGGAAAACAAGTCGTGAGTAGTTATCCAGGCGGTAGACGTGGATGAAGAGGCGACCCTGCTGCCAGACGCCGCCCTCACAACTGCGGACCACGCACAGGTACTTCTTGCACCACTTGAAGCAACCATTACCAGCTTTCTGGATGGTACGTCGTCTGAAAGACTGCTGGGCTGGGCAAAATGGGCCCTCCTCTCCATCACTCTCCTCCGAGTCCTCGATCTGGCACACAAAAGCTTCTGGATGCTGCTGGGCATGGGCACGGGGAGGAGTAAGGGCACGAGCACGAATATGTGGCTGAAACGGACAAGGGAAGAAGTGGGAAAGAGTCAAACAAAGATGAATCAAGTCTAGGTGCTGCCCCAGGGTTTCTGGAGGTTCTGTCCCTGGCACACTGCTTTTTGTTACCACCCCCAGTCCCAGCATGACATCAAAAAGTTTATTCAACCTCAGGTTCTGCACCCCCATCACTTGGTGAACTGGCCATCCATGTGCCATGAGTTCTAGTGCCCTCACGTGCATGCCTCCATACTCCAAATCTTACCACCACTCCCATACCCAGGTCATACATGGCGAAGTTTTGGAGAAGCACGGGGTTTCGTCCAGTTGTAGGTCAGAAAGTTGAGCACAGCAAACTCCATCAGAGCACAGAAGCAAAAGACGAAGCAGATGGCAATATAGAAATCCAAGGCTGTGATATAGGAGACACGTGGGAAATTCTTACGGGAAAAGGTGCCCAGTGTGGTCATGGTGAGTACAGAGGTTATTCCTGTGAAAGCACAGCAGTGAAGGTGGGCTCAGCTACTGATCCATATATTACACTGCTGAAAGGACCCTTGAGAAGGCAATTCTGTGCCCATGTGTATGCATTACCCACTTACCTAAAGAGGTTCTGGCTGGAGCAGAGTCTTTCTTGATCCAAAAGGAAACCCAGGAAAGCATTGTGGTCACAGAAGAAGGAACATAGTTTTGAAAGGCTACAAAGCCAAACCGCCTGCTCACATTAAAGAAAAGCGTCGTGACCATGAAATCACCTGGAAGACATAAAAAAATACCACTTCGTTACAGTACTGACATGTGGTCTCCCCCGGAGAGGACAAGCACATTAAAGTTCTTATTCAGCTCATAGGATCCATACCACAGCCCTAAGATAGAGGCACATTATTCCAGTGCCACATACAGAGAATCAGAGCAAACCCAGAGAGGATCCATGCAAGACCCATGGTCAGTTAGGAGCTAAGCCAAGGCCAGAAACTTCATTGCTTCTTTCTTAGCCGACTGCCCCACACCCAGTGTCTGTCTTCCCAGGGTGACAGAAGTGTCAGAGGAAGGTGAAAAAATCAGTTAGCCCTCTAGTTATCAGGACTACACAGCTAATGTCCAGAAGGATGACTGAGACCCTCACATCCATTAAAGTGCCATACCTAGTCTGCAGAATCATAGCCCAACACATGCACTACTGGCCTTTACAATGTATACTCTCAGGGAATGAGCTGAGAGCAGCCTGTGCTGTGGTGGGGGAAGCACAGAATTCATTTGGCCTCCTTCCTATTCATTCATATGCCCATCCCAAACCTCTGGTTGTTCCTTATTCCACAACAGCTACAGAATCAAATGCATACTCTGACCTGACACTGAAGGCCCACTATGACCAGGCTCCAACTGACATCTTACACACACACATGCACACACATACCTTCCTGTAAACTAATCCCATATACTCCGAGATTTCCTGAGATAGCTTGCATATTTGCACGATTATCCAAACCCTAGATTCCCTATTCTCAGAGTATTACCCTAATCCAAACTGAGTGTTTCAAAAAAATAGAATTAGATGGAAATAAAAATTGGAGCATCATGTCCTTGATGGCTCTTCCCCTACAGTGATTGGCTCTTCCCCTACAGTGATTGCTTTTATAGCACATAATGACAACTTACATCTCTAGTTGGCATCTTCTCTTACACCCTTCATGCTGCCTTATATTCTGACACACTCATCCTAAACACTCTGCGTTTTCATCATGATCTTAGAGATTCTGGGGGCTCTCCTGAGCCCAGAACCTCCCATTTCATGTTCAACATCACATAGGGTTTGTGATAGCTCAAATTCTGGCTTCTTAGTGAAGCTAAACTCCAAACTTCTACGTAAGTGGTGCTGTAAAATTCTTCAGCTTTGAATTAGGTGGGCTTTTTAACCCCTTCAGGATTTAAATCTCTCATGTAAGCCCTGTGCCTTGCCTCTTGCCTATCCAAGCCCAGCATGGGCTGGAACCTACTAGATGCTCAGTGACTCTTGCTGCTATCTGGCAATAACTTGGTAAAGCAGACCAGAATACAACATGTCCACATGTTCTATTTTGCAAGGTAGATCACCTGCATAGCAGGTCTGTGTATGTTGGAGCTAAAGGAGAAGAGCAGCCTTTCCTATTCACCTTGGCAGCACTGACACTTAACAGGCAAGGGTTCTCTGGAAAAAGGTAAATCTCTGGCCTGGGATTAGTAGAATATCTGTATTCAGAGTAGTAGCTTTGTGGATAGAACTCCTACCCAGGGCTCCTGCAGGAACCACTCACACTTGCCTACTGGCCAGAATGTATTTACCAAGTTCTTAATTCTCTTGCCCTGGGAATTGGCTGCAATTTAAGACCCTCTATTTAGCTATAACCACTCCTCATGAAATATATATTCTTGTTGCAAGATTTATTATCCTATCAGGTTTTCTTTTGCTTATTTTATTTATTCCATCCAAGGAACAACTTTCTCCACTTCTCAAGATGTGGAAATTTGTTTCTGAAAGCTGAGGAAGGATAGTAACACATAATTTCTTATTCCTGAGAGACAAAGGAGCATGGGCAAGGGAAAAAAGACATCTGGAGCTGAGGAGCCAAATCCAAACAAAACATACCCCCCCAAATTAAAGATGCCTCTGCTCTTCTCTCATCTGGCCAGACCAGAGTTGGTCCCTGTGCTGTCAGAGGAAGATAATTTAATAGACTGTGTCCAAAGGACAGGGACTAGAAGAATGAGTGGACCCAAAGCTGTGACGAACAAAGGAGGGAAAAGAAACTAGACTGTAGAGTCTAAAAAAGATTATGACCTTGGATTGGGACCATAGTACTGGTCCTTTAATCTTGACCCCGTGTAAGAGTGACTGGACTTTCCATAAGTTCAACAGTTCTAGGGAAAAGTAACTAGGTCTAATGGGTAGGAGTTCCAGAGATTCCAATTTCAGATGAACAGAGAATTTTCTGAGGAACAGAGTTGTCCAGAGAAGGCAGAAACTCCCTTGTGAGAAAGTAAAGTCCTAATCATGGGTAAGATTCTGTCAGAGTCTCAATAGCCACCAGTGAAATTTAACTCACTTACTGGGGACAAGGCTGTGCTCTCTGAAATCTTTCTGAAGCAGATTCTCTGCTTCAAGGCCCAAGGTGACCAAACTCACAAGCTCCCACCTTGTTCTGAACCCTTAGGTACTGTTACATAAATCTGCTTCAGATAGAAAGAACTACCCAGAGGTTGATGGGAAGAGTTTAGGACAAGCCTAAAAGAGAACTATGATACTGGTGAAAGCATAATTAAAGAATTAACCTCTAGCATAAGAGAAAGAAGCCCTTTTTCCCCAAGAACCCTCCTCTCTCCCAAGGAGGGCTGGTGCTTACCTATTGTCATTGTTTTTGTGATGATACTGGCTCTGGGGCTTCAGAGTCACTAGGGCACCATTTTGAAACAATGCATAACCATCTACTAAATGGAACCACTAATAACTTGAAAGCCCCTGGGCCTTGTCTCTTCTGCCGCTTTTGGTGAGGGGTCTCCACCTGTCTGGGAAAACTGAGATACAGAAAGGCAAGAGGCAGGCCCATGGTTAGCTGGCAGAAGAACAAGGATCCCAAATCAAAGGCAATACAACTGCTTACCCAGAGACCCTGAGAAAAAGAAAAGCATTTGTAAAATATCCCTCTGCCCCTGCCTAGGCAAGCAAAGCCCTAGCCAGATAAGCATGAGCTATTCCTCACCCAGTGACCAACTCAATAAGTGCAGCAAAAGCAGATTTTATGCCTAGCTACACAGAAGCAAAGCAAGACTCTTTCTATGGCAAATGGCTGCTTGGGTGACTGACTCCATCTGTGTTCTGGAAGTGATGAGGCCAGTGCCTCCACTGCCCTGACTTGGTCAGTATGTATGAAGAAGGTTTCCAGGGCTGCTCTGGGAGCAATCCTGGGAGGTTCCTTAGCTTCTCATTGAAATCACCTAGGAACACAAGCAAAGACACTCATATCTGATTAGAAGCTGACATTGAAATGATCCAGGACCCTCCCCTTTTGTCCTTGTTAGGGACAAAGTCAGAAAACCAATGATCATCATGTGCATGTTGAATGCACCATGAAGGCTTTGACAGGAATCTGTGCTTGTTAGAGCTGCTTCTTTAAAATAAATATAAATTTATTTAGTAACAATTATAACTGCTGAAACCTCCCCCATACTATCCCAGCCCTCATCTAGCTGTCATTAGAACTCTAACCTCCACTTCCCATCAGGACCAACTTTGTTTCCCACTCAATCAGCTTGAATTGGTTCTAGGTATGGAGAACTCGCATGAGCTCCATTCCCCAAAGTCATTCAAACAAGCTGGTTGTAACAAAGACCTAGAAACTGAAAGGTCTGAACAACCAAAGCTAATTGCAAATCCTGACAGCAGTAAAACTTTAACTATTTACCTACCTTCTCAGGGACTTGGCAAAGCATTTACTTCTTTGCAGATGAGACTGAGATGTAGTTACAAAGTCTCAGTTTCCTCTGCAAATAGTTGTAAGTGCTTAGCATTTATAAGACAGGAGTCATATTCTACAATATTTTCATGGGATGATGACATACATTTATATGTATGAATGGCCACCTCTAGTCATCCATACCACCCTCCTGGGCCTCTGCCTAGCCATGGTTTCAAGGACACACATACCGGCAGGGGTTGAGATAGTTTCAGTAGTGTTAGTCACTCCTGTAAAATCAAACTGAAAGAGCTTCCAAGAATTCTTCTCATTGATTTCAACCTTGAAATCTTCCCATTTGTAGATCATCTCACTCTCAGGATAGGAAACTGTAAAGCAACATGGAAAGGAAGGTCTTATGAGACTGGAAAGGCCAGCTGTCTCCATCAGCATGGAGTCTGAGCAATGCCTTGGAGTCCTGACTCTGGCCTCACCACCTGTGGGACCTTGCCTCTCTTACCTCATTGTTGAAGTCCATTCAATATGTGCATTTACTGAGCATTTTTTAGTACCAGGCTCTGTGCTGGAAATATGAAGATGAGCAAGGCGGAAGCCTTGCCCTCAAACATTCACATTTTATTAAGTAAGATAGTAAGTATACATCTGTAATTGTTGGAATTGCTGAGAAACCTCCACCCATGGGGCAATGGAAAAACAGAGGGAAAAACCACTTGGGGACACACCTAACAAAAATGTCATAAAGTAGGTGCCATTTTCAATAAATCTTAAAAGCTCAGTAAAATATTCTCTGTATGAGTGAGGCTGAAAGGGTGGGGAGGGTGTTCTATGCATAGAAAGGTGAAAATGCCTGATGGATTATGGAAATGCCAAAGGTTCAGGATGGCTAGCTCACAGAGGCTGGATGAAGCATACAGGAATGGGTAATAGGGGCCAGTTAATGAAGTACCCTGGGAGTCATTCCAAGGAATTTGGTATTGATCTATGAGAGTTCAGGGAGTATTTGAAACTAAAATATGACCTGGTATAGATGATGTTTCAGCTAGGTCACCCTTGTCATTATATGAAGATGGCTTGTTGACAGGGAGACAAGTTTTGGGAGGCCAATGCAGGAATCTGGGCACAACAAAATGAATGAAGGCAGGAATCAAAGCTGTGGCAGTGAGAATGCAGAGAAATAGGATTTAGAGACTCAGGATGGAAAACCAATAAGATGTTTTGATTGATTAGATGTAGCAGGTGATGGAGAAAAAAGCATCAAAGTTCTTGGCTTGGACAACTGAGTGGCTGATGGTGCGTATCAATAAGACAAATGTGAGCACAGAAGCAACACATTTGTTTTGGGGGTAGAGATTGGAAGAAGACAATGTATTTAGTTCTGGACATGTTCAGTTTTAAAGTGAAGGTGTTGTGAAAGCCCACGTGAAAGATGACAAAGACCTAAGTCAAGGTACTGACAGTGGAGATGAAGAGGAGCAGACACACTTGAATTACACTTCAGAAATGTGTGACTGACTTGAGATGGAGTGGGAGGAAAAAGGAAGAACCCAACAAGTGTTCCAGGTGAAGCAACACAGTATTGTCAGCAGGACAGGAGATGAGGAGGCTCTGGGCAAATCTGACACCATCTTAGGAGAAAAACAGAGGCAGAAAAATATAAAGGGCAAGGATGAGAAAAAAGAAGGGGCTCAGCATGACTCTGGGGCCCCAGACACCTAAGAAGGTACTCACAGCTAGAGAAAGACAGAGGGCAAGAGTGAGAATCCATTGGAAATTTGAGCATGTGGAGTAAACATCCAGCATCAATGGTCATCCTGGAAGGGAGAAAGGAGCCTCATTAGGCTGGCCCTGAGCACTTAGGTATCCACCCACCTTGGCCTGGGGACCACCACCAATGAGTGGCAACAGTAGGATTTGAAACAAAGAACTCATAAGAGAAACAAAAAGAGAGGAAGAACAGCTTGAAAGTATCTGGTTCCTTTGGTTTCTAACATCAGAGAAATGTGTGGACCAATTTAGATAGGCTTTTGTTTCTTGCCCATCCCAGCTTCCAGGACTTGCCTACCTACTCTCTACCACCTTCCCACCTCATACCACCAATACACAACCTTCCCCTGCCAGACATTCAAATGTCCAGCCTGCTCTTAGGTATTTTCCACAGTCTGTGTTGCTGCTCCACTTGGGCAATTCCACCACCGTGGACGTGTCTTTACATCCAGTGCCCACTTGGGATGGAATTGTCCAGACAATGCAGTCATACTCTAGTTGGGGGTGGGGGGCTGTGGACTGGGAGCCAAGTAACTGGCTGACAGCCCCAGCTCTGCCATGAACTTGGTGTGTAACCTTAGGTAATCTTTCAGTTTTGAGGCCTAGTGTCTATGTCTACACATGAAGGGGCTGAGCTCAAGCTCTAGCAAAGCTGGAAAGGCCCTTAGAAGTATCATTCAGGATGAAATCCATATCCATGGTTACTTGGTGAAAAGAGTCCCAAGAGGTAATATTCCAGAGGCTTGACATACCTAATTGTGTACAACACCTTGCCATCCTTGTGGATGCGAGCCATCTGGTTGGGCATGGTGATCACATGCTCTTGAGTCCTCTTAGAATTCCTAAAAAACGTGTCTGGGATCCATAGCTGGCTCACCATGTCACCATTCAGAACAAAACTCTCAAAGCTGCCATTGTAACGGAGGCGTTCATCGTACCAAGTCTGGCAGAAGGTGATGTCAATGGTGTATTCCTGGTGGGATTGACAGAAAAGCACACACCTAGAACTCTATAGGCAAAGAGTATTCTAATGCCATCCTGTGAAGGGCCTATCAAGCAGATAGAAACCGAGTTAGGTTTTCCCAGAGGAAAACAGCATGAATTAAGTTGTAGGAGTTTTCTATTTCCGGGATTCCCAAAAGAAAGGAACATTCCCAGATAAATAACAATCAGGGAAGACACATTTTGTCTAGAAACACATGAATTAATTGCACAGGTTGGGCTCATCACATCACCACTACCTTGTAGGGTTATGGGATTACTCCAGCCAGGTTAACACCCTCCCAGCCCCACGTTTCCATAGCAAACCAAAGATTTCAACTCAAAATCATCTTAAACATTTACAAATACACTCACACCTTTGGTTGTATATGGTGACGTTTTCCCTTTCAGTTTGATGATTATTTGTGGAGCACGAATGTTAATTAACCTCAATTGTTTGTTTTCCAGAGTTATATTTTATTGTATTTTTTAAAATATTTTATTTATTTATTTGACAGACAGAGATCACAAGTAGGCAGAGAGGCAGGCAGAGAGAGAGGGGGAAGCAGGCTCCCCACTGAGCAGAGAGCCCGATGCAGGGCTCAATCCCACGACCCTGGGATCATGACCTGAGCTGAAGGCAGAGGCTTTAACCCACTGAGCCACCCAGGCGCCCCCAGAGTTATGTTTTAAAATGAAGTTTTGAGTCATAAAAGAAGAGTATATTTAGTCTCATTTTTTAAAATAATTGTTTTGGTTTTTCTTTTTAAACAAGGGCACCTGACCTCTGAATGTGTGTGTGCATATATATAGCTATACCTATGATTATTTGGTAGCCAAATGATATAATCTATCCCATAAACTGTCTATTAAACATTGAGAAGGATGTTTAATAGGAAGAATCATGAGAAGCTAGAGATTTGCACTACTAGTATTAAAGGGTCAAAAACAGACTGCAATAGAATTGCAAGCGGTGTGAAGAGCAAGTACCAGAACTAGACCAAGGGGGAATCCTGAGGGCTAACTCAACCCCCTTTACTTTAGAGGTAGAGAAAGTGAGGCTCAAAGAGAAAAGAGACTGTCCAAAGTCACAAATAGCTAATGGCAGCATATTGGCTCTGATGCTTAGAGCACATGACCTTGCCCTGGGATGGCCTTCACTGATTTCCCTCTCTTATGCTTATTTTACTTGCACAAACAATCCCTTTGGGTACCAAGTTCTAATTTGCTCCTGTAGAATCCCTAGTTCTTTCTCCTGAGTTATCCTGCATCAGTAAACACCAATCAGAAACCCACAGTTTGGAGGCCAGAGCCCTCAGGGGAAAGCTTGGTGTTTCTGCCTCGGGCAAGAGGTGTTGCGAGCCATTGCCAAATTGCTGGGAGCTAGCCTTTCAGACTGAGAAGGTTCCCTGGAGTAGTCCAGAGAAGCAAACAGAAAAAAGCCTGGCTGCCATTCATATGGGAGCCCCCAGCCCTGCTCCACCCATCCTCACCAGCCTTCATAGGTGGCCTTCAGAGTGCTTCTATAGGCCCAGGTAGCTGGCAGTTCCAACTTGGCCTATGGAGCCTCCTTCACTCCTAGGCCCTAGGAATTGTAGCTAGGGGAAGTCTTTCCTCCACAATCCATGCATGCTGTGCTCTTGCTCTGTGTTACAGTGTTTCAAATGAGCATTTATTTTTTATTAAACAAGATACCAATTTTAAGTTCATTACACAGCAACTGATAACTAACAGTTCATTTTTTCCCCAGTGTGACAAGGGAGCTTGGGTTGTACATCTTTTTTAGCTCAGCTGAAATTCTAGAAATTCAGTGTCAAGGAATTGGCTTAATTAGGATTGCTTGCAACAGTTATCACAGCAGGAAGCCTTAGCAACTGTTGATGCTGTGATGGGCAGTCATTCCCAGACTGGTCACGGCCTTCTAAGCTCAGGCTAGGTGTTTCAAAAATTTAATCAGGAAACTGATAAAAACATTGGATTTAAATCTCCATGCTATGGGCTCAGGTTTCTCTCCCTAAGAAATAATCCTATGCTCTACACAGCATCTGATTAGCTGAGGGGTGTAGGAACTCCCTTCAAACAATCACACCCCTTTTGTAACAAAATGCTTGCTGAGAGGCTCAGTTGCTTCAAACTTAAAATGAAGATCCCAGTGGCATCCTTGCCTGCCATACAGGCTGTGATGAAGATCCAAGGAGACAAGTATGCTTTGCTCATTGGCTGTGAGAGAGTCAGACATTCTATACTCCCTCCTTACCAAATACAAAACTCCAGTGTCACCAGGGAAAAGTAGACTGTACAAGAAGTGAGAACTCCCAGAGTTTTAAAGAGCTATCTGAAATGATGTAAAAGACCAGACTTCTTGGGGGAAATTTAATACCATATGAGTATTTGGCATCTTCTAAAGGTACTTGGCCTAGGCTAAAGCAGCAGTTTATTGGCCAAAGAAAATCAAGTTGTTGGCTCCTCTTTGGACCAGTTCTGTGTTGCACGCCAGGTTCAGTGACTGCTAAGTTATTAGACTGTATCCCTCGGGCTTGTTAGGTATCAGGGGGACAATAGTGACTTCTATATAGCAACTTTCATAATTCATTTGCTCAGTTAACAAATACTGAGTCCTTGACACCAAGGAAACCATAATCAGGAGAGCAAGGCAAATAAAGAGCACATAATTACAAATGAGGTAGGGAAGATCAGGTAAACAACTATGATATAAACTAGAAAAATCTGAATCCCAAAGACACGAGTGTGGTGTGACTACGAAGGGAGCAATTAATAGTTGTGGAGGTCAGAGAAGATGCCATTAGAGGTAGAAACTGAAGGATAAAACTTATGGCAAGTAGAAAATTGGAGTAATGACATTCCAAACAGGAAATACCTGAAACAAAGACTCAAAGATACGAGGTGACTTGGTAACACCCACACTCCAGTGTGACTAGAGCATGTGGTCTCTAAATGGGTGGGAAAAAAATAAAACCAGAGCTCTGGGTTGGTTCCAGCCATGGAAGAGCTTGAGCACTAGAGTGTGGTATTGAACTTCACACCTTAGGCCAGGTTAGAACTACAGGAGGTACATCACACAGGAGGCATATCACACAGGAAGCCAGGTCAGTAGGTAGACCGGGGTAGGGAGAGTCCTTGAATTTTGTATATTTCAAGGAGAGATAATAGAGGCTAACTGAGGACATCTTGACACTAGATTGATAGTAATGGGAAAGGAAAGAGAAATGAGAGAAGCAGTCTGACAATGAGAGTTAGTAACTACAGACTTAAATCTATAAAAACCTCTATCAGAAAAAAGAGCTGTTCCACTGTGGTGTTTAAAGTTGCTTTATTATTTTTATTTTGAATGAAAAACTAGGAGATGTGGTCAGGATCCTGAAGGTACTCTTCAGGCAGCAAGGGGCTTACCTTTACCCACCTTCTAGAGTCAGTGTTGGATATAATATTCCCCTCTTCAAAGCAAAAACAAAACCCAAACCACAAAACTCCTAGATGCAGAACAGAAAAAATAACTGTGTGAAAGGGCCCACGGGTCAGCTCTCTGGGCTACGAGACACTGTAATAAAAAATCAGCACTTACCATGTCCAGGATAGAGACAGGACCAAGGGTGTTGACAGAGATCTCAACAGTGACCACAGTGGGTTTTTCTGCAAAGGAAGCAGATGTGGCAGAGATAAGTGTCAAATAGGAGCAGGGACGATGGGGGGGTATTGTCAGAGGGGAAAGCAGGGCGATGGGTGAGGGCTAGAGACATGGTTTCAACATCCAGTCCTATTTCTTTCTTTCTTCTTTCATGGCAAGATCCAATTCACAGACTGCTAAGAGCTGGACATACCTTGAAGGTCAGTCATCTGGTCTACTCATTTTATTTTTGGAAAAACTGAGGATGAGAAAAGAAAAAAAGTCTAGACCAAGGTCAAGAGCACTGCTAAGACTAGAGTTGATATCTCTTACCTGACAGGTCAACAACAGATATTGCTGTCCATGTGCATGGCACCATTACCTATACCCCACACTCATTATCCACACCTATGCTGTCATCAACCTACTGCTCCAGCAGGGGAAGAACTGTGTTCTGCTACTCACCACCTATGCCAGGGCGCAGTTTGTGGTCATAGTTATTCAGGATACTGTTCAGAATATGAGTGGCTGCTTGCAGGTTCCCAAGTCTGTGATAGGGACCAGTAAGGGTGGGCACTGTTTCTTCAGAAAGGAGTTTGTTTTCAGGAGCCTGGGGCTGGTACCCGTAGACATCATCATGGGCAGAGGGTCCATTTTCTGATTCAACATGAGGTTCTTCACTCCTAGAACAAAAACAAACAAACAAACAAACAAACAAAAAGAATAAAGCTCTGTTCTCCACTCTGAAGGGGACCCAGCTGAAGCCTCTTTGGACAGAAGCAAACCAAAATAAGTCTGCATCCCGAGGCATAAAGAGTAACCGGTAATAGCAAATTTGGGGCCAGTAACAGATTATATTTGTTAATTTCTTCTAAATCTTGCTGCTCTTTGGGGACTTTCCATACTACCCCTCCTTTATGGAAATTCTTTATTTTAAAAATATCCTAATAGGGCGCCTGGGTGGCTCAGTGGGTTAAGCCGCTGCCTTCGGCTCAGGTCATGATCTCAGGGTCCTGGGATCGAGGCCCACATCGGGCTCTCTGCTCGGCAGGGAGCCTGCTTCCCTCTCTCTCTCTCTCTGCCTGCCTCTCCGTCTGCTTGTGATCTCTCTCTGTCGAATAAATAAATAAAATCTTTAAAAAAAAAAAAAAAATAAAAATAAAAATATCCTAATAACAAAACCAAGTTCAAGATTTTAAAAGAATTTCTCAAGGTAAGATGAAGAGGATATTGGTGTATGAGCTTTGGCCAATCAGCCGCCGTTACTAGCCCTGGCCTCCAGTCCACCTGACCAGCACCACCCGGGAGCAAATGGGTGGGCAGAGGGCCCAGATTGCTGAGGAATGCTCCGGAAAGCCAGAACGGCCTCTCCCACAGAGGACTAGGACACAGTGGGAATATTCTGCATTTCTTTGCTTTTGTGATATTCACGGTTTGGAGTTGGGGGCTGGGGTGAGGAGAAGCTCTGAGCACTGAGAAAAGGCAGGAGTCCATTACTCAGAGACTGTCATCTAGGAGAGAGGACTGACTGGAATCCAGCCTGAGTGCCACAGCCTTGCACCACAGCCAAAAGATAAGAATTAAATTAAATAAAACAAAAAATTAAAAAGCCATCTAGCAATGTATGAAATTCACTGATGGTGTTAGAAGTTAGGGTCCTCGTACTTTTGTGAAGAAGTGGGCTTCAGGATCTTCTGACGCTCCGGTCACGTTCTAGTCCCTGATGTGGGTGTACTGATACCCATGTAGTCATTTTCTGACAACTCATCAGCTACGCACTAATCATTTGAATACTTTTCTGTATATATGTTCTAATTCAATAAAAAAGTGTTTCAAAAAATGCTAATAAAAATCTGCTAATATATGGATCTTATTTGGATCCTGATTTTTAAAAGGCAAACTAAAACAAAAAACATTTATAATGCCATAGGGGAGATGGGAACACTGACTGGATAGTTTCTTCACTATGACAAAATTATTCTAAAATTTTTGGTGTAATAGTAGTATTTTATTATGTAAGTGCAGTCCTTATGACTAAAAATGCATACTAAAATAATTGCATGGAAAATGATATGAGATTTGAGATTTGCTCTAGAATAATTTAAGCAGAAATGCAGAGTGGGTGGAGGACAGAGAAATTAAGTGTGGCCATGAATTTATAATTAATGAGGCTGGTGATGGGTACATAAGGTTTCACTCTATTGTTCCCCCTGCTTTTCTGTCTTTGAAAAAAAATTATAATTAAAAGCTTTTTTAAAAACCATCAGCAAAATTAATCTATGATGTTGTAAAGCATGACAGTGGTGTCCTTTGAATAGGAGAGTATACTGGGGGGGGGCATGTGGTGAAGCTTGTGGTGGGGGCTAGGTAGAGAGGACTAGCAACATAGGCATGGCTTCTGTGGTGCAGGCGCAGGGCCTGGCAACTTGTGCAGCAAAACGCATTTTCCTGCACTATTTCAAGCTCTTAGAATTGCCTAACTGACATACAGATGTGCCAGATTTATACCATTTTTCATGTCTGAAGTGGCTTATTCCCACTGTGGGCAAAGGAAGAACTGGGCTTGAGAAAAACAGTTTCCATTTCCAAGTAACATGTGCAGAAATATCCTCTTTCCCTGAGGCATTTCCCCCAGTCCTCTGACTGCTGGAGGGGCAGAGGGAGAACAGAGGTCTGAGACCCTGCAAAATGAGTGATGTGGCTAGGAGCATGGCACAGTCAGGACTGGCACTGCCAGCCAAGACCACCCAAATGTCTGAAGCCAACAACAATAGCCCCAAGGTTCAAGAGGCAAACAAGCAAAAGCCCAGGGACCACTGAAGCCCCCCTGCTCCCAAACTATGTCTACTATGAAAATGATATCAGAAGGTCTTGAGGTTGCTGTAATTCTACAATCATCCTTTGCCAGTAAAATACAAACAAAACAAACACACTCATCCTGGGGTCCTTGAGGTTAAGGAGCTGCTGATACTGCATACCTTTTCTCAGCCAGCCATTAAGCCCCCTTTCAAGGCTAGAAATAATAACAACTTGAAAAACACTCATGCACTGGGTTAGCGGAATCTTTCCATGGGGCCATTTCATGCATCATCTCTCTATATGCAATGGTTCAAGATGGAGCTGAAATTCTGCACCCTCCCACTACTGAGGATGTTCTTTCAACTAACTGTGGGGGAAGAGGGGGGAGGAGGAGAGGACTGGAAATGCTTTAGGAGGGGGTCCACTGGGTTGGTTTTTTTTCCCCCAAAATCAGCCCTCTTTTTCAACTTACAGATGAAGAAACAATCCCACCTGGGGGGAGGGCTGTGCCCAAAGTCACAACCATTTGAGGCTGAGCTGGGAGCAGAGCAAGGTTTCTTGGTTCGATGTGGCCCTTGCCAACACACCCCAAAGCCATCTCCAGCTCTGACATCATGGGTTGCCATGTTGACAATGTCTGAATGCCAGATACTGAGGCCCTTCCCTCCCCATTCACCCCACTGGACGGGGAAGGGTAGTTTCCTTGTCAACAGCCCCTCTTCCCAGCTTTTATTTATTATTTTGTTCCTGCTCCTCCTGCTTCCTTCTGCTTCTGCTCCCAGACCCCTCTTTTGAGCTAGCCAGTAACCATGCCAGCTCTCCCAAACAGTTTTATTCATATCTGGAGGGAGGTAGATGACTGGAAATTCCTAGCACGCATTCAGAAATATTTGCCAAGCCCCTGCTGAGACCAACCCCCACACCCCAGGGCACCGGTGAGCCAGCAGGGAGCCCCACAGCCCCTCCCCTGAGGTGCTAAAGCATTCTGGGGTGAGGAAAGAAGCCTTCTCTCTTCTCAAAACAGATAAGCAAGACAGGAACTCAGTGCCCTGGAGAGTTCTGGAATGGAAACCGTCTCAAAAATAGGAAGCAGTCATCTTCTACTCTAAAAACTCAGAAGTGTAGGGAACAACCTTTCTAGCAAAGTCTCAGGGCCAGAAGAAAGTGTGAAGGAAGCTGGCTGTTCAAGGGAAATCTGTTGTTAGCCTTTGGAGAAGGGGATGGGGATTGGAATTGAAGACCCAAACCGCAGACCTCAGAGAACAACATACTTGGCCTCCGGTCCGGTCAACCCAAGACCCAGCAGGGCGTCTGGTGCGGGCGGGGAATGAAGGAGGAAAGAGGAGGCTGGCGGCAGAGTGGAGTGGGGTGGATAACTGGGGCGGGAATCCTTGGACTAAACTGGGGCTGGTGCCTGGCACTGGCACCAAGAGACGCGGCGGGAAGGCAAATAAGTAAAGTCAGAGTTATCTGGCACAGTGCCTGGTACTAGGCGCTCAGGAAAATAAATCTGAATGACAGGACAGACAAGCCAACACTCCAGCATTTAGGCGCAGTTTCGTTCCCCAAGCCAGAGCGCCTTCCAGGGCGCCACCTTCCCAAAGTCTCCCCCAGTCCTCAGAAGCGCGAGCCAACGCTGGTCGGTTACTTCGCGGGCCACCCGCCTCTTCCCACGGAAGACCCAGAGAGGGAGAAGCGTGCTCATGCCCCCAGCCATCGCCGTGGTTTTGGAGAGCAGGAGTCTGGGACCGAAACCGTCAGGCAACAGGCGTCCCGCCTCCCTTCCTGGGCGCCTCTTCAGGGGTCTGGAGTGCCCATCTTAGAGGGAGCGGGTTGGAGGGTGGCAGCGCGTAGCGGGGACCCGGGATCCGGCTAGACCGCACAGGAGATGGGAAAAGGTGGGCGCGGGGCTTGAGGAACGTAGGGGAGCGGGGGTCCGTAGAGCTGGCCTAGCTCCAGGGGAGAGGGAGCCGGGCGCAGAGGGCTCCTGGGTTCCGAGATGGAGACTCACCTAGACGGGAGGACTATGGACATGCCCAGGAGGATCAGGAGAACTTTGGTTAACATCTTGGTGGGGACCGGCGCGACCACCTGTAGGGAGGTCGCTGCGCACGGTCTGGCCGCACCGAGCGCGGTGTGCAGGGTTTTACTGGGCTCCAATTTCCACTCCTCCCACTCGCCCCGCCCCGCGCCCCCCCTCTGGCCCCGCCCCCTGAGCCCCGATGGAAATCGACGACCTGTTTGCTGCTGCTGCGGAGAGTAGGGTGGATAGGCTCTGGCGGGCGGAAGGAAGGGGAGGGAGAAGAGGAGGGAGCCCTGTCGCCAAGGCCCCCCACCCCCCGCCGCCACAACTGCAGCGCTGCCAGACAGCCACGGGCGGGGGACGGGAGAAGGGAGGAAGAGGCGAGCAGGCGGCGCGGGCCCCAGGCGGGGGAAATACGGAGGTCCGCGGCTGCGGCTGGGAGGGCAGCCACAGAGTGGGCCAGGCTAGGCAAGATGGGGGACTAGGTGGGCTCCTGCCTCCTTATAGAACCCCTCCAGTCCACTAGGGCAGAGCGGGACCGAACTGTGGCTTCCAGCCCTCTGCTCCCGCCCTTATCACCTGTTGCTTCCCCAGGTCTCCTGGCCTCTGACATTTCCCTTACCCTCACTCCAGACCTTCCAGTCCTTCAGAGCATCTCTTGGCATCAGAAGGAAGCTGGTAACTGAGTACCTTCCTTGGCACAGGGGAAGAAGAGAGACTTGGTGGGGGGGGTATCTCCCCAGCAAGCTATGATCTGAGCTACTACACAGGCCAGTTTCTCAGGTATTGGGGGGCAGGGGAAGACCCACCGGCAGAGGACCAGGCCTAGGCATTCACTAGAGCATTTTCCCTTAACAGCAGAGAGGCAATAACTGACTCAATGTGGGTCCAGGCTTAGCCCCAGGGGCCTGGTTCTGAGAGGGACCATCTGGGACCTCAGAAAACTCTCCAAGACTGGCTGGACTGGCTTTCTGGAAACTTGGCTCTCAGTCATGCCAGAAATAGAAGTGAGAAAACACTGGCGTTGGGGATGAGAGTGGAGGTCAGTGCCCCCATTCAGTGGGAATAGTGAAGTCTCAAGTATCCCTGGACTTTCTCTTTGTCACCCAGAACCTCATGATTCACTTGAGAAGGGTAAGGATTACAGATACCTGCTGCTCTAGAAGGGGCTGCGTGCATCTTAGCTGGCAGAAGGCTCCTTGGAGAGCCTTGCTGTACCAAGCTAACCTAATACAACCTCTCTACCATCCTATCCTTAGCCCATCACTCTACTTTGTCATCTCCACAATACTGCCCACTAACTGATGGTCTTCTTGGGCAGTTCTTTGTGAGCTTGTGTGTAGTGGGGTCCCCTGACTGAAGTAATCTCAGTGACAAAAACCAAGCCAAACCAA
Organism: Lutra lutra; assembly: GCF_902655055.1. NCBI lineage: Eukaryota > Metazoa > Chordata > Mammalia > Carnivora > Mustelidae > Lutra > Lutra lutra. The sequence goes on along the minus strand of NC_062296.1, from coordinate 3,259,521 downwards.
ACCAAAATACATGTCTGTTTGGTTTTCCATTATATCTCTGAAACCTAGATATGTTCTGGGTACAAAATAGGCACTCAACAAATATTTGTTTTTGGCCTGTGTGCAGCTGTGTATGTCCCAGTGCCACTGAGTTTACTGGGACCTAGCCTCCCTTCAGCCTCTGTGCAAGGGAGCAGAAAACACTGCAGGGCACATTCAGGCCTCTGGTGTGCATGCTTCCTAGCCCTTTGACAAGGCAAACTTCATGGGCTTATGACCTGTACAGAAAAGCCCCACTTTGTTTAACACTTTGCTGCCCTCCTCTTAAAATCCTTAATAATTTTTGAACATGTGCCCCTGTATTTTTACTTTTCCCTCAGCCCTGCAAATTACGTAGTCATTCTTGCTGTAGGGAGATATGCTGCAAAGCAGGGACCAGGCAAATGCAGAGCATTCCCAAGCTCACTACAAGGAGAAAGCTGTCCACCATCTGCCTGCCCTCCTGTCCAGCACTAGAGTGCTGTGCAGAACGGCCTTGGGCTTGAAGTATCTTATATGGATGTCCCTACTTCCACTGACACTGGAGTTCCAAGAGATGGAGGTTTGACTGATTTCCCTGTACTCCCCTGGGTTGAGTGCTGTGCTTAATGACCAGCATTAGTTGGTCACTGAATAAGTGAATGAGTCCCAGGCAGTCAAAAGAGGCAAGCAGTTATGGCTTTTTAGTCAGAAGACCCACTCGGGGCACCTTTCTCTTTACGGTGGAGATTAATCACATTCTGCCATTTTCCTTACCCACCTCATCCAACAGGATAGCTACAAGGAGCTGTGGAAACTCATGAGCCTTCTAAAAGTCAGGGCCTGATCACTGTGTTGCAGTTCTCACAGTGCTTTCTGTGTACTTGTGTATACCAGGCCATGGGCTTGGCAATGAAGGGATATAAAGCAAGGCCTTGGACATAGTTTTCGTTCTCCCATGCATGGCTCAAAAAAAGGAGAAGGGACTTCTCTCAGAAATTACTAGCACAAGGTAGAAAGTCATGAGTGCCTTGGAGTTCCCAGAAAGACCAGGTCTCCCTCTGGCTGGGCAGTTCTGGAAACTGCAAGCAGGAGGAGGAGCCTATGCTTTACAGAGACTTGAGATTTGTAGCAATAGATGAGCCTTACCAGCAGAGATACAGAGATGGGCATTCCTAGCATAGAGTCAGCCAAGATACTGAAATCAGAAATGTGTGGTGCTTGATAGAAAACAAGGAAGAGTTTGCTGCGGGTATTTGCATGAAGAGACATTGTGGGAGATAAATCTGGAGTGGCAGGCTGGACAGGCTATTTCTGTGCTTTGAATGCTGAGCCAAGAACCTGTACTTTTTCTTGTAGGCAAGGGGGAGGTTACAGAAGATTTTCAAACAGAGACGTTGCATGTCAGAACTGTTCTTCGAGGAGACCCACCCGTCTGATAGGTCAGGCAAGAGTGTTTTCAGGAAGGACAGGCTGGAGCCCATTTTCTCCCAGAAAAGGAGTTGTATGGATCTGAATGTGAGCAGAACTCCCAGGATGATTAGAGGGGAGAGAACAACATGGGGGAGGTTTAACTGACACATTCGATATCTACTTGGAGTCAGGGAGGAGGCAAAAGAAATAGGATTGCTAGAGAAGGTGCAGGGTCTTCCCCCAGGTGACCAGGGTGGCAGAACAGTAGTAGGGAAAGCAGAAGGAAGGGGGGGGAGATCTTTTAGACACAGTAATGAGAATAGTCCCTTGCATTTTGTGTTTCACTTTCTGATGTCCCAAGAACCGTAATATTTATTGTCTAGATTTGTGTGTGTGTGTGTGTGTGTGTGTGTGTGTGTCTCCCCATTTCCCTATTCTGATTACTTCAAATATATCTCTCTACAACTAGCTATTCAAGCTGGATATAAACAAAAAAGTTAATATATCAGCTATATTTTCATAACTAAACCAAGCTACACATTGATTAGAATAGCCCTGTGCAACCCCTTTATCAGTTGTGAATGATCACTTTTAATAACCAATACCAACCCACCATGTGTCATGTTATACATGTGGTTTAGGGGTAAAACCAGAGCTTCTGGTCATAACATCTCTGTGTTCCTGTCTAGCTTGGCCCAAACTGTAACACATGCACAATGTGTTTTTCCTGTTAGACCAAGGGGGAAATTCCCATCCCAAAAAGTTGTGCAATATTCTTAGCTAGTTATGTATCTGGGCTTACAGCAAGACCAAGATGCCTGGGATACTGGGGGAAGCAGGCTGAGGGAAGAATCTCCACAGGGCTAAGCTGAGAGCTAAAATGGATGAAGGGGCAAGCAGGGGACAACCAGGCTTCAGAGCAGAGAGACAGTAGAGGCAGAGGCAGCACAGGGCAGTGATTAGGTCCTGTGTCCCTGTGCCCCCCTATAGGTGGAACTGGGTTTGAATTTCGGATCCTCCACTAGATATTAGCTGAATTAACAAACTTACGTGTCATTCTCACCATTACTGATAAATTACTGAAAATTAGCAGTGAAGGCACACCTGGTATCCCTAAGGTCTTGAACAGTCTCTAGCAAGTGTCTGACCAGGGAGCAAGAGCCCAGCCCCAGATATGCATGGCAGAGCTAGGCTCCCATTTACAGAAGGTGATAATGGACTGGACAAAACAGGTTCTAGACCTTGGGGAATTGGATCACTGAGCCAGCACCCTAGGCTGGTGGTACTCAGGTTCAGTTTACAAGGGAGGAAAGGCATTGCTGGGGATGGAGATTGAGAGTCCCAGCACATGGGTGCTATTTAAAGCCATGGGACTAGATGCAGTCACCCAAGGCAAAGAAGATGGCAAAAGCCTGAGTCTTGAGAGAGCTGTCACAGTAACCAAAAGAGAAAGGAGAATTTCTATTGGATGGCAGGTTCAACAAATTTCGAGTAAGACGAGAATTGAATTATGCTGATTGGGTTTATCAACAGGGAAGTTATTGGCAAACTTGACACAAGCTGTTGCAGTGGAGCATTGGGGTGGAGGCCAGTTGACGGAGGGTTGAGGAGTGCAGAAAAGGGGCAGTGAGATAAGGGAGAATACCAACACAGCTTATCTGAGAAGTCTGGCTGGAAAGCAAGGAGAGCTGTCACTGTCTCCCAGACCAAAAGAGGAGATAGGGCTTAATGAAGAGGACAAGTCTGATTCTTCTCTGGGTCCCTATGGCCTGGACCAAGGCCTCAGAGAATAAGAGAAAGAGGTTCAAGGAAAGAACTTCAGCGTCTTCCGTGAGAAGTGAATGTGTGAGGTGAGGATGTGAAGCCAGAAAACACAGACAACTTCTTAAGAAGTTTACAGTGAAGGAGGTCAGAGTGCAACAGCTAGGGGGAAGAAAATATTTGGAAAATTCTGATTTTTGTGTCTTAAAGATGAATTACATATGTTTATAGGCTACAAGGAGGACGCCGATTGGGGGAAAGAGGGAGGGAGGAAGTCCTTAAGGAGGTAGTTGGGTACAGTCAGTCTAGTGTGCAGAACTGGTCTACTAGTGGAGGATGAAAACCTCTTCCTCAGAGGAGGGAGGAAAGGAAAGGAGAAGAAAGAGACAGGCTCATTTATTTATTCAACCAACATTTGTTACCATGCATCAGGCACTGTCTCAGATGCTGAAGAAATGAGAAAAATAAAAATTCCTGCTCTTATGGGGCACACATTCCAGGGGAAGAGGCTGACTATAATATCTATCTATCTATCTATCTATCTATCTATCTATCTATGTATATGTGTATGTATGTATGTATACGTATATATATATATATATATAGCATTTTAGAGGGTAATAAATGGTTTGGAGAAAATGTAGCATTTTAGAGGGTAATAAATAGTTTGGAGAAAAATAAATGGAGTAAGGTAAGTGGGATTAACAGTGATGTGGAGAGTAGGTTACAATTTTACATAGGATGGTCAGGAAAAGCATCCCTAGGAAGGTAGCACTGAGCTATACATATGTCTGAAAGAAGAGTGTTTTAGTACGAAGGAACAGGCAATAGAAATTACATAAAGACAGAGCATGCTTGGCATATTCCAGGAACATCAAGAAAGCCAGTGCATCTGGAGTAGAGTGATCAAGGAGTTAGTGAGAGATAAGATCAGAGATAATGGTGTGAGACTGACAAAACATGTAGTGTCACTGGAGGAACATTTACTTTTACTCTGCTTAAAAATGGAAGCCATTGGGAGAGTTATGCACAAAGGAGTGACATAATATGGTATAGAGATGACATTTAAAGACATGGGACTAGACGAAATGAACATGGGAGTGAGTGTAGCTGGAAAACTGGACCAAGGACAGTAAGAAACTAGGGAGAAGAGAGGGAGCCAGCCAAAAAAGACAGAGAAATGTGACTAGTGAGGTGAGAGAATAATCAAGAGTGAGGCATCATTGAAGTCAAGAAGGAAGGAGGAATTCAATTGTTAACCAATGCTAGAAGGTCAAGTGGGATAAGAGTAAGGCTTAATCATTGTAGTTAACAATATGTAAGTCATTAGTGACTTTGACAAAAGAAGTTTGTATGATGTGCGTTTTTGGCTGGATGGAGCATTAGAAATAAGGAGCATAGAAAATTCCTTGGGGGAGTTTCATTGCAGAGGACAGCAGCTAAATGGGATAGTTGTTGGAGAAAGAAGGAGGGTCAAGAGGTTATATGGGAGAAGTGATAGCATATGTATAAGTTGATGGGAAAGCCCAAGTATAGAGTGAAAACTATGCTACATTGGAATGAGGGTGAGGATGATGTTATTAAGTGAGCAAAAGGGGGTAAGATGTAATGGTTTGGAAGCAGCACTATAGAAGGTGACAACCGTACCTGAGACCCTAAGAGACATGGAGTACAGGAGAATAAACCCCTTCATATGGCCCCCAGAGCTAGTGCCCTATCGCAACATATCGACTGGATTAATGACTGAGTGTGTGAATGAGAGGCCTGCATGGGAAGCCATGCCCTCCAGGTGGAGAGGAGTTAGAGTTACATTTGGATAAAGAGGTGGGAAGGTGGAGGCCTCTCTCTCACACAGCAAGGTGCTGGTGGGCTAGTGGGAGGCTTTGAAGATATAGGGGATGCCAGAGTGGTCAGGGTCTGATTATAGTTACAGAAGCACAGAGAAGTGCAGGGATGGATGTGCTATATAGAAAGCAATGAGCACAGAGACTTACAGGAACTGGGTTGTGGAATGTGGTGGGTCTTCTTGGAGTTTGAGGGATATGATTATCTGCATCCCTATCCCATCTGCTCCAAATTCATAGTAATTTAAAAATAAGATATAGGGGTCAGACAGATACAGAAGAACAAATAATTCCCCACATCCCTTAATAAAAGGAGCTGAGGCTCCAAACTGGCTTCCATAAATGCCATCCTATCCCTCACCCCTCCTTCAAATTAAACTTAACTACCTTTCCTGAGGATAGGCAGCTACAAAACGCAGGTGGCCTTCCTGCATATCTCAGAAGTCTGGCACAGAAGAAGCAAGGGTGGGTGTGTTTTTCTTTGTTCTGTCTTACCAGTCAGGTATGCCACTGCTTCTCCTTAGGGAGGAGTAAAGAAGTAGCAGAAATCTTCCTCACATAGCACAGGCAACTGAAGTTCCCTGTTGTATAGGCAAAGTGAAGACACTAAATAGAAGACGAATCATTTCACTTACAATCTCCAGGTTTTTATTCCTTCTAACTACTTAAGCTTAATGATTAAGTCCAAGATTAACCATGGGTTGAACTATGAGCCTCATGTTTGTAGCAGGGGTTTGGGGAAATGGGACTTTATATCAAAAAGCCCCTTGTTACATAGAGTCCTGTTCTCCCTTTCATGGAACCCTTCCCCCATTACCAACTCCTGCCCTCTTTGTATTATCCTCTTTTTTTATGTAGGGAGGGGCTAACGCTTTGAAATCCCCTCTCCTTTCTCACAGATGCTGTTCTGGGTGCTGGGGATACAGTGACAAGCCATACTAAGTCCCTGCCTTCATGAAGCTTACATTCTTTTTTTTTTTTTTTTGACAGGCAGAGATCACAAGTAGGCAGAGAGAGAGAGAGAGAGAGAGAGAATGAGAGAGGAGGAAGCAGGCTCCCCGCTCAGTAGATAGCCCGATATTGGGCTGGATCCCAGGACCCTGGGACTATGACCTGAGCCACCCAGGCACCCCTGAAGCTTACATCCTTAAGTGAGGAACAGGCAATACCCAGATAAGGAAGTAAATCTGATAATTTCCAGTACAAAATACCTTGGGACCATTAAAAGTGGTAATGTAGCCAAGAATAACTGCAGGAGAAGGAAAACGGCCTGTCAATCTGGTCAGGGTGCAAAAAAAATGTCCTGGGTCCTTCTGGACCTTCTGGGTGACTTGGACATTCAGGGCATTCAGCTCTGAAACCAGTTTTGCCATCTCTAATTCCAATGTGGAGTAAAGGGAGCAGGAGGGAAGTAAAATGACAAAGCTATTAATATATGAGAGGCTGCCAAGCCATTATCATTTATTTCAAGTGGTGGTAAAAGCAGATGACTCATCCTTCAGAGCTGCAAGACTTTGCACTAAACAGTGTGGATGGTTACATTTCTTCACCTCAGCTCTAGAAAGATTTTTCCAATAGTCAAAGTGTCCATGAGAACAGATTCTTCAACAATGACTGGGAGCAGGGTGGTTTCTGGGTGGGGATGAAGCTAAGCAGCTAGATGGAAGAGTCCTTGTCTTATCTGCCCTCCCTCAGCAGACACACTTCCCTGCCTTGTAGGCTAAGAAGGAAAGGAAGGAGTCTTTTGTTGGAATTCCCAAGAGATGCTCTTTTTCTCTGGTGCTCTGGGCAAATGTAGCCTATTTCATGAAAGACATTTTTCCCCCCAAGGCTTTGGAAAACTGATTGGCAAGTTCATAATGCTTGCTGGGTCCAACTGCCTATCATTTGTAACATTTGGGAGTGTGTGGCTTCATTAAGTGCTCTGAGAGGCTCCCTGTATGGAAGCTCTGCCACTGAATCTACAATGTGAAGTGGCTGGTTCTATAAAACCAATTGGTTCCAACAGGCTAAGAGGTGAATTCACCTAGGAAATATGTAGGTTTTTTTCTTTCTTTTTTAAATTTTTTTTATGGGTCTTTTTTTTTTAAATTTTTAAATTTTTTTCAGCATAACAGTATTCATTGTTTTTGCACCACACCCAGTGCTCCATGCAATCCGTGCCCTCTCCAATACCCACCACCTGGTAGGAAATATGTAGTTTTAATGTAAAAAGGTCTTTGTAAAAAGCAGTTGTTCTTTCTTTTCTGATGCATCATCAATAGTATCACTGGTTGGGTCTCAGTTCCAAAATTATTAGGGCTGGCGCTATTGTATGAAATAGAAAGGACTCCATGGTGGGCCAAATAAATTTGAGACTTCCTATTTCTATGGGAAATTTTGACAAAAGAAAAAAAAAAACAGAGAATATGTTTTCATCTCAAAGGACCTAGTATTAGATGGGCTGTAAGGGGAATCAGTATTTGGAAGGGACTATAAAAGATTTGATGAAGTTGGTAGTACTTTCCTCCTGAAATATGAATCTCTTTTATAGTCTCCCCCGACAAGAGGGGCATTCATCCTTAGATCGAGCCAGGGATGGGCTGACCACTACTCACAGGGCATCTTATATCACTTTTAGACTAGCTGTACAGCAAAATGTCCTTTGACATGAGTGAAGAATTATATGAGGGAAGGTAGAAAGGCCAATCAGACTCCTTGCTTTTCAATTTTAAGTTGGCCAGAAAAAAAAAAAATTAAACTGGTAATTAGCCCATCCCTACTACTCTTTTGCCCCGCCCACATAGGCAGGCATGATTTGAGTTCCCTCTTTATAGGTATACACTCTATGACATTCATTAATCATTCTCTCTCTCTCTCTCTCTCTCTCTCTCTCTCACACACACACACACACACACACACACACACACACACACATAAGTAGGTGAAACATTATCTTAATGCTTCAGATACTATATGGACCAAAGATTAGCCAAGAATACAGAGACATCACAATCATCTGGATGTCCCAAAGTTGACACTAAAGCTTCTACCATTTCTTCATGGACAAGCCCTTAGGACTTTACTTAGAGTCTGTTTACTTAGTCTACACTCAGTTCTAATATCCTGTGGAAATATGGTTACCCAACCTTTTGCAACTTAATAACGTAATTAGAAGGGACCAGTGCTTATCCACCTGATAATCCAGACTGCAAATAGCTTTTAGTATTGTCATAATCAATAGAATTAACCATAGAATTTTCAGTGTGTTCTTGGGGAAATTACTTTCCTTCTCTGAGCCTGATTTTATTTTTGTTTGCTTGATTGATGTAAGAGACATGATAGCTCCCATGTATATTTTGCAGGCCTGTGTTATTGCTTGAGTCAGCTATTGTGTTGGAACATTTATAGTGCTTTTGGCTGTGAGTAATGAAAACCCTTACTTAGATTGACTCAGACAACAAAAAACATTTATAAGGAGGTCCAGAGGTAATGTGGGCTGTTATGTTGCTTAATTCAGCTGCTCAACAATGTCTTTGAGGACCATCTCACAGATAACACAATGTAGTTGGCTTTTGTCTTTAATGGCAGACCTTGAATTAGAACAAGAACTGAATGAACTTAAAGGCATCTGACAATTAACGCAGAACCCTGTCCAGTGTTCATGCTGCCTTAGGGTTTTGGATATTCCATAGTTAGCAATTGTCTTCTGTGTGGGGCTGTGTTGGGGGGAAAATCACTGGAAGTTGAAGAAAGCTATGGCAGGGGAGCTTCTGATGTCAATTCATTGTAAAGTTCCATACTCCCAGAAGGATCTAATTCTATGAAATGTTCAAGGTATATCAGAATAGAAAAGGGTCATGGAGGTTAGAGAGACATGGTCTGTTTAAGATGCCTCTGGTTAGGAGTGGTGAGAACACTGGGTACATAGAGGGATAGGGTGAGAAGTGAAGTTGGCATGTATCTCTAATGCCAAGGTGCTAAGACTGGGTTATCAATTTTAAGGAACATTGCATTTAAGTAGAGGAGTTTGGCATGTCAGATTTATATTTTTCAAAGACCAGTAAGGCCAGGATGGTAAGTATTAATTTGGAAATGTGGAGTATGAGACCAAAGGTAGCTGAATCTCTTAAGATGCTATTGCAATATTCCAGGAGAGAAATACTGAGACTCTGACCTAGGTCAAGGCAGAGGGGGTAGAGTAAAAGGATTTCGATTTCATCATGGTTTGGTCTTAGCCTGGTTTTTGGTAACAGATTGGATGTAGATGGTGAAGGAGGGTTCAGCCTATGGAAACTTTCAAGTTTTAGGTGTGGCATCCTAGTGCCTCAAGTGTGCTTCACTGAGATAGGCTCCATAGCAGAGGCAGAATGCCCTTCAATGGACAATAAAAGTTTTGGTAGTTTGGAATATGTTGACTCTGCGGTGTCTGTGGGATGACCAAGTGGAAGGTTATAGGAGGCAGTTGACTATATCAAGCTGGAGCTTGGGACAGAGGTCCAGGTTAGAGACTGACTTACTAACACTATGAATTATATTATATATAGCACTTCGTTTTTTAAAAAATAATCTTCATCTTCATGATTTGATTTAATACTTACTGCAATTCTATGAGGTGGACATTATTTTTCCCTCTTCCCAGATGAGGCAACTGAGTCCCAGAGAAATTAGATGACTTGCCTAAGATCACACAGCCAGGAAGTAACAGAACTGGGGCTAGAATGAGAGTCCCTTCATAGGGAATGCCACACATTTCCTACTGTTGTTCAAATGCAAAGTTAGCTGCACAGAGATAGTGGGAGAAGCCATGGGGAATTGAAGTCCCTCAAAAACCTTATGAAAAATAAGAACAGAGTTGGGCAGAAGATGGAACCCTGGAGTTTTCACAGAAGTAAACATGAGCTGCCTGCAGCTGGGCCTACAAAATCCTGACCAATGGGATGTTATGCCTTTGGATCTAACTGGGTTCCTGGACCTGGGGATGCTGCAACTTTGCCTTTCCCAGCTTTCCTCCCAAATTTACTCTAACCTCCCCCCCCCCCCGTGTTTCTACTGAAGTTACTCAGTTTGTATTTTGGATCTTGGCTCTGTTAACTGTATCTTGAGGTTCTGAACCCTGGCTGCATCCCTAGGTTGTTGACTCCCAGGACCCACCCTCGGTCTCTCTTTTTGGGTGTTGGGCTCTGTTCAGGGCTTAGGCTGGCGGGGTTTCAGGTTCTGGGTGTCAACACCTAGGGAGTATTATAGGAATGATTTCAGACATGTTTCTTCAGCCCATCTCAGGCCTGCTTTCTTGCTGAGTAGGCATGGAGAATGACTATGATTTGCTTGACTGGCAAACAAACCCTAGGGAAGGGTCACATGGCATGTTAGACAGACTTGAAGGCTTTATAAACCAGAGGGGAATTTTCCAGATGGTCCTCATTGGGAGGCAGTGAGGAAAATCCAAAAGGCAAGCATCAAATTGGGGGTGAGTTGTAGGAATGAGAGTGCCAAGGGAGACAATGGAAGCTCTGGTTCATGTCTTCAGGAAAACTGAAGGCAATTTATTCCCATCCTCAGATCAGAAGAAGGTGAGCAGCAGAACTGTGCTGAGAACAGCCATACTTTTTATATCAAATTTTCTAGCCTGGGGAGTGAGGAATGTGCATGAAGGAGTCTAAAGAAAGTTCACCACTTTCAACATCAAGGTTTTTGAAAACAGCTATTTAAACCACATGTTAGGAAGAAAAAAACCACATATTCCAAGTATGGCACATTTTTTCTGCCTTAGCAAAATGAAGCACACCAGATATATGCAAACTCTTCCTAATAACTCTTCGTTCTTATTGTGAACTTCATGTCCTGTTCTTGGCTATGACAATTGTTTTTTTGTTTGTTTGTTTTCATTACTACTTAGATGTAGTCACTACTCTTGTGGAAAATGGCCCCAAATAGATGTGCCTTTTGAGTTAGTGTATCTCTTTTTACAGTGTTTCTTCTCTGACTTCACTATAAATCTGTCAGTTGTCACTTCTCATGATTGTCAACAAGCCTTCTTTAACAAAATCATTTTTTCTTACCATTTCTCATTTGCGTTGACATTGAAATTTTTATATATATACATATATATTTATATATATATAATTTATATATATATTTTATATATATATTTATATATAATTGAAATTTATATATATATATTTATATATATTGAAATTGAAATTTTTATATATATATATTTATATATATATAATTTATATATATATATATTTCATAGAACTTTATGTTCTATATATATATAAAAATATATATATTTATTTATATATATTGAAATTGAAATTTTTATATATATATTTATATATATGTATAATTTATATATATAATTTATATATATATTTTATATATATAATTTATATATATATATATATATGTTTCATAGAACTTTATGTAAACTAAGGTTTCTGGGCACTGTTCCTCACCTCCACAAAAATAGTGTGGAGCATGGGCTTCTTGATTGTGATTTCGGTTGCTCTGAGGCTTTCCTTCCCCCCAACTCAGTTGTATTCTCATTAAGCAGGGCTTACTCATTCTTTAAGCAAATATTTCCTGAGTGCCTACCATATATCAGAGATTCTTTTACCGGCTGGGCATACAGAAGTACAAAACAGAAAATGTCCCTGGCCTCATGAAACTTGCATCTCATGGGAGGAAACACTTTAAAAATGTGACATATTAGAAGATGGAAAATGCTATGAAAGGAAATAAAGCAGTGGAAGGAATAATGTACTGCTGAGGGTGCACTTTATTATTTAAATAGGATACTGTGATTTATAAGGGGATCAAATAGAGGCAATGAGCCATGTGGATGTCTGAGAAGAAAGCATTTCAGGCAGAAGGAACAGGAGCACAAAGGCCCTGAGGTGGTTGGGTACATGCCTGATATGTTAGAGAAATGGCACTGGGTCTGGTGTGACTTAAAGGAGCGCAGGCAAAGGGGAGAGTGGTAGAGGGATAAAATCAGGGAACTTCCAGGGGCTGGATCCTGAACGATTAAAAGGACACTACTTTTTACTCTGAAATGGGGAATCATTAAAGAGATTTTGAAGAGATGAGTGGTGTTATGAACTGAATTGTGTCCCTCCCAATTCATACTCGAAGTTCTCACAGCTAGTACCACAGAATGTGACTGTTTTTGGAGCTAAGGTCTTTAAAGAGGTAATTAAGGTAAATGAGGTAATTAGGGTGGTGCCATAACCCAATATGACTGATGTCCTTATAAGAAGAGGAGCTTAGGACACAGACAAGTACAGAGGGAAGACTGTGAAGACACAGGGACAAGATAGCCATCTGTAAGCCGAGGATAGAGTTTTCAGAAGATGCTGCTGATTCTTTGATCTGAGACTTATAGCTTCCAAAACTGCGAGAAAATAAGTCTGTTGTTGAAACCCCCTAGTCTGTGGTACTTCATTATGGCAGCTCTAGTGAACTCATAAATGACTTGATCAGAATTAAAGTTTAAAAATAACATCCCAGTCCCTGTGTAAAGAAGGAACTACTGAAGCACAAGGATGGCCACATTAGTGGCCTGTGGATAGGAATATCGATAAGCATAGTGAATATTGTTCAGAAGTATGTATTGGGCCCAGAATTGAAGGGATAGATGAACAAAGGCTTTAACAGAACAGAATGGAGAGTATACCAAAAAGTGCAAGTGACATGTGCAAAATTATTGAGAACCTGTTTTAAGCAATAATACAAAGTACAGAAAACATCTTGGTTTGGCTATGCCCAGGAGTTCCCAATGGGAACACACACCATCAAGCTGCCAAGGTAAGGAGAAACAGGCTTCCCACCAAGCAGGGAGTCCAGAGCGAGAGGGAACACAAGCAGGGGGAGTGAGGGAGAACTAGGCTTCCTGCCAAGCAGGGAGTCCAATGGAGGGTTCGATACCAGGGGATCATGACCTGAGCTGAAGGCAGACTCTTAACAACTGAGCCACCCAGGTGCCCCTGTAAAAAAGGTTTTATTCTTGTGTGGCTTTGACCATTCCCTGGGAGGAGGGGACAGTAGGCAAGGCAGTAATGAAGGTAAACAGCTAAGAACCATATAGCAGATGATTATTAAAAAAAGATGGAATATAAGACAGTGAAAAATTACAGGTGCTTGGAGTTGGAAAATCGGGTTTTGACCACACATTTGCCACTTGTGAGGCAAGTAATTTCTTTGAGCCTTGCTTTAGATCTCTTTCCACTGGAGCCTCAAATTCCTATCTTGCCTGCCTCACAGTGCTACTGGGAAGGTCAAGTGTGCTAAAAGCTGAGATAGTGCTTGCTAAGTTAATCAATACAGAGATCTTTAGGTATAAATGCGAGTGAAGGTTTCAATGTGGCTTCTGGGTATGGAAGAAGCAAGGAGAAATGGGTGTGGTCAAGACTATTAGCTGTGCACTTAAACCTAGTTTCATTTTCTTCCATAATAATAAAATTGTGGCTGGGCACATTGCTTCCCAGCTAGACCACATTTCCAAGAATCTCCTGTAGTCAGATGCTGTCATGTGACTATATTATCCCTAATAGAATGTATGTACCTTAAGACCACAGTGTGTTTCCCCTTTGTCTTCTTCCTACTTCCCACCACCTGGACCCATTCATGGTGGTTACCCACATTTAATTAAGTCAATTATATCAGCCAAGTAACAACTTGGAAGGAACCTAGGCTCATAAATGACTTCAAAGGGGCAAAACCACTTGCCAACCAGTATCCCTCACATCAGGACTCTTAATTTCATGTGTAGCTGACAGATAAAGAGAAACTGCTTTGTTATCTCAGTCATCCTATTAGTGGGTTTCTGTTAGAACAACTTAACTTTACCTTGACTAAAGTGGAATTGTATCTTGAAATACAAAGTATTATTGTATTGTTATTACAAAAACCTAGCAGAAGGTGTGTGGAGGGGGACACATATATTGATACTATAATAGAGTTGAAAGCTGGTAAATTATTTTATGCCATGGCAAAGCATAGTAAAACTGTAACCTAAACTAACTTGGAATTCAGTTTAATGTTTACTGAGAGTCTAGCATTAGAAAAAGTCACTGAGAAGAGTCAGAACGTTTGTGTTGGCTGCCCCTTGATGCTTTTAGAAAAGTATTAAAAAGAAGTGATCTTGTGACACTTTGCAACACATGAATGTGAAATTTGTGACATTTGTGACAACATGGATTTACCTAGAGGGTATTATGCTAAGTCAAATAAGTCATAGAAATACAAATACCATATTACTTCATTCATATATGTAATTAGAAACAAAACAAAACATATGGTTTCACTTATTTGTGGAGCATAACAAATAGCATGGAGGACAAGGGGAGATGGAGAGGAGAAGGGAGTTGAGGGAAATTGGAAGGGGAGGTGAACCATGAGAGACTATGGACTCTGAAAAACGATCTGAGAATTTTGAAGTGGTGGGGGGTGGGAGGTTGGGGGCACCAGGTGGTGGGTATTGTAGAGGGCACGGATTGCATGGAGCACTGGGTGTGGTGCAAAAATAATGAATATTGTTATGCTGAAAAAATAAAAAAATTAAATATTAAAAAAAAGAAACAAAACAAAACAAAACTGAAACAGACTTATAGAGAACAAACTGACAGTTATAAGAGGGGAAGGGGATAGGAGGATGGATGAAATAGGTACAGAGGATTAAGAGGTACAAACTTCCAGTTACAGAATAAATAAGACATGGAAACATAATGTATAGCATAGGAAATATAGTCAATAATATTTCTTTGTCTCTGACAACCCCCAGCAGGAATCTAACGAAGTCTGAAGGCTGAAAACTCACTAACTGTGATTCTTTAATGATCATGCAGGTGACTCAGAAATCTATGGTGAGCAATTCTGAATAGTTTCACCTATGGCTGAAGCAAGGCAAACAGTTGTTTAGCAACAAATCAGATTATTTCTTTGTAATTAATAGTGCAGTTTGCTTGTTCCCAGCTGTAAGCAAGAAGATCCACCCAACTCCTGCAGGAGCAGGTATACTCTTTAGTAAGACCACCAACAGAGCTAAATATTAGAGAGAAATAAACCCAAAGGCCAATGAAATTTCATGTGTAGCTGACAGATAAAGCAGGTCTTGAACTTCCATTGCCATCAGAATCACTTGGTGGGCTTATCAAAATTCAGATTCCTAGGCCCTTCCCTGGACATATCAGACACCTGATACTGTTTCTGGTGGCTCAAGGGAGGACTACATGTTCATAATTGTTCTCAATTACCCAGAAAGTCACTTGATCCAAGATCAAGTGAGCTGGAAAATTCTTCTTTCCATCTTTAAATGTATCCAGTTACTCCAGTTGTCCAGCTAGTTTTTCATCAGTGTGTTACCTGAACCTGTCAACAACAGCATCTGATACTGTACAGACCTTCTCAATTTCTAAAATATCTCCTGGTCACACATTCATTTAATCCTTGTATTAGCCCTGAGGTAGAGCTGGCAAGTTAGCATGAGTATCCCATTTGACAGATGATGGAATTGATAATCCGTGAAGGAAAGTGACTTACCCAAGATTTTATTGCCAGAGTGGTCAAGCTGTGATTCAAACCATATTTTTTAGATTCTAACTCAGGTGGTGTCCTTCTCCTCCAGCCTGTAACCTGTTCAACCAAGAGGCATTGAGTTTCTGATTTTATTTAATTGCAACAGGTCTTCCAGAGGCTTTGGCATTTGTTCTAATCCCTTAACTACATAAAAAGTACCTTTGAAGTTAAACTCAGAGGTGCTTTTGGCAGTGAACTGTGGAACAGAGGCCGAACCTCGGGAAAATGGTCCTTTGTCAGTAGGCTGCCAATTTCTCTTTGATTACCTGAGGTCCAATCCCGGGCTTTGTCATCCTTCATCAGGTGTCTGGAGCCCCAGTAAGTCTGACCTCCCTAAACAGGATGCCATCTTCCACACCTCTCCTTCCTTCTCTCCATCAGAGCATACTCTCCAGGCTGCACTCCTTACCCCCGAATTACTAGGGCTAATCATGCAATCTAGTTTACTGAGGTGAGGGAAAATGAGGAGGTTTGGCTTAAAGCACAGGCTAGTCCTTGAGGAGGGCCTTTTCTCTACCCTATAGAGCCAGAAACTCTGCCTGCCAGTCATCTTTCTCAAACTTACAATCCAACTCCATATGTTAAGATATTGGTCTCAAAAATTTCAGAGTGGGATCCCCCTCCCCAAATCCCCTCTTCCAGCTCTGGGGGTTAAAGACTATTTTTGTCTATTACCATGCAGAATAACCAATTCTCTTATGGGAAAAGACTTTGAAGTTGGTTTGGAGCCACTAGGTAGAAGCACAAAGTCCAATTAATGTCACACCCTTCAGGTCTGAGGAGATAGTCTGCCATTTCAGCTCTCACATTTTCTTTCCAAGAAGGTCTCCATATCTAAATAAGTAAACATTATTTCTTTATTCAACAAATTTTTATTGTTATATGTTATGTTTTATGTATATATATATATATATATATATATGTGGTTATATGTTATGTTTACTGTTATGTCTCAACACTGTAACAAGCTCTGGCAACATAACACAACAATTAACAAAACAAAAGTTGAACCTAACATGTTAACAAGGGGATATTGAGAATTGTTGACACATATGCTATGTAAAGCATGTATGTTTTGCTATATGTAAAGGTTAAAAGGTAAAAAGAAAAAGGTAAGAACAGAAGAAGGGAAAAGTGTATGGTGAGTTTTAGGTCTGTGCACATGTGCTCAATTTTAAAGAGTGCATCAGTGAAGATCTCATTTAGAAGATAATAATTGGTAAAGACCCAGAAGAGAAGAGGGATGAGCCATGTTGTGGATATTTGGGAAAACAGCATCTTGGACAGAGGGAAGAGTGAGCACAAAGTCCCTGAAGTGAGAGCATGTTTGGCGTGTTTCAAGGAAAAGCAAGGGGGCCAAATGCAGCAAAAGTGGAGTGAGGAAGGCCAAGAATATTAAGAGTTGAAGTCAGAGACGTTGGAGAAGGGACGGGGAAGCAGATCATTAGGGAATTTTAGGCTTTAGGAAGGCTTTTACCATGAGATGAAATGGGGAGCCATTGTATGACAGGAAAAAATCAGGATCTGAATTAGGTATTTTAAAAATCTGGTTCATTATGGCTTTTTTTGTTTGTTTGTTTGTTTGTTTTGCTTTGTTTTGTTTTGTTACATATAATAAAATGTACCCAGTTCAATTGTACTGGAATTGCGTGAGATTTTTAAAAATATACATAGTATATAATCATCATCATAATCAAGATGCAGAATATTTGCATTACCCTAAGAAGCTCCTGAATGCCCCCACAACTACCACTCTTGCCTCTCATCTCAGGTAATGCCACTTACCTAATTTCAGTCATGATGCATTAGCTTTGCCTATTCTGGAATTCACATAAGTGGCATCATACTGCATGGTTTCTCTTATGACTGCCTTCTTTTCCTAAATATTATGTCTATAAAATTGATCCATGTTATGTGTAGCAGTTCATTTAGTTTTAATATCAGTTTGTTTATGCACTCACTTATTGATAGATATTCATATATAACTTTCAGTTTGGGCAAATATGAATTAATATGCTACACCAATTTCGGTACAAATTTTTGTGTGGATGTATATTTTGAATTCTCTTAGGTAAAAAAAAACATACAACAAAGTAAACACTTTTATACAACCATCTAGACTCTATCATTGTTTTATTATATTTGTTTTATCACAGTTATCCATCTCCCTATTGAACTATTTATTTTTATGTGCATTTCAATAAATTAGAGACAACAGTTATTTCCCTCACAAATATTTCATTAGAATTTTCATTAACTAGAGTTCAATAGTTGTTTACAGTTTTTTTTCCATTTAAAATTTACATACAATGAAATGCACAAATCTAAAGATATTGCCTAAGTTTTGACAAATGCCTATGCCTGAGTAAACCAAATCCTTAGAAAGATGTAGACCATTATCATTATCATTATTACCTCATATTCCTTCTCAGTGACTCCTTGTTTATACCATCCTCTGGAAGCAACTATTGTTCTAGCATTTTTTCAGGATAACTATTTGACTGTTATGGAACTTCATATAAATGGAGTCATACAATATGTACTCTGTTGTGAAAATCTTCTTTTGCTCAGGTTGAGACTCATAATGTGTTTGTGTACATCAACAGCACCTTCATTTTATTGCTGAGTGGTCTTCCACATATTGTATTTTGTTTACTCATTCTCCTATTGGTAAACATTTATTTCTTAGTTCAGGTTTTGACTGTTATAAATAAAGCTGCTATGAGCATTCTTGAACAAGTCTATTTATGGGCTTATGACTCATTTCTTTGGATACTTAGGAGTAGAAGAGCTGGGTCATATGGAATATGTTCAGTTATAAGAAACTTTTGAACTTTTTCCAAAGTGGTTGTAGCATTTTACATTCCAACCAACAATGTACAATTGCACTAGTTTTTCCCCTAGCATTTTAAAAAAAAAATTAGCCATTGTATTGTGTGTGTGTGTGTGTGTGTGTGTGTGTGTGTGTGTATGCGCGCATGTGGTGGCATTTTCTCTTGGCTTAATTTTTGTATTTCCCTGGTAACTGCTGATGTTGAATACTTTTTAATGCATTTTTTGAAATTTATATATTTTAGCTTAAGACATGTGTTTTCAAATATTTTGCCCTCTTTTAAAGTGTTTTTTTTTTTTGGGGGGGGTCTTTTTTTTATTGAGCTGTAGGGTTTTGTTTTGTTTTCAAAATATACCCTGAATAACAATCTTTTGTCAGATATATGTTTATGAATACTTTCTTCCAGTCTGTGACTTGCCATTAATTTTTATTAATAGTTTCTTAGTGGGGCGCCTGGGTGGCTCAGCGGGTTAAGCCGCTGCCTTCGGCTTAGGTCATGATCTCAGGGTCCTGGGATCGAGCCCCGCATCGGGCTCTCTGCTCAGCAAAGAACCTGCTTCCTCCTCTCTCTCTGCCTGCCTCTCTGCCTGCTTGTGATCTCTCTCTGTCAAATAAATAAATAAATAAATCTTTTAAAAAAATAGTTTCTTAGTTATGAGTGGAGATTTTAAAATTTGTTTTATTAATTTTTTCATTTATGGAATCTTTGCCTGCTCCTAGTTCTCAAAGATATTCTCTTACATTTTTCTTTAAGTATTTTAGCATTTTAACTTTTACATTTAGATCTGTGATCCATCTTGAATTAATTTTTTATTTATGGTATGTGAGAGGAGTTGAGGTTAGTTTTTTTCCATATAGATTTTCAGTATCATTTGTTCTAAAGTTTTTTATACCCACTAGGATTGCTTTGAACCTCTGTGGAAAATCAAAAGACTTTGTAAATGTGCACTTATTTTTGGACTCTGAATTCTATTTTATTGATCTGTGTGTTAGTCTTTATGACATTTCTACACCATCTTGATTACTGTAGGTTTATAGTAGGCCTTCAAATATGGTAGTATAAGATCTCTAACTTTGTTCTTATTTGTAAGGCTTTTAATTCTGATGAAGCTCAGTTTATCCTTTTTCTCTTTTTATGGTTAATGTTTCTTTGACTCCTGGCTAAGATAATCCTTGCCTACTCTAAGTCTATGAGAATTTTCTCCAGAGTTTTTATCTAGAAGTTTTGTAGTTTTTTTAAGTTTTTATTTAAATTCCAGTTAACACAGTGTAATATTAGTTTCAGGTACACAATATAGTGATTAAACAGTTCCATACAGTAGTAATGGAGTACATATACCCTCATGGAGCTTCTCCAGTACTTTATAAACACATGGCAAAACACAAGCTGGGTAGACTCCACTAGTCCCAAAGCTCAGGAAGAAACAATACCAAGATCAAACCTTAAACAGGAAGACACTGCATTTGGGCTCATTACTGAGGAGGGAAGTGGAGTAGGGCTGAAGCCCATTTTGCTACAATTTCAGCATTTAAATTTAATTTTTAAATGTTTTATTATTTTCCTGGTTAAAGGTTTCTGTGTATTGTATAAAATTTAGAACATATCAAAAAGTATGGAGAAAAGGAATATAAAGATCACAATACC
Organism: Lutra lutra; assembly: GCF_902655055.1. Taxonomy (NCBI): domain Eukaryota; kingdom Metazoa; phylum Chordata; class Mammalia; order Carnivora; family Mustelidae; genus Lutra; species Lutra lutra. The sequence goes on along the minus strand of NC_062296.1, from coordinate 3,239,468 downwards.
ACCACTCAGAGAAAAACACAGTTTCATTTTAAGCTCTTTTTCTTTCTGGAATTTTCTTACATGTGCATACAGAATTTTATGCAAAAGTGAAATCAGAACGTATATACAAACATGTATCTTGAGTTTTCCACCTCGCCTTTTATGGTTACTAATTAGAAAGTCAACACACAACAGTTATTTAAGTTTTGAAAGGTATACAAATATTAAAGGCAAAAATATCAACTACTCTAATGTCCCCATCCAAAGACAACCACTGTGGGTGGCCAATTTTAAGTGGCTGAGCCTTTTTGTGTCTAGTTTATTTTTAGATAATAAAATTCAGTAGTGTTCAGCCTTTCTCCTGTTCCACAACAACAAGGAAATGTAAAGCACTTCCCTGCATGGTTTATAATGTCTTCTCTCTAATCTGGTTCTAACTTCATGTTTAACAGACGAAAAACCTGAAATCCAGGAAAGTTAGTTTCTTGCCCATGAGAGTTCAGTTAACCACCCAGGTTTCCTCTTCCCTAAAACACAGGCTTATATTGCTACATCTGGTTACTCCCTTCTCTGTAAATCAAACAATCTCCATTTGTCACCCCCACCAATATTGCCAATTCCTGAGTAACTTGAGTTTAAGCAAGTCAAATCAGCCTAACATTGTAGAATGAAGGGCAGCTCCTAGGGAACATATAAGGAAACAGAATAAGGCTGCTGTTTTGATTCCAGCAATCTTATTTAATTGAAAAGTGTCCCTGAGGTATTTCAGTGAGGGGAGAAGATGGCTCACTTATTTGTTCAATTATTCATTTGTTTATGGTGGGAGAAGAATAATAGTTATTTTAAGAGCTGGCTGCAATTTGAGTGTTTTGGCCCTGAAAGAAAGTTGAATTTTATTAGAAAAAAATCCTTTGTTTATAAAATCATCTTATTAGGGCTACATGGCCATGAGAACCAGACCCAGTGGACAAAGTGGAGGTGGAAGGGGGAAGATTAACAAGAATTAAATCCCTCAGCATAATAAAATAACAGGTGTCTTTCCCTTTATTCCAGTGAGCCAGGAAGAATGGAGTTTGGAAACTAGAAGTGATAGGTAACCTTGGAAGGAGGAGGAAGAACTTTGAGAAGTAGCAGACAAGGTCATAAGGGTGAAGGTGACAGTGATACTGTGAAACTGTATACTGTACATTCCCTGGGACTGCAAGATTATCAGGTCCCATATTTAACTCTAGCTTGTTATTGTGCTAGGTTTATATATCTCTCCACTATCTCTCCCCTCCAAGGATTCTTATTCATCATCATCATCATCATCATAGCCATCATCATCATATTTATTAGGCATAAACCACATGCAGGCACTGTGCTGTTTAATGTGTATTATATCATTTAATCCTCACAACCACTCCATGAAGTAAAGGTTATCAGCATTCTCATTTTTTCAGATGAAAAACCAATACCAAAGTGGCTAAGTAACTTGTTCAAAGTTCCATCTAAGGGGTTTAATTAGGACAGAAGTCCAGGTCTGGGCTCTAACACAGTAGTCATTACACTTCTGTGATTGCCCATCTTATCAGTTAAACATCAATCCCGAATATATGAATATTTGTTTATAGCTTATATACACAAACCACTGGACAATCTCTGTATTATAAATATATTATACATCTATATTATAAAACATATTTAAATCCAGAGTTTTAAGAAAGAAAATATAAATATAGCTAAATAATACTTGTAAATATCTTATAAATCCTGATGGCTTTACCCTGAAATTTGCTGATTTCTCGACATAGTATACACTTAATGCAAGTTTCATCATTAACAGTAGTAATGAAATATCACATTTCATATTGTCTTGGTAATTTCAACTTTTTGCCATTTTTGTCACATATGATTAGCTTGTCATATAGTTTATAAAGGATTTATTCCCAAATTAGTTGAAGTGTCAGTGGTGCCACTTTCTTATCATTCATTTATGCTTATACATACTGTTAGTGTTATCCTCAATCTGCTGTTTCTTTGCAGAAAACTTTAAAAAGCAATTATCTATTTTGTGAGGGTGTGTTGAGTTAAAATTGGATGACGTCATTTTTTAAGTCATCCTGGTGTGTGTGTGATTTTGTATCTTGTGGTTTTGAGTTGCAGTTCTCTAATATTTAATGATGTTGAGCATTTTTTTCATGTGCTTTTTGGTCACTTGCATATCATCTTTGGTAAAATGTTTACTTAGACTCTTTGCTCATTTTTTAGTTAGGTCATTTGTCTTTTTTGAGTTGTAAGAGTTCTTTTCATACTCTAGATACAACCTGTATTAGATATATACTTTGCAAATATTTTTTTCTCACTTTCTGTGTTAGATAGGATGTGAGGAATTTGGACCTCTTATACATTGCTGATGGGATTGTAAAATGATGTAGCCACTTTGGAAAATAGTTTGACAGTTAATTAAAAATCTAAACATAGTTTGTATATGATATAGCAATTCCACTAGTAAGTATTTACCTGAAAGAAATGAAAACATACATCTACACAAAAACTTGTGCATGAATGTTCATAATAGTATTATTCATAATGGCTTAACAGTGGGAATAACCCAAATGTCTATCAACAGATGAATGGATAAACAAAATGTGCTCTATCCATACAATCTATTATTACTTGGACATAAAAAAGAATGAAGTACTGATACATACTACAATATGGATGAACCTTGAAAATATTATACTAAGTGAAAGAAGCTAGGCACAAAAGAACATATATTGTATGACTCTGTCTATTTGAAATACCCTGATGAGACAAATCCATAGAAACAGAAAGTAGTTTAGTGGTTGTCTATAGTTGAGGGGGCAGTTGAGGGGAAAGAAGCAGTGACTGCAAATGGGCATAGAGTTTCTACCTGAGGGCATGAAAATGTTCTGGAATTAGATGGTGGTGATGGTAGCACAACTTGGTGAATATACTAAAACTCACTAAATTTTATAGTAAGTGAATTACACTTCAATAAAACTATCACAAGATAAATTGGTTAATATCTATAAATCCATATTGCTTAACACACATGACTTGCTCAAAATGCTGACACAATCATGAACGTCCTCTACTATAAATGCTAGGACACTGTGCATCTTTCCTCTTACCTCAGGGTACCTCTTCCATAGCACAGGACTCAGGACTATGTGTCACATGAATGGACAAAATGAGATGAGGACAATAGGTCAACATGCATATTCCATAATGGGAAGATAAATTTCTGTCTCACTTTTGACATTCAAAGACATAGAAACACATTGTAGTATCTTCTGTCTCATATCACAATGAATCACTCCCATACATGTCATATTGGTGACTGCTGTTCTAAACCACTATGTTCTGGATGTACGCTGAATTCACTTTCAGTAAAATTCAGTTACACACAGGGCACCTGAGTGTCTCAGAGGGTTAAAAGTCTGACTTTGGCTCAGATCATGATCTCAGGGTCCTGGGACTCAGCCCTGCATGGGGCTTCACGCTCAGTGGGGAGTCTGCTTCTCCCTCTCCTTTTGCCCCTCCTCCGACTCATGTGCTTTCTTATTCTCTCTCTCCCAAATAAATAAATAAATTTTTTTAAAAACTCAGTTACACACCTATCCTGAACAAATCAATGGAGTCTCAGCTCTGCCATTACTCAAATTCCAGACAAGCAATAGCAGTTGAACATAAAAGATAGAGAAAGAATAATTTGTAGGGAAAGACTATGAGAAATTGGGATCAACTGTGAATCAAAGCAAAGGTGGGGAATTTGACCAAAACAGAAGGGTAGTCACCTTCTCTAATATAAACGAATGACACAGGTAAAGATTGGTGTTAGTAGAGGTAGTTTTGTAGATTTAATATACATGGCACAGGGAAATTTCCTTCTGTTGATTTTTATTTTGTGTATATGTGTGAACTGGGAAGTTCTATGATGACAGTGGGAGGGAGTTAAGGGAGAAAGTTAGAGTTTTGAGGTTAGTAAATAAGATTTTAAATAGTTATTATGGATAAATGGGGGGGGGGTTGACCAGAGGCCTGTGATAGAATTGCCAGTGTTGGAGAACTGATTGAAGTTGATAATTATGCATTTAGAATGAGATCAACCTTCCTTAAGTGCAACTTTCTCCAGCATTATTCAAATGCTGAGGCCCAGGCACAGAGAAAGTAGACTGTTCAGTTTACTCAGAATTGAAGTTACACAAAAATGAGAGGCAAGAGAGTTTGGGCAAGGCTTTGGGGAGGAGTCAACTGAATCGGTGAGCCGTTTAACCCAAATAAGATAAGACATCAGACCCCCCTCCCAAAAAGAAAGGCGGGGGTGGGAAGGTAGGGGGAAAGGGAGAGAAGATTGGGAGAGACCAAAAAAAAAAAGTCAATACTTGGTGAGCTCCTAGATGTTGAAGAATAGTCATCCTGGAGAGTAGAGCAAGCAACCCAGAAGGAGAGGAGTTTGTGGTTAGAGAGTAGGATACTTGAAATACTGGTTCTGGAGGTGGAACAATAACAGGAGATGCTAAGATCTATGACATGACTATGGGAGTGGTTGGCTAAGATCAAGTGAGGAGAGGGTCTTTGGAAATAAGGATGTTAAGGAATTCAGAACCTGAGGAGCTGGAGGAATTAACCACATACATTGATGCTGAAGTCATCCATAAAGGCAGAGCTTGGCAAAAGAACACGGAGACAGGTGTCAAGTTTTCAGTGAATAGCTAGCAGATATATAGATTAAAAAAGCAAGGAAAGGGGAGCCTGGGTGGCTCAGTGAGTTAGGTCACTGCCTTCAGCTCAGGTTGATCTCATATCTCAGGGTCCTGGGATCAAGCCCCATGTTGGGCTCTCTGCAATGGCAGAGAGCCTGCTTCCCCTACTCTCTCTGCCTGCCTTTCTGCCTACTTGTGGTCTCTCTCTCTGTCAAATAAATAAATAAAATCTTTTAAAAAAAACAGGGAAAGAGGAAATGTTGGATATCTAAATAACACAGGACTTAAATAAATGGAAGGTGGGTTTTTTTGTTAATTTTTTTTTTCATTTTATTTTATTTCTTTTTGTTTATTTTTTTTACAAGAAGGTAGAAGAGTCATCATTTGGAACAAAAAGGACACCAATGTCGTTTTTAGACTCTGAGAAATATGAGATATGAGAAAATAAAAAAATTCAGCTTGTCTTTAAGTATTCTTAAAGAAAGCTTGAAAGCCATACTGACATTGGAGTGAGGAACAACAAAGTAGAAGCAAGAAAACTAACAATTAGTAATGAGAATGCAAAAAGGATAATAAATTATGAGCATTCTGTATAGGAGCAAGTGTCATACCTCTACAATTTTTGTATTGTAGTAAATACATATCATACATTGTAGGCCATACATTACAGGCTTTATTTACTGCCCTAAGTGTAAGAATCATCACCACTACAAAGATAAATAAGTGAAGCCTAGAGAGGAAAATAGACTTGTCCAACATTCCTCAGAGAGTCAATGTTAGATTCACAAGATGTTTTTTCTATACTGGGTCACCTCCCTTGTGTCCTTTCCAATGGTGCTTGAAGGATGTTATAAGAGTTAGTCACCATTTTCATTTATTTTCTGGCCACCAAGAAATGAGATGTGGACAAGTGTGGCAAAGGGGTTGTGTTATGTTCTGTGGCTCCCTTATTTCATCCTTCAAGACAAGGCTTCTTGAAATGAACCACCTTCTTGTTCAGCTCATTTGACTTTTGATCTACAAAGTAGAGAAAGTCAAGATTCAGGAAAGCCTTGGGAAATTCCATGCCTGGTTTATTCTTATAAGACATCTATGAAAGTTTTAAAACATGTCTGTAAGTTCTTTACACTCCTCTCCTTGAGAGATGAGGCTTATATATCTCTGTTCCATTTGAATCTGGATGGGCTTAGGACTTAGAAAATCAGTGGAGTACTGGCAAAATGATGCTATGTCACTCCTGAGGCTGGGTTATAAAAGGCCATACATATTCCACCTGGGTTACTGAAACACTACAACACTGAAACTCCTTTGAGCCTTGAGCTCTCATCTAAGAACTCCAATCACCCTGAGACCACCATGCTGGTATGGACATGTGTAGGAGCTCTGGTTAACAGTCCTAGCTGAGGTTAGCATTCAAGCCATCTCTGCCAAGGCGTCAAATAGATGAGTGAAACTGTGGTGAGCTCACCAGAGTAGTCCATCCTCCAGCTGAATATAGCTGAGTAATCTTTGTTGAGGCCATGTGGACAGAAGAAGCACCCAGATCAACCCTGCGTGGATTCCTAATCCATGCAATGGTGAGATAAAACAATAAAATGTCTATTGTTTTAAACCACTGAGTTTTGAGATAGTTTGTTGTACAGCAAGCAACACAGGACCAGAAAAGACAGTGAACATATTGTTCAAGTAGGCTTCCAGAATGTACTCTGGATAGGGAGGAGACCTTGATGGAGAAAGCCCCATTCCCTAAAGGGAAGGGAACTTAGGTAGAGGGAAGTGGAAGTAATGGCATGGTGAGATGACTTTCACCTGATAGTTTATTTACAAGAATAACAGGGCATCTGTATACATGGTTGGTCCTCATGGTTAATGAGTAAGAAGAGACTTCTCTAAGGATTGGGTACAAGATAGGGACCATGGAGGCTCTTGAAGAATTGGATTCCTCGGAGAAAATCTCCTTCCTTCTTCAGGGAATCTCCTATTTTTGTCACATGGTTTACAGAATTCAACTTGGCCAGAGAATTGGCAGCTCAGAGCCAATAGGTCAGAACAAATGGGCAGCTGTGGGAGTGTGCCACCATGTAACACCAGCTGGTTAAAAGTTCGGAATGGCCCTTCACATATGTCCCCATTTGGTAAGTCTGAAATTAGTCCTGAAACTTGAATATACAGGCCTGGAAATCCAAGCTTGGAGGTTATAAGCTCAGAAAGCAGTGAAATTCAGAGAGACAGAGACAGACAGAAAGACAGAGAGACAGATAATGGGAGAGAGAGTCCTATTACACTATAACAGTTGCTTAAATAGGCTCAGTCCCTCAAGTCAGTTTCTCAGGCCTGGGGACCTGATTCATAGTTTGGCATGGATTCTATCTGACTCCTCCCAGTAATTCCAACCTCTACCCCAGGATGCAATGAGGAACTATGGAACCTTCTGCCTAACTTCAAAAATGTGGCAGTGTGTACATTCTGAACAAGTCAGGATCTTGGTTTTCCATCTGTAAAATGTGGGGCTTTGGCTGACTGGTATCTCAGGTTTTCTCCTGCCCTAATTCTATAAGCAGGAACTGGAATTGAGACAGAGCCTGTGACTTCTCCTTCTGAGGAGGCTCTGGCTCCTGGCAACCCCATAGAACTGGGCAATGGCAAGTTTCCAAGGACAAGATCAGGTCTTCTGTACTTGGCCAGGCCAGGGGGCCAATTAACAGTTATCACAGTCCAAAATGCTCAATCTACTTATTTACCAAGTCATTTTTGATTAGGTTAATTAACAACTTTTGGATGGATTTTTAATTCCTGTGAGTCACCCATGATGTGAAGGTGACAATGTACAATTAACAAGGCAACAGGTGATAAATGGCAGTGACCTTACAAAAAGAAGAACGTCCTAACCCAGACCCCTTTGTTCTATAAATGGAGAAAGCAGTTTGAGTAAATAAGAACTGGGGACAGAGGGGATTCCAGGAGAAATACATCTTGTAAATCTCATTGTGACTGACGCAGCTTTACAAAACCCAAATTTTTGTCATCTTTGTGGCATTACCAGAAACAGAGTATCAAGATCAATGAACTATCAGGTCTAGCCCTTTGTGTGAGAAGTAGATTCCTCCAGTTACTGTCTCTCAGAGAGGCCCAGGGGCCAATCTGCTGTGTTTGTGTGGGAGAAGTCATAAAGGCAGGAATCAGCATTGTTAGAAAGAAGTATCTGTCAATCTGAGCTCTTCTGTGGAGGAAAGCATTCATATAGTCCATTGAGCAGACACCCTGCATGCCAAAGAGGTGTGTACCCTAAACTCTCAAGGCCCCTTCAACTATGAGAGTGCTGGAGTCCATGTTTTTGAAGCTTCCCTTATTTGTAAATGAAGGCTAGTTCACAAAATGGCCTGTACTGTGGCCCAGTGGAAGGAGAATCCTGCTTCTTCAAACTCACTGCATCTTGTTGATAAAATGGCTGTGATATCAACCCGTAGCTCACAGGGATTGGTGCCAAGGCAGCCCAAGTTCTGGGAGCACCAAGAATTCACTTAGAAAGTGAAACAAGGAGACATCTGAGTCACCCCCAGCTTTGGAGCTCAGGATGCTCATGGCTTAGATTTTCCACTCTTTCTCCGGCTTTCATTAGAAGTAGCATATTGATTGTTCTGTCAATGGCAATAAGTCAGCCCTGTAGTCTGAAAGCATTGCATGTATGAGATAGCAGTTGCCAGGTCCGTTCTAGGAGTAGAGTGGCTTAGGAGCATTCCTGTAGAAAGACTACTAACCAGGCAAAGTACCACACGCCAACTCAACTGGGGGAGAGCCAGCTTGCATTTTGCCAACAACCACACATCTGTGCCTTAGACCAGCATGGCTCAATAACTCCTAATAGGTGCCTGAGGCCAGATAATTACATATCTGCCTCAGGCTGAATCAAGTAGGGACCTATGCTGCTTAAGGATTTGTTCTTTCCAGAAATTTGCTCCCAGATATTAATGTAAGAGTAGTTCCTGGATTTCCAAAATGAAACAGCTTTGTTTGAAGCACTCAACAAATTCTTGATGGAGGAATGCTAGATTTGCAGGGCAGGTCATATTATAAAGTGCTTGTCTTGTCAAATTGTAGATTCTGATTCAGAGGATCTGGGAGGGGCCTGAGAAGCTGCATTTCCAACAAGCTCTCAGGGGTTGTTTCTTGTTGCTGGTTCCTGGCTGCCCCTGTAGTAGCAGAGACCAAACAAATCCAACCCTAAATGGGCCACCCCAGGGCAGCTGCCTAGTGCCTGGTGGGAAATGTCCAGGTGGGAGTGCCATTCTCGGGCATCAGTTAAATAAAAATGGTCACAATAATGATCATAGTACTAGGTTCACAGCTGGAATCCCAAGGGCCTGATCTAAAACACCTCTTTCCTTATGGAGTTCTGGACTAGAGAGGCATATATGTGAATCAGGTGGGTGAAGATGGAAGTAACAGCTCTGTGACTGGTAAAGCTTGGATAAGAGGTCTTGGTTTAGATGGGTGGTCAATGTGGGCTTGTCAGTCTCTCCTCTAATTCTGCAGATAGGTCCACCCAGGCATGAGCACAGCTGGTCAGTCCCCTGCTTTCTCCTGAGGGCTAGGCCTCTTTCTGACTGGCAGAGACCAAATTATATAAGGTTAACTGCATCCTGAAATGGAGCAGGAAGAGGGAAGAAGGAGTGTGCTCAGCTTTTTCTCTTAAGCCCTCTATCCTTGAGGAGGAGAGATAGAAAAGGGGGAGGAAAGTGGCCATAAGTGTCACCTCTGAGGTCCCTTGATAGGTTGCCATGAAGCCAAGTATATGGAGGTTCCTGATCACCCAATCTAGCTTGAATGTATTCTTTAAGCCAGGCATCATGCAGAAGGTTTGAGAAATAGCAGCGTTTTCATTCCCCCCTACTACCTGACCTCCTGTTGTTCATCTGCAGTCTATTCATTTTACAGTGGCCAGAGTAGTCTTCTTAATAATAATTATATCTTTGTTCAAAACCTTCTAGTGGAAGGTTTCTAGGGAATTCCTAATTCTAGGGAATTAAGTTTGAATCCTTCTGTTAGGCCCATAAAGCTGGACATGGTCTGGCCCTTGCTCACTATACTCCAGCTACCTGGGCTTTTATACCTTGCCTCAAATCATTGCTTAAATGTTACTCTCTCAAACTGATAGGTGCACACTCTTTAAAAGACCTCCTTTAGTTCCCCACAATTTATTGCCATTCTCCTTTGTTTAATAGCACCCATCATTGTCTATGCACTTGAGTATGCTCTTTTGTTGGGATTATCCCTTCCTTCCACCCATTGAAATTTAACTATAAGAGTTATTCACAGACACACCCTCACTTGAGAGCTTTTTGTTCTGTGTCCAGGAATTAAGGGGAAGAAATAAGAGTGGCACTACTCCTTACTAATCCTAGTGACCCACTAGTAACATTTGTGCATCTTGTTCCTATGACCTCGTGTTCTGCTGTCTTAGAGGCCTTTAGTTCCAAAGGGAGGAAAGTAATATCTCCAACAGGAAATATAACAGTAGATCCATTGAACTGGAATTTAAGCCTACTACCCAACCACCCTGGACTCCTGATGCCTGTGAATCAATAGTCAAAGAAGGGAGTTCCTGTGCTAGCTGGGATGATTGATCCTGACTACCAAGGGGAAATTGGATTACTACTCCACAACATAGGTGAAAAAGAGTGTGTCTAAAATACAGGGGCTTCCTTAGGATGTCTCTTAGTATTACCATACCCTATGGTTAAGGTCAATGGAAAACTGTAACAACCCAATGCAGGCAGGATTACTAATGAGGCAGAACTTTCAGGAAAGAAGTTCTGGCCCATTCCACTAGATAAGAATCCTGACCCGCTGAGGTACTTGCAGAAGGTAAAGGGAATACAGAATACATAGTTGAAGAAGGTAGTTGTAAATACCAACTATGACCATGTAGTCAGTTATAAAAATGAAGACTAATTTCCATGAGTATTTTCTATTTATTTCCCTATGAATACATTTGTGTATGTTCTTTTTTTCTGGAGAACCCTAACACATTAATAAAAATTAATAAAGTACTGTTAAAAGCAAGCATATAGAAATATATTTAGATAGAAACTACATGCTGTGTGTGTCCATTATTATAAAGTTAAAAACATGTAACACTATGATATTAACAGTCAGAACAATGTTCGTCTTTGTGTTTGTTGGATGGGATAGTTATTAGAAAAGTTATTGAGGGGATTTCTGGGATGCTAGTTATGTTCTATTTCTTGACCTGATTTTTTGTGACCCTGGTGTGAAATAATTATAATACTTTCTGGATATATATGTGTATAATTTATCTATTTTTATGTATGTATGTATGTATGTAATGTTTCTATCAAAATATTTAAAAATGAGATCATGAAATGATATTGAAGAAAATAAGTCAAATATCACCCATAGCCTCATGTCCTATTTCAGAAATAAAGATTTATTCTTCATATCTGAATTTGCTATGTCATATATACATTCTTTTGAAGAATTTTTTAACTTATTTGAGAGAGAGTAAGCACAAAAGAGAGAGCTAGCACAAGCAAGGGGGAACAGTAAAGGGAGAGGGAGAAGCAGGCTCTCTCTGAGCAGGGAGCCCAATGCGTGGCTCCATCCCAGGACCTCAGTGTCACAACCTGAACTGAAGGCAGATGCTTAACCAACTGAGCCACACAGGCGCCCCTATACTTTTTATATATCAATTAATTTTACATTGTTTTTCTTCTTTTTTATGGATTACTTGCTTTTTAATATTTTCTTTTTTTTTAATTTAAATTCAATTTTCTTCTATACCCTGCTTTGTGATGCTGGGCCTTGGACTTTGTAAACCAGATTTCTACTTTGCCTGCTGAATGCCTGTTAAGTTCTACCAATAGAAGACACCAGAGAGATACTAAGTTTGGAGGAAAAAGGAGAGACTGGCTTTTTCCTCTTTGCTTCTGTGGTCTTCTTGCAGTCCTTCTGGGCATCATTCCAGCAATGCTTCCTAAGGTAGGCATATGAAGTTCTTTCTGATAGAAGCAAATGAATCCATTTGCAGTTTTCCTAACACTTGCAGAACCAATTTCATTGAAATCTTTTTTGAGAAATCAGATAAAGAGTGTCCAGTCCAGAAATCTAGTTGTCAGTCTCCTCTAAGCTCAGGAAAACCAATGCCAGCTGAGAAGTTTCTTTTATCAGAGGTCTTTGCTTCAATTACACAACACCCCTCCCCTCAGTTTAAATGTCTTTACTAAATTTTAAAATTCCCACCCCTCCACTTTGCTCCACAGACCCTGCTACTTCTGGTAGTTATTACCTCCATGATCCCTTTGAACTTTTTCATTTTACCCTTAAAGTCATGTAGTTAACAATCTTATACCTAATAAATAATTCTTTATATTAAATCCTCTCTGTTCAAATTATTTGTGCTATTTCTGTCTCCTTGTTTATAAAGAAGGTAACAACAGAAGTGGTTCCAGGAAACACCCTAAAATTGTATTTGGGGATTAGTTTGGTTGTGTCTTTGGGATAGAGCATAATGCTCAACTCGGAGTCAATATAAACTGGGATGTTGGCAATCTGTGTATATCTTCTGCTGACTGTCATGAGATTCTTGTTAACATACATGCTTTAAGAGTCCAAACTGCTGCCATATTGACTGCTATGAAAGTAATTATTATCACAAAGGCTGTAGAGTTGGGTAAACTCTTTTGAGTAAAATGGAACTTGTATAGAATTAAAATGACAAGATTGAGTCTATACACTTTAAATTCAAATCATAGAGAACCAGAGAGAGCTCTTGTGGTGACCCAAAATAATTTACTTTTTGTAGCTGTAGGGCCAATATTACTGACAATAGGGCACTGAACAAAATTATGCTGGCTATAAAATTACAAAATAACTTAAATATAACAGCTCATCAAAATTCAAGGATGTGATACTTTTTTTTAAAGATTTTATTTATTTATTTAACATACAGAGATCACAAGTAGACAGAGAGGCAGGCAGAGAGAGAGAGAGAGAGAGAGAGAGAGGAGGAAGCAAGCTCCTTGCCGAGCAGAGAGCCTGATGTGGGGTTCGATCCCAGGACCCTGCGATCATGACTTGAGCAGAAGGCAGAGGCTTTAACCCACTGAGCCACCCAGGCACCCCAAGGATGTGATACTTTTAATACCTCCACTTAACTCATCTTTTTGGCTTGTGGAGAAGAAAGATAGATCTCAGAGAATAACTGTTGATTATTTTTATCTTAATCAGGTAATGATTTCAATTTTAAGCTGCTCTTGCACATACAGTGTTTCTGCTGAAGAAAATCAACATAGCTCCTGACATTTGCTATTCATCTACTGACCTTTACAATGCTTTTCTCCAGACTAATTTTAAAAAATGACCAGAAAAGTTTGCTTTACCCAGAAGAGCACATAGTACATCTTCAGTCTTTCCTCAAGGAGCCATCAATTATTCTGTTTTTCCCCCCAAAATATAGAGCCTAGACATTATGATTGTTTGGACATTTCATACTACACACTGGTCTACTCTCTTGGCAGCATTATGCTGATTACATATGATGAAAAAGAAGTACATGGAATGGCATGTACTTTAATTGCCTTGGTAAGACATATATTAAACAGAGAGTAGAAGAGAAAAAAAAACATGAAAATTAAGGGATCCACTACCTCAGTGAAGTTTCAGAGGGTTCAGTGCTTTGAAGAATCACTATAGTCCCACCAAAAGGAAAAGACAAATTCCTGTATTTTTTTTTACCACCTATCAAAGAAAGAGGCACAATTTGATTTCCTTATTCTTTTTTTTTAATTTATGAGGCAATATATACTACATTTGGATATCCTAATTGTACTATTTACTCAGTAATCCCTAAGGTTTCCAGTATTGTTGAGGGCCAGAGAAAGAAAAGACTCAGCAGCGAGTGCAAGCTGCAGCAAAACTGTGCAAGCTGCTTTATCACTTTGACCTTATAATCCAGCAGATTCATTATCTGTGGTAAATAGAAATGCTACATGGAACCTCTCGGAAGCACCACTCTGAGAATCATATACCATATCTCTAGGATTTTGGGAGAAAATCTATACTTAGCTTTTGCAAAACAGCCCTGGATTGCTTGTGAGCTTTAATATAGAATGAATACCTAATCATGTGATATTAAGTGATCATGCAGCCCACTTTCTTATCATGAACTAGTTATTATTTGACCCAGAAAGCCTTAACGTTGAGCATACACAGCAGAAATTTTTCACCAGGTGGAAATGATTGCTAACAGCTGAGGCAGGTCTTAAAAATCCGAGTAATTTGTAAGAACAGGTGATTCAGACAGATACCTGCTACATTGATTCCTCTCATTGTATTCACATCTATGGTTTCATAGGTAATCTTTTAAATGATTTGGCTGAGAAGACATATCAGACCTATTTTACAGATTTTCTGTATGATATTCTGGAATTGGACATCTGCTGCATTAAAGCCCCAGTCAGAGGTAAACCTGAAGGACAATGGTGAAGGGAAAGTCTCCCAGTGGGCCAAGATTCAAGCTGTACATTTTGTTGTCAACTTGATCCAGAGTGAAAGATGGCCAGATGTACAAATTTATGCTGACTCATGGGAATTTCTCAATAGTTTAGTTTTATGGTCAGGGACTTGGAAGGAGTAGAATTGGTAGACCAGTGACAATAAAAGACCTCTCAGAGTGGTCACAGAGCATGAAGGTATTTTTGTACCATGTGAATGCTAACTAATGGCATACATTGCAGAGGCAGCTCAGGGATTACACAGACAAAAGAGTACACTGCTGGGGCGCCTGGGTGGCTCAGTGGGTTAAGCCTCTGCCTTCAGCTCAAGACATGATCCCAGAGTCCTGGGATCGAGCCCTGCATCAGGCTCTCTGCTCAGCAGGGAGCCTGCTTCCTCCTCTCTCTCTGCCTGCCTCTCTGCCTACTTGTGATCTCTGTCTGTCAAATAAATAAATAAATAAAATCTTTAAAAAAAAAAAAAGAATTCTACTCTTGCTCCATCAAAATGCACTGTAAAATCTCCACAATCAAGTCATATTACAATAAATGTTACAATAGTGGTAACAAAAATATACTAATGGACAGACAGTAGAGAATGTTGTCAAGTTCAGCTAGATTGAGAAGGACCAGTTTCATAAACAGTGGGGAAAGGTATTAATAGCTTGACCTAATGACATATATAAAGTTTTAGCCAACCATTACAGACCACAGACTTTTCTCATGTATAAAATATTCACACCCCCAAAAAAGGATCATGGTCTACTCTATAAGGAAAACCTCAGTAGATTTTAAAGCATTAGATATCATACAGACTGATCTTTTGCCACTGCAAAATGAGATAAGAAAGTAATAACAAAAAAAGACTTGAGGGAAATTAGAAGGGGAGGTGAACCATGAGAGACTATGGACTCTGAAAAACAATCTGAGGGTTTTGAAGGGACCGGGGGGTGGGAGGTTGGGGGAACCAGGTGGTGGGTATTGGAGAGGGCACGGGTTGCATGGAGCACTGGGTGTGGTGCAAAAACAATGAATACTGTTATGCTGAAAATAAAAAAAAAATTTAACCCAGCAAAAAAAAAAAAGAAAAAAAAAGACAAATGACCATGCATTTAGGAATTATTTTAAAATGTACTTCTAAGTAACTTAAGAATTTAATCAGATCACAATGGAAATATAACAATACTCAGAACTTAATGATAGTGAAAGCAACATATATTAAGACTTCAAGATACAACCAAGACAATATTTTTATTTTAGCAGAACTGTGATATATAATTCACATACAATAAACTGCACATTTTTAATTAACATATAATGTATTATATGCTTCAGGGGTACAGGTCTGTGATTCATAAGTCTTAAACAATTCACAGCACTCACCATAGCACATATCTTCTCCAATATCCATCACCCAGCTACCCATCCCTCCCATCCTGCTCCACTCCAGAAACCTTCAGTTTGTTTCCTGAGATTAAGAGTCTCTTATGGTTTGTCTCCCTCTCTAGTTTCATCTTGTTTCATTTTTCCCTTGATTCCCCTATGATCTTCTGTCTTGTTTCTCAAATTCCATATATTAGTGAGATCATATGATATTTGTCTTTCTCTGATTAACATATTTCACTTAGCATAATACCCACCAGTTTCACCCACATCATTGCAAATGGCAAGATTTCATTTTTGATGGCTGCATAATATTCTATTTTTATATATACCACATCTTCTCTATCCATTCATCTGTTGATAGACATTTAAGCTCTTTCCATAGTTTGGCTATTGTGGACATTGCTGCTATAAGCACTGGGGTGCATGTGCCCCCTTGGATCACTACATTTGTATCTTTGGGGTAAATACACAATAGAGCAATTGCTGGGTCATAAGGTAGCTCTATTTTCAACTTTCTGAGGAACCTCCATACTGGTTTTCAGAGTGGTTGCACCAGCTTGCATTCCCAGCTACAATGTAGGAGGGATCCCCTTTCTCTACATCCTCACCAACATCTGTTGTTTCTGGAATGGTTAATTTTAGCCATTCTGACTGGTGTGAGGTGGTATATCACTGAGGTTTTGATTTGTATTTCCCTGATGTGAAGTGATGTTGAACACTTTTTCATGTGTCTGTTGGCCATTTAGATGTCTCCTTTGCAGAAATGTCTGTTCATGTCTTCTGCCTATTTCCTTTTTTAAAATTTATTTATTTATTTATTTGACAGAGAGATAGCACAAGTAGGCAGAGCTGCAGGCAGAGGGAGAGGGAGAAGCAGGCTCTATGCTGAGCAGGGAACCCAATGCAGGGCTCAATCCCAGGATCCTGGATCATGACCCAAGCCAAAGGCAGCTGCTTAAGCGACTGAGCCATCCAGGTGCCCCATTTCTGCCCATTTCTTGATTGGATTATTTGTTCTTCAGGTGTTGAGTTAGAGAAGTTCTTTATAGATTTTGGATATAAGCCCTTTATCTGATATGTCATTTGCAAATATCTTCTCCCATTCTGTTGGTTGTCTTTTGGTTTTGTTGACTATTTTCTTTGCTGTGCAAAAGCTTTTGCTCTTTTTTTTTTTTAAAGATTTTATTTATTTATTTGACAGAGAGAAATCACAAGTAAGCAGAGAGGCAGGCAGAGAGAGAGGAGGAAACAGGCTCCCTGCTGAGCAGAGAGCCCAATGTGGGGCTCAAACCCAGGACCTGGGATCATGACCTGAGCCGAAGGCAGCGGCTTAACCCACTGAGCCACCCAGGCGCCCCAAAAGCTTTTGCTCTTGATGAAATCCCAATAGTTCATTTTTGCCCTTGCTTCCCTTGCCTTTGGGGATGTTTCTAAGATGAAGTTGCTATGACTGAGGTTGAAGAGGTTGCTGCCTGTGTTCTCCTCAAGATTTCGGATGGATTCCTGTCTCACATTAAGGTCTTTCATCCATTTTGAGTCTATCTTTGTGTGTGGTGTAAGGAAATGGTCCAGTTTCATTCTTCTGCATGTGGCTGTCCAATTTTCCCAATACCATTTGTTGGAGAGACTGTCTTTTTTCCACTGCACATTCTTCCCTGCTTTGTCAAAGATTAGTTGACCATAGAGTTGAGGGTCTATTTCTGGGCTCTCTATTCTGTTCCATTGATCTCTGCGTCTGTTTGTTTGTTTGTGTTTGTTTTTTTTTTTTTTTTTTTTTTTTTTTTTTTTTTTTTTTTTTTTTGCCAGTACCATACTGTCTTGATGAAGACAGCTTTGTAATAGAGCTTGAAGTATGGAACTGTAATGCCACCAGCTTTGATTTTCTTTTTTGACATTCCTCTATTTATTTGGTATCTTTTCTGGTTCCATATAAATTTTAGTATTATTTGATCCATTTCTTTGAAAACAGTTGATGGTATTTTGATAGGGATTGCATTAAATGTGTAGATCTTTCTAGGTAGCATAGACATTTTCACAGTATTTGTTCTTCCAATCCATGAGCATGGAACGTTTTCCATTTCTTTGTGTCTTCCTCAATTTCTTCCATGAGGATTCTTTAGTTTTCTGAGTACAGGTTCTTTGTCTCTTCAGTTAGATTTATTCCGAGGAATCTTGTGTATTTGGGTGCAATTGTAAATGGGATCAAACTCCTTAATTTCTCTTTCTTCTGTCTTCCTGTTGGTGTATGGAAATGTAACTGATTTCTGTGCATTGATTTTATACCTTGACAATTTTTACTGAATTCCTGTATGAGTTCTAGAAGTTCTGAAGTAGAGTCTTTAGGGTTTTCCACATAAAGTATCATGTCATCTGCAAAGAGTGAGAGTTTGACTTCTCTGCGATTCAGATGCCCTTTATTTCTTTTTGTTGTCTGATTGCTGAGACTAGGACTTCTAGTGTTATGTTGAACAGCAGTGGTGATAATGGACATCCCTACCATGTTCCTGACCTTAGGGGAAAAACTCTCAGTTTTTCCCAATTAGAATGATATTCGCTGTGGGTTCTTCATGGATGGCTTTTAAGATATTGAAGTATGTACCCTTTATTGCTACACTAGGAAGAGTTTTGATCAAGAAAGGATGCTGTACTTTGTCAAATACTTTTTCATTTGGCTCTTGTTCTTTCTTTTATTAAAGTATGGTATCACATTGATTGACTGGCAGATCTTGAACGAATCTTGCAGCCCCAGAATAAATCCCCACTTGGTTGTGGTGAGTAATCATTTTAATGTCCTGTTGAATCCTATTGGCTAGTATTTTGGTGAGAATTTTTGCATCCATGTTCATCAGGGATATTGGTCTGTAATTCTTCTTTTTGATGAGGTCTTTGTCTGGTTTTGGGATCAAGGTTATGCTGGCCTCCTAAGATGAGTTTGGAAGTTTTTCTTCTGTTTCTGTTTTTTGAAACAGTTTCAGGAGAATAGGTATTAATTCTTCTTTAATTGCTTGGTAGAATTGCTCTGGGAAGCCATCTGGTCCTGGGCTCTTCCCTTCTCTATCCCAGGCAACCTCTGATATAATTTCTGCCACTATATATTAGTTTGCATTTTATAAAATTTTATACAAATGTAATTAGGGTGACCAATCTCTTAGATTTTCCTGGACTATCAAGTTTCCCAGCACATTGGATTCTCAGTCATTCTAACAGTTGTGTAATGGTATATTACTGTAGTGTATTTTGCTTTATTGCTTTAGCATTATAATAAATGTTGAAATTAGGAAATGTAAGTCTTCTGACTTTGTTTTTCTTCATCAGGGTTATTTTGGCTATTCCAGTTACTTTGTGTTTCCATATAAATTTTAGAATTAGCTTGTCTAGTCTGCAAAAAATGCCTACTCTTATTTTGATTGGGATTGCAGTAAATCTACAAAAGGATTTGGGAAAATTAATGTCTTAACAATATTTGGTCTTGAGACCCACTGGCAGAATGTCTCTGTCCATATTTTAGGTCTTCTTTAATTTTTCCTAACAATGTTTTAGAGTTTTTAGTATATATATCTTGCCCATACTTTGTGATATTTTCTCCAAAATGTTTCATAATTTGATTTATTGTAACTAATGTTATCTTTGTACATTTCAATTTCTGATTACTAATTGGTAGTACATAACATAACATAAAAAAGAAATAAAATGCATTTTATATTGATCTTGTATCTTGCAAACTTGGCAAACTTCTGTGTTACTTATAATAACAGTCTTAAAACTTCCATCAGATTATATGAGTAGATGATTACGTTTTCTGTGAATAAATGCAGTTGTATTATTTCCTTTCAAAAATGGATGCTTTTCATTTCTTTTTCTTGCTTATTTGGCTGTGCTAGAACCTTCAGTACAGTGTTAAGTAAAAGTGGTGAGAGTGGATTTCCTTGCTTTGTTCTTGATCTTAGGAGGAAAACATTCAGTCTTTCAACATTAACTATGATGTTGTTTATGGTCTTTTCACAGAAAGCTTTTATCAAGTTGGGGAGGTTTCCTCTTCTATTCTTAGTTTGTAGAATGTTTTTATCATAAAAAAGTTAGATTTTTCAAATATTTTCTTTTCTTTTCTATTGAGAGGCCATACCATCTTTCATTTTGCCTGTTAATATGGAGACTTGACTGATTTTCAAATGTTGACAACTTTGCATCTCTGACATAAGTCAAGGTTGTTCCAGGTATATCATTATTTTGTACATTGTTAGATTCAATTTGTTTAAAAAATTGTTTGAAATTGGTGCATCCATGTTAATAAAGGACATATGTCTATAGTTTTCTTGTCTTATAATGTCTTTTTCTGTTTAGAGTGAGGAGAGTTTCATAGAAATGAGATGGAAAATATTCTCTCTTCTTCAATTTTCTGTAAGAATTTTTGTGAAATTATTATTATTTCTTTAACTGTTTAAACTGTTTGATGAAATTCACCAGTAAAACCATCTGTGCCTGGAAGAGTTAAACCAGGGTTATGCATTTTGGGAAGAAGACCACAGAGGTGAAGTGCCATAGTCATCACATCCTATCAAGGGTACATACTATCAACATGACTTGTTGATATTAACTTTCACCATCTAGCTAAGGCAATTGTTGTCAGATTTCTCCAATATGAAATTATTCTTATTTTCCCCTTCCCATATTTTGAAAGAAAGCTACTATTCACAACCCATACTTACATAATGAGGACTTATACTCCCTCTCCTTGAAGTTGAAGTATCAACAAAATTATCTGAAATTCTTCTGCAATGGTTATTTATTTCTTCTCCCCTACCTATTTATTTATTCAATAATTTACTTATATCAATATGGACTCATTAAAACTTATTTTAGACTTTAGGTTGTAAGCTAATACTAGTTTATTTTGTTGCTCAAAGTTCTAGTTCTGGCCATTGGGAGCTCTTTCAGTTGGCTACTTTGTCCCTTTTATATACTCCCATCAGTGTAGATTTATTTTTAATCACTTCATTATTTTCTAGCACTACAAGATGCTCTGAATCACTGCACATATTTCCTGTTTCAGTCTTAGAATCATTTTTGCAAGAAGCCTTGGTTAATTTATTAGAGAGTGATTTTAGTAATCTAAGTCCAACTGCTTGGTGTGTTTTTTGCTATTGGGGAATTCATTTCTTCTAGTTCCTTTCAACTAACAGAACAAGGACATATATGTGTCTATTAACTTCTGTATATACATGTCTACAAATATTTAATATGTGAAAACATCTGTATTTATTTTGAGCTGACAATGAATTCAAATTAATGTCTCTAATTCTAAATCATTACCACAAGAATAATTATAGCCTCTTCCTTTGCTTATCTATAACCTCCCACTCAATCAGTGAGAAACTTGACTCTCTGATCTACCATTCATTTACTTGTTTAATTACAATATACATGTATTACAGTATAGAATTTCTAGCCTGTAACCCCAAGGGAAACAACTATCAATTAGAGTACAACTCTTATATGCAGTTTCTTTTGCCTTTAATCTTATAGATATCACTCATTTCCAAAGTTATTTAACTTAACACCCTTCCCCCCGACCTCTTTACTATGATTGTTTCATGCAGGTATAATACAGTTAGATTATCTTGTACAGTATACATTCCTTTCTGGGATTACCTGACCACTTAAATGATTTTTAAAATTGTGCATACATTGGGGAACCTGGGTGGCACAGTTGGTTAATTGTTCAACTATTGGCTCAGGTCATAATCTCAGGGTCATGAGATTGAGCCCTGAGATGAGCCCTGCATTGAGTCCTGCATTGGAATCCATGCTCAGTGCAGAGTCTGCTTGTCCCTCTCCCTCCCGCCTCTGCCCCTCCTGCTCTGTCTCTCAAATAAATTTTTAAAAAGGCATACATTGCAATTCACTCTTTGTGCTGTAAAATTCTATCATACAGATATGCATATTGTCACATATCCTGCATTAAAACATCTTACATATTAGTTCTGACATCCTAAAAATTACCTGTGTTTTAGCTAGTCACTCTCCTTCTATACTCTAAATTCTTGCCAACTACTGGTCTTTTTACTGCCTCTATAATTTTGCCATTCTCAGAAGGTTATATAACTGAGATCATACATCATGTTGTCTTTTCATACTGCCTTTTTTAAACTTAACAGTATGTATTAAATGTCCATCCAGATATTTTCGTAACTCAGCAGATAATTTATTTTTATAGCTAAATAATATTCCAATGAATGTACTATAGTTTGTTTATCTATTCAGCTACTTGAGGGCATCCTGGTTATTTCTAGTTTTGGGCTATTATGAATAAAGTTGTTATACATTCATGTGCATGTTTGGTGTGAACATACCTTTTCAAATCTGCTGTGGAAACACCTAGGATCATAAGTGCTAAGTCATATATATTTAGCTTTAGAAGATGATGTTAGCTTTTTAAGAAACTGCCAAACTGTCTTCCAAAGTGGCTTTAACATTTTAATTTTTATAAGCAATGAATGAAAGTTCCAGCTGTTCTGCATCTTCAAAAGTATTTAGTACTATCAGTTTTGGGTTTTTAGCCATTTTAGTAGGTGTGCAGATGTAGCATATAGTTGTAATTTGCAGTTCCTTAAGGACAAATGGTGTTGAACATCTTTTCCTATACTTATTGACATATGTATATCTTCTCTGTTGTGGTGTCTATTCAGATCCTTTGTCTGTTTTTAATCTGGTTGTATGTTTTGTTTTGCCTTTTTTCTTTTTTCTTTTTTTTTTTTACTATTTCTAAGTTTTAATTTTTTTTTAATATTTTGGACACAAGTCTTTTATCATCTATGTTTTTCTGAAAGTATTTTCTCTGAGTCTGTAGCTTATATTTTCATTCTTTAAACAGTGCATTTTTGCAGAGAAGAATGTTTTAATTTTAATCAGGTCCAACTTAAACTTTTCTTTCACAGATCATGTTTTGGTGTTGAGCCTAAAAATTCATTGTCAAAGTAAAAGTCACTTCAAAGCTTATAATCATAAAATTACAAGAATTAAGATAGAATGGTGCTTGTTAAAGTACCAAATAAATTGATGGAGTCGGATGGATATCACAGAAACAGGCCCATGTATACATAGATGTATGTTTTATGACAAAAGTGGCTTTGCTGAACAGTGAGTAATAGATAATTCAATCAGGAAATCTTATTGAAACAAATGAAAAGCCATATGAAAAAAAGAATTTGACCTTTATCTCACAACCTACACAAAAATCGATCCCAATATTGATCATAAGTCTAAATGAGAAAAGCAAATCAATAAAACTTCTGGGAGGTATTTTACATGAATATTTTGTGACTTTAGGGTAGATAATGACTTAACTAACTATAAAGCACTAATAATAAATGAAAAGATTGATAAATGGAACTGCATTAAAATTAAGAACTTTAGTTATTATTTTTAAAAACATTAAAACAATGAAAAGGCAAGCCAAACTGTGATAGCTTGAATGTTTGTGTCCCCTCAAAAAACATATGTTGAAATATAATGCTCAATGTGTTGGTATTAGGAGGTGAGAGGACTTTGGAAAGTGATTACATCATGATAGTGGAGGCTTCATGAATGGGATTAGGGCTCTCCCATGAATGGGAGATCCTGCAGATCTCCTTAGGCCCTTCTATCATGTGAGCATAAAAGAGAAGTCTGCAACCCTGAAGGGGACTCTCACTTCACCATATTGGCACTCTGATCTTGAACTTTGAGCTTCCAGAACTGTGATCAATAAATTTCCACTGTTTATAAGCCATCTGTTCTGTGGTATTTTGTTATAGCAGCCCAAACAGACTAAGACAGACACTGTAAGAGAAGACATATGTAACACATTAAAAAAAAAAAAACCTCCCCTCTAGAATGTTTAAACAACTATTACAAATCAACAATTAAAAGACAGCATGATATAAAAATGTGAAAGAGACTTGAAAAGGAACTTCACAAAAAATGATACACAACCAACAAGCATATAAAACAATGATCAACCTATTTGTCAAACACAGGAATGCAAATTTATGCCACCATAAGATACTACAACATACCCACCACAACTGATAAAATAATTGTATAAACAAAATACTGGTAAGGATATAAAATAACAGGAACCTTCAAACTCTCCTTGTGGATGTGTATTATTGCTATAAGCATTTGAGAAAACAATAGGTCATTATTCACTATATTTGAAGAAATGATTATACTATATCCCAGAAATTTTTGTGGGACACATACATGAATTTTCATTGTAGAATTATTCATTATGGCTCCAAACTAGAAAACTCCAAATGTTTACCATTAGTAAACCAGGTTTTTAAATTATGGATTATTCATAAGATGGAATACTATGTAGCAATAAGAATGAAAAAATGAGTGCTAAATCACCAACATGGATGAATCTCCTAGACATAAGGTTACATTAGAGAAAGAAACTGTACACGGAAAAATATATACTGTATGATTCCATATATATAATCTCAAAAATAAGTAGAACTAGAACACTACCCAACAACCAAAAGGAACAGACTGCTTATACACATAATGATATTGCTGAAACATAAAAATATTATGATGAAAAAGAAGCCAAATACAAAATAATATAAATTATTAATTCCATTTAAATAAAATTCTAGAAAAGAAGAAAACTAATTTATAGTACCAAAAAGCAAATAAGTAAGTTGCCTGGGTCCAGAGGTGGTGGCAGATTGTAAAAGGACATTAGGAAAATTCTTAAGGTAACATAAATATTCTATATCTTGATTATGGTAGCAGTAACATAGGTATATACATTTGTCAAAACTCATTGAACTGTGCATATAAATTGGGCAAATTTTATTACATTTATATTGTTTCTTAATAAAGTTTATTTTTAAATACTTTGTTTATTTATTTGAGAGAAAGAGCACAAGCATGATTTGGGGGGAGGGGCAGAGGGAGAGAATCTGAAGCAGATTCTGCACTGCTCACAGAGCCTGATTCAGGGCTTAATCTCACGGCCTTGAGACTATGACCTGAGCCTAAACAAAAGTCAGATGCTTAACCAACTGATCCACCCAAGCACCCCTTAATAAAGCTGATTTTTAAACAAAAAGGAAACATAAATAATTTATGGTGCTAGAATTCAGAATAGTGTTTATTGCTGGGGATTTAATGACTGATAGAACATAAGGGAGACTTCTAGGGTGCTGATAATTGAAATGTAGTTGACACAAAATGTTATATTATTTTCAGGTATACAACACTGATTCTACAATTCTATATCTTACTCAGTGCTTACCACAATAAGTGCAGTTACTATCTGTCACCATACAATGTTATTACACTAATATTGACTATATTCCCTATGCTGTACTTTTCATCTCTGTGGCTTATTTTATAACTGGAAGTTTGAACCTCTTAATTCTCTTCACCTATTTTACTCATTCTTCCTTCCTCTCCCCTCTGGCAACCACCAGTTTGTTCTTTGTATTTACCAGTCTGTTTCTGTTTTTCATTTGTTTTGTTTTTAGATTCCACATTTAAGTAAAACCACATGGTATTTATCTTTCTCTGATTTATTTCATTTAACATAATACCCTCTTGGTCCCTTCATGTTGTCACAAATGACAAGATTTCATTCTTTTGAATGACTGAATAATATTCCTGTGTGTGTGTGTGTGTGTGTGTGTGTGTGTGTGTACGTGTACCACATCTTTATCCATTCATCTATCAATGGTCACTTAGGTTTCTTCCACGTCTTGAATATTGTAAATAGTCCTGCAATAAACATAGGGGTACATTTATCCTTTCAAATCAGTGTTTTCATTTTCCTTGGTTAAATATATA
The DNA here is from genome assembly GCF_902655055.1 of Lutra lutra. Lineage (NCBI taxonomy): Eukaryota > Metazoa > Chordata > Mammalia > Carnivora > Mustelidae > Lutra > Lutra lutra. The sequence continues at coordinate 3,214,048 of NC_062296.1, read as the reverse complement.
GTAGAATTACTGGGCCATATGGTATTTCTGGTTTTAATTTTTTTTGAGGAACTTCCATATTGGTTTTCACAGTGATTGTACCAATTTACATTTCCACCAATAGTGTATGAGGATTCCCTTTTCTCCACATTTTTGCCAACACTTGTTATTTCTTGTCTTTTTGATACTAACCATGCTGACTGGTGTGAGGTGAGGTTTCATTGTAGTTTTGATTTGCATTTCCCTGTTGATTAGTGATGTTGAGCACCATTTCATGTGTTGTACAAATAATAAAATTTGTATGTAACCAGAAAAGACCCCCAATAGCCAAAGCAATCTTGAGAAGAAAACAAAATTGGAGGTAACCAAATCCAGATTTCAAGATATATTACAAAGCTAGAGTAATCAAAGCAGTATGGTACTGACACAAAAGTAAACCACAATCATGGAATAAGATAGAAACCCCAGAAATAAACTCTGCCTATATGGTCAATTAACTACAAAAAAGGAGGCAAGAATAAATATACAATGGAGAAAATACAGTCTCTTTAATAACATGCTGACAAAACTGGTCAGCTACATGAAAAGGAATGAAACTAGATCACTTTCTTACATCATACACAAAAATAAACTCAAGATGGGTTAAAGACCTAAATGTAGGACCATAAGCCATAAAATTCCTAAAAGAAAACATATCTGTCATTAGAGAAGTATTAACCAAAATCATGAATCATAGTTCTTATTACTTGGTGTTCAGTTTTGGAAAGATAAGCATGTGTTAACTTAGAAGTTATGCATAGACTAATGGTTTGTTAAATAAAACGTGGTTCACTTTTATTGAAATACTGCATAATTTTTCTGAAAATCAGTGTTTTTAAAGGTACATTTTTTTAGAAAGTACATTTTTACTCATGACTAAGAATGAGTGCCATTAGTGACTAAAAAACATTTTATTTTTTTCTTCAAATTTTTATTTAAATTCTAGTTAGTTAATGTACAATACAATACTAGTTTCAGGAGTAGAATTTAGTGATTTATCACTTAAATACAACACCCAATGCTCAAAACAAGTGTCCTCCTTTATACCTATCACTCATCTTGCCTATCCCCCACCCACCTCCCTCCATTCAACCCTCAGTTTGTTCTCAATCTTTTAGAGTCTCTTATGGCTTATTTCCCCTTCTATCTTCTCCCCCTCCTGTATGTTCATTGGTATCATTTCTTAAGTTCCACCTATGAGTGAAATTATATGGTATTTGTCTTCCTCTGACTGACTTATTTTGCTTAGCATAGTACACCCTAGCCACACTAGCTCCATCAACATTGTTGCAAATGGCAAGATTTCATTCTTTCTGATGGCTGAGTAATATAACATTTTGTATATATACTTTATTTTCTTATCCATTCATCAGTCAATGGACATTTGGGCTGTTTCCACAATTTAGCTATTATGAACTCTGCTGCTATAAACATCAGGCTGCATGCACTTATTCAAATCTGTATTTTTGTAACCTTTGGGTAAATACTAGTGCAATTGCTGCATCATAGGATAGTTCTAAATTTTATGAGGCTCCTCCATGCTGTTTTCACCAGTTTGGCTGCACCAGTTTGCATTCCAATGAATAAAGTGAGACCCCCATTTTCCCATCATCCCCAACATCTTTTGTTTCCTGCTTTGTTAATTTTAGCCATTCTGACAGGAGTGAGGTAGTATCTCATTGTGGTTTTGATGGTACTTTCCTGATAATGAGGGATGTTGGGCATCCTTTCTTGTGTCTGTTAGCCATCTGGATGTCTTTTTTGGAAAAATGTCTATTCATGTCTTCTATTTCTTAACTGGATTATTTGTTTTTGGCGTGTTGAGTTTGATAAGTTCTTTATAGATTTTTGATGCTAATCCTTTATCAGATATGTCATTTGCAAATATCTTTTCCCATTCCATAGACTGCCTTTTAGTTGTGCTGATTGTTACCTTCACTGTGCAGAAGCTGTTTTGTTTTTTTTTAATGAAGTCCCAGTAGTTCATTTTTGCTTTTGTTTCCCTTGCTTCAGGAGATATATTTAGTAAGAATTTGCTGTGGCCTAGGTCAAAGAGGTTTATGCCTGTGTTCTCCATTAGGATGTTGATGGTTTCCTATCTCACAATTAGGTCTTTCATCCATTTTGAATTTACTTTTGTGTATGGTGTAAGAAAAGTGGTCCAGTTTCATTCTTCTTCTACATGTTGCTGTCCAGTTTTCCCAACACCATTTGTTAAAGAGACTGTCCTTTTTCTACTGGGTATTCTTTCCTGCTTTGTCAAAGATTAGTTGACCATATAGTTTGCAGGTTCATTTCTGGGTATCCTGTTCCATTGATCTAAGTGTCTGTTTTTGTGCCAGTACTGTACTATCTTGATGACCACAGCTTTGTAATAAAGTTTGAAGTCTGAAATTGTGATGTCTCCTTCTTTTCTTTTTTCTCTTCTTTTCTTTTCTTTTCTTTTTCAAGGTTGCTTTGGCTATTTGGGGTCTTTCAAGGTCCATACAAATTTTAGGACTTCTTGTTCTAGCTCTGTGAAAAATGTTGGTGGTATTTTGATAGGGATTACATTAAATGAGTAGATTGCTTTAGGTATTTTAAGGTATTTGTTCTTCCAATCCATGAGCATGGAAATTTTCTATTTCTTTTTTTTTTTAGATTTTATTTATTTATTTGACAGAGAGATAGATCACAAGTAGGCAGAGAGGCAGTCAGAGAGAGAGGAAGAAGCAGGCTCCCCGCTGAGCAGAGAGCCCGATGCAGGCCTCGATCCCAGGACTCTGGGACCATGACCTGAGCCGAAGGCAGAGGCTTTAACCCACTGAGCCACCCAGGCGCCCGGAAATTTTCTATTTCTTTGTGTCATCTTCAAATTCCTTTTTAAGTGTTCTATAGTTTTCAGAATACAGATCTTTTACCCCTTTGGTTAGGATTATTCCTAGATATCTTGTTTGGGGTGCAATTGTACATGGGATTGATTCCTTGATTTTTTTTCTGCTGCTTTTTTATTGCTATATATAAATGCAACAGATTCTGTATATTGCTTTTTTATCCCATGACTTTGAGGAATTCATGTATTAGTTCTGGAAAACTTTTGGTGGAATCATTCGGGTTTTCAGCATAGAGTATCATGTCTTCTGCAAATAGTGAAAGTTTGTCTTCTTCTTTGCCAATTTGGATGCCTTTTTTTTTTGGTCCAATTTCTGAGACTAAGGCTTCCAGAACTATGTTATGTAATAATGGTGAGAGTGGACATCCCTGTCTTGTTTCTGATCCTAGAGGAAAATCTCTCAGTTTTTCCCCATTAAGGATGACATTACCTGTGGGTCTTTTGTATATGGCCTTTATGATGTTGAGGTATGTTCCATCTATCCTTACATGTTGAGAGTTTTTATCAATAAAGTATGCTGTACTTTGTCAAATTATTTTTCTGCATCTATTGAGAGGATCACATGGTTCTTATCCTTTCTTTTATTAATGTGGTATATTGCATTGATTGGTTTTTGAATATTGAACCACCTAGGAATAAATCCCTCTTGATCTTAGTGAATAATTCTTTTAAGGTACTGTTGTATTTGCTTTGCTAATAATTTGTTGAGAATTTTTATATCCATGTTCATCAGGTTTATTGGACTATAATTCTCCTTCTTAGTGAGGTCTTTGGTTTTGTAATCAAGGCTGGCCTCACTGAAGGAGTTTGGAAGTTTTCCTCCCATTTCTATTTTTTGGAATGGTTTGAGAAGGATAGGTACTAATTCTTCTTTAAATGTTTGGTAGAAATCCTCTAGAAAGCCATCTAGCTTTTGTTTGTTGGGAGGTTTTTGATTACCAATTCAATTTCTTTGCTGGGTATGTTCTTTCCAAATTTCCTATTTCTTCCTATTTCAGTTTCGGTAATTTATATGTTTCTAGGTTTTTTTTTTTCATTCCTTCCAGATTGCCCAGTTTGTTGACATATAATTTTTCATAATATTCTCTTATGATTTTTATATCATTAAAAAATATTTTATTTATTTATTTTCTTATTTGAGAGAGAGAGAGAGAGAGAGAGAGACTGTGTGAGTGAGAGGAAGAGAGAATCTGAAGCAAACTCTGTACTGAACACAGAGCCTGATGTGGGGCTCAATTCCACAAATGAAAGATTAGGACCTGAGCTGAAATCAAGAGTCAGATGTTTAACTGACTGAGCCTCTCGGGCGCCCCATGTTTTTTGTTTGTTTGTTTGTTTGTTTGTTTGTTTTTTAAGATTGTATTTATTTATTTGACAGAGAGAGAGAGAGAGAGAACACAAGCAGGGGGAGCAGCAGCAGGAGAGAGAGAAGCAGACTCTTCACTGAGCAGGGAGCTCGATGAGGGGCTCTATCTCAGGGTCCTAGGTTCATGACCTGAGCTGAAGGCAGACACTCAAACAACTGAGCCACCCAGGTGTCCCTCTTATGACTATTTTTATTTCTGTGGCGTTAGTTGTGATCTCTCTTCTTTCATTTGTGACTTTGTTTATTAAGGACCTTTCTCTTTTCTTTCTGATAAGTCTGGCTAGGGGTTTATCAGTTTTATTTATTCTTTCAGTGAACCAATTCCTAGCTTTGTTGATCTGCGTTACTGATTTTATTTTGTTTCTATATCATTTATTTCTGCTCTGATCTTTATTATTTCCCTTCTTCTGCTGGCTATAGTCTTTATTTGCTGTTCCTTTTTCTAGGTCCTTTAGATTTAAGGTTAGCTTGTATATTTGAGACTTTTCTTGCTTCTTGAGGTAGGTTTATATTACAATATACTTCCTTCTTAGGACTGCCTTTGCTCCATCCCAAAGGCTTTAGACTATCCTGTTTTCATTTTCATTTGCTTTCGTGTATTTTTGTATTTCTTCTTTATTTTCCTGGTTAACCATTCATTCTTTGGTGGGATGTTCTTTAACATCTTGGTGGTGGTCTTTCCATATTTTTTCTTGTTGGTGACCTCAAGTTTCATAGTGCTCTGGTCTGAAAATATGCATGGTGCAATCTCAATATTTTGTATTTGTTGAGGCTTGATTTTTGACCTAATATGTTATCTATTCTAGAGAATATTCCACGTGCACTTGAGAAGAATGTACATTTTGCTGTTTTAGGATGAAATGTTCTGAATATATCTGTTAAGTCCATCTGGTCCATAAGATAAGATGGTTCAAATAGGAAAGAAGGAAAATTTAGAAATAGAAAAAGAAAAAAAAAGAAAGAAAATTAAAGAAAAATTAACCTTGAAAGGCTGAAGAATCTTGGGGGGAAAACCATGGATTCTATATGCTGTATTCCCCTAGCACTGGAGTTTCGCAGTTCTCATTGATCAATAAACTTGGTCTTGGCTGGATGTTTTTGCTGATCTTCTGGGGGAGGGGCTTGTTGCAGTGATTCTCAAATGTCTTTGCCTGAGTTGGAACTGCAGCACCCTTGCAGGGAATCAGGCTAAATAATCTCCTGTGCCACTCCTCCTGGGGGAGGAAGAGGAGTCTGCCTGGATCTGCCACTTATTGTGTCCCTACTTGAAGAGTAGTGGCCTGACTGTACTGTGGATCATGGTTTATGGCAACACCAAGCTGAGAGACTGTGCCTTGGCTCTGTCTTTGCAGCTGGCTTCCCAGCTCCAATACTTGGGTTATCTGCCACACTTAGGCATCCCCGGTCTTCCTGTGACCCTGAGGGTCCTCAGACCATACTGTCCCAGTGAGGGTTCCACCCCCTACTTAGCCACTGGAGCGATATCTCTCAGTGGATCAGACTTCTCAAAGTTCTGATTTTGTGCTCCACTGCTCTATCACTTGCTGGTAGCTGGTTGATGGAAGCACCCTCCCTCTATCTTCCTAAATACCACCTTGGATTCACTTCTGCACATGTCCTACCTTCCAGAAAGTGGTCGCTTTTCCATTCATAGAATTGCTGTTATTCCTTTCTTCAAACTCCTGTTGAATTTGTAGATGTTCAGAATGGTTTGAGAACTATCTAGCTGAATTCCTGGGACCAGAGGAAATTCAGTTCACCTACTCCTCTGCCATCTTGCTCCTCCCTCTTTTGTTGATTTTTATAGGAGTTCTCTGTGCCTCTAGGATCTGGATATGTTTCCTTCCCCAGATTAGGGAAGCTTTAAGTAGTATTTCCTCAAATAAATTTTGTGCACTCTTTTTTCTTTTTCTGGGACTTCTTTTTTTTTAAGATTTTAGTTATTTATTTGTCAGAGAGAGTGAGCACAGGCAGACAGAGTGGCAGGCAGAGGCACAGGGAGAAGCAGGCTCCCTGCTGAGCAAGGAACCCAATATGGGACTCCATCCCAGGACGCTGGGATCATGACCTGAGCTGAAGGCAGCCACTTAACCAACTGAGGCACCCAGGTGTCCCTTTTTCTGGGACTTCTATAATCCAGATGTTAATATATTTTCTTAAAAAGATTTTATTTATTTATTTGACAGACAGAGATCACAAGTAGACAGAGAGGCAGGCAGAGAGGGGGGTGGGAGCAGAGAGCCTGATGCAGGGCTCGATCCGAGGACCCTGGGATCATGACCCAAGCCGAAGGCAGAGGCTTTAACCCACTGAGCCACCCAGGTTGCCCAAAATTGATTAAACTCCATTTTTTATTATTCTTATTTTAAGATTTTTTCATTTATTTATTTGATGAATCACAAGTAGGCAGGGAGGCAGAGAAAGAGGGGAAGCAGCCTCCCCACTGAGCAGAGGGCCTGACTCGGGGCTCGATCCCAAGACCCTGGGGTCATGACCTGAGCCTAAGGCAGAGGCTTTAACCCACTGAGCCACCCAGGCACCTAAGACGTTACTATCTTTTATGGAGTCACTGAGTTCCCTAAATATATTTTTGTTTAGAATAATTCTTTTTCTTTCTTTTGTTCAGCTTCATTACTTTCTATACTTTGTCTTCTAGGTCACTAATTTGTTCCTCTGCTTATTCCATCCTGCTGTTCTTTCCATCGGATGTGTTTCTCATTTCTTTTGTTGACCCCTTTATATCTGCTATGTTATTCCTTATCTCAGTGTTAAGGGTCTCACTCTTGTCTTCCATTTTTCTCAAGCCAGGTGAGTATCCTTATGATCATTACTTCAAATTCTTTATCAGGCATGTTACTTATATCTGTTTTGCTTAGATCTCTGGCTATGACCTTGTCCTTTTCTTTCAATTAGGATAAATTTCTCTATCTTCTCATTTTGTTTAAGTTTCTGTGCCTGTTTTTTGTGTGTGTGTGTTTGGAAAGTCAGCTACATCTCCAATTCTGGAGGGTTATGGCCTTACAAAAAAGAGTTCCCTGAATGTCCTGCTATGTAGCATCCCCTATTTCCCAGGGCCTGTTGCTTCAGAGTTTCTCTGGCGTGTGCTGCATGTACTCTGCTGTTGTGTCCTGGCTGCTTTTGGCTAGTTATCTGCAGAGCCTCTCTGCCTCTTGTGGACAATGTTTGTTCCAGGGACTGAATGTGATGAGTTTTACCTAGATGTGCTCTTGTCTGCTTGTGAAATGAGATTTGTTGGCATTGCTGCAGGAACTGTAGTGCCAATAGATTCCTATGTCAGAAGATATAGTATGAGCAGGGGTTTGGGCCTGTCTTTGGGGGAAAGACAAGTTGGGTTGGGACTGAGGCGAGTATGACTGGGAGGGGTGGTTCCACCAGAACAGGGTTGGGGTGGGCATGGGGCAGGGTTTTGTGTAAGTAATTTAGGTAGCAAGTATCAGTGCTATGCTACTTCCTGTAGGTGGCCCTGGGCTTATGCTGAATGTTGGAGGATGGAAATAACAGAGGGTATTTCCTCTGTCCCTGGAAGGATCTCTCTGTGAATGCTGTCTTTCTGAGATGTGCTCTGAGATGAAAGAATAACTTCTCACTGTGTGCCTCAAGTGCTCTTCAGATTGCTGTTTCCATTCTGTATGTCCACAGGTTGTTTGCTGGCCATCTCTCCAAGACCAGTGCAGTGCCCTCCAGGTTCTATCCCAGCTAAGTCTGCTGACCTTTAAAACTCCAGGCTTTAAGCCTTGCTGGATGTGAGAACTCACAATATTTGGCTTTTCTTGCTTTCCAAGCCAGTTGCTATGGGGACTTATTTTCCTCATATGCTCCCCCATATGCTGGTCTGTCTCTTGCTCTTCTCTGTAATTGTGGCTCCCTCCCCACTGCAGAGGTGGCCAAGATCTGTTTCCCAAACCATATTGCTATACTTCCTACTTTCTTTGATGTGACCTCTTTCCTACGTTTAGTTGTAAAGTTTGCTCTACTGGTCTTCAGGTCAGTTTCTGGTGTATTTAGGATGATTTATTTGTATTTGTGGGATGAGGTCAGCCTAGAGTCCTCCTACTCTGCTGCCATCTTCCAACTCTGTCCAAGGGCACTTTTTTCTTCTTTTTCCTGTTCATTTTAGTTTAATTTCTTAAGACTTGCTAGAAGTTTATTATTTTATTTTTTATTTTTTAAAGATTTTAGTTATTTGAGAGACAGAGAGAGAGAGAGAGAACAGAGGAAGAGGGAGAAGACAACTCCTTGTGGAGGAGAGATCCTGATATGAGATTCGATTCCAGGACCCTGCAATCATGACCTGAGCGAAAGGTAGATGCTTAACTGACTCAGCCACCCAGCCAGGCTGGTTCAACCATGTTTAAAATGCATCAATACTTTATTCCTTTTTAACGCTAAATAATACTCCATTGTATGGATATACCACTTATTCTAAATCTACTTATCCATTGATGCACATTTGGGTTGTTTTTACCTTTTGGCTATTATAAATAAGGTCACTATATTTACCCATGTACAAGTTGCCTATTCATATGTTTTTACTTGGACATATACCTAGAAGTAGCATTTTTGAGTCCAATGACAACTCTGTATTTAACTTTTTGAGGAAGTTCCAAACTGTTTTCTAAAGTTGTACCATTTTACTTTCCCACTAGCAGTATATAAAGGTTCTAATTACTGCACATGCTCACTAATGCTTGTTATTATCTGCCATTTTAATTATAGCATCTTACTGAATGTTAAGTGGTATCTCACTGTGGTTTCAATTTGCATTTCTCTTATAACTATCTTCATATTGAGCATCTTTTCAGGTGTTTGTTGACCATTTGTATCTCTTCTTTGGAAAAACACCTGTTTAAATCCTTTCCTCATTTTTAAATTGAGTTGCTCATCTTCTTGTGGTTAAGTTGTGAGTGTTCTTCATGTATTCTAGGTACATAATCTCACACATGATGTGTAAATATTTTTTTCCCATTCCAAGGATTGTCTTTTCACTTCCCTGTTACTATCATTTTGAAGTACAAAAAGTTTTAATTTTGAGAAAATCTAATTTATCTACTCTTTCTTTTGTTGCTTGTGCTTTTGGTGTCCTATCAAAGAAAAAATTGTCAAACCCTAGAACATGAAGATTTACCCATATGTTTCCTTTTAGGAATTTCATAGCTTTAGCTCTTACATGTAGGTTTTTCTTTCATTTTAAGTTAATTTTTGTATATTGAATGAAGTAGTGGTTCAACTCCTGGTGTTTTTTGTTTGTTTGTTTTTGTTTTTGTTTTGTTTTGTTTTGTTTTTGGCATGTGGCTATCCAGTTCTCCCAGGACCATTTATTGAAAAGACTATTCTTTCCTCATTGATTTTTCTCATTGGTACTCCTGTTGAAACTCAAATGAATATGGATGTATAAGAGTGTTTTTGGACTCTTTTATTTCACTGACATATATCTATCCTTGTGCCAATACCATACTCTATGACTGTAGATTTGTAGTACATTTTAAAAATTGGGAAGTGTGAGTCTTCCAACTTCATTTTTCTTTTTCAAGATTATTTTGGTTATTTGGGGTCCTTTTTGATTCCATACAAATTTTAGGAAGGGAAATTTTACATATTACATTTCTTAAAAAAAATTGGAATGTCAATAAGGAATATATTGAATCTGTAGCTCAATTCATGTTGCTCTGCCATCTTATACTATTAAGTCTCCCAACCCATGAACACAGTATGTCTTTCCATTTATTTAACTCTTTTTTATTTTCTTTCAACGATGTTGTATAGTTTTCAGTGTACAACTATTATAACTCCTATTTAGCTTGTATTTATAGTGGACTACAGTATCCACTTATTTGCTTTCTATCACAAGCTCCATTGCTTTTGAGAGTGTTTTTAGGCTTGGACTTCTTTATCTGTATCAAATGAGGTAAAATGAAATAATTTCTTTTAGAAAGATCTTCAGAGATCACTTTTTATGGATTTCCTCTTCATCGTCAAAAGCTCTGAGCCATGGCTCTGGAGCTGTAAGCAGGAACAGTGGACTACATAGTTCTTAGTAACACCCCTGCTGTACTTGGTTGGTGCATGGCATGAAGGTTAATTGGTCAGTAGCCTCAGATATTTTTGGTTTGTCTTTCCTGGAATGGTAACTCCACCAGAGAGAGGTAAATTGGAGCTTCAGTATTCACAGTACACTATTCCCATGGTGAAGTCTCTGTTATACAATTGGGGGCTGGATGGAAGAAGAGAGCTTACACTTTTCAGCCTCACTCGCCTGGAACTTAGCCTCTGCAACAGGTAGTTTGGGATGGGATGAGAAATGCTGATTTCCATCCTTCCCAGAAAAATACCAAAACCCTTAACTGGGAACTGGGTGGAGAGGAAGCCCTATGTTCTTGGTTGCACCTATCTGGAGTGCAGTTTCCTTCACACTGTTCTGGGTGGGATGTGGGAGGGAGTGGGTCATGGTTCATATGGTCAATATTATAAACCCTCCGTTTATGTGTTGGTAAATTTGTTTGAATGAGTTTCATTTGTATATGCCTGTAGGACCATTTCCAAATATTTTAAATGATTATTTTAAAAATAATTTCCACAAATTTTACTGAGGAGTAAATCCATGGAGCTCTTCATGTTGTCAGTGCAAGAAATAGAACCCTTTTGATATAATTTTTTGTTACTTGGCTTTATTTTTGTGTTTATCTTGGTTTCCATATAATTCCTGCATTTTTTTCTTCCCTCATTTACATGAGTAACATTGTATTTCTCCCCTCTACCATAATCTGCTATTTGGTAAATTCTGCTTTTTATTTCCATCCTGCAAATTGTTGCCTTTAAATTTCTAGGAAGTACATTTACATTTACAATCTCCACCAACAAAGAATGCTAATCAAATTTTATCTTCTTTTCCACATAAGACTTCTGTAAGCTTTTGTTTATTTTCTGCCCCTCCCATGTTATCCGTGTTTCACTGATATTAACTGAATTTTTATTTCAAATCATTTTTAACAGCCTATCCCTTCTATTTTATAAACTATTCACATAAAATGATTAATTTTTTAGCTTTATTATTAATAACTATTGTGAACTGCAAGTTTTACTTTTTGCTTACTACTATTTCCTGTATTTTGTATTCCTTTTGCTTGAATTCTGTTTTCCTTTTGCCAGAGTAAGTTTATTTATTTCAGTGAATAATTATTCAATAAATAATAATAAATAATTATTATTCAGTGAATAATTATTTCAGTGATACTGAATGGCGTGAGTTGCTTGAGTGTATGGCTGAGTCAGCCCTTATTTTGCCATCATACTTAACTGATAATTTTCCTAGCTAGGGAATTCTAGTTTAAAAATCCTCTTCCTTTGACATTTTAAAGACCTTACTAACATCTTGCATTGTGGATGAAAAGTCTGAAATGATTTGGATTCACATTATTTTTGTAGGTAATCTCTTCTTTGTAGAAAATTAGTGTTTCCTAATGGAATTTTTATCAATAGAATTTGAAAAAAATATGTAGGATGTGTCTATCCCTCTTGTGATATCATTAATGCCATCATTCATATGTTTCTGGTTCTCCTGGGCACATGGTAACTTGTATTTCCCACACCTTGTGAAGTTATCTGTGCCCATGTGACATATATTGGCTAATATTTGAGAACAAATGATGTATCTCTTCCATGAGATTTGAGTAGCACACTGTTTGTCATATTCTCTTTCCTCTGATAGTAATTGTGGAAACCCATATTGATCTAAAGCCTCTGTAAGCCTGGTCTCAGTAACTACAATGAGCAAAGCCCTCTGGCTGCCCAACATTGAACTAGCAGTATGAGAAAGAAATAAATTTCTTATTGTTTCAACCTACTGATATTTTTGGATTGTTTATTTTTACTGCATAATCTAGCCTATTCAGACTGAAACAGGACAGTATTACCATAACAAAAAAATAATAAGTAACATTGGCTGAAGAACCAGATATTCAATAAAAAAATAAATGGTTATCAGGGACTGGAAGAATGGTAATCCATGTTTTGTAGTGATAAAATATTTGCTGAAATTGTTGTCTGCATTAATTTGTAAGGCACATAATTTGCCTAATGAATGTTTAGCTCTAGGGGTAGAGACTGTAATACAGAATGTTGGCACTGTGTGTTAGTCATTGTTCATCACATTTGACAAGTTACTACAAGGAAGTGCTGAGGTCAGAAAAGAATTGGCTGTTGTGAAAGGAGTGTGATGAAAGGGAGCATAGAATCCAGAAATGTGAGGACTTGTGTGATAGGAAGAGACAATTTCTTCTGGATTCAATGAGTAAAAAGTAAAACAAATAGAGTTTTCTCGTGACAAAAGCTTCATAAAACAGCCCCATAGCAGGATTAAATCAAGGGCATGGCAATTCAACCATCGTAAAAATATCTGAATAAACTGTGTTGTCCCAAAGGAAATATCAAATTAGGGCTGTTGCCACAAGTAAATCTTTTCTGTTGGACAAATATTTGAGGGGAAATAAAGTTGAGGTCTAGCCCAATGAAAGCCTGATAGGCTCCAAGTACTCACAATTAAGTGGTGAGAGACATGACTATGAGAAAGCAAATAAATACAGCAAATATGCAAAGTGTGTGTAGTAATGAATTGTGGGTATGGTTATTGACAATTGGAGTTGAATCAAACTAAGTAGATAAGAAGCCTGGAATAAATTGCTGTGACTGTTTAAGACTTAAAATTACCCTTGGGTTCCAAATCTACTATAAAAAGGATGCAGGTTATGAGTTTTTCAGCCCCCAAGGGATATGTATTTTCCAATGCTCATTGCAGTTGTGGTCAATGATGGTGACACAAAAGAAAGAAACCCTCTGAAGGCAGAAAGATTCATAGAGAAAAAATGAGCAGGGATCTCTTCCCAGGGAGCAGAATCAGGGCATAATTAAGAAACATTCTCACTTCCTACACAGGGAACTCTTTCTACATCTGTACAGTGGGATTAAGAGTTGTTATTAACCAGGGATTGTGTTGTGATTTCCAGTCTTCTTTCCAAAAGAGATTGTTTATTGTGGTTCTCTTTTCCTGTTTCACCACTGAATGTTGAGTATGAGGGGGCAGACAACTTTTCTTTTGGTTCATATTTCTCTGGACTAAGAGGGGCCACCTATAGCATGGTTAAAAACAAAAACAAACAAACAAACGAAAAACCCCTAAACACTATTCAAAGAGCCTAGATTTTGAAAGTGAAAGAGTGAATGAATGGAAATTTTCAATTCCATTCTTGCAGAAGGGTGAAGTATTCAGTGACAAGAAAGGAAAACTGGAGTACTTTTAGTGCTATTTACCAAATATTCCAGTTTCCTTCTCAAGCACATGGTAGGTAGAATTGCTCTTTCCAACCCCCTGAAGTTAGATGTGACCATGTTATTTTTTTTGCCCAAGAAATGTGAGCCAAAGTTACATGTTTTACCCAAAGACAAGTTTTTTTTTTAAGATTTTATTTATTTATTTGACAGACAGAGATCACAAGTAGGCAGAGAGGCAGGCAGAGAGAGAGGGAGAAGCCGGCTCCCTGCTGAGCAGAGAGCCCAATTTTTTTTAAAGATTTTATTTATTTATTTGACAGACAGAGATCACAAGTAGGCAGAGAAGCAGGCAGAGAGAGGGGGGAAGCAGGCTTCCTGCTGAGCAGAGAGCCCGATGCGGGACTCGATCCCAAGACCCTGGGATCATGACCTGAGCTGAAGGCAGAAGCTTTAACCCAGTGAACCACCCAGGTGTCCCCCAAAGACAAGTTTTAAGAACCACAGTTTTCCACATTGCTTTACCCTATGTGATCATGGAACTCTATTATGATGAAGTTTCCATCAGTGATAATCCCTGAGTGGTTACAATGAAGAGTCCTTGTGTTAACGTGCAATAGACACATAGTTTGAGAATGAAATAACCTTTGTTGGGTTAAGCTTTGTGGTTGAGGTAGTTTACTACCACGGCATAACAGAGCCTAGTCTGACTAATGCAGTTTGGTCTTTTGTCTTCTCTTCAATGCTTTTCTTCATTTCAGCTGTCCTATGCCCTTTGGGTGGTGAACCTACCCATTATGAGTCTATGGATAAGCATGGTTTTCCTCAGTGGCAGTCAGGAACATGTTAAACACTCAAGGAAGAAAGGTGCCACAATTATTTGTTCAAAGCAATGAAGAGCCATGAGGAGAATGATATCTCCCATCTTTCATCTCTGAGATTTCCTCCTCTGTAACAAAGGAACTGGTAGAAAGCATGACATAATATGAATGCACACAAAGGAGGCTGGGAATATGGCAGAGTAAGTGGACCCTAAGCTCACTTTGTCTCATAGATATAACTAGATAACCCTCACATCAGCATAAATAATCCAAAAAAAAAAACAACCTAAAAGCCTGGCAGAAAATAACTTTACAACTAAAGGCAGAGAAGAGGCCATATTGAAGAGGGCAGGAAGTGTGGAGATGCAGTGGGGAATGAAACAAACTACAGTGGTCCACAGAGGGAGGGACAGAGATGTGGGTGTGGAGAGGGGAGAGAAACAGATTATCACACTGAGGGCCCACATGAGGGAAGGCAAATTCCTATGATATTTTGCTTTGAAAGTGAGAAGGACTGAATGTCATGAGTTCTTACAACCAGCAGGACTTAAAGCCTGGAATTTTAAAAATCAGCTGACTCTTTCTGAGAGAATCTAGAGGGTGATAGGAATCTAAGTTCTCACCCTTAAAGAGGCAGCATGGCAAACAGCCCATAAAGTTATAGCATAGAAAGAACAGTTTGAAAAATGCCTAGGACATAAGGAGGGAGTGTGATTTACTCATCTTGGAGTGTGTCTTGGAGGGTTAGTGGCCACTGAGGGACTTCTCCCAGAAGAAAGGAGTTGGAAGGCACAATCTTTCTTCCTTGCCCCAGCATAAACAGCTACCTGCAAAATCACCATGGTGCTGACAATCACTACTTAACATGCTTACACCAAGCCCCACCCATACTCTGTGCCTTGGTGAATTCTCCCTCCACAGTGATGTTTGCATCAGTCCTGGCACTGTGGGTTCCTTCCCCCCAAAAGACCAGTACAAAACTTGCCAAACTGTCTCCCAACCTGTGCATTTTGTGGGACCTTGATCCCAGTGATGGCAGCAGCAGTGTCAGTGGGTCTTGTGGAAGCTCAAGGCACACTTTCTTAAAATTACATGCCTTGGGCAACTTTGCTCATTTTGTGGATCTTTGCTGGTACTAGCAATGGCAGCAGCAGGTCTCATTTGCAAGCGTAACAGCATGAACCTTCATAAAACTGTACCTCACTCCAGCTGGGGACCAAACACTACCTACAACAGTAAAGAGAGCATCTGCAGATGATTGGAGTGAAGGAAAAAGTAGAACACATCAGGGTGCACACAACACACAGAGAAGACAACTCCTGAAGTCCTAGGTCCTGGTGAAAAGGGGATACTGCACTGCACAACACTATAAGACCTCTTCTTCATAAAGCCATTACTTTCAAGAGCAGGAGACATAGCTGACTTTTCTAACAGAGAGAAACAGTCACAGAAAGCTGGACAAAATTAGAAGATAGAAGAATATTTCCCAAATAAAAGAACAGGCAAAAACTACATCAAGAGATCTAAGTGAAACAGATATAAATAATATGCCTGATAGGGAATTTAAAGTAAGGATCATAAAGATATTCACTGGACTTGAGAAAAGCATGGAGACATCAGTGAGATCTTTAATAAACATAAAAAAGAACCAATCAGAGGTAAAGAGCACAATAAATGAAATTTAAAACACACTAGATGGAATAAATAGCAGGTTTGGGGAAGGAGAGGAGAGAATTAGTGATCTGGAAGACAGAGTAATCAATCTGAGCAGGTGAGAAAAAAAAATGTTGCAAAATAAGAATAGACAGAGCAAGTCAGGGACTCTATCAAGCATAATACTATTCGTATTATATGTATTGCAGAAGAAGAAGAAAGAGAAAAGGAGGCAGAAAATTTATTTGAAGAAATAATAGCTGAAAACTTCCCTAATCCACGGAAGGAAACAGATATACAGACCCAAGAGGCACAGAGAGCCCCCAATAATAAGACCTCAAGAAGGTCCACTCCAAAACACATTGTACTTTAAATGGCAAAAAAGTATAGTGATAGAGAATTTTAAAAGGAGAAAGAGCAATTGTAAATAGAATGTCAAGTGTTTTTCTGCATCTATTGGAATAATGATATGGTTCATATCCTTTCTTTTATTTTGTTTTATTCTATTTTATTTTTTCTGTGTTCTGAGATTCATTGTTTATGCACCGCAGCCACCCAGTGCTCCAGGCTGTACATGCCCTCCTTAATACCCACCACCAGGCTCACCCAACTCCCCACCCCCTCCCCTCCAAACCCTCACTTTGTCTCTCAGAATGCTTTTAATGTGATGTGTCACATTGGTTGAATTGTGAATATTGAAAAAACTTGGCAACCAAGGAATTAATCCCATTTAATCATGGTGAATGATTTTTTAATGTAATGTATTGTTGGATTTGGTTTGTTAGTATTTTATTGAGAATTTTTGCATCCATGTTCATCAGGAATATTGGCCTAAAGCCCTCTTTTTTAGTGGGGACTTTATCAGGTTTGGGTATTAGGCTTCATTGAATGAATTTGGAAGTTTTCGTACCTTTTATATATTTTGGGGTAGTTTCAGAAGAAGAGATATTAACTCTTCTTTAAATGTTTGGCAGAATTCGACTATGAAGCCATCTGGTCCTGGACTTTTGTTTATTGGGAGTTCTTTGATTACTCATTCAATTTCTCTGCTGGCTATCAGTCTGTCCAAGTATTTGATTTCTTCCTGTTTCAGTTTTGTAGTTTGTATGTTTTCATGAAATTATCCATTACTTCCAGGTTGTCCAATTTGTTGGCATATAGTTTTTCATAATGTTCTAGTTGTATTTCTGTGGCATTGTTATTTTTCCTCTCTCATTGGTGATGTTATTTCGGTCTTTTCTCTTTTCTTTTTGATAAGTCTGGATAGAAGTTTATCAATTTTGTAAATTTTTCAAAGAATCAGCTCCTAGTTTTACCTGTTCTATTGATTTTTTCCCTTCGTTTCTATATCATTTATTTCTACTCTAATCTTCATTATGTCCTTCATTCTGCTGGCTTTAGGCTTCATGTGTTGTTCTTTCTCTAGCACCCTTAGATGTAAGGTTAGGTAGTTTATTTGAGAAATTTCTTGGCCTATATTTCTATGAACTTCCCTCTTACAACTGCTTTTGCTGCGTTCCAAAGATTTTGGTTCATTGTGTTTTCATTTTCATTTCTC
Source organism: Lutra lutra (assembly GCF_902655055.1). Classification (NCBI taxonomy): domain Eukaryota; kingdom Metazoa; phylum Chordata; class Mammalia; order Carnivora; family Mustelidae; genus Lutra; species Lutra lutra. Next base: position 3,196,478 of record NC_062296.1, on the reverse strand, counting down.
TCCATGTATTTTTTTTTCTTCCATGTATTTTTTATTTCTTCATCGACCCATTCATTGTTTAGTAGCATATTATTTAATCTCCATGTATTTGTGCACTTTCCAGATTTTTCCTTCTGGTTGATTTCTAGTTTCATAGCATTTCATTGCTAGTTTCATAGCAGAAAAGATGCATAATATAACTTCAATCTTTTTGAATTTGTTGATACTTTTTTTGTGGCCTAATATATGATTTATTCTGGAGAGTGTTCCATTTGCACTTGAAAAGAATGTGCATTCTGCTGTTTTATCAAATCAATGTGAAATATCACATCAATAATAAAATGGATAAAAAACTACATGATCATCTCAGTAGAGGCAGAAAAATATTTGATAAAGTACAATATCCACTCATGATCACAGCCCTGAAAAATAGGTTTAGAGGGACTACACCCCACCATAATAAATATCTTAATATGAAAAACCCACAGTGAACATCATAGTAAATGGGGAAAAACAAAGAGCATTTTCCCTAAGGTCAGAAACAAGACAAGGGTATTCACTATCACCACTTTTATTCAACATAATACTGGACATCCTAGCTACGACTATCAGAAAACAAAAAGAAATAATGGCATCCAAATTGGTAATGAAGGAGTCAAGCTTTCACTATTTGCAGATGACATGATACTACACATAAAATACCCTAAAGACTCCACTAAAAAAACTATTTGAACTGATAAATGAATTCAATAAAGTTGCAGGATACAAAATCAATGTGCAAAAATCTGTTGCATTTCTATGCACTAATAATGAAATAGAAGAAAGAGAAATTAAGAAAACAATCCCATTTATAATTACATAAAAATAATAAAATACCTAAGAATAAACCTAACCAAAGGGGTGAAAAACCTGTACTCTAAAAACTATAAAACACTGATGGAAGAAATTGAAGATGGCACAAAGAAATGGAAAGACATGCCATACTCTTGGACTGGAATAACAAATATTGTTAAAATAGCTCTACTACACAGAGTGATGTGTACTAAGGAGGGCACATGTTGTGATGAGCACTGGGCGTTATATGCAACTAATGAATCATTGAACACCACATCAAAAACTAATATATAACCAACTATACAGTGTCTAACAGCATAATAAAAAAAGAAAATGATATTTAAAAAAATAAAAATTATCTCTACTACCTAAAGTAATCTACACATTTCATGCAATCTCTATCAAAATACCACCAACATTTTTCACAGAGCTAGAACAAACAATCCTGAAATTTGTATGGAACCGCAAAAGACCCCAAATAGCCAAAGCAATCTTGAAAAAGAAAAAAAAAAAAACCTGGAAGCATCACAATTCTGGACTTTAAGTTATATTACAAAGCTATAGTAATTAAAACAGTATGGTACTGGCCCAAAGTAGATAAATATATCAATAGAACAGAATAGAGGGCCTAGAAATAAACCCACAATTATATAATCAATTAATTTTTTGCAAAGGGAGCAAGAATATGCAATGGGAAAAAGATAATCTCTTCAACAAATATTGTTGGAAAAACTGGACAAAAACATGCAAAAGAAAGAAATGGAATCACTTTCTTCACCATACACAAAAATAAATTCAAATGGATTAAGGACCCAAATGTGAGACCTGAAACCATAAAAATCCTAGAAGAGTACAGTCAGTAATTTCTCTGACATTGGTCATAGCAACATCCTTCTAGATATGTGTCCTGAGGCAATGGAAACAAGAGCAAAAATAAATGATGGAGACTATATCAAAATAAAAAGATTCCACCCAGCAAAGAAAACAATCACCAAACTAAAAAGCAACCTAAAGAATGGGAGAAGATATTTGCAAATGACACATCTGATAAAGAGTTTAGGGGCGCCTGGGTGGCTCAGTGGGTTAAGCCGCTGCCTTTGGCTCAGGTCATGATCTCAGGGTCTTGGGATCAAGTCCCGCATCGGGCTCTCTGCTCAGTAGGGAGCCTGCTTCCCTCTCTCTTTCTCTCTGCCTGCCTCTCTGTCTACTTGTGATCTCTCTCTGTCAAATAAATAAATAAAAATCTTTAAAAAAAAGAGTTTATATCTAAAATATATGAGGAATTTAAGTCAGCACCCAAAAAATCTAATTAAAAAATGGGCAGAAGACATGAATAGACATTTCTTCAAGGAAGACATGCAGATGGGAGGATGGGTGAAATAGGTGATGAAGATTAAAGGTTACAGTTATCATGATGAGCACTGTGTAATGTATAGAATTGTTGAATCATTGAGTTGTACACCTGAAACTAATATAACACCGTATGCTAACTATGCTGGAATTAAAAAAAAAACTTAATAAAAAAGAGGTTAAAGTATCAGAAAATAGACTCCACCTCTTGGATGGAGAAGCTACAAAGTCAAATTGCAAAAATTTGGATACAGGGAGGATTGGAATATTGTGGTGATTTTGTTATCTATCTACCACCATTGCTTAGTTTGATACTTCGTAGTTCTAGTTAAAGAATATTGCCCCAGGGAAAATTAAAAGTCATTTTGGCTTACAGTAATTTTTTAGTCCTTTACAGAAAGTGTGAGGACTGCAGTTAAGAGGGGATGTTTATTTCTTCCTTTGGATTACATTGAAAATGTGGAGCTATATAATGGGGAAACTACTGTTAAACAAAATAAATTTATAGTCTTCTGATTTTTGCTCTAAATCACCTCTACCAAGAAATATGCTGTATATGTTATCAGAAAAGCCTATTTCTACTAGTATTATTGGTGATTACATATATCCTATCCCTTTAAGCTATCACAAAAACATTACTTCATTCTGGTTAAAGCTTGAGGTGTGAAATGGAAGTACGTGGATGTCAATACTCACTCTGCTCCTTGTGAAAAATTACACAGTTAAAAGTTTTATGATACTGGATAAATGTGTAACCTCTAAGCTCCAGTTTGTTTTTTAAAATATGGGTATAAATTGTACTTACCTTGTTGGGTTGTTTTGAGACTTAAACAAGATAATGAATGCAAAGTTCTCAAGATAGTACCTGGCAAACAGTAGTGTTCAGCAATAGTAGTTCTTTCTGTTATTATCACTAAAATCATGCAACTAAAGTGTAATAGTTTGACTTCTTTGTTAATCCAGATATATGTGAAATTCAAGACAAACATTAGGACTTTAGCAAGGTAGGGCAGATTGAATACACATATTTACTGCCACTTCTTTAACAATAAAAGAGTATTGACAGGAATAAAGGGGGCATTATTTTCTAAAGTCAGAGGCAGATGGAAAACTGAAAGAAACAGCTTCATGAAATTGAAGTTGGCAATGATTTCTTGGATTTGACACCAAAATACAAAACAAAATACACACGCAAACGTACACAACAACAACAACAAACATAAAACACCAGAGAATTAAAACAAAACTAAACAAGTGGGACCACATCAAACTAAAAAGTTTCTGCACAGAAAACAATTAACATAGTGAAAAGGCAACTTACGGAATGGGAGAAAAGAGTGCAAATCAAAGAGCTGTTAAGGGAATAATATCTGAAACACATAAGGAACTACTATAGTTCAATAGGAAAAACAAAATCACAAATAATCTTGTGAAAAATGGGCAAAAGACTTGAATAGACATTTTCCAAAGAAGATATAAAAATGACCAATAGATATATAAAAATACTCTTAACATAAGTAATCATGAGGAAAATGCCATTCAAAACAACAATGAGATATTAATTCATACCCATTTGGGTGGCCACTGTTAAAAAATAATAACAAGTGTTGGAGAGGATGAGGAGAAATTGAAACCCCTACATATTGCTGATAGGAATGCAAAATATTCAGTCACTATGGAAAATATGGAGTTTCCTCAAAAGTTAAAAATAGAACTACCATATATGATCCAACAGTCCTATTTCTGAGTATTTATCCAAGAAAGTTAAAAGCATGATCTTGAAGAGGTATTTGCACTCCCATGTTCATTTAAGCATTATTTACAGTAGCCAAGATAATAGAACAATCTAAATGTTCATTCATGGATGAATGGATAAAGAAAATGTGTATGTACATTCTGCAATATGCAACGGCATGGAATAACCTGGGAGATACCATGTTCAATGAAATAGGTCAGTCACAGAAAGACAAATACTACATGAGTCCACTTATACATGATGTGATGGTTAATTTTGACAGGGTTAAGGGATGTCCAGAAAGATGATAAAACATTTCTGGGTGTATTTGTGATGATGTTTTTGGAATATATGAACATTTGATTCAGTAAACTGAGTAAAGAGATACAACCTCACCAATGTGGAAGGGCATCATTCAATCCTTTAAGGGCCTGAATGAAATAAAAAGGCAAAGGAAAGATGAATTCATTCTTTTCTTGAGCTGGCATGTCCATCTTTTCCTGCTCTTGGACATCAGAGCTCCAGGTTTTTGGACCTTCAGAATCTAAACCTACAATAGCAGTCCCCTGATTCTCAGACCTTTGGAACTGGATTGATTTATACCACTGACTTTCCTGGTGCTACAGTTTGCAGAAGGCAAATTATGATACTTTCCAACCTCCATAACTGTGTGTGCCAATTTCTATAATAAATCTATGTATTTATGTATGTATGTATCTATCTATTATCTATCATCTAGCTATCTATATGTATGTATGTATGTATCTATCTATCTATCTATCATCTATTTATATCATCTTTTCCTTTATATATCTCCTATTGGTTCTGTTTCTCTAGAGCACCCTAGTTAATACATAAGAGGTATCTAAAATAGAGCATAATGTGGTTGCCAGGAGCTAGGAAAAGGGAGAAATGGGGTTTCTATTCAATGTATAAAGTTTCAGTCATGCAAGATGAATACTCTATTGTACGCTTAAATTTTGTTAAAAGAACAGCTACCGTGTTAGAATTTCTTGCTACAACAACAATAAAAGGTAGATAACTGCCTTCAAGCCCAGAGAAGACCTGGTAGCAGACTAATTAGAAATTAGACACATAAGCTCTTTCTGAAAGTACTAGTGTACACAGGACAAATTAAAAAAAAATACAGCTGACCAATAGACACATGAAAAGATGCTCAACATCATTCATCATCAGGGAAATGGAAATCAAAACCATAATGAGATATCATCTCATATCTGTCAGAATGGTTAACATCAAAAACTCAAGAAACAAGTGTTGGCAAGGATGTGAAGAAAAAGGAACCCTCTTGCACTGTTGATGGGAATGCAAACTGGTACAGTCACTGTGGAAAACAGTATGGAGGTTTCCCAAAAAATTAAAAATAGAACTACCCTACAATCCAGTAATCCTGCTAAATATAAAAATATAAAAACACTAATTCAAAGGGATACTGGCCCCCCATGTTTTTTGCAACATTATTTACCATAGCCAAGATACAGAAGCAGTCCAAGTGTCTACCAATAAATGAATGAATAAAGAAGATGTGCTGTACACACACACACACACACACACACACACACGCACACACACACACACAGTGTAATATTATTCCAACATAAAAAATAATGAAATCTTGCCATTTGCAAGATGGATGGATCTAGAAAGCATAATACCAAGTGAAATAAGTCAAAGAAAGACAAAAGCCATATGATTTTACTCATATATGGTATTTAAGAAACAGAAGAAAGGGAAAAAAGGGGGGAAAGACAAACCAATAAACAGATGCTCAACTATAGAGAAGAAAGAGATGATTACCAGAGGGGAGGTTAGTGGGAGTATGGGTGAAATAGGTGAAGGGCATTAGAGTACACTTACCTTGGTGGGTACTGAGTAATATATAGAATTGTTGAATCATTATATTGTACACCTGAAACTAATGTAACACTCTATGTTAACTAATGAATTAACATTTTTAAATAAAAAAGATATTTCAAAAATAAAAAAGCGCATGCACAAACATCTGATCTACTTATACTCACTGCAACCATGTTAATGAGAGGTGAAGAAGGTCCAGAATTTGTAGGCTGTTAAGATTTTAATATCCCTATTTATTAATATTATTCTGAATGCACATATGAGATTTCTGGAGCAGAGTATCATTATTTACTTTTCAAGCACATAATAATTTTGTAGTTCTGTGCCCTGATTTCTTATTCTTGGGTTGACAGGATGAGAGTTGGATATCACTCTGCACAAACAGAATTTACATTGCAGGCAAGGGATGCAGAAGTGAATCTGGGCATTTATATAGAAGATAGAGGGCTGTCCCTCCAAGAAGGAGGAATTAAAACCTTTGCTTCTTGGAAAGGATCTGGTGTTCTTATTCTAACCTTTCAGATTCTAAATTCTAAAAGATATTTAGAGATATTTAGAGATAAAGAATTTAGAATCTAAATTCTAAAAGAATCTAAATTCTAAAAGGGAAACATAAGACTATTGTCTCCAGTTCTACAATCTAGGAATGAAATGTAACACATCTGATGACAAATCTCTCTTGAGTTCTCTCACTATGTATACAGTTGTAAATCACCTTCCAAAGCTTCTCTTTTTAACCCAGGTTCCAAGTTCCAGTAATATTTGTTCAGCAAGCCCTAGTTGTGCAGAAACATTAACTATTTTCTCTGTGGGTCCACACAGGCTCAGTAAATCCTTTTTACTTAGCCTAAGAATAAACTCATGTGATCATATCCTATCTCCACTACACAAGTCCTTCCAAACCTCTTGCCCTATCTTCCTCTAAGGGGAAGCTAGATAGAGCATGTGATTTTCTTTTCCTGTTTGATGGTTATTTTACTTCCACATAGCTCTTCTTACTGCAATATAATTCATATAAAGAGGTAGCCTAAAATCAGAACACCTGGCAGTGATATTTGTATAGTTAAGTCTCACTGGGACGTTCAAATTGAATTCTGGTTGTGGTTTTGGTCACTGGAATAGTTAAGAAGCAGGCTTCAATGTATTCTTATCTGTTTTCTCTAGATCTTTCTTGATGTACTAGCTTAGTGCATTCTAGTTTTGTTAACCAAACCTTTCCCATTTCCCTCCTCAAATAGATATATTTTCCTCAGATCAACACTATCTAATTAGGTGGACACTTTCTGTCTTAAGACTAAAGCATTTCTCTAATTCAGGGAAATTTCTCTTCACTATTCAGTTCACTATTTCATTCTCTTCATTTTTTCTGTTCCCTTCTTCTGGAACTCCTGTTAAATAGACATTTGTTTTTGTGGTTTTTTGTTTGTTTGTTTGTTTTGATCTGTCCTCCTGGTCTAACTTTTCTGCCATAATCTTCCTATCCCTTTCTTTAGCACTACATCTGGCGGAAACCACACCAATTAATTTTCCAATTCACTAATTTGTGATACATATATTATGTTTCTGCTATTTAATCATTCTACTGGCATTTTGCCAATAATGATTATTAGTTCAAAATAACTGGTTTTTCTGATTAATTTTTTTCCAAAGCTGACTATTCTTATTTAGTGCTTGTGCTACCCTCTTATATTTTTAGAGAATCATAATGACATCTATTTTTAAGTCCTCTTTGTTTTCTTTACTATTTCTTCAGGGGTTGGTTCTTTTTGTGCACTTGGTATATTGCATTCATGTGGTTGGTTTTCCTCAAATATTTGGTGATCTTTGTTTGTTCAGATAAATGAGGATCTAACTCTGTGGTTTACAACCATGTTTGCTCATTAGAATTGCCTTCAGAGCTTTTAGAAACCCTGATATACAGACCATACCATAGATCAATTAAATAAGACTTATCTGGAGGTAGAATTCAAGCACTTGCATTTTTTTGGTCTTTTTATTTACTTTTTATTTACTACTTTCAGGGATATAGATTACACGTGGAATAATGCAAAAGTTGTTAGTATAGCTCAGTAGATCTTTATCTGAATCATATATACATACATACGTAATATTGACTGACATAAAGATACAGACCAGAGGTTGGCAAAAATTTTTGGTAACGGCCAAATGCCCAGCCACTCTTTGTCACAACTACTTAACTCTTGTACTAGAAAAGAAGCCATGGGCAATATGTAAATAAATAAGCATATCTGACCTCTTGTATACACCATTTCTAGAACTCCAGAATACTTTTTCTTGTACCTTTCAGTTAATATCTTCCCAAAGGTAACTGCTATTCAGTGTTAGTATTTAAAGCTATCCAAGTGATTACAATGAGCAGAGGAAAGTAGAGATTCACTAATCTAGACTGATCAATATTAACAGCTGTGTGTATTACCACAGAATAAGTAAAATTCCCTATTACCTATGCACTGACTCAGGATTCTGATTATACAATATTGACTATGTTGGAATTGGGGGCAAGCATTGCAAGGGCTCTATATTCCTTGTGCACATCGAAGATACCTGCAGAACTACCACAGCAGACTCACATTTGCTGCTCTGATTCCTTTCACATGTGCCCTGTCTTTACCAGGTGGTATAAGGGATGGAGTCACTGTGCGAGGTGGGGAGTAAAATCCTTCAAAAGTGCAAATCCCAGGGCGCCTGGGTGGCTCAGTGGGTTAAGCCTTTGCCTTCAGCTCAGGTCAAGATCTCAGGGTCCTGGGATCAAGCCCCACATCAGGTTCTCTGCTCAGCAGGGAGCCTGCTTCTCCCTCTCTCTCTCTCTGCCTGCCTCTCTGCCTACTTGTGATCTCTCTCTCTCTCTCTCTCTCTGTCAAATAAATAAATAAAATCTAAAAAAAAAAAAAGCACAAATCCCTACAAAGGTTTGCACCTCTATCAGATTCTTAGTGGTTGGATAATCTTGCTCTTTATCAATCATAGCTTTTTGAACAACATGAGAGTTACCCAACAAGAAGACTCCCAAAACCTAATGGTGGTGCGTGGGCCTTGAATTTTCCATAGGTTCACTCTCTCTCACAGATGCTCTAGCAGAGCCTGAAGGAGGTCCTACAGCAGACGCAAATCTTCACATGTTAACATATATCATCAAGGTAATGGACTCATTTTATTGATGTGAGGGAAAGTAGGGACAGGTCTTGGGCTACCACCCCATGACATATGAGAAGGCTGTGCAGGTAGCCTTGGGGGAGCACTTGAAATGTTTATCATTGCCCATCCCACATGAAGGCAAATTGATCTTAGTTATAAGAAACCTATACTTGGGTTCCTGGGTGACTCAGTCATTAAGTGCCTGCCTTCAGCTCAGGTCATGATACCAGGGTCCTGGGATGGAGCCCTGAATCAGGCTCCCTGCTCAGCAGAAAGTCTGCTTCTCCCTCTCCTGCTCTTTCTGCTTGTGTTCCCTCTCTTTCTCTTCCTTCTGTCAAATAAATAAAATATTTTTAAAAAAGAAAGAAACCTATACTTATGAAAGTGTTTTCCATGAATCTCTTGAAAATGAAGCACTTTTGCAGAAACAGTGCTTGACAGATTATCTGAATAAGGCAGTAACTATCTACAAATGACAAAAGACTTGGCCATGAGAGTTCATTATAATACAATTGACAAAGGAATTTGGTTATTTCTGTGACATACATTTTAAAATTATAACTGATATCATTGTATGAGAACATATCAGATTTTTAGGAATTTCATACAAATATAGCCTAAAGAAAATTTAGCATCACTTCTTATTTGATGATGTTTTCCATTTTAACATGTGCAAAAACTTCAACAAAATGCAAAATTTAACATATGCAAAAAGTTACCTGTTTACAAAAACTTAGCTCTTTTAATCAAAGACCTTATAAAAACAAAACACAGAATCTTTGTTTTCTAGGCAGATTATGTTAAAGGTAAAGAAAAACTTTGTTTACAATTTCTTATTAAGAGCAGATCAATATCAAAGAAAACTTTGTCTTTTCTAGCAGAGAGAAAACCAAATTCCAATTTTACACCACTGTATGTTTGATATTAAAACTTTTTTTTCTTTTTAACTTACATAAATCCATTCCAATTTTAATTTCACTGAATATGAAATTCTTAATATTTCTTTTCCACAAACCTTCTTCAACTTTATCATATTAGCTTTCCTTCCAAAACTCTAGCCATTAATCAGGTACCCACCCACATGGCTAAAGCTTTTGTGGATATTTGTGATTTATAATGGTTGCGGACCAGATTTGGGGCAAGTCTTCTTCTATAGCATCTGTATTTTAAAAAGCCCTCTCCCCTTTTTTTAAGTCTCTGTGGGCAATGTTTTGGTTATCTCCTGAGGTGTTTACATTTCAAAGACATGATAAGATTTACAATTTCAAAGGACAAAGAAGAATGCAAGTTTTCTTCTAGAAGTTTTGGAGTAATGGCTATTTAAAAATTTCCTTTGCATTAGGGGTTCCAAGGCATGGGACATTTTGTGTATTTCTTCACTAATTACCACAACATCCTCCTCTTTTTCATTTTCATCACTTTTTTAAAGGTTTTACATATTAGCATCCTAATAAGGCTTTATCACAACTGCTGAGATTTTTTAAAGTTTTTATTTAAATTCCAGCTAGTTAACATACAGTGTAATATTAGTTTCAAGTGTACAACTTAGTGATTCAACAATACCATACAATAGCTGGTGCTCATCAGGACAAGAGCAGTCCTTAATCCCCTTCACTTATTTAACCCATCCCCACACCCCCTCCACTCTGGTAACCATTGGTGTGTTCTCTACTGTTAAGTCTGTTTCTTGGTTTTTCTCTCTTTATTCCCCTACAATCCTTTGTTATATTACTTAAATTCCATGTATGAGTGAAATCAGACAGTATTTGTCTTTCTCTGATTGACTTATTTTGCTTAGCATAATACTCTAGCTCTATCCACATCATTGCAAAGGCAAGATTTCATTCTTTTTTATGGCTAAGCATTGTTTACAATAGCCAAATTATGGAAAGAGCCCAAATTCCCATCAACTAATGAATGGATAAAGAAAAGGTGGTGTGTGTATATCCCATACAAGATGGGATGTTACTCAGCCATAATAACTGCCGTGATCTTAATTTAAGGTGTGTGGAAAGCAATACCTCTGTAGATAAAAGAAACAATAAGAATAGAAACAAGCATATATGGCAGAAGCCAACCCTTCCCTCATCATTCTGTACTGAAAACAGTACATCTTGAAAACAACAATGTTGGTGAATAAGATAGGTCTACTGGGGTTGGCTCTCCCATCTTCTGCAGTCCCCTAGTTAATGCTTCACTAGGACCCATACTGATAGTCACATATACGGTTTCCTTCTGCCCCTCACATGATTGCTTTCTTAAGTTGTTTTTTCTTTGCTTCCACATACTTTACATTCTATGATAATAAAACTGAGGGTACACTGGCATTTGGGGCTTCACCCCCATACCTGCACTTCTTGGCAGTCCCTGGTGGTATGGCATCTTCTGGCCTCTCTTTCTTCCAAGTTATTGGACTCAGAGTCATCATTTTCTCTCTACAAATGCACTAAGCAACAGAGGTGTTTTAGACCTTCCAAGCTTTGCAGAATGACACATTAAGGCCTCTAATATATTATCCTGCTTTTCCACCTTGTCTGCCAGCCCCAAACCTGGCAAAGTAGTGGACACATGCATATTCTTCTCTAACCACAGCTCTTCTTCTAACTTCTTGACCTCAGCTTTAGCCTGTAGTTAGGCATCAGTGGCCAGCTGATCTGCCCACAGGAGAGGGAGCCCACTATGATAACAACCATGCACTGCCCTTTTCTGCTGCAGTGTACTCCACACAGTTCCTCTAACAAGTGCATTGGAATGGCTGGTATTTTCAGGACATCTCCATACTCATGCACTGTTCCAAAGCTAACATATGGGCCATTGCTCCCCACAGTGAGGTGGCTGGCCAACTCAGGATTTCCCCTGCAGATGCCTCATTTTCAAGGCCCATTGCTTTAGTCTCCTGGCTGGCTTGTCAATTGTTGGTTTGCAACCTCCTTGCTTCCTAAGTATAATCTGAAACTAGCTCCTGTACTCAGAGGGCAGAGAGAGACCAAAGGAAAAAGAAGGCCACCCCAGGTTGGTAGGTGACAGTTTTGATAAGGAAAGGGAACTTATATACAAGGCTTGTGTTGGACAGTAGCAACATGAGTGGATCTTCACACCTATGTGCCAAGTCTTAAAAGTTTATATAGAGGCCTTAACTAGGTTTAGTCACATATACTATTTAGGTGTTCTCAACACCACATTACTATGTCAAGGCTATGTCCATGGAGCAGCCTCTGAAGTGGGAAAGGCAAGTGGAACCCATATTCCAAGGATAGGTAATGGGTAAGAAACCTCTGATCAACCAGGTTCAGCTCACAAGTCAACTTGAGGTATCTTTTCAATGACTTCCGCAAATACAGTGAAGCTAATCTTTAGATCTTCCTGAGTTCAGTGTCTCTTTCTCACCTGTATGGGACTTTAATTTACTCAGTTCTGTTAGGATTCATTATCAATTTTATCGCATTTGAATTCCAGCTTCCAAAGTTTGTTCCATGTTCTAAACTACTTATGGCATTCCTCAAGGCATTCCTCTAATGCTGCTATGGGATTATTCTTAAGTTTCTCTCACAACTTCAGTGGGGTTTGGGGAGGGAGAAGAGGTAAACAGGAGTTATTAGTAAGATATCTTGAAAGTGAAGTCCCCTAAAATATTTTAGTAAGTTCTTGATAGACATATAAATCTGGAAAGATTTTAACCCTCCTTTCCCCCATACAGATCCACTTTCAGTGACTACAGGTTCTTAAAGAAGTCTAAGAAGAATAGTTTTTGAGAAAACAGAAAAGGAATAGTTTTGTCACCCTATAATTCTGGATGACAAAAAGACAGTAGAGGAGGTCAAGGGGTGGAGGACTGAATACCTCAGAATTTGATGAATGATATTTCAGATTCTGTCCCTCCCTCACCCCCTCCTGTAGGAAGGAACAGAGATAAGATTGGTATATATCATTTACCATGCATTTGGCATCAAATAAAAGAAAAAAATAAAATTTAGCTAGTTAAAACCAAAAGAAAGTTAATCAATCACATGATACAAAGGTAGGGTGGGCTTTAGGCTGGTTGATTCAGTGATTTACTGATGTCATCTGGGACTCAAGTCCTTTCACTGTTGTCCACAGGCTTTATCCTATTACTGGTTCCTCTTGGATTATGGGACAGGTTATGCTTTTAAGTGGTATTACTTGTTTTTTCAAATGAACTCAGAATGAAGGAGAGCATCACTTGTAGAAATTCTGTCAAAAGGATGAACAAGGTGTGGTCCATATACACTATGGAGTATTATGCCTCCATCAGAAAGGATGACTACCCAAGTTTTGTAGCAACATGGACGGGACTGGAAGAGATTATGCTGAGTGAAATAAATCAAGCAGAGAGAGTCAATTATCATATGGTTTCACTTATTTGTGGAGCATAACAAATAGCATGGAGGACAAGGGGAGTTAGAGAGGAGAAGGGAGTTGGGGGAAATTAGAAGGGGAGGTGAACCATGAGAGACTATGGGCTCTGAAAAACAATCTGAGGGGTTTGAAGCGGCGGGGGGTGGGAGGTTGGGGGAACCAGGTGGTGGGTATTAGAGAGGGTACGGATTGCATGGAGCACTGGGTGTGGTGCAAAAACAATGAATACTGTTATGCTGAAAATTTTTAAAAAAAGGATTAGCAAGAGCTCTTCTGGAATCCCTTAGCCAATTTTTTATTTCTCATTCCCATTTCTGAAATTCCCATTTCTAATTAACGGTAAGAGGGGATGGATTACCTCAGACCAGTGAAGGCTGCATTAGGTGCTAAAATTAGCTAAAACAGCTAAAAAACATCAGATTCATTCAAGGCATATATGCTCAATGTGGAAAGAGTGGACTCATAAACAAAATCTGAGTTCTGGTTAGAAAGGAGGAAGGGAGAAATGTATGCTGGGTATTACTGGTTGAACAGAATTTTCCAGGTGGTGGCAGCTGGAAAGCTATGAGAAAAGGGCAATGAGATTAAGTGATTCAGAGGCTGGGAATAGGCAGGTTGTTTGTGTATGTTGCTTCGGCACTCTTTGCCTCTGTTTCTTCATCAGAAAAATGGGGACAGAATGAAACTTGACCATTCTCTTACACCATACACAAAGATAAATTCAAAATGGATAAAAGACCTCAACATGAGGCAGGAATCCATCAGAATCCTAGAGGAGAACATAAACAATAACCTCCACGATATCAGCCACTGCAACTTCTTTCAAGATATGTCTCCAAAGGCAAAGGAAACAAAAACGAAAATGAGTTTGTTTACCTGATGCCAAAGGATGGCACTCCCACCTGGGCATTTTCCCTCAGGCACTAGGCAGTTGTTCTGGCCTGGCCCATTTAAGGTTGGGTTTTTTTTTTGTTTTGTTTTGTTTTTTATTTTTTTTTTTAATTTTACTCATTTATTTGACACAGAGAGGGAGAGAGAGAGATCACAAGTAGGCAGAGAGGCAAGCAGAGAGAGGGGGAAGCAGGCTCCTCGCTGAGCAGAGAGCTGGATGCGGGGCTTGATCCCAGGACCCTGAGACCATGACCTGAGCCGAAGGCAAAGGCTTAACCCACTGAGCCACCCAGGCACCCTTAAGGTTGGGTTTGAGCGCCTTGTTCAGTTGCTTCTACTCCAGCTACAACCAGGAACCAGCAACAAGAAGCAATGCCCGTGAGCTTGTTGGAAATGCAACATCTCAGGCCTGCCCTAGATCCTCTGAATCAGAATCTGGATTTTAACAAGATCTCTAGGGGATCCACAGGTATATGACAGTGTGAGGTGCACTGACTTTAGTCACTTGTTTTCAGTCTGTGTGGAGGCAAGGACAGTTTGAACGGGAAGCAAACTTTTCACAATGATGACTAAGCCTTTGCTCTGCCCAGTCCTCATGTTGTTTACCTTTAATGTTGTAATTATTATCCTTGCATTCTGCACATAGTATACCAGAAAAAAAACTACGTAGCCAAATAGTATAACTTCTGTTCATTAACGGAATTGTTTTTTTTTTCCGATCCATATCAATAATATTTATTCTTGAAAATTCTGTTGCAATTATTTGTGTTTATAACCCTTACTAAAAATGACATCAGAATAATAGGTAGTCAGTAAACAGAAATTTGTCTTACTGTGAAATTTAATCTTTATTTTTCAGATTTGGAGTGACTAGGGCCTCTGCTACAAAGACTTGGGGTATGTCAAAGGCCTCCTCAGATCAGGAGGCCCTACCTTCCTATAGAATGAGACCTATGGAGGACTGCTCCATCATCAGAAGCTTTTCTGATGGGACCCAAAAGAGAAAACACTCCCAAACCCTGAGTTATATCCAGGTTAAGTGGCATGTGGGGGCAGGAAGCAGGAGCTTTCTGAATGGTACAGTGAGTGTCTCTTTTTCAGAGTACAGCCTCCTTAGACAGGCTCATCAGTACTCCTATGGATGCTTTGAGTAAGGTCTTGAAATAGGATTTAGGGCATTAGTGACCAGTTCCAAGGGTAATGGGGGATGAACCTCTGGGGACTCTACAAACTTCTTTTAGGGCGATTTTGGGAATTTCTGAAAGCTTTTCTCTTCACCCCATTGAGCCTAAACATGTTTCTGAAATAAGAGTCATTTTGACCAGGCCCCACATTTTCGTAGGAGGACTCCTAGAATCTCTCAAATTATTAGTTCATTCATTCATTCATTCATTTACTCACTCATGACCTTACTCTGTGTCAAGCCTAGGGCTGAGAACTAAAGATATAATAGGGGCTTGAATTTGTTGGTTATATTTTCCTCACTTCAACACTGATTCATAATATCTTAACTAAAGATTGTATCTGTGGGCTCAAAGTCTTCCTCTCTACTCCAAGCTCTGATATCCTGGATAACTAAAATATACCTGTGAAAGATCTATCCAACACCCTTGACCTCCTTACCAACAATGGCTTCTTCCTTCACTAGACTTCAGCTATCCATTCCATTAATTATACTTTATATTAATTCATTGTAACATTGTAAATTCAAATATTCAGTTTTCTAATCATAACTACGTTACACCTGACTCATCTATTCCTAAAATACATCTTTTTGAACTGTTTAAAAACATCAATCCTTTCTATTTCCTACTGTTTTGTCAATACCCCCAACTGTTTTTTTTAAGACTTTATTTATTTGACAGTGAGAGAGAGACAGCAAGAGCAGGAACATGAGCTGGGGTAGTGGGAGAGGGGAAGCAAGCTTCCTGCCAAGCAGGAAGCCCAATGAGGGGCTCAATCCCAGGATCCTGGGATCATGACCTGAGCCAAAGGCAGATACCCCATGACTGAGTCACCCAGGATTCCCTCTTAATATCTTTATGTCTCATTTATACAACAAGCCATTTTTCCATTGTCCTCATTCACCTAGTTTGATGAACACTGGATGCTGGAGAAAATCTTACCAGTAGGCATGCTGGCTTCAGTGAAAAATTTGTAATCTCCAAAAATTCATCAGACAGGATCATCTGCACTTCCCTACATCTCATCTAAAATTTGCTTACAGTTTCATTAAGAGCAATCTTCCTAAGATTGCCAAGGATTTATTTGTTGCTAAATTTAATTATAACCTTTATATTGTGACTTCCAGATACATGTCTCTGGTTTAGGTCATTCTCCTAAGCTTAGATCTGTAATATCCAACTTCTTCTTAAACGTAGCTAATTGGATTTCCCCCCAACTAAACTCATCAGATCCCTCACTCTCAAAACTAAACCATAATTAACAAATGGCACAGGCAGCTATTTAGATATTCAAGCTAGTATACTCCTTCCTCATCTACACACCTATATTTAATCACAAACCAAATCCTACCCATTCTGTTTCTTAAAATTGTCATTTGTCTTTGGCTGGGGCATTAGAGAAGCTGGATTTCTCATTTTTATTACCTTTGTCCAGAGCCTCATATATTGTTTAAATTAAACTGCTTTAATGACCTTCCTGCTACTAGTCTTATTCCTTGCCATTTTGTTCTGTCAGCAGCAAAAAGAGCTTTTTAAATATCACTTGTCCATGCTATTCCTAACATCCTTCAATGAGTTTTCTTTGATCTTCCGATGCAGTTCAAATTTCTTATGCTGGACTATAAAACTCTGCATAACAGATTTCTATATACCTTTGCATCCACATCTCCATCATGTGCCCCTATCTTATTTTCTCTGCACTCCTCCCAGTACTCTCCCTTTGAGCTAACACTTGACTACTAACAATTTCTCAATAGCTACTTGCTCTTTCAAGCCTCTGTGACATGGCACATGTTTTATAACATAGAATATTTTCCTCCTGTTAATCTCACAGAGTGGGGGAAGAGGAGCACAAGAGACAATGAACCATACTTTGAGAAATTCATCTGAAGTTTTATCATGAGCTTCCAGTTTTGCAAATAGAAGAAAAGTTATATACTAGACAACCATGAAAGGGTGAAGGAAAACAAGATAATCCTTTTTGATCTTTGTCTTCACGGTTGCTAGCTCCCCAAGCCTCCTCCTCTATTTTCATTTTTCTCATTCCCTTAGATTATTGACAGCTAAATAAAATCCACTGAAAGACAGATTCAGTGGATAGCCTGGGAGAGAATACCAAATTCCTGACATCAATGACTGGGACATTTTTTCCAAGATGACGTGTTTCCACATTGGTCCTAAGTGAGGCTACATCATTCTTTCTTGGTTTCAAATTGCATCCTTTAGCCCTGGTCCTGAGTACACTCTTCCTTACTTGAACCCCTCTGGAAAAAATGAAATTTCTGCTGGCTGTGAAGTGTGAGATACACAGAGACAAAAGGATCATGAATGTAGTAGCCTTGGTCTGATTTGTTGATTACACCCTATAAAAGACAATTTAAAAATTCATTCTACACAAAAGTTATATATAACTGTAAAATGGGAATCTGAGGCCCTAAGTGATTTCCTAAGAAGTGAGCATCCCTCTTAGAAGCCAGAGCTCAGGGGCTGCCCCTAAAGACTCATAGACAAAACCCTAAATGTACCTGTCCCCACTTCCACAATCACATAGCTACTGGGATTTCCCTCCCTGACTGCTCACTGAAGACATCTTTCAAGAGAGATTCACTTAGTTTTCAATCTCTCAAGGAGAAGAGTGAACAGAACGAAAAGGTCAAGAATGGAGGATGAGGTAAAAAATTATTCTTTCCTCCCTTCCTTCCTCCCTCCTTGTCTCCCTTCAAAGCTATCTATCTCTTACACTGTGGCTTGTAGTCTCTGTGCATCTCTCTGTCCCCACTCTTCCCAGAGGTGGAGAAACAGCGACTATTCTGGGCCTACCACTTGCACAGACCTGAGAAGTCTAGACATAAACAGTCATGTGGGAGACAGCCAGGTAACCAGCACTAACAACACACTGCTGTCAGAGCTAGAGAAACCAGAGCATTATGTGTGAGAGAGCTAGGACAGGAATATCCACAGGGAGCAGGCAGATCCTTGGACATTCAGACCATCAGTCCCTGTACTTTCTCCCAGCGTGACATTGCCTTCCTGGCATCACTGACCTCCAGGTCCATAACTACCTCCATTGTTTTTACATATATTCTAAATGCTTTGGCTTCTTGCCCTTTTGCCCTGGCATTTGTCAAAACCCCAATTTATGTGGCTTCTCCCTACCCATAAACATCCTTCATTAAGCATTTTTTTTAGAAAAAAGCCCAGGCAGTCTGATCCTTTCCTACTCTGTCTTAAAGGTGTTCCTTACTTACCCATGGAATAACATTGTTGACAAAATCACTGGACTAGGACAGGACTTTTCTTTTTAAAATTTTTAAAATTTTTTTAAAATTTATTTGACAGACAGAAATCACAAGTAGGCAGAGAGGCAGGCAGAGAGAGAGGGGAGGAAGCAGGCTCCCTGCCGAGCAAAGATCCCGATGCGGGGCTCGATCCCAGGACTCTGGGATCATGACTTGAGCCGAAGGCAGAGGCTTTAACCCACTGAGCCACCCAGGCGCCCCTTTAAAATTTTTTAAATTTAAGTTCACTTTACTTAACATATAGTATATTATTAGTTTCAGGGGTAGAACTTAGTGATTCGTCAGTTATATATAACACGCAGTGCTCATTACATCAAGTGCCCTCCTTAATGACCATCACTTAATTTCCCCCCCACACCCAATCCCTCTCCAGCAATCCTCAGTTTGTTTCCTATAATTAAGGGTCTCATAGTTTTCCTCTCTCTCTGTTTTTATCTCATTTTATCTTTCCTCCCCTTCTCCTATGTTCATCTGCTTTGTTTCTTAAATTCCACATATGAGTAAAAACATAGGGCATTTTTCTTTTTCTGACTTGTTTCACTTAACATGATGCCCTCTAGTTCCACCCATATCATTGCAAATGGCAGGATTTCATTCTTTTGATGGTAAGTAATATTCCTGTGTGTGTGTGTGTGTGTGTGTGTGTGTGTGTGTATAACCTCTTCCTTATCCACTCATCTATTGATGGATATCTGGGCTCTTTCCATAGTTTAGCTATTTTGGACATTGTTGCTGTAAACACTGGGGTGCATGTGCCCCTTCAAATCACTATGTTTTTGTCCTTTGGATAAATACCTAGTAGTGCAGTTTCTGGGTCATAGGGTAGCTCTATTTTTAACTTCTTGAGGAACATCCGTACTGTTTTCCAGAATGGCTGCACCATTTGCATTCCCACCAACAATGTAAGAGAGTTCTCCTTTCTCTGCATCCTTGCCAACATCTATTGTTTCCTGAGTTGTTAATTTTAACCATCCTGACTGGTGTGAGGGGGTATCTCACTGTGGTTTTGATTTGTATTTCCCTGATGCCCAGTGATGTTGAACATTTTTTCATGTGACTTTTGGCCATTTCTATGTCTTCTTTGGAGAAATGTTTGTTCATGCCCATTTCTCTTTTTTTTGTTTTGTTTTATTACTTTTTTTTAATTTTTTTTTTATTTTTTTATTTTTTCAGCATAACAGTATTCATAATTTTTGCACCACACCCAGTGCTCCATGCAATCTGTGCCCTCTACAATACCCACCACCTGGTGCCCCCAACCTCCCACCCCCACCCCTTCAAAATTCTCAGATCGTTTTTCAGAGTCCATAGTCTCTCATGGTTCACCTCCCCTTCCAATTTCCCTCAACTCCCTTCTCCTCTCCATCTCCCCTTGTCCTCCATGCTATTTGTTATGCTCCACAAATAAGTGAAACCATATGATAATTGACTCTCTCTGCTTGACTTATTTCACTCAGCATAATCTCTTCCAGTCCCGTCCATGTTGCTACAAAACTTGGGTAGTCATCCTTTCTTTTTTCTTTTTTTTTTTTACAGCTTTATAAACATATATTTTTATCCCCAGGGGTACAGGTCTGGGAATCGCCAGGTTTACACACTTCACAACACTCCAAAGAAATGGAACAAATAATCCTAAAATTTATATGGAACCAGAAAAGACCTCGAATAGCCAAAGGAATATTGAAAAAGAAAGCCAAAGTTGGTGGCATCACAATTCCGGACTTCAAGCTCTATTACAAAGCTGTCATCATCAAGACAGCATGGTACTGGCACAAAAACAGACACATAGATCAATGGAACAGAATAGAGAGCCCAGAAATGGACCCTCAACTCTATGGTCAACTCATCTTCGACAAAGCAGGAAAGAATGTCCAATGGAAAAAAGACAGCCTCTTCAATAAATGGTGTTGGGAAAATTGGACAGCCACATGCAGAAAAATGAAATTGGATCATTTCCTTACACCACACACAAAAATAGACTCAAAATGGATGAAGGATCTCAATGTGAGAATGGAATCCATCAAAATCCTCGAGGAGAACACAGGCAGCAACCTCTTCGACCTCAGCCACAGCAACATCTTCCTAGGAACATCACCAAAGGCAAGGGAAGCAAGGGCAAAAATGAACTTTTGGGATTTTATCAAGATCAAAAGCTTTTGCACAACAAAGGAAACAGTTAACAAAACCAAAAGACAACTGACAGAATGGGAGAAGATATTTGCAAATGACATATCAGATAAAGGGCTAGTGTCCAAAATCTATAAAGAACTTAGCAAACTCAACACCCAAAGAACAAATAATCCAATCAATAAATGGGCAGAGGACATGAATAGACATTTCTGCAAAGAAGACATCCAGATGGCCAACAGACACATGAAAAAGTGCTCCACATCACTCGGCATCAGGGAAATACAAATCAAAACCACAATGAGATATCACCTCACACCAGTCAGAATGGCTAAAATTAACAAGTCAGGAAATGACAGATGCTGGCGAGGATGCGGAGAAAGGGGAACCCTCCTACACTGTTGGTGGGAATGCAAGCTGGTGCAACCACTCTGGAAAACAGCATGGAGGTTCCTCAAAATGTTGAAAATAGAACTACCCTATGACCCTGCAATTGCACTGCTGGGTATTTACCCTAAAGATACAAACGTAGTGATCCGAAGGGGCACGTGCACCCGAATGTTTATAGCAGCAATGTCTACAATAGCCAAACTATGGAAAGCACCTAGATATCCATCAACAGACGAATGGATAAAGAAGATGTGGTATATATACACAATGGAATACTATGCAGCCATCAAAAGAAATGAAATCTCGCCATTTGCGACGACGTGGATGGAACTAGAGGGTATCATGCTTAGCGAAATAAGTCAATCGGAGAAAGACAACTATCATATGATCTCCCTGATATGAGGGAGAGGAGATGCAACATGGGGGGTTGAGGGGGTAGGAGAAGAGTAAATGAAACAAGATGGGATTGGGAGGGAGAAAAACCATAAGTGACTCTTAATCTCACAAATCATGCCCATTTCTTGAATGGATTTATTTTGTTTTGTTTTTTGGGCGTTGAGTTTGATAAGTTCTTTATAGATCTTGGATACTAGCCCTGTATTTGACATGTCATTTGTGAATATCTTCTACCATTCTGTAAGTTGCTTTTCAGTTTTGGTGATTATTTCATTTTGCTAAACAAAAGTGTTTTGTTTTGTTTTGTTTTGTTTTTACTCATGTAGTCCCAATAGTACATTTTTGCTTTTATTTCCCTTGTTGTTGGAGATGTGTCTAGCAAGAGGTTGCTGTGACTAAGGTCGAAGATGTTGCTGCCTGTATTTTTCTCTAGGATTTTGATGGATTCTTGTCTTACATTTAGGTTTTTCATACATTTTGAGTTTATCTTTGCGTATGGTGTGAGAAAATGGTCGAAGTTCATTCTTCTGCATGTGACTTTCCAATTTTCCCAACACCATTTATTGAAGAGACTCTTTCTTTTTCCCATTGGATATTCTTTCCTGCTTTGTTGAAGATTAGTTGACCATAGATTTGAGGGGCCATTTCTGGGTTCTCTATTCTGTTCCATTGATCTATGTGCTTGTTTTATGCCACAGGACAGGATTTTTCTGATGGTGCAAAGCTAAGATTCGACACCTGTGCTGCAGATGCCCCATTCCTATTGTATGTTACTAGAAAACTCCCTCTAAGCTAGTGCTGTTTAGGCTTGTATGTTTTGTTCTCTGCTGTATTCCTAGTACTTAGTATAGTGCTGTATGTGCAATAAATATTTGCGGAATTGCTTTCCTGCTGCCTCATGTCAGATTTTCCAACAGAACTTAAAAAGGAGTTTTGTATTGGGGGGTTTGAAATGTTTGCCCAAGTTAATAAACCTGCAGCGAATCTCACATTCAGCTGGTGAGCCTTGGTTATTTTCCAGTGATTAGAAACCTAGAAAGAAAGAAAGGTGAAGGGAAGTGTGTTTCTTTCCTATGGACATTATAACAAATTATCACAAACTTAGGGACTTAATACACATTTATTATAATTCTAGAGGTCAAATGTCCAAAATGAATCTTACTGGGCTGTATCTCTTTGGAGAATTTAGGGAAGAATCTATTTCTTTGCTTTTTTCTACTTTCAGAATCTGCCTGTATTCTTTGACTCCTGGTCCCCTTCCTCCATCTTCCAAACCAGCAATGTTGGGCTGAGTCCTTCTCAGGTTGCATCTTTCTAGTTTGCTGTTTGGCTACCCTATTCCATTTTTAAGGACTCCTATGATTACATTGGGCCCACCCAGAAAATCTAGGATCATCTTCCTTTTTGAAGGTCAGCTGATTGATTAACACCCTTCATTCCCTTTTACCATGTAAGGTAATATATCTGCAATGTAGCTTCTGTTCCTGTCATCCCACAGAAAGTGGTCTTTCAAACTTCACCAAAGACTTCTCTGTCCATAAATCCAAAGGAGATTTTTCAGTCCTTGTTCTTCCTGAAGTCAGCAGCAGCAGATGACAGTACTAAACATGTCCAACCCCCCCCCCCGCCATCTTTCTGAAAGCAGTCTTTTCCTTCCCTCTGCTTCTGACCATAACACCACCTCCTCTTAGTCTCTCCCATACTTGTTTGCCTGCCTATTCTCAGTCTCTGTCAATGGCTGCTAGTCCTAGATCCACCCATTAAGTACTACCCCTCCTATTTGGGCTTCATCTGGGTCACATTCTCTTCTTCCACTGTTCTTCTCATAGCTGGGTGTGTGGAGTGGAGGCAGAGGACCTCAGGAGATCCTAAGGTTTCAATTGTCACCTTTACTACATTGACAAAACCTTTATCTCTGAATGCTCTCTTGAGCTCCAGACTTTGGTATCCTATTACCTCCAGGACACCTCCACCAAACATTCTCCACAGACATGCTCATCTTTGTATATCCAGCACTGAACTTCTCATTTTCCACTCAAACTTGCTCTTCCAGTCTTTCCCATATCCATAAATGTCACCTATAAGTCACTCAAATCAGACGCCTGCCTAATTGTCATCTTTGATGCCTCCTCTTCTTCAGGCCCCAAATCAAGTTAGTTTTTGTGTATTAATATATTACTGATTTCAGCTCCTAAATCTCTCTCAGGTCCTCCCTTCTTCTCCACTTCTGTTTCCCCTACTATAATTCAGGACCCATCATCTCATAAGCAGATGATTGTCCTGGATTTACTGTATCTGCACTTGCCTTGTCATTCCATTCTTCCACTGGTGCTTGAGAATCTTGTCTAACACACGTCAGACCCAGTAATTTTCTTGCCACTCCACCCACTACCATTGCCCTTACACCTTCTTATTTAACATCCTGTTTAACATTAGTGTCTTTGGCTTTGAGGATAAAGTCTAAAAGCCTTGCTCTACCCTTGTAGAGTCCTTTACAAATGACCTAGCCTCTGCCTCCCTCTCTAGCCTCATACAATATCCATCTTCCCCTTGTAGTCTACCCTTTAGCCATAATTAACCACTTTAAATTTCTTGAAATCTTCATGCTCTCTCAGAGGCTGTAATCTTTATACATCATATTTCTTCTGCTTGATCACTTCTTTCTCTGCCATTCCCCTTTATCCTTGCTCCATTTTGGATAAGGACAGACTAATTTAGTCCCAGTCACAAGTCAAGTAACACTTTTTCAAGAGAGGCTTTCCCTGAGTAACTCAGCCTAGTTAAGAGTCTTTTAGGGACACCTGGGTGGCTCAGTTGGTTAAGCAGCTGCCTTCGGCTCAGGTCATGATCCCGGCGTCCTGGGATCGAGTCCCACATCGGGCTCCTTGCTCATCAGGGAGCCTGCTTCTCCCTCTGCCTCTGCCTGCCATTCTGTCTGCCTGTGCTTGCTCTCTCTCCCTCTCTCTCTCTGACAAATAAATAAATAAAAATCTTTAAAAAAAAAAAAGAGTCTTTTATCCTAGAGCATGGAATGGTATTCCATCTTTTTGTGTCTTCTTCAATTTCTTTCATGAGTGTTCTGTAGTTCCTCGAGTACAGATCCTTTACCTCTTTGGTCAGGTTTATTCCCAGGTATCTTATGGTTCTTAGTGCTATAGTAAATGAAGTCGATTCTCTAATTTCCTTTTCTGTATTTTCATTGTTAGTGTATAAGAAAGCCACTGCTCTTGGATCAGAAGAATAAACATTGTTAAAATGTCTATACTGCCTAGAGCACTCTATACTTTTAATGTCATTCCGATCAAAATTCCACCGGTATTTTTCAAAGAGCTGGACAAATAATCCTAAAATTTGTATGGAATCAGAAGAGAGCCCGAATCACTAAGGAAATGTTGAAAAACAAAAATAAAACTGGCGGCATCACATTACCTGATTTCAAGCTTTACTACAAGGCTGTGTTCACCGAGACAGCATTGTACTGGCATAAAAACACATAGACCAGGGGAACAGAGTAGAGAGCCCAGATATGGATCTTCAACTCTATGGTCAAATAATCTTCGACAAAACAGGGAAAAGTATACAGTGGAAAAAAGACAGTCTCTTCAATAAATGGTGCTGGGAAAACTGGACAGCTATATGTAGAAGAATGAAACTCGACCATTCTCTTACACCGTACACAAAGATAAACTCAAAATGGATAAAAGACCGCAACATGGGACAGGAATCCCTCAGAATCCTAGAGGAGAACATAGGCAGTAACCTCTTCAATATCAGCCACAACAACTTCTTTCAAGATATGTCTCCAAATGCAAAGGAAACAAAAACAAAAATGAACTTTTGGGACTTCATCAAGATAAAAAGCTTCTGCACAGCAAAGGAAACAGTCAACAAAACAAAGAGGCAACCCACGGAATGGGAGAAGATATTTGCAAATGACAGTACAGACAAAAGATTGATATCCAGGATCTATAAAGAACTTCTCAAACTCAACACACACAAAACAGATAATCATATCAAAAAATGGGCAGAAGATATGAACAGACACTTCTCCAATGAAGACATACAAATGGCTATCAGACACATGAAAAAATGTTCATCATCACTAGCCATCAGGGAGATTCAAATTCAAACCACCTTGAGATACCACCTTACACCATTTAGAATGGCCAAAATTAGCAAGACAGGAAACAACATGTGTTGGAGGGGATGTGGAGAAAGGGGAACCCTCTTACACTGTTGGTGGGAATGCAAGTTGGTGCAGCCACTTTGGAGAACAGTGTGGAGATTCCTTAAGAAATTAAAAACAGGGGCACCTGGGTGGCTCAGTGGGTTAAAGCCTCTGCCTTCAGCTCAGGTCATGATCCCAGGGTCCTGGGATTGAGTCCCGCATCGGGCTCTCTGCTCAGCAGGGAGCCTGCTTCCTCCTCTCTCTCTGCCTGCCTCTCTGCCTACTTGCAATCTCTGTCTGTCAAATAAATAAATAAAATCTTAAAAAAAAAAGAAATTAAAAACAGAGCTTCCCTATGACCCTGCAATTGCACTACTGGGTATTTACCCCAAAGATACAGATGTAGTGAACAGAAGGGCCATCTGTGCCCCAATGTTTATAGCAGCAGTGGCCACGGTCGCCAAACTGTGGAAAGAACCAAGATGCCCTTCAACAAACGAATGGATAAGGAAGATGTGATCCATATACACTATGGAGTATTATGCCTCCATCAGAAAGGATGAATGCCCAACTTTTGTAGCAACATGGACGGGACTGGAAGAGATTATGCTGAGAGAAATAAGTCAAGCAGAGAGAGTCAATTATCCTATGGTTTCACTTATTTGTGGAGCATAACAAATAACATGGAGGAAAAGGGGAGATGGAGAGGGGAATGGAGTTGAGGGAAATTGGAAGGGGAGGTGACCCATGAAAGACTATTGACTCTGAAAAACAACCTGCGGGTTTTGAAGGGGCGGGGGGTGGGAAGTTGGGGGAACCAGGTGGTGGGTATTAGGGAGGGCACGGATTGCATGGAGCACTGGGTGTGGTGCAAAAACAAGGAATACTGTTATGCTAAAAATTAAAAATAAATAAATAAATATAAGGCATTTTGTTTAAAAGTCTGTTTTGTCCAATATATTATTGCTACCCTAGCTTTCTTTTCACTTTCATTTGCATGACAAAGGTCTTTCCCTTTGCTTTCAATCTCCATGTGTCTTTAGATCTGAGTGAATCTCTTACAGGTACCATATAAATGGGTCTTGGTTTTATCCATTTTGTTACCCTATGTCTTTTGATTGGAACATTTCTTCCACATACATTTAAAGTAATTATTGATAGGTATGTACTTATTGCCATTTTGTTATTTGTTTTATGGTTGGTTTTGTAGTTCTCTATTCCTTTCTTTTCTTGCTCACTTTCCTTGTGGTTTGATGTCTTCCTTTAATGTTACACTTGAGTTCCCTTTTCTTTTTTGTGTGTATCTATGATAGGTTTTTAAATTTTGAATGTGTATCTATGATAAGTTTTTAAATTTTAAATTATAACATCTTATGTCTATAGTGGTCTGTATTAGTTGATGGTCACTTAAGTTTGAAACCATTCTAAAAGCACTAAATATTTATGTCCCACATACAGATTTTATGCATATGAAGTCATAGTATTTTATATCCTTTTATTTTGTTAATCCCTTGCCTGATGTAATTGATTTTACTGCTTTTGAATTGTAACCTTCCTGCTGGTTTATAGGTAATTAATCTATTATTATTACCTTTATTATATGTTTGCCTTTACCTGTGAAACTTTTTCCTTTCCTAATTTTCTTTCTCCTGATTATGGCTTTTTATTTCCACTCATTGATTTCCCTTTAAAATTTCTTAGATGGGTGTTTTAGTGGAACTTTTTATTTCTCTAGGAAACTATCTCTTCTGTTCTGAATGATAGACATGCTGGATAGAGTACTCTTGGCTGCAATTTTTTTTTTTCTTTCAGCACTTTGAATATATCATGCCACTTTCTTCTAGCCTGCAAAATTTATGTTGAGAAATCAGCTGATATCCTTATGGAGTTTCCCTTCTATAAAAAGGTTTTCTTCTATTGCCTTTAAAATTCTCTCTTTGTCACTCCTTTTTGTCATTTTAATTATTTTTTAAAATTTTATTCATTCTTGTTTAAAGTTTTTATTTAAATTCTAGTTAGTTAACATATGTATACTATTGGTGTCAGGAGTAGAATTTTGTAATTCAGTACTTATATATAACATCCAGTGCTCATCACACCATGTGCTCTCCTTAATACCTATCACCCATTTAGTCCATCCTTACCCACCTCCCTCCATCAACCCTCAGTTTGCTCTTTTTAGTTAAGAATCTCTTATAGTTTGCCTCCCTCTGTTTATTCTCTTTCCCTTATGTTCATCTGTTTCATTACTTAAATTCCATATATGAATGAAATCATATATTTGTCTTTTTCTGACTTGTTTTGGTTAACATAATACACTCTGGCTTCATCCATGTCATTGCAAAAGGCAAGATTTCATTCTTTTGGTGACTGAGTAATATTCCATTGTAGATATGTAGCACCTCATCTTTATCCATTCATCAGTCAATAGATATTTGGGCTTTTTTCACAATTTAGCTATTGTTGAAAATGATACTATAAACATCAGGGTGTATGGGTCTCTTTGAATCACTACTTTTTTTTTTAAAGATTTTATTTATTTATTTGACAGAGAGAGATCACAAGTAGGCAGAGAGGCAGGCAGAGAGAGAGGAAGAGAAGCAGGCTTCCTGCTGAGCAGCGAGCCCGATGCGGGACTCGATCCCAGGAATCTGGGACCATGACCTGAGCCGAAGGCAGCGGCTTAACCCACTGAGCCACCCAGGCGCCCTGAATCACTACTTTTGTATCCTCTGAGTAAATACCTAATAGTGCAATTGCTGGATCATAGGGT
The DNA here is from genome assembly GCF_902655055.1 of Lutra lutra. Lineage (NCBI taxonomy): Eukaryota > Metazoa > Chordata > Mammalia > Carnivora > Mustelidae > Lutra > Lutra lutra. The sequence continues at coordinate 3,167,941 of NC_062296.1, read as the reverse complement.
AATTCCATTTTTAACTTTTTGAGGAACCTTCATACTGTTTTCCAGAGTGGCTGCCATTTTTGTTATTATATGTCTTGGTGTGGGCCTTCTTGGATTAATTTGTTGAGGGCTCTCTATGCTTCCTGAATCTAAATGTGTGTTTTCAACAGATTACAGACATTTTCAGTTATTATTTCTTTAAGTAAGTTTTCTGCCCCCTTCTCTCTCTATGCTTTTGGTATCCCCATAATGTGAATGTTATTATCCTTAATGATATTCCCTTAACTTAGTCTCATTTTATTCTTTTTGCTGATCAGCTTGATTGATTTTCATTGCTCTGTTTTTCAGATCACTGATCTGTTCTGCATCCTTTAATTTGCTATTGATATCCTCTAGTGTATTTTTATTTCAGTTATTGAGTTCTTCTTCTTGGACTGGTCCTTTATTATATTTTCTATCTCTTTTTTGGAGATCTCACTGAGATCCACCAATCTTTTCTCAGGTCCAATGAATATCTTTATGGACATTACTTTGAATTCTTTATCAGGAATATTGTTTATCTCCATTTCATTGAGTTATTTTGTTATAGTTTTGGCCTATTCTTTCATTAGAATATATTTCCTTGTCTCTTCATTTTTCTTAATTCTCTGTGTATTTTTTTCTATGTATTAGGGAAATCAGCTATGTCTCCTGATCTTTAAAATAGTAAAAATGAAAGAAAGAAAGAAAGAAAAGAATAAAAGAAAGGGAAGGAAGGAGGAGAGGAAGGGAGGAAGGAAAGGAAGTATGAAAGAAAGAGAGAGAAAGAAAGAAAAGAAAGTGAGAGGAAAAGAAAAGAAAGAGAAGAGGTGGCCTTCTGAAGAAGTTCTGTGGTGCCCTGTAGTGTAATACCCCTTGTTCACCAGAACCAGGCTCTCGAGGGCTATCTACTTATGTAGTCTTCATGCATTCTACTGCTGCAACTGAGCTACATTTTCCTTCAGTCCAGCTGGCTGCAATGGCCTACTTTGACAGCTGTGGGCAATCTGGGCAGGGTTTGGTCCATGTGCTCTTAAGAGATCCGTCTGGGGCCACCACAGGCTTGTAGTTGGGTGGTGACAGCAATCAGACCAGATGCCTATCTTCAACCCATCTGCAATTGTGCCAAATTGGAGTGTTCTATCCCTGTGCTACTCTAGAGAGGCTCTTGTTGGTTGGCATGACCAATAGTGAGACCAGATTCCTAACCCCAGTTCGTATGTTTGGGCTGTAGTTATACTGAACTGCAGGGCACTTTCCCTGTGCTGCCCTCTGAGAGGCTTTCATTGGTGGAAAGGCTGTCAGTCAGACAAGGTGCCTATCCCTAGTCCATCCATAAGGCTGTAGTTGCACTGATCAGCAGGATGTTGCCTTTGTGCTGCCAACTATAAAGTTTGGCTATTGTGACTGTGGGTGCACTGGTATGTGTTTTTTTCCCCCTCTCCCTAGGGCAGGAGTCTCTGGAATGGTGCCATTCCCTGGTCCCTGCCAGAATTGCTTGTAGGGTATATCAGGGAAGGAGTCACTTTGGAGGGATGCCTGGTAAGTGGGACAAGTTGGATGGGGCAGATCCACAGGGGAATTGGGGGGTAGGGAATGCAGTGCTAACAAGATAGGCAGAGAGTGTTTCTACTGATTTCTGCATGTGTGTGGCTATCTAGGCTGGGGTGGGGAGGAAAATGGTACATACCAGCACCTTTGTTCTTCAAGAATTCACCTAAAGATTTCTGCCCCTCCAGAATATATTCTGAAATTAGTAAATAAATTTCCTTGATATATCTTCCAGATATATTTCAAACTGCTGCTTCTGTTCTGTGTCTCAGCCAGGTTATTTGTTACGCTGGCTCTTTGAGGGTGGGGACTTAGTTTCTTATCACCTTCCAGCTCTTGTGGAGCTAAAGCCACTGTTTTTAAGGTGCCCAGAGTTAATCTCCACTGATTGTAAAAACTCACAAAGTTAAGCTCAATTGGTTTTCAAAGCCAAATGTTATGGGAGCTTGTCTTCCCTGTGTGGGTTTCCTAAGCCTAGGGTGCCTGTTGTCGGTTTAATCCCCTAATTTCTCAATGCTTGTGGTGTCCCTCTCATTTGTGATTAGGCTTATGGGGGCTTTGGCTCTCAACTGTTTCTTTGCATCTCCTATCCTTTTTTTTTTTAAGATTTATTTGACAGAGAGAGAGATCACAAGTAGGCAGAGAGGCAGGCAGAGAGGGGAAAGGAAGCAGGCTCCCCGCTGAGCAGAGAGCCCGATGCGGGGCTCGATCCCAGGACCCTGAGACCATGACCTGAGCCGAAGGCAGAAGCTTTAACCCACTGAGCCACTCAGGCGCCCTCTCCTATCCTTTTTGATGTGGCTTCTACTCTAAGATTAATTGTGGAGTCTGTTTAGCAGTCTTCAGGTCATTTAAATAATTTATTGTACAGATGTAGCTGTTAGATGTGTCTGTGGGATGAGGTGAGACCAGGATCCCCTTACTCTGTCATTTTCTTGTCTCTTGTCTTTTTGATGATAAGTATTCTAACAGGTATGACGTGAATATCATTGTGGTTTTGGTTTGCATTCCCCAATAATGAGTAATGAAGAGATTTTTTTCATGTACTTGTTAGCCATTCATATATCTTCTTTGGAAAAATGTCTACTCATGTCCTTTGCCTGTTTTTTAGAAAATTAATTATTTAAGAGAGAGATACAGAGGTGCAGGGGGAGGGGCAAAGAGAGAAGGGAAAGAGAATCTTGAGCAGATTCCCCACTAAGTGTGGAGCCAGAGGTGGGAGTTGATCTCATGACCCTGAGATCATGACCTGAGCCAAAATCAAGAGTCAGACACTTAACCGACTGAACCACCCAGGTGCCTTTTGCCCACTTTTAAATTGGATAATTATTATTTTGCTCTTGACTTGTATGAATTTCTTATTTTTTGGATATTAACCCCTTATCAGGTATATGGTTTGCAAAAGTTTTTTACAGGTCCATAGGTTGTCTTTTCACTTTGTTGATGGTGTCTTTTGCTGTCTGGAAGATTTTTGGTTTGATGTAGTCTCCCTTCTTTATTTTTGGTTGTGTGGATTTTGCTTTCTTTGGTGTCATATCACAAGAATTACCAGGACCCATGTCAAGGAGTTTTTTTTCCTATATTTTCTTCTAGGTGTTCCATGTTTCAGGTCTTACATTTAAATCTTTAATCCATTTTGAGTTAATTTTTGTGAGTGATGTAAGACAGCAGTATTGTTTCATTCTTTTACATGTAAATATCCAATTTTCCCACACTCTATTGAAGAGACTGACTTTCCTCCAGAAAGTATTCTTGGCTCCCTTCTCAAATATTGATTGTAGATGCTTGGTTTTATTTCTTAATTCTTTTCCATTGGTCTATTTTTTGTTTGCTTGTTTATGCCAGTACTGTACTGTTTTGATTACTGTAGCTTTATAGTATACCTTGAAATCAAAAAATGTCATGACTCCCACTTTGTTCTTTCTCAGGCTTGCTTCAGCTATTCAGTGTCTTTTGTGGTTACATATAAATTTTAGGATTCTTTTTTCTACTTTTGTTGAAAATTCCATTAGGGTGTTAATAATGATTGTATTGAATCTATCATCCTTTTTGGTAGTATAAGATTTTAAAAGTATTAATTCTTACGATCCATGAACATGGGATACCTTTGCATTTATTTATGTCTTTGATTTCTTCCATAGGTCTTATAGTTTTCAGAATAGTGATCTTTCACCTCCTTGGTTAAGTTTATACCTCAGTATTTTATTCTTTTTGGTGCTATTTTAAATGGGGTCATTTTTATATTTCTTTCTCAGATAATCCAGTTAGTGTATAGAAGCATTACTCACTTTGCATGTTAATTTTATATCCTGCTACTTTACTGAATTAATTAGATCCAGCATTTTTTCTAGAGTAGGATTTTCTATATGTAAAGTCATGCCATTTGCAAATTGAATCAGTTTTACTTCTTCCTTTTCAATTCTGATGCCTTGTATTTTTCTCTTGTCTGATTCCTCTGGCAAGGATTACCATACTACGTTGAATAGAAGTAGTCAGAGTGTCTGCCTGCCATTCTGTCTGCCTGTGCTCACTCTCTCTCCCTCTCTCTCTCTCTGACAAATAAATAAATAAAATCTTTAAAAAAAAAAGTGGTCAGAGTGTGACCCTTCTTTCCTGATCTTAGAGGAAAAACTTTCAACTTTTCACTATTGAGTATGATGTTGGCTGTGATGCTTATCATTTATGGCCTTTATTATATTGATATGTGTTCTTTCTATACCCAATTGGTTAAGAGTTTTTATCAAGAGGGGCTGATAAATTTTGTCAAATGCTCTTTCTACATCTCAGATGATAATATGATTTTTTCTTTCATTTCATTAATGCCTGTGTTACATTGATTGATTTGTGTATGTTGAAATGTCCTTGTATCCTAAGTATAAATTCCATCTGATCATGGTGAATGATCCTTTTACTGTGTTGTTGAATTTATTTTTCTAGTATTTTATTGAGAATTTTTGTATCCATATTCAGCAGGGATATTGATCCATAGTTTTCTAGTAGTGTCATTTCATGGCTTTGGTATCAGGTAATGCTGGCCTCATAAAATAAGTTTGGGAGTGTTTCCTCCTCTTTGATTTTTTGGAAGAGTTTGAGAATGGTTGGCATTAATTTTTAAATGTCTGAGGAATTCACCAGTGAAGCCATTTGGTCCTGGGCTTATCTTCATTGAGGAGTTTTTGATTACTGAATCAATCTCCTTACCAATAATTAGTATATTAATAATTTCTGTTTCTTCCTGATTCAGTCTTTGTGTGTTCCAGTATGTATTCAGTAAGTTGTATGTTTCTAAGAATTTTCTATTTCCTTTAGGCTGTCCAGATTTTTGGTGCATAGTTGTTTATACTCTTCTATTAGGATCTGATGCATTTATATAGTACCAGTTGTAATCTTTCATTGTTCATATATATTTCTGGTGATTTAGGTCTTCTCTCTTTTTATCTCAGTTAGTTTAGCTAAAGGTTTGTCAATCTGATATTTTAAGAACCAACTCAAAGTTTGGTTAATATTATTTATTGTTTTCCTGTCCTCAATTTTATTTATTTTTTAAGTTTTAATTTAAATTCTAGTTAACATACAGTGTAATATTCATTATGGTAGTACAATATATTGATTTAACACTTCCATACAGCACTTGGTGCTCATCACAAGTGCACTCCTTAATTCCCATCAGCTATTTAACCCATCTCCCCATGAACCTCACTTCTGGTAACTATTGTTGTTTTTTTTTTTTTTTCCTCTATAGTTAAGAGTCTGTTTCTTCATTTGCCTCTCTCTTTTGTTCTCCTTTGTTCATTTTTTTCATTCTTAAATTCCACATAAGAGTAAAATCATATGGTATTTGTCTTTCTCTGACTGACTTATTTTGCTAACATTGTATTATTTAGTTCCATCCATGTCATTGCAAATGGCAAGATTTCATTCTTACTTTTTTCTTTTTAGAAAGGGAGAAAGAGTGAGAGCAAGAGTGAATAGAAGGGAAGGGCAGAGGGAAAGGGAGAGACCCCAGGCAGGATCCACACCCATTGAGGTCTCCATCTCACAACCCTGAGATCATGACCTGAGCCAAAACCAAGAGTCAGATGTTCAAATGACCATGCAACCCAAGTGCCCCACACTAGAATTCCTTAAAAGATTATTTTAAATGTTTTTCTGTGACATTTTACAGATCTCTATATTTTTAAGGTTATTGAAGATTTACTAGTTTTTTGGTAGTGTCATATTTACCTGATTTTTCATGATCCTTGATGCTTTATATTGAATCTGTACATTTGCATAAGTGGTCCCTTCTTTGGACTTTGTAGGTTTGCTTTGGCAGACATAGTTCTTTGCTAGATAGCTTGGATTCAGTTTCTGGATTTATCTGCTAGTAGTGTCCTTGGGCAGGTGAGGCCTGCTTTTAGGGTCTATTTATGGGTGAGGCAACCATTTGAGTTCTGAAGTCAGGGGTAGGTAGTGTGTCACTGGCTGAGACCAGTTGAATAAAACTGCTGACTTGTTTCCTCACAAAAGTGAGTCTGCAGGATGGGCTCTGTGATTTCCTGGAATCTCTGGGCAGGGTTACTAGATGTTCAGGACTGGGTACTATATTCAGTAGCAGGTGGGGCTATGAATTAGTTTTCCTGACCTGGTGGGGCAACAGGATAGGACCCAGGGCCTGCATGTCTCATTGTCTGGGGACCCAAATCAGACCAGGGTGTGCACTGAATATCTTGGTCATGTAAGGACACTGGTTTTGCTCTGTAGATAGGGAAAGCCATGGGCTGTTCTTTCTGTTCAAGTGTCACTGTCTGTAGGGTTGTTGAATAGGCTATGCACCTTCTATGCTCTGGTAAGCTTCCCCAATCAGGCAGGCTAAAGGCTGTTCAGCAATAAGCAGAATAAACTACAAATTAGTTTCCCTTCCTAAGTGCAGTGGGAGAAGCAGCTCTAACACCAGTAGAGCCTTTTATTTGTTGCCTGAACTCAAGCCTACCCACACCCCAAATTCCCTGGCCGAATAGGACCTCCGGCTTTGCTCTGCAAACTATGATCTCTGTCTTCCCTTCTCTCAGCTTGAGAACTGCTGGGTTGAACAGTTTTCAGGTGGTTTTAACAGCCCTTCTGGTCAAATGAAACTCTCTACAGCAGGTAGGGCTATGTCTCAGCTCCCTTACCTGGGTTAGAGAGGGGAGGGACTGCTTTAGGCTACTGTCAATTTCCCAGAAAGGCTCTCTGTTTGGAAGAGGCTGGCAGCTATCCTCAGCCAATTCTATGATGTAATCCCGCTGCCCATGCATAGCAGAGGAATCCTCCATGCCTGCGCTGAGGGTGATCTACTCTGCCTGCTCACCTCTCGGCTCAAGCACCACTGGGCTGCACAGCTTCCAGGAGTTCTCACTAGTCCTTCTGATCACATGGGACTAGAAAGCACTTTACATGGGTGTGGGGGGGTAATAACTCAGCACCCTGCCAGGGTGTGGCTAAACTGAGCGCGAGGTCCAGAAAAGCTCCTCACTTAAGGATCCAAATCAGGTGGATCTGCACCTCACTGAGTTCCCAGGTCAGACTATGTCCCCAACTTGGTGCTGTAGATGAGCAGAGTCACTAGTTGAGATTACTGCTGGGCACTGCAGGTACAAACTCAGTCTGCTGGTTATTACAAGCCCCTCCTTTTTCTCCCTCACAATCAGATTCCCATGGTTGGTTCATGCAAATTCTCCTACAGGTCCTCATGCTGTGAGACTAGAGTAGGGGCTTCCACAAAGCTGGGGAAGGCCGGTTGTCCTCCCTGGGTTCTCTTTTCCTACCGAAAGAACCAGAGGCTCTGGTGGGACTTCCCTGTGCGGTGATGAACTGTCCTGGAGGAGGGGCAATGTGCAGTCAACATGTAGCTGCTTCTCTTGCCCTTCTAATGTACTCTGTCTTGGCTTCTGTGGTAGAGTGGGGTGGGGCTTTAGCTTCAGTCCCACGTCCTAGGGTTCCCTCAGTGGTGTCTTGTCTGTGAATAGTTATTATTTGTTCTTTTGAGGGGGAGAAAAATCAGAAATGAGTTCTATGTCACCATTTTGGTGACATCACTCTCAACAGTGTTTGGATTGTATTTATTCCCTACATATGAGCAGCAACTAACAATTCCGATGATCTTCCATGTATAGTAGCTCATTCATCCCTAGTGTTCCCTGGAAGTTTTCGTATTATAGTCATGTTACATTGAGGTTAACTGACTCCCCAAGGTCCTACAAGTGAAATCATTGTATAACCCAGATAGGAACTCATTATTCTTGCCTCCCAGTTCCTGTGTCTTTTTACCATTCATACTTGTTCAAACAACCACTAGCTTTCCACATGACCATGTTGATATCTCATTCTTCTCATGGGTTTGGACAGAGACTAATCTGGATCAAAGCCTCTCATATGGCCACATATTAATACTTTTAAGAGGCAGCGGCCATCTCCCCAAGGTTCAGACTATGCTGCATCTGTCATCATGGCTCTTTCAAGGGGATTTTGGTATGGTTGTGACCTAAAGCCAAAGTGTGTAGAACAAATTCCCAGCTGAGATATCATTAACCTGAGCACCAGCCTTGGGTACCATCTCTCACTGACCTTAACCTGGGAAAGGCCTTCTAGTGTCATAGAAGACAGGAAAAGTTGGTTGTAACTCATCATAGGAGACCAGCACAGCAAGAATGTAGCTTGAGAAAATTAGACAGTTTCAGAGTCAGCTAGTCCTCACATCAGCACAGAGGGGGTTTAGTGATGAATAAGATCTTGGATTTAGCTGGCTGATACAATTTCTACTAGGGTCTCACTAGCTTTCTACTTTGCCAGGAAACATTTATTAAGCTTTCCTAGTTTTCCCATGAAGAGAGAGGGAGGGGGCTGGCATTATTATTGGCTAGGTCTGTGTTTCAGAAAGGGTTTCCAACTTGAAGTGTATAAAGATCCTAGAGCCCTTGCCCAACTTGACACTAATAGGCACAAAACTACATGTGCTGGAATGCAGAGTCCTAAGCCTCCAGTCTAGTGCAGTTTACAGAGTTGTTCTAAGACCATGATAAAATATAGTGGTCTGCAGTGTAACCTAGCAGTGTTATTATTATCTTTCATGGACTTCTGTTCATTTCATTTGAAACAAATGATCCGAAAAAAGGTCTGTGGGCTTTGGGATAGTGTAAATGTGCTGTTGTGTAGCAAGGCTGAATGGCTGTAAGCATGAGAAACTCTAAGATCCTGGGTCTGTAAAAGTTGCCCTAGAATGGAGTCATCAACTCTAGGGGCCAGCAAGTGGATTTCCCCCAAAGTAGCTCACATGTACTGCAATCAGCCTTCTGGGTTTATAGAAGCCAACCTTCTGAGATTATAGGTCAGCAAGATGATGGCATGTAGCCAGGTTCTCAGGTAGATGACAGGTTATGTCCCCACATCACCTCTTGGGTCAAGAGCCACTATATTCGCCACCCATCCTAATGGGTAGAATGCTTAGACAGGACAAATAAATTTGCTGTATATCTCATTATGGTCTTTTGCATTTCTGGGCCTTTGTGCATCTGTCTTGAATGTCCTTCTTTTCTTTGCCTGGCAAAGTCTGAACATCCTTTAAATCCCAGCTCAAAAATTATTTTATTTAATAAGCATTTGCTGAGTTTGGACTGTGGTTTTAGTTCTACATAGTGGTGTATAGGGACAGCTCCTCTTTATAGGGCTTAGTCTAGTGGGAGATAGCAATGATAAATGTTGGGATAGTGAAAGCAATGCAGAATGGAGTGGAAGCAAGCACATAGCTGGTTTGTGATGGAGGACAAGGCATGAGAGACATGACCTTTCATGTGCAAACTGAGGGATGAGTAGGAGTCAGCCAGGTCAAAGCAGGAAGGGAAGCAAATTTCTAGGCTGAGAAAGCACCCTGCATAAAGGCCCTAAGATATAGTAGTACTTGATGTGTTGTTGAAATGGCTGATGCATTGTAAGTGATGCAGGCATTGTGGTAAGGAAACTGAGCAAGACTTTTAAAGCCAAGGTTATATTTTGGATTTTATTTTATGTGTAGCAGATACCACTGAAAGGTATTAAATAGGCAAGGGACATGATCTGGTTTACAGTTTAAAAGGCTAGCCCTGTAGTGATCCACGTGAGATCATGATGAAGGCTTGGACTGGGGTGCTGGTAATGGTAGTGAGGAGTAGGTGGTACAATATGAAATTTAAATTAGAGGCTAAGTGCACAAGATTGTCAGATGTGCTGAATGTGGGGATGAAAGAGAGGTGTCAAGATTTATTTCTGTGTTTTTGTATTGAGCATCTGGGCAAATGCTGCTGCTTCTGTTAATTGATAAAGGAATGACCAAGGGAAGAACTGCATGTGTTGAGGAGTCAAGAGTTTTGCTTTGAACATATTAAATTTAATATGAAAGAACTAGACTAGAGATGTTGAATTGCAATGAGAATTACTTTCCCTGTTTCCTGGGAGTGGGAGAATTCAGCAGAGGAAACAATGCAGGTGTTTTCTTCTCTTATTAGGTAATGAGACCCTTGAGTCAATCAAAGCTATGTTTTCACATGGGTTCAATTTTGGTTCAACTGTAATAGGTCTCTCGCTCTGGGGATACCCTTTTTCCAGCTTATTTCAATAGTGTTAAGAAGTAGAAAGCAAGGGTGACTTAAGAGTGGGAGTGAAAGATGAGTAACCCCCCCCCCCCCAAAAAAAAGCCTCTTGCGGTCCTTCAATGGCTCAGTCAGTTTAGTGTCCAACTCTTGATTTTGGCTCAAGTCGTGGTCTCAGGGTCATGGGATCAATCCCCACATCCCACATCAGGTTCTGCACTCTGCAGAGGGTCTGCTTAAGATATTTTCCCTCTTCCTCTGTCCCTCCCCAGGCTTGTGCACACTCTTTCTTAAATAAATAAATCTAAATTTAAAATAAAAGCTCTCCAGTCTGAGTACAATTCAGAAGTTTAATAAACAGCCACTAAACATTGCACCAAAGCATTTGGAAACACAATTTCTACAGAAAGGCAAAGGTCAGGCTTTCATTCTAAACTCCTTTAGATGATCATTGACAGCCCCACCCACCCCACCACCCCCCATCCCCACATATCCACAACACTACACTCTTCTAGTCATGAAATTGCCTACAGACATACTCTTAGAAATAATGGGACTGGCATGCATTATCCCAGCAATGGCAGAGAAGCGGGGGAAGGGGAGGGGAAAGATAGGCGCAAATGCAACCAGTGGCTAATGATAGACCCCTTAGGAGCTTTGTATAGGGAGTGGGCAGGGAGAGTCTGATTTGGTGCCATCCGTGGCTTTAATTTGGGCTTCTGTGGCTGGGACTGCCATCTTAAACCGTTTCATTCTATTGAGCCATGACTATTAGAAGTGGTCTCCTTAGGTGACACATTATGACTTCTTTCTACAAATTTTTTTTGGTGTCCAACCAAACTGCATTCAGGAGTCAGCAGGACTGTTGAGATCATGTTGGTTCAGAGGTCAAGTTGATCTGGCTTCTCAGACCTGTCTTCTTTTGGTTTTTAGAAAGGGGCCCATGATAGTTCTCTATTACAGACACTTGTAAATTGCCTAAGCAAGTCATTCAAATATCTGAGACTCAGTTTATCTATCTTATAAAAATTTTACAATTATAATACATTAAGAACAAACAAGATCAAATGGCCCCTAAGTAAAATATTAGCAAACTAGTAATAATGATTCACTTGACTCAAAAATCAACTAGACTCCAATTCACCCCTCTAAGAACTGGCATCAACAGAGGACCAGAGTTCCCTGACAGAGTGAGAGCAGAGTTTTTAGGCCTGGGCTAGCATTTAGGGTGTACAGGGCATGGAAGGAAGAATTGGACTTTTACCTGCCAGTGGCCCTCTCTTTTGAGCCAGACTTTAAACTTTTACTACCCAGGCCAAATCTCTTGCCCCATCTAGTATTTGACTAGTTGCCTTGGCAGGGAGTTGACTTCCCTACATAATTTTTAAAAAATTGCATAGGCATTTGATCTAGATCTTTCTGTTTCTGTTTGTCCCTTTTTAGTATAAATTATAAAAATACTTGATCCTTTTCCTGAAGAATTTGCAGGTGGTAATGAGTCTAAAATAAGCAGTGTCCAGCTGGCTATTGGGGGGGGGTGGTCAAAGGGCTTTTCTGAAGGAGAGATATACCAAAGAAGATACTATTTTCCTGAGGGACTGAACATGGCAGAGCATCAGCCATCTTGGGGCCAGGCTGGCCTAGTTTGTTCTATCTGTTTTGGCCATATATCATTGACAGTGGTGAGCCTTAACTGTCCCCACTAACCTCCAAGTCAATAAAGAGTCAGGGGCCAGGTTCAGAGGCTAGCACTGGCTCCTGCCTTTTCTAGCAGTACTTTTGCATAGTGGGCCTTGCTGTAGGTAAAGGAAATAGCAGGCCAGGACCACATGGGATAGTCTGGCTTATGAATGAGTCAGAATCATCTGATCTGGACCAGTCAAGAATCCTCATTGGTCTGGACCACTCAAATAGCCAAGGTTCCCACTACAAGTAGTAGAGTCTCCTGTTCTTTCTGCAGTGGGCAGAGTGCAATAAAACACATGCAGTGCCCTCAGCTGGGGGAGACTGGCAGACTAAGATGAGCAACTGAACAAATGGCAGTGTTTGGCTCTGATGAGGGTACACTCAGCAATGTCAGAGGGACAAGTAATTTTTCTGTTATTATTTTTTTCAATAAGATTCATAAATATTAATTGAGAGTCACAGCTTGGTAGAGAGTCAAAAAGAAGAATCCTGAAACACAGAAAGGGGAGCCCTGGGGTTTAGGTGCCTGGATGCTTCCTAGGGTATACAGTGCTCTGGTTGCTGCATCACCACTATCTAGTGTTTGCGGATCATGCCCTTGATAGCTGACTCCCGGTTGACATAGGTGGCCCAGTAGACCAGATTAAAAATGGCAAAAAGCACAGGAAAGATGATGCGGGAAATTTTGTCAACCTTGCTGACACTGTTGTAGGTCTTGGTCTCAGTCGGGATGTCCTGCACGTAGGTGGTCTTGGGCGAAGCAATAATTGTTGGGGTTGAGGAGGCACTGGGAGCAGCGCCCTTGGAGATGGTGGAGAACTCAGTGTCCTTGGCCAGATTGATGGGATAGGTGGTTCCCACGATGTTGAAGGTGGTGCTGGTTTTCTTTGTTGGGGCTGCTGGTGTTTTCTTCTAAGAGCCAGAAAAAGTAGGGGAGAAGGGGGGACAAAACAGAAGCTAATTAATTCATTACACAGAGCACCTTCAGAGATTGTAGGGAGGAGGAGCCATGAGGGAAGTTAAGAAACAGAGGCCAGGAAGCCAATAGCACTGAGTAGACAGGTTTGTGTCTAAGGATAATTGAAGATGAGCTTGAAAACAGAAAACTTGCATCATCCTGGTTTACTAGCTATGTGGCTTTGGCCAAGTCACTTCTCTTTGTGCTTTAGTCTCTTCATCTGTAAAATGAAAATCAAAATATTTGGCAGGGTTGTTGAGAGGATCAGATGAAAGAATGGTGGTAAGAATCACTGGAAAACTGTGAAATGTTGGTTGCATGTAGGGTTTTATATATTCATGTGATTTGATCCTCACAGTAACCCTATCAAGTAGGTAGGTGAGATTACTCCATTTGACAGATGACAAAATTGAGCCTCAGACTGAGTAGCAGAGCCCACACTAGCCACCTGGGCTCCTGACTTTTATCCAGGGCTGTACTGTGTTGCTTTCTATAGGTGCGAGACACTTTTTTGGTTACCCGAGAAATAACTCCAAAAGGCTTCAACCATCAAGTGGCACATCCCCTGTGAGGAAGAGAGCTATGTGAGTCTGAAAGTCATTTCAACTTAAAGACACAATAAATACTATGGCATGTTTACATGCATCATTACAACAGTATCTCACCCTTCATGCACTGTAAATGTGTTCAGCAAGCTAAGGGGCACACCAGGGTTTTTCACTCATACATAGTTACAGGCAGGAGCCAATGTTTCCCCAGGGAGCGATGAAATGCTTCCCTCTGACACAGCAATCCCCTGGCTGTTTCTGCCTTTGTTATGACACTGTCCTTTGTAATTTTTTTTCAGAATTAAAAAAAGAAAAAAAACTCAATGAGAAACAAACATGCACACATGTGCCCATTTGTTCTCACATATATGATTTGTGTACCCATGACCCTCCATGAAGAAAAGAGGAAACAAAACTCAGGTCTAGAACAGAATAGAGTGACTGAGCTCATAGTTTATAGTGTTTGCTATCTCCCCCTGTACTCTGGCCTTTTCTTCTTTCCATCCCTTTTTGTTTCTAGGGAAAAGTTGGGTATAGATGAGCTTCAGAAATGCCCAAGAGTATTTGATGAAAAGTGAAAACTATTTGCATTGCCCTAATTTCACACTCCTCATTTATTCCCTTTGTCAGTGTTATTTTTGCTTCCCAGCATCTGTATTTTATTTTACTCCTCCTCTTCTTCTTTCCTTCCAGGGTCTCTCTACTCCCACCTTTCTCTTACTGACCCTTCTCCCCTAATCTCTTTCTTTTCTTCTTTACATCAGAGTCCCTACCATTTTTATCTTTCCCCCTTTAGACCATACTGCCATTTACCTTCCTGATCCTAGTATAACTTTGCCAAATATTTACTGAATATCTACTGGGTCAAAACTATGCTAGGTATTTAGGGATTGGTGGGAAGGTTAAAAGAGGAATCCATTTCAATCCCTGTTTTCCAGGAGTTTACAGTCCACTGGTGGAGAGGGTTGTGGGAACACATGAGTGTTACATAGTATGATCAGAGTTCTAACGGATATGAGGAAATTATGACAGATATAATGGGAATTCAGTAAAATGATGGGCTAAACACCAAGAGATGTAGAAAAGGTAGCTCAGAGAAGGCAATGAATTTTTTGAACTGGGTCACAGAAGATAAGCAGGAACTCATAAGATGAAGATATAGCACAGGTTAAGGGCACTGCTTGTTTGAAGGGATGACAAGAAGTCTGCTGTAGCTGGGTCACAGTGTACATGGCAAAGGCCTTGTATGCCCTGCTTTCCTGTTCTGCCTGCCCATGCTGACTTTAGAGTTTTCAATCAGAGGGGGAGTGTGGGATAAATGAGAGAGTGTTGGTTTAAGTACACAAACCATCTCACTAATAGGACTTTAATAAAGCAACACAGTTTTTCTCTTTAAGAACTGCAGCCAGATTGCCACAAGTGGAAGGGGGGACAGAGCTCTAAGACTTCTAAGAACCTTGCAAATGCCTTAAATACTACATGGGACTCATTTATAATTAGCAACTTCATTGTGTGAATAGAGGCATGCTGCTAAATGCCTCTGCTATTAAATAGCATTTTACTTGTTTGACTGCTTACTTACTAATTTGCTTAGTAATCTTTTTTTGGTGGATGGACAAAGAAAAAGGAGAAAGGAAAGAAAAGAACCCCACTACCTTGACTTTCACATTATTCCATTTAGTTATCATATAAGCTGGTTATGACCAAGTCTCTGAAACAGTCATTCCAAACATCAAACAATTTCTTTAGCTTTATAAACCCTTTTTGTTCTATAGGTGAGGAGAGGCAGCAGTGGATTTAATCTCAGATTTTTAAAGCAATAAAGGAAAATTACATTTTAATTTCCCTTGCTCTTTCCAACATGGCACATTTTAGTCAACCATTCTAATTATTTACCTAAATCGTCAGGAAGGAAGTCAAAGCAAAAGCTGTACTGTCAAGAAGACAGAAACAGGATGCAGAGATTCATAGTTAATATTTATCCATTTCTGTACCTAGTTTTCAGTATTTCCCTATGATCTGGAATTTGATAGATACAAACTAGACTTAGTTTTGACCAAGCTGTTATTCTATTCCTTCCTTCCTAGCCAAATGCCTAACTTGGACATGTGATAGATGTTTAGTGAATAAAAAGATGACCTCCCCACACTGAGGATTCTCAATGTGATTTTTCATTTGTTCCTCCTTAGTCTTGACCTCTCCTATACAGAAAATAAATCTCCATAGTTCAGCTGGGAGTAATTCCCACACCACCAAACTAAAACTGACTCCTCCAAATTCCCCAAGCAGTATGACTCCCAGAACAACTTTCCTTCTAGAAAGTCACCTCATGTGGATTTTAGGATGAGGCAATGAAAACTTTTATGGACCAATGCATGTCCAACTCAAGGGATTTCCTCAGATGGCATTCATATCTATTGTTCTAGAAGTGCAAAGTACAGGGTAAGTTGGAGCCCTGAACGTACTTGATACTCAGCCAAGCCATCAGAGTATATGCAGATATGGCCTAGAGCCTCTAAATCTACCCCATAATAGACACTCAACTTTGCTGAACCCCAGTTTTCATAAGTGGAGCAAAGTAATGGCATATATGTTATAAGGAAATCAAAGACAAATCAAAGAAGTGACCAAAAAACATCCAGGACCAAATGGCTTCATGGGTAAATGCTACCAAACATTTAAAGAAGAGTTAGACCTATCATTCTCAAAGCATTTTTAGAAGTTGAGGAAGAGAGAACACTTCCAAACTCATTTTATGAGGCCAGGATTACCTTGGTATCACAACCAAAGACACCACACACACACACACACACACACACACACACACACACACATTACAGCCCAAGATCCTTGATGAACATACATGCCAAAACCCTCAACAAAATATTAGCTAATCAAATTCAACAGCAAATTAATTAAAAGTAGTATATAGCAAGATCAAGTGGGATTCGTTCCAGTGATGGAAAGACGGTTCAAGATCCACAAGTCAATGAATGTGATACACAACAATAACAATAAAAGGATAAAAATCATGATAATCTCAATAGATGCAAAAAAAAGCATTTGACAAAATCCAACATTCATTTATGATAAAAACTCTCAACAAAGTGAGACCTCAACATAATAAAAACCATATATGACAAACCCACAGCTAACATATCCAAAGGTGAAAAGCTGAAAGCCTTTTCTCTAGGAACAGGAACAAGACAAGGATGTCCATTCTCACCATTTTTTATTCAACATACTATTATAGGGCTTAGCTTCAACATAAAAGAAATAAAAGTCATCCCAATTAGAAAAAAAGTAAAACTGTCATTATTTGCAGGTGACATGATACCATGTATAGAATACCCTGAAGACTCCACTAAAAAACAATTAGAACTAATACATTTAGTAAGGTTGCAGGATACAAAATTAACAGGCAGAAATCACTTGAATTTTTAAAAAGATTTATTTATTTATTTATTTATTTATTTATTTATTTATTTGAGAGAGAGAGAAAGAGAGAGAGAGCACAAGCAGGGCAGAGGGAGAGGGAGAAGTGGGCTCCATGCTGAGCAGGGTGCCTGATGTGGGGCTGGATCCCAGGAGCCTGGGATCATGACCTGAACCAAGGGCAGACACTTAAATGACTGAGCCACCAAGGTGTCCCATCACTTGCATTTCTATGCACTAGTAATGAGCATTAAAACAGAAAGACAAATTTTTAAAAAATTGATTTTACTCTTATGTGGAATTTAAGAAACAAAACAGATGAACATAGGGGAAAGGAAGGAAAAATAAAATAAGATGGAAACAGAGAGGGAGACAAACCATAAGAGACCCTTAACTATAGGAAGCAAACTGAGGGTTGCTGGAGGGGAGGAGGTAGGGGGAAGTGTTAATTAATTGGATGATGGGCACTTGATGTAATGAGCACTAGGTTTTGTATGCAAGCAATCACTAAATTGTACCACTTAAACTAATACAGTATACGTTGATTAAATTGAATTAATTAAAAATTCTTAAAAATGCAAAAAAAAAAGAAAACAACTTCATTTACAATTTCATTACAGTTTGAGGTTCCTCAAACATAAAAAATAAAATATCCAGGAATAAATTTAACCAAGGGAGATTTATGACATTGCTGAAAGAAACTGAAGACAACACAAGTGGAAAATTATACTGTCCCATGGCTTCGGCGAATTAACATTTTAAAAATATCTATACTACCCAAAGCAATCTATGGATTCAATGCAATCTCTGTCAAAATACCAAAGTCATTTTTTCATGGAACTAGAACAAAAAATTATCAAATTTATATGAAAGCACTGAAAGACCCCAAATAGCTAAGCAATCTCGAGAAAGTGGAACAAAGGTGGAGGTATCATATTTCCTGATTTCAAACCATACTACAAAGTTATAATAATCAAAATGGTATGGTACTGGCATGAAAATAGACACATATATAAACAGAATAGGGGATCCAGAAATAAACCTATGAATAGATAGCCAATTAAGCTGTGACCAAAGGATGTAAAAAGATCAAATGGGGGAAAGGCAGTCTCTTCAATAAATGGTGCTAGGAAAACTGAACAGTTACATGCAGAAAAACAAAACTGTACTACTCTCTTATACCATATACAAAAATAAACTCAAAATGCATTAAAAGCCTGAGTGGAAGACCTGAAAACATAAAACTTTTAGAAGAAAACATAGGCAGCAATCTATTTGTCACCAGTCTTAGCAATATTTTTTAAGACAAATCTCCTTAGAAAAGAGCAATAAAAGCTAAAATAAACAAATGGGATTATATCAAACTAAAAAGCTTCTGCACAGGAAAGGAGACAATCAACAAAATGAAAAGACTACATACTAAATGGGAGTAGATATTTGCAAGTCATACATCCACTAAGGGGTTAACATCCAACATATATAAGGAAGTCACACAACTTAATATAAAAAAAACTTGATTAAAAAATTGGCAGAGAGGGTGCCTGGGTGGATCAGTTATTAAGCATCTGCCTTCAGCTCAGGTCATGATCATGAGGTCCTGGGATCGAGTCCCACATCAGGCTCCCTGCTCAGGGGGGAGTCTGCCTCTCCATCTCACGCTCCCCCTGCTTGTGTTCCCTCTCTTGCCATATCTCTCTGTCAATAAATAAATAAAATCTTCAAAAAAAATTGGCAGAGGACTTCAAGTCATACATACAGATGGTCAATAGACATATGAAAAGATGCTCAGCATCACTAATCATCAGGAAAATGCAAATCCAAACTATAATGAGAGATGTCCTCACATTGGTCAGAGTGGCTATTATCAAAAAGACAAAAAAAAAGTATTGGCGATGCAACATGGGGGGTTAAGGGGGTAGGAGAAGAGTAAATGAAACAAGATGGGATTGGGAGGGAGACAAACCATAAGTGACTCTTAATCTCACAAAACAAACTGAGGGTTGATGGGGGGAGGGGGGTTGGGAGCGGGGGTGGGATTATGGACATTGGGGAGGGTATGTGCTATGGTGAGTGCTGTGAAGTGTGTAAACCTGGCAATTCACAGACCTGTACCCCTGGGGATAAAAATATATTATATGTTTATAAAAAATAAAAAAAAATTTGGCGAGGATGTGGAGAAAAGAGAAACTGCATAGGCTGTTGGTAGGAATGTAAACAGATTCAGGTACTATGGAAAACAATATGGAGGTTCCTCAAAAAATTAGAAATACCATATGATTCATTAATTCCACTACTGGGTATTTACCCAAAGAAAATGAAAACACTAACTTGAAGGGATACATAGACCCTCTGGTTATTGCAGCATTATTTGTAATGGTTAAGATATGGAAGCAACCTCAGTGTCCATCAATAGATGAATGGATAAAGGAGATATGGCATATATGTATACAATGGAATATTACTCACCCATAATAATTAAATTTTGTCAATTGCCACAACATGGATGGACCTAGAGGGTATTATGCTGAATAAAATAACTCAGAGATTTCACTTATACACAAATACCATATGATTTCACTTATATGTAATATCTAAGAAAACAAAACAGAAATAGGCTCTATATAGAGGTAACTTGGTTACTGGAGAGGGGAAGGATTGGGGAAATAGGTAAAATAGGTGAAAATGATTAAGAGGTACCAACTTCCAGTTACAAAATTAATCATGGAGATGTAATGTACAGCATAAGGAATACAGTCAATAATATAATAACTTTGGTAACAGTAACTATACTTATGGGGATCATTTCATAATGTATAAAATAAATCATTGTATACACCTGAAACTAAGAAGATATTGTCAATTATACTTCAATTAAAAGGGCAAAAAAAATCCCAAAAACAAAATGAAAAAAAAACCCAATTGACCCGATTTTTAAACTGGCAAAGAACTTGAATAAACATTTTTCTAAAGATATACAAATGACCAAAAAGCATTTGAAAAGATGTATAACAGCACTAGTCATTAGGGAAATACATATGAAAACCACAATGAGAGGGGCTCCTGAGTGGCTCAATTGGCAAGGCATCTGACTTCAGCTCAGGTCATGATCTCAGAGTCATGGAATCCAACCCTGTGTCAGGCTTCCCACTCAGCAGGGAGTCTGCTTCTCCTTCTCTTCCTGCCATTTCCCCTGCTTGTGCTCTCTCTTTTTGCTCCCCAAATAAATAAATAAATTCTTTTAAAAAAAGAAAACCACAATGAGATACCTACCACCTCATAGCCATTAGGATGTCTACTATCAACAACAATAAATCAGAAAATAACAAGTTTTCACAATGATGTGGAAAAAGTGGAGTCCTTGTGCACTGTTAGGAATGTACAGTGGTGTAGCCACCATGGAAAATGGTATGTTAGTTCTTCAAAAAATTAAAAATAGAAATAAAGAGTGACCCAGCAATTCTACTTCTGGGTATGTATTCCCAAAAACTGAAGGCAAGGTTTTAAAGAGATTTGAACACGCATGTTCATAATAGCATAATTCCCAAGATCCAAAAGGCAAATGCAACTGAAGTGTCTGTAGAGAAAAGAATGGATAAGGAAAATGGGTTCTAGCCACACAATGGAATATTAGTCAGCCTTGGAAATGAAGGATATTCTGACACATGCTAGGACATGAATGAATGTTGAGGTCATTATGCTAAGTGACATAACCCAGTCACAAATGACAATTATTATATGATTTCACCTAAATAAGGTACTTATGGTATTCAGATTCATAGAGACCGAAAGTAGAATGGTTGCTAGAGGTAGGGCAGAGGGGACAATGGGGATTAATTGTTTAATGGACAGTTTCAATTTGACCTCCTGAGGGAAGGGGCCATGTTTTACTTTTCACTGCTGTACCCCTAGCACCTAACACACAACCTACCATGTAGTAGACACTCAGTAAATACTTAACAAATGAATGAATAACTCTGCAGTTTCTCAAAATCCATTATTCTGTATTCTTGGTTTTCTTAACCAGACCGTGCCAGGTTAAGATCATCAACTTCCTCAGTCACTCCAATTCAATTCTTCTACTTGTTTCTGAAAAAAATTTTCCATAGCCATTGATGGATTGGTGGCATTTATAAGCTTATATTCTTGAATTCTTCTAGTTTTTCCATCTGCCTGTAATCTTCCTCTGTGTTCATAATCAATTCTGTTTTCTATTTCTTATAAAATGTATTTTATTTTAAATCTTGACAATTCCTTTTACCTTCTCCATTAAGGATATAAATACCATTATATGAAATTTACTTTAACTCACTGTGTACCTTTCTACCCACCAAAACATAGATAGTATTTGAAAGCAGGTTAGGGGTAAAGAAGTATGACATCTGTTGGAGAAAATCTAAGAAGGGAAGCAGAGATTTGAATAAAATGAGGAAGCAAGCCATGAAAAGATCTGAAAACAAAATTTTCAGAGAGAAAGGATAGTAGTAACAAAACACTTGCCATTGGAAGGTGAGTGACTTGTACGAAGATCATAAAGGAGGCCACTGTGACCTAAATGGAGTGAATGATAAAAAATTTAAAAAAAAAAGATTGGAGATGGGGTAACTGGGTGATAAGCATTAAAGAGGGCATGTGATATGATGAGCACTGGGTGATATACTCAACTAATGAATCATTGAACATTATGTCAAAAACTAATGATGTACTATACCTTGGCTAATTGAATTTAAATAAACGAAGAAGGAGAAGGAGAAGAAGAAGAAGAATGGTAAAGAATTGTAAAAGGTAACGTCATAGATCTGCGACCAGATCTCATAAAGCTTTAAAGGCATGGTAAAGGTTATGGATTTTGATCTATGTGTGTTGGGGAGCCATTAAGGTATTTTGAGCAAAATTTTTCTAATTTACAATTTTAAAAGATCATTCTGACTATTGGGTATACAACAGATGGTTAGTGGAGGAATAAAATTAAGAGGCCAATCCAGTGAGGCTAGGAATAGATATGGAGACTTGTATGTAAAAGAAAATATCAAGGATAAAAGGGAACAACAGGAAATCCTGATATATAAGAATCCAAATGTATACCTGGAGCTTCAGAGGAGACATCTTTAGTATAAAAGAGTGGAAGATCTATGGTCTAAAAGCAATATTGTGGTTAGGAGGATGTGAAATACACTTCTAGAAAGTGGGGTGAGAATAACAACTTCTGTCAAGCAAAAGGCAGCAGAAGAGAAGTATCAACTGAGAAATGGGTGTCAGTTAAGATAGGAGTTATTGGAATAAAAAATAAATATTTTCAGTAAAAAAGCTGGTAATGGGGGGGCCTGGGAGGCTCAGTGGGTTAAGCCTCTGCCTTCAGCTCAGGTCATGATCTCAGGGTCCTGGGATCAAGTCCTGCATCGGGCTCTCTGATAGGCAGGGAGCCTGCTTCCCCTCCTCTCTCTCTGCCTGCCTCTCTGCCTACTTGTGATCTGTCTGTCAAATAAATAAATAAAATCTTTTTTAAAAAGTTGGTAACGTAAAATGGTTTATTTTCCGTGAACAGGAATTCCTGAGAGAAATGAGGGAAAACTTACGAAGGATGGGAGGATAAAGTCTAGAAAAAAGCACAGTACGGGACAAAGATAAAAAGTCAGGGGAGAATTAGGGGTACCTGGTTGGTGCAGCTGGCTAAGCATCTGACTCCTGGTTTTGGCTCGGGTCCTGATCTCATGGCTTGTGAGGTAGAGCCCTGCGTCAGGCTCCATACTCAGTGAGTCTGCTTGGATATTCTCTCCCTCTGTCCCTTCCCCCATGCATGCTCTCTTTCTCTCTCAAATAAATAAATCTTTTTTTTTTCAAATAAATAAATCTTAAAAAAAAAAGAAGTGAAGGGAGGATAAATAATAACACAAGAAACTACAATTAGGCCACTGACCAGGGGTGACACAGAGGTAAGCCCTGTAGAACATATGGCCTCAAATGTCTACACAGAAGTTTATCATGAGGCTTTGATATCTGGTAGCCATTCCAAACATAATAATATCATTGGCTGACTTAAGTTTTATAGTCTTCCTGGAAAAAAAAAAAAAAAACTAGAACAAATAAACGGGCATTCAGACTGATTCATTTCCAAAGCCCTCACCTAGTGCTGGAAACAGTAACAGTGCTTGGCAAGTGGGATAATGCAGAGCTCATTTGATAGAACTGACCACAGGCTTAATTCTAGTTTATGATGTCAGATGTGTCATCCAAGTGAAAAACAATAACTGTGCTTAGAATGGTTGCAAATAATAGCTAGTAGTTATAAAATCCTATATATAAAATGAGCATGCAGGAGACAATAATATTGGGAAAATGATAAAGAAAAATAGAGTGAGATAGCTACATGAGGTGAGCATTAAAGCACAAAGCAGTTTTTCATGAAGTAAAGGAGTGAGTAATGACCTGGAAGCAGCAGGGAAGGAATGGAAGGGTGGCTTCCACTTGAACTGTTAGCTGAGGAAGTAGTTTCCTCATGAAATAGCCAATTTAAGGAAAACAGAAAAAAAAATGGAGACAGAGTATTTTGGTTTTTTTCTTTCCTATGACTGTCAGCACTTGGTCCTGTATCAGGGCTCTGTATATATATGCACACGTAACTTTCTTTTTTAGACCATCAGCTTCTGAATACTAGGGCCATGCTATGTTTAGCTCTGCATCCCGCATATATTAAAAAAAATGATTGTTGTTTGTTTTTGTTTCAATTGATTCATCAATGATAGAAAACTTTTGTTCAGGGCATTTATGTCTACCATAGAACAGGGAGGGAAGACTACCAGTTTATGAGTACAACTTAATCCATAGTGAATTTTATTAACCCACAGAAAAAATACGAAGGGGTGACTCAGTTTGTGGCTGTATTTACAGGAATGCCCCCACAGATTTAAAAGCCACTAATAATAATAAGCTAAATTTTTCCAAGATGTGGATGGAAGTTAAGAATATTATCTGGAACATTCAAATATTTTTTAAGAAGGAAAATCTCTTTAAAAAGATTTTACTTATTTGCAAGAAAGAGAGAGAGAGAGAGAATACAAACAGGAGGAATAGCATGCCAAGGGAAAAGCAGGCTACCCACTGAACAAGGAGACCAACGTGGAACTCAGTCCCAGGACCAGGACCCTGGGATCATGACCTGAGCCAAAGGCAGAGACTTAATTGACTGAGCCACTCTGGCATCCCTCAAATATTCTTTTTTTTTTTTTTTTTTGTCTCTTTGACATTTTTTAAATTTAATTTTATTTTTTCAGTGTTCCAAGATTCATTTTTTTAAAGATTTTATTTATTTAAGAGACAGAGATCACAAGTAGGCAGAGAGGAAGGCAGAGAGAGAGGGGAAAGAAGGCTCCCCACTGAGCAGAGAGCCCCGATGCGGGGCTCGATCCCAGGGTCCTGGGATCATGACCTGAGCCAAAGGCAGAGGCTTTAACCCACTGAGCCACCCAGGCGCCCCCCCAAGATTCATTGTTTATGCACCACACTCAGTGCTCCATGCAATATGTACCCTCCTTAATACCCACCAAATATTCTTACAATAAGAAAAAGAGGGTAAGAATTACTGTATTTACAAGATTTAGGTAAGAATTTGACTATTTTAAAAGCAATTCTTTTAAAAAAAATTTTTAAAGGGGGAGGGTCAGAGGGAGAGAAAGAATATTAAGCAGGCTTCTTGCCCAGCATAAGCCCATGCAGGGCTCAATCTCATGACCCCTGATATCATGACTGAAGACAAAATCAAGAGTTGGATGCTTAACTGACTGAGTCACCTAGGTGCCCCTAAAAACAGCTCTAAGAATAATCTTTTTTTTTAAATGTAGAGGCTTATTTCTTCATTTTATTTTCTTTTGTTTTTAATTTTCAAAAGTTTAATCAAAGTAACATACAGTTAAAAAAAGAAAAAAGAACTTAAAGGGGTGCCTGGGTGATTCAGTGGGTTAAGCCTCTGCCTTCTGCTTAGGTCATGATCTCAGGGTCTTGGGATCGAGTCCTGCATCGGGCTCTCTGCTCAGTGGGAAGCCTGCTTCCCCCTCTCTCTGCCTGCCTCTCTGCCTACTTGTGATCTCTGTCAAATAAATAAATAAAATCTTTAAAAAAAGAACTTAAAGTCTTATACTGAAAACCAGAAAACCTTTACCTCAATGTACTCATCTTGTCTAGCAAGTCTTAATTATTTTTAATTCTCCTAGGTGATATTACTAAATTTCTAAATAATATGCTTATACTGCTATTAGTTTCACACATAACCAATCTCTTTGATAATGATTTGCCTCATTAATGCAACCTTTCCTCCATCCTCCAATATAATTATAACAATGTTTTTAGTTTAATCAATAATCATCATTATAAATGACTACATAAATGCATCTAGCCTCCTGCCCCAGTCTAGACTAGTTCCTCTCCAAGTTTATTTGCTGCATAGCTTTCATTTTAGGACTTATGTTCACTTATTTCCCCTGTTGGTACTTTCTTTTCTGGATCCAACATTCTTGTCTTTTATATTCTATTCTTTTGTTTTAATAGAACATATCTTCCAGTATTTTCCTAAGGTGGAGTGCATGGGAAATTTCTGAGATCCTAGAGGTCTGAAAATGGCTCCTGTACCTCTTTATTTAATTGATACTTTAGCTAGGCACAGGATTCTAGGTTGAAAAGCATTTGGCCCTCAAATTTATGAGATTTACTACTCTGCTGTTTTCCATCATCCAGTATACTTGAGTCTGATGACATTCTGTAACCATTCTTTTGCAAAACAAACAAACAAAAAACCAAAAGAAAAACCCACACACTTATTTCAAGAATCTTTTTAGACTATCATTTCATCTCTGCTTTTCTGAAATTTCATGATGATGTGGCTTTATGTGGGCCTATGAAGTCACTTTCAAGCTGGAGGCTTGTGTATTTCTGTTTATAAAAATGTCTTGTATTAGTTCCTAGTTAATTTCCTTCATTCCTTTTTCTCTGTTCACTCACTCTGAAGCTTCTGTGTTGGCTTATTTCCTGGATTCATCCCTAAGTCTCTTACCTTTTCTTTTATACTCTCAGTTTTGTTTTGTTTTGTTT
The DNA here is from genome assembly GCF_902655055.1 of Lutra lutra. Lineage (NCBI taxonomy): Eukaryota > Metazoa > Chordata > Mammalia > Carnivora > Mustelidae > Lutra > Lutra lutra. The sequence goes on along the minus strand of NC_062296.1, from coordinate 3,142,106 downwards.
TTTCATTTTGCTCTACTTTTGGGAAATTTTCCTCAGTTTATTTTCCCATCTCTCTATTAATTTTTTTTTATTTTGCCATTTCTTTTTAATTTCAAGAGCTCTTCCTTATTCTCTGATTTCCTTTAGTTTTTTATGTTTATTTAAGTAAATTTATTCAAAATTCTCCCAAACCATATATATTTTCAGCAACATGATTTGTCAAAATCTGCAAAAGATTATTAAAATATGTACTATTGTTTTGATTTTATTGAGATCTTGAATTTCTGAGAGTTTAGACCTTGTGTTTCCCAGCTTTATTGCTTGGTATATAAAGTGGCCTAATTGTAGCTTCTTTGTGCATTGTATATTTCATCATGCTATAGTGGATCTGACCAATTTAAGGCTTATGTTTGTAAGTTACATTTTAACTGATATTAATAGTGGCACTTTTTAATTTTTGTTTGGTTTTTATGTGCCTGATTTTGTAGCAAATGCCTATCTCTTTATTTTAATAGTCTTTGTTATTTTATTTTAGATATTAACTTTTGAATTTAAGGTACTCTGAGACTACTTCTCTGGCTGTTTTGTTGAGCCATTTTGATGAGATACAATAGAATGTAAAAGGGTCTTCTATTGTCCAAAGGCAATCTGACTTCCTTTTATATTAGTATCTTATTGTTTTATGGATCTATTTACAAATATAAAAGATAGAATTTTCTTTAATTCCCTAAATTATCCCTGTTTCTTCCATGATGAGTTTTTACAAAAAATCTTTGCTTTTTCTCTTTTACATTGCAAACTTCACTTTGATACTCCTTGATATGCCAAAATTATTTGACAACATAAAAGATGTATGTATGCTTAAAGAATCTGAGCTGAGCTTGTTGACTGGCTGAACACTTAAGATCAATTGGAAGCAGGAAATTTTTTATGGGGTACTTCAAAATGTACATATGTAATGGTCTTTATTCTCGAGACATTCAGCTTCTTTAGAAACTTCTGCCATTCTTCTGGAAAGTATACATTTGGCTGCAGACATTTTACGTGTTGGGCACTGAGATCTTGACTACTCTGTACACAGATTTTAACCAATATCCCTAGCTGCTTTATTCTCTGCTATACCAAGCACCTCCAACCCTGAGTTTCTTTAGGGTTCTATCTTACTCTAGCTTAATAGATTAGTTTTTATTCTCTTTCTACATTCATTCTTCTAAAAAAAATGTACTAAAATCTCTCGTTTGACTGAAATCCCTTCTCCAGTTTTCCTGGTGCTTATTTATACCTATTTTATTTCTTTACTCTCATTTTAGTGGGATCGTCAGAGGAAGCAGTGATAAACACATGTAGTTGATCCTCAGAAGACCACAGTTCATCTATTTTTCAGAATGCAATTATAAGGTAGTCATTTGTCTTCATTTGTAAGGGAGGGTGTTTTTTCCCATCTATTCCTTCTTTTCCTTTCATTTATAATCTCTCCTCTAACATTTTATCTCATCTCTAATCACAATACAACTCAGAAATAAATTTTTAAATCACTTATACTAGTTTTAAGTCTATTCTAGCTTTATAAATCAAATAAGGTTTAATGTTTCTCTAAAGTAGGAAAAAACCAAACTGAGTTTAGTTATCAATTAGATAGCAATTTAATTGGTATAGATTAATTTGCTATAGATAAATTAGATACGAATATTTCTTATTTTCAAAGCTTCATTTTTTTATGTGGGTCAGCAGTTCTCAGTGTTAGTTCCTTCACATTGTAAAAGTATAGAAAAAGTAGAGCACCCTCACATTAAAGATCCATTGTTCTGTGTTCTGTAGCTTTTGTTTTCTTTTTCCAAATCTCAAAATTGTATTCTTTTAGATAATTTAAATGTATTGACAATGGAGATGGACTAAAGAAAAAGACTGGTATCACCATTTTTGAAGAAGAGTTTAAATGATTCTTTTTGTCTTTTTTTTTTATTTTCAGCATTCCCTGGAATTGGAGAAATGGTCATCATTTTTGACATCCGAAGTCTCATATTAATCTATTCTAGTTCTCTCTCTGCCTTCAAACCATTCCTGTACCTCTTCCTAGCCATAAAAAAAAGTCTACTACAGTTTTCAAAAGACATACATAACAGCCTTTCAGATATCTGAAATTAGATAGATCATTCCCTTCAGATATGTGCCCCTTCTCCATTATAGTAACCAAACTGGAATAGTATGCTTTAAACATGGCTAAACCAGTATAGAATAAAAAGGGCTTATTATCTCACTTGTTCTAGGTAATTCTTAACTCAGACTCAAATTAATTTGGCTTTTTGAAAGTTACACCAGATGCAAGGCTTATATTAAATTTGTTTTTTCTCTATATCTCAGTGTCCTATTTATAATGGGAAATTATTGTTTCACTATCAAGAATTAATGTTTTTTTTGTATCTATGTATAAGAATTTGTTTGATTCAGCTAATGTTAATCTCTTGTTTTCAGCCTGTTCTCTCAAACTTTAGAAATTCTTTTTGATTCATAATTCAGAAGATAATCTTCTCCAACCAACATTCATTAATGTCAAGTTACAAATTTGAATTATTGATGACAACATGTAAGAGGAAAGGATCAAAGATGAACCCCTATGGACTATTCACAGGGACATCTATTCAGGTTGACATTGATTCATCAATCAATTCTATTTGACTTTAATCAGCCAACCAGTGACATCAGCCCAACTGGACTATTTTTTTCAACTTCTTTTCAAATTCTTCTTCATGAAGAATAAACAAAATAATAAAATAATAAAAAATAAAAGTAGTTAGATGTCTTGACAAAGTCTATGATATTCCCTGGTCTACCAGTCTAGTAAACTTTTAATGCAATTTTTTAAGGCTAGTTTGGCATAATTTCTTCTTAGTGGATTTATGCTAGATATCAATGAATAGTGTTAATTGCCCATAAAACATCTGTTTAATAACATATTCTAGGAAACTTTCATTTTAATATGTCGGAGTAAGGATATATTTTCTTCCTTTTCCTCTCTGGAATAAAGTAAAAACTATAAGAATAAGGAAAATGGGAGAAAAATCAAACTCCAGTTTTGATGAAATGTGAAAGCATTTTTAACACCGATCCCAAAAAGTAAGGACTTCCAAAGGCAGAAAAAAAATTGGATCAGAGTATAGAAGACACTGAGGATGTCTCTTACTCTGGAATTCAGACCAGAATAGAATTTTAGGAACAGAGTCTTAAAGGATACGTGGCATAACCTGAGTGAGGAAACAAATGACCCCCATTTTGAAACAAAATCAGTCTTCATACTGGTAGTGAGAACAACCTGAAACATTGTTTGACCACCATATAGTGGCAGAGGAGGTGGAGACTAGAATAATTAAATGATATAATACTACACACATGCATACACATACAAACACACACTGACACCTCTGCACCATACATAGAAGACTTTCCCATGAGCAAAGAAAACTTCTTGATAGGTAGAAGCAGAATCAAAACTACAAGGAGGAGTACTCCTAAGAATTTTATAGATAACAGATGATGCTCAAATTAATTAGTCTCAACTACTCAGTACTGTCCTACTCATTCTCTCAGTCCCTCCCCAAAATGATACTGTCACACATTGCAGGGCTAGTAAAGAATTCCCCTAATGCAACTTCATGTAATAATTGAAAACCAAAAAAAAAAAAAAGGTACTAATGCAAAATATGTTGCAAAAAGGGGGGATATTACCAATAAAGAATTGTGGAACAACATGAAAAAGCAAACATAAAACACATAAAAATATGTCAACAAGGATTATAATATTAATATAAGGAAAAATAATACTATCACAAAAATGAAGGTGAATAGGCACTGGTAAAAATGGTCAGAGACAGAGAAGACAGGCTTGAGAAAAATGAGCAAAGTGAAACTGAAAATAACAGTTAAAAATTATTTGAGAAAAACAATAGATATGGAAGACAAAGAAAGCTCTATGATTATATATATATATATATATATATATATATATAGTTCTGTGCTTTTAGGAAGAGAACAGAACACAGATAAATTTTAGGAAAGCTTTCTTAGAGCTTTCCTAAAACAAAGACTATTGTGAATCTATAGGCTTCTTCTCAAACTATTCTTAAAAAAAAGTAGAAATGGGAGGAAATTTTCCAAATTCATTCTATGAAGCCAATATTACCCCGATTCCAAAACCAGACAAAGCCTCCATTAAAAAAGAGAACTATAGGTCAATATTCCAGATGAACAGGAATGCAAAAATTCTCAAAAAATTACTAGCAAATCAAATCCGATAGTATATTAAAAGTATCATTCACCACAATCAAGTGGGATTTATTCTTGTGCTATAGGATGGTTTAATATTTGTAAACCAATCAAATGTGATACAACACATTAATAAAAGAAAGGATAAGAACCATGTATTCCTTTCAATAGACGCCAAAAAAGTATCTGACAAATTACAACATCAATTCATGATAAAATCCCTGAACAAAGTGGAGATAGAGGGAACATACCTCAACATTAATAAAGGCCACATATGAAAAGTCCACAACAAATATCATCCTCAATGGGGAAAAACTGAGTTTTTCCTCTACGTCAGGAGCAAGACAGGGATGTCCATTCTTGCCACTGTTATTTAACATAGTACTGGAAGTCCTAGCCTCAGCATTTAGACAACAAAAAGACAAAAAAACAAAAACCCAAAGACTCCACCAAAAATATCACTAGAGATGATAAAAGAATTCAGTAAAGATATAGGATATAAAATCAATATATAAAATCTGTTGTACTTCTATACACCAATAGTGAAGCAGCAGAAAGAGAAATCAAGGAATCAATCCCATTTACAATCGTACCCAAAACCATACTATACTATATATACTATATACTATATATATATACTGTATACTATATATATATACTATATATAGGAATAAACCTAATTGAAGAGCTAAAATATCTGTACTCTGAGAACTATAAAATGATGATGAAAAAAATTGAAGATGACACAAAGAAATGGAAAAATATTACATATTTATGGATTGGAAGAACAGAATTGTTAAAAGTTGTATACCATCCAAAGCCATCTACACATTTCATGACATCCCTATGAAAATACAAACAGTATTTTTCATAGCGCTAGAACAAACCATCCTAAATTTTGTATGGAACCACAAAAGACCCTGAATACCCAAAGCAATCTTGAAAAATAAAAGCAAATCTAGAGGCATCACAATTCCAGATTTCAAGTTATATTACAAAGCCTTGGTGATTAAGACAGTATGGTACTGGCAAAGAAAAAAAGAAAGAAAGAAAGAAAGAGAGAGAGAGAAAGAAAGAAAGAAAGAAAGAGAAAAGAAAAAGAAAGAAAGAAACATAGTTCAGTGGAACAGAAATGAACCCACAATTATATGGTCAGTTCATCTTTGACAAGGCAGGAAAGAATATCCAATGGAAAAAAAGATAATCTTTTCAACAAATGGTTTTAGGAAAGTTGGACAACAACATGCAAAGGAATGAAACTGGATCACTTTCTTACACTGTACACAAAAATAAATTCAAAATGGATGAAAGACCTAAATGTGAGACAGGAAATCATCAAACTGCTAGAGAACATAGGAAGCAACCTTTTTGATCTATGCCATAGTAACTTCTTACTAAATATTTCTCCTGAGGCAAAGGAAACAAAAGCAAAAATGAATTATTGGGACTTCAGCAAAATAAATAGCTTCTGTATAGCAAAGGAAACTACACAACTAAAAGGCAGCCTACAGAATGGGAAAAGATATTTGCAAATGACATATCTGATAATGGGCTAGTATCCAAAATCTATAAAGAAGTTATCAAACCCAATACAAAAACAAATAATCCAGTTAAGAAGTGGGCAGAAGACATGAATAGACACTTTTCCAAAGAAGACATCCAGATGGCTAACAGACACATGAAAAGATGTTCATCATCACTCATTATCTGGGAAATACAATCAAAACCACAATGAGATACCACCTCACACCTGTCAGAATAGCTAAAATTAATAAAGCAGGAAACAGATGTTGGGGAGAATGGAGAAAGGGGAACCCTCTCACACTATTCATGGGAATACAAACTGGTGCATCCATTGTGGAAAACAGCATGGAGGTACTTCAGAAAGTTAAAAATAGAACTACCTTATGATCCAGCAACTGCACTACTAGGTATTTATGCAAAGGACACAAAAATACTGATTGTAAGGGATACATGCACCCCCAATGTTTACAGCAGCAATGTCCACAATAGCCAAATTATGTAAAAAGCCCAAATGTCCACCAACTTATGAATGGATAAAGAAGTTGTGGTATATATACACAATGGAATATCTCTGAGCCATAATAAAATAACAAAATCTTGACATTTGCAATGATGTTGGATGTAGCTAGAGAATATTATGCTAAGCAAAATAAGTCAATAGAGGAAGACAATTATCATATCATTTCCCTTGTGCAGAATTTAAGAAACTAACCAGAGGATCATGGGGGAAGGGAGGGAAAAATAAAATGAGGTGAAATCAGAGAGGGAGACAAACCATAAGAGACTCTGAACTAAGTAAATAAACTGATGGTTGCAGGAGGGGAGGGGTATGGGGTAACTGGGTGATGGGCATTAAGGAGGGCATGTGATATAATGAGAACTGAGTATTATATGAACAGATGAATAACTGAACTCTATATTAGAAACTAATGATACACTAAATGTTAAATAATTGAATTTAAAAGTGTTTAAAAATAGAAGTGATATATAATGAAATATTACTGAGCCATAAAAAGAACAAAATCTTGACATTTACAATGATGTGGTTGGAGCTGGAGTGTAGTATGCTACGTGAAATAGTCAGAGAAAGGCAAATACCATGATTTAACTCATATGTGGAATGTAAGAAACAAAACAAATGAACACAAGGTGGGGAAGAGAGGCAAACCATAAAACAGATACTCAGCTATAGAGAACAGACTGATGGTTACTGGAGGGGAGGTGGGTGAGGTGTGGGTTAGATGGGTGATAGTCATTAAGAAGGGTACTTGTGATGAACACTGGGTGTTGTATGTAAGTGATTAAGTGATAAATCCCTAAATTGTACACCCAAAACTAATATTACACTATAGTTAACTAACTGGAATTTAAATAAATACTTGGGAAAAAAACCCTGCATGGTGTCCTAGAAAAAATTCATACAGATAGATCAAGATATATCCTTGAAAAGAAACTAGAATTTATAAATAAAAGATACATTTGTATGGGCTTCTAGGCCATAAAATCAAGTCCTCCATTGTGTAAGAGACTTTCAGGCTGGTTTTAAATTTCTTCATAACAGGGGCTCCTGGGTGGCTCAGTTGGTTAAGAATCTGGCTTCGGCTCTGGTCATAATCTCAGGGTTTGGGTACTGAACCATGCATCAGGCTCTGTGTTCAGTGGGGAGCTTGCTTCTCCCTCTCCCCCTGCCCCTACCCCATGCTCTCTCTCTCTCAAATAAATAAAGAGAATCTTTTAAAAAAATTCCTCATAGCAAAAAAAAAAAAAAATTCTTCATAGCAACAGTGATAGACGTGAATATAGCAATGAATGTCTATATGGACATCAGAGAGAGAATAGGACCCATGAATTATACAACAGCACAACTACAATTCAAGTATAAACAATTGACAGATGATTCTATACATGCAATATCATAGGAAATATTGTTCCCATGAGCCTTAAAAAATATTCTAGATGATAGCCTTGAGGTAACTAACCAATGAAAGGAAAAATGGGCCATCTTTTCAAAATAGTCCTTTTATCCATTTAAATGTAGAAATACACATAATTGACTATAGGTATTATGGCTGGCTCCATAAAAACATGTAAATGCTGTAAGACTTGACAACACAATAATGGTTTGACAATGCAGAAATAGCATAATAAACAAAAGTTAGGAAATTACAAGGACAGAGAAGGTGAGAGGTAAGGTAAGTATACTAATTTCCCTGTTTTGTAATGTGTGAGGGGTCAATAGACCTTGTTCATAGATGACAAATCAAGTATTAGATGGATTAATATATTTTAAGGATACAAAGGTAACAATTATGCTAAGTATAATAATAAAATCAACCCCAAATTTCCTATGATAGATATAACTAGTAGAAATATGTTTATTTCTTCATAATTTATACCAAGGACTTAATAAATTCTATCTAAGTAGTGAAAATCTAGTCTAAAATTTTGCCAACTCACCAGTCTGTATTCTATGAAATATATCTTTTCCTCCAGTTTGAAAATCTTCATTATCTTTTCTCTTCTCCATGATTCTTCATAGTACTGGAATGGTTCTGGGACCACATCTGCCAGTTCTTTTTAGCATCTTTGGATAGTCTTCATCTAGATCTAGAGATCTGAACTCTTTTAAAGCAGCCAAGGACAATAATCTTGATTTCACAGTATTTATGTTTTATTCCTACCATCTCTAGTTGGTTATTGTTTTTTTTTTCCTCCTTCCCATCTCTCAACCAATCCAACTAACATTTATTCAGCTTTTACTATGAATCAGGTGCTGTGCAAGAATACTGGCTAGTTAGGAAGATGATGTAGACAAGACCCTGCCCTCAAAATGTTCAGTCTAACGAGGAGGCAGATAAACAACTCTAATACAAATACAAGATTATAATAATAGGAGCACACTTCTCCTACCACAGGAAAAGCTAAAACTATCCAGATGATTCTTGGAAAGGTTCTATGGAGAAAATATCATTTAATCTGTGTTTTGAAGAATAAGCTGGGAAAAAAAAAGAATGAGTAGATCTTCACAAGGCAGGAAAAAAAAAAGAATAGTTTAGGTAGAGCATAAAAAGTTAAGCAGAGGCCCAGAAGGAATAATGATCACTTTAGTTTGAATGCAGTGGGAATATACTGAAAAGTGAAGGGCAGAATTGGCCCTAGAGACTGCACTTTTCTGGATGGCTTTGTAAGTACAATGTATTCTCTATGATTCTAGCAGTATCATACTTAGGGTCGGTCCCTCATCACAAGACATCAACCATACATGATACAAATCCTCTTTCTTTTGCCCCCAGCAAACACTCCACATTGCCAAGAAGCACTCCAGTTGAGAATTGGATTGATGACCCCAGTGAATAGCACACAGCCTTGGCCAGTTCCCACAGGCTGCAGGCTGCCCACTCCTGGTTCCAATACAGTTCTCTCAGGGAGTGCTTCCCAGCCCCCACCCTTGCTGTAGCTCACCTTCATCTCCAGGGCCTCTGGCACCTTCTTGCCTTCCCAAGCCCAACTCCGCTTGGTGAAGTAGTTAACAGTGGCAAATTCAATCAGCGCAGAAAATACAAAGGCATAACAGACGGCTATGAACCAATCCATGGCCGTCGCGTATGCCACTTTAGGTAAGGAGTTTCTGGCACTGATACTCAAAGTGGTCATGGTGAGAACAGTGGTGACACCTGGGGAGAGAGAAGATGAGAACAAGTTGCCACTAGAAGACATTTAGAACATATATGATGAGATCAGCAACTTTGATTTATGAGGAAGTTATACCCCACTCAAAATGGTCCCTTTAAAGTAAACAGAGAATGTCAACATGGGATGGTTCTACCTAGTAATTAACCCATCCCAGTTATCTCAGGAATAAGAATCTCCAGTAAAGCACTTCTAAAAGTTCTTCTCTAGTGGTGCCTGGGTGTCTCAGTCATTAAACATCTGCCTTTGGCTCAGGTCATGATCCCAGGGTCCTGAGATTGAGCCCTGCATTGGGCTTCCTGCTCAGTGGGAAGCCTGTTTCTCCCTCTCCTACTTGCCCTGCTTGTGTTCCCTTTCTCACTGTCTCTCTCTGTCAAATAAACAAATTCCTTAAAAAATGAAAATTCTCATCTAGCCTCTACTTAAATATTTCCATTAAAGAATAGGTAATCTACTTCATTGTAAGAACAATTTTTAATTATAAAAATCTTACTTTCTGAGCTGCAACCTGCCTTCCTCTAACTCCCAGCCTACTAACTGATCTCAGAGTTCTATCTCTGAAACACAGGAAAGAGAAGCCTGCTCCCTCCTTTCCAGGACAGGCCTTTAGAGAGTTGGAGGAGGTGGGGATGACTCCTCATGAGTCTGTTAATCTCCAGAATGGACATGGCCACTTCCTTCTCTTGATTCTCCTCCTTCCCCATTCTGATAGTTCTCTTCTGAACAGCCCAGAACCTGAGCCAGAGACTCAGGGTTTTCACTTCTCTTACTGTAGACAATATTCTCCTAATACTGCAACAAACCATTGTAGGAAATGGTACTTTAACCATATCACAGTCCAGGTCCTATTGAGCTTTGTGGACAACCAAAGCTATTTCAATATCTGTTTCTTGTGGATTTTTGTCAAACCAGAGCTTGCTTTTAGATCAACTGTTTCTTTTTATTGGTGATGTTATTAACCTAAATTTAAGACTTCCATTTATTCACTTTTAAATTCTATTAAAACTATTTTTTCTACTCTGTATTTTAGATATACATATGAGCTATAGTGTTGTGGTTAACAATATAAGCTTTGCAATTAGATTGAAAATAGACTGAAATTCTGGCAATTACACTTACTAGAAATATACCTAGGACAAGGAGATTTACCCCCACTAAGCCTGTTTTATTATGTGTAAAATGTGTGATTATACCAGACTCAGAAATTTGTTGGGGGATCCAATGAGATGATGTTTATAAAGCCCATAGCACCTATATATGGCAGAAAGTAAACACTCAAGAAATAGTAGCTTCTATAATTAACATTTCTTTTATTTTTGCTATTAACGAGAAGAGTGTCATAATTAGATAATTAATTATAGTGGTATAATTATAAACATATTTTAAGTAACATTATAATAATAATAATTTTATCATTGTTAGCAAAAGTATTCTAGCCTCAAATAGCTACACTAGAAATTAAAAGTCCTGGACTCTGCCACTTACTTGCTTCGTATCTTGGGTAATTTGTTTCATCTCTCTATGCCTCCATTCTCCCCATCTATGAATATTTTCTATAGTCTCTATACCCTAGAATTTTGACGAGGCAATTTTTGTACCCAAAGACATCTAGACTTCATGAAGAGGGAGTAGTCAGACCCTCTTTCTGACTGTTGGAATGCTCAAGAGGATGGAGAATGTGGGTCTGGATCAAGTAGGGGCATGGAAAGTAGTCCTGATGTGGTGAGATACATAGAAAAGCAAGCAGAGTGGCCAAGTTAAGCTGGCAGAGTAGTAGGGGGACCATGAAATTGCCTTGTCCTTCAAATACAACTAGACCAACATTTAACTATTTTAAACAATGAGGAAGATGAGCTGAGGACTAAGGAAACAATCTACACAGTTGGAGGAAGAGAGGTGGCACATGTGAGACTTATCTTTTTTTTTAAGATTTTATTTCTATATTTGACAGACAGAGATCACAAGTAGGCAGAGAGGCAGGCAGAGAGAGAGGGGAAGCAGGCTCCCCACTGAGCAGAGAGTCCAACATGGGACTCGATCCCAGGACCCCAAGATCATGACCCAAGCCGAAGGCAGAAGCTTTACCCACTGAGTGACCCAGGTGCCCCAAGAGACTTATCTTGACAAATCAGAGCACAGCTACGTAAAGGTCCAAACACTCTCCACTATAAGCAAGTAGGAACTCTGTAGAGGAAGGACGAGTGGGAAAGAGCAGGCAAAACACAACAGCAGAGTGTACACAGCATATACCAGAAACACTTCCTAAAGGTTTTATTGTTGTTGTTATAGTTTTTGCTGGTTTCTTTTTTTCTACCCTCCTTTCTCTTCTGAATACAATGACTAGACAAAGAAATTCATCCCCTCAAAAACAAAAACAAAAAAACAGGAGGTAATTCTGCCTGGGATTTCATCAAAAAGGATATAAGTAATATGTCTGGACTAGAATTTAAAATAATGATTATAAAGATAGTAGTTGCACTTGGAAAAAGCATAGGAGACACTAGAAAATCCCTTATTATAGAAATATAGAAATAAAAGAACTAAAATCTAATGGGGTCAAAATTAAAAGTGCTGTTACTGAGATACGGTCATAAATTAAGTCTTTAACAGCAAGGATAAATGAGGTAGAAGAGAGCATTGTTAATATAAAAGACAAAATGATGGACAATGAAGCTGCAAAGAAGAAAGACAACACCTGGATCATGAAGGTAGACCTCGAGAACTCAGCAATTCCATAAAGTGAAATAATATCCAGATAATAAGGGTCCCAGAAGATGAAGAGCAGAAGAGAAGGACAAAAGTTTTATTTGAATAAATTATAGCTGAGAACTTCCCTAATTGGGGGAGGTAACAGACATTCAAGTCCAGGAGTCACAAAGAATCCCCCTCAAAATCAATAAAAATATGAAATATGAAACTTCCAAATTTTAAAGAAAAAGAGAAAATCCTGGAAGTAGTTTAGGACAAGAGGTCCTTAGCCTACAAGGGTAGACACATAAAGTGGATAGCAGACCTGTCCAGGTGACCTGGCAGGCCAGAAAGGATTGGCATGATATATTTGATGTGCTAAATGGGAAAAATATGCAGCAAAAAGTACTGTATCCAGCAAAGGTGGCATTTAGAATATAAGAAGACATAAAGAGTTTCCAGGACAAACAAAGACTAAAGGAATTAGTGAACACTAAACCAGCCCTATAAGAAATAATATCCTATCCACAAAGAGAGAGTCCAAACATGACAAAGACCAGAAAGGAACAGAGACAATCTACAGAAACAGTGATCTTACATGTACTACAATGGCACTAACTTCATATCTTTCAACAATTATTCTTTTTTTATACAAAAATATTTTATTTCTGATTGTGTTATGAGTGAGAGTAAAAAATAATTATGGGGCACCTGGAGTGGCTCAGTTTGTTGGGCAATTGCCTTTGACTCAGGTCATGATCCTGGAGTCCCAGGATCGAGTCCCCCATTGGACTCCCTGCTCTGCAGGGAGTCTGGTTCTCCCTCTGACCTCCCCTTCTCATGCTCTCTTTCATTCTCTCTTTCTCTCTCAAATAAATAAATAAATAAATCTTTTAAAAAATAATTATTCTAGGGGCGCCTGGGTGGCTCAGTGGGTTAGGCCGCTGCCTTCGGCTCAGGTCATGATCTCAGAGTCCTGGGATCGAGCCCCGCATCGGGCTCTCTGCTCAGTGGGGAGCCTGCTTCCTCCTCTCTCTCTGCCTGCCTCTCTGCCTGCTTGTGATCTCTCTGTCTAATAAATAAATAAAATCTTTAAAAAAAAATAAAAAAAATAATAAAAAATAATTATTCTGAATGTAAATTGACTAAATGCTCTAATCAAAAGTTACAGGGTATCAAAACAGATTAAAAAAAGACCCATTGATATACTGCTTACAAGGAATTCATTTTAGACTCAGTCACCACCAGATTGAAAGTGAGGGTTTAGAGGACAATTTTTCATGCAAATGGACATCGAAAGAAAGCTGGAGTAGCCATTCTTATATATTGTAATAAGAGATAAGAAGGACACTATATCATAATGAAAGGATCTATCCAACAAGAACATCTAACAATTATAAATATTTATACTCCTAACATGGGAGCAGCCACATATATAAACCAATTAATAACAAAATTAAAGAAACACACTGATAATAACAATTATAGTAGGGGACTTTTACCTTATTGACATCAATGAACAGATCATCTAAACAGAAGATCAACAAGGAAACAAGGGCTTTGAATGACACAGTGGACCAGATGGACTTCACAGATATATACAGAACATTCCATCCCAAAGCAGCAGAATAAACATTCTTCTCAAGTGCACATAGAGCATTCTCCATAATAGATCACATACTGGGTAAAAAATTAGGTCTCAACTAGTATAAAAATGATTGAAATTACTATACGGATATTTTTAGACCACCATTCTTTAAAACTTGAAGTCAACTACAAGAAAACATTTGGAAAGACCACAAATACATGGAGGTTAGAGAACATACTACCAAAGAATGAATGGGTCAGCCAGGAAATTAAAGAAGAATATATTTTTTTAAAGATTTATTTATTTAAAGGAAGGAGAGTGAGCACAAGCAGGGGGAGCAGCAGTCAGAGGGTGAGGGAGAGGGAGAAACAGGCTCCCTGTTTTGTAGAGCTCAATCCCAGGACCCTGGTATCATGACCTGAACCAAAGGCAGAAGCTTAACTGACTGAGCCACCCAGGTGCTGCAAGAAGAATTTTTAAAAATCATGGAAGCAAATAAAAATGAAAACATGACAATTCAGAGCTGATGGGATGTGGCAGTCCTAAGAGATATGTATATAGCAATATAAGCCTTTCTTAAGAAAAAAGAAAAGTCTCAAATACACAACCTAACCTTACACCTAAAGGAGCTGGAAAAAGAACATCAAAATAAAGCCTAAATCCAGTAGGAAAAGGAAATAATAAAGAATAGAGCAGGAATCAATGATACAGAAAAAAAAAAAAAAAAACAGAACAGATCAGCAAAACTAGGAGTTGATTCTTCGGAAGAATTAATAAGATTGATAAGGCCCTAGACAGACTTACCAAAAAGAAAAGAGGAATGACCCAAACTAATAAAACCTTGAATAAAACAGGAGAGAGCAAAACCAACATCAAAGAAATGCAAACAATTATAAGAGAATATTATGAGGAATTATACGCCAACAAATTAGGCAGTCTGGAAGAAATGGATGCATTCCTAGAAATATATAAACTACCAAAACTGAAAGAGAAAGAAATAGAAAATCTGAACAGACCCATAACCAGCAAAGAAATCTAACCAGTAATCAAAAATCTCCCAACAAACAAGTGTGCAGGGCTGGATGGTCTCCCAGCAGAATTCTACCAAACATTTAAAGAAGAATTAATACCTATTCTCTGAAACTTTTTCAAAAAAGTAGAAATGGAAGGAAAAATTCCAAACTCATTCTATGAGGCCAACATTACCTTGATCCCAAAACCAGATAAGACTCCATCAGAAAAAAGAATTACATACCAATATCCTTGATGAAGAAGGATGCAAAAATTCTCACCAAGACACTAGCTAATAGGATCCAAGAGTATATTAAAAGGATTATTCATCATGATCAAGTGGGATTAATTCCTGTGCTGCAAGCATGGTCCAACATCCACAAATCAATCAGTGTGATACATCAAATTAAAAAAAAAAAGAAAGGACAAGGACAATACGGTCATCTCAATAGATGCAGAAAAAGCATTCAAAAAAATACAGCATCTTTCCTTGACAAAAACTCTGTCACATAGGGATAGAGGGAACATATGTCAATATCATAAAAGCCATATACAAAAAACCCACAGCAAATATCATCCTCAGTGGGAAAAAACCAAGAGCTTTCCCCCTAAGGTCAGGGCCATATAAGAATGTCCACTCTCAAGAACCACATGGTCCCTTCAATTGATGCAGAAAAAGCATGTGACAAGATACAGAATCCATTCCTGATTAAGGCGTTTCAAAGTATAGGGGTAGAGGGAACATTCCTGAACTTCATCAAATCTATCTATGAAAAACCCACAGCAAATATCATTCTCAATGGGGAAAAGCTGGCAGCTTTCCCTTTGAGATCAGGAACATGACAAGGATGCCCACTCTCACCACTCTTGTTCAACATAGTACTAGAAGTCTTAGCAAGAGCAATCAGACAACAAAAAGAAATAAAAGGTATTCAAATTGGTAATGAAGAAGTCAAACTCTCTCTCTTAGCAGAGGACATGATACTTTATATGGAAAACCCAAAAGACTCCACCCCTAAACTACTAGAACTCATACAGCAATTCAAGTAATGTGGCAGGATACAAATCAATGTACAGAAATCAGTTGCTTTCTTATACACTAACAATGAAAATACAGAAAGGAAAATTAGAGAATCAATTCCATTTACTATAGCACCAAGAACCATAAGATACCTAGGAATAAACCTAACCAAAGAGGTAAAGGATATATACTCAAGGAACTACAGAACACTCATGAAAGAAATTGAAGGTGCAAAAAGATGGAAGACCATTCCATGCTCATGGATCAGAAGAATAAACATTGATAAAATGTCTATACTGTCTAGAGCAATCTATACTTCCAATGTCATTCCGATCAAAATTACACCGGCATTTTTCAAAGAGTTGGAACAAACAATCCTAAAATTTGTATGGAACCAGAAGAGACCCCGAATTGCTAAGGAAATGTTGAAAAAGAAAAACAAAACTGGGGGCATCACATTGCCTGATTTCAAGCTTTACTACAAAGGTGTGATCACCAAGACAGCATGGTACTGGCATAAAAACAGACACATAAACCAGTGGAACAGAGTTAAGAGAGTCCAGACATGGACCGTCAACTCTATGGTCAAATAATCTTCGACAAAGCAGGAAAAAATATACAGTGGAAAAAAGACAGTCTCTTCAATAAATGGTGCTGGAAAAACTGGACAGCTATTTGTAGAAGAATGAAACTGGACCATCCTCTTACACCATACACAAGGATAAATTCGAAATGGATAAAAGACTCAATGTGAGGCAGGAATCTATCAAAATCCTAGAGGAAAACATAGGCAGTAACCTCTTCAACACTGGCACAGCAACTTCTTTCAAGATATGTCTCCAAAGACAAAGAAAACAAAAACAAAAATGAACTTTTGGGACTTCATCAAGATAAAAAGCTTCTGCACAGCAAAGGAAATAGTCATCAAAACAAAGAGGCAACCCATGGAATGGGAGAAGATATTTGCAAATGACAGTACAAAGGGCTGATATCCAATATCTATAAAGAACTCCTCAAACTCAACACACACAAAACAGATAATCATGTTAAAAAATGGCAGAAGACATGAACAGACACTTCTCCCATGAAGACATACAAATGGCTAACAGACACATGGAAAAATGTTCATCATCACTAGCCCTCAGGGAGATTCAAATCAAACCACATTGAGATACCACCTTACACAAGTTAGAATGGCCAAAATTAACAAGACAGTAAACAACGTGTGTTGGAGAGAATGTGGAGAAAGGGGAACCCTCTTACACCATTGGTGGAAATGCAAGTAGGTGCAGCCACTTTGGAAAACACTGTGGAGGTTCCTCAAAAAATTAAAAATAGAGCTACCCTATGACCCTGCAATTGCACTACTGGGTATTTACCCTAAAGATACAGATGTAGTGAAATGAAGGGTCATCTGTACCCCAATGTTCATAGCAGCAATGACCACAGTTGCCTAACTGTGGAAAGAACCAAGATGTCCTTCAACAGACGAATGGATAAAGAAAATATGATCCATATATACTTGGATTATTATGCCTCCATCAGAAAGGATGAATACCCAACTTTTGTATCAACATGGATGGGACTGGAAGAGATTATGCTGAGTGAAATAAGTTATGCAGAAAGAGTCAATAATCATATGGTTTCACTTATTTGTGGAGCATAAGGAATAACACGGAGGACATGGGGAGATGGAGAGGAGAAGGGAGTTGGGGGAAATTGGAGGGGGAGACAAACAATGAGAGACTGTGGACTCTGAGAAACAATCTGAGGGTTTTGGATGGGAGGTTGGGCAAGCCTGGTGGTGGGTATTATGGAGAGCACGTATTGCATGGAGCACTGGGTGTGGTGCATAAACAATGAATTCTGGAATACTGAGAAGAAATTTTAAAAAATAAATCAAAATTAAAAAAAAAACACTAATATGCCATTGAAAACCTTCCAGGGTACAATGTAGAAATATTGCCAAGGCAAAAGGTTAAAGTGTCCTTCACTGAGAAGATGCTGACACAGGACACAACATTGATGAACCTTGAGCACATTATGATAAAGGAAATAAACCAGTAAAAGAAGACAACTATTGCATGAGGTCATTTACATCCATTTTCTAGAGTACCTAATCTCCTAGAGACAGGAGGTAGAATAGTGCTTTCTAGGAGTTGGGTGGTATGGGAAATGGGGATTATTCAGTGGGTACAGAGTCTCACCATAGCAAGATGAAAATGTTCTGGACATTGGTTGCACCACAATGTCAGTATACTTAATACTGCTGGACTGTATATTTAAGATGATGAAAATGGTTAATTTTATGTTATATGTATTTACTGTCAGTAAACAGTTTAAAGCCTGAAAAACCCTGCAAGCAAGGATAATGGAATTTTTCTTTAAAAATCTTGATTAGACTAATCAATAGGAGTGTATATCTCCATTATTTTCTGAGTCTTAAAAGTAATGGTTTCCATGTCAGACTGTTTTTGGTATGTCTAACATGTAAGCCCTGATGGGGAAGAGATCTAGAAGCAGCTCTCTAGGTAGGATGGGACTGGAAGAGATTATGCTGAGTGAAATAAGTCAATTATGCTGAAAGAGTCAATTATCATATGGTTTCCTCATCATTAGAATGAGAGACCAGATCATTCTGATCTTAATTCAAACACTGACTGCCTTGGATAACAGATGTGTGTAGACAAACCCAGGAAGCCAAGGAAAAGAAATGCTTGGTTTTTAAGACTTTCTTTTAAACAGAGAGTTGAAAATCTGAGTGATGTCCCTGTTTTGTTTTCCAGGACACAATATATGAAAGTACATGGTGTGCTCTGTTTTAACCTTGCACATGACCTGGGGCACCACGGACTACAGAGAATGGTCAGAAACTGACTGCAGATTAAAATGAACCACAACTTTCCTTTTTGTCTTTTGATTTATAAACAACAAGACAATTATTGAAAACTCAATCACATTTTCACTTCAATAAAATATCTGCAAATGGAAATTTTATGTTATCTGATCAAAATGGCTGCTTTAAAAGATTAACAAGACAGGAAACAACAAATGTTGGGGAGGATGTGGAGAAAGGGGAACCCTCTTACACTATTGGTGGGAATGCAAGTTGGTGCAGCCACTTTGGAAAACAGTGTGGAGGTTCCTCAAAAAATTAAAAATAGAGCTACCCTATGACCCTGCCATTGCACTATTGGGTATTTACCCTAAAGATACAGATATAGTGAAAAGAAAGGCCATATGTTCATAGCAGCAATGTCCACAATTGCTGAACTATGGAAAGAACCAAGATGCCATTCAATAGAGGAATGGATAAAGAAGATATGGTCTATATATACTATGGAGTATTATGACTCAATCAGAAAGGATGAATACCCAACTTTTGTATCAACATGGACAGGACTGGAGGAGATTATGCTGAGTGAAATAGGTCGAGCAGAAAGAGTCAATTATCATGGTTTCTCTTACTTGTGGAGCATAAAGAATAACACAGAAGACATTGGGTAAAGGAGAGGAGAAGTGAGTTGGGGGGAATTGTTGGGGGAGACGAACCATAGAGACTGTGGACTCCAAGAAACAAACTGAGGGTTTTGGAGGGGAAGGAGGTGGGGAGTTGGGAGGACCTAGTAGTGGGTATTAAGGGGGCACGTATTGCATGGAGCACTGGGTGTGGTACATAAACAATGAATCTTGGAACACTGAACAAAATAAAATAAAATTTAAAAATATAATAATTTCAGCAAACCGAGGGGGGAATAAATGAATGTCCACTCTCACCACTGTTGTTCAACATAGTAATGGATATCCTAGCCTCAGCAATCAGACCACAAAAAGAAATTAAAGCCTTACAAATTGGCAAAGAAGATGTGAAATTTTCCCTCTTCACAGACAACGTGATACTCTATGTAGAAAACCCAAGACTGCACCAAAAAATTGCTAATAATGGTACAGGACTTCAGCAAAGTAGCAGGATGTAAAATCAATACACAGAAGTCAGTTGCATTTCTATACACTAACAATGAGACAGAAGAAAGAGAAATCAAGGAATAGATCCTATTTACAATTGCACCAAAAAAGGCAAAATACCTAGGAACAAACTTAACCAAGGAGGTAAAGGATCTGTACTCTGAAAACTATAGAACACTTACAAGAGAAATTGAGAAAGACACAAAGAAATGGAAAAATATTCCAAGCTCATGGATTGGAACAACAAATATTGTTAAAATATCTATGCTACTTAAAGCAATCTACACATTAAAAGCAATCCCTATCAAAATACCATCAGCATTTTTCACAGAGTTGGAATAATCCTAAAATTTGTATAGAAACAGAAAAGACACTGAAAAGAACTTATCAAACTCAACATCCAAAAAGCAAAAAAATCTGGTCAAGAAATGGGCAGGAGACATGAACAGACATTTTCCAAAGAAGACATACAAACGACCAACAGACACATGAAAAAATGCTCAACATCACTCAGCATCAGGGAAACACAAATCAAAACCACAATGAGATACTACCTCACACTAGTCAGAATGGCTAAATTTAACAACTCGAAACAACAAATGTTGGTGAGGATGCAGAGAGAGGGGGACCTTCTTACACTGTTGGTGGGAGTGCAACTGGCACAGCCACTCTGGAAAACAGTATGGAGGTTCCTCAAAAAGTTAAAAATAGAGCTACCGGGGCATCTGGGTGGCTCAGTGAGTTAAGGCCTCTGCCTTCAGCTCAGGTCATGATCCCAGGGTCATGGGATCGAGTCCCGCATCAGGCTCTCTGCTCAGTGGGGAGCCTGCTTCCCCCCCTCTCTCTGCCTGCCTCTCTGCCTCCTTGTGATCTCTGTTTGTCAAATTAATAAATAAAATCTTATAAAATGGTTTCACTTATTTGTGGAGCATAACAAATAGCATGGAGGACAAGGGGAGATGGAGAGGAGAAGGGAGTTGAGGGAAATTGGAAGGGGAGGTGAACCATGAGAGACTATGGACTCTGAAAAACAATCTGAGAATTTTGAAGGGGTGGGGGGTGGGAGGTTGGGGGCACCAGGTGGTGGGTATTGTAGAGGGCACGGATTGCATGGAGCACTGGGTGTGGTGCAAAAATAATGAATACTGTTATGCTGAAAAAAATAAAAAAATTAAAAAAACAAAATAATATGTGAAAACGAAAAAAAAAAAATAAAAAAATAGAGCTACCCTATGATCCAGCATTTGCACTGCTACGTGTTTATCCAAAGGAAACAAACATAGTGATTGAGGGCTGCTAGAGGGGAGGTGGGTGGGAAGATGGGGTAATTGAGGGATGGGCATTAAAGCGGGTACTTGAAGTAATGAACACTGGGTGTTGTATGCAACTGATGAATCAGTGAAATCTACCTCTGAAACTAATAATACAGTATATGTTAATTAAATTCAATTTAAATAAAAATTTAAAAAATAAAAGCAAGAAGAAAAGGCCTCTTAACTCTACCCAGAGAGTCAGCTGTGTATGCTATAGCCTCTTGGGTTTCTTTAATATCTTCGTCCCTCATGTACCATACTTATATATTTGCTATGTAAATGAAAATTCAAACTGGAAAAGTCAGTACAATTTCAAGAGAAAGACCCTAAGGAAGCACCTTTGTAAAAACTATGTAGTCATCAAGGCTGATTAGCAAATCAAATTTTAAGCCCTGTCAGGAATCAGCTACTTAGCCAATGCCTATTAACAAACTATCTGAATTTTTATCCTGGTAAGTTCTGAGACTGAACCCAAGGCTCAGTAATCTTCTCACCACACTGGGCAAGCAGTGATTCATGGGAGAAACAAGCTACCTCATTTATGGTTATTAGAAAATGCAATTGGCTACCTTGGCACAGCCATAGCAGTGTGCCAATGGATGAATGGAGAGAACTCTACTGCACATAAGTGTTTCTATATCATAACTCAGTAGAATTTTCTAGAATCCTAGTTTCTGGAGCTTAATTAGAATAGTCATCTTGTGAAAAGCTCCTGGCTAGTTATCTGGTAGAACACCCAATCAAGCATTTACACTTCATGGATGGACAATGAGTTTTGGCATTTTAAGAGAGGCAGTCCTACCACCCAGTGCTTTTTTTTCAAGACTCTTCTAGAAAGTATTTTGTGACTGCCTCAAACTCACTTTCTTTGAGTACTTCTAAAATTCTAGGACACTTCTTTGACAACACATGTCTGTCTGTACTACCAAAGCAGGAGCTGCTTGAGAATAGGGATCATTAGTAATCTGTCTCTATCCCCTCAGCCCTGAATATAATACCTGGCACAGAGTAACCCCCTAGTACCTGTGTGAGGAGTGAAACTGCTGTGAACAGCCTGCAACCCATGTAATACTGCAATACATGTGTTCCCATCAGAGTGAAGAATGCACTTTTCTTAGAATAACTATAAAATCATTGTATTAGTTCTTATTCTTTTCTTTTCTCCAACATTAACAACTGTCTATTCTGTGCCACACAGAGTAAGATCCTAGGGATACAAAAATCAAATCATTTCAGACTACAGCCTTCAAAACAAGCATTCATTTTCCTCAGGAGACAATTAGAATTAATCATACTTCATGTACCCACTGAACTTAGTACCACAAAGGGGAAGCTTTTTGTTAATTCACTGTCAGTCAGGCTTAATCATGTTCCAGAAAGTACGTTAGTGAATATGACCCAGTCACTCATTTTTTTCTTAACAATCGCTTTCTCCCTAACTCTTCTAACTCTCCAACTCTGCTTTTCTATGGCCAGCAGATTCATATTCTCAACCTCTTCTTCAAATGCACAATCTCTTTTGATCTTAAAACCTGACTGTCAGGGCACCTGGGTGGCTCAATGGGTTAAAGCCTCTGCCTTCGGCTCAGGTCATGATCCCAGGGTCCTGGGATGGAGCCCCGCATCGGGCTCTCTGCTCAGCAGGGAGCCTGCTTCCTCCTCTCTCTCTGCCTGCTTCTCTGCCTACTTGTGATCTCTGTCTGTCAAATAAATAAAATCTTTAAAAAAACTGACTCTCATACTGAGTGTACTAGTTTATGTTCTCAAAATGTGGTTATCATTCAAAATCAAGAACTCAGGAGATCAAGGTACATATTTTCTTTGATCTCTAGTATTCCTTAGACCATTACACTATCATAGTAATTTTTAAAAAGATTTTATTTATTTATTTGACACAGAGAGAGAGAGAGATCACAAGCAGGCAGAGAGGCAGGCAGAGAGAGAGGGGGAAGCAGGTCCCTGCCGAGCAGAGAGCCTGATGGGGGGCTCGATCCCAGGACCCTGAGACCATGACAGGCGCCGAAGGCAGAGGATTAACCCACTGAGCCATCCAGGTGCCTTTACACTATCAATGTCTGATGCTAATCTGTGCTTCTTTGAGATTTCTACCATCTGGTAATACCCCTTTTCACTCTTTCTCATTGGTATTGTCTATAGAATACTTCCATCAACCCAAATGTTCCTTTGGGACGATTCCAGCCCCTCCTTGGCCCCAGGTAACCACTCCCCTGCTTTCTTTCCATGTGGTTAGATCTTTTTCCCCCTAAATTTCATACATATCATACAGTATGTACTCATTAGTCTTTGGCTTTCCTTTGGCTTTCCTCACCCAGCATTCATTCAGGGTCATTCATGTTGCTGCATCTATCTTTAGTTCATTCCTCTTAACTTCAGAGTAGCATTCCACTGCATTGACATAACATAATTTGTTTATCCATTCACCTATTAATGGACATCTGGACTATTTCCAGGGTTCAACTATTATAAATAAAACTGCTGCGAAGATTTATGTGTAAGTCTTTTTGTGAGCACATGTTTTCATTTTTCTTAGTAAACACCTAGGGATGGAACTTCATGATTATATTATAAGCATGCGTTTAACTACAGGAGACTGCCAGGTTTCTAAAGGGTTTATACCATTTAACATTCCCATTAGATGTATGAGTTTCAGTCAGCATGAATCTTTGACTTATGAAAATTAAATATTAATTGGTACCTTTACACATTTCCCTGACAATGAAAGTCCTTAGAACATTTTATTTCCATTTCAACTTATATACACTACATTATGGTCTAGTCTTTCACTCTAGATATATTGTATGCACAATAAGCCACTGTTAATATTTTATACATTCCATAGTCATTTAGCCTTCCCCATATATTAATTATTTTCACTTTTAAAATGCATCTTAGGGGCACTTGGGTGGCTCAGTGGATTAAGCCTCTGCCTTCAGCTCAGGTCATGATTTCAGGGTCCTGGGATCGAGCCCCACATCGGGCTCTCGGCTCAGCAGGGAACCTGCTTCCCCCCTCTTTCTCTGCCTGCCTCTCTGCCTACTTGTGATCTCTCTGTGTCAAATAAATGAATAAAATCTTTAAGAAATGCATCTTAAACCTTCCTTCTGGAATAATTTTCCTATTGCTTGAAGAATTCGCTTTAGTGAGGGTTTGATGATAATTTTTAATTCTATGATAAATTTTTAGGTTTTTTTTAATGAAATGGTCTTTATTGTTTCTGTTGAAGTCAAGGTAGTCTATTTATTATTACTTTAAACAATGCACTTTTTTCTTAGTCTACTTTAAAGACTTTTCTTTTCTTTTTCTTCTTTTTTGGTTGTTTCCAAAAGCCTCACTATAATGTGTCTCTGTTTGTCTTTTACTTTATTCTACTTGGGTTCATGGAGCTTTTTGTAATTGTGCCTTTCTGTCCTTTATCAGGCTTGGACAGGATTCAGCAACTGTCTCTTCAAAACTTGCTTCTATACCATTCTTTCACTTTTTTTCTTCTAGGATTCCAATTACTTCTATATTAGACCTTTTCAATAAATCATACATTGTTTCCCTCTCTTCTGCATTTTACACATTTTTGTCTTTCTAGGCCTCATTCTAACTATTTTCTTTCAGTTCATGGGTTTTCCTTTCAATTGTATCTAAACCACTGAGTTTTTATGTATATTTTTAACTTTTAGAATTTCCAGTGCGTTTGCTCTCTCATGCTCTCTTTTTCTCTACACACACTGTCTATATGATAGAATTATCATGTTAATTTCACCTACTTAAACACGTTCATCATAGCTATTTGAAAGTTTGATAACCCAAATATCTGGAGTTTTAGTAGGTCAGTATTTTTTAATTGGTTTATAAATTACATACAATAAAATAAAATAGTTTGGTTGTACATTTCAAATTGCTTAGGCAAGGGGCACCTGCGTGGCTCAGTCATTAAGTGTCTGCCTTTAGCTCAGGTCATCAGCCCAGAGTCCTTGGATTGAGCCCTACATCGGGATCCCTGCTCTTCAGGAAGCCTGCTTCTCTGTCTCCCACTCCTCTTGCTTGTGTTCCCTCTCCCACTCTCTATCTCTGTAAAATTAATAAAATCTTTTAAAAAACCCAAGTAAATAAAATCTTTTTTAAAAAAATACAAAAAACAAACAAAAAGAAACAAATTACTTGGGCAAATGTACACAGTTGTATAACTACTACCCCAGTGAAGATATAGAATATTTACCAATATGTGCCCTTATACCCATTTTCAGTAAATCCATCACCCCAGAGGAAAGCGCTACTTTGGTTTATAACACTGTAGCTTAGTTTTATCTGTCTTAGAATTTCATATAAATGAAATCATGTATTATGTACTATTTTGTGTCTAGCTTCTTAGTTCGACATAATTTACTCATTTATTTATTATGTTATATTAGTCATGATTAGTTTTTGATGTTGTGTTCCCTGATTCATTATTTGTGTATAACACCCAGTGATCCATGCAATATGTGCCCTCCTTAATACCCATCACCAGGGGGCACTTGGGTGGCTCAGTGGGTTGGGCCTCTGCCTTCAGCTTGGGTCATGATCTTCAGGTCCTGGGATCGAGCCCCACATCGGGCTCCCTGCTCAGTGGGGAGCTTGCTTCCCCCCCCTCTCTCTCTCTGCCTGCCTCTCTGCCTACTTGTGATCTCTTTCTGTCAAATAAATAAATAAAATACTAAAATAAAATACCCATCACTGGGCTAACCCATCCCCCAATCTCCTTCCCTCTAAAACCCTCAGTTTGTTTCTTGGAGTCCATAGTCTCTCATGACATTATTTTGGAGATTCACTGTTATGTGAATCAATAATTGTCAATGCACTGTATGAATATCTGTATGAATATGCCACAATATAAACACCCATTCACTGGTTGATAAACATCTGGATATTTTCCAATTTGGGACTTTATGAATAAAGATATTATGACCATTGTTATATAAGCTTTTATATATGTATAAGCCTTTTATATGTATTTTCATTTCACTTGGGTATGAAGTGAAATACCTACATTTTTGGGTAAATGTATTAACTTTATAAGATATAACCAAACTGTTTTTCCTAAGTGGTTGTACCATTTTAAATCCTCACCAGCAGTGTATGAGAATTCCAATTGCTCCTCAACCTCACAAATATTTGGAATTGTGAGTCTTTTTAATTTTAGCCACTCTAGTATTTATAAAATGATGTCTCCATGTAGTTTTATTTTGTATTTTCTTGATATAAAATAATGCTAAATATCTTTTCATGTTCTTATAGGGCATTTACCTATATTCTCAGTAGAATATTCATGTATTTTTCCAATTTTTAAAATAAGATTCTTTGCATTTTTATCATTGAATTTAAAGATCTCTTTATATTTTTCAAATAGATGCTTTGTCAATCTGTACATATATAAAGTATACTCTTTCAGTCTATGCCTTGCCTTTTCATTCTCTTAATGTTATTCTTTGATGACTGGTAATTTTTAATTTTGATTGAGTATAATTTATTCTTCATTCTTCACTTATTTTTTATATACTAAAGAATTTCTACCTTCCAAAGGTTATAGACATTGTCTTATATTTAGTTCTAAGAGCATGACATTTTTAGCTTCTATATCTAAGCCTATGATCAATCTCAAATTAATTCTCTGCAATGCCATCTCTGTCATAAATCAAATTTTCATACATGTGGGTCTAGTTTTACTTTCCCTATAGTGTATTTTTCTTTCCTTTATGCCTATAACACACACTTAATTTCTATAATTTTCAATTATTTTTGACATCTTGTGGTGCACATCTCTTCACTTTGTTCTATTTTTAAAAGTTTTATTTATTTTTATTTATTCAACTTAATTAATTAATTAAATTTTATTTTATTATTTATTTATTTTAGAGAGGGAGCGAGCATACAAGTGAGGGTAGGGGAGAGGGAGAATATCTCCAGCAGACTCCCTGTTGAGTGTGGAGCCCAGCATGGGGCTTGATTTTAGGACCCTGAGATCATGACCTGAGCCAAAATCAAGAGTCAGACTCTTAACCAACTGAGCCACCCAGGCACCCCAACTTTGTTCTTATTTAGGAGCCTACAGACTATTCTTGGTTCTTTGTTTTTTTATAAAAAGTCTGTAACCACTTTTTAAATTAACATTTTATGTTGGAGGTTCTTACTTCAATGCAATTAGTATAACTATGGACTCTAAACTCATGTGAGGCCTAGTTTAAATTAAAAAATAAATTCTTGAGGCTCCTGGGTGGCTCAGTGGGTTAAAACCTCTGCCTTTGGCTCAGGTCATGATCCCAGGATCCTGGGATCGAATCCCGCATCCAGCTCTCTGCTTGCCGGGAGCCTGCCTCCCCCCACCCCCTGCCTGCCTCTCTGCCTACTTGTGATCTCTAGCTGTTAAATAAATAAAAATCTTTTAAAAAATAAATTCTTAAGTTCAAATTTTAAAAAATAAATTTTACACAGAGCCCAGGCCAAAACATACATTATTCCTTATTTTTTCCTTGCCCTGATTAGTGTACTTATCTGGTGATCTTTCTAATGCATAATCTTTCAATGGTATTCAATTTATGGGATGAATCTTTGTATTCATTTTCTATAGTTTATGTAAAAAATTACCATAAATTTAGTGACTTAAAACAACACAAGTATTTTTTCTTACACTTTTGAAGGCCAGAAATCTGGCAGTTTTATGGGCCCCTTCCTTCTCTTTCAAAGCCAACAGCATAGCATCTTCAAATCTCTCCAGCTTCCTTCATCACACTGCCTTTTCCTCTGTAATCAAATATCTTTCGGCCTCCCTCTTATAAGGATATTTGTTATTATATTTAGGGCCCAACCAGATAATCTCTCTGGGATAATCTCTTCATCTCAAAATCCTTCATTTAATGCACATTTGCAATGTCCCTTTTGCCATATAGGGTAACATTCACAGGTTCCAGGGATTAGGACATGGATATATTTGGGGGACTTAATATATTATTTAGTCTAAGACAGCCTTAGTTCTTTCTAATCCTAAACTTCATTCGGGCTCAAAGTCTTTCTTGTGTAACTTCAAAACTCAAAATCTTATTTACCAAAACTAGTAGTCCATTTTCCAGCTATAACAATATCAGTTCAAGTAATTAACAGTCCAATTTTTAGTTCTCTCTTCCATTTAGGTTCCTGAATATTTCCTTTAATTTCTTATCAGCTCAAATATTTAAAAAGAATGTTTTCTATGTTTTATCTAGTTTTTCTTGGATTTTGTAATGGAAGACTTTTCAGAGTATGTAGTTTGTTAAATTTCTAAAAATTGTTGATTCCTATATAGTTTTATAAAAAAAAAAACTAGAACCATTCATGATCACTAACAACCAAGCATATCACCATAGTCAACAGTTTCTATCTGCATCTTACCTAAAAACACAGAATTTACACCAGATGATTATTCCGTGCTTCTTGAAACATTCTCCTCTTGACTTCCATGATATTATACACTTCTAGTTTTTTTTTCTTTTTTCCCCTCTTTACAGGTTACTCTTGGTCTTTCTCTACTGTGGTCTCTTCTACCTGACCAAAATGCTGCTACTTTCTAAAACACCATTTATTATTTAACTACACAGTATGGCTTCAGGATATTGATAGGAAATATTGGCCTTCTATGGGGGTACTCAGCATATCCATGTGTATGCTTTACAGACTCTACTGCCATAGAGGCAGTTTAGTAGACTAAAAAGAGCATATATTTGTCTCCTAAAATTTTTTACAGTGCAGAAAACAGGCAGAAAATGTTCTATATGTTTTAAGTCTCCCAGGGAAAAATGCTAATGATGTGCACATCTCTTTTTAGACACCAGTAACTTTCTATTAATGAAAATTTCCCTGATTGTAGGTACTATTGAAAAATCCTTCAAACTTTGTGTAGCCTTTAATGATAATTTGTACTTTCAAAAAAAGTTAAAGGAGAAACAGCAATGTCAGTTAAGTATACAAAAAATGGATCATAAAAAAGCACTAAAAAAAAGCACCTAATTCACTTCTCTATTGTCAACTTAGTTTCCCTCTGGTCACTTTCTCTAGCTCTGCCCACTAATTTCCTCTTTTTAACTGAAGGCTCAGTCCCTCCCCAGTTCCTAAAGCAAACCTGACTGAGACAGGAAGCATTTTAGTAATCTTACTATTCCAACACTCTTCTATTCCCACTTTTTTGTTAAGAATTCTGTTCTTGAAACACCAGGATCTGATGATTCAGTTACTAATGCTGGGCCCAGGCATTGCTCCCATTCACTTTCCTTATCCCTACTCTGACAGTCCATCATAAGACTCTGCGAATGCCTTCATCTGCACATTCTCCATAAAACAACACTCACCAAAGACCGTACGGGCAGGGACAGACTCTCTGTTGAGCCAGAAAGACACTTGAGACAGAATGACAGTCATGATACATGGCAAGTAGGTCTGGATCACAAAGTAGCCAATTTTTCGCTTGAGATGGAAGTGGGTTGTCATGACAACATATTCTCCTGGAGAAAGAGCAAAATTAGGAAACATATAGCTGAGTTAACATTCTTAATTCAAGGTGGGCCCCAGTTCAGTTCACCAAGATGTTTAACTTTATATTCAAAATAAGCCATTCCAGCACCTCCCAAGTTCGCATAACCATATCTCTTTAATAATCATGAAGTAGTGCATTTTTATGCAAAAAATATATACTAACACTGTGCCAACACAGCTTGCTCAGAGCAAGTTTGACAGATTCATTCAAATAGATCAGTGTCTAAATAATAATAAGTAACAGTCTTTTCTACAGCATTTGCATGTGATTGGCACTCTTCTAGCACTTTAACATTTCACATCTTAAATACTTAATGTTTATAACAATGTTATAAAGTGTATATTATTGTTATCCTCATTTTATGGTCCAATAAACTGAGGCAAAGAGAGATTGAATAATTATACAAGGTTACCCAGCCTCTAAGCAGTGGAGCCTGAATTTGAGGCCATATGGGTTAGTTCCACAGCTTGTGCTTTTTAACCATAATGCTCTGCTATTTGAATGGACTTAGAGTTAGAACCAAAAGTTCATATAGCAGAATGTGGGCTGGCCTATATCACTCCACTCCAAAGTAGAAGTGAACTCTTACTGAGCTTTTACTTTATGCCAAACAACTTTGAGTGTTTTGTCCCTGTCCTTCCTCTCTCCCTCTCTCTTTTTCTCAAAAAAAAAAAAAAATAATAAAAGAAATATCTTCTGCCTAGGCTTCTTACTTGTTGTAGGTTGAATTGTGTCTCCCAAAAAGATATGGTGAAGTTTTAACCCTGAGTACTTCAGAATGTGCCTTCTTTAGAAAAAAGGTTGTTGCAGGTATAATTAGTTAAGATGAAGTCATACTGGAGTAGGATGGTCCTTAATCCACTACGACTGATGTTTGTATAAAAAGAAGACAAATTCACACAGGAAGATATAGGATCATGTGGAATATTTAATATATAAAATATATAATAAATATTATTCCTAAATTAATTATATTTTGTAGATCTGAGAGACAAAGCAAGTGGACTATTCAAAAACTTAACAAATCAAACATTCATTTTAAATAACTGAATATATTTTCTTCAATATTCTTTTCTAGCCTTCTCTCTTTCAATATCTGTCTTCCTATCTCATTTCCAAAGAAGCAAAGAGCATGCCTAAAATGAGAAGCTGGGATTTGTAATTACAAATATATGGATTAGCAATATTTATAGACAATAATACTTTTGTGAAAATCCCGGAACCAGGGAACAAAACTAAAGCACCCTCTTTGACCACAAAATCCAAGAAAAGTCACATTAGAAAGGTAAGAGAAGTGGCTTCAATTCACCACTTACTTCCCTCCCCTAAGCCAGCCCAATGTAGCACCTAGAGGGTTCTGCTGGGTCTATGGTTTCTCTAGTGGGAAAAGAGGAACTTAAGGCAGATACCTGTTTTCCCACAGCATTCCAGAACATTCTCCCAGAAGCCCACTTCTGCCTTGCCTCCTGGGGAATACTGGGGGAATCAACAGTCTAGACCAACTACCAAACTGGAGATCTCCACAGGTCAAAACCCCTGGATGCACTGCTGAGAGGGAGATGGGGGTTGTGGCACTCCAACCACCAAAATGGTGACTTCCATTAGTTGAAACAGGCCCGTTGTAATACCTGGGGATCCCTACCTCCAAGCAGTAGAGCATGTCACAGTTAACCTGTGTTTCAAAACAGTGTGGCACCCAACTGCTGCAAATAGTTCATTCCCCATGCAACAGAGGCTCCCTGTGGCCCTGCTGAACAGTGGAGCATGGACCATTGAATCATGACTAGAAAACCTAGACAGATCAGTATGGTGCAAGGAGATATAATCAGTAATTAGCATTTCCCAACAAAGAAAAACCGAGGACAAAATGGCTTCATGGGTAACCAAACATTTAAAGAAGCATAAATGCCAGTCTTCCTTAAACTCTTCCAAAAAAATTGAAAAGGAGAAATTCTTCCAAACTCATTTTAGAAGGCTAACATTGTCCTGACATCAAAACCAATAAAGACTTAGAATTAAAGAAAATTACACGTTGACTCTTAAACAATGCTGGTGTTAGTGGCACCAAACCCCACACAATGGAAAATCTGCCTATAACTTCCGAATCCCCCAAAACTTAACTACTAATAACCTACTGTTGACAAGAAGCCTTACCAATAACAGTGAATTAACACATATTTTATATAAGTATCATATACTGTATTCTTACAATGAAGGTAGGAAAAGAAAATATTATTAAGAAAATCATAAGGAAGAGAAAATATACTTATAATACTGTATTTATTAATAGTGTAAGTTTATCTCATCTATTTATAAGACAAACCATCTTTTAATGTATACATCAATATTGTCATATAATATAAAACACTATAAATTCCTGGGACGCCTGGGTGGCTCAGTTGGTTAAGCAGCTGCCTTCGGCTCAGGTCATGATCCCAGCGTCCTGGGATCGAGTCCCACATCGGGCTCCTTGCCTGGCAGGGAGCCTGCTTCTCCCTCTGCCTCTGCCTGCCACTCTGTCTGCCTGTGCTCACTCTCGCTTCTCTCTCTATGACAAATAAATAAATAAAATCTTTAAAAAAAACACTATAAATTCTATATACGTTATTGACACTAGACATCAGAAATGAAAATATGAGAAAGAAATTAATATTTATTTACAAGTATTATAATTCATACATTAATACCAAAGAAGCAGCAATATGATTGCTTTATGGTAGCCTATTATAATCAATTTAATTGCTTCATGGTGGCTTACCCCATACACTGATGAATGAATTGTCACAAATTTTTATGGCATACAATATTATAGTCATATTCATAATATGCTATTGGAAACATTGTTACTTAAAAAAAAACACTTGCCTGTGATGATAAGCTGATATGCATTGCCTCCAATTAGAAGAAAGAATTACTGTATGGTAATATAATTCTTGGAAAGCAAAGTTATAAAACAGAAAACTAATACATTATTTATTTTATATTAAATATTACTGACTTTATGCCTATGTAAGGATCAGCTATCCACTTCCATACAAGTCTTACACATTATGTTCTTCATAATGAATATTTAGGTGATGATGATGACACAAAAATGCCTCATACAATTCTTGCTGTACAGTTATTAGATATTCACAAAAGGGCACAAACATGCAGCAGATAGTAAGTTTATTAAGTGTATGCCATGATGATTATTTACTATTCATTAAGTGGAATTGAATCATCATAAAAGTCTTCATCCTCCTTGTCTTCTGGTAGAGTAGGTGGAAGAGGAGAAGGAGGAATTGGTTTTGCTGTCTCAGGGGTGGCAGAGATAGAGGTAGTGGAGGAGATGGAAGGGGAGGTAGGACACGTAGGCACATTCAGCATAATTTTACAGAAATACATTGTAATGTCTGTCTGACTTGTTTTCTCATTTCTCTAAAACTATATGGTTTCTATATGGTACTCATCGTTCTTCCATGATTTGCTTTAGTTTCAGTGCCCATATCATAGAAGGGTCCATGTCATAAAAAATGTCAAAAGCAATCCTGAATAATTGGAATCCTTCTTCCATATTGTCTAATGTCAACTTGTTTTCTGTCACTACTTCTCCATCTTCTTCCTCATTGTCTGGCACTGGTTCAGAAGCACTCATCTCCAACAAGTTGTCTTCTGTTAATTCCTCTGATGTGGTGTCTATTAGCTCTTGAATTCTCCAAGATCGATGTCTTGAAACCCCTCCATTCCCACTTTGTTTTTTTTGCCATATCACAATCTCTTTATTTCTTTGATTCTACATAAATCATGTGAAGTCATGAGCAACATTTGGACACAGTTTTCTCGAACAGGAATTTATTGTTTCAGACTTGATGGATTTCATGGCTTCTTCTGTAACAATGATGGCATCTTCAGTGTTATAATTCTTCCAGATTTTCATGTTCTCTATATTGGGGTTTTCCTACATAGGGTTGATGATATTTTACATAGAGTACCATGTATAATGAAACTTAAAGGTCCTTGTGATCTCCTGATGCAGAGGCTGAATTAGTGGTGCTGTGTTTAGGAGCAAGTAGACCACTTCAGTGCTGCTGGTGTTGAACTTATGGGTTTCTGGGTTCTCAGGTGTATTACCCAATATCAAAAGAACTTTAAAAGGCAGTCCCTTACTGACAAGGTACTTCCTGACTTCAGGGACAAAGCAGTGATGGAAGCAATCCAGAAAAAATGTTTGCATTGTCCAGGCCTTCTTGTGCACAACAAAAAGACTGGCAGCTGGTGTTTATCTTTTCCTTTCAAGATTGGAGGGTTAACAGCTTTATATATAAGGGCAATCCTGATCATAAACCTGACTAAATTTACACAAAACAGTAGAATTAGTCTGTCTCTCCCTTCCTTAAGTCCTGGTATTCACTTTTATTCCTTACTAGTAAATGTCTTGTGGCATTTTTTCCCAGTATAGGGCATTTTCATTGCATTAGAAACCTATTCAGACAAATACCTTTTTTCCTCAATGATTTTTTAATGATGTCTTGGAACTCACCTGTTGCCTCATGGTTGGCAAAAGTTGTTTTTCCTGTTATTTTGACATTTTTAAAACCAAAACTCTTTCTAAAATTATCAAACCATCCTTTGCTGGCATTAAGTTCCCCAACTTTAGATCCTTCACCTTCCTTTTACTTTAAATTGTCATATAATGACTTAACTTTTTCTTGAATTAGAGTCTACAGATATGCCTTTCTTATAGCACTTGTGTACCTGCATAAAAGCTGCATTTTCAATGAGAAAAAGATATTTCACAAAAAGCACAAGGCTTTTGTACCTGCAGATGTGGTTGTAGTCATAACTTCATGAGTTTCCTTTTCTTTTTTTATAATGGTCCTTATGCTGGATTTATTTACCTTGAAATGGTGGGAGAATTTAGCTGTAGATCTCAATCTATAGTACATATCAAGCAATTAAATTTTTTCTTGTAATATCATGGCTTTTCTCTGCCTCTTGGGAACAATCCAAGAATCACTAGTAGCACTTTGTTTGGTTTCCATAGTGTTATTCAAGTTTCATGGTATTGCACTAAACATGATGAAAAATATGCAAGAACCATGAGAGATTACCTTTTACTGTGATACACAATTTAGTGGAGAGATGAACTGCTCACAGGGAGATGATTAGCATCACATAGTGTTTTAAGTGGATACTCACAACACTTGATCTCACTACAATAGTAACAGGAGGTTGCTATAAAATTCTTAAAGTAGTGTAGTATAAACTGGGGTTAATTTTATTCAGTTATGATTTAACACTGCATCTTTACATTTGTTTACATATTTCTCAACTGTGAATGGTGCCATGGACTTTCTGGGTATATGTGCATAACTTTTTTCTTTTTTTTTTTTTTAAAGATTTTATTTATTTATTTGACAGAGAGAGATCACAAGTAGACAGAGAGGCAGGCAGAGAGAGAGAGAGAGGGAAGCAGGCTTCTTGCTGAGCAGAGAGCCCGATGTGGGACTCGATCCCAGGACCCTGAGATCATGACCTGAGCCGAAGGCAGTGGCTTAACCCACTGAGCCACCCAGGCGCCCCTGTGCATAACTTTTGATAAATTTTAACTTTTTATAATAGATTTGTGTATATTTTATGGTAGTGAATAATAAAATAGACTAGTATCTGCATATATTTTATGCATTAATGACGTGTCAAACTTATCCTAATTTTTAAAAAATATTTCTAGACTATGTAGTTCATCAGTGAGTTTCCTTAAATTGTTACAAATCTCCAAACACTTTTCCAATATATTTATTGAAAAAACCCACATATAAGTAGAATCATGTAGTTCAGACTTCTGTTGTTCAAAGGCAAGCTGTACAGGCAATATCCCTGAAGAATACAGGCACAGAAATTCTCAACAAATACTGTCAAGTCAAATTCAACAGCTCCTTAAAAGAATCAAATACCATGATCAAGTGGGATTTATCCCTGGAATGCAAGAATGGTTCAACATTTCCAGTTCAAAAAATGTGATATATCATATTAATAGAATGAAAGAAAAAAAATCAAATGATCACTTCAATAGATGCCGAAAAAAATATTTAACAAAATTCAACATTCATTCATGATAGAAACTCTTAACAAACTGGGTATAGAAAAAATATACCTCAACATATATGACATAAAAGACAAACATATATGACAAACTTACAACTAACATTGTACTCAATGGTGGGTTGAAAGCTTTTCCTCTAAAATCAGGAAGAAGACATAAGTATCCACACTCACCACTCCTTTTCAACATAATACTGAAAGTCCTTGCTGGATCAATAAGGTAAGAAAAATAAATAAAGGCATCAGAATTGGAAGGGAAGAAGTAAAATTGTCTCTATTTGCAGATAACATAATTTTATATATAAAATCCTAAAGACTACACCAATAAAACAAGACAAAACCCTGTTACAACTAATCAACAAATTCAGTAAAATTGCAGGATACATAAAAATTAGTAGTGTTTATTTTTTAATTTATTTTTTATTTTTTAAAGATTTCATTTATTTATTTGAGAGACAGAGAGTGAACAAACAAGAGAGAGAGAGCACAAGCAGGGGGAGGTGCAGAGGGAAAGAGAGAAGCAGATTCTTCACTGAGCAGGGAGCCCAACAAGGGGCTCCATCCCAGGAATCCAGGATCATGATCTGAGCCAAAGGCAGTCACTTAACTGACTGAACCACCCAGGCTACCCCAGTAGTGTTTCTATATACTAAGAACAAACTACCTGAAAAAAAAATTAAGAAAACAATTCTATTTATAATAGTATAAAAAATAAAATACTTAGGAAACAATATAACTAGGGAGATGAAATATCTGTATACTGAAAACTAAAAGACACTGATGAAATAAATTGAAGAAGACAAAAATAAAAGATATCCTGTGTTCATAAATTAGAAGAATTGATAATGCAAAAATGTCCATATTACTCAAAAGGATATACAGTCAATGCAATACCCTATCAAAATTCCAATAGCATTTTTCACAAAAATAGGGAAATCTCCCCAAGAATGCATACTGAAGTACAAAAGACTCTGAAATCCAAAGCAGTTTTAAGAAAGATAAACAAAGATAGAGATATCACACTTCCTGATTCAAATTATATTACGAAGGTATACTAATTAAAACAGCATGGTATTGGCATAAAAACAGACGCATAAATAAATGGAATATGATAAAGTACTCAGAAATAAACTCATGTATTTAAGGCAACTAATCTTAGACAAGGATGCTAAGAATACAGAATGGAGAAAGAATATTTTTTTCAATAAGTGGTGGTGGGAAAACTGGATATCCACATGCAAAAGAATGAAATTTGACCCCTATCTTGCAAATGAACTCAAAATGAATTAAATACTTAATGTAAGACCTGATACCAAAAACACAGGCAACAAAAGCTAAAATAAACAAATGTGGCTGCATCAAACTAAAAACAAAACAAAACATGTTTATAGCAAAGGGGACAATTAATAAGAAGAAATGACAAGCTGCAGAATTGTAAAAAATGTTTGCAAACCATGATTGATAAAACTTATACTCCAAAATATATAAAGAACTCTTACAACTCAATAGCAAAAAACCAAAAACAATCCAATTAAAAATGGGCAAAGGATCTGAATGGAATTAT
This sequence comes from Lutra lutra, assembly GCF_902655055.1. Classification (NCBI taxonomy): domain Eukaryota; kingdom Metazoa; phylum Chordata; class Mammalia; order Carnivora; family Mustelidae; genus Lutra; species Lutra lutra. The sequence goes on along the minus strand of NC_062296.1, from coordinate 3,104,867 downwards.
TCTGAAGACATACAAATGGCCAACAGGTACATGAAAATGGGCTCAATGTTACTAATCATCAGGGAAATGCAAATCAAAACTGCAATGAGATATCACCTCACACCTAAAAGAATGGTTACCATCAATAAGACAAGATATAACAAGTGTTGGAAAGGATGTGTAGGAAAGGAAAACTTTTGTGCGTTATTGGTAGGTTATAAATTGGCACAGCCACTATGGAAATGAGCATGGAGGTGTCTTAAAAAATTAAAAATAGAAATACCATACGATCCAGCAATTCCACTTCTGAGTATATGTCCAAAAGAAATAAAATCAGTACCTAGAAGAGATATCTGTATCCCTATATTCATTGCAGCATTATTCACAATAGCCAAGACATGGAAACAACCGAATTGTCCATCAATTAATGAATGAATGAATGAACTAAATGTGATATATAGTTACACACACATACACACACAGTGGAATATTATCTCAGCAGTAAAAAATGAAAAAACTTGGCATTTTTGACAACACGGATGAACCTAGAAGATATTAGGCTAATTGAAATAAGCCAAAGACAAATACTGTGTGGTATCATTTACATGTAGACTCTAAAAGAAGTTGTATTTATAGAAACAAAGGAGAATGGTGGTTTCCAGGAGCTGAGGGGTAAGGGAAATAGGGAAGTGTTGACCAAAGGGAACAAACTTCCAGCTCTAAGATGAATAAATTCTGGGGATCTAATGTACAACATGATGACTAAAGTTAATAATACTAGATTGTAGGGGTGCCTAGGTGGCTCATGGGTTAAAGCCTCTGCCTTTGGCTCAGGTCATGATCCCAGGGTCCTGGGATTGAGCCCCTCATCGGACTCTCTGCTCAGCGGGGAGCCTGCTTCCTCCTCTCTCTCTGCTTGCCTCTCTGCCTACTTGTGATCTCTCTGCCTCTGTCAAATAAATAAATAAAATCTAAAAAAAAAAAATACAAACCGTGTCAAAATTTGGGAAGAAATGGAATAGTGCCTAAAAAACATGAGAGAAGAATGAGGTAAAAGTAAACAGAACAAGGAGGGTGATAGAAATAGAAATAGAAACGGGGCGCCTGGGTGGCTCAGTGGGTTAAAGCCTCTGCCTTCGGCTCAGGTCATGATCCCAGGGTTCTGGGATCAAGCCCCACATCAGGCTCTCTGCTCAGTGGGGAGCCTGCTTTCTCTTCTCTCTCTGCCTGCCTCTCTGCCTACTTCTGATCTCCATCTGTCAAATAAATAAATAAAATCTTTTAAAAAATAACACTGTATTGTACACTTGAAATTTGCTAAGAGAGTAAATTCTTAAGTGATCTCATCACCAAAATAACAACAACAACAAAATTAAGAAGGTGATGGATTATGGTAATCATTTCACAAAATATACGTATATTATCACATTGTACACCTTAAATTTTCACAATGTTTTCAATTATATCTCAATAAAGCTGGGGTGCCAGGGGAAGCAAAGAAGCAAAAAGAATTTTCCTTAGTGAGAACTGAAGCCTTTTGTTCAGTTGTGAAGATTTCCCATTTCTGCTCTTATATCGCAGACGGTCTGGGTCCAATGTGAAATAGTCAAAGAGATAATGGAAATTCACCTTTGCGCATTCACATGTATTCATACCCTAGATACTTTCTGTGGGTGAAAACCACAAGTGAATGTTTACAAAGCTTAACAAATTAATTCATTGTGTTAATTAACTGACTGGGTTGTCTTAAATGTAACTCTGATATTTTGTATTTCTTTACATCCTCTTCTCTGCCAAAGAGTTAAAGCTTTGATCAGATTGGAAGATTTTTTTTTCCAAATTCCCCATTATATTTCCACCCTGTGTCTCAGCTTATTATTAAGCTTATTAAGTACCATCTGTGTTGTGTGTAAAATATCCAAGGGTACAATATAAAACATATAATGCATATGTATTCACAAATTAGTTTCTATCTATGGATTAGAAATACAGAACAGTTCAGCAAATGCTTTACATAACTGAATATATTTTTATAAAGTGGATCATTATATTCCCCTCTCCTTGTGGCCTCTCTTTGTGTGTCTTATTATGAAAGATGACCCTTTAAGTGGTTTGGGAATTTTCCCTTGCCTTTGCACTCCAGCCTATTAAATTCCATTTGTGTTAAATGTGACATATTTGAGAATACAGTGTAAATCACATTCACAATTTAGCTAGTATCAAAGGTTGTAAAAGACACAAGAAGATTTTTTAAATAGTTTGGCAAATTAATTCATTATACTAAGTGAGTAGATACACTTTCTTAAATTCATGTTTGTTTGTTTTTCAATTCTCTTTCTCTGTTCCTTGAACTTTTATCTTACCTTCTTCTTTTAATTCACATTTCTGGGAATGGAAAAATAAGATCATACATTCAAATCCTCTATTTAGAAAATTAATGCAATAATTTCCCAAGTGAGAGAAAATGGAATTGGAGCTAAAATAGGGAATGGTGTGAACAGCTAAACACAGATTTTTGAAGGCTTTTATTCATTTATTTAACACATATTTGAATTTGGAGCAAAGAGGAGGAATTTTTGCTTAGAATTACAGGCATACCCCATTTTATTTACTTGATTATTTATTGACTTTATTGAATATAGTTAGCATACAATGTTGTATTAGTTTCAAGTATACCTCAGAGTGACTTGACAATACTATTTACTACTCAGTGCTCATCATGATAAGTGTAGTTACCATCTGTCAGTATACAAAGTTATTACAATATTATGAACTATATTCCCTACTCTTTACCTTTCATCCTCATGATGCATTTATTTTATAACTGAAATTTTGTAACTCTTAATCCCCTTCATCTCTTTTACCCATCCCTTCCCCAAAACATCAATTCTCTGTATTTGAGTCTTTTTCTGTGAGTCTTTTTCTGTTTTCTGTTTGTTCATTTCTTTTGTTTTTAGATTCCACATATGATAATTGCCTTTCTCTGTCCAACTTATTTCACTTAGCATAATACCCTCTAGCACCATCCATGTTGTCTCAAATGGCAAGATTTCACTATTTTTTATGGCTGAGTGATATTCCACTGTGTATAGATGTATTTGTGTGTGTAAACACACACACACACACACACACACACACACACACATATATATATATATATATATATATATATATATGCATATATATATGGCACATCTTTTTTATCCATTTTTCTATCTGTGGACACTTAGTTTGCTTCCATATCTTGACTACTGTAAATAATGCTGCAATGAAGATAGAGGTGCACCTGTCTTTTCTAATTAATTTTGTTTCCTTTGGGTAAATACCTCAGTACTGGGTCTTTCGTAAATTGAATGTTTGTGGCAGCCTATGTCAAACAGGTCTATAGTGACAGTTTTCCAAAAGCATTTGCTCACTTCATGTTTCTGTGTTACATTTTGGTAAATCTTGCAATATTTCAAACTGTTTCTATTATTATCATATTTATTATGGTAATCTGTGATCAATGATTATAATTTGGTCATATGATCACTGATTATGAAAACTTAGGAGATGGTTAGCACTATTTGGGAATAAGGTATTTTTAAATTAAGGTATATAAATTTTTCAACATAATGCTATTGTACACTTAATAAACTACAGTATAGTATAAATAAAACTTTTATATGCACTGGGAAACCAAAAATTCACTTGGCTCACTTTATTGCAATATTTGCTTATTTTGCTGGTCTGAAACTGAAGTGGCAGCATCTCCGAGGTATGCCTGTACTTCTTACTAAGGACTGAGAGCATTCAGAGAGAAAGCCACTCATATAAAACAGAGCATCCATGGACTGTGATATTTCTCTGGTCCAGCATCCCATTAATATTCTGGACCCCACAGAGAAGAGCATATTTAGAATTCAGCAAAGAATGTCCATAATTTATAATCACATGAAACAGTACACATACATATGATATAATAATATTATATTATATATTATATTATATTAATAATATTAATATGGTTTCTAAATCAAAGGGTATCAAAGGGTTTATAGCAAAAAGTCTCCCTCCCATAGATGCCCCCAAACCACCCATCTCCTTTCTCCAATTAACAACCTCTTGTGGTGTTTGGGTGGCTCAGTCAGTTGGATTTGGCTCAGGTCATGACCTCAGGGTCATAGAATAGAGCCCCGTTTGGACCTTGTGCTCAGCGCAGAACCAGCTTGAGATTCTCTCACTTGGCCCATCCCCCTGTTCATGTTCTCTCTCTCTCTCAAAATAAATAAAATCTGGAGTGCTTGAGTGGCTCAGTGGGTTAAAGCCTCTGCCTTCGGCTCGGGTCATGATCCCAGGGTCCTGGGATCGAGCCCCGCGTTGGGCTTTCTGCTTAGCAGGAGCCTGCTTCCCTTCCTCTCTCTCTGCCTGCCTCTCTGCCTATTTGTGATCTCTGTCTGTCAAATAAATAAATAAAAAATCTTTAAATAAATAAAATAAAATCTTTTTTAAAGTTGTAATTTCTACAGTATTGTTTAAAGAAAAACAACAAAAACAATTAACAGCCTCTTGTGTATCCTTCTAGAAATACTATCTCTATACCAGTATATATCCCTTACTGTCCAGTGTTCTGTGCCTTGTTTTTTTCACTCAACACTATAGCCTGCAGATATTCCCTTAAAATGATACATCAAGAACTTCCTCATTCTCTCTTACAGCTGCATATTATTGAATTGTGTGAGTGAATGTAATACATTAAATCACCTCTTTACTAATGGACATTGTATCATGTGTTCAAAACTAATTTGAGATATAATCTAATTATATCTACAATGGCCCTATTTTCAAATAAGGTCACTTACTGGTGTACTGTGAGTCAGGATTTCAATGTATCTTCTGAGGTGACATAATTCAACCCACAATATCTGCATTGCCAATAGTGAAGGGAAACTGACATGCTAATACACAGATAATGGGACCATGAATTTTTTAACCTTTTAAAATGGCAATTTGTCAATATGTATTAAAATTTTTTAGAAATGTATCTACTTTCTGAAATAACATTCTTAGTATTCTGTCTATCCTAGGCAGATGATTACACAGGGACAAAATAAGATATAGAAAAAGAAGGTCTTCACAATGTTGTTTATAGCATTAAAACATAGAAAATACTACTAAATAATTGGTTAAATGGACTATGATCCACATATATGAGGCCATTAAAATGAAGATATTATTTTATTAAGTTTCACAATGAAATGCCATACTTTCCAATGACAACAAAACCTATCATATTGTTACCAAGAATTCTGTGGCCTTGAAGGAGTGCTTCTTAATTTTCTTTTTAAATTTAAAGTAACTAAAGTAATAATTAATGTTTATTATAATTATGTCTATTATAATTGTTTAAATATTACTATTTATAACTAACAAAAAGCAACAAGTACTGGCAAGGATGTGGAGCAAAGGGAACATTTGTGCACTTTGGTTGGTGGGATATAAATTGGTGCAACCACTATGGAAAATAGTGTGGAGGTTCCTCAAAAAATTAAAAATAGAAATACCATATGATCCAGCAATGCCACTTCTGGGTATTTATCCAAAGAAAATGAAAACACTAACTCAAAGATATTTGCACTCCAATGTTAAGCATTTTTACAATAGTCAGGATGATGTGGAAACAACTTAAGTGTCCATTGATGGATGAATGGATAAAGAAAATGTGCTATGAATGTATTTATCTATTTTATACACATATATACATGTATATAAATATACATACACATATATGCAGTGGCAGTGGAATATTATTCAGCCATCAAAAGAAGGAAATCTTGTCATTTACAACAACATGGATTTACAACAACTTGAGGGCGTTATGCTAAGTGAAATAAGTCAGAGAAACACTAATATTGTATTAATCTCACTTATACATGGAATTTTTTTTTTAAAAACGCAAAAAACAAACAAGCAAACAAACCAAGTTCATAGTTACACAGAACAGATTGGTGGTTGCTGGGAGCATGGGAGGGGCAGTGGGCGAAATGGGTGAAGGTGGTCAAAAGATACAAACTTCCATTATAAAATAAGTAAGTCTTAGGTATGTACTGTACAGCATGGTGACTATAGTTAATAATACCTTACTGCGTATTTGAAAGTTGCTTAGAGTAGCTCTTAAATTTCTCAAGAAAAAAAATATATATATGTTGACAGATGATAACCAGAACTACTGAGATAGATAATAATTTTGCTACATATAAGAATATTGAATCATTATATTATATACCCAAAACTAATAAAATGTCCAGTATAATTAAATAAAAATGTTGCTAACTTGTATGTACATTTTATTTGGATTTTATATATTTGTTGATAAGGAAACGTGCTTATAATATAAAATTAATTTAAAAACAGTATCAATGGTATTTATGTAAAAAAATACATAGGAACCTTCTTAAAGATTATGCACCAAAATGTACAATAATCAGTTAATGGTGGGATTAAAGAATATTCCCATACTTTGCTCTTCTGTGTATTCTATTTTTCCTATAATGAATGTAAATTGCCTGTGTGATAAAGACTAAACAGTGGTTTAAGCAAGTGAAATGGGAGCTGGGACTGCTTGGATAGCCAATGATGGATCTCAAAAGCTGATGCCACGTGAGCAGTGCTGAGGAAGGACTGGGAAGTGAGGAGAGTCATGGATGCAGCGGGGAGTTCTCTCCCTCCCTCAGGGTAGACATCCTGGGTAGGGGCGGTGTGCCCTGGGCCTATAGGGACCCTCTGTGCTGCTCTGAGCCGAGCCTTGTCACCTGCAGGCACACACATGACCTCCTCTAGGACCCTTTGCCCATAGCTCACATGGGGGAGAACAGGCATGCATTTCAGGTATGTGATCACAGAAAGGAGGTCCTGGCCCCAGCTCCAAAGGCAGCACAATGCAGATGCACCCAGTAGCAGGACAAAGGCTTCTGCTCCAAAATGTTAAGGGCTACCATAGGAGAGATGGAATGTAGTGTGTACATGTGGGTACTGAAGGACTGCTCCCTCCCCCTGTTTGGGGAGAGCAGAATTACTGTCCAGGTGGGGAAGACTACCCCCCACATACACACACCAAGTCCAGCTGAGGTGCCCTTGGTCCTACCCTTTCATGGGGTCCCAGGAAGTGGGTTTCAAGCACCCTAACAAGGCCTGTGCTCAGTCCAGGGGTCAGGGCATGCAAACCTAGCAGTAGGTCTGCAACTGTAAGCAATACTTACACCATGGTGTAGATTCACTGTGAGCAAATCAAGTTAGGGAGGTTGGGCAACTGGCCCCAGACCACAATTCCAGTGTTTCCAGAGGATAGGAGGCATAGCCAGAATCTGAGCCCCAGGAGCACAGTAGCTCACTGTGCAGACATGGAGTGCTCTTTGGAGTGAAGTTATGAGCTCCAGGTGGCCTGGGTACACCTGCCTCCAGAACCCACATGTACACTCTGCAAAACTGGGCATTTGGCTCCAGCAGCTAACTCACACCTGCTGGAGGGGGAAAACTCTTGGACCTGGACCAGCTATATACATTAGTGTCTGCCCAGCTGCTCAGCCTGGTCCACACAGCACCAACTCCATGGGCCAAACCCCAGAATCCTCTCAGAGGAAAGCAGCCCACACTCCTGTGGCCCCACACTCTCTCTACCTTTCACTTCTTACTCTGAACTGCTTGCAGCTTCTCTGATAGATCATGTTTTCACATTGACACTTCAGTATTGCCTTTCTTTGTAATAGTCTTTCCCCACCCCAAATTCTAAATCTCAAAATACTGTTGTCCCTGAAATTTTCCCCCCTGAGATGGAGGGAAAACAGGGCACAGATAAGATGATACACTATAACATCACATGAAGTGGAAAGAGTGTCTGGATAATGAAATAAAAGAACAAGAGTACCCTAATTCATTTATAATTGTGGATTCAGATCTTTCACCAAGATAAGTGCTGAAAGTTCCTACCCTTAACACCAAAAAAAGTATTGTAAGCTATGTGGACCCAAAAGATATACTCCATTTTGCCAAATACTTTAGGGTTAGTTCAGATTCAGGGTCCCTCCTTCCTTAGGCCCCTGTAACTGGTCAGTCTCTAAACAGGACTCCAGCCTACAAAAAAAAGTCTCTAGGCTCCATTTATTAACCCAAGACTTAGCTATTGAGAGGACCTGGAAAGTTTTGCCAGACAGACTTGTTTTTGAGATGGGTGACTCACTTAAAAAATAATTCCATGGCTCATCCTTGGACCTCCTGGCTGTGTACCTGGACCCTCCTGGCTTATTAATTTGTCACTTCAGCATTGGCAGAGTTGAGCAAATGTCATCATGAAACCCTTAGGATCAAAGTTCAGTTCTCCATTCCTCGTGGTTTCCCTCTGCCTTCTCTTCTACCACAGTTCAGCCCTAATGTCCTTGGCCTTCTAACCCACTTAGACAACAGGGGATCATAGTTAAAAACATTGGCTTGGGATCCAATCTGCCTGAGTTCAGATCTTGTTTCTGATATTATATTATGTAACATGGGACAAATTACTGAACATTTCTATGTCTCAATTTCCTTATGATAATAGTACCTACATCACAAGACTACTTTGAGGATTACATGTTTTTATAAGCACAGGTATAAGACTGGTATATGGTTCAGGTTATAAAAATGCTTATTAAATAAAATAAATAAATACCTGTACTAGACCGGATTATCTCTGTCCCGACAACATGGCCCAGCAGGTCATACTGATTCAGGCGGGAGCCATCCTGTGCTACTTCCACAGATTTGTTCTTCCCAAGAGTCCAAGAATAAACCACTTCAGCTGTTGTATAGGCATCTAAAGCAGAAAAGGGCCAAGAAGAAGTTGAAGGGGAAAGAAAGTAATTATCCTTAATAATGAACTTGGATGAGACTGAAATACAGCTTCCCTCCCGAAAGTTCTGGGTATGTGTTCTGTCTTCAACTGAAGTACGTTTATCCATCCATCTAGTAAACACTCATTGAATAACTTCTACAGTTTCTGCTGGGTACACAGGAGTGAACCTAAAGTGGTTTCTTCTTTCAATGACAGTCTTTCTGACTGATGATAAATTGTTAGACTTTTCCTTCTCTTGGAGGGTAGACAATAGACGTAAGGGGAGGAATAGCAAAATTATTATCTAATGCAGATGTCACAAATTCAAATGTCTATAGGATTGGTATCTTAAATAAGTTAATCAGGCTAGTTGTAAAAAAAAAAAACCTGTCAAAAATGTAATACAATTTTAATTACTATGGAGTGAACATATGAGATAAGGTAAAAATCACTGTAGAGATATTTTAAATTAAAAACATAAAAAGCTCAAATTAAAAATAGCAATAATTAATTGCAATTTTCTTTTAAAAATTATTTCCACCTTGATTTGCAAAACACAAACCAGGGGCGCCTGAGTGGTTCAGTCGGTTAAAGCCTCTGCCTTTGGCTCGGGTCATGGTCTCAGGATCCTGGGATCGAGCCCCACATTGGGCTCTCTGCTCAGCAGGGAGCCTGCTTCCCCCCTACCCTGCCTGCCTCTCTGCCTGCTTGTGATCTCTGTAAAATAAAGAAATAAAATCTTAAAAACAACAACAACAACAACAACAAAACCCAGAAACCTGCCTCCTTTACTTCTGCACCAAGGTGTTAATGTCAGATCTTGTATTTGGAATTCCCATGTTGAATACAGAATTTAAGTATGGATTAGTTTTAATAGGGATGTGAGTAAGAGAAATGGTGAGAGAATAAGGAATGATGTTATTTAGTTTAAGTTAGTATCTTAAAGGAAGAGAGTTGCTTTCTTTCCAGACATGGACTTACTCTTTATACAGTGGGTTTTATGTTGGGGTGAACACCTTGCCCTAATGCAGGCACCTAGGTTCATAAAGAGAAGCTGAACTATACTGTTTACTCATTTCACCCAACTTTTGAGCTGTTGTTCAACCTAGTAGGAAGTCTCCAGCTCACGGTGGCAGCTACTGTCTGTATAATATGCTCTATTTAAGTCTTTTACCACAAATCAAATAATTCCTAGTGAATCTACCAGTGAACAAACATAAATTCTGTGTCTTTACAAAACTTTGCAACATTGGATATAGATTTCATTACGTCTGACATTAACACTCATATGTACTAATTATGGTCTGCATATATTATACTTCTTAGGACTCTTTTCAGTATACCCAAATAAACCATTTTCTGAATTTCTTATAATGGGCAACAGCCAAAAATTTCTTCATTCACATCAAAATTCTCACTGAAATCATGAAAAAAATGTATATAACTCTATAGTATTTTTTATATCTGTATTCTCATAAGCTATAAAAGAAAATGCCACAAGAAATCCAGCTTGCCACGTATGTCTTATATATGACCTCAGTCATTTATTCAACACAGATAAAAATACTTGTAGTTTGAGGCACCTGGGTGGCTCAGTTAAGTGTCTGCCTTCAGCTCAGGTCATGATCCCAGGATCCTGGGATTGAGCCCCGCATCAGGCTCCCTGCTCAGTGGAGAGCCTGCTTCTCCCTCTCCCACTCCCTTCTGCTTGTGTTCTCTCTCTTTCTGTCAAATAAATAAATAAAATCATTAAAAAGACTTGTAGTTCAACATATAATTTCTTCTGCAATATACCTTTTTTTTTAAACAAATTTGGTATCTATAAAATATTTTGGTAACTGGGAAGGTTTGTTGCTTAAGATATAATTTCATTTCCCAACAGCAACACTTAGTATATGCATTTAAGCACAAAACATGTTGAAATTTCAGTCTGTTCTTTAAAGCTAATTAAGACTTTCATTGTACGGGACGCCTGGGTGGCTTAGTTGGTTAAGCAGCTGCCTTCGGCTCAGGTCATGATCCCAGCGTCCTGGGATCGAGTCCCACATAGGGCTCCTTGCTTGGCGGGGAGCCTGCTTCTCTCTCTGCCTGCCATTCTGTCTGCCTGTGCTCACTCGCTCTCCTCTCTCTCTGACAAATAAATAAAATCTTTAAAAAAAAAAAGACTTTCATTGTATATCTTTTTATATATCAAATATAGTTCTTTAAAACAAATTGCATAATGGTAATACCTGAAGTTTTATTTCTTCAACAAGAGTTTCTTTATATGCATGGTAAAGATGTAGAAATAGTCTTCATTTCTGTAAGGAAATGTAAACTCCCCTGGTTTTGAAACCAGTCCTTTCAGTCTTTTTTTTTCCCTCAAGTTTTGATGACAAGAACTATGTCACTTTCCTCTTAATTCTACTACATGTAAAACAAAGGTGCAAGTGAGTTGATTAATGGAAACTGACATTGGACTCTTTTTCAGGGAGAGGGTAGAAAGTGATGGAAATTTGGGAGAATGGGCAAACATGTGTCCATTTACAAGGACAACCACTACTCACCTGATTGTGGCCATGTGAGAATTTGAGACCAATGTTGTCATATCTTCTGATCATAAAATAATAATCAAATCTGGGGTTTTATGTCACATTTCTCAAATTTCAAATCTTCACAAATAATTTTAAAAGTTATAAACACTATATGGATCAAACAAATCACACTTGCAAACCACCAATTTGTAACTTCTGGTCTAGACATCTTCTCCTAGGGTACCAACCAGAATTGTAGATGTTTTTTTTTTTTTTTTTTTAGATTCAAGTAGCCAACATATAGTACATCAGTAGTTTCAGACATAGTGTTCAATAATTCATCAGTTGCATATAACACCCAGTGCTCATCACATCACATGCCCTCCTTAATGCCCATCACCTTCAGTTTTCCCTTCCTTCCCCTGTGGTCCTCTGCACTATTTCTTATGTTCCATATATGAGTGAAACGTTCTGATAATTGTCTTTCTCTGATTGACTTACTTTGCTCAGCATTATACCCTCCAGTTGCACCCAAGTCAGTGTAAATACTAAGTATTCATCCATTCTGATGTAATTAGAGTAATTAGTAATTAGTAATTAGAACTATAGATCTTTAAACTATTATCACCAGGAAAGGAAATCTTCTCCTTAGGACTCTTCTCACTTCCTTATTCAAAATTTGCTCTAAGATTATTAAGTGAAGATGATCACAAGACCCTGTTCTCTTATTTTCCCCAGTGTCTCCCATCTTAAGTACATATGCTTGGGGTTCTACTACTCCTAAACAGAAAATCACCTGTATATGTATTCTTATCTTTGCCATTCAGGGTGTTATAAATCCCTATGTTTAAAGGACAATTCAGTGTACTATCCAATATACTCAAGAGTTTAACAATGTAAAAACTTTCAGGGAAAGAGTAGGAGATGGAAAATATTTTCCACCCCTAAGAAAGAGAAGGAATTTCTTGGTGGGTCTCTTAACTTAAGTCAAATACTTTGGGCAAACAATCATGAATATTAACCCTAAAAATGTTAGCATGTCCTAGTATAAATGTGACACTAAAACATGCACTATCCCTACTTTAAAACTTCATTGGACCCAGAGTTGTAACTTGTTTTAAGTAAAAAGTAATTGTTTCATTTCTTTGAAAATAATGTATGGGAGCAGAGGGAATTATGGGGGGGAAATGTCCTCTTATATGATGAAGGTCAAAGCAGGAAAGGTATGAACTGAAAAAGGAAGAGAAGGAAGATGAAGAAATAAATTCAAGAAAACAAACTGAAAACTACTTGGCTGTTCACAGCTTAACTTTGTAATAGTAAACAAAAATCAGAGGAACTCATGGTGGTGTTAGGGTAGGGGGTGACTTCTGCTCAGAGTGGAGTATTAGGGAAGGTTTCATAAAGTAGATAGTGCTTAGAAATGAGACTACCTTTAAAAGATGAAAAGAGGCCATTCTTAGCAAAAGAACAACACTGCAAAGGCAAAAGGCATACAAGAGCATCAGTATTAAGGGAATTCATGGTATCTCTGGACTTACAAGCTAGAGAGAGGCTGAGGTAATATTGCCCTAATTGCCCACACTTAAGAAAAGAGTTTTAGTCCATAGGCTATACGTTGTGGTTGTGCCTGAAGTAGAGAGATGATATAGCAAAATGTATATTTTCAAAGGATTGCCCTAGCTACATAATGGATGACTGGCTGGAAATAGTGAAACTAAAGCTAAGACATCACTTACAAGGCCATCACAATGTTTGGCGTGAGTGACCCTTACAGAATAACATATGGTAATAGTGGGCTGAATTGAGTGAGACCGAGAAAAGATTTCTGAGGTAGAACAGATTATAACTGGATGCTTTTCATGAAAGTAGGAAAGGAAAGGAGGACATTTATGGAAGGATTCTACATGACTCTAAGAGCGTAGCTTTTGCAAGTCAAGGATAATGATAAAATTCATTCACCCATAGGGGAACAGAACTCTTCTCCCTCTTTTCCTTCAAGCTTTCTCTTTTTTCTCCTTCCTATATGCCCCTTGGGCTCCTTTAACATCTCATCTTTCCTCCCACACCTTTCCTCCCTACCCTTTCTTTTTTTTTTTTAATTTTATTTATTTGACAGAGAGAGATCACAAGTAGGCAGAGAGGCAGGCAGAGAGAGAGAGGAGGAAGCAGGCTCCCTGCCAAGCAGAGAGCCCGATACGGGACTCGATCCCAGGACCCTGAGATCATGACCTGAGCTGAAGGCAGAGGCTTAACCCACTGAGCCACCCAGGCACCCCTCCCTACCCTTTCTTCCCAGTTCCAATCATTATATTGTCATGGAAAAGCAGGGATAGAGTGTCTGTGTTGGGGTTGGATGCTGCAGAAAAGGACATCTATGAGAGGATTATAATTACTACATTCCCAGAATGGCCCCCTCAACACATATTGGATAGGCTATGATGGCACAAGCATTTCATTGTCTCCTATTACCTGAGCCTTGGTATGTATTAGGTCCCAGTAAAATGGGAAATAAAAAACAATCCTGCCACAATAGCACCAATGAAAAATCATTCCTTTTGGACTCATCTTTTCAGAGACTGCTTGCTTACTTGCTTGACTAATTCAGTCAGTCAACGAATATTAAGACATTATATTAGACAAATAAGGCAGAGAAGCTGGGAGAGGTTTCATTAGGTATAGCGATTAGAGAAGAACTCTTTGAGGGGGCGGCTTTTAACCTGAAACTTAAAAAGTGAGAAAGAGCCAGAGAAGAATATTTCAAGCCAAAAACAAAAACAAAAACAAAAAACCACTAAGTATAAAGGTTTCTAAGTGGGAAGGATCTGCGTTGTTCTAGGAACTGGCAAACCAATGTAAAGGGGAGAGAAATAAGAGATGAAATTGAAGAAGTATGTAACAACCAGAATACAGAATCTAATAAATTAAGAAAGGGAACACAAAAGAAGGTTTTAGAGAAAAACTAATCAGTCGGTTATAAGTTGCTTGATTCAGTTTGCTAGTATTTTGTCGAAGATTTTTCTGTCCATGCTCATAATAAATATTAGTCTGTGGTTTTCTTGTGATCTTTGTGTTTTTTTTTTAATTTTTTATTTTTTTCAGCATAACAGTATTCATTATTTTTGCACCACACCCAGTGCTCCATGCAATCCATGCCCTCTACAATACCCACCACCTGGTGCCCCCAACCTCCCACCCCCCACCCCTTCAAAATTCTCAGATCGTTTTTCAGAGTCCATAGTCTCTCATGGTTCACCTCCCCTTCCAATTTCCCTCAACTCCCTTCTCCTCTCCATCTCCCCTTGTCCTCCATGCTATTTGTTATGCTCCACAAATAAGTGAAACCATATGATAATTGACTCTCTCTGCTTGACTTATTTCAGTCAGCATAATCTCTTCCAGTCCCGTCCATGTTGCTACAAAACTTGGGGATTCATCCTTTCTTTCTTTTTTTTTTTTTTACAGCTTTATAAACATATATTTTTATCCCCAGGGGTACAGGTCTGCGAATCGCCAGGTTTACACACTTCACAACACTCACCATAGCACATACCCTCCCCGATATCCATAACCCCACCCCCTCTCCCAACCCCCTCCCCCCATCAACCCTCAGTTTGTTTTGTGAGATTAAGAGTCACTTATGGTTTGTCTCCCTCCCAATCCCATCTTGTTTCATTTACTCTTCTCCTACCCCCTCGACCCCCCATGTTGCATCTCCTCTCCCTCATATCAGGGAGATCATATGATAGTTGTCTTTCTCCGATTGACTTATTTCGCTAAGCATGATACCCTCTAGTTCCATCCACGTCGTCGCAAATGGCAAGATTTCATCTCTTTTGATGGCTGCATAGTATTCCATTGTGTATATATACCACTTCTTCTTTATCCATTCGTCTGTTGATGGACATCTAGGTTCTTTCCATAGTTTGGCTATTGTAGACATTGCTGCTATAAACATTCGGGTGCACGTGCCCCTTCGGATCACTATGTTTGTATCTTTAGGGTAAATACCCAGCAGTGCAATTGCTGGGTCATAGGGTAGTTCTATTTTCAACATTTTGAGGAACCTCCATGCTGTTTTCCAGAGTGGTTGCACCAGCTTGCATTCCCACCAACAGTGTAGGAGGGTTCCCCTTTCTCCGCATCCTCGCCAGCATCTGTCATTTCCTGACTTGTTAATTTTAGCCATTCTGACTGGTGTGAGGTGATATCTCACTGTGGTTTTGATTTGTATTTCCCTGATGCCGAGTGATGTGGAGCACCTTTTTATGTGTCTGTTGGCCATCTGGATGTCTTCTTTGCAGAAATGTCTGTTCATGTCCTCTGCCCATTTCTTGATTGGATTATTTGTTCTTTGGGTGTTGAGTTTGCTAAGTTCTTTATAGATTTTGGACACTAGCCCTTTATCTGATATGTCATTTGCAAATATCTTCTGTCAGTTGTCTTTTGGTTTTGTTCACTGTTTCCTTTGCTGTGCAAAAGCTTTTGATCTTGATAAAATCCCAATAGTTCATTTTTGCCCTTGCTTCCCTTGCTTTTGGCGATGTTCCTAGGAAGATGTTGCTGCGGCTGAGGTCGAAGAGGTTGTTGCCTGTGTTCTGTCTATGCTACCTAAAGCAATCTACACATTTAATGCAATTCCTATCAAAGTACCATCCATTTTTTTCAAAGAAATGGAACAAATAATCCTAAAATTTATATGGAACCAGAAAAGACCTTGAATAGCCAAAGCAATATTGAAAAAGAAAGCCAAAGTTGGTGGCATCACAATTCCGGACTTCAAGCTCTATTACAAAGCTGTCATCATCAAGACAGCATGGTACTGGCACAAAAACAGACACATAGATCAATGGAACAGAATAGAGAGCCCAGAAATAGACCCTCAACTCTATGGTCAACTCATCTTCGACAAAGCAGGAAAGAATGCCCAATGGAAAAAAGACAGCCTCTTCAATAAATGGTGTTGGGAAAATTGGACAGCCACATGCAGAAAAATGAAATTGGATCATTTCCTTACACCACACACGAAAATAGACTCAAAATGGATGAAGGATCTCAATGTGAGAAAGGAATCCATCAAAATCCTCGAGGAGAACACAGGCAGCAACCTCTTCGACGTCAGCTCTGTTTTTTTTTTTTAATCAGAGTAATAATGACCTGATTGAATGAGTTAAGAAATGTTACCTCCTCTTCTGTATTTTGCAACACTTTATGAAGACTTATTATTAATTCTTCTTTAAATATTTGGTTTAGATAAATTTTGAGGCCATCTACGCCTGTTTTGGGGGGTTGGAGAGTTATTACAATACTAATTTAATCGCTTTGTTATAGGTCCAATAAAAATTTCTATTTATTCTTTTAGTTAGTTTCAGTAATTCCTGTATTTCTAGAAATTTTTCCATTTCATCTAGGCTGTCTAATTTGTTGGCATACAATTTCTCATAGTATTCCTGTATAATCTTATTTATTTCCATAAAGTCAGTAGTAATGTTCCTTCCTTTACAATTTTAGTAATTTTAATTCTTCTTCTATTCTGGCTTGGTGAGTCTAGCTAAAGGTTTATCAGTTTTGTCAATCTTCTCAAAGAACCAACTTTTAGGTTCTTTGATTCTTTTTAATGTTTTTCTATTCTCTAATTTAATTTCACTACAATATTTATTATTTTCTTCCTCCTACTTGTTTTGGATTTAGTTGGCTCTTTTTTCCTAGTTTCTTAAAGTAGGTCAGATTATTAGCTTTTTATCTTGCTTTTTAATATATGTTATAGTTATAAATTTCCCTCTGAACAGTGCTTTAAGCTGATGCATTCTATAAATTTTAGTTTACTGTGCATCATTTTCACTCATTTCAAAATATTTTCTAATTTCCCTTGTGATATCTTCTTTGACCCATTCTTTATTTAGGAGTGCACTGTTTATGTAGGAGTGCATGTTTTAACACATTTGTGAATTTCTCAATTTCCCTTATTATTTATTTTTAATTTTATTCAACTAAACACATTTTGTATTATTTTAATACTTATAAAGTTACTGAGTCTTGTTTTATGGTCTAACATATGGTCTACTCAGAAAAATGTTCTGCGTGCTCTTGAAAATAATGTGTATTTTGATGTTCTTGGGTAGAGTGCAGTATGTTTGTTAGATCTAGTTTGTTTAAATTTTGTTTAAGTCTTTTATTACTATGTTAATGCCCTGTCTAGTGATCTGTTGAAAGTGGAGTAGTGAAATCTTTAGTTATTACTGTTAAGTTGTCTGTTTCTCCTTTAAATTTTTTCAGTTTTGCTTCATGTATTTTGGGGGTTCTATAGTTAGGTGCATATATCTTTATAATTATGATATCTTCCTGATGGATTAGTCCTTCTATTATTACAAAATCTTCAAGGCTTCTACAGAATCCAGACGTAGAGGTTGGAAATAGGGCTCCCTGATTTCACCAAGAATAAACACTTCTCTTGAATAACACTCCTTAAATTGCTGTGAGCCTTTGGTGAGGGTTTGAAGAAAGTTTATTTTGAAAATTTTGAGTTCTCCTTGGTTTTATGGAAGAGATTTTCAGAAGTCCTTACTTTACCATTCCAGAATTGTTTCCTTGTTAGAGATTATTTTTCCTTATTTTATTTTGTTCATTATTTTACTTTAATTTCAGTATAGTTAACATAGAGCGTTACATTAGTCACATGGCAGGATACAAAATCAATTGCATTTCTATACAATAACAATGT
Organism: Lutra lutra; assembly: GCF_902655055.1. NCBI lineage: Eukaryota > Metazoa > Chordata > Mammalia > Carnivora > Mustelidae > Lutra > Lutra lutra. The sequence goes on along the minus strand of NC_062296.1, from coordinate 3,086,812 downwards.
GACTGAAGAAAGAGAAATTAATGAATTAATCCCATTTACAATTGCACCAAAACCCACAAGAAATCTAAGAATAACCCTAACCAAAGAAGTGAATGATCTGTACTCAGAAAACTATAGAACAGTTATGAAATAAAAATGAGGAAGACACAAAGAGATGGAAAAACATTCCAAGCACATGGGTTGGAAGAACAAATATTGTTAAAATTTCTATGCTACCTAGAACAATCCATACATTCAATTCAATCTCTATCAAAATACCATCATCACTCTTCACAGAGCTAGAACAAATATTCTCAAAATTTGTATGGAACCAGAAAAGATCCTGAATAGCCAAAGGAATGTTGAAAAAGAACACTAAAGCTGGTGGCATCACAATGCCAGACCCGATGCTCTATTACAAAGCTGTAATAATCAAGACAGTATGTTACTGGCACAAAAACAGACACATAGATCAGTGGGATGGAATAGAGAACCCAGAAATGGACCCTCAACTCAATGGTCAACTAATATTTGACAAAACAGGAAAGAATAGCCAATAGAAAAAGGATAGTCTCTCCAATACATGGTGTTGGAAAAATTGGACCGTCAGATGTAGAAGAATGAAACTGCAACATATACTTACACCATATACAAAAATAGACTCAAAATGGATGAAAGACCTAAATATGAGGCAGGAATTCATTTAAATCCTAGAGAACACAGGCAGCAACCTCTATGACCTCAGCCACCACAACTTCCTGTTAGACACATCTCCAAAGACAAGGGAAACAAAGGCAAAAATGAACTATTGAGACTTCATGAAAATAAAAAGCTTTTACACAGCAAAGGAAACAATCAACAAAACCAAAAGACAAATGACAGAAAGGGAGAATATATTTGCAAATATCTTATCAGATAAAGGGCTACAATCCAAAATCTATGAAGAACTTATCAAACTCAGCACCCCAAAAACAATTAATCCCATCAAGAAATGGGCAGAAAACATGAACAGATATTTCTCTGGCCATACAAATGGCCAACAGACATGAAAACATGTTCCACATCACTTGGCATCAGAGAAATACAATTCAAAACCACACTGAAATATCACCTTACATCAGTCAGAATGGCTAAAATTAACAACTCATGAAATGAGAGATGTTGGTAAGGATGTGGAAAAAGGGAAGTCCTTTTACACTGTTGGTGGGAATGCAAATGGTGCAGCCACTCTGGAAAACAGTATGGAGGTTCCTCAAGAAGTTAAAAATAGGCTACCCTATGACCTAGCAATTGCTCTACTAGGTATTTATCCAAAAGACACAAACATAGTGATTTGAAGGGGCACATGCACATCAATGTTAATAGCAGTAATGTCCACAATGACCAAAATATGGAAAGAGCTCAGATGTCTGTCAACGGATAAATGGATAAAGAAGAAGTAGTATACACACACACACACACACACACACACACACACACACACACAAAATGGAATATTACTCAGCCATCAAAAGAATGAAATCTTGCCATTTGCAATGATGTGGATGGAACTAGAGGGTATTATGCTAAGCAAAATAAGTGAGTCAGAGAAAGAAAATTATCATATGATCACACTCATATGTGGAATTTAAGAAACAAAACAGAGGATCATAGGGGAAGACAGGAGAAAATAAAACAAGATAAAACCAGAGAGGAAGACAAACTATAAGAGATTCTTCTTCTTTTTTTTTTCTAAAGATTTTATTTATTTATTTGACAGATCATAAGTAGGCAGAGAGACAGGCAGAGAGAGAGGGGGAATCAGGTTCCCTGCTGAGCAGAGAGCCTGATGCGGGGCCCGATCCCAGAACCCTGGGATCATAACCCGAGCTGAAGGCAGAGGCTTTAACCCACTGAGCCACCCAGGCGTCCCCATAAGAGACTCTTAATTATAGGAAACAAACAGGGTTGCTGGTGGGGAGGGAGGGAGGGGAATGGGCAACTGGGTGATAGATATTAAGGAGGGCATGTGATGTAATGAGCACTAAGTATTTTATAAGACTGATGAATCATTGACCTCTACCTGTGAAACCAATAATACATTATATGTTAATTAATTGAATTTGAATTTAAAAATGGAAAAAATAAACCTATCCATTCAATTCTGAATTGTAGGTATGTATCTTCCATAAGTGATTTCTAATTTGTTCTTTATAGATTCCAATTTTCTGCTGAAATTCTTTTTTTTTCTTTTATCTATTTTTTTCTTCTTTTCTCTTTTTTCTTGAACATATTAACCACAGTTTTTAAAAGCCCTTGTCTACAAACTCCAATATCTGGGTCACCTGTTGACCTATTTCCATATTCCATTTCTTTTTGTTTTAAAATCTTGGTTTTAGGTTATATGGTCCTGTGTATTGTTATGCTTAATGATCTTTTTCATTGAATTGCAGACATTGTATAATAAACTGTAGAACTTTTCAGATGATGTTGATTTCCACCAGAAAGACCTCATTCTTCCCTTTGTTAAACAGATAATGTGGGAAAATTATTACCTTAATTCTTTCAAGGGAATGAGTTGAATTTTAGTTTTGGTTAAACTTGGTATGTCTCTGCTGCTCCCTTGTAACTAGAACATAGTTTCTCTAGGGATTTAAACTAAGAGCCTGGCATGCCTTCTTTCTTTATAACATTGGGAGTCTATAGGAAAGCCAGCTTTACTTTTTCGAAGTTTTTATATTGCTTTTTTTAGCCTTATGATTTGTGCATATTCAAAATTTAGCAATTGTATTGAGACTGTTATTAGCCAAGAGTTTGAGACCTTCTAAATCTCTACTTTTATCACTTTAGCTCTCTGTGACCATGAAAACTATTGCTTTTTCCCCCCCATCATCTAGCAACAGTCATATGTTTAGGGCCAAACTTGAATTATAAGCTGAAATTCATGGCCAGAATTGTCAACTACCACAAAGAATGAAGAAGATGTAGTTCACAAATTCATCTACAAGGAGTTCCACCCTTTCTCCAGAACTTTTGTCTTTCAATCCTCATTGCTTCAACAGTCCTAGGTTTTCTAATTGTTCATGAGACATGTTCACCCACAGTCTTTCTCATTATTTTTGCCAATATCACTGTAATTTGAGCTATTATCATTTCTCATCTGAACTATTGCAATATCATTTTAACTGGACTTCCTTCTTCTGTTCTTCCCATATTTATATTTTTAACAGAGTATCCATAATGATTCTTTTAAAGCACTACAACAAAGGACTGATATCCAAGATCTATGAAGAACTCCCCAAACTCAACACCCAAAAAACATATAGTCATGTCAAAAAATGGGCAGAAGACATGAGTAGACACTTCTCCAATGAAGACATACAAATGGCTAGTAGACACATGAAAAAATGTTCATTACCATTAGCCATCAGGGAAATTAAAATCAAAACCACATTGAGATACCACCTTACACCAGTTAGGATGGCAAAGATTAACATGGCAGGAGACAACAAATATTGGAGAGGATGTGGAGAAAGGGGAACCCTCTTACACTGTTGGTGGGAATGCAAGTTGGTGCAGCCGCTTTGGAAAACAGTGTAGAGATTCCTCAAAAAATTAAAAATAGAGCTCCCCTATGACCCAGCAATTGCACTACTGGGTATTTACCCCAAAAATACAGATGTAGTGAAAAGAAGGGCCATCTGTATCCCAATGTTCATAGCAGCAATGGCCACAGTCACTAAACTGTGGAAAGAGCCAAGATGCCCTTCGACAGATGAATGGATAAAGAAGCTACGGTCCATATATACAATAGAATATTACACCTCCATCAAAAAGGATGAATACCCAACTTTTCTATCAACATGGACAGGACTGGAGGAGATTATGCTAAGTGGAATAAGTCAAACAGAGAAAGTCAAATATGGTTTCACTTACTTGTAGAACATAAGGAATAACATGGAGGACATTAGGAGAAGGAAAGGAAAAGTGAATTGGGGCAAATCAGAGGGAGAGATGAACCATGAGAGACAGTGGACTCTGTAAAACAAACTGAGGGTTTTAGAGGGGATGAGTGTGGGGGCATGGGTGAGGCTGGTGGTGGGTATTAAGAAGGGCATGTATTGCAAGGAACTCTGGGTGTTGTATATAAACAATGAATCTTGGAACACTGCATCAAAAGCTAATGATGTATTTTATGGTGACTAACATAACACACAAAAAAGTGCATTCTAAACAGAAAAAAAGAAAGAAAAACCTAAGTCAGATAATGTAATCATTTTGTTCCAAATTTCAAACCACTCCTCACTTTTTATCAGTAAAATTCAAAGCCCTTTAATGTCCTACAAGACTCTAGATGACCTAGTCTCTTCTTTGATCTCATTCTTTCCTAGTGCTTTCCCCTTTACTCTATCCAGCCAGACAGGATACTTTGATATCCCCCTGGAAAAGCCAGACACTTTTCTGACTTAGCTTCTTATCCCTGGATATTCCCTCTACCTGGAGCACAGTTTCCTCTAATATCTGCATTGTTAATACTTTTACTTCCTTAAAATTTCTGCTCAATTGTCACTTTTTAAAGAGACCTATGGTGATTACCCAATTTTAAAATTTCAGTGGCAACACCTATCTTCTACCTAGACAAGACTGATTCCCCTTATTCTGTAGTAATTTTTTTTCCTACAGTGATTTTCACTTTATACCATACTTTATATGTTACTTTTAAATCTGTTGTTTATCTTTCATCATCACTCTCTCCTCTATAAAATAAGCTCCACAAAAACGGGGTCTTTGTTTTATTCACGGATGTACTCCAAATTCCTACAATAGAGCCTGGCACATAAGAGACAATTCATAAATATTTGACAATGATTGAAAAAATATGTCACATGTAATTATTTGGATATTTTCAAATGTACTTTCTACTTCAGAATATAGATCTAAATTTAATTTAGACACAATCAACACAGACCTTGATATATTGCTCAGATGATTCCCTATATGAAACTTACTCTAAAATTCTTAGAGCTAGAAACTCACTCAAATTCTATTCAATTTTGATTTTTCTAATGTATTTGAAAATGGACTATGTATCTACTCATTTCTCTTTGAGATTTACAGTTATTGATAAAGGCAATACTCTGTAAAAATGAGAAAATCTCCAGGTCTCTATCTACCATTTACTGTAGAGAATTAGATAGAATGATATGAGATACAAATAGAATAGGCATTTCAAAAATAAAAGCACCTTCCCTTTTGGGATCTTGTCTTTAGGAAGCTGCTACTGTACCCTAGATTAACTTTGTCTTTTTATTCATTCATCCATTCGCAAGGTTTTTTTTTTATTTTTTTTTATTTTTTCAGCGTAACAGTATTCATTATTTTTGCACCACACCCAGTTCTCCATGCAATCCGTGCCCTCTACAATACCTACCACCTGGATCCCCCAACCTCCCACCCCTGGCCCCTTCAAAACCCTCAGATTGTTTTTCAGAGTCCATAGTCTCTCATAGTTCACCTCCCCTTCCAATTTCCCTCAACTCCCTTCTCCTCTCCATCTCCCCTTGTCCTCCATGCTATTTGTTATGCTCCACAAATAAGTGAAACCATATGATAATTGACTTTCTCTGCTTGACTTATTTCACTCAGCATAATCTCTTCCAGTCCTGTTAAATTCCAGTTTGTTAACATACAGTGTAACATTAGTTTCAGGTGTTACAATACAGTGATTCATCACTTATATACAATATTCAATGCCCAGTGTTCATCACAGTGTATTAGCTCTGTCTTACTATATCTTCTGGACAATTTAGGAAATAGAAGTTATTATTTTAATCTAATGACAGAAATGAGTCTGAAATGGTCAGATAATGTTTGCTTTCTACAAAGAAAAGTATTAAAAGCTAAGTCTCCTCTCCTGATCAACCCCAATTCCCTTCCCCACTCTCATACCACCCTGAATTCAAGGCTTCAGCTTTAGAAACCACTAGGGGATAGAATAGGAAATACACTATTTCTTTCAGAAGAAGATCAGGTAAATAGAAAGTGAGAAAATACGTACAGCTTCCAAACTTCAGTGGGCAGGCATGCACATCCATAGGAAAATCTTCCAAATGCATGGGGCACTCAGCATGAATTGTTAACCTAAAAGAAAGGAGAACAGAAAATGAGATTAAGCCAAAATGAATGGTGGTAAACACACAGCTGAATGTCCATTCACCAGCAATGGGGTGCTCCTAAGAATAGTGGGATTTCGTTTATATTGAGATTGAAGTCTTTATGAACACAAGGGATGAATTAAATGCACTAGAAAGCCTCTCAAAGCAGCATTCAGATTTTTAGATCAGATTTGAATTCCACCTTACCACCTTTAGAAAAACAAATATAATTATCTACCTTAGCTGAGCTCCCTCACCCAGTCCTCCTTCTTGAAAAAATCTGAAAACACCAGGTCCTGACTCATTCACTCCTGATAGCAGTTTAATCATTTATTAAATAATTTTCAGCAGGCTATCAAGTGAGTTAACCAATTTAAAGACTGCACTGGAAAGGAGAGATGAATATCTTCACCTTGATAATGAACTGGTATGAAAGATGACTCTGCTGCTCACAGCAATTGCTATAGTTTTGTTGAAAGAGATGACTTTTGGGGAACACATACACGCACTTGTGCACACATGCGTGTGCACATGCACACATGCATGCACACATGCGTGTGCACACAGACACACATACACACACACAACTGGCCAGGAAAAAAAAAATGCAAAGGTTATGGAGGACATCAAAAACCTCAGAAGTTAAGTCTAAAGAGCTCATGTTTTCTTTATAGGAATATCCTATAGGAGAGACTGCATGGATTCCTCAATGAAAATCTGGATGGGGTATGATTTATCATGCCCACATATTCATTTTCCTGCATTAGTCTGCTTAAATAATCTATTCTAAGATTTTCCCTCTGATTTCTTTAAAGAATTTTTAGCCTCAACTTCCCTTGGCCTAGATAGTTGCCTCTATGTAGAAAAAGGACCTATTCAACAGAAATTCAGAGTTCTTTGGAGCCAAGCTCTGATGGGTTATTTCTAGCTAATCAGTATATTTCTTGGTCATACTAGATTCCATCTATGTCATCCTCTTCATGTTCTAGGGGACTAACTGGCCAGCATCTCCAATCCTAGTTAATTGTTAAACCTGATGAATTATAATACTTCACAAATGATCAGAGGAGCAATACTAGATATTGTACAAAGCAGGCTGATTAAAACAAACATGCTCAAGTGTGTATTAGCAAAAACTCCAGACTAAATGGCAGAAACCAAGCGTATGCTCTTCAACAAATACTTATTCATCTCTTATTTTTACTTCTCCCATATAAACAGTAAAAGGAACTAGAGAGCAAGTGTCCTTGCAGATCTAATTAATCCTTTCAATACTTATAAAATGTTCCATGTGTCTTGGACAAAAGCTTAATTCTCAAGTCAGCCTGCAATATCTCAACAATCCACTTTTATTCTTAAGGTATAAAGGGGGTTTCTTAATTCAAAGAATTTGACACACAAATAATGTATTTCACTGAGAAACCTGTTCCTAGTGTTGGATAGTTAAAAGATTCCATGAGGCTTTAATAAAGAAAGTTGTGTTCCTTCTTTCCACTTATATTAGTACTTCCAAGATACTGCCTTTTATGAGTAATGCCAAGGGGAAATTACTTTATGTCTACCCAGCAGTCCTGGGGACATGGCAAATAAGACCACAACAAATAGATTATCAAAGCAAGATGCACAGGGCACTGATTTCTGATTAAGAGCAGAACTGATTTGTATAACTTTTCTATTTTCCTTCGCATATACATCTTGCCCATCATACCTAGGCACAGAGTAGAGAGGAGAAGGCAGATAATGAAAGCAGGGAACTTCACAAGCCAGATTATGCTGTGCTCTTTTCATTAGCTCTGAAACACATCCTAATGCTCTCTGACATCCCATGTCATACTGTCTTCCCTTCTCCCTTTCTTCTTTCCCTTTAACTTGTTATAACTTTCAAGACCCCCTTCAAGTTTTTCTACAGTAGAAAGCAGCCTGACTATACTCAGGCTAATATCCTCATCACTACAATCTATGTCATAAACATATGTGTCCCCTCCAAAACCTTCCTTCTACCCTCTTATTATTATTACTGTTTTTATTGTTTCATGTGACAAGAGCACTTAACATAAGATCTGTCCACTTAGCAAATTTTTAAGTATACAATAGAATATTGTTTTTTTTTTAATTTTTTTATTTTTTTCAGCATAACAGTATTCATTATTTTTGCACCACACCCAGTGCTCTATGCAATCCGTGCCCTGGGGATAAAAATACAATAGAATATTGTTAACTGAGAAATGGATCTGAGTAGACATTAATCCAAAGAAGACATACAAATGGACCCAGGTACATGAAAAGGTGCTCAATATCACTAATCATCAGGGAAATGCAAATGAAAACCACAATGAGTTATTACCTCATACCTGTTAGATAGGCTATTATGAAAAAGACAGGAGATAACAAGTATTGATGAGGATGTGGATAAAAAGCAATCCTGTGCACTGTTGGTAGGAATGTAAATTGGTGCAGTAACTCTGGAAAACAGTATGGAGTTTCTTCAAACAATTAAAAATAGAACTACCATAGGATCCAGCAATCCTACTTTTGGGAATATATGTCCAAAGTTACTGAAATCAGGATTTCAAAGAGATATCCGCATTACCATATGCATTGTAGTATTATCCACAATAGCCGAGACATAGAAGAAATCTAAGTATCCATCAATAGGTGTATAAGAAAATGTATATACATATAATGGAATATTATTTAGCCTTAACAAAAGAAAGAAATCCTGCCATTTTAAACCACATTGATGAACCTAGAGGACATTGTGCTAAGTGAAATAAACAAGACAGAGAAAGATGAATACTATATGATCTCCCTTATATGTGGGATAGTCAAACTCGTGAAAGCAGAGAATGAAATGGTGGTTACCAGGGGTTAGTGGGGAGGGAATAGGAAGATATTAGTGAAAGGGTGCTAGGTTTCAGTTTTATAAGATGAATAAGTCCTAGAGATCTACTGTACAGCAAATAGTCTTTCGTGGGCTTTTCAAGAAAGGTCAGGGACCCCTCAAAATGTGGCATTCAGGTCATAGGGACTCAGTTCCACTTCATGGTTTGGCCTACTTTGATTCTTATGCAAAAATGAGACAGGAACTGAGACAATCCAGGAAATTCCTTTCTTTGGGGGTAAAAGATACAGATAGAAAGGAAACTCTGTTAGCCCTGCATATATGCATACAAGTGTGCACATGCGCACACGCACCCTCCCCTCCATTACTGCTCTTATTTCACTGTGCTTTGCTGCATCCTGGCTCCCTTATCACCTTACTATTTGCTGTTCAAAACTGGTTTCTATTTCACCACAGTAAAAAGTTAGTTTTATTACCACCAAGACCCCCTAACTAGTCTCTGCTATCACCCTTTCCTTTTACAGTATATTCTCTACACAATAGTCTTCTAATGCTTCCTCATCTATTTTTTAAAGGTTTTATTTATTTGACACACACACACACACACACACACAGAGAGAGAGCACACAAACAGGTGGAGCAGCAGACAAAAGGAGGAGAAGCAGGCTCCCCACCGAGCAGAAAGCCCAATGTAGGGCTCAATCCCAGGACCCTGGGACCATGACCTGAGCCAAAGGCAGATGCTTAACTAACTGAACCACCCAGGTGCCCCTAACACTTCTTCATCTTATACAGACTAAAAGCCAAAGTCCTTGCCGTGGCTAATGGGGTCTTATATGACCTTGTCTTCTGTTCCTATACGGCTTATCTCCTACAAAGTCCTCCCTTGCTCACTTTGTTCCAGCCACACTGGCTTCTTTGTTGCTCTTTCAACATGTCAGGTTCTTAACAGCATGGTCTTTGCACTTGTTATACCTTCATATTTTTTTTCAAATCTTTGCTTAATTATTGTTTTCTAAATGAGGCCCACCCCGACCTCTACTCAGTTTACTATCTACATTAGGTTAGTAAACCTTACCATGCTCCTTCTTTTCCCATAGCACTTAACGTTTAATATGTTATAACATCTATTTTTTTTTCTATTTATCATTTTTTTCTCCTTACTATAAGGTTATGGATTTTTGCCTTGTTTTCTCTTTGATGGGTGCTAGGAACCTAGCATGTTACCTGGCACACTGTAGATGTTCAACACATATCCACTGAAGGAATGAATTAAAGAATGAGTTTTGTTTCCTAAAAGCATGTATTTCTATTAGGATCTTGCCGAGAGGAGGTATAGGCTGGGCAAACAGGGTTTAGGTATTTTTAGGGTTCCAGGCAAAAAGCACCTTAATATGATTCCTTAAGAGCATAATATCTCAACTTATTCTTTTCTGTGGGCATATAGCCTCTTTCCTGGAATTTCAGAGCAGAAAGAGCTTTATCAAAATATTTTTCAAAAATATCTGGTTTTATCTCCTCAGATGTTTTATATAATGAAACAGAAGGGAAGGAAATTAAACTAAAAAGAAAATTAAACTACAAGTTTCCTGAGTCTTTGGTGTAGTCTTCAAATACTTTCTGATCACCGACTATGTGCCAGTTAATATTCTAAGCAATATAAGTGTATTAGTAAATATATCAAGAGTGCTGCCCTCTTAAAACTTACATTTGAGTGAAGGGAGGACAAAAAAAATTAAAAAGATAAATCAATTGACCAATCTATCAATCATATAATATAGTAAAAGGTAATATGCTTCAGGAAGAAAAATAATATGTGAATCGAAAGTATTAGAGAGGGATTGCGATTTTTAGTAGGGTGTTCAGGGAATACCTCACTGAGTAGGTGATGTTTAAGCAGTAACCTGAAGGAAATGAGAGTGAGCCTTGTAGACACTTGGAAGAACATTCAAAATAGAGGGAGTAACAAATGCAAAGGACTTGAGATAGAAGTTAGTCCAGTGTATTCAAGGAAGAGCAACTAGGCCACTGTGGCCATAGTGGAGAGATAAAGAGGAAAGATTAACAGTAGATGAATTTAAAGAGGAAACTGTGGGGAATATACTAGATAGTACAAGGGCCTCCTAGGATATTTAGGTGTTTGTTTGTTTGTTTTCGAGATTTTATTTATTTATTTGATAGACACAGTGAGAAAGGGAACACAAGAAGAGGGAGTAGGAGAGAGAGAAGCAGGCTTTCCACTGAATAGGAAGCCTGGTGTGGGGCTTGATCCCAGGAACCCAGGACCATGACCTGAACCAAAGGTAGATGCCTAATGACTGAGCCACCCAGGTGCTCTGGATATTTTGGGTTTTACCTTAAATGAAATGTGGAGGTATTGCACAATTTTGAGTAGAATGGTGATTTGATCTAACATTTTAGGATTATTCTGGCAGCTGTGTGAAGAATAACTTGAAGGACAACAGCAGGAAGGTGAAATTCAGCACCCATTCATGATCCAAAAACTCTCAAAAAACTAGAAATAGAAGGGAACTTTCTCAACTGATAAAGAACATTTGTGAAAAATCTACATCTGGAACCATACTTTATGATAAAAGACTATTTCCTCCTAAGATAATGAATAAAATAAGGATGTCCATTTTCTCTTATTAAGCATTTTCCTGGAGATTTTTAATCAGTCTAAGAAAGAATGTAATGGAAGTCACTGCTAATGGGTATGCAGTTTCTTTTTTAGAGCAACTAAAGTATTCTGAAATTATGTATTGGTGATACCTACATAACCCTGTAAATATACCAGAAAACATTTACTTTTACATTTTAAAAAGGTGAATTATAGGACAGGTGGATCATATTTCAGTAAAGCTGCTTAAAAATTTAGGTAAGCTATGGGGTGCCTAGGTGGCTCAATTGGTTAAGCATCTGCCTTTGGCTCAGGTAATGATCTCAGGGTTCCAGGATTGAGCCCCATACCAAGCCCCACATGGAGCCCTAAGTCTGCTCCTCCCCACTGCTCATATGTGTGTTCACTCTCTCTCTCTCTTTCTCTCTCAAATAAATAAGATATTAAAAAAAAATTTAGGCAAACTAAAGAAGTTAAAGAAATGAAAAATGGAAAGTAAAAAACAAAACTTTCTTTAATTGCAAATAACAAGTTTCAGATATTCCATGTTTATAGAAGTCCTGAGATTATTAAGATTCTCTCCAAATTGATCACTGGATTCAACACATTTCTTATCAAAATCTCAGAAGCTTTTCTTTTTATAAAAAGAGCAAGCTGATCCTTAAAGTTATATAGGAATGCAAAGGATCTAGAATAGGCAATCCATATTTAAAAAGAAAAAAATCTTCCCAATTTCAAAACATACTAACAAACTACAGTAATCAATATTGCATGGGTTTGGTCTAAAAACAGGCAATATAGATCAAAGGAAAAGAATAGAAATTCCAGAGATAACTTTCACATATATAGTCAATTGACTTTGACCAAGGTTCAAAGCAATTCAAGACAGAAAAAAAATAGCATTTTCAATAAATGGTGCTGGGAGAATATCTACATGCAAAAAAATGAACATAGACACTTACCTCATATCATAAACAAAAATCAACTCCAGTGGAACATACGTCAGAATGTAAGAGATAAAATTTCTAAAAAATTATAGGAGAAAATCTTTGTAACCTGGAGTCAAGCAAAGATTTCTTAGACCACCAGAAGTATGAGCTATAAAAAATAAAAAATGGAATAAAATGGATCTTACTAAAATGTAAACATTTTGCTCTTCAAAAGACACCATAAGAAAATAAAAAGACAGCCATAAAATGAGTATATTTGTGAATCATATGTTGATAAAGCAATGTCTACAATAGCCAAACTATGGAAAGAACCTAGATGTCCATCTACAGACGAATGGATAAAGAAGATGTGGTATAGATACACAATGGAATACTATGCAGCCATCAAAAGAAATGAAATCTTGCCATTTGCGATGACGTGGATGGAACTAGAGGGTATCATGCTTAGCGAAATAAGTCAATCGGAGAAAGACAACTATCCTATGATCTCCCTGATATGAGGGAGAGGAGATGCAACATGGGGGGTTGAGGGGGTAGGAGAAGAGTAAATGAAACAAGATGGGATTGGGAGGGAGACAAACCATAAGTGACTCTTAATCTCACAAAACAAACTGAGGGTTGATGGGGGGAGGGGGGTTGGGAGAGGGGGAGTGGGGTTATGGATATTGGGGAGGGTATGTGCTATGGTGAGTGCTGTGAAGTGTGTAAACCTGGTGATTCACAGACCTGTACCCCTGGGGATAAAAATATATGTTTATAAAAAATAAAAAATAAAAAAATAAAAAAATAAAAAAATAGGGGCGCCTGGGTGGCTCAGTGGGTTAAGCCGCTGCCTTCGGCTCAGGTCATGATCTCAGGGTCCTGGGATCGAGTCCCACATCGGGCTCTCTGCTCAGCAAGAAGCCTGCTTCCCTCTCTCTCTCTCTGCCTTCCTCTCCGTCTACTTGTGATCTCTGTCAAATAAATAAATAAAATCTTTAAAAAAAATAAAAAATGAAAAAATAAAAGAAAAAAAAAGATAAATAATCTATATTAAGAACATATAAATAATTCTTACAACTCCATATCTTTTCCAACATTTGTTGTTTCTTTCCTTGTTAATTTTTACCATTCTAACTGGTATAAGGTGGTATCTCAATGTGGTTTTGATTTTAATTTCCCAGATGGCTAATGATGATGAACACTTTTACATGAGTCTGATAGCCATTTGTATGTCTTGCTCATAGCAGCAATGTCCACAATAGCCAAACTGTGGAAAGGGTTGAAATGCTCTTCAACAGATGGATAAGGAAGATGTGGTCCTTATATACAATGGAATATTACTCAGCCATCAAAAAAGATGAATACCAAACTTTTGCATCAACATGGACAGGACTGGAGGAGATTATGCTAAGTGGAATAAGTCAAGCAGAGAAAGTCCATTATCATATGGTTTCACTTACATGTGGAACCTAAGGAATAACATGGAGGACATTAGGAGAAGGAAAGGAAAAGTGTTTGGGGGGGAATCAGAAGGGTTGATGAACCATGAGAGACTGTAGACTCTGAGAAACAAACTGAGGGTTTTGGGGGGGTGTGGGGAGATGGGTGAGCCTGGTGGTAGGTATTAAGGAGGTCACGTATTACATGGAGCACTGGGTTTTATACGTAAACAATGAATCTTGGAACACTACATCAAAAACTAATGATGTACTGTATGGTGACTAGCATGATCCAATAAAAAAAATAATTCTTACAACTCAAAAATGAGAAAAAAACCAGCTCAATTTGAAAGTGAGCAAGATACTTAAATACACGTTTAATAAAAATACATATATACATTAAAAATTATAGAATACCACCACATCTAATAAAAAATACTCTGTCGGAGCACCTGGGTGGCTCAGTGGGTTAAGCCTCTGCCTTCAACTCAGGTCATGATCTCAGGGTCCTGGGATCGAGCCCCGCATCGGGCTCTCTGCTCCACAGGGAGCCTGCCTCCACCTCTCTCTCTGCCTGCCTCTCTGCCTACTTGTGATCACTGTCTGTCAAATAAATAAATAAAATCTTTTAAAAAAAATACTCTGTCGACTAATAAGGACATAACAAGATACTCAATATCATCAGTCATTAGGGAAGTGTAAATTAAAATCACAGTAAGATACTGCTACATGTGTAATAGCATGGCTAAAATAAAAAAGACTGACAATATCAAGTGTTTGCAAGAATCTTGAGAAAATGGAACCTCATAAATCACTGGTGGAAATATATAATGCTAAACCACATTTTGGAAAACATTTCATCAGTTTCTTAAAAAGTTAAACATATACTTCCTATAAAATCCTGTGGCTCCACTGTAATTCTTTTATCTAAGAGAAATGAAAACAGATGTCCACAGAAAGACCTTAACATAGCAGAATTATTTATGATAGCCAAAAGATGGAAATGACCTAAATGTCCATCAAATAATGATTGAACAAAATGTGGCATATTCACACAATAGAATATTAGTCATCAGTGAAAAGGAATAAGGACAACAACATGGGTGCACTTGGGTGGTTCAGTCAGTTGAGCAACTGACTCTCATTTTCGGTTCAGATCATGATCTCAGGGTCAAGATAGAGCCCAGAGTCAGAGTCTTCACTGGGTGAGAACCTGCTTAAAATCCCCTCTCTCCCTCTCTCTCTGCCCCTCCCACTGTTTGCACACTCTCACTCTCTCGCTCTCTATACAAATTAAATAAATACAGACAACAACAGGGAGGAATCTCAAGTGCATTGTGCTAAGTGAAAGTAGCCAGACACAAAAGGTCACATACTATGTTTCTATTCACACTAAGTGTCCAGGAAAGGCAAATCTATAGAGACAGGAAGTAAATTAGTGGTTGCCTGAGGCTGTGGTTGAGAATGGATGGTGACTGAAAATATTTGGAAAAAATTTTTAGAGGTGATAGAAATATTCTAAATCTAGTTTGTGGTTATAGTTGAACTCTAAATTTACTAAAAATCATTGAAATGCACACTTAAAATATAAATTTTATCAGATATAAATAATACTTCAAAAAGAGTTCTTATAAAATAAAAAAAAGCAAGAGAGGCATTATAGCATAGTTTTTAAGAGCATGGATTCCAAAGCTAGACTAGAAGATTTACAAACCAACTCTATCTCTTAATAAGTATATGCAAGTTATTTCAGTTCTCTGGGCTTTGTTAGGTTTTATTTTCCAAATGCTGATTAAAGCTCTAAAACTGGATAGTATTATGAAGGAAGGCAAAAAGTCTAAGAGCTGAGATTCAGGGTATAATAATTGGATTAACGTCCTTTACAATGAATCCTAACACCAGTGATTCTCAGTATCTCATCTATTTCCTACAGTATGCACTACCCATGAATAATATACCTTTTACCACTGGCAGAAAGTATGTATCAGAATCTCAAAGTGGAAAGGAGGCATGAAATAAGGAGGTATAATGAATATGGTGGTTTAAAAATGTTTACTCCAATAATCAAGCGATGGCATCTCATTAAAAATCCCTGCTATTGACTTAAAGCCACTGAGTAAATCGTCTCTTTTCTATTCCTTTGAAATTGAGACAAATTTGTGACTTGGTTATTTGGTGCCTTATCTCATCCCCACTGGAAATATCTAAGTATGTATCCAAAATGAACACACACATATCAGAGACTATTCTTATTATACTATTTGCTGATATTTCTATTGTATCATTAACACAAAAGCCAATGTTTATTTTATATTTGTTATATAATGTTTTGAAATTTTAGGATTTTATTGGTACATATTTGTCTCCTGAACTAGATTGAATATCATATGTAAGTCACTCGCTTTTAGGTGGGAATGTACCCAATGCAATAACTCAACAAGGAAAAATTTCCAGCTCAGATGGTATTGCATCCACGTTCTCAGCGTCCATTTGCCTTTGGCCCGAGAAAACAATCCTCCTAGAAAATAAATCTTTGGTCCTCATATCTTGATAATACCTCTCACTTTACTAAGCTACTTCCCCTTTTCTTTATCCTTCTACTACTGCAATATCTAGAACACATTCCTTACCTAGAACAAGGTGGAGCTATACACATAACATTTGTACACCTCAAAATATGTATATCATACCTCAAAGAGTTTTAAAAACTATAAAATGAATATGAATTAAATGAATCACCTAGTTCTTAATTGCTCCACAGAAAAATATCACATTGTTTCTAGAGTTTTGCATGTAGAATACCAATTTTTTAAAATAGAGGCATAACATAGGAAAAAATTCTAGAGAAGTTTCTGAACTTACTGAAGTTCCAAAGGTTGAAGATTTAAATTTTATTGATTATATGCACTAATTGTTCAGTGAGATAGTCAACACATTAAGAGAAATATAGGAAGGAGAAACATAAATGTAGTAGGGCACAGGGTGTCTGGAGATCAGTATGAGCCTCACTGTAGGCAATATGTCACCTAGGCATTTTAGAAATGGAACAATCTGCTCTGAATTCTGAGAAATATTCTTTCTAAAAACCAAAAGGTAGAAAACACTACTTCAGAGGTACTAGGCAGGCTTTTTCTATGACCATAGAGTAAAGGGCAAGGTGTGAACTTTATGATGAAAAAGAAAAGAGAGTAAATCATTACTAACCATTATCAGTAGAGGATGAGCCATTTCAAATACACAACCCCCAAACACCAAACCAAGCAGTGCATTAGTTGTAATAATCTCAGTCGTCTTCAGGCTTACTATTAAATACTCGAGCTATAGACAAAAGGCTTTAATATACTGGAAGGCCCTTGGGCTTCCTATTTGGAAGACTATAAGTTTACCACTGCATTTAGCCTTTTGGGGAGCACATATAAGTTTTAAGAACTACCTCAGACATGTAGCTCCAGCCTCATTTTCTGACATTCACACATTTCCCCACTCTCCACCCATCTGCAGATATGTGTGATTTCATGACACAAAACTCTGTTTGTCTTTGCACACATTGTTTCTTTTTTCTGCCTGAAATGTCATTTCCCTTGATATGTGTGACAAATTTCCTTCAAGTCCTTGTTCATATATACCTCTTCCATGATGCTTTGTATGTGTGCTGTGGGCATAGTAAGTTCTCTACTCACAGAAATTCTAGAGCACTTTGGATACATACTTTAGTTCTTAGCACTGTTGAAATAACTTTCCAGGCCTATGATGGAGCTGTTCCTGCTTGGGGTGCCATGTCAACAAACTGAAACTTAGATAACTTCTGTGTTACTGTAAATATTCTACTTGACCAGAAACATAGTATATACAGTCAGCCAATACCCAAATGCCAAACCAACTCTGTACCTTTTCATCTCAGACAAGGTTAACTATGCTGCTCTGGCCAATCAGATATTTTCTATTTTTCTCTTCCTAGTTCTTTATTTTTTTTTATCCTATGAAATCTTTGTCTTCTGCCCCATTTTTCAGTTTTGTAAAAGGAGACTGTCCACTTCATGAAGTGAAACAAAGTTTGTTAGTATTAACTAAATTGTTTTCTTTAATCATTTTTAACAGCACATAGATTATCAGTATCCATTTATGTGTCTGTCTTCTGAACAGGACTGTAACTTGAGAGAAGGGTCTCTATTTCTCATTTTAATGTTATCCCTACAATGGTGGTTGGCCCATAGGAGATAGGCAATAAATGCTTCTTAGTAAATATTTCTATAATATAGAGCAGTTATTTTCAGTCCTGTTTCCCAGAAGAAGAAACTGGGGCCCAGGAAGGGAGAAATGCCTTGTCCATGGTGACATGCTCATATGTGCCAGAGTTGGGACTCTTTGCCAGAGCACCTAATTCCTACTCTAAAGTTCATTTCACTACAAAATACAGTCTCCAACTCTGTCTAGGAGTAGCATCTAAAATAGCTTCATTCTTTGGAATTAGAGGGACTCTTCTGGTGATCTGTAAATCCTTTCCCCCTTTGTGTTAGAATGACCTTTTTAAACAGACTCAATCTGACTGGACATCAGCTTCTTGCCTTTAAAAAAATAAAAACAATTCTTGTTATTACAAGGACCTGATTTCCTCTTGCAGCTAACCACTTGTGAATACATTCTTCCTTTCCTCCTTCCAGCTCAGTGCCAGTTCCTCTGTAAAACCCTCCCACATCTGGACCTATGTTCCCAAGTCCTAATGAAACCTGTACTCTTTAGTTTATAGTACCTCATTGTTGGCTTTTTGTGAAAATTCCATTATGCCTCATAGTATGGTGAATGATGTATCCTATCTTTCCTGCCAGGATGTGAGCTCATGGAAGGTAGGAATTGATATCACCACATGGAGTACACAGCATAATTTGTGATTGACTGAGGACTTATACTATTACTTGCTTCTCACCTCACTGTAAGCTTTCTCAGAACCCAAAATAAGCCAGTCTACATCTTCTATGTCCTTACCTCTATTCATTAGAGTGAGGCTCACTAAGTATGGTCCTGTCAGAGTCAGTTTCTAGCTTAAAGGAAGGGGAACTACAGATGAAATCCCCTAGAGCAAAAGCTATTACGAAAAAGGACTGTGTGAAACAAAGCTATCAGTGCTTGGTTGCTTTGATTACATTAAATCCTATAGAGCTAGCCTAACAATGTAGCCCAAATGCCTTCCCTGGTTCCTGGCCATTTCAGAGACAATCTCTATTATAAAGATTCATGTGCAAGCTATTTGCATCTAAAGTAGGAAGAGACTAGCTTTACTGTTAACATTTTCACAATTTGTCTTTGAAATAATTTGTCTTTGGAAATCCCAAGTACATAAGCAAAACTGACCCATTCATAAAATCAAAGAATAAAGGAAGGCATGAAGCTCTGAATATGATAGGAAGCTTCTTTTAGTTGCTTAAAAAGATGCCTCTCTCTTAATGATACAACATGAGAAGTGAGTTCTTATTTTCTTTAATTTTTAGCTAAATGTAGGACGCTATTATTGTGTAGCTTAAGATAAAAAGACGCTTTGTCTATGCATTCAATTTTTATAAAATCACATTGTGTCAAAGTTCTGAGTTCCAACTGCAGCTTGTCACGTTCACCTCAGACTCAGTATGTTTAAACTTTATATCCCTTACATTCTTTTCTTAGAGAAAGTGGTGGGATGGAGTAGAGGAAAAACTGCTCGCTTTAACCTAAGTGTGACTTCAGTTTCTGTACCAGCTCTGCCACTTATCAGTGGTGTGACTTTGGCTCTACTGAAATGTCAGCTTACTAAATATAAAAGTAGGGGTTCTTAACACAAAAACCTCCAAAGTGGATATGTGCCATAATATGTATCAAGCAATTCATAAGGCTTATCATGTTTACTCCCCACAACAGCTTTATGAAACAGGTATTGTTATGATTCACCACATTTTACAGATGAAGGACCAGCAGTAGTCTTTTTTTTTAAAGATTTTTTTAATGTATTTATTTATTTGTCAGAGAGAGGGAGAGAGAGAAAGCACAAGCAGGCAGAGGCAGAGAGAGAAGTAGGCTCTCCGCTGAGCAAGGAGCCCCACATGGGATTCGATCCCAGGATCCCAGGATCATGACCCGAGCCGAAGGCAGCAGCTTAACCGACTGAGCTACCCAGGCGTCCCGGACCAGCAGTAGTCTTATTGCAGAACCTACCATCTTAATCACAATGCTGCCCTTTGTGTTACACAAAACCCTTTGTGTAATGCACAATCAGTGCCATGAGAAATGAGATAAATACATGTGAAGCACCTACCATATCACCTGGTATATAGAAAATCCTAAATAGGTGTAAGTTCTCTAAACACACTTTCTTCTCTATAAAATATATGTTGCTTCTACATTGCTTTTTAAAAAATAATAACACCACAATCTTCTTAGTATTCAGAGAGAAT
Source organism: Lutra lutra (assembly GCF_902655055.1). NCBI lineage: Eukaryota > Metazoa > Chordata > Mammalia > Carnivora > Mustelidae > Lutra > Lutra lutra. The sequence goes on along the minus strand of NC_062296.1, from coordinate 3,066,444 downwards.
ATGTAAGGTACAGTCTCAATATGCCCTCTTCCTCATTACCCCATATCTAGTTGGACACCAAGTTCTTTTGAAAGCCTCTCCTTTCTTTTCTACTCTTACTTTTTGCTGCCTTTATTTCATCCATGAACAGTCTTCTCTGGATTACAAAATGGTCTACTAACTGGTATCCCTGCTTCTAAATGATTCTCCAGAGTGCAACCTGATATTTTAATTAAAAAAAAAAAAACAACAACATAAAAATTGGCAAAGAACTGTCAGCTGTTCACCAAATCCATTTATTTTCCCAGCCTCCCTTTCAGTTAGGCATGTCCATGTGACCTCATTCTAGTCAAAGAAATGGCAGTAGAAGTAAGTACACCACTCAAGGGCCAGACTTTAAACACCTCCCACATATAATCCTCCATGCTCTTTCCTCTTCTACTCACTCGATACAGAGAAACAAAGTGGCCTCGGAAACCATGTACTGAATATGGCAGAGACAACAGATGAAAGGAGCATGGGTCGCTGAAACGCCACTAACAAATGAGCCACCTGCTTTGAAATTTAAGGAGCAAGAAATACACCTCTATCAAGTTTGAACTGTTATATATTTTTGAATTTAGCAAACTGTAACACAAATGATCTGAGCATGTTACTCCCTTTAAAAAAAAACCAATAATGCTTCCCAATAAGTACAGAATGAATATATTCTGCATCACTTCCAGATAATTATCCCTCATCCATTATGCAGAAACCCTTCCAAATAGGCATGCTATTTGGCTATATTTACCATTACCTCACCTTATCACTGCCATTTTCTTTTTTTTTTTAATTTTTTTTTTATAAATTTTTTTTTTAATTTATTTATTTGACAGAGAGACACAGCGAGAGAGGGAACACAAGCAGGGGGAGTGAGAGGGGGAGAAGCAGGCTTCCCACCAAGCCGGGAGCCTGATGCGGGGCTCGATTCCAGAACCCCGGGATCATGACCCGAGCCGAAGGCAGACGCTTAACGACTGAGCCACCCAGGTGCCCCTCACTGCCATTTTCTAAAGCTTATTTACTCCTCCACATTCAATAGGAATGTTAATACTCGGATTATTATTATTTTTCTAACCCTTAGTACTTCTGTTATCTCAGGGGACTTCTTTGCTTATTGGGAGAACTAACAACATTCTGACCATCACCAACTTCCAATCAGGCACCAAATACCACCAATGCTACATGTTGTATATCCACCTCCTTCTTCAACTTTATTTAGTGGAAAAAGCAGTAGTTTGAGACAGAACGGCATTTGCCTAATAAATGCATCATTGGACAAGTCGTTTTAATTTTTAATTTTTATTTAACTTTTTATTTAAATTCAATTTAATTAACATACTGTATTAATAGTTTGAGGGGTAGAATTCAGTGATTCTTCAGTGGCATACAAAACTCAGTGTTCATAACATCAAGTGCCCTCCCTAATGCCCATCACCCAATTATCCCATCCCCCCACTCACCTCCCCTCCAGCAACCCTCAGCTTGTTTCCTATAGTTGGGTATCTTATAGTTTGCCTCACTCTCTGTTTTCCTCTTATATTATTTTCCCTTCCCTTCCCCTATGTTCATCTATTTTGTTCCTTAAATTCCACATATGAGTGAGATCATATGATAATTGTCTTTCTCTTACTTATTTCACTTATCATAATACACTCTAGTTCCATTCACGTCATTGCAAATGGTAAGATTTCATTCTTTTTGATGACTGAGTAATATTTCATTATATATGTATATATAGACCATATTTTCTTTATCTAATCATCTGTCGACAGACATCAGAGCTCTTTCCATATTAGGGCCATTGTGGACATTGCTGCTATAAACATTGGGGTGTGTGTGCCCCTTCAAGTCACTATGTTTGTATCCTTTGGATAAATACCTAGTAATGTGATTGCTGGATCATAGGATAGCTCTATTTTTAACTTCTTGAGGAACCTCCATACTCTTTTCCAGAGTGGCTATACCAGTTTGCATTCCCACCAACAATGTAAGAGGATTTCTCTTTCTCTGCATCCTTGCCAACATCTGTTGTTTCCTGAGTTGTTAATTTTAGCCATTCTGACTGGTGTGAGGTGGTATCTCATTGTGGTTTTGATTTGTATTTCTTTGATGTCAAGTGATGCTGAGCATTTTTCATGTGTCTGTTGGTCATTTGTATGTCTTCTTTGGAAAACATCTGTTCATTTCTTCTGCCCATTTCTTGACTGGATTATTTGTTTTTGGTGTTGAGTTTGATAAGTTCTTTTTTTTCCTATTTTATTTTTTTAATCATTTTTTTAATTTATTTTCAGCATAACAGTATTCATTGTTTTTTGTACCACACCCAGTGCTCCATGCAATCCGTGCCCTCTCTAATACCCACCACCTGGGTATTAGAGTTTGATAAGTTCTTCATAGATTTTGGACTGTAGCCCTTTATCTGATAAGACATTTGCAAATATCTTCTCCCATTCTGTAGGTTGACTTTTGGTTTTGTTGACTGTTTCCTTTGCTGTGCAAAAGCTTTTTATCCTCACAAAGTCCCAATTTTGCTTTTGTTTCTCTTGCCTTTAGAGATATGTCTAGAAAGAAGTTGCTGTGGCCAAGATCAAAGAAGTTGCTGCCTGCCTTCTCCTCTAGGATTTTGATGGATTCCTGTCTCACATTAAGGTTTTTCATCCATTTTGAGTTTATTTTTGTGTCAGGTGTAAGAAAGTGGTCCAGTTTCATTCTTAGGCATGTAGCTGTCCAATTTTCCCAACACCATTTTTTGAAGAGACCATCCTTTCCCATTGGATATTCTTTGCTGCTTTGTCATAGATTAGCTGGCCATAGAGTTGAGGGTCCATTTCTGGGTTCTCCATTCTCTTCCACTGATCAGTGTGTCTGCTTTTGTGCCAGTACCATACTTTCTTGATGATTACATATTTGTGATATAGTTTGAAGTCTGGAATTGTGATGCCACCAGCTTTGATTTTCTTTTTCAACATTCCTTTGGCTATTCAGGGCCTTTTCTAGTTCCATACAAATTTATTCCAACTCTGTGAAAAATGCTAATGGTATTTTTGATAGGGATTGCATTGAATCTATAGATTGCTTTGGGTAGCATAGACATTTTAACAGAATTTGTTGTTGCAATCCATGAGTTTGGAATGTTTTTCCATTTTTTTGTGTCTTCCTCAATTTCTTTCATAAATGCTGTATAGTTTTCAGAGTACAGAAACCTATTTGGTTAGGTTTATTCTTAGGTATCTTGCAGTATTTGGTGCAATTATAAATGGGATCTATTCCTTGATTTCTCTTTCTTCTGTTTCATTTTTAGTGTATAGAAATGCAAGTTACTTCTATGCATTGATTTTATATTCTACAACTTTCCTGATTTCCTGTATCAGTTCTAGGAATTTTTTGGTGGAGTTCTTTGGGTTTCTACATAAAGTATTCTCTCATCTGCAAAGAATGAAAGTTTCACTTCTTTTCTTATTTGGATGCATTTTATTTCTTTTTGTGGTATGATTGCTGAGGTTAGGAATTCCAGTACTATGGTGAACAACAGTGGTGATAGTGGACATCACTGTCATGTTCCTAACTTTGGGAGAAAAGCTCTTAGTTTTTCTCCATTGGGGATGGTAATTGCTGTGGGTCCTTCATATATGGCTGTTATGAGGTATGTTCCCTCTATCCATATATGGTAGAAGGTTTTTATCAAGTAGGCTGTGTTTTGTCAAACACTTTTTATGCATCTACTGAGAGGATCATTATCATTCTTATCCTTTTTAAAAAAAATTAATGTGGTGTATCACATTGATTGATTTGCAGATGGTGAGCCACCCTTGCAGCCCAGGATTAAATCCTACTTGGTTCTGGTGAATAATCCTTTTAATGTATTCTTGGATCCTATTAGCTAGTATCTTGGTGAGAATTTGGGCATCCATGTTAATCAGGGATATTGATTGTTAATTCTCCTTTCTTGTGGGGTCTTTGTATGGTTTGGGGATCAAGGTAATGTTGGCCTCATAGAATGAGTTGGAAGTTGCCCTTCTATTTCTATTTTCTGGAACAGTTTCAGAAGAATGTGTATTAATTCTTCTTTCAATGTTTGGTAGAATTCCCCTGGGAAGCCATTCAGCCCTGGACTCTTATTTGTTGGGAGATTTTTGATTACTGATTCAATTCCTTTGCTGGTATGGGTTTGTTCAGCTTTTCTTTTTCTTCCTATTTCAGTTTTGGTAGTTTATGTTTCTAGGAATGCATCCATTTCTTCCAGACTGCCTAATTCGTTGGCATTTATTTCCTCATTATTCTCTTATAATTGTATTTCTTTGGTGTTGGTTGTGATCTCTCCTCTTTCATTCATGAATTTATTAATTTGGGTCCTTTTTCTTTTCTTTTTGAATTATCTGGTTAGGTGTTTATCAGTCTTATTAATTCTTTCAAAGAATCAGCTCCTAGCTTTGCCGATCCATTCTATGGTTATTGGGGGGAGTTTTGTTGTTTTTTTTGTTGTTGTTGTTTTTAATTTCTATGTCATTGATTTCTACTTAACTCTTTATTTCTCCTCTCCAACTGGGTTTAGGATTTATTTGCTTTTTTTTCCCCCCAAGCTCCTTTAGGTGTAAGTTTAGGTTGTGTATTTGAGACTTTTCTTGTTTCTTGAGGAAGGCCTGTACCATTATATACTTCCCTCTTAGGACTGCCTTTGCTGCATCCTAAAGGTTTTGAACTTTCATGTTTTCATTTTCGTTTGCTTCCATGTGTTTTTTTTAATTCTCCTTTAATTTTCTGGTTGACCCATTCACTACTTAGTAGGATATTTTTTAACCTCCATGTATTTGTGGGTTTTTCCAAAAAAATTTTTTTGTGTTTGACTTCAAGTTTTATAGCATTGTGGTCTGAAAATATGCATGGTATGAGCTCAGTCTTTTTGTACCAGTTCACACTGATTTGTGACTCAATATGTGATATATTCTGGAAAATATCCCATGTGCTCTCAAGAAGAATGTGTATTTTGCTGCTATAGGATGAAATGCTCTGAGTATATCTTTTCAGTCCATCGGGTCCAGTGTCTCATTCAAAGCCCTTATTTCCTTGTTGATCTTCTGCTTAGGTGATCAATCCATTGATGTGAGTGGGGTGTTAAAGTCCTCTACTATTATTGTATTATCAATGAGTTTCTTTAATTCTGTTATTGATTCATATATTTGGCTGATCCCAGGTTAGGGGCATAAATATTTACAATTGTTAGATCTTCCTGTTGGATAAACCATTTTATTATGATATAGTGTCCATCTTCATCTCTTATTACAGCCTTTGGTTTAAAATCTAGTTTGTCTTATATAAACATGGCTGCTCCAGCTTTCCTTTTTTTTAAGATTTTATTTTTTTATGTGGGACAGAGAACAAGTAGTTTAGGGTATGGCAGAGAGAGAGGAGAAACAGACTCCGCACTGACCAGGGAGCCTGATATGGAGCTCAATCCCAGTACCCTGAGATCATGACTTGAGCTGAAGGCAGACACTTAACAGACTGAGCTACACAGGCACCCCTTTAGCTCTCTTTTGATATCCATTGGCTCGATAAATTGTTCTTCACCCTCTCAGTTTCAATCTGGAGGTGTCTTTGGGTCTAAAATGAGTCTCTTGGTAGCAGCATATTGATCATTCTTGTTTGTTTTTGTTGTTATTGTTTTTTAATCCAATCTGAAACCCTACATCTTTTGTTTGGAGAATTTAGTCCACTTGCATTCAGAGTAATTATTGAAAGATATGAAGTTAGTGCCATAGTATTACCTGTAAATTTGTTGTTCTTATAGATTGTCTCTGTTACTTTCTGGACTTTGTTATTTTTGGTCTCTCTGCTCAAAGGATCCCCATTAATGTTTCTTTCAGGGCTTGTTTAGTGATCACAAATTCCTTTAATTTTTGTTTGTCCTGGAAACTCTTTATCTCTCCATCAATTCTGAATGATAGCCTTGATAGATAAAATATTATTAGCTGCATATTTTTCCCATTTAGCACTTTGAATATATCATGCTGGTCCTTTCTGGCCTGTCAAGTCCATATGGACAGACCTTTTGCCAGCCTCATGTGTCTACCCTTGTAGATTAAAGACCTCTTGTTCCAAGCTGGTTTCAGAATTTTCTCTTTATCTTTGAAATTTGCAATCTTCAGTATTGTATGTCAAGGTGTTAACCTATTTTCATTGATTTTGCTGGGAGTTCTCCATGCTTCCTGGACTTGAATGCCTGTTTCCTTCCCCAGATTAGGGAACTTCTCAGCTATAATTTGTTTAAATAAACATTGAGTCCCTTTCTCCTGCTTTTTATCCTCTGGGATGCCTATAATATAGTTATTACTTCACTTTGTGGAATAACTCAGTTCTCTTATCTCCCTTCATGATCTAAGAGTTTTCTTTTCCTCTTCTTTTCAGCTTCCATATTTTCCATCATTTTATCTTCCAGATTTGCTCTTCTGCTTTGTTCATCTTCATTTTTATGGACTCCATTTGGGACTGCATCTTGGTAATAGCATTTTTAATTTCAGCCTGACTATATTTTAGTACTTTGATTTCTATAGTAAAGGATTCTCTAGTGTTTTCCATGCTTTTTTCAAACCCAGATAGTATCTTTATGTTGTTGTTTTAAATTCTAGCTCAGACATCTTACTTATATCCATGATGATTAAATCCCTGGCAATGAGTACTACCTCCTGTTCTCTGTTTTGTGGTGCATTTCTCCATCTCATCATTTTGCCCAGAAAAGAAAAGAAGAAGAAAAAAACAATGAAAACAGAAAAACAAAGCCAAAAAGAAGAACAAAGCAAAACAAAACACTAGATCATGGGTATGTTTTGATTTGCTCGTTAAAAGACACTAGATCCCAAAATAAGGGGAAAAAACCCTACATATTGTATATATAATGCATTGAAAGGAAACAAATTATATATATATATATATGGTTTATGTAAAAATTAAAATTAAAAAGAATAGAAAAAACAGGAAAATAAGTGAACAAATACTAAAAGACTAAGGAATAAAAATGCAAAGAATGCTATGTACTGTTCTCTCCAAGAACTGAAACTTTGCAGTTCTCTATGATCAGTAAACTTGGTGCCAGCCAGTTGTTTGTCCTGGTCTTCTGAAGGCGGAGCCTGTTTTATTGATTCTCAGTGGACTTGCCCTATTGCAAATGTGCCTCCCTTATACAGAGGGAGGGCTCAGTATAAGTGGCTCCAGATTCCACAATGTGGTGCGATTTTGCTCCCTGAAGGCTTTCAGCACTGATGAGTGAGATGAATATGGTGGCACCCCACTCTCTAGCACCTGGAGCTGAAAGTTCATGCCCTCCACTCTTCAGGGAGCCCTCACAGAAAAGCAATCAATCACTCCTATCTCTCCAGTTTCCATTAGAACTCTGTTTACTGGGCCTGTGAGTAGGTGTTTTTGTATCAGGCACATGCCTGAGTTTCAAAGCTCCAAATTTTATGGACTTGTGGTAAAGACTTACTCTGCTCCTTCCAGGGGAAAGGGAGGGATATTGCCGTGCTTCTGACTTTTGCTGGAACATGCCCAGGAAATCACACGACTGTGAAGCATTTCAGTTTATAGCAACACAAAACAGAAATCCAGCACCTATACTTGTTTTCAGCCAGCTTCCACGCTTCTATTCCTGGGAACAGTATAGCACTTAGATGGTACCCATTCTTCTTGTGACCCCAGGGATCCTGAGATCATGCTGTCACACCTGGGATTCTGCCCTGCTTTACCACCAGAGTACCTTTAAACCAGGGACCTCCCCCCATTCCAGCAGACTTCTATAACATTCTGATTTTGTATTTCACTGCTTACGATACTTTGTGATAACCTTCCTGAGCAGGTTCTCTTCCCTCTGTTACACCTCAGCTATCACCCAATTCAACCCTCCATACCTCCTAACTTCCAAAAGGTGGTCACTTTTCTAATTGTAGACTTGCAGCTTTTCTTTCTTCATATTGCCTTTTTTCTTCATATTTTCTTTCTTCATATTGATTTCTCAGGTGTTCAGAATGATTTAATAATTATTTAGATGTATTTGAGGGATGACACAAATTTAGTGTCTCCCTATTCCTCCACCATCATAATTCCTCTCCCATTTTTTAAGATTAATTGATGATTGATTTTAGAGAGAGAGAAGGAGAGCACAGGTGTCAGGGGCAGAGAAAGGGAGAGACAATTTTAAGTGGATTCCACACTGAGCAGAGAGCCTGACATGTGGCTCTGTCTCAGCACCCTGAGATCACAAGAGTTGGGTGCTTAACCAATTTCACCACCCAGACACCCCTCCTATTTTTAATTTTTAAGCTTCACTTTCTGGATCAGTTCAATAGGGATAATAATGTTTATATTGAATAATTTTCATGAAGATTGGAGATATTTACATAAAGTGTCTAGCACATAGTAGGTGTCCAACACAAAGTAATTATTATTATTGTTAGAGTATTATCACTCATACATATACTTCATCTTCTTCTTTGCCTTCTTCTAATCTACCTTACACATTGTTACCAGAGCACTCTGTATAAAATGTAAATCTGTGCCATCCCCCTGCAATAAACTCTTAATGGATCCCCTCATTTTTATGCTAATGTAGCTCATAAGAATCCCTCTCCACCCTAGGTCACTTTTCTGCACTTTACTCTATGGTTCAGTCATACTGAATTTCCTTTCATTTCTTTAGTGTATCATTACTACCTCTCTTACTTCATTCCCCTGGACTTCATACCTGCTATACTCTCTCTGTGGAACATTTCCTCCCTATCTTTCAGTATAATTCATTTCTACACATCTTTTAGGTCTCATTTAAAACTGATTTCCTCTGGAGCATCTAGGTGGCTCAATCAGTTAAGCATCCAACTCTTGATTTTGGTTCAGGTCATGATCTCAGGGTCAGGAGATTGAGCCCCACATCCAGCTCCATGCCAAGTGTGGAGCCTGCTTAAGATTTTCTCTCTCCCTCTGTCTCTGCAGTACCTCATAATTCACACACTCTCTCTAAAAAATGTAATTTCCTCTGAAATCCATTGTGGGTATTCTCCCACAGATTCCCTTCCTTATCCCTGCTATATGATTCCACAGCCCTCTGTACTTCTTTGATCTTAGCACTTATTCTGTTATCATTATTGTTTGTTTTCCCCTCTAGAATGTAAGTTATATGAGGGCAGAGACCACATTCCTTTTTACTCACTATTTTATTCCTAGTGCCCAGAATACTGTTTGGATCTCATTAAGCTCTCTAGAAATATTTTTGGAAGAATAGATTAATGAAAGCTCTAACAAGAGGCATGAATTTTCTGATTCATGATGACAGTTCATGAATACTTAGCTTTGTACATGCTATCTCCTCTACCTGGAATACCCTCCTATATCTCACTTCATCCCTCATCTGTTTAATAGTTACCTATACCTCCTTCAAGATTCAAGATATAGGATTAATTGGCTCTTTTTTACAACTTTCTTTGATGCCTCCACATAAATTTGGTTGTTCCTTGTCCTATGATTCCATCACATTTCTTATCCCCATCAGTTTGAGGGCTTTTATACTATTGTATAAAATATATATATTGTGCATCTATCTGTGCACAATGTCTGCTTTAACTTTTAGACTGTAAGTTCACTAAAAGCATGAGCTGTGTCTTGTTTATCTCTGTAGGTCAGCACACATTCCAAATAATAATCAGTGGAACTTGGCTTTTACTGCGTTATGTATTATGCACATTTATATACAATAGGTATAAAGAACAATACAATGAATATATTTATCAAGATCTTCATCAATAAATGTCATTAATAGAAATGAAGTTTTCTATATATCCATGTCTGTAAAAAAAGGAAAATATTTTCTAAACATATATATCATCCTGATCTGGGCTTCATCTTCTCTGTACTGTTTTAATTTTAGTATGTGTGGTGCTGAAGCAAGCAGCAGACATATAGATTAACAGAATAGAAGAATCCAGAAATAAGCCCCATATATCTATAATGTCTATAACTGCATTTTTATGGTTGTCCTGAAGTCCCAAGATGAGGCTTCATTCTAAACTGCCCTACTTACATAGCTATTCAGTCCTTTGTCAGAGTTTTCTAAGAAGCTGAAGTTCTGTAGTTTTCCATGAAATCCAGATAAGATTTCCAAGGGTCAAAATAATAATGTTGTAGAATAACACTTCCTGAAAAATTCTAAGTGTTCTTTTGGACCTTATCTAATTCACATTTTTCATGTGTCTGCAAGACAGGCAGCACTTACATTATTATCAGAATGAGAAAGTAGATAATTTTTGTCTTACAAAAGGTCACTCGATGAATAAATTGTGGGGTCATAAATAGAGCCAAGCTCTAATATTTTCAGTTTTGAACCTAGGTCTCGCTCCAGACCCACCCTCCTGGGTCTGAAGTGAATGATCTACTATGTAAGAGAACCAAAGGCTTCATCATGCTTCTGAACTTCTGTGCCTCCTTTATGCTGTACTTCAGAATAAACACAAGGGAATTCCACATAGTTTCCTTTTTTATCAAACTCCACTTTCTTGTCCAATTCATATTAGAATGAAGGACTCAATAGTTATCTTCTTCCCATTTATCTAACCTTATTTTCAGGTGACTAATCCTTTCATCTGCTTCATCTTCTGTACTCCTCAATCTTCATATTTCATCATTTTTCCATCTTTTTCATATTTTAACATTCCCATCCTCCTCTCTCCTTTCGTCTCTCTTTTCCACCCCTCCTCCAAAACAAACCTATCATTGATCCTTTTTATTTTATTATTCATCCTCTTAACTATCCTGTTCTCCTCATTCATTCTCTATTCTTTCTCCTCAATCTCTATGTGTTGATTTCCTTGCCTGCCCATCACTTTCTTTTCATTTTCTTACAGCTTTTTACCCATCCACATCTCATCATCCTCATCCATCCTTCCAACTACCACATTCCACAGCCCCTCCTGTTTATGTATACTCTGCTTCATTCTTTCAACAATTGTTTACACTCCCATCTCCTCTTCAAACTCCTTTATGCCTCTTTATAAGTATGCCTCCTTTACATTTTCCCACTTATCTTCTATTCTCTTCAAATTCTCCTTCATACATTATCTATTCTACCTCTACTGTGTCCTATCCTTCCCATCTCCCTTCCTATTTTTATCTAGCCTCATATCCTTCCATTCAGGACAAAAAGAGTTGTCCCTCTTCCTTTATAAGTAAAACTTTCAAGGTAGTTTTGATGTCATTCTGCTTACAGTTTTCTCTGGCAACTTGGTGTCAGCAAAACCTCATTTCTACTATACTTTCAATCTGTGTCTCTCTGCTATTGCACAAATAAGTATCAGTATTTACATTCAAAAAAGCAATTATTTTCTTCTACCCCTGAATGTATCTATAATATACTCATTGCTTTCATTTTCAAACAAGCTCCCAGGAAGTATTTTCTGTGTTTACTATTTTCACTACTTCTATGTCAACTCCTAAAAACTCACTGCTGCACTAAAGACTACATTGAAACAGTGTATGTGAAGAATACCAATGTCTTCCATGTTGTAAAACCTAATGCATTTAATTCCCTATATTATTTGTTCTCTTTTTAATAACCAATAATGTTATAAAAATATATTAATAATGATAAAGAACATGAACTTGCAGCCAAACTGCCAGAATATGAATGCTGACTCAACCATTTACTACCTAGGTGATTTTTAAATTTTTTCTTACCCACTCTTGTCTCAGTTTCCTCATCTGAAAAGTGGAAATAATAGTACCTATCTCACAGGGTTGTTGGTTTATAAAAGTTAAGTGATAAGAACAGTGCATGGCACACTGTAAATACTGTATTGATGTTAATGATTATATTTATGCTATTACCGATATTATTATTATTATTGATCACTGTGAGCTCTTTTGAAACCCTTTACTCCTTTGATGTATCAGTCAAAATGGGTCAGGTTAGCATGTAGTAACAAAAAATCTCAGTGTCCTCAAACAACAAAGATGTACTTCTCACACTACTTGTCTATCTCAGGTTGTAGCGAGGGGGATACTGTCTTCTATATCATCTTCAATAAAGGATACAGAATGATAGAGCCAAGGACACTTGGCATAATGTTACTTACTGTGGCCATGGAGAAGACCATGGAAAATTATGTATTATCCTTCCTCAGAAATGATTCATGTTATTTCTAGTCACATTTGGTTAGCCAAAGTCATCTATCTATGCCTAACTTCAAGGTTCTATGGAAGTACAATACAACCACAAAGCCAGAAAGACATGAATTAAAAATACTGAAAGTAAAAGTATTGACTATCACACTCAGTTTTCAAGATACTGCACACTAGGGGTTCTACCAAGACATTTCTTACTTTTTCTTCTTGGTCTCCTTCAAAGGTTCCTCTTCTGCCCTAATGATAATGATGCTACATGACTGGATCCTTGGCATAATTTTCTTCTCACTCTGCATACCTTCCTCAAGTGATCACATACATTCACATGGTTGTCCCAATATACTAACAATACCAAACTTTACATCTCTAGCTTGTATCTGTCTTCTGATCTTAAGATTTGTATATCCAACTGCTATTACACACCTATCCCTAGATAATCTACAATCTTTTAAAGGTTATCTTGCCCAAAAATGAACCTTGCAGATTTATCCCAAGTTTCTTCCAACTTTTACATGATCTGCCCCAGTTTGTAGCACCATCATTCGCCCATGTTATTTGGGTACTTATAACCTTAATCCCGTCCTTCATGTCATTCTAACATTGGCTGTTTTTACTATTTCCTCAGTGTCTCTCCCCTTCTCCATCTTAATCCGCTGCTCTGAATGAGAACTTTACCACTCCTTGCCCAGACTATTTAAGCTGTCTATTAACCCGTTTCTATAACTCCAGTTTTGTTCCTTTCAAATACATTCTTTACACTGTAACTGGAGTGGCATATGTAAATTAAAAACTGACCACCTCATTCTCTTGCTTCTGTTGAAGGAAACCATTCCATTGCCTGTAACGGCTAACTTGGTTTTCTCTGCCTAAAATATACTTCCTCGTTCCTCCCCTTAACACCTACAATTATCTTAGCTACATTATACTTACTAAATAGTACAAAAATGAATGCTAATAGTAATAATCAGGTGCTCCAACACACACACGCAGATGCACACACACACACACACATATATATACATACATATACATATATATATACATTTATATATGTGTGTGTGTGTGTGTGTGTGTCTGTATACACCATGAAAGAACCATGAAAGTTTTTTAGTGTTTAGGGGCAAAGAATATTATGGAACTGGAAATGTTTTTAAAGTCATTCTTTTTGAAGGCAAAATTATACATTATATACATATATACACATATATATGTATGCATACGTGTGTGTGTGTGTGTGTAAGAATTATATTTATTTATTTTAGAGTGAGAACATGAGAGGGGGAGGGGCAGAGGGAGAGAAAGAGATAGAATCTCAAGCAGACTCTGCCCTGAGTATGGAGCCTGATGCAGGGTTCGATCTCACAGCATTGAAAGCCTGACTTGAACCAAAACCAAGAGCTGGATGCTTAACCAACTGAGCCATCCAGGTGCCTCTGTATATAAATGATATTTAAAGAAACATTCTAGGGGGACGCCTGGGTGGCTCAGTTGGTTAAGCAGCTGCCTTCAGCTCAGGTCATGATCCCAGCGTCCTGGGATCGAGTCCCACATTGGGCTCCTTGCTCGGCAGGGAGCCTGCTTCTCCCTCTGCCTCTGCCTGCCATTCTGTCTGCCTGTGCTCGCTCTCACTCCCTCTCTCTCTCTGACAAATAAATAAATAAAATCTTTAAAAAAACAAAAGAAAGAAACATTCTAGGGGCACTTCAATGGCTCAGTTGTTTAAGCAGCTACCTTTGACTCAGGTAATAATCTCAGGGTCCTGGGATTGAGCCCTGCATTGGGCTCCCTGCTCAGTGGGGAGTCTGCTTCTTTCTTTTCCTCTTGTACATTGTACAATGCTTGTGCATTCTCTCTCTCAAATAAATAAAGTCTTTTAAAAAATTAAAAAAAGAAACATTCTTAGGTTATTTAGAAACCTCACTTACATCAAACTCTTCAGCATTCCCAGGCAATGTGGCATAAAAGATATGTTGTTGTAATTTTTTATATATTATATATAACATTGTGTGCTTCTGAAAATATCCATTATTATCTCATTTGATTCTCACAATTCTGCATTATAGGGAAGGTTTTTTGCTGCAGCTAAACAGCTTATTCTGACTATCACAGTGCTTTTCCTGTGTATATAGCTGTGAGTCTTTGAATTTAAGACCTTTGAATATGTATATGCTTACGTGTTAGTCTATATGTGTCTCTGAGTATGGATACATTTATACATCTTGAACATATATCTCTGTGTGTCTGAGAATGTTCATATGTTCAACTCTCTTATTTATTTGTATATCTATAATATATGTCTCTATGAATGTGTATACCTGCAAATATATAAAGCAGTATATACCAAATGTCCATTTCTAATCTGTAAACTTAACAGAACTTTCAATAGATAGCCTAAAGCATGCTGTTTTCAAGCCCTACCCTGAATATACTTTAGATGGGAGGTACCACTCACTGACCTCATTGTGTAGAGGAGGGTTCCATTGTCCACCAGTCTGAGTAGCTTGTTAGGTGTGGTCATATTATGGGCTACTGATTTCTTGCCATTGTGAAAGAAGGTGTCAGGGGTCCAGATCTTACTAGCCAGGAGATTGTTCAGTGGAAGGATCTTCATGGGTCCATCAAATTTCAATCTTTCATCATGCCATGTCTGTCGAAAAAATACATCAATGGTGTACTCCTAGGGACAAAAAAGAGAGAACAATGAACATAGTTCTGATGAGGACCTATAGTGCCCTTAGCAAATATTAATCAATTTGCAATATTTCCTCCAATGCACAGAAGCAGCAGTATATTAATAGTACTTACTGGAAGTATGGCAAATGATTATGATTGAAAAATGAAGCCATGGTGATCAATAGGTATGAAAATAACATATCTGACAAGATTTTATTGAGGAAGTTCACTGCCAACAATTCCCTGCATGTCATACAAGCTGACACAAGACAACAGACACATAGATCAATGGAACAGAATAGAGAGCCCAGAAATAGACCCTCAACTCTATGGTCAACTCATCTTCGACAAAGCAGGAAAAAATGCCCAATGGAAAAAAGACAGCCTCTTCAATAAATGGTGTTGGGAAAATTGGACAGCCACATGCAGAAAAATGAAATTGGATCATTTCCTTACACCACACACGAAAATAGACTCAAAATGGATGAAGGATCTCAATGTGAGAAAGGAATCCATCAAAATCCTCGAGGAGAACACAGGCAGCAACCTCTTCGACCTCAGCCGCAGCAACATCTTCCTAGGAACATCACCAAAGGCAAGGGAAGCAAGGGCAAAAATGAACTATTGGGATTTTATCAAGATCAAAAGCTTTTGCACAGCAAAGGAAACAGTGAACAAAACCAAAAACAACTGACAGAATGGGAGAAGATATTTGCAAATGACATATCAGATAAAGGGCTAGTGTCCAAAATCTATAAAGAACTTAGCAAACTCAACACCCAAAGAACAAATAATCCAATCAAGAAATGGGCAGAGGACATGAACAGACATTTCTGCAAAGAAGACATCCAGATGGCCAACAGACACATGAAAAAGTGCTCCACATCACTCAGCATCAGGGAAATACAAATCAAAACCACAATGAGATATCACCTCACACCTGTCAGAATGGCTAAAATTAACAAGTCAGGAAATGACAGATGCTGGCGAGGATGCGGAGAAAGGGGAACCCTCCTACACTGTTGGTGGGAATGCAAGCTGGTGCAACCACTCTGGAAAACAGCATGGAGGTTCCTCAAAATGTTGAAAATAGGACTACCCTATGACCCTGCAATTGCACTGCTGGGTATTTACCCTAAAGATACAAACGTAGTGATCCGAAGGGGCATGTGCACCCAAATGTTTATAGCAGCAATGTCTACAATAGCCAAACTATGGAAAGAACCTAGATGTCCATCTACAGACGAATGGATAAAGAAGATGTGGTATATATACACAATGGAATACTATGCAGCCATCAAAAGAAATGAAATCTTGCCATTTGGGACGACGTGGATGGAACTAGAGGGTATCATGCTTAGCGAAATAAGTCAATCGGAGAAAGACAACTATCATATGATCTCCCTGATATGAGGGATAGGAGATGCAACATGGGGGGTTAAGGGGGTAGGAGAAGAGTAAATGAAACAAGATGGGATTGGGAGGGAGACAAACCATAAGTGACTCTTAATCTCACAAAACAAACTGAGGGTTGATGGGGGGAGGGGGTTGGGGGGGGTGGGGTTATGGACATTGGGGAGGGTATGTGCTATGGTGAGTGCTGTGAAGTGTGTAAACCTGGCGATTCGCAGACCTGTACCCCTGCGGATAAAAATATATATTTATAAAAAATAAAATAAAAAAAAATACATATGATGCACAAAACCCAAAACAGGTTACTTTGACAATACTTATAATATAGAAAAGGAGCTCCTAATAAGTCTAATAAAGAAAAAGAGACAAAATGGGGCAAACAACTGGGGATAAGTGTAGGAATACAGATTCAATAAGATTGGCCAAAAAAATGTTTATTTTTGAACTGGGTAATTTGTACTTGAGGTTCCATTAAACTATTTTCTGTGTGTATGTGTGTGTGCCAGAGTGTGTGTGTGTGTGTGTGTGTGTGTGTGTGTGTGTGTGCTATAATCACTGCCATCTTGTAAAGAACAGATTATAGGGTGACAAGAGTAGAGAGGTCATGAGAAGTGGTCTAAATTGGGAACCCCTATGAACACAGATACAAAGAATCATGAAAAAAATAATAGTTAAATAAACCAATACATGCATTTAAAAATCATTATCAAGTCTGATTTTTTTCAAGGAATGTAAAAGATGACCTACATTAGAGAAACCTATTAATATAATTAGCTGCATTAATAGATTAAAGGAGAGAAATCATGCAATCATCTTAATAGGGGACAAAAGAGAAGTTGTAAAACTTCAAATACATTTATAAACACACACATACACACCTTAGAAAACTACTAATAAAATGTACAGTAGGTATATCTATGTTTATTACTGTTCATTGTCATTTGTTTGTCCTTTCTAGAAAATCTTGTAGAAAATCCCATATTATGAGTTCTGCCTTCATAAGATAAGAATCAAAACTTAAATTACCAGTGTTTTGGAGCTAGAATCAGACTAATGACCTAAGAAACACCAATCACACAAACATGCACACACACACACACACACACACACACATGCATGCATTTCCAACAGTAAACTTCAGTTCAGTTCAGAAGTGTCAACATGAGGAAACAAGATCTGCATGGAGTTTCTACTTTTACTGTGGTGGTTGTAGTGCAGGTGGTGGCAAAGTTACCTTGTTTTTAGTGGTCTTATTGGTCACTAAACACATAAAAGAGTGCTTAACCTCAAAGGTAATCAGGAAAATGGCACTAATATCAATTAGACACAATTACATGTTCATCAGAATGGTAAAAAAATAGTGTAATAATAGAAAGTTAACAAAACTGTGGAGAAATGAACCTTTCATACCCTGCCAGTGGGATTATAAATTGTTACAACCCATTAAGATTGTAATTTGGTCCTATCTGAAAAAATTTAAAATGTACAACTAAAAAAAATTATCTGTAAGTACATACCCTACAAAAACTCAAACATGTTCTCAAGAAGATGTGTACAAGAATGTTTATTCTTGGGGTGCCTGGGTGGCTCAGCAGGTTAAGCCTCTGCCTTCAGCTCAGGTCATGATCTCAGGGTCCTGGGATTGAGCCCCACATCAGGCTCTCTGCTCAGCAGGGAGCCTGCTTCTTCCTCTCCCTCTGCCTGCCTCTCTGCCTACTTGTGATCTCTCTCTCTCTCAAATAAACAAACAAATAAATAAATAAAATCTTTTAAAAAAGAATGTTTATTGTTATCACTGTTTATAATAGCAAAAAATTTAGAAAGAGCCTAAATGCACATTGGCAAGATAATTGGACAAATGTATAAATAAAAATATGCATACACTGCAATACTGTATAGCAGTTAAAATAAATGAATTAGAGTTAAATGTATCAAAAATAATAACTTCTGATACATGGTTGAAAAAATTGTAAAATAATATACAAGCTATGATCCATTTTATAATTTGAAATATATTTATAGTTTGAAAACCACTGTGTTATTTATTGCAATATTTGCTATTCCATGTGATATATACATTTTTAGTTATAAGTCTAGAATATGTGTAGAAATGACCAAAAAAAGCAAATTCATTGTTTTAATTATCTCTAATTGGGGAGAGAGTGAGAGAGAAAATGGAATCAGGATAAGGTACATAGGGGACTTCATCTATATCACCAAAGATTTTTTATTATGAGAAAAAATAGGGAAAAATTTTTAAGATTTAAAAAAGCTGGGTTATGGGTATCCATTTTTTAATATTATTTTCTGTATAGTCAGAATTATTGGGGGGAAATCACATAGTGATTATTTGCTCCATAAGTATACCATGACCTTTGGCCAAAAGCAATCAATTTTGACCTGACCATTCTAACAATGAAATAAATCCCTTCTTTGCAAATTGAATCCTTGTATACTCTCAAAAAATGATGACCTCCAAACTGACAAATAAATGTCATTGTTTTGTGAGGCATTTAAATAAAATATCCCAGATAATAAACTTAAGTCTGCCTCCTGAGAAAGGCACTACACTAGGCAAAGATGACTTATAGCACTTGGGGAAGAATTTCTGGTTTAGTGTTAGACCCTGAATGTCTTCAATTCTCTAACACTGTGCAGTGTATCAAATCAGGCTTCTAGAAAGGGACTACAAGTCTGATTTAATTTGAGCAGGTTCTAGGGCCAAGGTACTTGACAACGGCATTACAGTGAAGGCATTCATTGCCTCATAGGTAGACCACTCCCCCCTTATTTTGACCATAGAGTCCTCCCTTTGCTCTTTGCCTTCTTACAATCATTCTGAATTTTGAAGAATTATAATCCACCTGTCCCTTTAAGTTGCATTTAGTCCTTGAAATAGTCTTATTAGCATTGTTTATGTGGCCTGTCCGTCTATTTCACATAAAAGTAGCCAGGAGATTCCTGGGCATGGATTCCTAGGCAAAACCCCATAGACATGGACTCCTAACTATGTTGCATCTGGGAGTATAGCATCTTATAGAATAAGAGGA
Source organism: Lutra lutra (assembly GCF_902655055.1). Taxonomy (NCBI): domain Eukaryota; kingdom Metazoa; phylum Chordata; class Mammalia; order Carnivora; family Mustelidae; genus Lutra; species Lutra lutra. The sequence continues at coordinate 3,047,128 of NC_062296.1, read as the reverse complement.
AACTGACAGCCCAAGAGGCTTTCAAAATAGACAAAGGCTCCCCTTCATTCTGTGCCTTACTACTTGTAAGTGAGGTCTTGAAATGAACACAGCCACTTTTTCCAGTGCTAGGCAGGAAACAGGTACAACAATTTCAAGCCCACTGCCACCAGGAAAGAGGTCTCTGTGCTAATTTCTTTTTAATCAACACCAATTTCTTCTTTTATGGTCTTTGGATACTCTGCATGATTTTGGATACTTTGCATGATTTTCACAAACAGTAGTCAGACTAAAATATATACCATCTGTTAAAAAGAATCATGATTATATCTTTTATGAATTCATATTCATAGCCTCTTTTTTTTTCATTAGGCTATTTGATTAGTTCTCTTATTGTATTACTTGCCTCATAACCTGACTGTCCACTGTATACCCAGGGAAGTTTCTCTGTCAACGAGCAGCAGCTGACAGTTGTTACCAAGCAGGTATCTAAACAGTTAAAGCATCCCTGGGAAGAGAGTGAAGTTGACAATACCTAGAATTGGCATTTTAAGTTTCCCAGTTGTTCTCGTTCTGACTCTACTAACATTATGCTCTTTGTCCTCCTTATTTTCTCACTAGCTTTATCAGTACAAGATAGATATTCATTAAATACATAACTCAAGACCCTGGGTCCCTGAACTTGTGGCATGTCAAAATCTGGGGCCTTAGGAAGGAGGTTAGCTTAGAAAGTGTTTCAGACCAGGAGAGCATCCAAATTTTCTCAGCTGTTAGCTTTCTTTTTTTCCAGCTTTACTGAGTTATGATGTCAAATAAAAATCGTATACATTTAAGTTGTACAATGTGATTTGTAAAGATGTATAATGTGATCATTTAATATATGTAACACTGTGAAATGATTACCACAATCAAATTAACACCTCTATCACCTCATATAGTCACCTGTGTCTGTGTGTGTGTGGTAAGAACACTTAAGATCTACTCTCTTAGAGAATTATCAACTGTCACCTTTCTACCTTCCTTTCCAATCACTGATCATATGCATAGCATTCCATTTCTAAGCCAGTATCCCACTTTCTCTGCATTCTGATTCAAAGGCTCTTGAGAGACCAGGGAAAATTTCCACTTGCCAAGAGTCATTGCTCACTGGTGAGTAATAAACATAACCAATTTGAGAGAGAAGAAGCAATGAAACTGCATTTTCACTAATTTTTTTGCAACCTTCTCTTCATTGTTACCTACCCCATTCTTTCCATACATGGATTGAGAAAATGGTGTAAATTCTTCTAAAATAGAAAGTCATAGAAGGTCATATGGCCTTGGATAATTTAAATTGGAATTGCATCCCTTGTTCTGTCTCCTGGAAGAGCATGGGTATAGGATTGGTATTACTGCTGAGGAGCACCAGGTATTTTTTTTTTTTTACCATCAAGCTTTATTTGTTACAAATGGTTAATGCAAGACTTTCATTTGTGATGCCTATAAAATTCCCATTGTAATCAGTTTCCAATTTATATCTGTACTCTTTAACAAATTTTCTTTCTCTGACTTTTCCTGCAGAAACATCTACTACTGTTTGCTTTCATCTCTCTGCCCAATTCCCTATTGTCACAGCTCTTTATATTCATAAATGGCAAAGCCACCCAAACTAGTAGCCCAATTGACTTACTAGTCTTGCTATTCCATAGTATCTCCTAAAGAAAGCTACTTTACTCTTTGTCTACCTGGCTTGCTACTAATGTTTCATATCATTTCAGTAAACACTTAAAAAAGGAATTGTATCAGGTCTTATGCTAGGTGCTAGAGATACAGAAATGTATCAGACATGTTCTCTAACTTTGAAGGACTTTTCAGTCAAGTGGAGGAGCACAGTTATAATTTTCCCCTCAAATTTAATTTGTGCCATCTCATTTATTCTTGCATTTAACAAATAGTTGTGAGTCTACCATGTGCCAAATATTGATAAGCTATTAGTGATATGAATATTAACAAAACATATATGGCCCTTAATGGAGCTTTTTAAAAATTTTTATTTATTTATTTTGACAGAGAGCGATCACAAATAGGCAGAGAGGCAGGCAGAGAGAGAGGGGGAAGCAGGCTCATTCCTGAGCAGAGAGCCCAATGTAGGGCCTGATCCCAGGATCCTGAGACCATGACTTGAGCCGAAGGCAGAGACTTTAACCTACTGAGCCACCCAGGTGCCCCAATAGAGCTTTTTGTCAAACTCAGGATCTATGTCTGTGAAGGTCAGTGTTTGAGTAAGGATTACAATGGCTGCAAAGGGTTATGGGTGATACTGGTTCAATGCTCAAAGTGGCACTACAGTTTTTCTTCTTTACGGATAAGAAACTTGTCCCTATTTCCTTAAGAAAGTATTCTGGACCAAAATTCCATTTGGCTGAAAGTGATTCAAGAACCCAGCCAGCTCTAATTTTCATCTACTTGCCCAAGCAGTCTGTAGTCTCAGGAGAGCTGGGTTTATTGCTTCAGCTAGTTGCTAAAGTCAGACAACTTTCTGATGTTTCACTCAAAAAATCATCCCTGAATGAGGGTCAATTGTCACAGTATACTAAGTTGTACAGGAAGAAGAAATTTAAAAACACCATTAATGTGTTTCCCAGTCAGAGTGATCATAGCTATTCTACCTTGTAACAAGATAGAAGTGCAGCTAAAAATAACCTGAAGTTTATTTGATTAAAGTCTGCCCTCCATATCAGGAAAGCCATTCAGTTATTTCTACTTAATCACGGAGGAGAAAAACAAGCAAGTAGAATACAAAACTTCAAGAGATAGAATATCTAGATTGTTTGAAATGTCTGAAGGGCCTCAGCATACCCATGTGTGCCTACTTGGGTGGGGAAGGAGCAGGGAGAGTAGCTGGTTTGGGTAGGGGCTACATATATGTTTCTGTAGTATTCCTGCATTTAGGTATCTGTTTGCACATGTGTGTTCGTGAAGTGCCTGGGATATCATGTGGACTATTTTTTATCAAGTATGTATTTTTTGTGTGCATGTATATTTTTCTGAATGTATTTGTGGATGCTGGTGTATAAGTGAGAGTAAATGAGAGTGTATGAACATAAGTGTGTGTGTTCATAGAGTACCTTTAGTCACTTTCGTACAAAAATCCTAATTCATCACTAGTTCCCAGAAATACAAAGAGAGAGCTGCATATCCCTGGTGAATCTGGTTATCTCCAGTGGCCTATAAGCTCTCTGAATATAGGGAATCCTAGAGACCCTTAATGCAGAGTTGGACTTCTAAGGAAAGGAGTACTGTTGAATGACCAACTGACAATAGTTTTAACACATGCATGGATCTAAAGCTGTGGGCGTTAGTAAACATGTTGGGAGGGCATAATCTAGAAATACAGGCTTTCCTGATGCCCCTATGAGATACCTGTCTCCTCCACCCCTCATACATCAAACTTGCCCCTTACTGAGCTCTCCCTATGTGTCAAGTATTCTATTAAATGCCAGGGAAGCCATGAAGACTTTGTACTTGCCCTTAAGGGATATACAGGAAGGCTGTTATATTTCTGTATCCTCTTTTCTCCACACTTGAAAAGCAAAGTTCAGGCCTGGCCTCACAACCACTCATGATTCCCTCTGCTGAAAACTACCATACTTCTCCAACTAACTCATAGACCTTGCCTGATTGAAGGAAGAGCCATGTAAAGTCAACATACCTAAACCAACTCTTAGCCTCAAGTCTTTTCCCACTTGTAGTCCATCTTGTGCAGACTGCTAGGTAATTCTAAATCATTCTAAAACAATACTTGTATATTATTATTGCCCTACTAATATCTACTCAATCATTCTATATTACCCACAGGCAAATTCTATCACATCCTTACACAACTGTAAATATTTACCAACAGGTCTAAAGAAGACTTGCCCCCTGCTAAGTAGCAGTCCCAATGAAGATACAAAGAAAAAAATCCAAGTAGTGATCATGGACATTTCATATTTTTTGGACATTTCTTTCTGATTTTAAGATTCTTATTTTCCATACAAAGTCACTCATTCAATAAAGATTCTTTGAGCATCTATTAACTGCCAGGCATATTGAGCATATAATAGCTTGTTTCCCTTCATGAAAATTATTCAATCAGATATCTGATACATAGTAGGTATTAACTGGGTGGTCCTTTAGGATGGGGTCTCCTGTCTCAACACTACCACATTCTTTGCTTTGGCAGCAAGGGATAATGGAAGGAGAAGGGAAGTCACTGAAGATGACTCTTGAGTCTCCCTTTACTACCTCTGCTGTATCCTGCCCTATTCCTTGACTTTCTTCTGAAGCCTTTCCCTGCTCACATCTGTAGAAGGAACCGTTTCCAAAAGTGCTTTTGACTCTTTCTCCAAATATTTTGCATCGCCATTGTCAGTCCATTACCCCCAACGAATAGGGCCTTTTTGCAAGGAACAGACTTCTTGAATGATACTGGAGGCTGCTGACACTCTGAGAGTGTCTACCACAATGCTCTCCTCACGTAACCTATCTCTGTTAATATGTGTGGAGTGCTAACAAATATGAAGAGAGAAGTCAGGGGAAGTTTGAGCATAGGGATACAAGTTTAATTTTGAAAGATGTGTTGTGGAAAGAAGGGAAGGGTAGTCCTCATGAGGGCATATGCTTTATATGTGACTACATGGGGAGAGCAAATGAAAAGACAAATTTGGGACAATGTAGGATGGCGAGGGTAGGGAATTCGTATGAGACAAGGTTTCTCCCTAGAAGGTAGTAACAAACTCCAATTTATTTTCTTTGATCTGTTGTATCTTCTTTCACTTTTACCTTTGCAGGAACTATAACTTACCATATCAGTGTCTGACACAGGGCCAAAACTGGTCACATAGATGTCAGTCTTCACTTCAGTCACTGCATCTAGGCCAAGGAAAGTAGAAAAGTAGAGTGTCATGAAAGTCAATTCCCTTAACTCAAAGAAAGTCCAGTGCAGTACTCCAAATGACAGCTAACTTGCTACATCTGAAAAAGTGTACCTGACAGAGTGATAGGAAAACCTCTCAAAAACTTCTCACTTATACTATTTGTTCAGAGAACATGATAGGTACAGGTACAAAGTTTATCCCTTTAGGTATCATTGAGAATAACAACAGAATCCCCAAACTCTAAAGATTAAGAGCGCTGAGAGATCTCTGATATTCATATGTGCTGGAATTTCACACCAGGATTACCCTTACCTGTGGTAGGTTCTAATATCTAACTTTAATACTTCCAGAAACACGGAATGATTGCCCTCCCATTCCTCTGCCCACTTAACATAGGGAGAGGCCATGTGACTAGTTTTGGTTGTGGAACAAAGTTATATGTGTCCCTTTCTAGCTGGAACAATTAATGTCCAATGTAAGACCCTTCCTGCCATGGTTATCATAGAAACATTTTATTATAGAGCTATCATAAGATTGAAACATCCTGGAATGATGAGCCAACACATGAAGGACAACTGTCCTGAAAGTTGCCTGGCTGCACAACAGACTTTGCATGAATGAGAAATACATTTTCATTGGATTAAGTGACTGAGAGTTGAAGTTGACTGATATCACTTGATACATTCTCTTTGCATTTATTTTTTCCTTATTGTATTATCCCCACCTTATCACAAAAGGTCCTCTATGGCAGTGACCCTGTTTTGTTATCTCTATATTCTCAGTCCATTGAAAAGGAGCCTGTTACTCAGATGATACTCACTGAATATTTTTTGTATGGATGGACGAATCTCATCACATATTTGCCAAGATGGAAACTGATACCCAGAGAAGTAAAGTTATTTCATTGCTAAGTTTCTCTTTTCCTGTTTCAGTCAACCCTATTTACCCCAGTGTAGATCAGACTAGCCCACACACTCCACCATTCCTCAAACAGAACACAGGAAAGCCTACACCAGCCTAGCAAATACTTCATCTACTTCATCATTATATTAAATTCAAATAAATCCCATTTCAGCCTAGAATACCAAACCCCAGTAGAGTATACCAGTAGCACAGCCAATATCAATAAGGCCACATAAGTTTTGATTTATACTTATATACATCTATATATCTACAAACATTACATTTTCATAGTAATAATAATAATCAGCACTATAGTCAATTCATCAAAACACACCTTACTTGCAGACTTAATCAACAAATAACATGTCTTTGAAACTAGAGATATGTTTCGTTTATTTTTAAAGATTTATTTACCTATTTTTGAATGAGAAAGAGAGAGTACACATGAGAAGTGGATGGGACAAAAGGAGAGGGAGAGAGAATCCCAAGCAAACTCTACATGAATGTGGAGTCCCATGCAGAGCCCAATGCAGAACCTGCCCTTGTAGGGCTCGCTTTCACCAGGCTTGATCCTCTGGGGCTCAGTCTTGCAGAGCTCAGTCTCACAACCCTGAGATCACATCCTGAGCAAAAACCAAGAATTGGTTGCTTAACAGACTATGTCACCCTGGAGCCCTTAGAGCTGTGTTTTTATCTGGAGTACAGGCTTCTTTCAGAGCAATTTCTATACTTGAAGGAGAAGAGATAACACTTCAGGACCCAGAACATGCCTCCTGAAGACTTGTCCCTTCAGATACACTCCCAGGTTCACTGGCTAGAGAAGTATTGTCCTACCCTCAAGTACATAAAACAAATTTAAGTAAGTAATGGAAGAGACCGTAATTACACTTGAATCCAGTATTCTAGGCAGGGCATAAGTACAGAACAACCTTCTAAACCAATATAATTGTAAAATTGTAAGATAGTTAAACAGACTAAAAACAGATTACCCAGACCACAGAAAAAGAAGGAGAAAGATACTGGTGGTAAAGTTAAATTGTAGGAGACGACCCAGGGGAGAGTGGAGTCACTATAGATAGAAAGGAAAATGGTTATAACAAAGAGTCTTGGGCTAAGACGGCAAGGCATGGATTCTGGATTTCTGTCCCTGACTTGGTCAATAACTTGAACAAGACTGTTTTACTTTTAGCTGCTCTCTTGTACAATGATGGTATAGGACCATACAAATTCTGAATATTTTCTTTGTGCTAACTAGGAACTCTGACTGTAAAGTCAAGCAAAAAGCATTTGACTAAAGGTGACCAATGGTAGCAAGAAGCAAGCAGCCTGAGGAATGTAGGAGGTTTTATGGAAATTCGGCACTCTTCCTCTCTCTCAACTATTCACTTTCACATAAAATGCACCCCTTGATTGCTAAGAAGAAAACAGTGTGGAGAAACTGCTTTCCCAATGAATTAGGGGTCACCCCAGGCTTCAGAAATTTCCCTGACTTTGTAGCAGGGAAGGAGAGTTGGGAAGTTTGGTCCAGTACACTGGTGTAAAATTAAGGGGAGGGAGAGTAAAGAAGGAGGGAAGAAAGAAAGAGAAGAGGATATAATTACAAAAGGACTGAAGGCAAAAGCAAGAAATGATAAATGGGTAAAGTACAAATAAACAAAAGTCACCCAGAAATCTAAGGACCTGGGTCCCAGAGATAGAAGAGAGTGCCCACTCACTACTTTAGCTTCTCTGTGTGAAAGAATGATTAGAAATTTGCTTTCATTTAACTCAATGAAAAGATCAATGAATTAGACCAGAACTGGTGAGGGCTACAATTCATAGTCTAAGGCCTGTTCACAGTCTTCTCAGGAGAGACAAATGTGAGACATAAATTAATAGATAGATAAAAGGGCCTCACCCCCCACTGTGTTTAATAATTGTTTTCAGATGTTTCTTGGTGTTTTATTTGATTTGGAGATCCAATTTCCTTCCAATGTTACCCTTTGAAACCAAAGGTGAACAGAATTGTTTTCCTTTTGCAATTTACAGTGATATTGGAAATGCTTGAAAGCTCCTGTCTTTACATGAACACACATGACCTTAGCCTTCAGTTGTACTCCCACTGGTGGGGAACTCATCAACCAGTCCCCATGTCACTTCTGTTTACTTGATCTGAAAGAGTAAAGTGATCACTGTGTTTACATTAATTATGTTGTTCATAACAAACTGTTTTCTAGTTTGACTTCAAAAAGATTCCTGGGGCTCTTGATGGCTCAGCGGGTTAAGCCTCTGCCTTCAGCTCAGGTCATGATCCCAGGGTTCTGAGATGGAGCCCCCCATTGGGCTCTCTGCTCAGTAGGGAGCCTGCCCCCTGCCTCGCCTGCCTCTCTGCCTACTTGTGATCTCTGTCAAATAAACAAATAAAATCTTAAAAAAAAAGATTCCCAAGAAATCATTAATTTTCTCCTTTGAGCAGAAACCAGAGTAGGTTCCTCAACCCTCTAGCTGTTCCACCTTAGCACACATATAAACATTGGTCTTGTGACACCTGCATGGTGGCTCAGTTGGTTAACCATCCAACTCTTGATTTCAGCTCAGGTCGTGATCTCAGGGTCATGAGATCAAGCCCCACATCAGGCTCCATGCTCAGTGCAAAGTCTGCTTGAGATTGTCTCTCTCCCTCTGCTCCTCCCGCTGCTCATGCTCTCTCTTTTTCTCTCAAATAAATAAATAAATCTTAAAAAAAAAAAAAACACTGCTAACACTGCCCTTTGACTCACACAACAACGTTTGCTTCTCAATCTTTTAAGATTCAAAGACCTTCAGAGATTGAAAGAAGGTGATAGTAGTACCCCTAAATTTGCTCTTCTTTTTCCTTTCCATACTAAATATCCTGACTTCCTTCAACTATGTCTCCTCTTCCTTTGACGTGGTTTTAGGCATCCTCACTATCTCTCTCTCAGTCACTTTCCTCTGGCTCAAGTCTGATTTTTTTTTTTTTACTGATACTGAAATATTTTATGGTGAAAGTTTGTTACAATTCCATTAGAGACAAGCTCATAAGATGAATGCTATGACCAAAAGCCAACTATAACTTCTTTTCTCATTTTAGGCCACAATGGACTCTTCAATTTTTTCTAATGATAATCCTCCTAAGAACAGTGTGGCTTTGAAGACTGGAGCCTTGGCTAGAAGAGCTAGAAGAGCAAAACCTTAACATTTCTATTTTCTTACTTCCAGATCACTGGGAGTTTGGGGGAACAAGCATTTATTGCTGTACATACTTTTCATCTTGAAGCTAGACTGGTCTGGTGGAAATGAGTTCCCATGTGATTGTCTTGGTTGGTTGGCCACATGAACTTACGGAGTGGGCTACAGTGACTTATGAACAGGCTTTCACAGATCTGAGAGCTGGTGTGCTCTCTTCTTATGTTAATAGCCTTTCCATTAGTCTTTGACAACCTTTGGGGACTAAGATACAGTAAGTCCTCAGTGACTCCACTCCCCTATAGTATTAATTATAGATAAGCTCTCTAGTGGAGTAACCAGTGATTTAGGGGAGCAGAAATTACAAGAGTCTGTGTTAGCGCTAATCTAATCTCTGCAATTGACTCATACCCTCTTTTGCAGACTGGACAAGTCTCTCAGCTTTTGACATTTAATAGGTTAGATGTCTAGCACTGTGTTTATGCTGTACCATCTAGTGTCAGGTGCCTGGAATGTATTGCAAATATGTATTTTCCTTTTTTTTTTAATTAAGATTCAATTAGCAAAGGTATAGTATATCATTAGTTTTTGATATAATATTCAATGATTCATTAGTTGAACAAATATATATTTAATTGAGGTAAAGTTGGTATGTAACATATTAGTTTCAGGTGTACAACATAATAATTTGATATTTGTATACCCTACAAGGTGATCACAATAAGTCTAGTTACCATCCATCACACTACAATTGACCCCCTTCACTCTTTTCTCCCACCCCACAATTCCTTTCGCCTCTGAAAACCACCAATCTATTCTTTGTTTCTATGAGTATTTTTTGTATTATTTGTTCATTTTTTTCTAGGCTATTTTCTTCCTTTTTTATTATTATTATGTTCAATTAGCCAACATGTAGTACATCATTAGTTTTTGATGTGGTGTTCAACAATTGATTAGTTGTGTGCAATACCCAGTGCTCATCACAACACGTGCCCTCCTTAATAGCCATCACCAGGCTACTCCATCCCTCCACCCCTCTCCCTTCTATAACCCTGAGTTTGTTTCCCAGAGTCCAGAGTCTCTCATGGTTTGTCTTGCTTTGTGGTCTCTTCTCATTCAGTTTTCCCTCCCTTCCCCTATGGTCCTCCATGCTACTCCTTATGTTCCCCATATGAGTGAAACCATAGGATAATTGTTCATTTTATTTTGTTTTAGATCCCACATATAGGTGAAATCATATGGTATTTTTTCTGTCTGCCTTATTTCACTTAGCATAATAACCTAAAGGCCCATGCATGTCATCACAAATGGCCAAATTTCCTTCTTTTAATGGCTGAGTAGTATATCATTAAACATATAATCTTTTTTATCCATTCATCTATCAATGAACACAAGTTGTTTCTCTATCTTGTCTATTCTAAATAATACTTCAATGAACACAAGGGTGCATATATCTTTTTTAATTAGTATTTTCATTTTCATCAGATAAATATCCAGAAGTGTAATAGTTGGATTATAAGGTAGATATACTTAATGTTTTGAGGAACTTTCAAAATGTTTTCCACTGTGGCTGTGCCAATTTACATTTTTTACCAACAGTGTACAAGAGTTCCCTTTTCTCTACATCCTAACATTGTTATTTTTCTTTTTAATAATAGTGATTCTAACAGCTGTGAGGTGATATCTCATTGTAGTTTTGATTTTTATTTCCCTGATAACTAGAAATGTTGAACATTTTTTCATGTGCCTATTAGCCATCTGTATGTCTTCTTCATAAAGTGTCTATTAAATTCCTCTGCCCATTCTTCAATTGGTTTGTTTATAGGTTTCTTTTGCTATTGAGTTGAATTCTTTATGTATCTTGGATTTAACCCCTTATCAAATATATGATTTGTAAATATTTTCTCCCATTCAGTAGGCTGCCTTTTCATTTCATTGATGGTTTTCTTTCGTTTGCAGAAGCTTTTTAGTTTGATGTAGTCCCACCACTCTATTTTCGCTTTTATTGCCTTTGCTTTGGCCTCAGATCCAAAGATCCAGTGCCAAGACTGACATCAAGGAGTTTACCATCTGTTTTTTTCTAGGAGTTTTATGGTTTCAGATCTTATATTCAAGTCATTAATCTATTTCGAATTGATTTTTGTGTATGGTGTTAGATAGTGGTCAAATTTTATTCTTTTGCATTTGACTATCCAGTTTTCCCAACATCACTAATTGAAGAGATTATCTTTTCCCCAGTGTATATTTTTGCTTCCTTTGTTGTAAACTAATTGACAATATAGGTATAGGTTCATTTCTGGGCTCTCTATACTGTTCCATTAATCTACCATTAATCTACAGGTCTGTTTTTATGCCAATATAATACTATTTTGGTTATTATAGCTTTGTAGTATAGTTGGATATCTGGGAACATGGTACCTTCAGCTTTATTCTTTCTCAAAATTGCTTTGACTATTTGGGGACTTCCATGATTCTGTACAAATTTTAGGATTTTTTTTTTATTTGTTCTAGTTCTGTGAAAAATGTTTTTGGTGTTTTGATACATATTATATTGTATCTGTAGATTCCTTTGGGTAATATGGACATTTAAAAATATTAATTCTTCTAATCCATGAGCACAGACTATCTTTCCACTTATCTATGTCATCTTCAATATCTTTCATCAAGTGTACAAGTTAATTGGTTAAATTTATTATTAGGTGTCTTATTCTTTTTTATGCAATTGGAAATGACATTCTTTTCTTGATTTTCTCTTTCTGGTGGTTTGTTATTAGTATATGGAAACACAACAGGAGGCAAGTTGGCAGAAGAGTAGAGGACCTCGTTTCATCTGGTCCCTTGAATTTAGCTAGATAACTACCAGATCATTCTGAACATCTATGATTTCAATCTGAGATATAAGAAAAGAATTGATGGAATTCTATAAATGGAAAAGTGACCACTTTTTGCAATGTAGGAGGTGAGGAGAAGTGAATCTGTGGCGATATTCAAAAGATAAACAGACACTTCTCCAATGAAGACATACAAATGGCTATCAAACACATGAAAAAATGTTCATCATCACTAGCCATCAGGGAGATTCAAATTCAAACCACATTGAGATACCACCTTACACCACTTAGAATGGCCAAAATTAGCAAGACAGGAAAAACAACGTGTGTTGGAGAGGATGTGGAGAAAGGGGAACCCTCTTACACTGTTGGTGGGAATGCAAGTTGATGCAGCCACTTTGGAGAACAGTGTGGAGATTCCTTAAGAAATTAAAAATAGAGATTCCCTATGACCCTGCAATTGCACTACTGGGTATTTACCCCAAAGATACAGATGTAGTGAAAAGAAGGGCCATCTGTACCCCAATGTTTATAGCAGCAGTGGCCACGGTCGCCAAACTGTGGAAAGAACCAAGATGCCCTTCAATGGATGAATGGATAAGGAAGATGTGGTCCATATACACTATGGAGTATTATGCCTCCATCAGAAAGGATGAATACCCAACTTTTGTAGCAACATGGACGGGACTGGAAGAGATTATGCTGAGTGAAATAAGTCAAGCAGAGAGAGTCAATTATCATATGGTTTCACTTATTTGAGGAGCATAACAAAATAGCATGGAGGAAGGGGAGTTAGAGAGGAGAAGGGAGTTGAGGGAAATTGGAAGGGGAGGCAAACCATGAGAGACTATGGACTCTGAAAAACAATCTGAGGGTTTTGAAGGGGCAGGGGGTGGGAGGTTGGGGGAACCAGGTGGTGGGTATTGGAGAGGGCACGGATTGCATGGAGCACTGGGTGTGGTGCAAAAACAATGAATACTGTTATGCTGAAAATAAAGTAAAAAAATTAAAAAAAATTCATGGAAACAAATGAAAATGAAAACATAACTGTTCAAAACCATTGGGGTACAATAAAGGTGGTCCTAAGAAGAACGTACAATGCAAAACAAGGCTTTCTCAAAAAATTAGAAAATTCTCAAATATACAGGCTAACTTTAAACCTAAAGGAGCTGGAGAAAGAACAGTAAATAAAGCCTAAACCAAGTAGGAAAAAAGAAATAATAAAGATTAGAGCAGAAATCAATGAAATAGAAACCAAAAGTACAGTAGAACAAATCAATGAACCTAGAAGCTGGTTCTTTGACAGAATTAATAAGATAGATAAACCAACCCCTGGCCAGATTTATCAAAAAAAAAAAAAAAAAAGAGAGAGAAAGGACCCAAATTAATAAGATCATGAATGAAAATGGAAAGATCATGACCAACGCCAAGGAAATGGAAATAATTTTAAGAACATATTATGACCAACTATATTCCAACAAATTAGGCAATCTAGAAGAAATGGATACATTCCTAGAAACTTATAAACTACCAAAACTGAAGCAGGAAGAAGAAGAAAAGCTGAACAGACCCATAACCAGCAAGGAAATTGAAGCAATAATCAAAACTCTCCCAAGAAATAAGACTCAGGGCAAGATGGCTTCCCAGGAGAATTCTACCAAATATTGAAAGAATTAATACCTATTCTTCTGAAGATGTCTCAAAAAATAAAAAGGAAGGAAAACTTCCAAACTCATTCTATGAAGCCAGCATCACCTTGATCCCAAAACCAGACAAAGACCCCACCAAAAAGGAGAGTTACAGACCAATATCCCTAATGAACATGGATGCCAAAATTCTTACCAAGATACCAGCCAATAGGATCCAACAGTACAATAAAAGGATGATTTACCATGACATAGTGGGATTTATTCCTGGGCTGGAAGACTGGTTCAACATTCACAAATCAATCAGTATGATACACTGCATTAATAAAAGAAAGGACAAGAAACATATGATCCTCTAAATTGATACAGAAAAAACATTTGACAAAATACAGAATGTCTTCTTGATTAAAACTCTCCACAGTGTAGGGATAGAGGGAATATACCTCAATATCATAAAAACCATTTATGAAAAGCTCATAGCAAATATCATTCTCAATGGGGAAAAACTGAGAGCTTTTCCCCAAAGGTCAGGAACATGACAAGGACGTCCACTCTAAACATTGTTGTTCGACATAGTACTGGAAATTCTATCCTCAGCAATCAGACAACAAAAAGAAATAAATGGTATTCAAATTGACTAAGAAGTCAAACTCTCACTCATTGCATATGACATGATACTTTATGTGGGAAACTCAGAATACTCCATCCCAAAATTGTTAGAACTCGTACAGGAATTCAGCAATGTGGAAGGATATAACATGAATGCCCAGAAATCAGGTGCATTTCTACACGTTAACAATGAGGTAGAAGAAAAAGAAATTAAGGAATTGATACCACTTACAGTTGTACCAAAAACCATGAGATAACTAGGAATAAACCTAATCAAAGACGTAATGGACCTGTACTCTAGAAACTGTAGAACACTTAGAAATCGAGGAAGATACAAAGAAATAAAAAAACATTCCATGCTCATGGATTGGGAGAATAAATATTCTTAAAATTTCTATGCTACCCAGAGCATTCTATACATTCAATGTAATCCCTATAAAATACTATCAACATTTTTCACAGAGTGGGAACAGACAATCCTAAAATTTGTATGGAACCAGAAAAGACCCCAAATAGCCAAAGGAATGTTGAAAAAGAAAACCAAAGCTGGTGGCATCACAATTCCAGGCTTGTCACTCTATTACAAAGCTGTAGCCATCAAGATAGCATGGTACTAACACAAAGTAAGACACATAAATCAATGGAACAGAATAGAAAGTCCAGAAATGGACCCTCAACCATAGGGTCAACTAATCTTGAACAAAGCAGGAAAGAATATCCAGTGGAAAAAGACAGTCTCTTCAACAAATGGCGCTGGGGAAATTGGGAAGCCACTTGTAGAAGAACGAAACTGGATCATTTTCTTACACCATACACAAACATAAACTCAAAATGGAGGAAAGACCTAAATGCAAGACCAGAATCTATCAAAATCCTAGAGGAGAACACAGGCTAGCCACCCTTCGACCTCAGCTGCAGCAACTTCCTGCTTGACATGTCTCTATAGACAAGGGAAACAAAACAAAAATGAACTACTGGTACTTCTTTAAGATAAAAAGCTTCTGCATAGCAAAGGAGACAGTCAACAAAACTAAAAGACAATCTACAGAATGGGAAATGATATTTGCAAATGACCTATAACAGAAAGGGTTAATATCCAAGGATCTGTAAAGAACTTCTCAATCTCAAACACCCAAAAAAACAAATAATCCAGTCAATAAATGGGCAGAAGACATGAACAGACACTTCTACAAAGGAGACATACAAATGGCCAACAGATGCATGAAAAAATGTTCCACAGCACTTGGCATCAGAGAAATACAAGTCAAAACCACAATGAGATAGCACCTCACACCAATCAGAATGGCTAAAATTCAGAAGACAGAAACAACAAATATTGGTGAGGATTTAGAAAAGAGGGAACCCTCTTACAGTGTTGTGAATGCAAGGTGGTACAGCCTCCCTGGAAAACAGTATGGAGGTTCCTCAATATGTTAAAAATAGAGGTACTCTATGACCCAGTAATTGCACTACTGGGTACTTACCTCAAAGATACAAATGTAGTGATCCAAAGGGGACTTGCACCCCAGTTTTCATAGTAACACTGTCTACAATAGCCAAACTGTGGAAAGAGCTGAGATATCCATCAACGGATGAATCGTTAAAGAAGTTGTGGTATCTATGTATACAATGGAATATTACTCAGCCACTAAAAAGGATGAATATTTACCATTTATATCGACATGGATGGAACTGGAAGGTATTATGCTCAGTGAAATAAGTCAATCAGAGAAAGACAATTATCATATGTTTTCACTCACATGTGGAATACAAGAAGTAGTGCAGAAGATCATAGGTGAAGGGAGGGAAAACTGAATGGGAAGTCATCAGAGAGGAAGACAATCCATGAGAAACTCTTAACTACAGGAAAAAAACAGGATTGCTGGTGGGGAGGTAGGTAGGAAATGGGGTAATTGGGTAATGGGCATTAAGGAGGGCATGTGATGTGATGAACACTGAGTGTTATACACAATTGATGAATTATTAAACACTGCATCTGAAACTAATGATGGACTGTATGTTGACTAATTGAATTTACATTAAAGAAAACACATTTATGTATTTATGTATATTGATTTTGTTTGCTGTAATGTTAGTGAATTCATATATTCTAATAATTTTTGGTTGAGTCTTCAGGGTTTTCTATATATGTATCATGTTGTCTGTAAATAGTGATGGTTTTACTTCTTCCTTTCCAATTTGGATAGCTTTTATTTCTGTTTCTAGCCTAATTCCTCTGTCCAGAACTAAATCTTAGTTTTATTTTCTGTAAAAAAAAAAAAGTTGACTTTGTTATGATTCCAATACCAAAAATAGTGTGGTTTCCAAGGCCATAATAGAATAGAAGAGACTACCAGAGGCACATACACTGTTTTCCTTAAGAAATATTGGAGGGGGAGATGAACCATGAGAGACTTTGGACTCTGAGGAACTAACTGAGGGTTTGGGGGGGGGGGGGGAGGTTGGGTGAGCCTGGTGGTGGGTTTTGTGGAGGGCACGTATTGCACGGAGCACTGGGTGTGGTGCATAAACAATGAATTCTGGAACACTGAAAAGAAATTTTAAAAAAATAAGTGTTTAAAAAACAAAAGAAAATTAAACTACTGAGACTACACCAAAATAAAAAACTTTTGCACAGTGAAGAAAACAAACAATAAAACCAAAAGGCAGCCTACTGAATGAAAAAGATATTTGCAAATTATTTATCTGATAAGGGTCAATATCTAAAATATACAAAGAATTTACACAAAACTCAACACACAAAACACAAATAATCCAATTTAAATGTGGGAAAGAGGACCTGAAGAGACATTTCTCCAAAGAAGACATATGGATTACCAACAGTGTTCATACAGAGTACTCAATATCACTCATCATCAAGGAAATACAAATTAAAATCACAATGAAATATCACTTTACACCAGTCAGAATCACTAAAATAAGATTAAGAAAAAAACACAAGAAATTACATGTGTTAGCAAGGCTGTGGAGAAAAAGGAAATCTTGTGCACTGTTAGTGGGAATGCAAACTGGTGTATCCACTATGGAAAACAGTATGGAGGGTCCTCAAAAAATTAAGAATAGAATTACCATATGATCCAGTAACTCCACTACTGTGTATTTACTGAGAGAAAGCAAAAACATTAATTCAAAATGATATATGCATCCCTATGTTTATTGCAGCATCATTTACAAAAGCCAAGATATGGAAGCAACCAAGTGTCCATCCCCAGATAAATGGATAAAGACATTGTGGTATACACACACACACACACACACACACACACACACACACACACAGAATATTACTCAGTCATAAAAAATGAAATCTTCCACCATCATGTTACTTTAATAAAGATTCTGGAATTTTAAAATAAAATAAAATAAAATCTTCCATTTGCAACAACACAGATGGACTTAGAGGGTATAATGCTAAGTGAAATAAGTCAGAGAAAGACAAATAGAATTTAAGAAACAAATAAACAAAGAAAAAAAGAGACAAACAAACAAAACTCAAATATAGAGAACAAACTGGTGGTTGCCAGAGGTGTAGGGGTGGGAGATGGGTGAAATAGGTGAAAAGGATTAAGAGTACACTTATGATGAGTACTGAGTAATGTATAGCATTGTTGAATCATTCTATTGTACACCTGAAACCATTTTAACACTGTATGTTAATTATGCTTACATTTAAAAAAAGAAAATTAAAACAGTCATAAAATTTTAAAAATAATATAGTAAAACATAATAATAGTAAAAATAATAATTTGAAAAGACTAAAATATTTTTTCTGTACAAAAGAGGTGACTGAAAGTAGGCTGAGTACCTGTGGGTCAGATCTGGGGCTCTCCTTTTAAAGAGGCTAGAAAAAGCAATGTTGGACTAATGCCTAGTATATGGCTCTGATTGAGGCTACAGGCTTGGGTTAGGGGATGGATTGGGATGATGTGACATACAAAGACATAGTCTTGTGATTAAGAATTGAGCAAGTGGCTTGTTGGAGTAGGAATGAATCAGCATTACCACAATGGAGAATAAACTTCACAATATCATTGTAAGTCCATTTTAGAATAGTGATAAGGGTAGAAGCAAACTACAAAACCAGTACACAGTGAGAATAATAAGGTAAAAACTAAAATTAAAACAAAACTAAACTAGTTTCTGGCAGTGCAGATTAAGTGTACTACAGCCTTTCTTTTCCTCTCATTATAAATAAAATCTCTGGACATATTATAAAAGTAATTACTCAAGGACTGTGAAAAAGAAAAAAGAACATGTAGATTATAAGGGGGAGTCAAAACTTGGAGAAGCAATCTCCAGGGAAATAACTTTCCTGGGTTTGTCCTTTTCTCTTGCAGTTCTGCCTCAAAGGCAAAGCTGCATAGTGGGGCACTGGCAAAAGCAGCCAAAACTCTGGTTAAAAAACAAACAACAACAAAAATAACCAAAAATCTTACTGTCTTGCCAATCAGGGGGAAAGGGCCACTGCAAGCCAGAGACTGAGGGAGATCCAAAAGGGTTAAGGGCCAAAGAAAAGGATCCACTAATTCAGTTATGAACCCCTGAAATCATAGGCTCATCCTTGAGCACATGCATAGGAAAGACACAAGGCAACATGCCAAAGACTTTAAGAAGTACACTATGGTTTAAAATGCCACCTCAATATCAGACTAATCCTAAGTAGTACAAGTATAGGACAAACCAAAAGCACCACAGCAAACATTTTGAAATTGAACTATGAACTAATATGTAAATGACAGCTCGAGTGTTAGACTATCCCCTAGGTGACACATGCGTGAGATAAAACAAATGCACCATAGCAAAGGCTTTGAAAACTGAGAGAGATTGGCATCACCACCCATAGAGACCAAGGAAAACCTTGTGGACTGAATTTCATCAAGTTGATTGTCCACTAAAATAAGCAAGAGGACTTGTGGGGAAGATGGTGAAATAGGAGGACCCTAAGTTCACCTCATCCCATGGATATAACCCTAAATAATACTCACATTAGTGCAAATAATCCAGAAAATTACCCAGACTGGCAGAATAAACTCCACAACTAAATGTAGAGAAGAGGCCCCATAGAAGAGGGTGGGAAAGGAGAAGATGTGGTGGGGAGCTAAACCCTGTGGGTCTGGTCTCTGGAGGGAGAGAGCTGCAGGTGCAGAAAGGGGAGAGAAACATATTGTCACTTGGGGAGCGTGCATGGAAAAGATGAATCCCTATAATATTTGGCTTTGAAAATCAAAGGGACCAAATTTCCTGAATTCTTTTTTTTTTAATTTCCTGAATTCTTACAACCAGTGGGACTTAAAGCCTAGAACTATAAAAATTGGTGGCTCAGCTTTGGGAGAGCCTGGAGGGCAATAGGAAACTGAGTCCCCACCCTTAAAGAGACACAGCAAATGGTCTACAGAGATAGAGCATAAAAGCAGCAGTTTGAAAAACACCTGGGGCATTTGGTAGGGGGAGTTATTTACTAATATCAGAGTTCCCTGAGGGTCTTCTCCAGGAACAAGGGAGATGGCAGGCCATTTCCCTCCTTGACCCACCAGCAAGAACATTTGGCCAACTGTTCCAAACAGCACAATGCCAACATTCATTACCTAACTTGCTTATGCTGTGCCCAGCCTCCTCCATCCAGAGCTGCCTCAGTTCCAGCACTGTGGGTACCCTCCCCCAGAAGACTGGTATAAATCTTGCCAAGGAAACATCTCCCATCATATGCTTTGTGGGGCCCTGGTCCTAGTGGCAGTGGCAGCTGGTCACCTCCTGTAGAGGATGACGCACCTTGTTAAAATTATACACCCTGCAAAAACAGGCCCAGCCTACCCAAGTATCCATGACAGATGCACATCCTCTGTGGAAAAGGACCAGTACCACCTTGTTAAAAGCATATGCCTCACCCACTATTTTCAAGGGCAAGAGACATAGCTGACTTTCCTAACACAGAGAAGCAGACAGAAAGTTAGACAAAATGAAGAGAGAGAGGAGTATTTCCCAAATGAAAGAACAGGACAAAATCACAAATGAATCAGTAAGCAAAATGGAGGTAAGTAATATGCCTGATAGATAATTTAAAGTAATGATCATAAAAATATTCACTGGACTTGAGAAATGAGTGGAGGATCTCAGTGAGACCCTTTAAAAAGTAATAAAAAGGAACCAATCAGAGATAAAAAAAATAATTAAAATTAAAAATACACTGCATGGAATAAGCAGCAGGCTAAAGGAAGTAGAAGAATGAATCAGTGACCTGGAGGACGGAGTAATGAAAAGTAATCAAGCTGAACAGGTGAAAGAAAAAAAATTGCACAAAAGGAGAATAGACATGGGAAACTCAGTGACTCCACCAAGTGTAATAATATTCATATTATAGGTATCCCAGAAGTAGAAGAGCACAAAAAGGACGAAAATTTATTTGAAGAAATAATAGCTTAAAACTGCTCATATTGGGGGATGGAAACAGAAATTCACATCCAGAAGACATAGAGATCCCCCAACAAAATCACCCAAGGAGGTCCACACCAAGACACATATTAATTAAAGTGGCAAAATCAGTAATAAAGAATTTTAAAAGCAGGGAAAAAAAAAAACAGTTACATGCAAGGGAAACCATAAGGCTATCAGAGAACAGTTCAGCAGAAACCTTGCAGGCCAGAAGGGAGTGCCATGATATATGTGAAGTGCTGAAAAGCAAAAATTTGTAGCCAAGAATACTCTACTCAGGAATGCTGTCATTCAGAATACAAGGAGAGAAAGAATTTCTGGGACAAACAGAAGTTAAAGGAGTTCATGACTACTAAACCACTCCTACAAAAAATGTTAGAGGGGACTCACTGAATGAAATGTAAAGACCACAAGTGAGAGTAAGAAAAGTAGGAAACACAAAAGCGGTAAAAATAAGTATATCTGTAAGAATCAAAGGACTCACAAAATAAAGGGATTATAAAGTGTGACACCATATACCTAAAAGGTGGTGGTGAGAGGAGTAAGAATAGGTCAAACTTAAGTGAAAATCAACATAATATAAAAAGCTATATACAGAGGATATTATATACCAATCTAATGATAACAACAAATTAAAAACCAGTAACAGATATGTGAAAACAAAAGAAAAAGGAATCCAAGTATATCACTAAAGAAAACAAACTTATAGTGAGAGAAGAAAGCAAGGGAACAAAGTAACAGAGAGCATCTGGCTTTGACTCAGGTCATAATTTTTGGGTCCTGGGATCAAGCTCCACGATGGGCTCACTGCTCAGTGGGGAGTCAGCTTCTCCATCTCCCCCTGCTCATGCTCTAGTTCCCTCTTTCTAACTTGCTCATTCTCTCTCTCTCTCTCCCTAATAAATAAAATTAAAAAAAAAAACAAAATGGCAATAAATACACACCTATCAATAATTACTTTGAATTTAAATGGATTATGTGCTCCAATCAAAAGACACAGGGTAACAGAATGGATTAAAAAGAAAAGACCCATCTATATGCTGTCTATAAGAGACTCATTTTAGACCTAAAGTCACATGCAGATTGAAAATGAAGGGATAAAGAAACATTTATTAGGCAAATGTAAGTGAAAAGAAAGCCAGGGTAGCATTCTCATATCAGACCAAATTGGCTTTAAAACAAAGACTGTAACAGGAGACAAAGAAAGACACTACATAATCATTTAAGGGGACAATCAACAAAAAGACTTAACAATTGTAAATATGCACCCAACATAGGAGCATCCAAATACATAACACAGTAAATAACAAATTTAAAACAAACTAATCCATAGTAATACAATAATAGCAGAGGATTTTAACACCCCATTTACATCAATGGACAGATCATCTAAACAGAAAATAAAAAAGAAACCATGGCCCTTAATAACACATGGTACCAGATGAATTTAATAGATATATTCAGTACATTTTATCCTAAAACAGCAGAATGCACATTGTTTTCAAGTGCACATGGAATGTTCTCCAGAATAGTTCACATATTAAGTGACAAAGCAAGTCTCAACAATTTCAGTAAGATCAGAGTTATACCATGCATCGTTCTGACTAAAACACAATGAAACTAGAACTCAACCAAAAGAAAAAATTTGGAAAGAGCACAAATACATAGAAGTTAAAAAGAAACATGCTACTAAACAATGAATGGGTCAACCAAGAAATCAAAAAGGAAATTAAAAATACCTGGAGACAAATTAAAATGAAAACATAATAGAGCAAAAACGGTTGTAAGAGAGAAATGTATAGCAGTAAAAGCCTACCTGAAGAAGTAAGAAAAAATCTCAAATAAACAACTCAAGCTTACATCTAAAGGAGCTAGAGTAAGAACAGAAAAATCTCAAAATCAGCAGAAGGAACGAAATGATAACAATTAGAGCAAAAATAAATGATATAGAAATTAAAAATCCATAGAACAGATCAACAAAAACCGGAGCTAGTTTTGAAAAAGATCAACAAAATTGATAAACCTCTATCCAGAATCATCAAAGCAAATGAGAGAACTCAAATGAACAAATTCAGATATTAAAGAGGAGAAATAAGAACAAACACCACAGAAATACAAAGAATTGTAAGTGAATATTATGAAACAATTATATGCCAACAAATTGCACAACCTAGAAGAAATGGACAAATTTCTAGAAACACAATCTTCTGACACTGAATCATAAAGAAATTGAAAATCTGGATAGACTGATTACTAGTAATAAAGTTGAATTGATAATCAAAAAATTACAAAAATATAAAAGCCCAGGACTGGCTGGATTCATAGATAAATTTTACCAAACATTTAAATAAGAGTTAATACCTATTTTTCCCAAACTTTTCCAAAAATAGAAGAGGAAAGAAAATTTCCAAACTCATTCTATGAGGCCAGCATGCCTCTGATTTAAAAAAAAAAAAAGCAGATAAATAATAACAAAAAAGAGAATTGCAGACCAATATATCTGATGAACATGGATGCAAAATTCCTCAACAAAGTATTACTAAACCAAATCCAATAATACATTAAAAAAAATCATTCACCACAATCAAGTGGGATTTATTCCTGGGGCAAAAGGGTGATTCAATATTTACTAATCAATGAATGTGACATATCACATCATTAAGAGAAAGGATAAAAATTATATGACTATTCAACAGATACAGGAAAAGCATTTCATAAAGTACAACATCCATTCATAATAAAAACCCTCAACAAAGTAGGCTTAGAGGGAACATACCTCAACATAAAAAAGACCTTATATGAAAAACCTGCTGCCAACGTCATCCTCAATGTGGAAAAACTAAGAGCTTTTTCCCTAAGGTCAGGAAGAAGACAAGAATGTCCACCCTCACTACATTTATTCAGTATAGTACAGGAAGTCCTGGCCACAGCAATCTGACAACAAAAACAAAAGAAAGTCATGTCTTCTATCCATTTCTTGACTGGATTATTTGTTTTGGGGGGGTTTGAGTTTAAGACATTCTTAATAGATTTTGGATACCAACCCTTTATCTGTAATGTCATTTGCAAATATCTTCTCCCATTCTGTGGGTTGCCACTTAGTTTTGTTAACTGTTCCCTTTGCTGTACAGAACTTTTTTCTTGATGAAGTCCCAGAAGTTCATTTTTGTTTTTGTTTCCCTTGCCTTTAGAGACGTCTTGAAAGAAGTCGCTGTGGCCAATGTCCAAGAGGTTACTGCCTATGTTCTCCTCTAGGATTGTGGTGGATTCCTGTCTCACATTTAGGTCTTTCATCCATTTTGAGTTTATCTTTGTGTATGGTGTAAGAGAATGGCCCAGTTTCATTCTTCTGCATGTGGCTGTCTAGTTTTCCCAGCACCATTTATTGAAGATACTCTTATTTCCATTGGATAGTCTTTCCTGCTTTGTTGAAGATAAGTTGACCACAGAGTTGAGGGTCCATATCTGGGCTCTCTATTCTGTTCCTTTAATCTATATGCCTGTTTCTGTGCCAATAACATGCTGTTTTGATGATCTCAGCTTTGTAATAGAGCTTGAAGTCAGGCATTGTGATATCCCCAGCTTTGCTTTTCTTTTTCAACATTCCCCTGGCAATTCAGGGTCTTTTCTGGTTCCATACAAATTTTAGGATTATTTGCTCCAGCTCTGTGAAAAATGTCAATGGTATTTTGATAGGAATTACATTGAAAGTGTAGATTGCTCTGGACAGCATAAACATTTTCACAATGTTTCTTCTTCCAATCCATGAACACAATGTTTTTCCATCTCTCTGTGTCTTCCTCAATTTCTTTCATTTGTGTTCTGTAGTTTCTAGAGACATGAACAGACACTTCTCCAAAGAAGACATTAAAAAATCACTAACAGTCACATGAAAAAATGCTCCACATCTCTAGCCATCAGGGAAATACAAATCAAAACCACAGTAAGATACCACCTCACACCAGTCAGAAGGGCTAAAATTAACACATCAGGAAATGACAGATGTTGGCAAGGTTGTGGATAAAGGGGAACCCTCCTATACTGGGAATGCAAGTTGGTGCAGCCAGTCTGGAAAAAGTATGGAAGTTCCTCAAAAAGTTGAAAACTTTGCAGAAATGTCTGTTCATGTCCTCTGCCCATTTCTCGATTGGATTATTTGTTCTTTGGGTGTTGAGTTTGCTAAGTTCTTTATAGATTTTGGACACTAGCCCTTTATCTGATATGTCATTTGCAAATATCTTCTCCCATTCTGTCAGTTGTCTTTTGGTTTTGTTCACTGTTTCCTTTGCTGTGCAAAAGCTTTTGATCTGGCCAACAGACACATGAAAAAGTGCTCCATATCACTCGGCATCAGGGAAATACAAATCAAAACCACCATGAGATATCACCTCACACCAGTCAGAATGGCTAAAATTAACAAGTCAGGAAATGACAGATGCTGGCGAGGATGCGGAGAAAGGGGAACCCTCCTACACTGTTGGTGGGAATGCAAGCTGGTGCAACCACTCTGGAAAACAGCATGGAGGTTCCTCAAAATGTTGAAAATAGAACTACCCTATGACCCAGCAATTGCACTGCTGGGTTTTTACCCTAAAGATACAAACGTAGTGATCCGAAGGGGCACGTGCACCCGAATGTTTATAGCAGCAATGTCTACAATAGCCAAACTATGGAAAGAACCTCGATGTCCATCTACAGACGAATGGATAAAGAAGATGTGGTATATATACACAATGGAATACTATGCAGCCATCAAAAGAGATGAAATCTTGCCATTTGTGACGACGTGGATGGAACTAGAGGGTATCATGCTTAGCGAAATAAGTCAATCGGAGAAAGACAACTATCATATGATCTCCCTGATATGAGGGAGAGGAGATGCAACATGGGGGGTCGAGGGGGTAGGAGAAGAGTAAATGAAACAAGATGGGATTGGGAGGGAGACAAACCATAAGTGACTCTTAATCTCACAAAACAAACTGAGGGTTGATGGGGGGAGGGGGTTGGGAGAGGGGGGTGGGGTTATGGATATTGGGGAGGGTGAGTGCTGTGAAGTGTGTAAACCTGGCGAATCGTAGACCTGTACCCCTGGGGATAAAAATATATGTTTATAAAGCTGTAAAAAAAAAAAAAAAAGAAAAAAGAAAAGATGAATACCCAAGTTTTGTAGCAACATGGACGGGACTGGAAGAGATTATGCTGAGTGAAATAAGTCAAGCAGAGAGAGTCAATTATCATATGGTTTCACTTATTTGTGGAGCATAACAAATAGCATGGAGGACAAGGGGAGATGGAGAGGAGAAGGGAGTTGAGGGAAATTGGAAGGGGAGGTGAACCATGAGAGACTATGGACTCTGAAAAACGATCTGAGAATTTTGAAGGGGTGGGGGGTGGGAGGTTGGGGGCACCAGGTGGTGGGTATTGTAGAGGGCACGGATTGCATGGAGCACTGGGTGTGGTGCAAAAATAATGAATACTGTTATGCTGAAAAAAATAAAAAAATTAAAAAGATTAAAAAAAAAAAGTTGAAAACTAAGGTACTCTACAAACCAGCAATCACACTCCTGGGTATTTACCATAATGATACATATGTAGTGATCTAAAGGGGCACGTGTACCTGAATGTTTATAGCAGCAATGTATACAATAACCAAACTATGGAAAGAACCTAGATGTCTATTAACAGATGAATGGATAAAGAAGATGTAGTATATATATACAATGGGATACAATGCAGCCATCAAAAGAAATGAAATCTTGTCATTTGCAATGACATAGATAGAACTAGAGAGTATTATGCTGAGCAAAATAAGTCAAGTAGAGAAAGACAGTTACCATATGATCTATCTGATATGAGGAATTTGAGAAGTAGGGTGTGGGGTTGTGGGGGCTAGGGAAGGAAAAAAATGAAACAACATGGGATTGGGAGTGAGACAAACCATAAGAGACTCTTAATCTCGCAAAACAAACTGAGGGCTGCTTGGGGGTGGGAGGATAGGGATAAGGTGGCTGGGTTATGGACATTGGGGAGGGTATGCCATGGTGAATGCTGTGAAATGTGTAAGCCTGATGATTCACAGACCTGTACGTCTGGGGCAAATAATTCATTATATGTTAATTTTTAAAAAACACACAATGAGATACCACTAGTTAGAATGGCAATATTTAACAGGACAAGAAACAACAAGTGTTGGTGAGGCTGTGGAGAAAGGAGAACCCTCTTACACTATTGGTGGGAATGTACATTGGCACAGCCACTCTGGAAATGGTATGGGCATTCCTCAAGATGTTAAAAATAGAGCTACCCTACCACCCAGCAATTACACTACTAGGTGTAATAGTGTAATGTATGTAAGACATAGATGTAGTGAAAAGAAGGGGCACCTGCACTCCAATGTTCATAGCGACAATGTCCACAATAGCCAAACTGTGGAAGGAGCCAAGATGCCCTTAAACAGGTAAATGGATAAAGAAGATGTGGTTCATATACACAATGGAATATTACTCAGCCATCACAAAGGATGAATGCCCACCATTTGCATCAACACGGATGCTAAATGACATAAGTTAAGGTAAGAAAGAAACCCAGAAATGAACCCAGCAACATATAGCCAATTAATCTTTGACAAAGGAGATAGGAATATCCAATGGGAAAAAGTCTCTTCACAAATGGTGTTGGGAAAACTGGACAACAACATGCAAAATAATGAAATTGGACCACTTTATTACACCATACACAAAAATGAACTCAAAATGGATTAAGGGCCTAAATGTGAGACCTGAAACCATAAAAATCCTAGAAAAGAACACAGACAGTAATTTCTCTGATGTCGGGTGTAACAACATCTTCCTAGATACATCTCCCAAGGTAAGGAAAACAAAATAAAAAATATAAACTATATGTATATTTATATATGTGTGTATATATAATATTCACACATCAACCAAATACAGAAAATCTTCTATATAAACCTTGTCTATTAATCCATAATATAGTACAGAGCTTTACTTTATCACACTTTGAAAAATTAATTACTCAGAAATTGTAAAAATAAATAAATAAATAAA
This sequence comes from Lutra lutra, assembly GCF_902655055.1. Classification (NCBI taxonomy): domain Eukaryota; kingdom Metazoa; phylum Chordata; class Mammalia; order Carnivora; family Mustelidae; genus Lutra; species Lutra lutra. The sequence goes on along the minus strand of NC_062296.1, from coordinate 3,019,559 downwards.
TTCCTGGGACTGCATCAAGACAAAAAGCTTCTGGACAGTGAAGGAAACACTCAACAAAACTAAAAGGCAACTACTGAATGGGAAAAGACATTTGCAAATGATATAACCAATAAAGGGTTAGTATCCAAAATGTATGAAGTTCTTATAAAACTCAACACCCATAAAACAAATAATCCAATTTAAAAATGGGCGGGACATGAACAGACATTCTCCAAAGAAGACATCTAGATAGCCAACAGATGCATGAAAAGATGCTCAACATCACTCATCATCAGGGAAATGCAAATCAAAACTATAATGAGATATCACTTTGTACCTCTCAGAATTGTTAAAATAAAAAACTCAAGAAACAACAAGTGTTGGCTAAGATGTAGAGAAAGAGGAACTCTCTGTACATTGTTAATGTAAATGCAAACTGGTACAGCCACTGTAGAAAACAGTATGGAGTTTCTCAAAACATTAAAAATAGAAGTACCCTATGATCCAGTAACCACATTAGTGGGTATAAGATGTGGTGTATATGTATACACAATGCAATATTATTCAGCTATAAAAATGAATGAAATCTTATTTGCACATATCAGATAAAGGGCTAGTATTCAAAATCTATTTTAAAAAAACTTATCAAACAACACCCAAAGAACAAATAATCCCATCAAGAAATGGGCAGAGGACATGAACAGACATTCCTGCAAAGAAGACATCCAAATGGCCAACAGAACATGAGAAAGTGCTGAACATCACTTGGCATCAAGAAAATACAAATCAAATGAGATACCACCTCATGCTAATCGGAAGGGCTAAAATTAACAAGTCAGAAAACGACTTTCACTGCAAGGATGTAGAGAAAGGGGAACCCTCCTACACTGTTGGTGGGAACGCAAGCTGCTGCAGCCACTCTGGAAAACAGTATGGACAGTATGGACATTCCTCAAAAAGTTGAAAATAGAGCTACTTTACAACCCAGCAATTGCACTACTGGGTATTTACCCTAAAGATACAAATACAGTGATCTGAAGGGGCACATTCACCCCAGTGTTTATAGCAGCAATATCCACAATAGCCAAACTATGGATAGAGCCTTGATGTCCATCAACAGACGGATTCATAAAGAAGATGTGAAATTTTATATATGTGTGTGTGTGTGTGTGTGTGTGTGTGTGTGTGTGTGTGTGTATGAATACTATGCAGCCATCAAAAAACCTGAAGTCTTGCCTTTTGCAATGACATGGATGGAACTAGAGGGTGTTATGCTGAGTGAAATAAATCAATCAGAGAAAGACAATTATCATATGATCTCACTGATATGAGAAATTTGAGAAACAAGACAGAGGATGATAGGGGAAGGGAGGGAAAAATGAAACAAGACAAAACAAGAGAGGGAGGCAAACCATAAGAGACTCTTAATCTCAGGAAACAAACAGGGTTGCTGGAGGGGAAGGGGGTAGCGAGGATGGGGTGGCTGCATGATGGACACTGGGGAGGGTATGTGCTATGGTGAGTGCTGTGAATTGTGTAAGACTGATGAATCACAGACCTGTACCCTTGAAGCAAATAATATATTATATGTTAATTAAAGAATAAATTGTTTATTTAAAAAATGAATGAAATCTTGCCATTTGCAATAACATAAATATAGCTAGAGAGCATAATGGTAAGCGAAATAAGTCAGTCAGAGAAAGATCAGTATCATATGATTTTACTCATATGTAGAATTTAAGAAACAAAACAAATGAGAAAAGAAAAAAGAGAAAGAGAGACAAAAAAAGAAACATACTCTCAACTATAGAGAGTAAACTGATCATTCCCAGAATGGAGGGGGCTGGGGGAATGGGTGAAATAGGTAATGGGGATTAAAGAGTATACTTATTATGACAAAAAATAAATAGAAAAATAGATAAACAAAAGAATATGATAGAAATATCAGAAATTTAGGGACACTTATTTAATGCTTTAAAAATTCAATCACTAGAAGAAATATTTTTATATCCCATTTCTAATAAAGGACCTATATACAGAATATATAAAGAAATTTTAAAATTTGGTAATAAGAAACCAAAACATCCAATAATTTTTACAAATGGTTTAAGCAGATATTTCACCAAAGAAAAAAGGCAGATAGCAAATACATGAAAAATTGTAATCAGAAAATGCAGTTTAGGGACACCTGGGTGGGTCAGTCAGTTAAACATTGGACTTTAGCTCAGGTCATGATCCCAGGGTCCTGGGATCAAGTCTCACATCGGGCTCTTTGTTCAGTGCAGAGCCTGCTTCTTCTTCTGCCCCTCCCCTCTCACTTGTGCTCTCTCTCTTTGACAAATAAATAAAGTTTTTTAAAAAAAGAAAATGCAATTTATAACCACAATATGGTACCATTAGCAGCCTAATCAAAGAGCTATATGTTGTTTCAAAACTGGCAATATGAAGTGCTTGCAAGGATATAGAACTAGAATTATGATGCACTGTTGGTAGGCATTTACAATGGTATGTCCATTTTGAAAAAGAAGTTAACAATTCCTAAAAAAGTTAAGTGTACCTTTATTTTACAACTCAGCAATCCTACTCCTAGGTATTAACCCAAGATAAATATAAACTATGTCACATTAAAACTTTTATGTGAATGTTTATAGAATCTTTATTCATAATCATTGAAAACTGCAAATATATCCCAAATATTTTTCCACTGCTGAATCTATAAATTTCAATAGGGTACTACTCAGAAAAAACAGGAACTAATTACTAATAGATGCAACAAACATGGATGAATTTCAAATGGATTATCTAAGTGAAAGAAGCCAGACACAAAAGGCTACTACTGTATGCTTTCATTAATATGACATTCTGGAAAGAGCAAAACTGTAGAAGCAGAAACCAGATCAGTGGGTGCCAGGGGCTGGTGGGGAGGGGAATGAATAACAATAAAGAGGCGTTAAGTGGATTTTTCCAGTTGATAGAACTGTTCTACTTATACCTGGGTTGTACTGGTAGTTATATGACTGTTTATTACAAAGAATAAATTATACTGTATGTAAATTACATATTAATTTTTAAAAATACAGAATTTAACTAAAATAAACAAAAAAAGTAAAAAGAAGCACAAGGACTTCCATTCAAAATAAGCCTACACATTAAAAAAAAGAAACAGAATAGTACACACAGAAACTGTTCTATGAATATATGAAAACTTGATGGCGGGAAAGGCATTATATATGAGAAAAGCATGTGCTGCTGAAAGACATGCCAAGACTACAGGTTATTCATGTGTAAAAACTACATTCCTACCCTACAACACACATAAACATTAGTTGCCAGTATTTTGGATAACTTAAATAAGAAATACAGTTCATGAAAAGTAATCTGAATAGTCAATGACTGTAAGACAACCAGTATCATTAGTCAAGGAAATGCAAATTAAAAGGAAATAACATTTTATAGCTCTCACACTGGCAAAAATTTAGAAGCATGACTATACAAAGTATTGGTAAGGAAGTGAAACAGAGAACTCTCGTATGTTGCTAGAGGGAAGTGAAAATTAGCATCATTTTAGAGAGCAATTTGGTAATACATGTTAAAGATGAGATGTGTATACACTATAACTGTTATTCCATTGATTATACAGAAACAACAGAACAACAGAAACCCTCACACGTGTACAAAGAGGTCCAACAACCACATCCATTCAGTGTTTTAAATGTGATTCTGTTTAGACTTAATGGTAGTTAATAGGAATCTTTCAGCAAATAGGACTATTTCCATTAGAAATAGGTATTCCTTTGCAATCACCATAGATTAATGGGCTGCAAGTAAGATGTTGTCTCTTTCATTTTGTCATGGAATAAATTAATGTGATAGGCCCATCTGAATTGAGCATAACCCAGGCTTTCTACCTAGAATCAAACATCTTTACTTCACAATTCAATATCAGTAGTTTTCCCCTCCATGTCTTTAGTAGAGTTTTCCTATTGCTTTGATGCCATTCTGAAGAATTCCATCTGCCAAATACATTGTATGCTAAGCTATCTTTTCTTAACCTTAGTGTTAAGCCAGAAAACTCTCATATTTTTTCTCTTACATCAGTATTAGCCAGAACATGCTCTCTTAAAATTTTCTTATGAGGAGCCATCTTCTATGTTGACATATACCTACACTGCTGTTACTTTTGCCTATTCCAGCATTGAAATAGCTAGGCCTTGTTTCAGTACCCTTTGTTAGAAAACATACCATGTCCCACAAAACCTTGGCATTCACAGATTGTAAGACTGGGACTATGAGGGTATTCTATTCACTCTTACTCTGCTTTAATCTTTTCCTAAAACACAGAACCAATAGCCCTGAGATTGGGTCCTGGCTTTCCTATTTATTAAGTAACCATAATAAATTTTAGTCTTAGTTTCCACCATTGTAAAATGAGTGTATCAATACTTGCCCTCTTAATAAACAAGAGGGTGTATATATCTTTCTGAGTTAGTGTTTTCATTTTCTTCAGGTAAATACCCAGTAATGAAATTACTGGTTTATATGGTATTTCTATTTTCTAATACTCTGAGGAAACTCCATACTGCTTTTCACAGGGGCTATATCAGTTTACATTCTCACCAACAGTGCACAAGTATTCAACAGGGTTCAATAGCAATAAAACAAAGATTTTCTTTAACTTGCCCTCACAGTTCCAATGTGAGAAGTTAGATAATAAATTAGATAAACAAAGTTAGATAAAAAAATGCTGGGTGTGAAAGAAGTACTTTAAAATTATAAATTGGGGGGCGCCTGGGTGGCTCAGTGGGTTAAGCCTCTGCCTTCGGCTCAGGTCATGATCTCAGGGTCCTGGGATGGAGCCCCGCATCGGGCTCTCTGCTCAGCAGGGAGCCTGCTTCCTCCTCTCTCTCTGCCTGCCTCTTTGCCTGCTTGTGATCTCTCTCTGTCAAATAAATAAATAAAATCTTTAAAAAAAATTATAAATTGGTACTCATAGTGTATGGTCTTAAGTAGAGTGGGTCAGATAAAATCAATGATACACTAAACCTTGTCTCTGCTCCCCACATGATCTAATGCTGGCTCCCTAGTAAACATTACTGATAGCTATCCTCATTAGGAGGTAAGGGAATGACTAAAGAAAACAATAATAATGTTGAAAGGCTGCTGTTATTTGTCATTTGATGTCTACATTTATTCTTGGTCTTGGATCTTCTGGCTGCAGGTTTTGGAAGACTTATACCTCTCTACTTCAATTTGGGCTTCTGCTGCCAATATCACTTTGTTCCCATGCTTTGTTCCCATCACTTTGTTCCCATAGGCAGGCAGGCCAGTTCTGCCTATTATCCTATCGCTAAGGATTCTAGACCAGTATACCAGTAAAAGATGGTTAAGAGATTTGAAAACAGAAATTGCTTCCTGATTTTCCTTACCTCTCAATTGCCTATTCTCATTATGAATGTGACTAAGCAGTACTTTTAACATATTAGGCTCAAATTCCTGCAATGAAATATACACTTTCACTTCTGTAGCACAAGAGTTGTCCATTAATCTACATCGCAATTTATGGCCCAGGGTTAAGTACACTTCCACACCCCTGATAGGTGGCTCCACACTTAATAGGCAGGTAACTCTACTTCTTCTAACACTCTTTTTTTCTTTCCTTCTTTTAAGTGGCTTTTCTATACACTAAAAATGTAACTGTAGAAAAGAAATTAGGTAATCAATTCCATTGACAATAGCACTAAAAAACATAAGACACCTCATGAACAAAACCTAACCAGGTAATGGATCTATATTCTGGAAACTACAGAACACATATGAAAGAAATTGAAGAAGACACAAAAAGATGGAAAAACATTCCATGCTTGTAGATTGGAAGAATAAACATTGTGAAAATGTCTAAGCTGCCCAGAGCAATCTACAAATTCAATGCAATCCCTATCAAAATACTATCAACATTTTTCACAGTTGGAACAAACAATCCTAAAATTTGCATGGAACCAGAAAAGACCCCAAATCACCAAGGAAATGTTGAAAAATAAAAACAAAGCTGGGGGCATCATGTTTTGCTTTTTAGATTCAACATATAAGTGAAGTTATATGGTATTTGTTTTTCTCTGTTTGACTTATTTCATTTAGCATAGTACCATCTGGGTCCATCCATGTTGTTCCAAAAGGAAATATATCATTTTACTGGCTGAGTAATATTCTATTATGTATAAATATGTGTATATGAAAATGTATCACATTTTCTTGAATCCATTTATTTATCTATGGATGGAAACAGGAATTACTTACATATCTTGGCTATTGTATGAATCCATTTATCTATGGATGGAAACAGAAATTACTTATATATCTTGGCTATTGTAATAATACTGTAATAAATAAGGGCTGCATATATCTTTTTGAATTATTTCTTGTCTTTTTGATTCTAGTTACTCTGACAGGAGTAAGATAATGTCTCACTGTGGTTGTGATTTATGCTTCCCTGATGATTAGTGATGCTGAACATCTTTTAATGTGTCTCCTCACTATCTGCATGTCTTCTTTGTAAAAATGTTTATTCAGTTCCTCCACCCATTCTTTAAAATTTTTTTAATTTAAATTCAATTTACTTAACACACACTGTATTAATAGATTCAGAGGTAGAATTTAGTGATTTATTAGTTGCATACAATACTCAGTGCTCATTAATTCAAGGGCACTACTTAATGCCCATCACTTCAAGGGCACTCTTTAATGCCCATCACCCAGTTATTCCATAGCTCCACCCACCTCAGCAACCCTCAGTTTGTTTCCTATAGTTAAGAGACTCTTGGGGCACCTGGGTGGCACAGTGGGTTAAGCCTCTGCCTTCGGCTCAGGTCGTGATCCCAGGGTCCTGGGATCGAGCCCCACATCGGGCTCTCTGCTCCTCGGGGAGTCTGCTTCCTCCTCTCTCCCTCTGCCTGCCTCTCTGCCTACTTGTGATCTCTGTCTGTCAAATAAATAAATAAATAAAATCTTTAAAAAAAGAGAGAGAGAGACTCTTATGATTTGCTACCTTCTATGTTTGCATCTTATTTTATTTTTCTCTCACTTCTATGTTCATCTGTTTTGTTGCTTAAATTTCACAATGAAATCATATAGTATTTGTCTTTCTCTGACTGATTTACTTTGTTCAGCATAATACCCTCTAGTTCCATCCATGTCATTGCAAATGGCAAGATTTCATTCTTTTTAATAGCTAAGTAATATTCCTGTGTGTGCATGTGTGTGTGTGTGTGTACATATACTATATATATACACCTCATCTTCTTTATCCATTCATCTGATGATGGACATATATCTAGGCTTTCCATAGGTTAGCTATTGTGGACACTGCTGCTATAAACGTGGGGATGCATGTGCCCCTTCAAATTAATGTATTTGTATCCTTTGAATAAATACCTAGTACTGCCATTTCTGGGTCTCAGGGTAGTTCTATCTTTAACCTCCATACTGTTTTCCAGAGTGGCTGTGCCAGTTTGAATTCCCATGAAATTTCTCCACATCCTAGCCAACATCTGTTATTTTCAGAGTTGTTAATTTTAGCCATTCTGAACAGTGTGAGGTGGTACCTCATGATTTTGACTTCTGTTACCCTGATGCTGAGTGATACTGAGAATTTTTTCATGTGTCTCTTGGCCATTTGTATGTCTTCTTGGGGAAATATCTGTTCATGTCTTCTGTCCATTTACTGACTGGATTTTTTGTTTCTTGGGTACTGAGTCTGATAACTTTATAGATTTTGGATACTAGCTCTTTATCTGTTATGTCACATTGTTAATATCTTATTCTATCCTGTAGGTTGCCTTTTAGTTTTGTTAACTCTTTCCTTTGCTGTGCAAAAGCTTTTTATCCTCACAACATCCCAATAGTTCATTTTTGCTTTTGTTGTCTTGCCTTTGGAGATGTGTCTAGCCAGAATTTGCTGTGGCCAAGGTCAAATATGTTGCTACCTGCCTTCTCTTCTTGGATTTTGATGGATTCCTTCCTCCCATTTAGGTCATTCAGCCATTTTGAGTGTTTCTGTGTATGTTGTAAGAAATTGATCCAATTTCATTCTTCTACATATGGCGGTTCAATTTCCCAACACCATTTGTTGAAGAGAATGTCCTTTTCCATTGGATAGTCTTTCTTGTTTTGTCAAAGATTAGTTGACAACAGAGTTGAGGGTCCACTTCTAGGTTGTCTACTCTCTTCTAGTAATCTATTTCTTTTTGTGCCAGTATCACACTGTCTTTGTGATTACATCTTCATAATACAGCTTGAAGTGTGGAATTTTGATACCTCCAGCTTTGGTTTATAATTTATCATTCCATTGGCTATTCAGGATCTTTTCTGGTTCCATACAAATTTTAGGATTGCTTGTTCCAGCTCTGTGAAAACTGCTGATAGTATTTTGATAGGGATTGCATTGAATGTGTAGATTGCTTTGGGTAGCATAGACATTTTAACAATATCTGTTCTAGTCCATGAGCAAGGAATGTTTTTCCATTTCTTTATGTGTTCTTCAATTTCTTTCATAAGTGTCCTATAGTTTTTAGAGTACAGATCCTTTACCTCTTTGGTTGTTTTTTCCTAGACATCTTATGGTTTTTGGTTCCTTGATTTCTCTTTCTTCTGCCTCATTGTTAGTATATAGAAATGCAACTGGTTTGGGGTATTGATTTTATATCCTGCAATTTTTCTGAATTCCTCTCTCTGTAATATCAATTTTTTGGTGGATTTTTTTTTTTTTTTTGGTTTTCCACCCAAAGTATCCTGTCATCTATGAAGAGTGAAAGTTTCACTTCTTCTTTGCTGATCTGAATGCCTTTTGCTTCCTTTTGTTGTCTGATTGCTGAGCCTAGGACTTCCAGTAATATGTTGAACAACAGTGGAGAGAATGGACATCCCTGTCATGTTCCTGACCTTAGGGGAAAAGCCCTCAGTTTTTCCCCATTGAGAATGATATTCATTGTGATTGTTTCCTATATGACTTTTATTATATTGAAGTATATTCCCTCTATCCCTATAGAGCGAAGAGGTTGTCTTTTTTTATGTTGAATTAGCCAACATACAGTACATCACTAGTTTTTGATGTAGTGTTCAACAATTCATTAGTTACATGTAACACCCATTGCTGATCATATCACATGTCCTCCTTAATACCCATCACATGGCTACCCCATCCCCCCACACCTCTCCCTTCTGTAACCCTCAGTTTGGTTCCTAGAGTCAAGAGTCTATCATGGTTTGATTGTCTCTCTGATTTCTTCCCATTCACTCTTCCCTCCCATCCCCTGTGATCCTCCATGTCATTCCTTATGTTCCACATATGAGTGAAAGCATATGATAATTGTCTTTCTCTGCTTGACTTTTTTCACTTAGCATCCATGTTGATGCAAATGATGAGTATTCATCCTTTCTGATGGCTGAGTAATATTCCATTGTATATATGAACCACATCTTCTTTATCCATTCATCTGTTGAAGGGCATCTCAGCTCCTTCCATAGTTTGGCTATTGTAGACCTTGCTGCTATGAACATTAGGATGTAGATATCCCTTCCTTTCACCACATCTGTATCTTTGGGGTAAATACCTAGTAGTGCAATTGCTGAGCAGTAGGATAGCTCTATTTTTAACATCTTGAGGAACATCCATACCATTTTCTAGAGTGGCTGTACCAACATGCATTCCCACCAAGAGTGTAAGAGGGTTCCTTTCCCCATGTACTCACCAACACTTGTTTCCTGCCCTGTTAATTTTTGCCATTCTAACTGGTATAAGGTGGTATCTCATTGTGGCTTTAATTTGTATTTCCCTGATGCTTGTGATGTGGAGCACTATATCATGTGTCTGTTAACGATTTGTATATCTTCTTTGGAGAACTGTCTTTTCATGACTTCTGCCCTTTTCTTGACTGGATTATTTGTTTTGGGGGGGTTTGAGTCTGAGGCGTTCTTTATAGATTTTGGATACTAACCCTTTATCTGTAATGCCATTTGCAAATATCTTCTCCCATTCTGTGGGTTCCTCTTCCCTTTGCTGTGCAGAACTTTTTTATCTTGATGAAGTCCCAGAAGTTCATTTTTGTTTTTGTTTCCCTTGCCTTTAGAGACATGTCTTGAAAGAAGTCGCTGTGGCCAATGTCCAAGAGGTTACTGCCTATGTTCTCCTCTAGGATTGTGGTGGATTCCTGTCTCACATTTAGGTCTTTCATCCATTTTGAGTTTATCTTTGTGTTTGGTGTAAGAGAATGGCCCAGTTTCATTCTTCTGCATGTGGCTGTATAGTTTTCCCAGCACCATTTATTGAAGATACTCTCTTATTTCCATTGGATAGTCTTTCCTGCTTTGTTGAAGATAAGTTGACCACAGTTGAGGGTCCATATCTGGGCTCTCTATTCTGTTCCTTTAAGCTATGTCAATACCATGCTGTTTCAATGATCACAGCTTTGTAACAGAGCTTGAAGTCAGACATTGTGATGTCCTCAGCTTTGGTTTTCTTTTTCAACATTCCCCTGGCAATTCAGGGTCTTTTCTGGTTCCATACAAATTTTAGGATTATTTGTTCCAGCTCTGTGAAAAATGTCAATGATATTTTGATAGAGATTGTATTGAATGTAGATTGCTCTAGGTAGCACAGAAATTTTCACAGTGTTTCTTCTTCCAATCTGAGCATGAATTATTTTTCCTCTCTTTCTGTCTTCCTCCATTGCTTTCATAAGTGTTCCATAGTTTCCAGAGTATAAATCTGTTACCTCTTTGGTTAGGCTTATTCCTTGGTTCTTTGTGGTTTTTGGTACTATTGAAAATGGAATCAATTCCTTAATTTCTCTTTCTTCATTCACTTTGTTAGTGTACAGAAATGCAACTGATTTTGTGCATTTATCTTGCCACATTACTGAATTGTTATATGAGTTCTAGTAATTTGGGGATGGAGTCTTTTGGGTTTTCCACATAAAGTATCATGTCATCTGCAAAGATCAAGAGTGACTTCTTCTTTGACAACTTCAATGCCTTTTATCTCTTTCTGTTGTCTGATTACTGAGGCTAGGACTTCAAGTACTATATTGAAATATATTGAACAAAAGTGGTGAGAATGGGCATCCTTGTCGTGTTCTTGACCTTAAGAAAAAGTTCTCTGTTTTTTTTTTGTTTTGTTTTGTTTTCCCATTGAGAATGAAACTTGCTATGGGCTTTTCATAGATGGCTTTTATGATATTGAGGTACATTCCCTCTATCCCTATATTTTGAAGAGTTTTAACCAAGAAAAGATGCTGTACTTTGTCAAATGTTCTTTCTGCATCTACTGAGAGAATCATATTGTTCTTATTCTTTCATTAATATGGTGTATCCCATTGATTTGTGCATGTTGAACCATGCCTGCAGCCCAGGAATAAATCCCACTTGGTCATGGTGAATAATCCTTTTAATGTACTGTTGGATCTTATTGGCGAGTATCTTGCTGAGTATTTTGGCACCCATGTTCATCAGAGATATTTGTCTGTAATTCTCCATTTTGGTAGGATATTTGTCTGGTTTGGGGATCAGGGTAATGTTGGCCTCATAGAATGAGTTTGGGATTTTTCCTTCCATTTCTAATTTCTGGAGAAGTTTCAGAAAATAGATATTAATTCTTCTTTCAATTTTTGGTAGAATTCTACTGGGAAGCCATCTGGCCCTGCATTCTTATTTTTGGGGGAGATTTTTGATTACAGATTCAATTTCTTTGCTGATTATGGGTCTGCTCAGCTTTTCTTTTTCTTCCTGTTTCAATTTTAGTAGTTTATATGTTTTAGGAATGCATCCATTTCTTCCAGATTGCCTAATTTGTTGGCATATAATTCTTTACTATTCTCTTATAATTGTTTATATTTCTTTGGTGTTGGTTGTGATCTCTCCTCTTTCACTCATGATTTTATTAATTCAGGTCCTTTTTCTTTCCTTTTTGAATAGTCTGTTTAGGTGTTTATCAATCTTTTTTATTCTTTTTTTTTAAAGATTTTATTTATTTATTTGACAGAGAGAGATCACAAGTAGACAGAGAGGCAGGCAGAGAGAGAGAGAGAGAGAGGGAAGCAGGCTCCCTGCTGAGCAGAGAGCCCGATGCGGGACTCGATCCCAGGACCCTGAGATCATGGCCTGAGCCGAAGGCAGCAGCTTAACCCACTGAGCCACCCAGGCGCCCCTCAATCTTAATTCTTTCAAAGAACCAGCTCCTAGCTTTGTTGATGTATTCTACTTTTTTTGTATTTCTATATCATTGATTTCTATTTTACTCTTTATTTCCCTTCTCCAGCTGGGTTTAGGCATTATTTGCTATTCTTTTTCCAGCTTCTTTAGGTGTAAGTTTAGGTTGTATATTTGAGAATTTTCTTGTTTCTTGAGAAAGGCTTATATTGTTATATACTTCCCTCTTGGGACTTTCTTTGTTGCATCCCAAAGGTTTTGAAACTGTCATTGTTTCATTTTCGTTTGCTTCCATATATTTTTTAAATTCTTCCTTAATTTCCTGGTTAATCCATTCATTCTTTAGTAGGATATTCTTTAACCTCTATATACTTGCCATCCTTCCAATTTTTTTTTTTTTTTTTTTGTGATTGACTTCAGGTTTTTTTAGCATTGTGGTCTGGAAATATGCATGATATCATCTCAATCTTTTGTACCAGTTGAGACCCGATTTGTGACCCACTATGTGATCTATTCTGGAAAATGTTCCATGTGGACTCGAGAAGAATGTGTATTCTGCTGCTTTAAGATTAAGTGCTTTGAATATATGTTAAGTCCATCGGGTGCAGTGTGTCATTCAAAGCCCTTGTTTCCTTGCTGATTTTCTGCTTAGATGATCTGTCCATTTTTGTGAGTTGGAACTTAAATTCCCCTACTATTATTGTACTATTATCAGTGCATTTCTTTAATTTTGTTATTAACTGGTTTATATATTTGGCTGCTCCCAAGTTAGGAGAATAAATAATTGCATTTGTTAGAGGTTCTTGTTTGATAGACTCCTTTATTATGATACAGGGTTCTTCTTTATCTCTTATTTCAGTCTTTGGTTTAAAATATATTTTTGTGATATAAGGATTGATACTCCTGTTTTCTTTTGATATCCATTGGCATGATAAATGGCTCATACCCCCACTTTCAATGTGGAGGTGTCTTTGGGTCTAAAATGAGTCTCTTGCAGAAAGTATATCAGTGGGTCTTTCTTTTTTATCCAATGTGATACCCTGTGTCTTTGATATGGGCATTTAGCCCATTTACATTTAGAGTAATTATTGAAAAATATTAATTTAGTGCCATTGTATTACTTGTAAAGTCACTATTTCTATATATTGTCTCTGTTTCTTTCTGGTCTATGTTACTTTCGGGATCTCTCCTCCTTTAAAGGAGCCCACTTAATATTTCTTATAGAGGTGGCTTAGTCATCACAAATTCCTCTAATTTCTGTCTGTCCTGGGAGTTTTTAATCTCTCCTTTTTTAGAATGATAACATTGCTGGATAAAGTATTCTTGGTTGTATATTTTTCTGATATATTACCTTGAATATATCATACCAGTCCTTTCTGGCCTGCCAGGTCTCTGTGGATAGGTCTGCTGACAGTCTAATGTTTCTATCCTTGTAGGTTACAAACCTCCTGTCTGGAACTGCTGTCAGGATTTCCTCTTTGTCTCTGAGATTTGCAAGCTTCGCTCTTATATGTCATGGTGTTGACCTATTTTTATTGATTTTGAGGTGGATTCTCTCTGCCTCTTGGACTTGAATGCCTGTTTCCTTCACCAGATTAGAGGAGTTCTCAGCTATAATTTGCTCAAATAAAACTTCTGCTCCTTTGTCCTGTTCTTCATCTTCCGGGACTCCTATTATATGGATATTATTTTGTTTTACAAAATTGCTGAGTTCCCTAAGTCTACATGACTGAGCTAATAAATTTTTCCCTTTTCTTGTCAAACTCCTTTTTTTTTCCATCATTTTATCTTTTTTTAAAATATTTGTTTATTTATTTGACAGAGAGAGATACAGTGAGAGAGGGAACACAAGAAGGAGTAGGAGAGGGAGAAGCAGACTTCTCACTGAGCAGGGAGCTTGATGAGGGGCTCGATCCCAGGACCCCAGGTTCATGACCAGAGCCAAAGGCAGATGCCTAATGACTAAGCCACCCAGGTGCACCTCTATCATTTTATCTTCCAGATCACTGATTCGCTCTTCTGTTTGTTCATCCTTGTTTTGATGGTCTCCACTTGGACTTCATCTTGGTAATAGCTTTTTAAATTTCAGCTTTACTACATTTTATTTCTTTTATTTCTACAGTAAGGGATTCTCTAGTACCTTCTCTGAGTTTTTCAACCCCAGCTATTATCTTTATAATTGTTGTTTTAAATTCTAATTCAGACATCTTACTTATATCCATATTGATTAAAACCTTCACAGTGATTACTACCTCCTGTTCTGTTTTGCAGTGAATTTCTCCATCTTGTCAATTTGTCCAAAAAAGAAGAAAGAGAAAAAAAAAACAACAAAAAGAAAAAGAGGAATAACAACAGCAATAACAACAACAAAAGAACAGGATTCAGGTATTTTTTGGTCTGTTTGTTAATAGAAACTAGATACCTCAAAAATAGAAAAAAACTTTTACATATATATATATACACACACACATAAATAGTTTTACACATACATCATATATTATATAGTAGTTTTACACATATACAGTATATCATGTGTGTAGATATAGATATAGCTATAACAATGAAAAAAAAATAAAGGTATATACCTAAGGTCTATATATAAAGTATACATAAAGATAAAAATTAAAAAATTGAAAAAGTAAGAATATCACCAAAAAATAATAGTAAAAGACTAATAAAAATACAAAGAATGCTATATACTGTTTTCCCTAAGGACTGATCTTCTCCAGCACTCTCTGATCAGTAAACTTGGTGTGACCCAGTTGTTTGTGCTTGTCTTCTGAGGGAGGGATCTGTTGTGCTGATTCTCAGGTGGACTTGCCCTAGTGGAAATGTGCTTCTAGTGTGAAGAGACAGGGCTGGGTCAAGTGGACTCCACTAGGTGGTGGTGTTTTGCTCCCTGATGGCTTTCATCATTGACGGGCTGGATGTATATTGTGGTGCTGGGCTCTCTCCCCCAAGAGTTGAAAATCTGCATCCCCCTCTCACTCTTCAGGGAGCCTTTACAGAAAAGCAGCCAATCACTCTTGTCTCTCTGGTTTCCATCATAACTTCTTGTTCATTCTTCCTGTGATTGAGCATTTTTATCTTAGGCACACGACTGAGTTTCAAAACTCCAAATTTTATTGACTCCTGTGTCATAGACTGGGGGGAGGAGGAGGGTTTCACCACACTTCTGCCTTTTATTGGGTCCCTCCCAGGAAAGTGTTTGCATAACTGCAAAGTTTATTGCAACACAGAGTAGAAAGCTGACACATGCACTCCTTTCTCAGCCAGCTTCCCCACTCCTATACCTGGGAACTCTGCCACAGTCAGGGACCACCCATTCTTCTTGGGACTCCAGGGGATCCTGAGGCCACACTGTTACACCTGGGATTCTGCCTTGCTTCACCACCTGAAGACTTTTAAAGCAGGCATGTCCCCCACTGTAGCATACTTCTAAAAGTTTTAATTTTATAATACAACTTATAATACTCTGTGGCAGCTTCCCTAAGCAGGTTCCCTCCCCTCCACCATATTCTCAGCTATATCACACCAGATTCAAATCTCTGCACCTCCTACCTTCCAAAAATCAGTTATTTTTCTACCTGTGGACTTGCAGTATTTGTTTTCTCAGACCTCTGATTGATTTCTCAAGTATTCAGAATGATTTGATAACTATCTAGTTGTAGTCAAGGGATGAGACAAACTTAGGGTTCCCTTACTCCTCTGCCACCTTAAGTTCTCTCCTTCTGTCCATTTTAAATCAAATTATTTGGGGGATTTTGGTGTTGTTATATGTTCTTTATATATTTTGGATTTAAAATGCTTATTGGACATATCATTTGTGAATATTTTCTTGCACTCAGTATGGTGACTTTTTGTTTTGTTGATGGTTTCCTTCACTGTGCAAAAGCTTTTTATTTTGGTGTAGCCCCAACAGTTTAATTTTGCTTTTATTTCTCTTGCCTCAGGAGACATATCTAGCAAAATGTTTCTATGGCCAACATCACAGAAATTACTGTCTATATTTTTTCCTAGGATTTTTATAGTTTCACATCTCATATTTAGGTCTTTAATCAGTTTTGAGTTTATTTCTGTGTGTGGTCTAAGAAAATGGTCCAGTTTCATTCTTTTGCATATTGCTATTCAGTTTTCCCAGCATCATTTATCACAGATACTATCTCTTCCTCATTTTATATTTTTGCCTCATTTGTCATAAATTGATTGACTATATAAGCATGGTTTTATTTCTGGGATCCCTATTTTATTCTATTGATGTATGTGTCCACTTCTGTGTCCCTACCATACTGTTTTGATTATTACACCTTTGTAGTATATCTTGAAATCAGGGACTGTTTTATGTCCAGTTTTGTTCTTCTTTCTCAAGATTGCTTTGGCTATCTGGGGTCTTTCATGTTTCCATATAAATTTTAAGATTGCTCTAGTTCTATGAAAAATTCTGTTGGTATTTTTTAGCAGGGGTTGCATTGAATCTGTAGATGGCTTTGGGTCATACAAACATTTAAAAAATATTAATGCTTCCAATTGATTAGCATGGAATATCTTTCCATTTTTTGTGTCATCTTCAATTTCTTTCATCAGTGTTTTATAGTTTTCAGGGTACAGGTATTTCACCTCCTGGGTTAAGGTCATTCCTAAGTATTTTACTCTTTTTGACACAATTGTAAATGGAACTGTTTTCTTCGTTGTGTTTTTTTTCCTACTTCATTATTAGTGTACAGAAACACAGAAATACAGCTGATCCCAGTATCAATATTGTATCTAGCAACTTTCCTGAATTAATTTATTATTTCTAGTAAGGTTCTTATTCTGATACATTTGATATCTCTTTGAGCAAATCCATACTGAATTTTCCTTGAACACAGTGAGTGCTATGTACTATTTAAAAAGTATTATTATGAGTTTGAAAACAGGAATTTTTTAAAAATTTGTGTATAGTTGACACACAATGTTATGTTAGTTTCAGGTACACAACATAGCAATTCAATAAATCTATTCCATCTTATGCATAGGAAAAAAAGTGATGATTGGAAGGCAGTCTTCCAGATAGGTCTTCACCAAGAGGGGTATGCTTATAACAATTTGCATAACATCCAAGATACCTTCCAGCCTTGACCTCCATAATTTTAAAAATTCCTCTGAATACAATAGTTCATTTGATCAGCTCTCTGCTTGTCATTGAACTCAAAATTTCTTGAATACCTGTCTCAGGTTATTTTGTACTACTTATATCAGCACCTTCTCTGGGCTAAACAAAAGGAATACATATCTATTACTCCTAAGATGGAATTTCTCAGCCACATCTTATCTGTCACAAGGTCTGTGTGATGTTTAACAAGGTGTCAGTAGTTCTGAAGTGAGGACTTTTCATCCCCTGTCAATTAAATACTCAGCAGTTCTTGGGTTTGACCAATACCACGGATGGATGGTTTATTCTTCAGTCTTCTCTACTTATGATCTCCCTGATGTCTTCTCCTGGAAGTTTGAAGATGATGAGATAGAGAATTTTATGTAGTCATATTTATGTATGTCTGCTTAAAGTAGTCCAGCATACAAAGGAGGTATTCCAATGCTCAGTGGAGTCACCTAATTAGTTATATTTGTATAAACAACAGTACTTAGAGACATAGAATGTTGATAACTGTCAATCAATGTATATCTTGAAAAAGGAAGCCTATATCTAGGCATTCCACAAAGCCACTCTACTGAATCAATCTCACTTATAACAGTGAGTATGGCTCTCAGGTATCTTTGGTGGCCTCAAATTAGAAATATTACCCTACATTATATCATTATCTGTGACACCTATGTGGTCCAAGAATTTGGGGCAACCTTCCCCAACCTTCAGTAACCCCTGAGCATTATCTTGGACTTTGATATCTGATCTCCTATTCCAATGGAATGAGGCATCGCTCATTGCTGCTTACGCTTATCCTGTTTTTCAAAATGTTCTTATACTCAGTGGGCAGCCAAGCTACCATATTTCTGTCCATACTCTCCTCTGGGTTTTGAGCTTATCAGCTGGGTCCTTGAAAAATTGCAACCCTACTATACTCCCAGTGATAATGTCACTGATCAATTTACCTTGCTATACTCCACATAAAAGACCCACTTCATAAACACAGAAGTTTCTACCCCCATGATTTCCTCAAAATGACTACCATAATTAACACTCTGATAGCTGATCATTCCCTGAGCAAATAAGGTTTCCCAAAATGACCTTCCCTATATCTGGCAGACCAAGGGTTGGGATAAGGAACATGCTGACCAGTACTGGACCTTGAGAAAGAAAAAAAAAAAAAGATGACACTTGGCACTCCTCTCAATAGATATAAATTACAACCCAAATTTGAGCTTAGTGCTCAAAGCTGGATGACCATTAATCCCCTGTGCCCTTGAAGATAACAGTAATCATCAATCTAGTTACCTTCTAACTCTGGAGCTGACTTGCAGGCATTTCTACTCTTTATTGCTTTCATCTAGATCCCATCTCTTTTTCAGGGATCAGTTGAGGCTATCCAGAAAAGTAGAGGGTATTTCTTTCTTTTTTTTTTTTTTTTTTTTTTTTTTTTTTTTTTTTGTCAGAGAGAGAGGGAGAGAGAGCGAGCACAGGCAGACAGAATGGCAGGCAGAGGCAGAGGGAGAAGCAGGCTCCTGCTGAGCAAGGAGACCGATGCGGGACTCGATCCCAGGACGCTGGGATCATGACCTGAGCCGAAGGCAGCTGCTTAACCAACTGAGCCACCCAGGCACCCCTAGTAGAGGGTATTTCAAAGGAGATGTTAAACATACAATTCCTTGGCCAGCTCTGATACCTGGTCCAGGGGGATATGCCCAGAATAGCCTCAATAGTGCTGTCTCCCACCTTCAAAATGTTCTAGATATCATCCAAGCCTTCCACTTAGTGTCTCCAGGGAAACAATAGTCTTAGTCTACCTACGCCAAAGGTTACAGAGAGGTGGTACCTGAACTAGCTCAAAATGATCAATACCTCCCATAAGCAAAGCCAAAAGTGATGTATAGTATATTTCTATAGAAAGGTGATGTATAGTGTAGTATAAAGTAGAGGTGGTTTTGCAATAATCTCTCAGAAAACCCTCCAGATTCTATCTTTTACCTTTCCTTCTAACTTTCTCAATCAGAAAACCTACTTTTCTTGCTCTTCTCTTGTGATATTTCACACTGTTGCCTGATAATTGGTGCCTTACTCTCTGCACTGTTTATACTATTAGGATTGTCTGCTTGAGCTCTTTCTTTCAAATTTACTCCTGAGTATATCCTTTCAAATCTTTTTATTTCCACATTTTGTAGCCCATGAGTTGGCTACTACCTACCCAGCTCTAACATTAAGAATTCCAACCTAAATTTAAGATAATGGGCCTTCATTTTTTCCAGAGAGAAAAAAAATTATGATACAGACACCTAAATATCCCCGCCTTAAGCAAAGAAGTGCTGCTAGGATTTTTACCAACAGACATGAGTTTGGGATAGGAAATGGTCAACTCCAACTGAGGGAAATAATAAAAATGATAACTCATATTTATAGTATTTTATCTTATGAAGCCTTTCCTTATATATTATTTCATTTGATTTTCACAATAAACCTGTGAGGTAAATATTCACTCATTAAATATTGAGGAACTACTATGGACTAGGCTGTGTTGGGCAATTTGCCAGTGAACCAAGGAGTCAAAAATCCACACTTTTTTTTTTAGATTTTATTTATTTATTTGACAGGCAGAGATCACAAGTAGGCAGAGAAGCAGGCAGAGAGAAGGGTGGGGGGAAGCAGGCTCCCTGCAGAGCAGAGAGCCCAATGTGGGGCTCGATCCCAGGACTGTGGGATCATGACCTGAGCCGAAGGCAGAGGCTTTAACCCACTGAGCCACCCAGGTACCCCAAAAATCCACACTTCTAAAGCATACATTTAAGGGGGGAAGGAGATCATATAAAAGTAAATTATTATAATGCAATAGGAACTATAGAGAAAATAAAGCTCAGAATGGGATGTGAAATTTTAAATAGGATCACTAGAAAAAGCCTCACTGAGAAGGTGTTATTTGATTAAGAGGATACTTGTATAGGTCATAAATGATGGTGGCTCCGACCAAGTTGGTAGTGATTGAAGTGGTGGAAACTAGTCAGAGATTTGGATATTTTGATGCAGAATTTATTACTGAATTGGATTTGGAAGAGACATCAAGTTTCCTCAGCAGCTAGAAGGTATACTTGTAATCCTCACTTTGTAGCCAAAGGAAGGACAAGGAGGCTCAAAGAGGTCAGTTAACTGATTTTCTTGAGGTCACTCAGCTAGAATGAACAGAAAGAAAGCTGTAAATTTAGATTTTCTAGCCTAAAGCCTTTATATTAAGTCTTGAAGAAACTATAGGAATTTAAATGGTAGAGAGTTATGAGGGCATGTTGGGCTAAGGGCATAGTCTAAGTGAATCTATTTCTAGACTTCTAAACTATTGATGGCATTTCTATTATGGAGGTTCCTATGATGAATGCTGAATCACTCGAAGCATAGGAAGAGAAAGATTAATGACTAAAAGAAGAGAGAGAGAGAGAGAGAAAACAAAGAAATCATGCCTGAAACCAAAAGATGGTAGTCAGATGAGAGACACTAACACAACCATATCAGACAAAAACAGTGAGAGGTAACACTGAACGGGAACTAGTCAAAAAGCTGGCACCTACTGATTTGAAGCTTGTTGACAAAAACAGAAGGTAGTGAGGGGACAGGCACAAGCAATCCATTTGAAACTCTCTTTCAGTGAACCAGAATGAGAAGGTGATATCACAGAGGTCAGAAAATTTAAAAAAGAAAGAGAAAGAAAGAAAGAGATCTTAAGAGCTTTGTACTCAACCAAAAAATAAAAATAAGAAGAAAAGAGAGACAAAAATCAAGGCCTGTGGGATTACAAGGAGAACCCATCAATTATTTCTCATTTATGATTTTCCTACCCCTCTTCTATGGGCAAAGCTCTATGCTCAGCACTTCAGAACTATAGAGCAATTGATAGGACATAGTTTCCACCTTAAAATAACTTGCTGATGAAGAGGGAGATCAAAGGAGACAACGCAGAGCCATGTTATTGTCTTCTCTGCAGCTAGCACTACTTCTCTTAGAAATCATTTTTTAAATCCATTAAGTTGAACTGCAAAGGTGGTACTTTGGACTGGATGACTGAAGAGACTTTCTGCTCACTGATTTGCCTCATGCCTTTCCTTCCAGTGTGAAGGCTTCCATATTGTTGACAATTTGTACCTAAAACCAAAGAATTCCAGTGACAGAAAGGAAGTCTGATCTGGCACAAATCCCATTGGGAAATCCCACCAGAGCTTGACTAAAACATTAAAGATAATTATGTCCATATAGCCTTATTAGAAAGGCATAAAATGTTATGTTTTGATATTCTGAAAGTTCTTCCCAGTGTCCATCCTAAATACCTTCTGCTATTATTCCCTTCTGTCATGTTTTCAGAGATAGTGGTTACGATCTGTTGATCTTAAACAACCATCATGACATGAAAACACTGTTTTGTTTATTTGAAAGTGAATTTTTAAGTTATTTATATATTATTGATATCAGGAAAAAAGTTTATTCTCATGTGATAAGTGGGGCAACTTTTGTGCTATAAGACAAGGTACTTATTTGATGTTGTGTGATAAATTGGTGCTAAAACCAAAGACGTAATTTAATCTCTGCAATCCTAACCTTAGGTATATTCCTGCTCTCTAGACCTATGCCTTCTCTAACAGTGTTTGGTAGCTCTCTGCTTCTCCACACTAATAGGATCCTTGGAAAGAAATGGTCTAGAGAAGAGTTATAGCAGGAAGGAGCTATATTAATAGAAACTTTGTGGTAACAGGTAAGTCTCAGGTCCATAAAAGGAAGACTATGAAAGAGAACTGCTGATAACTTTATAGAAATGGCAAGCAATTGTAAGAGCTATTATTGTAAGGGTGAGTTTAAAAAATGGATCTTCTGTTCATGTATCAAATTAGAGAGAGAGACTAAAATGTGGAAATATTGGTGATGGATGAGAGGGTGAAAATCCATGAATGTGTGACAACGTAGAAGATGGAGTATGGTACGGGATGTACTCAAAAGATGAATCAGCTCAAAGGCAGCTTATTGGCAGGATGATTGTCAGCAAGGTTAGTTTGTGACAAGAGTCCATGGTAGCTGGCTCTTCTATGACTAGACACATCTGCAGTATTTTATACATCTTGTCTTCTGTACTTATTTTCGTGGGATACCCTCTGCCACCTTTTCTATCTATCAAATACTTACTTTTCCTCTGACATACACATATTTTCCTTTTTAAAGCATTTTCTGTTTCTTTATTCCACTGGCTACAACTCTTGTTGCTTTCTCAGTACGACACATATACTTCTATTGTCTTTATCACACCCTATTTTAATTTTATGTTTACAAGTATCAGCTTTGCCCACTACATTTAGCTTATTTTTAATTGAAGTATAGTTGACACACAATGTTACATTTGGTGTATAACATAATGATTCAACAATTCTATATGCTATATTATGTTCACAAGTTTAGCTACCATCTGTCACCATACAACACTATTATAACACCACTGACTATACTCCCTATTCTGAATCTTTTATCATTCCATAACTAACTTATTCATGACATTCATTCCATAACTGGAAGCCTGTATGTTCCACCCTCTTTCACCCTTTCTGCTCTTCCCTCCTCCTTCCCTTCTGGCAGCTATCAATTTAATCTCTGTATTTATGGTTCTGTTTCTGATCTTTGTTTTTGTTTTTTCATTTTTGATTCCACAATAAGTGATATCATATGATACTTTTCTTTCTCTGTCTGACTTATTTTATTTAGCGTAATACCTACATTTAGCTTCTTGAGGGCAAGAATCATATATTGCTCATTTGTGTCTATCCAGTGCCCCCAAACCAAGAGATATATAAATATTGGTTGAATTAAATAAATGAAAGGAGCTGTCAAACTGGCCATTCTCCAGAGTAATTATTTATTTTAAAAGTAAAATCTTATCATTTCCTTGCTTCAAAACATTCCAATGACTTCAAAACATACTTTGAGTAAAACTCAAGTCCTTATCATGACTTATAAGGTCTGCATGATCTGGTTTCTACCCAACTCTACAGTTTCATGGTCTCCTTGGTCTCTTTTTCACTATGCTCCAGCTCCAGTAGCTGTTTTATTGTTTGTCTCTGTAATCAAGGCCTTTATCAACCTCAGATTCTTTGCATATGTTGCTCCCTCCATCTAAGCAATGCTGGTGAATATTCACTTATTCTTTATGTCTTGCCTTAGATGACACTATATCAGAGAGGTATTCCTTGATTTCTTCTCCTAAATCTGCATTGGGTTGTATGGTTATTTTATCTCACATCATGGTTTGTAATTAGAAATTATGATTGCTTTTAATGTTGGTCTCTTCCATGCACCAGATTATAAATATGAAGCAGAATGTTTTGCCATTTTATTCAGTAATCTAACCTTAACACCAAGCACAATGGTTAGCACATAGCTGGTGATCAAAAGAAGTACTGAATGAAAAGATGGATACGCAGGCATACAAATGGGAAAATGTCAGGCATATCTGCCTTTAAGTCACCTGAGCGACCTCACAGTCAGTCATTCTTAACACTGATCAAGTAGAGCAGGAATCAAGCCTCTCAAGTTTCTCTAATCTTCAATAGCTTGTTATTCTTCACCCCCCACTCCGACCAACCTGATAAAGGCTTTGACTAAAATAAAACAAAACAAATTTCTTCTTTGCTGTTTGATTATTTGTGTCTAAGTCTGTTCATCTACTAGGCAACGGGTGATCATCTATCTGATCATAAATTACTTTGTTTTTGCATGTTCTGGAGTCTTTTCTAGTATGGAGGTTAAGATGTTGTTGAAAGGAATTGGACATTTCAAGGTGGAGAATGAAAAGAAAAGATAAAGCATAGGGAGATCACTTTCCTGTCGTCTCTCTAGGCAGGGACTCATAAACTTAAAGCAGTGGTTTTCAAACTTAGCAGCATATTAGATTCACCTACAAAGCTTTTAAATCTCTTGGTGTCCTGGTTCTACCCTAGGCCAGTTAAATCAGAATATCTGGGGATAGGAGCCAGGAATAAGTATTTCTATTATGGTAAAATACAAGGAATCAGAGTTTTTTAAAGATACCCAGAGGATTATAATGTGCATGAAAATTTGGACACTACTGACTTGAAAACTTCCTGGCCTCACTGTTGATATGATACATGACTCCCTGTATAAGCCCTTAGGTATCTCCTTGGTCTAACTCCAGATCCAAACCCACTCTGTGGAGATTTATATTAAGTACTAATTTTATTCAGCCTCTTGGGCAGAAAATCAAATCAATTAGGATCTATAGTCTTCCTGTTGCCATATAGACTGTCTCTCTACATCAGTCAGTGATCCAGGAAATGTCCATAAGCATCTTCCCATGTACTTAGTTCAGTGATTATGCAAGAGAACCTTCTCACAATGTGCAATGACAAATAGTGAGATTTATACAAAGTACACATCTTCATTTCAAATGCACTGACTTCTCTCTCTTTCCCCACCATAAATTAAGTTAAACAGCATAACAATTCCTCAAAAACTTAAGCATAAAATTACCATTTTAGCCCACAATTTCACAAATCTAAGAGAATTGAAAGTTACTGTTCAAACAAAGCTTGTATAAGAATGTTCATAGAGCATTATTTGCAATAAAAAGGCAGAAGCAGCCCAAATATTCATCAACAAATGAAAAAATTGTATATACACATAATGGAATATTATTCAGCCAGAAAAAGTAATAATGTACTGATATATGCCACAGTATGGATGTGCCTCCAAAACATTATACTAAGTGAAAGCATCTAACTACAAAAGGTTGCATATCATATAATTCTATCTATATGAAATATCCAGAATAAGCAAATACATAGAGACAAAACACAGACTTATGGTTACAAAAGATTGGGGAGTGGGAGGAATAGAAAGTAACTGTTTATTGGGTATGGGGTTTTACTTTGAGTGATGAAAGTTTTTGGAAGTAGATAGAAGTAGTGCTTGCAGAACATTCTGAATGAACTAAATGTCACTGAATCATTCACTTTAAAATGGTTACTATTATGCTATGTGGATTTCACCCCATTAAATTATTTAAAATAAATAAGACTTAAGCTTAAGTATTAATTAGTCATCCCAATGGCTTTGCCTCCATTAACCACTACCAAATAGTTTAGAGTGGGATATGTCTTATTATTATTTCCAAAGTTACTTCCAGCATAATTACTGTTTATTCTTTTTTACTTTCAGTTTTCACTTTATCTTGAATTTCAGCTCTAGTATAGGTAGCAGTGGTAGAACAGCAAACACACTGAACCAGAATTCAAGAGGCCAATTTTCCATTCCTGGAATTGGTTAACTTGGACATATTTCTTTTCTTCCATGTGCCTTGGTTTCACCATCTATGACTTCACACCATCACAGTGATGTTGTGAGAACAAAGAAATACATGAAAGTAAAGCCTAAATAGACATGAAAGTGTCCCACTACATGTTTATGAAGACTAACAAGGACACAGAATCTCCATTTTCTCTTCTAAATAGAGAATGAATTATTTCTTTATTAGTAACAATTTATAAGTGAGTAACATATTCTTAGATATATGTTTATCTCCACATCCTTTGAAGCAACTCTCCTAATGAAAAAATGATGGTAATTGTTTTTTATTTAAAAAATCAACACAGCCCTCTCTCTAATCAGACATATGCACATTAACACCATTAACTTTTATGAAAGCTGAAACACATAGCTTACTTGGACACTAAATTACTATTTAGGGGTGAAAAAAAAAGCAGAACAAAGGAACTCCCAAAAGATCAAGGAGTGCCTCTCCTTTTTTTCACTAAATTTATTTCCCCTAACACAATCCAGACATCTTAGCTTTGGAAACTACCCTTTGCCTCACTGACCTAATTGCCATATTTAATCTATAATATTTTATGAAATATACATCTTATTCATTCTTTTATACCTTAGAGCACCAACAGTACATCTGGCTTATAACAGTAACTTTGTAAATGAATAAAACAATAATTCAATCTATCAATACCCCCAGAGCAGCGAGGAAGTTATGATGCTCATTTTCTCATTGGTAGAAATTGCAACTATGGAGAGGCTAGGAAATTGTCCCAAAACCACAGAAAATATTCTCACTTCCATTGTGCTGTGCTATAATCAATGCTTTGGGAAGATAGATCAAATGGTTATATAAGATAACTTCTTTATTAAAGTTAAGTCAATCCATAGTAAAATTTCAAATCAGATTAGTACACAAAACACCATGAATATTGGAAAAAGATAATTACTAGCAGGAGCTACCATGAGTTTCACTAAAAATAAATTATGCCAAGGCTATCTTCCATGGAAAATGAATTAGCACATCGGAGAGAGGATCTATTGAAAAGGTGTATCTGAATTTCATCAAGGCACTAACAAACTCTATTGTACACTTATAAGGCCATACAAAAAAGAAATTGATTGGACTATATTTATGCATACCTTTAGCTGGAAAAAACATTTCCAAAGTTTCCATATATCAGGTCAATGTCAAACATTTATGTAGTCTCTGATGATTAAAACGAGATTTTGTCCTTAAATAATTTAAGAAATTTGTTTTTAAAAAACTACATATTGGGGCACCTGGGTGGCTCAGTGGGTTAAAGCCTCTGCCTTTGGCTCAGGTCATTATCCCAGGGTCCTGGGATTGAGCCCCGCATCGGGCTCTCTGTTCAGCGGGGAGCCTGCTTCCTTCTCTCTCTCTCTCTGCCTGCCTCTCTGCCTACTTGTAATCTCTCTTTGTCAAATAAAATAAATAATCTTAAAAAAATACATATTGACACAAAAATAAACACATAGTTCAATGGAACAGAACAGAGAGACAAGAAACAAACTCATGCATACATAGTCAATTAATGATAACAATGATGCTAAAAAAGCATTTGATAAGGCACAGCATTCTTTCTTGATAAAAACTCTTCACAGTGTTGGGATGGAGGGTACATACCTCAAGATCATAAAAGCCATCTAAGAAAAACCCACAGTGAATATCAGCCTCGATGAGCTTTTCCCCTAACATCAGGAACACAGCAGGGATGTCCACTATCACCACTGCTATTCAACATAGTACTAGAAGTCCTAGCCTCAGCAATCAGACAACAAAAAGAAATAAAAGGCATCCGAATTGGCAGAAAAGAAGTCAAACTCTGACTCTTTGCAGATGATATGATATTTTATGTAGAAAACCCAAAAAACTCCATTCCAAAACTTCTAGAACTCATACAGGAATTCGATAGTGTCAGGATATAAAATCAATGCACAGAAATCAACTGCATTTCTATACACCAATAGCAAGACAGAAGAAAGAGAAATAAAGCAGTCAATCCCATTTACAATTGTACCCAAAACCATAAAATACCTAGGAATAAACCTAACCAAAGAGGCAAAGAATCTGTACTCAAAAAACTATAAAGTACTCATGAGAGAAATTGAGGAAGACACAAGGAAATGGCAAAACGTTCCATGCTCATGGATGGGAAAAACAAATATTGTGAAAGTGTCTATGCTACCTACAGCAATCTACACTTTTAATGTAATCCCTATCAAAATACCATCAATTTTCTTCAAAGAAATGGAACAAATAATCCTAAAATTTATATGGAACCAGAAAAGACCCCTAATAGCCAGAGGAAAGTCAAAAAAGAAAACCAAAGTTGGGGGTATCACAATTCCAGACTTTAAGCTCTATTACAAAGCTGTAATCATCAAGACAGTATGCTACTGGCACAAAAAGAATTTAATCAATGGAACAGAATAGAGAGCCCAGAAATGGACCCTCAACTCTTTGGTCAACTAATCTTCGACAAAGCAGGAAGGAGTATCTATTGGAAAAAAGACAATCTCTTCAACAAATGGTATTGGGAAAAGTGGACAGCACATGCAGAAGAATGAAAATGGGCCATTTCCTTACACCACACACAAAAATAGACTCAAAATGGATGAAAGACCTCGATGTGAGACAGGAAGCCATCAAAATCCTTGAGGAGAACACAGGCAGCAACCTCTTTGACCTCAGCCACAGTAAATTCTTCCTGGAAACATCACCAAAGTCAAGGGAAGAAGGCAAAATGAACTATTGGGACTTCATCAACATCAAAAGCTTGGGTGCCTGGGTGGCTCAGTTGGTTGGGCGACTGTCTTTGGCTCAGGTCATGATCCTGGAGTCCCAGGATCGAGCCCCACATTGGGCTCCCAGCTCCATGAGGGTGTCTGCTTCTCCCTCTGATCTTCTCCCGTCTTGTGCTCTCTCTCACTCTCTCTCTCTCTCAAATAAATAAAATCTTTTTAAAAAATATCAAAAGCTTTTGCACAACAAAGGAAATAGTCAACAAAACCAAAAGACAGCTGACAGAATGGGAGAAGATATTTGCAAATTATTTATCAGATAAAAGGCTAGTATCCAAAATCTATAAAGAACTTATCAAACTCAACACCCAAAGAACAAAAAAAAATCCAATCAAGAAATAGGCAGAAGACATGAACAGACATTCCTGCAAAGAAGACATCCAAATGGCCAATATACACATGAAAAAGGGCTCAACATCATTTGGTATCAGGAATATACAAATCAGAACCACAATGAGCTACCACCTCACACCAGTCAGAATGGCTAAAAATAACATGTCAGAAAACAACAGATGTTGGTGAGGATGTGGGGAAAGGGGAACCCTCCTACACTGTTGGTGGGAATGCAAACTGATGTAGCCACTCTGGAAAACAGTATGGAGGTTCTCAAAAAGTTGAAAATAGAGCTACCCTACGACCCAGCAATCACACTACTGGGTATTTATCTTAAAGATGCAAATGTAGTGATCCAAAGGGGCACATGCAACCCAGTGTTTATAGCAGCAATGTCCATAATAGGCAAACCATGGAAAGAGCCTAGATGTCCATCAACAGATGAATGGATAAAGAAGTTGTCACACACACACACACACACACACACACACACACACACACACACACAGTGGAATACTATGCAGCGATCAAAAACATGAAATCTTGCCATTTGCAACAATGGGGATGGAATTAGAGGATATTATGCTAAGCTAAATAAGTCAATCAGGGAAAGACAATTATGAGGGATTTGGGAACCAGGGAGGTGGGTCATAGGGGGTAGGGTGGTGAAAAAATGAAACAAGATGGGACCGGGAAGAGAGACAGACCATAAAAGACTCTTAATCTCATAAAACAAACTGAGGCTTGCTGGGGGGTGGGATGTAGGGTTAGGGTGGCTGGGTTATGGACATTGGGGAGGGTATGTGTTATGGTGAGTGCTGTGAATTATGTAAGACTGATGATTCACAGACCCATACCCCTGAAACAAATAATACATTATATGTTAATAAAAAGAGAGATGAATAGATAAAGATGTAATAAACACACACAAACATACACAACAGAATATTATCCCACCATTAAAAGAAATTAAATCCTGCCCTTTCGACAACATGGATGGATCTTGAGGGCATTATGGTAAATGAAATAGCTAGAGAGAGGGCGCCTGGGTGGCTCAGTGGGTTAAGCCGCTGCCTTCGGCTCAGGTCATGATCTCAGGGTCCTGGGATCGAGTCCCACATCGGGCTCTCTGCTCAGCAAGAAGCCTGCTTCCCTCTCTCTCTCTCTCTGCCTGCCTCTCCGTCTGCTTGTGATCTCTCTCTGTCAAATAAATAAATAAAATCTTTAAAAAAAAAAAAGAAATAGCTAGAGAGAGAAAGACAAATACTTCCTGGTATCACTTACACATGGAATCTTAAGGGAAAAAAAAGTCTATCTCATGGAAAAAGAGAGTAAAAAAATAGTTGCCAGTGTCTGGGAGTGGAGGAAATAGATAGAGGTTGGAAAAAGGGAACAAACTTTTACCTATAACATAAATTAGTTCTGATGATCTAATGTAATACATGGTGACTATAGTTGATAACACTGTATTGTACAATTGAAATTTGCTAAGAGAGTAGAATTTAAGTATTTTCACATATTCTCCCTCAGAAAAAGATATATATGTGAGTTAATGGATGTGTTAATTAACTAGATGGGAAAAATCCTTTCACAATGTGTATGTATATCAAATCATCACATTGTATACTTTAAATATTTTATAATCTTGTCACTTATATCTCAGTAAAGCTGGCAAAAAATTCAAAAGATGTAGAAGACATGCTGACTCAAATACAGAGATAGCATTAAACTAAAAGTGATAGTCAATAAACTGAATAGCATAACTAAAACTTCAAGATTTATGTGAGTTGAAATGATTAGAGAGAAATATATAATATGAAATTTAATATGGATAAATAGAAATTCCTGCATCTATGTTTTTGGTTATTTATTTATTTGCTTATTATTTATTTATTTATTTATATTATGTTATGTTAGTCACCATACAGTACATCATTAGTTTTTGATGTAGTGTTCCATGATTCATTGTTCGCATATAATACCCAGTGTTCCATGCAATCAGTCCCCTCCTTAATACCCATCACCTGAATCACCTGTCTCCCCACCCCGCCGCTGCTTCTAAAATCCCAGAATCCAGTCTCTCATGGTTTGTCTCGCACTCTGATTTCTCCCCTTTTATTTTCCCCTTCTTTCTCCTAATGTCCTCCATGCTATTCTTTCTGTTCCACAAATAAGTGAAACCATATGATAATTCTCTTTGTCTGTTTGACTTATTTTACTCAAGATAATCTCCTCCAGTCCCATCTGTGTTGATGCAAAAGTTGAGTATTGATCCTGACGGCTGAGTAATATTCCATTGTGTATGTGGACCACATCTTTATCCATTTGTCTATTGAAGGGCATCTTGACTCTTTCCACAGTTTGGCTATTGTGGACATTGCTGCTATGAACATTGGGGTGCATATGGTTCTTCTTTTCACTACATCTATATCTTTGGGGTAAATACCCAGTAGTGCAATTGCTGAGTCATACGGTGCTCTGTTTTTTAATTTTTACGAGGAACCTCCACACTGATATCCAAAGTGGCTGTACCAAATTGCATTCCCACCAACAGTGTAAGAGGGTTCTCTTTTTCCACAACTTCTCCAACATTTGTTGTTTCCTGCCTTGTCAATTTTTGCCATTCTAACTGGTATAAGGTGGTATCTCAATGTGGTTTTGATTTTAATTTCCCTGATGGCTAATGATGATGAACACTTTTTCATGTGTCTCTTAGTCATTTGTATGTTTTCTTTGGAGAAGTGTCTGCTCATGTCTTTTGCTCATTTTTTATTTAATTATCTGGTTTTTGGGTGTTGAGTTTGAGAAATTCTTTATAGATCTTGGATATCAGCCCTTTTTCTATAGTGTCATTTGCAAATATATTCTGCCATTCTGTGGGCTCCTTCCTTGTTTTGTCAACTGTTTCCATTGCTGTGTAGAAGTTTTATCTTGATGAAGTCCCAAAACTTCATTTGCACTTTTGTTTCCCTTGGCTTTGGAGACGTGTCTTGAAAGACATTTCCGTGGCCTTTGTTGAAGTGGTTACTGCCTATGTTCTCCTCTAGGATTTTGATGGATTTCTGTCTCACATGCATAGACATTATTAAAATGTCTATGCATCTATGTTCAAAAATAAATACTGTAATATATAAGATTGAGGCAATTGGCTTGCCAACAACCATGACAGTAAGATCTGGTGGATTTTATGTGATTAAAAAGCTGAAAATAATCCAAAAGGGTAATGTTATCACCAGATAGACTAATTATATTTTAGGCTACATTAATAAAAGTATGATACGTAAAATGGGAGAACTAATAGTCCTCATTGTACTGTGAAGTAGCTAGAAAACATTTAGAGTATTATGCTCAGTTCCAGAAAGTACAGTTGACATTGGATATTTATACACTGGATAGTTTCCAGAGCAGTATTTCCCAAGCTGATCTATGGATTACTTGCATGTAAGTGAGATGTTAATACATATTTGGAGGTGAGGGGAAAGTCCTATGGTCACAAACGATGACATACTAAAATTGCTTCCTACATATTCATAATTATTATTAAAACATTAAGGAATCTGTATAGTCCTACATAAAAAACCTATTTGACTTTGTTAAGTTACCCAAGCATTTGATAAAATAAAATCATTTTTTGTTATAATTGTGGCTTATTTTTTTCTTATTTTTTTAACTTTATTTTGTTTTTTCAATGTTCCAAGACTCATTGTTTATGCATTATAAAATCATTTTTAAAAAGACTGGATCACTTACTGATTTCTCATAGGATATTAATATTTAGTGGAACACGGTTTGAAAGATACTGACAGGAACAGTGACCAGGATTGTGAAAGGCCTTGAAACCATAAAATATAAAAGATATTTGAAGACACTGAAGATAGAATTCCCCTCAAATATCATGAGGCTCATCCTATGAAAAGGGGAATAGACTGACTTTAGAGGGCAAAATGAGTAAAATCCCTCAAAATAAGGAATAATTCTCTGATTAAAACTGCCCAACAATGGAAAGAACTTCCTACAGAGGTTTAAAGTGGCACTACCACCTCACTTACTAGAGATATTCAAGTAGAATCTAGATAGCTAACTATTAGAGTTGCTACAAAAGGGATTATTATCCTGGAAGAGAGGTTGGTCCAGAAAAAGATGCAACTTCCTTCAAGAGACAACATTCTGTGCCTCATTATTCAGCTTACAGACATTTCATGATTTAACAGGCATTTCAACTAAGTTTCTGAAATATGGAGTGACTCAGTGATGAATTGAAACTAGGTGATGGTGTTTACCCAGGGATACACAAGGTGTGCTCTTTGGTATAAATATCAGGAGGCACACTTAATTTCACACTATCCAGTCACTGAACACCTAGAGAGCCAGGAAAGAATACTCAGTGGACAAGAACTTGTATGGCAGTAAGACAATAGATGTTGCACTTTAAATCATCAAACAGAAGAATAAAAGAGCTGGAATCTAAATTCATTTACAGGTCATCAAGTAAAGGACAGGAATGGGTTTGCTCAAAATTAATAAGTCATTGATAGAAGAACTATGGTTATAATTGAAGTCTTCTCTAAGTCCGAAACTATTGCCACCATACCAAACCACTGAGATCCTATGACAGAGGTTTGTAATGATGTGGATTCCTCTCAAGAAGGAAGTTATCATTTGGTTTTAATATAAATCTAATTAATGTTCAATAAATCTATGTTTAGTCATTAAAATCTTCCCTAAGGAGTTAAGTGCCCATTGACCAAGTGTAGACTTTGTGTGTCACACTGCCACAAATCTTCTATAATTCCATAATTATGCCTAATAACTTGCTTACACATTTTCTCCCTTTTGCTAAAAATCAAAATGTTGTAGTTATCTCCTGCATTGAAAAGCTGCCTTGGTTATTTATAAGATTATATCTATCTTTCAATTCAAAAATAAATTATTTACTGTTCCTTGCCATCTAATACTATGAACATTACTCTGTCAGATGTTTTGTTATATGACTTCTCTCTTCAAAATTCACGGAGAAGAAAATTCTTGCAATCATTCATTCATTCCTCTTGTCCCTTTTCCTGTGGAGAATGAAAGCTATTTCCAAAAAAAAGAATGTTATATTAAAATTGCCATTGGGAGAGGTTTTACCCTTTCTGTCCATCTTGTGTTCATTATTTTGGTAAACACCTGCCAAGCACCTTCCTTCACAGTACTTGGGTGGAAGAAAAGGAACAAAACTAACTCATATTCATTGAGTTTACCTAGTGATTTATGTATTTTCTTAATCTCTAGAACAACCTGACAAAATACTTATCTCAACCCTATTTTTACAGATGATAAAAAGATTTGGGAAGGTAAGAAAATGCTCCACATTCACATAACTAGAACAACTGACAGAGGTAGGACCAATCGACCTCTTGGTCTGTCTGACTAAAAAGTCAATGTTCTCTGCTGCAATTCCTGTTTGAAGGGGAAGAGATTCATGTCAAGGCAGAGTACAGAGTACACAGAAGCTATCCTACTATGAGCATGACATAGGCCTTAGAGTGTTTTGCTTTCACCCACAAATGTTATCTTGTTTTGATGAAAGGGATGAAAGGTACAGCACAGGTAATATAGTGAATAGTATTGTAATAGTGTTGTATGGTGACAGACGATAGCTATGCTTTGTGGTGAGCATGGCATAACATATAGAGAAGTTGAATCACTATGTTTTATACCTGAAACTCATACAACATTGTGTATCAATTATACTTTAATTTAAAAAAAAAGAAGCTTGTGGGAATTCACAGTGCCTGAATAGACAAAACTTGACCTGTATATGCCTCACTGGATGAGACTAATTGAAAAGCAAAAGAGAAGTGCCTGGAATGCTGGGCCTCCTTTCAAGTTTCTTGGCTGAAAGTGGTCAGATACTTACTGTGGCTCAAGGCTCTCATCAGGGAGTAAATGTTTAAATTTTAAAGAAAAACAGTCAACTCTGGTGGTTACGTACTTCATGAACTACTTGCCTCCTTGTTTCGTGCTTGCACTTGGTGTATTGATATGATCCCAATAAAAGTGGAGACAAAGCTTGGCTTGAGGCCTTTTGCCACTACAGCATCTGGTCTCCAGGCCTCTCCTTTCTCTTGCTAAGGTGTCTGGAGTAATCTTTTCATTCACTGTCTCGGGGTTTGGTAGCCAAACCCAACAAAGTTGGGCAAATAGAAAAAATATTAAAGTAGTATAAATGATCTTTTAGCAAATTACTTTAAATGTAAATAAGCTAACTACTCCAGGTAAAAGACTAGATTTTCAAACTGGATAAAGCAATAAAACTCAACTATCAGCTGCTAACAAGTGAAACATTTAAGTATAAGTATACATAAACTTTGAAAAGAATGGACAAGGATATACAAAGCAAATACTAACTCCTCCACTTTCCCCCCAAAAGCAGTGTAGCTATACTGATTGTAGTCAAGGTGCATAGACTTTGGAGCAAGAAGCATTATTTTAAAAAAAAAAGAGGGAGTCTTCATAATGATAAAGGAGTTATTCAAACATGAAAATGTCACAACTGTAATCTGTATGTAGTCTATATCTTGTACTTATATCCTTATATCCGTAAAATAAAAACTGAAGGACGTAAAAAGTGAAATATGCATATCAATCAGATAAAGAGGTTTTTTTCCAGCTTAAGATATTATTAACATAAAATATATACAAGTTTAAGCTATAAAATGGGGGTGCCTGGGTGGCTCAGTTGGTTGAGCGATTGCCTTCACTCAGGTCATGATCCCAGACTTCCAGGATCGAGTCCCGCATTGGGCTCCCCGCTCCTTGGGGAGTCTGCTTCTCCCTCTGACCTTCTCCTCTCTCATGCTCTCTCTCACTCATTCTCTCTCAAATAAATAAATAAAATCTTAAAAAAAATTTTAAAAAATGGGATGATCTGATAAATGCATATATTGTAAAATGATTACCACTATAAGATTACTTAACACTTCCATCCTGTCATATAATTACCTTTGTGTGTGTGGGGGGGGATTATAACATCTAAGTTCTACTTTCTTACCAACTTTCAAGTATATAATACAGTACTGTTAATTAATTACAGTCAACCATGCTGTACATTGTATTTCCAGAACTTATTCATCTTAAGAGCTGGAAGTTTGTACCCTTTGACAAACATCTCAATTTTTCCATTCCTCCATCCAGCCCCTGGAAATTACCATTCTACTCTCTATTTCTATGAGTTTGGATTTTTTAGTTTTCACTCACAGGTGAGAATATACAATATTTGTCTTTCCCTGACTTATTTTACTTAGCATAATGTTTTCTAATATATATTTGTCTATGTATTTACCTTATGTCTTACAATATTAAAATCAATTATACTTTACTCTCTAACCATAGTGAAATTAAGTTAAAAATAAGTTTCAAAATAATAAGAAAATCACAAACTCCATGTAAATTAAACAATAAACTTCTAAGTAATTTGTAGATCAAAAAGAAATTAAAAGATACTGAAAAATATTTTACATTGAATATATATAGTAATGAAGATACATTTTAAAATTCATGGGTACAGTTAAGTCTGTGTTTAGATGAAATATACAGCCTTGATACTGTATATTAGAAAAGAAAAACTGAAAAAAATGAGAGGAATTAAAAAAAAAACAATAAAGATGAAGGTAGTTCTTTGAAAAAAATAAAATTGATGAATCCCTTGTAAGGGAGATTTAAAAAGATAGAAAACAAAAATGACCAATATTAAGAATGGAAAGTTGATTATCACTACAGGTGCTACAGTGAAGAAGAAGAGGGAGGAGGAAAAGGAGAAGGAGGAGAAGAAGAAGAAAAAGAGGAGGAGGGGAAAGGGGGGGAGGAGGGGAAAGGGGGGGAGGAGAGGGAGGATATTAACAGTTTCTTGGCAATAAATTTCACAACCTGTATAAAATAGATAAATTCCTTGAAAAATACTTCTTACAGTAATGAGAGAAGAAACAGAACATCTAATAGTCTGTCTCATAATGATGTTTAATACTTGATAAAGGAAAAAACTTTTTTCACAAAAAAACCCAACTGGCTCAAATAGTTTCACCTGTGAATTCTTCTAAATTTTCAGGGAAAATATAATGTTAATCTCACAAGAGCTTTTCAGAGAGTAGATATGGAGGGAAAACTTTCCAGCTCTTTTTATGAGATCAGCATAATAAACATTACCAAAATTGAATGAGGACATTACAAATAAAGGAAAGCAATCGACCAATGTTTACTTAAAAAAATGCAAAACTCCAAAACAAAGTATTAGCAAATTAAATATAGTGATATATAAAATAATAATGTACTGTGATCAGGCAGAGTTTATTCTAGAAATGCAAGGGTGGTTTATCATTCATAGTTTTTTTTTTTTTAATTTTTTATTTGAGTAGAGTTGGCACACAGTGTTACATTAGTATCAGGTATACAACATAATAAATCAACTTCTCTATATGTGATGTTATGTTCACTAAGAACATAACTACTATCTGTCACAAATAACACTATTACAATATTGTTGACTATCTTCCCTATGCTGTACCTTTTGTTCTCATAAATTATTCATTCCATAACTGAAAGCATATATCTTCCACTCTCCTTTACCCATTTTGCCTATCCCCTGCCTCCCTTCTGGCAAACGCCAATTTGTGCTCTGTGTTTATAGATCTGTTTCTACTTTCTGTTGGTTTATTAATTTATTTATTTTTTTAATTTTTTAAATTTCTTTTCAGTGTTCCAGAATTCATTGTTTATACACCACACCATGCAATACATGCCCTCCATAATACCCACCACCATACAGCAATTCAGTAATGTGGAAGGATACAAAATCAATATACAGAAATCAGTTGCTTTCTTATACACTAACAATGAAAATACAGAAAGGGAAATTAGAGAATCGATCCCATTTACTATAGCACCAAGAACCATAAGATACCTGGGAATAAACCTAACCAAAGAGGTAAAGGATCTGTACTCAAGGAACTACAGAACACTCATGAAAGAAATTGAAGAAGACATGAAACGATGGAAGAGCATTCCATGTTCAAGGATCGTTAGAATAAACATTGTTGAAATGTCTATACTGCCTAGAGCAATCTATATTTTTAATGCCATGCCGATCAAAATTCCACCGGTATTTTTCAAAGAGCTGGAGCAAATAATCCTAAAATTTGTATGGAATCAGAAAGACCCCGAATCGCTAAGGAAATGTTGAAAAACAAAAATAAAACTGGGGGCATCATGTTACCTGATTTCAAGCTTTACTACAAAGCTGTGATCACCAAGACAGCATGGTACTGGCATAAAAAAAGACACACAGACCAGTGGAACAGAGTAGAGAGCCCAGATATGGACCCTCAACTCTGTGGTCAAATAATCTTCAACAAAGCAGGAACAAATACACAGTAGAAAAAAGACAGTCTCTTTAATAAATGGTGCTGGGAAAATTGGACAGCTATGTGTAGAGTGAAACTCAACCATTATCTTACACCATACACAAAGATAAACTCAAAATGGATAAAAGACCTCAATGTGAGGCAGGAATCAATTAGAATCCTAGAGGAAAACATAGGCAGTAACCTCTTCGATATCAGCCACAGCAACTTCTTTCAAGATATGTCTCCAAAGGCAAAGGAAACAAAAGCAAAAATGAATTTTTGGAACTTCATTTATTTTTTTAAATTTCCACATAGGGGTCAAATCATATGGTGTTTGTTTTTCTCTGTATGACTTATTTTTATTAGCTAATGTCCTGTAGGTCCATCCATGTTGTTGTGAATGGTACAACCTTATCTTTTTATGGTTGAGTAATATTCCAGTGTGTGTATGTGCTCATGTGTGTAGATAAACCATATCTTCTTTATCCATTTATCTATTAATGAACACTGGGGTTGCCTCCATATCTTGGATATTGTAAATAATGCTACAGTAAACATAAGGGTGCAAATATCTTTTCAAATTAGTGTTTTCATTTTCTTTGGGTAAATACCTAGTAGTATTGACTCATAAGGCATTTCTATTTTTAAATACTGAGGAACTTCCATATTATTATCTGTAAGAGTTTCATCCATTTACATTCCCACCAACAGTGCATGAGGATTCCATGTTCACCACATTCTCATCATCATTTATTATTTCTGGTGTTTTCATTTTGATCATTCTGATAGGCATAAGGTAATACCTCATCATAGTTTTGATTTACATTTCTCTGATGATGAGTGATGCTCAGCATCTTTTCATGTCTCTGTTGGTCATCCATATGTCTTCTTTGGAAAAATGGTTATTCAAGTCTTTTGCCCATTTTGTAATCAGATTATTTGGGTTTGGTTTTAAGTTGTGTAAGTTCTTTATATATTTTGGGAATTAACCCCTTATTGGATATATCATTTGCAAATATTTTCCCCCAGTCAGTAGATTACCTTTCTACTTTTGTTGGTTAACTTCATTGTATGAATGCTTTTTGGTTGGTGTAGTCCCAATAGTTCATTTTTGCTTTTATTTCCCTTGCCTTAGGAGACATACCTGGAAAAATGTTACTATGGCTGATGTCACAGAAATTGCTGCCTGTGTCTCTTCTACCATTTTTGTGGTTTCAGTTCTCACATTTAGGTTGTTAATCCAATTTGAGTTTTTGTGTGTACAGTGTTAGGAAATGGTCCAGTTTCATTCTTTTGCACATAGCTCTCCAGTTTTCCTTACAACATATGTTGAAGAGACTGTCTTTTCCCCATTGTATATTCTTGCGACCTTTGTAATAGATTAATTGACTATATAAATATGGGCTTGTTTCTGGGCTCTCTATTCATTCATAGATGAATAGAGATTCATTCATAGATGCATCTATTTTTGTGTCAGTACCACACTGTTTTGATTACTACAGCCTTGTTTTGTATCTTGAAATCCAGAATTGTGATATCTCCAGCTTTGTTCTTCTCTCTCAAGATTGCTTTGGCTATTTGGGGCTTTTTTTGGTGTGTGATTTCATGCAAAATTTAGTGTTATTTGCTTTAGTTCTGCAAGAAATGCTGTTGGTATTCTAATGAGAATTGCATTAAATCTGTAGATTACTTCAGGTAGTATGGATATTTTAATAACTTTAACTCTTCCAATCCATGAATATGAAACGTCTAGTTGTTTGTGTTGTCTTTAATTTCATTCATCAGTACAGTTAATTTCATTCATTAAAGTACAGTTCTTTCACCTCCTTGCTTAAACTTATTCCTATGTATTTTGTTCTTTTTGGAGCAATTGTAAATGAAATTGCTTTCTTAATTTCTCTGCTACTTCATTATTACTGTATAGAAACACTATTGATCTCTGTGTATTAATTTTGTATCCTGCAACTTTACTGAATTCATTTATTACTCCCAGTAGATTTTTTTGGTGGAGTGTTAGGGTTTTCAATGTATAGTATCAACTCACTTGCAAATAGTGACGGTTTAACTTTTTCTTTGCCAATATGGATGCTTCTTATTTCTTTTTTCTTTTTGTTTAATTATTGACACAAGAACTTCCAGTACTATGTTAAATAAAAGTGTAAGAGTGGGTATCCTTTTCTTATTTCTTATCTTAGAGAAAAAGCTCTCTATTTTTCCTCTACATCTGATGAGTATTGAGTATGATGCTAGCTGTGGGTTTTTGATAAATTGTCTTTATTATGTTGAGGTATGTTTCCTTTAAAGCTACTTTGGTGGGAGTTTTTATTATGAACAGAGTTTGAATTTTGTCAAATACTTTTTCTACATCTGTTGAGATAATCATGTATATTTTATCCTTCATTGTGTTGATGTGGCATATCATATTGATTGATTTGTGAATATCAAAACACACTTGCATCCCGGAATAAAAGCAGTTTGTTTGTGGTAAATGATCCTTTTAATGTATTGTTGAATGTGGTTTGATATTTTGTTGAGGATTTTTGCATATTTATTCATCAGAAATACTGCCTGCGCTGCAGTTTTCCTTTTTTGTAGTGCCTCTGTCTGGTTTTGGTGTCAGGATAAGTTTGGTCTCATAGAATGAATTTGAAATTTTTCCTTACTCTTCCATTTTTTTGAGTAGTTTAAAGAGAGTATGACCTCTTCTTTAAATGTTTGGTACAATTCACCGTGAATCCATCTGGTCCTGGACTTTTATTTTTTGGTAGTTTTTGTTTACCAATTAACTTTTATTGCTAGTGATTGATCTGTTCCAATTTTCTATTTCTTCCTTCCTGATTCAAAGCTGGAAGACTGTATGTTTCTAGGAATTTATCAATTTCTTCTAGTTTGTCTAGCTCATTGGTATATAATTTTCCATAGTATTCTCTTACCATCCTTTGTATTTATATGTGGTCAGTTGTTACTTTTTGTTTTTTATTTTATTTATTTGGGTCCTTCTCGTTTTTTCCTGATGAGTCTAAGAGTTTATGAATTTTGTTTATCTTTTCAAAGAACAAGCTCTTGTTGTTCTTTTCTTTTCCTACTTTTTTTTAGTCTTTATTTATTTCTGCTCTGATCTTTACTACTTCCTTTCTTCAATTCACCTTGGGCTTTTTTCTTTTTCTAGTTCCTTTAGTTATAAGTTGAGCTTTCTCTTCTTTCTTAAGGTAGGCCTATATTGCCATATATTTCCTTCTTGAAATGGATTGTACAGTGCTCCAAAGATTTTGGAACATTATGTTTTCATTTTCATTTGTTTCTGTGTATTTTTTTTAAATCTTTAATTTAATTACTTCATTGACTCATTGGTTGTTTAGTATCATGTTGTTTAGGCTTCACATATTTGTGGTTTTTTCCATTTTTTTTTCCTCATGATTGACTCTAGTTTCATATCACTGTGGTTGGAAAAGATGCGTAGTATGATTTCAATATTCCTAAATTTATTGAGACTTGTTTGTGGCCTAACATGGGATCTATCCTTGAGCATGTTCTATATGCCTTTGAAAAGAATGTGTATTCTTTTGTTTTAGATGGATGTTCTGTATATATCTGTTATGTCCATTCATCTAATGTACCATTCAAAGACACTGTTTCTTTATTGATTTTCTGCATAGATGACCTAGCCACTGATAAAAGTGGGAGGTTGAAGTTTCCTACTCTCATTGTGTTGCCATCAATTTCTTTTTTATGTTTATTAATATTTGATTTATGTATTTAGGTACTTCATTTTGGGGTACATAAATATCTACAATTTTCATATCTTCTTGCTGGATTGCTTTATCATCATGTAATGTCTTTCTTTGTCTCTTGTGACAGTCTTTGTTTTCAAGTCTGTTTTGTCTGGGGGTGCCTGGGTGGTTCAGTTGATTGAGCATCTGACTCTTGATTTTGGTTCAGGTCAGGATCTTAGGGTTGTGAGATCAAGCCCCACATCAAGTTCTGTGCTGAGTGTAGAGCCTGCTTAAGACTCCCTCTCTGGCCCTCTCTGCCCCTGCCCCCTCTCTTTTTCTCTTTCCTCTTATAAAAAGTAAAATAAAATCTTTAAAAAAAAGATAAAAATAAGTGTGTAAACCTGGCGATTCACAGACCTGTACCCCTGGGGATAAAAATATATGTTTATAAAAAATAAAATTAAAAAAAATACAAAAAAAAAGATTCTTCTGACATAAGCATTGCTACTCAGTCTTCTTTTTTTCACTTCCATTTTTTTCACTTCCATTTGCATGGTATTTTTCCATCCCTTCACTTTCAGTGTCTATGTGTCTTTAGGCTGAGGTGAGTCTCTTATAGGCAGCACATAAATGGATCTTGCTTTTTTTATTTTTTTAATATGTTCCAACACACTATGTCTTTTCATTGTAGCATTTAGGTCATTTATATTTAAAGTAATTATTGACAGGTATGTACTTACTACAGTTTTGTTATTTGTTTCCTGGTTGTTTTTGTAGTTCTTCTCTGTTCTTTTCTTTTTCTCTTGCTCTCTTTTGCAGTGACTGATGGTTTCTGTAGAGTTATGTTCAGTTTTTTTTTCCTCTTTATTTTCTGTGTATCTATTACAGGTTTGGGGTTTATGGTTACCATAAAGTTCATATATAAAATCCCAAGTATATAGCAGTCTATATTAAGTTGATGGTCATTTAAGTTCAAACACATACTTTAAAAACTTTTTTCTTTTTTTTTTTTACTCCTTCCTCCCTCTTCCACATTTTACGCATATGCTGTTATATTTTACATGGTTTTATTTATAAATTTCTTATGTCTTAATTGTGTCTATTTCTTTTTTTTAATTATTATGTTCAGTTAGCCATTTCTTTTTCATTTAATAGTGGAAATAGTCTTTTTTTTTTTTTTTACTTAAAGAAATCCCTTTAACAATTCTAATAAGGCTAGTTTAGTGGTGCTAAACTCCTTTAACTTTTGTTTGTCTATAAAATTGTCTTCTTCAAATCTGAATAATAACCTTGCCAGGTAGAATATTCTTGGTTATAGTTTTTTTTTTTTTTCCAGCACTTTTAATAAATCATGCCAGTGACTCTAATTTGGATAAGGCCCTGCTGAGAGTACTGTGGGCCTCAAGGGTCCTTGATCTGGCTTGTGGGGCAGTGGTCCATGCCAGAAAGTGTGAGCTGCGGAAACTTGGGGCTGCTACCAATACCCCTCCACCAAACACTTGGTAAGTGAAATGGTGTTGTACCTCAGAGAAAATTATGCTGTTGTTCTCAGCCTCAGAATCAGAGCCATGACTCAGAGATTTTGCCCTATTGATTATTGCTCTTATACTTATTATTTAA
This sequence comes from Lutra lutra, assembly GCF_902655055.1. Classification (NCBI taxonomy): domain Eukaryota; kingdom Metazoa; phylum Chordata; class Mammalia; order Carnivora; family Mustelidae; genus Lutra; species Lutra lutra. Next base: position 2,976,060 of record NC_062296.1, on the reverse strand, counting down.
ATCATTGTTAGCTCTTTTTTTTCCAGTTTTTTAAGTGAAGGCTTGGGACATTAATTTAAGGTTAATCTTTCCTGATATAGCCATCTAATGTTACAAGTTTTCCTCTTAGCACTGCTTTATATCACATTTTTTATTTTGTTTAATTGAAAAAGTTTTGCATTTTCTTCTGTATTCTTCTTTGACTTGTGATTTATTTAGGACTTTATTTCTTAGGTCTCAAGTACATTGAGATTTTCAAGGTGTATTTCTATTTTTAATTTCTAATTTTATTCCATTGTGGCCAAAGAACATACTTTATATGTTATAAGTTATTTTAATCTTTTTATGACAAAGAATATGGTCTATTTTGGTAAATGTGGTATGAATATTTGAAATTTGAACATTCTTTTTTTTAAGATTTTTATTTATTTGACAGAGAGAGAGTACATATACTTGAAAAGTATGTGTATTCTGCTTTTGTTGGTTGGACTATTCTATAAATGCCAATCAAGTCAAGTCGATTGATAGTGTAGTTCTTGTTTCTGTTGCCTTTACCTATTTTCTACCTACTGTTATATTGCTTATATTGCTTATTGAGGACTGTTGGAATCACGATAATTAGAGATAAACTTTTTCTCATTTCAGTTCTCAATCTTTGCTTCATGTGTTTAGATGTTCTGTGATTAGGTGCAGAAATATTTAGGATTGTTATGTACTCTTAATGAATTGACCCCTTCATTATGAAATGGCCCTCTTTATTTCTAGCAATATTTTTTGCTCTAATATATCTTTTTTCTGATATTAAAATAGCCATTCCAACCTTCTTTTCATTAGTGTTGGCAAGGTGCACATTTTCCATCCTCTTATTTTATTTATTTATTTGTTTATTTTTAGAAATAAACACCTTTTAATTAACGTATAATGTATTATTTGCCCCAGTGGTACAGGTCTGTGAATCATCAGGTTTACACACTTCACAGTTCTCATACCCTCCCCCATGTCCATAACCCAACTACCCTCTCCATACCCGACCTCCAGCAACCCTCAGTTAGTTTTGTGAGATTAAGAGTCTCATATGGTTTGTTTTCCTCCTGATCCCATCTTGCTTCATTGCTTTCCTTCCTTACCTTCCAAACCCCCCACTTTGCCTCTCAAATTCCTCATATCAGGGAGATCATATGATAATTATCTTTCTCTGATTGACTCATTTCACTCAGCATAATACCCTCTAGTTCCATCCATGTTGTTGCGAATGGCAAGATTTCGTTTCTTTTGATTGCTGCATAGTATTCCATTTTATATATATATATATATATATATATATATATATATCACATCTTTATTTATTTATCTGTTGATGGACATCATCCTTTTATTTTTAACTTATTTACAGCTTTATATTTAAGGTGGGTTTCTCTCAGTAGGTAATTTTGCATGTTGCTTTAAAAAAAAAAAGCCAATTTCACTATCTCTGCCTTTTAAAGTAGATGTTTGAATTATTTATATTTAACGTGATGATTGATATCATTTTTATTGCTTTTCTATTTGTTTTATCTATTTTTGTTACATTTTCTTCTTTTTCTGCCTCCCTACCAATTATCTTTATTATTCTATTTTTATAACAGTTCTTGCTTTATTAGCAATAATTTATCTTTAAGTTCAACAGCATACATATTTATCACAATCTGCCTACAAGTAATATTATATTACGTCACATACAGTATAAAAAACTTTCAACAATATATTTCTATTTTGTCTTCTCCTGGCCTGTGTGCTATTGTTGTCATACATCTTCCATATATATATATATATATATATATATATATATATATATATATATAGATAGATATATTTCTGCTTTATGTAGTCACTTATCATTTACAGAGATTTGAAAAAAATAAGCTATCTTATATTTACTTACATAGTTTTTATTTGTGTTGCTCTTCCCTCCTTTGTATAAATTCATATTTCTATCTGGTATTATTTTCCTTCTGTCTGACACACTTCCATTTACATGTCTTGCAGTACACATCTGTTGGTGAATTTTTCAGCTTCTATGAGTCTGAAAAAATATTTATTGTGCTATATTTTTTAAATGTATTATCTCTGGTTACATATTTTTAGATTGTCAGGTTTTATCCAGTACATCAGAGCTATTGCTAACTACATTCTTGCTTGGTTATTTCTGACAAGAAGTCTGCTGTCCTTCTAAAATTTTCCCTCTGAACATAATGTTTTGTTTTACTGTTTGCTTTTTTTTTTAATTTCTTTTCAGTGTTCCATAATTCATTGTTTATGTTTGCTTTTAAGATTTTCTCTTTATCTGAAGGAGATCAGAAAATGTATTTGAATAAAAAATGATAAAAAAAATTCTAAATTTGATGAAAATTATAATTCTCACAGAGAATCTCAAAAGATAAGAAACATTAATAAAATTACACAAAGGGATATGATCAAATTGCTTACAACTAGTGATAAGGGTAAATATGGTCCCTGTTACTCTATGTTAGCCAATAGCAAAAAGCTCCACTCATATTTTTCATGGATAGTCAAACTCTACATGTCTACAAATTAATTTCCACCTCTTCCCCTACCTTATATGTTCCAGCCACAACTCCAAAAGAAATAGAATAAAACCAAATAACCTGCTCCTCTTCTAATGTTCTCTGTTTTAGAAAATAGCACCAGGGAGGGAGTTAAGATGGGGGACCCCAGGCTTGACTCATTCATCAAACACAGCCAGATCAACATCAAATCATTTTGCATACCTAGGAAATCGATCTGAGGATTAAGAGAAGAACTTACACAATTAGAGGGAGAGAACATGGCAGGTAAGAGGTGCAGAAATGTGAATTTGGGGAGAAAAAAATCCACAGTGCTATGGAGGAGAGGGCATAGAGAGAGAAAGAGAGAGGGGGAGAGAAAGCAGTGCATCAGGTCACACAAGTAAAACACTCCCCCCAAATCCACTGGGGAATAGAGAGGAACTGACTATCACAAGTTTTTACAAACAGTGGAGTTTAACTTCTGAGATTTTGGAAGTCCACGCCATTCACCAGAGTCAAGCTGGGTGGGTAGCAGTACTCCTGGGGAAAAGGAGGGCAGAAGCCCAAGAACAGACAGTGGACAGCATGGTACAGGGATCCCCTGGGTCACACTGGGAAAGAATGTTCCCCTCCCTAGAGTACATTTGGAAGAGGATATATTACCTCTCCAAGGACAAAAGACCTGCCAGGCACCATTGAGAAGCTGCTCATCAGCAAGGGACAGAAGCACATTCAGAGGGCAGATAACCTAGTTGTAGCTTTTTATGGTACTTCATCATAAACTACAAGCACCCATGTGTCCATGTAACTGCTCTTCCGGGACCAAACAGCACCAGACACAGTGCTGTGAGGCCCTCCTCTAGAGGAGAGAAGCAGGTCTGCATTTTGTTGGGTCTTCTAAGATTTGAAGTTTTGAATCCTAGCCACATGCCAGAGATTAAAAAACAAACAAACAAACACCAGGAGAATCATGGAGCGAGGTGTGCTGATGGCCTGAGCATAGGCAGATTGAGGGTAGGTATCTGATGGAAGCCTGGGACATATGAGGAGAGATGATTCACTTCTCTGTGAGGGCTTCTGGAACAATGGTGGGCATGAGCTTCCCTCCCTGGGGATGAGAAAATGGGGTGATGCCACCTTCCCCCCACACACTAGAACAGTGGGACTACATGAAACAACACAGTACCCCCAGTTGGGGGTGGAACCATTTATACCAAACACCACTCCCTACACCCTGCAGGGGAATCTCTAATAGGATAGGTATGACTGTGAGCCAGTATAGCAGTCTCCTACACCAGAGGACCAGCACAAGTCCCCCCCACATTCATCAAGTCTACTGATCATAGAGTGCTTCAAAGCATCAGCTTCAGTTCTTGTGGAAATAGGACCAAGCATATTTTCCCCCTTTGGAATCAAGTTTATAGTTTTTGGCTTCTTTGTTTGTTTTTCTCTTTTTCTGAATCTGAATCAGTCTTCTTTTTTTCTTTTTCTTTAGAATCAGGTTTATAGTTTTTTGTTTGTCTGTTTCTTTGTGTTTCTTATTCTTTTTCCTTTTTTGGTTTGTTTTTGTTTTTGTTACCTCTTTATTGTTTTTACTTTTTTAAAAATTTTTTATTTCTTTTCAGCGTAACAGTATTCATTGTTTTTGCACCATCAGCCATAGCAACTTCTTTCAAGATATGTCTCCAAAGGCAAAGGAAACAAAAGCGAAGATGAACTTTTGGGACTTCATCAAGATCAAAAGCTTCTGCAGAGCAAAGGAAACAGTCAACAAAACAAAGAGGCAACCCACAGAATGGGAGAAGATATTTGCAAATGACAGTACAGACAAAAGGTTGATATCCAGGATCTATAAAGATTTCCTCAAACTCAACACACACAAAACAGATAATCATATCAAAAAATGGGCAGAAGATATGAACAGACACTTCTCCAATGAAGACATACAAATGGCTATCAGACACATGAAAAAATGTTCATCATCACTGGCCATCAGGGAGATTCAAATTAAAACCACATTGAGATATCACCTTACACCAGTTAGAATGGCCAAAATTAGCAAGTCAGGAAACAACATGTGTTGGAGAGGATGTGGAGAAAGGGGAACCCTCTTACACTGTTGGTGGGAATGCAAGTTGGTGCAGCCACTTTGGAGAACAGTGTGGAGATTCCTCAAGAAATTAAAAATAGAGCTTCCCTATGACCCTGCAATTGCACTACTGGGTATTTACCCCAAAGATACAGATGTAGTGAAAAGAAGGGCCATCTTTTATCTTTTCTAATTTTTGGATCAGATTTTTTGTTTGTTTTTTTTGCCAGTCTTATTTTAACAAACAAATCAAAGCATATCTAGTTAAAGTTCCAAACAGTCCCCACTGCAAACAAGGAAGAACTCTGCAGAGGACTGACCTGTAGGAAAGAGCAACCAAAAACCAATAACAGAATGCACACACCATATACCAGAAACAGAAGTATCAAGTTCCTAACAGTATATTACCCCATATTAATGTAGCATTAGTCTCAGGAGTGGAAACATATCAAGCTTTTGTAACATGCAAGAAACAAAAACCTAGACAAAATGACAAGACAAATGAATTCTCTCCAAAAGAAAGATCAAGAAGAAACCACAGCCAGGGATTTACTCAAAACAGATAGAAGCAATATATCTGAACAAGAACTTAGAAAAATCATCATAAGAACACTAGCTGGGATTGGGGGGAAAAAACAACATAGAAGACACCAGAGAAACTTTCACTGCAGAGATAAAAGACATTAAACTAGTCAGGGTGAACTAAAAAAATGCTATAATTGAGATACAAAATAAACTGCATGTAATCACAAAGAGGATGGAAGAAGCAAAGGAATGAACTGGTGGTATGGAAGACAAAATTGTGGAAAATACTGAAGCTAAAAAGAAGAGTGAAAAAACTATTAGATCACAAACATAGACTTAAGGAACACAGCAATTCCATAGAATGCAATAATATCCATATCATAGGAGTCCCAGAAGAAGAAGAGCAGGTAAAGGGGGAAAAAGGTTTATTTGAACAACTTATAGCTAAAACTTCCCTAATCTGGGGAAAGGAATAAGCACTTAAATCCAGGAGGCCCAGAGAACTCCCCTCAAAATCAACAAAAATAGGTCAACACCAAAACATAGCATCGGGGAACTTGCAAAGTACAAAGATAAGGAGAAAATTCTGACAGCAGCTAGAGACAAAAGTTCCTTAACTTACAAGGGTAAACACATAAGGTTAGCAGCAGACCTGTCCACAGAAACATGACAAGTGAGAAGAAAGTGGCAATGGTATATTTAACATTCTAAATGGAAAAATATGTGGCCAAGCATACTTTACCTGGCAACACACTGTCGTTCAGAATAGGACAAAGAGATTACCTGACAAGCAAAAACTAAAGGAGTTTGTGAACACTAACCAGCACTGCTAGAAATATTAAAGGAAACCCTTTGAGCAGAAAAGAGAGACCAAAAGCACCAAAGATTAGAAAGGAACAGAGACAATCTTCAAGAACAATGACTTTACAGGTAATAAAATGGCACTAAATTCATATCTATCAATAAATACTCTGAATGTAAATAGACTAAATGCTCCAATCAAAAGACAAAGGGTATTAGAATGGATTTTAAAAAGACCCATCTATATGCTGCTTATAAGAGATTCATTTTAGATCTAAAGGCACCTGCCTTTATAATGGTAATGGACATCAAAAGAAAGCTGGAGTAGCAAACCTTATATCAGACAAAATAGATTTTAAAACAAAGACTGTAATAAGAAATGTAGAAGGATACTACATCATAATAAAAGGGGTCTATCCAACAAGAAGATCTAACAGTTATAAATATTTATGCTCCCAAGTTGGGAGCACCCAAATACATAAATGAATTAATAACAAACATAAAAAAACCCCTCATTGATAATAATACAATAATAGTATGGGACTTTAAAACACCATTTATAGAAATAGATCATCTATGCAGAAGATCAACATGAAAGCAATGGCTTTGAATGACACACTGGATCAGATGGACTTAACAGATATATTCAGAGTGCTTCATCCTAAAGCAGCAGAATATGTATTCTTATTGAGTGCACATGGAACATTCTCCAGAATAGATCACACACTGGGTCATAAATCAGCCCTCAACAAGTACAAAAACATCAAGATCATACCATGCATATTTTCAGATTACAACACCATGAAACTTGAAGTCAACCACAAGAAAAATTTTGGGAAGACAAAAAAATACAGGGAGGCTGAAGAACATCCTGCCAAAGAATGAATGGGCCATCCAAGAAATTAAAGAGGAATTTTTAAAAGATACATGGAAGCAAAAGAAAATGAAAACAATGATAATCCAAAACCTTTGGGATACAGCAAAGGTGGTCATAAGAGGTAAGTATACAGTGTTGCTGGCCCTCCTCGAGTAAAAAGAAAAGTCCCTTTACACTTAAAGGAGCTGAAAAAGAACTATAAATAAAGCCTAAAACCAGCAGAAAAAAGGAAATAATAAATATTAGAGCAGAAGTAAATGATATATAAATTTTTAAGAAAGGTGGAACAGATCAATAAAACTAGGAGCTGTTTCTTCAAAAGAATTAACAAAATTGCTAATTTTCTTTGACAAACTCCTAGCCAGACTCATCAAAAAGAGAAATGACTCAAATAAATAAAATCATGAATGAATGAGGAGTGATCACAACCAACACCACAGAAAAAAAAAATTATAAGAGATTAAGAAAAAATATATGCTAACAAATTTGGGTTTCTGGAAGAAATGGATAAATTCCTAGAAACACATAAACTACCAAAACTGGCCAAAATTAAGAAGACAGGGAAAACAAATGTTGGCAAAGATGTGGAGAAAGGGGAACCATCTTACACTGTTGGTGGGAATACAAACTGGTACAGCCAGTCTGGAAACCAGTATGGAGGTTCCTCAAGAATTTAAAAATAGAGCTACCCTATGACCCAGCAATTGCACTACTCGGTATTTACACCAAAGATATAGATGTAGTAAAACAAAGGGTCCCCTGCTCCCCAATGTCCATAGCAGCAATGTCCACAATACCCAAACTATGGAAGGAGCCAAGATATCCTTCAACAGATGAATGGATAAAGAAGATGTGTTTTATATATACAATGGAATATTATTCAAGCATCAGAAAGGATGAATACCTACCATTTACATCAACATGGATGGAACTGGAGCATACTATGAAAAGTGAAATAAATCAATCAGAGAAAGACAATTATCATATGGTTACACTCATATGTGGACTATAAGAAACAGCTCAGAAGATCATAGGGGAAGGGAGGGAAAAACAAAATGGAAAGAAATCAGAGAGGGAGACAGACCATGAAAGACTCTTGGCTCTGGGAAACAAACTGAGGGTTTCTGAAGGGGAGGAGGGTGGGAGATGAGGCAACTAGGGGATGAGCATTAAAGACAGTGCATGATGAGATGAGCATTAAAGACAGTGCATGATGAGATGAGCACTGGGTGTTATAAGCAACTGATGAATTATTGAACACTACATCTGAAATTAATCATGTACTGTAAGTTGGCTAATTGAATTTAAATTTTAAAGAACTACCAAAAAATGAAACGGGGGGGGGGGGACAGAAAATTTGAACAGACCCATAATCAGCAAAGAAATTCAATCAGTAGTCAAAAATCTGTCAATAAACAGGAGTCCAGAGCCAGATGGTTTCCCAAGGGAATTCTACCAAACATTTAAAGAAGAATTAATACCTGTTCTTCTGAAAGTGTTTCAAAAATTAGAAATGGAAGGAAAACTTCCAAATTCCTTTAATGAGGCCAACATTACTTTGATCCTCAACCAGACAAATACCTAACTAGGAAGGAGAATTACAAGCCAATATCCTTGATGAATGTGGATCCAAAAAATACTCACCAAGATACTAGCTAATCTGATCCAACAGATTATTAAAAGAATTATTCACCATTATCAAGTGGGATTTATTCCTAGGCTTTAGGTGTGGTTCACTCTGCACAAATCAATTAATGTGATACACCACATTAATAAAGAAAGGACAAGGGCGTCTGGGTGACAGTGGGTTGGGCCGCTGCCTTCAGCTCAGGTCATGATCTCAGGGTCCTGGGATCAAGTCCCGCATTGGGCTCTCTGCTCAGCGGGGAGCCTGCTTCCCTCTCTCTGCCTGCATCTCTGTCTACTTGTGATCTCCCTCTGTCAAATAAATAAATAAAATCTTTAAAAAAAAAAAAGAAAGGATAAGAACCACATGATCCTCCCACTAGATGCTGAAAAGACATTTAACAAAGTAGAGCATCGATTCTTGATTTAAAAACCCTTGGCAAAGTAAGGATAGAAGGAACATACCTCAACATCATAAAGGTCATATATGAAATACCCACAGCAAATATTATCCTCAATTGGGAAAAACTGAGAGCCTTTTACCTATGGTCAGGAACAAAACAAGGATGTCCACTCTTACCATTACTATTCACATAACACCGGAAGTCTTGGCCTCAGCAATCAGACAATAAAAAGAAATAAAAGGCATCAAAATCATGAAGGATGAAGTCAAATTTTCACTCTTTGCAGATGATATGATACTCTATGTAGAAAACCTGAAAGACTCTAACAAGAAGTTGCTGAAAACTAATACTTATGAAAGTAATTGAAGAGGACACAAAGAAATAGAAAAATAATTCATGCTCATAGAATAGAAGAAAAAATATTTGTTAAAATGTCTATACTATGCAAAGCAATCTATATTTCATGCAAGCCCAATGAAAATACCACCAGCATTTTTCACAGAGCTAGAACAAACCATCCTAAAATATATATGGAACAAAGACATGGAATAGCCAAAACAATAATGAAAAAGAAAAACAAAACTGGAAGTATCACAATTCCAGATTTCAAGCTATATTACAAAGATGTAGTCATCAACATAGTATGCTACTTGCACAGAAATAGACACATAGATCAATGGAACAGAAAAGACAACCCACAAATGGACCTACAACCATATGGTCAACTAATCTTTGATAAAGCATCAAAGAACATCCAATAGAAAAAAAAAGACAGTCTCTTCAAAAACTGGTATTGGGAAAACTGGACAGAAACATGCAGAAGAACAAAACTGGACCACTTTCTTACACCATACACAAAAATAAATTCAAAATGGATGAAAGACCTAGATGTGATACAGGAATTCATCAAAATCCTAGAGGAGGACACAGGCAGCAACATTTTGACTTTGGCTGTAGCAACTTCTTACTTGACACATCATCAGAGGCAAGGGAAACAAAAGCAGAAATGAACTATTGGGACTTCATCAAGATAAAAGTCTTTGCCCAGTGAAGAATTAGTTTTGTAAATTAATTTCTTTGTCCTAAGGAAATGCACATTGAAGTATTTAGGGAAAAGGAGTATGATATCTGCAACTAGTTCTCAAATGGTTCAGGAAAAAAATTAAATTCATACCTCTGCATACTTGCCATTTCAATACAGCCCATCATATATTATAATGCACTTATCTCATTGTGATCATATTGCAAATCATACTAAACAATGGCCAACTAAGATCTGACCTAGCCAACAGGTTGCCCCTCACAGGAATTTCAGGATGATATATGCTCAGGGTTTTGAAAACAAAAGCATGTTTCCCAGATACTCCTGGGCCACACCTCCCATTCCAGCAGGGATTGGTTTTTTATTATCAGAAATGCTGTTGACCAAATATGGTGGTAAAATACCCTATATACATTTAGCTCAGTGAAATTAAGAATTTTCCAAAACCACAGCAGAGAGATTTACTATAAAATGAAGGCTTATAACTAATTTCTAGTGCTGAGAAGGAGGAAGCTCAATATTGCACTAAACTCATTGGTCAATATAGCGCTGAAGGCACCTTAAGAATCTTTTTAGATGACAAGAGCCAAGAAAAGGATCTTAAAATAGTAACTTACCTCCAAGCCCAGGTCGCAGTCGGTTGTCATAGCCATCCAGAAGACGATCTAAAATTCTGGTGAATATAGTGATGTTGTCAGTGCTGTCATCAGGAATATCTGGGGCATGCTTAGGAGAGAGTCTGAGGCAGTGGAAGAAAAAGAGATACAAAATAATATTCTTAACAGGAAACAATAACATGTGTTAACACTTTAAGAAGATTTCAATCAAGAGAGTGGGCCAATTAAATAGCCTTATATCTTAACCAAATCAGCACTTCCTATTTATCACAATGAATATCTGTGTAAAAGGCAGACGGTGGTCACTATAAATTCAACTTTTAGTCCAGCATTGTCAAGAGTTTAACAAAATGTGCTCCATCCCCAACCTAGTAGTGAAGAAACACAAACATAAATTGTTAACAGAATGAGCCTGTGAACAGTACCCATCATGAAATTATTCACCAAGGTGAACCTGAGTGGCACAGTCAGTTAAGTGTCCAACTCTTGGTTTAGGCTCAGGTCATGATCTCAGGGTCACAATCTCAAGGTCATGAGATGTCCCAGGTTGGGCTCCATGCTCAGGGCAGAGTCTACCTAAGATTCTCTCTCTTTTGTCTCCACCCAAATAAATAAATAAATCATTAAAAAGATGTTATTTTTCTCACTACATCTGTATTTTGGGATAAATACTTAGTAGTGCAATTGCTGGGTTGTAGGGTAGCACTATTCTTAACATCTTGAGGAATCTCCATATTGTTTTCCAGAGTAGCTATACCAGCATGCATTCCCACCAACAGTGTAAGAGGGTCCCCCTTTCTCCACATCCTCACCAAAATTTGTTGTTTCCTGTTTTGTTAATTTTTGCCATTCTAGCTGGTGTAAGGTAGTATCTCATTGTGGTTTTCATTTGTATTTCCCTGATGGCTAGTGACGTGGAACATTTTTTCATGTGTCTGTTAGCCATTTGCATGTCTTCTTTGGGGAAGTGTCTGTTCATGTCTTCTGCCCATTTTGTTGACTGGGTTATTAGTTTTTTGAGTGTACTGCCAGATATTTACCCCAAAGATACAGATGTAATGAAAAGAAGGAGCACATGCACCCCAATGTTCATAGCAGTGATGTCCACAATAACCAAACTGTGGAAGGAGATGAGATGCCCTTCAATAGATGAATGGATAAAGAAAATGTGGTTCATATATACAACGGAATATTACTCAGCCATCAGAAATGATGAATACCCACCATTTGTATCAACATGGATGGAACTGGAGGAGATTACATTAAATGAAGTAAGCCAAGCAGAGAAAGACAATTATCATATGATTTCACTCGTATGTGAAACATAAGCAATAGCACAGAGGACCATAGGGGAAGGGAGGGAAACCCAAAGGGGGAGAAATCAGAGAGGGAGATGAAGCATGAGAGACTATAGACTCTGGGAATTAATCTGAGGGTTTTAGAGGGGAGGAGGTGAGGGATGGGGTAGCTAGGTGATAGGTATTAAGGAGGGCACATGTTGTGATGAACACGGGGTGTTATACTTAACTAATGAATCACTGAACACTACATCAAAAACTAATTATGTACTATACAGTGGCTAACTGAACACAATTTTTAAAATCCTCTAAGAAAAATAAATAAATGAATGAAAAGAAGTCATTTCCTAAATTTTGTTACATGAATGAATAATCCACAAAATTAAAAAAGGAAAATTGTGTTACAAAGAACTTATCCCTCTTCAAACCTAGAGAAGTATAGGTTCACAGAAAAACAGAACCAGACAGATTGTTGAAGTGCATTTAGTTCACTTACCTACTGCCCTCTGGAGATAGGGCAACAAAACAATAGTACTCCATTAAATGTTAAAGCTACCAGGACTCTTAAGGGATTCCATAATTTTTCTCATTTTATACATGGGGAAATAAGCTCAAAGAGTACACCACCAAATTTACCCACAATCATATTGCTAGTGAGAGGCAGAAATAGGACTAGAATCCAAGTTTTCTGATTTTCTATTGACCATCAGCTACCTCCTACTCCTCTAGTTTGGATGCCTCCTGTAAACCTTTCCAAGCATGAGGCACTTTGATAACCACCCACTCAGGTCTGGGCTGACTCATACTTTCACTTTGTGAGGCAGGACTTGTTGTGGTTTGATAGGACTAAAAATGAAGCTCTCTGGGTAGTTTAAGAGAAAGGGAGGCATAGTGAAACAGATGGCTGTTGTGCACAGTGTAGAATCAATAAACTGGGAGTCAGGAATCCTGGGTTCTACTGCCATCTGTATTCATGATTTGGAGTAGACCATTAAGCAAGTTACACTATTTTATCTCCATTCTTACCTTGGATCTAGAAGGTTTCCATTAATACATATATTATAACTGTTCCTAGCATCCAGTTAGTCAAGTCTATAAAAAACATAAGATAACAGTTGAGAAGGAGTCCTAGAGAGAGTCAATATGTCTTCCCACAAATATATATTCTTAGTGGCTACAAAGATTTCTTTTATGAAAAAGACCCTGAGAAAAGTCTACAGAATAGAAACACCAAAAGTGAATAATTCTCACTCTAAACTGCTGCTCCAGCAGATAACCTTGCAAAAGTCATTTTAGATCTCAATTTCCTTAATTCATAAGTCTAATTCAATTCACTTAATTATTCAATACATCTTTATTGAGTATCAACTATGTACCTCTAACAGCTTAGGTATTGTGATAGAGCATGAAAAAGGTAAAACAAGGTAAGTAATCTTTCCCTTGCTTATAGGGTTGCAAAGAGAATCAAATGATAACATAGATATATATGGGAGGAAAAAGGGAATTTGTCTTGAAGAGTCTAGAGACATACATTTGAATTTATTAGTTTGACCTTAGGCAAGTCATGTAACACCTCTAGTAATAGCTTTCTCATCTTTAAAATCAAAATAACTTCACAGATAGGTTCTATTACTATCAAATAATATTAAAATTGCCAGGCTTAATGTTTAATATCTAAGTATTAAAAGTTTTTTTTTCTTTGAAATAGTACTATATTCACTTGAATGCATTATTCAAATGCAAATAATAACAAAAAATATTGGCACCCCATCCACCAAAAGACATAAAGAAAACTTTGGCCAGAGAGGCACTACAACCCAGTGAAGAGTAGAGATGATTGTCTCGTTTAGTGGACAGAACACTAGAAGTGATACATTTACCTTACTGGGAAGGGGGAAGAAAGAAGGGAACTATAGTGCAGAGCTAACAAACTGCCATTAATATGTTGAAGAGATAAATACAGACACTTCAGATGAATCCCACACTTAGCTCAATCCACCAATATTCTGAATCCACCTTACATACACTATGGAGAGAGAGGCTCAATTAATTTTGTTCACACCACTTACTCACTATCCCTTAACTTTTGCTGCAGGGACACTTAGCCCTGGTTTCCCAATTTCTGGGAAATGGGTCTATAAATTGAGTTAAAAACAATTTCATCAATTATTGAAAGCAGATAGGAGAAGCAGATAGGAGAATCCTTACAGAGTTACAGATGAACTATAAAGGGCTTCAGATATTATATTCATTCTAGGTAGATTGACATGGGAATTCTAAACCCCCAAACATAACTTTTAACTGCCCTGAATGTTAATGGGAAAGCAAGAATTTGGAACTTGATTTCCTGACTATGAGGCCAATATAATATGCCACTTCTTTGACTGACATACTAACTTCCATGACAAAGGTGTTTAGAGGAACAACAAAGACTCATGGTATGTCAGGATGATGGAGAGTCTTAGAGATCATGCAATAATTTTTTCCACTTACAGATGAAGCACCTAAGACATTGATGAGAGAAAGAAATTATTCAAAGCCACATGCTTATTAAATTGATAAAATCAATGTGGCCATACCTATTTTGTCTCATATATGTTATTATCAATTAGATTTAATGTTAATAATCCATCATATAAACACAAAAATAATGTTACTAATATGCTATGTGTAGGTAAGGCAGGTATATTCATTTTTAGCTCTACAGATGGGATAATAGTAAGTCCATGGAGAATGAGCAGAGTTTTAGTGCTGGCTCTGCCACTAACTGATTGTGTAACCTATTTCCTTACATGTAAAATGGGGATAATAATATCCTATCTTAGAAAATTTTTGGAAGAAATAAGTAAATAAGATAACAAATAAAATTTGCTTTATAAATGATAACACTCCAAATATACTGAGGATTATTCATTCCTTTCTCTGCCATCCCTACCAACTTCTGAAAATGTAATGAGATATCTTCGCAAGACAGGCACTTTTATTTTTTTGTCTTGTTCTTTCAGTTGGAGCATATTCCTCTGTCTCCTCATTTTGCTTTACTTCTGTGTTTGTGTCCATAAATTAAGTGGAATGGCTACTTCTCTTAAATTTGAAGGAATGTCCTTGGATAGGGATGTCCTCTTTATGGACTACATGTGCCTGATGGCTTTGGCCAGCTAGCTGGTGCTCTAGAGGGTGTGGGCTGGGGATCCCAGGGCACTCAGCTGGGGCTACCTTGGTAGGGCATCTGGAACTGAAGTGGACATGAACCAGAGGAGAGTCCTGTGACTCTCCATATACATGGCACCTTGGCAAGATGGCTGAAGTGGGAGTAAGCTGAGGGGCAGAGGGTGTCTCAGGGCATTCCATACAAGGGACACCCTGGAAAGATGGTTGGAGCTGTAGTGGGCATGGGCTTAAGTGAAGTAAGTCAGACAGAGAAAGACAAATATCATGATTTCACTTATATATGAAATCTAATAAAAGCAAGTAAACAAACAAAAAACAGAAACAGAACTACAAATACAGAGAAAAAAACTGGTGGTTGCCAGGGAAAGTGGTGTGGGGATGGAAAAAATAGGTGAAGGGAGTTAAGAGGTACATACTTGCAGTTATAAAATGATTAAGTCTCAGGGATTTTAAGTACAGTATAGGGAATATAATCAATAAGCTGCTCAGGTGGTGAAGTAAGGTAGAATTCCACATATAACAGTGTGGTCTCAGGATCCCTGAGGGTCAGGGTCAGGGACACAAGAAGAATGGAGGAGTCTGAGTGCAGCAGAGCTCCCAGGCATTGAAGTGGGGAAGCCAACTGAGAACAGTGAGTCTAGGTTCTCTGTGTTGCCATTAACTGTAAACCACTGCATAGTTGAGTGACCATGCTCCTGGCAGGGGCCCAGCAAAAGTTAGAAGCATAGTGAGACTCCCCTTCTCCCCTGGAAAGAACAGCTTAGGTCCACACCAGAGGGGTCTAGAAAATTTGGAGACTTGAAACTCAGTTGCGTGACTCAATAAAAATGCTCCGTAACAGGATGTGTAAATACAGTTCAGACAGAAGCCAAGGAAACAAGACCAAATGACTACATTCTTCATGAGGGCTCACTGAAGAGTGGGGGGGCACATCGTTTCAACTCCTGGGCTAGACAGCAGGGCGCTGTCATTTTCATTCTGCCCATCCATGCTGAAAACTTTCAAGGACCAAAACAGTACCACATAGTTTTATCCAGAGCTGCTTACCCTGCCCAGCCCCCCGCCAAGGGAGGCACATTTCCACAAGTGCAAAGGCACCTGAGAATCAGCACAACAGGCCCCTCCCCCAGAAGACCAGCAGGAACAACTGGCTAGCACCACATTTAATGATCTCAGAGAACTGCAAATCTTCAGCTCTGGAGGAAAACATACAGCATTGTGGCTTTTTTAATATATACATTCTTTAGTCTTTCACTTTTATTTTTTTTCTCCAGCTATTTTCTTACTTTTCAATTCCTTTTTATTTTTTTATTTTATATATACTATATACATATATATAGTATTTTTTGTTTCCTTACATTGTATTTTATTTTGTAATATATGTAGAAGTATTGCCTTCCTATTTTTGGATCTAGTTCTAATTTCTTTTAAGAACAGACTGAAATACACCCAGTATCTAGTTTTATCTTTTGTCCTGTTTTGTTTCTTGATTTTTTTTCTTATTTTATAATGTTTTTATTTTCTTCTGGTTTGTTTTGTTTTTGTTTTTCTGTTGTTGTTATTGTTGTATTTTCTTTCTTTTCTATTCTTTTCTGGGAAAAAATGATGAGATGGAGAAATTCACCCCAAAAGAAAGAACAGGAGGTAGTAGTCACTGCCAGGATTTAATTGAAACAGATATAGGTAAGTCTGAACTAGAATTTCAGACAACATTATAAAGATATTATTTGGGCTTGCAAAGCACATAGAAGATACTAGAAAATCCCTTACTATATAAATAAAAGAACTAAAATCTAATCAAGCCAAAATTAGAAATGCTACTACTATGATTCAGTGCCAAGTAGAGGTTCAGAAAGGAAGGATAAATGAAGCAAATGAGTCAGTGATATAGAAGATGAAATGATGGAAAATAAGTAGAAATCTTCTACTGAATCACAAAGAGAGACTTCAAGAATTCAAATCTGAAAAGTGAAATAATATCTGAAAAATATGGGTTCCAGAAGATGAAAAGTGGGAGATGGGGACATAAGTTTTATTTGAACAAATTATAGCTGAGAACATGCCTAATCTGGGGAAGGAAACAGTCATTCAAGTCCAGAAGGTACAGAGAAGCCCCCTCAAAATCAACAAAAATAAGTCAACACCTCCACATATTATACTGAAGCTTGCAAATTACAGAGAGAGAGAAAATACAGAAAGTGGTTCAGAGCAAGAGGTCCTTAACCTCCAAGAGTACAAACAAGGCTGGCAGCAGACCAGTCCACAGGGACCTGATACCCAGAAAGGACAAGCATGATATAATCAATGTGCTAAATGGGAAAAATGTGCAGCCAAGAATACTTTATCCAGAAAGGCTGTCATTCAGAACAGGACAGATAAAGAGTTTCCAGAACAAGGAAGAACTAAAGGAATTTGTGAACACCACATCAGCCCTCCAAAAAATATTAAAGGGGATGCTTTGAGGAAAAAGAGAGCTCAAAAGTAACAAAGACCAGAAAGGACCAGAGATAATGTATAAGAATGTGACTTTATAGGTAATACAATGGCACTAATTTCATTTCTTTCAATAACTACTCTGGATGTAAATGGACTAAATTCTACAATCAAAATACATAGGGTATCAGAATAGATTTTTATTTTTTTTTTATTTTTTTTTGAAAATTTTTATTTATTTGACAGACAGAGATCACAAGTAGGCAGAGAGGCAGGCAGAGAGAGAGGAGGAAGCAGGCTCTCCGCCGAGCAGAGAGCCCGATGCGGGGCTCGATCCCAGGACCCTGGGATCATGACCTGGGCCGAAGGCAGAGGCTTTAACCCACTGAGCCACCCAGGCGCCCCTCAGAATAGATTTTTAAAAAGATTGATCAATATGCTGCTTACAAGAGACTCATTTTAGACTCAAAGATATCTGCAGATTGAAAGTGAGGGGGTAGAAAACCATTTATCATGCTAATGGACACCAAAAGAAAGCTGGAGTAGCAATCCTTTTATCAGACAAACTAGATTTTAAATTAAAGACTATAATAAGAGATGAAGAAGGATACCATATCATAACCAAAAGAGTCTATCAAACAAGAAGATCTAACAAATGCAAATATTTCTTCACCTAACTTGGGAGCAGCCAAATACATAAACCAATTAATAACAAAATTAAAGAAATGCATTGATAATAATACAATATTAGGGGACTTTAAGACCCCATTCACAAAAATACATAGATCATCTAACCAGAAGACTGATAATGAAACAGGGGCTTTGAATGACACACTGGATCAGATTAACTTACAGATCTATTTAGAGCATTTCATTCTAAAGCAGCAGAATACACATTCTTTTCAAATGCACAGGAACACTCTCCAGATTAGATCAAATACAAGGTCCCAAATCAGGTCTCAAATGCTACAAAATGATTGAGCTAGTCTATGCATATTTTCAGACCACAATACTTTAACACTTGAAATCAAGTACAAGAAAAAAATTTGGAAGTACCACAAATACATGGAGGATAAAGAGCATCCTACTAAAAAAAAATGAGTGGTTCAAACAGGAAATTAAAGATGAATTTTTAAAAGTAGATGGAAACAAAAGAAAATGAAAACATGACAATTCAGAACCTTTGGAATGAAGCAAAGGCAGTCCTAAGTGGCAAGTATATAGTGATACCGGCCTTCTTCAAGAAACAAGAAAAATCCCAAATACACGATCTAAACTTACACCTAAAGGAGCTGGAAAAAGAACAGCAAATGAAGCCTAAAATAAGCAGTAGAAGAGAAATAATGAAAAATAGAGCAGAAAACAAGGATATATAAATAAAAAAATCAGTAGAACAGATTAAAAATCCCAGGAGCTGCTTCTTTGTAAGAATTAATAGGATGGATAAACCCCTAGCCAGATAATTCAAAAAGAAAAGAAAAATAAATAAAATCATGAATGAAAGAGGAAAGATCACAATCAACACCAAAGAAATACAAACTCTTTGTATATAATATTCTCTTAATATAAGAGAACATTAAGAAAAAATTATATGCCAACAAATTAGGCAATCTGCAAGAAATGGATGCATTCCTAGAAACATATAAACTACCAAAACTGAAACAGAATGAAATAGAAAAGCCAAACAGATCCATAATGAGCAAACAAATTGAATCAGTAATCAAAAATCTCCCAACAAACAAGAATGCAGGGCCAGATGGCTTCCCAGCAGAATTCTACCAAACATTTAAAGAAGAATTAACACCTATTCCTATGAAACTGTTACAAAAATTAAAAATGGAAGGAAAACTTCCAAACTCACTCTATGAGGTTAGCATTACCTTGATTCAAAAGCCAGACAAAGACTTCAATAAAAAGGAGAATTACAGTCCAGTATCCCTGATGACCAAGAATGCAAAAATTCTCACCAAGATACTAGCTAATCAGTGCAATAGTACATTAAAAATTATTCACCACAACCAAGTGGGATTTATTCCTGAGCTGCAGGGGTGGTTCAATGTTGACAAATCAAGCAATGTGATACACTACATTAATAAAATAAAGGATAATAAAGGATCCATATGATCCTCTCAATAAATGCAGAAAAAGTATTTAACAAAATACAATATCCTTTCTTGATAAAACCCCTCCACCATGTAGGGATAGAGAGACCATATCTCAACATCATAAAGGTCATATATGAAAGACCCACAAAAAATATCATCATAATGGGGAAAAACTGAGAGCTATTCCCCTGAGGTTTGGAACATGAGAGGGATGTCCACTCTAACCACTATGGTTCAACATATTATTGGAAGTCTTAGCCTCAGCAATCAGAGCACAAAAAGAAATAAAAGACATCCAAATCAGAAAAGAAGAAGTAAAACCTCTACTCTTTGAAGATGACATGATACTCTGTGTGGAAAACCCAAAAGCTTCCAGGAAAAAAAAGTTGCTAATACTGATACAGGAGTTCAGCAAAGTTGCAGGATATAGTCTATGCACAGAAGTCAGTTGCATTTCTATAGCCAAATAATGAAACAGAAGAATGAGAAATCAAGAAATCAATCCCATTTACAATGGCACCAAAAACCATAAGATGCCTAGGAATAAACTTAACCAAAGTGGTAAAGAATCTGTACTCTGAATACTATAGAACACTTATGAAAGAAATTGAGGAAGACACAAAGAAATGGAAAAACTTTCCAAACTCAGGGACTGCAACAACAAATGTTGATAAAATGTCTATGCTACCCAAAGCAATCTACACATTCAATGCAATCTCTATCAAAATACCATCAATATTTTTCACAGAGCTGGAACAATCCCAAAATTTGTGCAGAATCAGAAAAGACTACAAATATCCAAAGGAATGTTGAAAAAGAAATCAAAGCTCGGGGCATCACAATTCCAGACTTTGAGCTGTATTACAAAGCTATGGTCATCAAGACAGTATGATATGGGCTCAAAAGCAGACAAATAGACCAGTGGAAGAGAATAGAAAACCCAGAAATGAACCTTCATCTCTATGGTCAACTAATCTTCAACAAAGTAGGAAATAATATCCAATGGAAAAGACAGTCTCTTCAACAAATGGTTTTAGGAAAATTGCACAGCCATATGCAGAATAATGAAACTAGACCACATTTCTGAAAATGAATGAAAGACTTCAACATGAGATAGGAATCCATCAATATCCTAGAGTAGAACACAGGCAGCAACTTATTCAACCTCAGGCACAGTAACTTCTTGCTAGACATGTCTCCAAATGCAATGGAAACAAAAGCAAAAATGAACTATTGGGACTTCATGAATATAAAAAGCATTCACACATCAAAGGAAATAGTCAACAAAACTGAAAGGCAACCTACAAAATGGGAGAAGAAATTCACAAATGACATATCAAACAACACCCCCCCAAAATAAATCCAGTCAAGAAAGGGGCAGAAAACATGAATATACACTTTTCCAAAAAAGATATATAAATGGCCAAAAGACACATGAAAAAAATGAAATGATATGCTCAATATCACTCAGCATCAGGGAAATACAAATCAAAACCATAATGAGATTCATTCTCACACCGGTCAGAATGGCTAAATTTAACAACTTAGGAAACAACAGATTTTGGTGAGGATACAGAGAAAGGGGAACCCTCTTACACTGTTGGCGGGAATGCAAACTGTTGTAACCACTCTGGAAAACAGTATGGAAGTTCCTCAAGAAGTTAAAAATAGGGGTGCCTGGGTGGCTCAGTTGTTAAGTGTCTGCCTTTAGCTCAGGTCAGGATCCCAGGGTCGAGCCCTGCATCAGACTCCCTGCTCAGGAGGAAGTCTACCTCTCTCTCTCCCACTCCCTCTGCTTATGCTCCCTCTCTCACTGTGTCACTCTCTGTCAAATAAATAAATAAAATAAAATTTTAAAAGAGGAGTTAAAAATAGGACTACCATATGACCCAGCAATTGCCCTACTAGGTATTTATCCAAAGGACACAAACACAGTGATTTGAAAGGGTACATGCACCCCAATGTTTATAGCAGTAATATTCACAATAGTCAAACTATGGAAAGAGCTCAGATGTCCATTAACAGATGAATGGATAAAGAATAAGTGGTGTATGTATACATACATATACATATACATACAGTGGAATATTACTCAGCAATCAAAAAGAATGAAATCTTGCCATTTGCAAGAACATGGCGAGAACTAGAGGGTATTACAGTAAGCAAAATAAGTCAGTCAGAGGAAGCAAATACCATATCTTTTCACTCATATGTGGAATTTAATCAACGAAACAAATGAACATAGGGGAAGGGAAGGAAAAGTAAAAGAAGAAAACAGAGAGGAAGGTAAATCATAAGAGACTCTTAACTATAGGAAAAAACTGAGCATTGCTGGAGGGAAGGTGGGTATGGTAATGGAGTAATTGGCTGATGTATATTAAGGAGGATACTTGACATAATGACTGGGTATTGTATGCAACTGATGAATCACTAAATTCTACCTCTGAAACTAATAATACATTATATGTTAACTAAATTGAATTTAAATTAAAACAAATAAATTCAAAATTACTGTGCAGAAGGTGACATCAGCAAGATAGAGGGCTAGGAGGTCCCAAAACTCATTCCCCTGCCCAAAAAAAAAAAAAAAAAAAAAAAAAAAAAAAAAAAAAAAAAAACCACACAGAAGAAAACTAACAAGAACCATAAACAACTACAAATTAAAGAAAACAACTCCGGGAAAAGTCTAGACAACAAACAACCAGCAAATATCCAAGGAGCTCAGAAATCAAGAATGGCTACATAGAAAAGTAGAGGAAGCACATTACCTGTGTCATCCAGTCCCCTAGCCAGGAGCTGCTCCACATCTGGAAGAATGCCCTCAGAGGAAGTTCACCACACAGGGAGGAGAACAGGAGAAACATAGAAAGCCTCACCAATGTAGATATTTACAACTTTTGTTATAGATGTCTCCCATAGTCTTCACTGATACTGATCCCAGCTGATGGAGTAGTATGGAGTGTCCCTCTCTGCGTCTACTCCCCAGGCTGGAGTTATTGTCAAAATGAGACTTACCCTCAGGGGTCCCAACTGTTGCTATGTCCTACTCCCAGAGATCTGCTATAACAATATTTCATCATATGTGAAAGTGGAGCTACCACTGCACTTAGCTCATCTCTGGCCCCAGGTCAGGCCTTTGTCTCACCATTATCAGGGCAGCCTCCACTGCCCTATGTCTGCCCCCTGAGTCACAAGTTGTGCTTTGACAGTAATTATTAGGGCCCTGCTCTGCCTCCCTGATCCCATCCAACCAGCTTCCACATCTTGGCTCTGGGTTGTCATTACAAAGTGTGCTACTGCTGCCTTGGTCAACCCCCATCTCAGGTCAAGACTCTAAACTCATTGCTGAGACAGGCTCTCACTTCACTTCCCTGAACCATCCTACCTGGGTTCCTGGTCATACCTCTGAAACATCATTGCCATGGGTGCTACGACTGCCCTGAGCCCCATTCTCCCCATTCCATGGCAGGTTGTGGCTCTGACCAATTGCTGGGACCCAAGTTCTTCTATACTGAGCTCCATTTGCAAGTCCCAGTCAAGTCTCTGAACCATCACTACAAGGGTGCTAGTGCTGACCTGAGCCCTACCCTAAGGTTTCAGGTTGGGGGTCTGACCCACTATAGCTAGAACCTGAACTATGCCATTGTCTACCATTGTCCTGAGCTTCAAACCTCAGATCCAGGGTCATAGGGCTCCCAACTGGCATTGCTAGGACTATGCTGCCACTGTTGTGCCCAGCTCAATTAATCCCTATATATGGCTTTAACAGACCACCACAAGTTGTGCTGCTTCTATGCTGTGGTTGCCCATGGAGGCCACAATTGAAACTTTGACCTGCCATCTCTAGGTTGTGCTGGTTCAACACCCTGACCCCACAACCCATGAGACATGGGTACTCGTTCCATGAGATATCTACATAGGCCCTTAGCTGCAGCAATTGTGCCTATGCCCCAGGACCCAGGTGCTATGGTAGTTCCACATAACCTGATTCAACAAACATTGGTTTTGATAGTGTTCTAAGGACTCTGAGTGTCAGGACACACAACCAGGCATTGGGAAGTATCTTCTTGGCTAGAACCTCCTTCAAGAGGCATAAAAGGAGAGGCAGGAGAACAGGAAGACCCCAGCAGCCTCAGCCTCTGAAGATATAAATAGCCATACTTGCTACTACTACCTACAGGGCCCCTGTAGCCTTAGCCACAGAAGACCCCTATAATCTGGCCAATGGCGACCTCAGCCAATGGAATACCATAGAGGCTGTACTACTGTGCCTTCTCAGGAACCAAAGATGCTGAATCCCACTCAGCTGGCATTTTTACAGCCACCTCTAGGTGAAAGGCTTTTACTAATGAAGCCAGTTTGAAAAGACTGGAAGAGTTAACTGCACACTCAAGTCCACAGACATCAATGCAAACCTATCAAAAACATGAAAAAGTAAGAAAATATGATACCACAAAAGGAACAAAATAATACTTTAATAATGAGCCCAAAGAAGTGGAGATCTGTGAGTTATCTGAAAAAGAATTCAAAATAGTGATTTTAAGGAAGCTCAGTGGATTTGGAACACAGATAGACAAGTCAACAAACTTGGGAAAATAATGCGTGAACAAAGTGAGAAATTCAACAAAGAAATAGAAATCATCAAAAGAACCAAACAGAAATTCTGGAGATGAAAAATACAATGAATGAAGTAAAAAATGCAATAGATATCTTCAACAATAGGATCAATCAGGCAGAAGAAAGAATCTTTGAGCTTGAGAACAGGTTTCTTCATATTATCCAGTCAGAAGAGAATAAAGAAATTAGAATGAAAAAGAGTGAAAAAAAACTACATAAACTGTGGGGCAGAATAAAAAGAAACAGTATTTGCATTATGGGAGGAGGGGGGGAAGGGACAGAAATTTCATTTAAGGAAAAATGGCTGAAAACTTCTCAAATCTGGGGCAAGTTATGGCCATCCAGGTATGGGAAGCTCAAAGATCCTCAAACAGTGTTCAACATAAAGAGAACTTTACTGAAACACATTACAATCAAACTCTCAAAGATCAGTGCAAAGTGAGAATATTGAAAGCTACAAAAAAAATGAATCATCACATACAAGTGAACTCTGATACTATAAACAGATTTCCCAGCAGAAACCTCATAGTCATGAGAAAGTGGAATGATATATACAGAATACCCAAAGGGAAAAAATATGCCAACCAAGAATACTTTCCCTAGCAAAGCTGTCATTTGGAAATGAAGGAGAGATCAAAAATGTCCCATACAAATGCTGAAGAAATTCATAACCACTAGACCTGCTCTACAAGAAATGCTAAAAGAAGTTCTTCAAGATGAAAAAAAAAGTGCTAATAAAAAGGTGCTAATAAGCAAAATGAGAATATACAAAAGTATAAAATTCACTGGTAAAGTTACATATATAGTTAAATTCAAAATACTCATAATACAATGGTGGGGTATAAATCACTTTGAAATCTAGCATATAGGTTAAAAGATAAAGGTTTTCAAAATAGCTAGAGCTACAGTAGCATGTTAATGGATACAAAATATAAAAACATTAAAATTGAAACATCAACATAAACTGTGGGAGGCAAGTAAATACATAAAAGTTGATTATGTCACTGAAGTTAAGCTGTTATGTGTTTAGATAATTATAAGATATATTTTGAAAACCTCATGGTAACCACAGAGAAAAAAACCTATAATAGATACAAAAGTGATAAAAAGAAAAGAATCAAAGTGATAATAGTAGGGGACTACAATACTCCACTTTCAGCAATGGATATATCATTCAGAAAGAAAATCAATAAAGAAATAATAAATTTGAATGACACTTTAGAACAAATGTACCTAAAATACGTACAGAATATTCCACCTAGCAATGGCAGAAAATACGTTCTTGTCAAGCTCACATGGCGTATTCTCCAGAATAGATTACATGATAGGTCAGAAAATGTCTCCAAATTTAAGAATATTGAAATTACACCATCTTTTCCAACCATAACAGCATGAAACTAGAAATCAATAACAGGAAGAAAGCTGGAAAATTCAAGTGGAGAATAAACAACATGTTTATGAACAATCAATGAGTCAAAGAAGAAATCAAAAGGAAAATAAAAAATATATATTGAGCCAAATAAAAACGGAAACACTACATATCAAAATGTATGAGATGCTTCAAAAGCAGTTCTAGGAGGAGAATTTATAGTGATAAACACCTAGATTAAGAAATGAGAAATATCTCAAATGCACAACCTATACTTCAAGGAATTAGAAAGAGAAGAACAAATTATGACCAATGTTAGCAGAAGAAAGGAAATAACAAAGATCAGAGCAAAAACAGACTAGAGACCATAAAAACAATAGAAAAGATCAATGAAACTAAGAGCTCATTCTTTGAAAAGATAGATAAAATTGACAAAACTTAAGCCAGATTAAGAAAACAAGAGAGAGAATTCAAATAAATAAAATCTGAAATTAAAGACAAGAGGCAAAGAGTTAAGAATAGTGGAGCAATAGGGGGACCTTAAGCTTGTCTTGTCCCTCAAACATAGATAGTTATTAATTCATTCTGAATACCTGGGAAATCAATCTGAGGTCTGAGGGAAAAAAAACAAACTGCCAGTCTACAAGTAAAAAAGTGACCATCTTTTGATAGGTAGGAGGTGCAGACCATTGACTTGGGGGAGATATGGCTGTGGGTATGGCAGCAGGGAGGGATCCTGCATATGAAGGCTACTGTAAAGTATTATAAGAAGCAGAGCACAAAATATGACTTTTAGAAGTCTAATACTGGGGGATGTGCACAGCTTAAAGGTGCTCAGATAGCAAAGTGGGGCAGAATCCCAGTAGTGATAGCATGGTTTGAGGATCCCCTGGGTCACAAGAAATATGGGTGGTGCCAACATGCTGCACTATTACCAGGCAGAGGAGCAGGGAAGCCAGCTGAGAGCAGAGTGTCTTGGTGCTGGCTTTCTGCTCTGTTTTGCTATAAACCATGAACCACTGTACAGTCATGCTACTGCTTTCCTAGGACTGGCTACAAACAGCAAAAGCATGGCAAGACCTATTGCCCAGAGGAACAGCATGGATCCACACCACGGAGTCCCTAAAATTTGGAATTTTGAAACTCAGTCCTGCACTTGAGATTTAAAAAAATAAATAAATAAAACTCAGACACAAGGAGGGTGAATGCAGGATTCAGATAGAAACCAGGGACACAAAGATAGGTGACTGATTGCACTTCTCTGAGGGCTCACTGAAGAGTGGGGGGCTCGAACTTTCAGCTCTGGTACTAAAGAGCTGGGTGCTACCATATTCATCCTACCCATTAGCACTGAATGACTTCAGGGAACAAAAGAGTGTTTCCTAGTGGAGGTCTAACCCACTTACATCAAGCCCTGCCCCCCTGTGCCCTGGAGAAACATTTCCACTGAAACAAGTCAGCCTGAGAATCAGCCCACCAGGCCCCTCCACCAGAACAAGCACAAACAATTTGCTCAAACCAAGTCTACTGATCACAGAGTGCTACAAAGATTCAGCTCTAGGGGAAATAGAATCTAGCTTCCTTTTCATTGTTTAATTATTTATTATTACTATTTGTTCATTTATTTTCTTATTTTTTAATTCCCTTTAAAATTTATTAATTTAACTTTTATTTTTATATATATTATGTATTTATTATTTTTTAATTTTCATTTTTTATAATGGGATCTAGATTGTTTTAATAAGCAGACCAAAACAACCCAGGATATTGGGGGGCGGATTTTGGCTTTTGGAGGTTTTTGTTTGTTTGTTTGTTTGTTTGTTTTTTTCCTTCTTCCTTTCTTTTCTCTACAAAATGACAAGACAGAGAAACTTACCCCAAAAGAATAAAAAAAAAAAAACAGGAAGTAGAACTCAACACCAGGGATTTAATCAATACAGATATAAGTAGTATGCTGGAACTAAAATTTAAAATAACAATTATAAGGATACTAGCTGGACTTGAAAAAATCATAGAAGACACTAGAGAATCCCTTATTGCAGAGATAAAAGAACTAAAATCTTGTCAGGCCAAAAGTAAAAATGCAAACCCAAATGGAAGTCATGTCAACAAGGCTGGACAAACTAGAGTAATGAATCAGTGATAGAGAAGATAAAATTATTGAAAATAATGAAGCTAAAGAAGGAAAGAAAGGTATTGGATCAAGAATTTAAAAAGATAAAGGACTGAAATAAACAAAATGACAAATGAGAGAGAAGAAATAACCAACTGATAAAACTGCAGAAATACAATTGTGAGAGAATATTATGAAAAATTATATGCCAAAAAAAACTGGATAACCTTAAAGAAATGAATAAATTCCTAGGAAAATATATCCTAGCAAAACTTAAGCAGGAAGAAATAGAAAATTTGAACTGACTGATTACTAGCAAGGATATGAATCGGTCATCAAAAAAATTCCAACAAATAAAAATCCAGGACCAGATGACCTCACATGGGCTTTCTACCAAACATTTAAAGGAAAGTTACTACCTATTCTTCTCAAACTTCTCCAACAAATAGAGAGGAATGAAAACTTCCAAATTCATTCTATGAGGCCAGCATGACCTTGATTCCAAAACCAGATAAAGACACCACAGGAAAGAGAACTATAGGCCAAATAAATCTGATGAATATAGATGTAAAAATCCTCAACAAAATATTAACAAACTGAATCCAACAATATATTTTAAGAACTCACTCACCATGATCAAGGGATCAAGGGATACAAGGATGGTTCAATATTTGCAAATCAATGAACATAGTACATCATATCAATAAGAGAAAGGATAAAAAATGATTGTTTTGATAGATACAGAAAATGCATTTAACAAAGTAAAATGTTCATTCATGATAAAAACCCTCAAAAAAGTAGGTTTAGAGGGAACATATCTCAGTATAATAAATGTCTTAAATGAAAAAGCCATGGTGAATGCCATACTCAATGGGGAAAAACAGAGCTTTTCCCCTAAATTCATGAGCAAGACACGAATACCTATTCTCACCACTTTTATTCAACATAATCCTAACCACAGCAATCAGAAAACAAAAAGCAATAAAGGGCAGTCAAGTTGGTAAGGAAGAAATAAAACCTTCACTATTTGTAGATGAAATGAAACTATACATAGAAAACCTGAAAGATTCCATCAAAACCTGCTAGAACTGATAAATGATTCAGTAAAATCTCAGGATATAAATCAACATACTGAAATCCATTGTATTTGTATTTGATTTGTATTTGTATTTGTATTTGTATTTGATTTCTTTGAAATTTTGGGATATAGTGCCTTCTAATGTGCAGACCAAAAATCAAGCAGAAACAGGCAGATCATTTTGCTGTGTCTACCCTGAGAGATTATAATATCTCTCTCTGATCCCTTTTCTCTCTTCTTTTTTTCCTCTTTTATCCTTTTTTAAAATATTTTAGATAATCATCTTGGCTTTGATGGCATATCTGTGGTAGTTTTCAACAACTTTGGATTTTTTTGTAGGTGCATTTTGCTCGGGTCATGGTTGATATTTTGGACTCTGCCTATTCCCTCAACCATCCCTCAACAGAATGACTAGGAGAAGGAACTCCCAACAAAGAAAAGAACGAGAGACAATGTCCTTTGCCACGGGTCTAATGGATATGGATATAAACAAGATGTCAGAGATAGACTTCATGGTAGCAATCATGAAATCAATAGCTAGTTTTGAAAGAAGAATTAGTGACAATATAGAACCTCTAAGGGCAGAAATGTGATCTAATCAGGCCAAGTTGAATAGTGCTATGAATGAGATGCAGTCCAAGCCTGATACTCTAACAACCAGGGTAAATGAGGTAGAAGAACAAATTAGTGATCTAGAAGATAAGCTGATAGAATGGAGGAAGCTGAGGAAGATAGCGAGAGGCAGCTTGGAGCTGATGAGAATAGACTTAGATCAATGATGTCATGAAATGTTAAAATGTCAGAATTATTGTGATCCATGGGGGGGGTGGAGAGAGAAGACTAGAAGGTATATTTGAGCAAATCAAACCTGAAGACTTCCCTAATCTGGGGAAGGAAACAGGCATTCATGTCTAAGAGGCAGAGAGGACCCCCTCCCAAGATCAATAAAAATAAATCAACACCTGGGCATATAATAGTGAAGTTTGCAAAGCTTTGAGCCAAGGAAGCTATTCTGACAGCAGCACAGGGAAGAGGTTTCTTATGTAGAGAAGGAAGAACATCAGAATAACACCAGACCTACCCACAGACAACTGGCAAGCCGCAAATGGCTGGCAAAACATATTCAGCATACTAAATGAAAAGAACATGCCGCCAAGAATACTTTATCTAGCAAGGTTGTCATTCAGAATGGATAGAGAGATAAAGAGCTTCCAGGGCTGAGAGAAACTGAAAGAATATGTGACCACCAACCCAGCCTTGCAAGGAATATTAAGGGGGATTCTGTAAAAGAAATAAGACCCCCAAAATTATATAGACCAGAAATTAACAGACACAACCTATAGAAACAGTGACTTTACAGGCAATACAGTGAAACTAAATTCATCTTTCAATAGTTACTCTCAATGTAAACAGGCTGAATGCTCCCATCAAAAGACACATGGTTTCAAATTGGATAAAAAAGCAGGACCCATCCATCTACTGTCTACAAGGGACTCATTTTGAACCTAAAGACACCTCCAGATTGAAAATGAGGGAATGGAGAACAATTTACCATTCCAAAGGACCTCAAAAGAAAGATGGAGTAGCAACTGTCATATCAAACAAATTAGATTTTAAACCAAAGTCTATAGTAAGAGATGTAGAAGGACACTATAGCATACTTAAAGCATCTATAGAACAAGGAAATCTAATAATTGTAAATATCTATACTCCCAACATGGGAGTGGCCAACTACATAAACCAACTAACAACCAAAATAAATAATCTTATGAGTAATAATACATTAATAGTAGGAAAATTCAGCACTACACTCACAACAGTAGACAGATCACCTAAGCAGAAGATCAATAAAGAAACAAGACCATTAAAGGACACATTGGACCAGATGGACTTTGTAGATAGATAAAGAACATCCAATCCTAAAACAACAGAATACTCATTCTTCTCAAGGATACACGGAACTTATTCCAGAATAGATCACATACTGGGTCACAAATCAGGTCTCAATTGATACCAAAATATTGAGATTATTCCCTGCATATTTTCAGACCACAGTGATTTTAAACTGCAGCTCAACCACAAGGAAAAATTTGGAAGGAATGTAAACACTTCGAGATTAAAAAACATCCTATTAAAGAATGAATGGGTCAACCAGGAACTTAAACAATGCTTGCAAATCAATGAAAATGAAAACATTGGTTCAGAACCTATGGGATATTGCAAGGAAAAGTATATAGCCATCCAAACCTCATTTAAAAATTAGAAAAATAACAAATGCACAAGCTAACCTTACACCTAAAGGATCTGGAGAAAGAATAGCAAATAAAGCCTAAACCAAGAAGAAGAAGAAAAATTAGAGCAGAAATCAATGAATAGAAACTAGAGGAATGGTAGAACAGATCAATAAAACTAGAAGCTGGATCTTTGAAAGAATTAATAAGATTGATAAACTTCTGGCCAGATTATCCAAAAGAAAAGAGAAAGGACACAAATTAATAATATCATGAACAAAAGTGGAGAAATCACGACCAATAATAAGAAAATACAGACAATTATTAGAACTTACTACCAGTAGCCATATGCCAGCAAACTAGGCAAACTGGAAGAAATTGTTGCATTCCTGAATACTTAAAAACTACCCAGACTAAAACATGAGGAAATGGACGATCTGAACAGACCAACACACAACAAGGAAATTGAAACAGAAAAAATTAAAAATTTAAAAAAAAAAAATAAACAAGCATCAAGGGCCAGATGGCTTTCCAAGGGAATTCTACCAAACATTTAAGAAGAAATCGTTCATATTCTACTGAAGCTATTTCAAAAAATAGAAACAGAAGGAAATCTTCCAAACTTGTTCTATAAGGCAAGCATTATCTTGATCCTAAAACCAGATAAAGACCCCAACAAAAAGGAGAAATACAGACCAATATCCCTGATGAACATGAATGCTAAAATAGTCAACATGTTAATAGCCAATAGGATCCAACAATATATTAAAAGGATTATTCACCAGGTGGGATTTATTCCTGGGATGCAAGGGTGGGTGGTTCAACTTTCACAAATCAATCAACATGATAGATCACATTAACAAAAGAAGAAACAAGAACCATACGATCCCCTTAATTGATGCAGAAAAAGCATCGGACAAAATACAGCATCTCTTCCTTATTAAAACTCTTCGAAATAGAGCGATAGAGGGAACATACCTCAACATCATAAAAGCCGTCTATGAAAAGCCTGTAGCAAGTATCATTCTCAAAGGGGAAAACTGTGAGCTTTTCACCCAAGGTCAGGAACACCACAGGATGCCCACTCTCACCACTTTTGTTGAGCATAATACTAGAACTCCTAGTCTCAGCAATCAGACAACAAAAAGAAATAAAATGCACTCAAGTTGGCAAAGAAGAAATCAAACTCTCTCTCTTTGCAGATAACATGATACTAAATGTGGAAAACCCAAAGGACTCCACCCCAAAACTGGTAGAACTCATACAGTAATTCAACAACATGGCAGCATACAAAATCAATGCACAGATATTGGTTGCATTTCTATATACTAACAATGTGACTAAGAAAGAGGAATTAAGGAATCAATCCCATTTACAATTGTACCAAAAACCCTAAGATACAGTGGAATAAACCCAACCAAAGAGGTAAAAGATTTGTACACTAGAAACTACAGAACACTTACAAAAGAAATTGAGAAAAGGAATAGAGATGGAAAAATATTCCATGCTCACAGATTGGAAGAAGAAACATTGTGAAAATGCATATGCTGCACAGAGCAATCTACACATTCAATGCAATCCCTATCAAAATATCATCAATATTTTTCATAGAGCTAGAACAAACAACCCTAAAATTTGTATGGAACCAGAAAAGACCCTGAATTGCCAGGGGAATGTTGAAAAAGAAAACCAAAGCTGGGGTCATCACAATGCCTGATTTTAAGCTTTATTACAAAGCTGTGATCATCAAAACAGCATAGTATTGGTACAGAAACAGACATATAGATCAATGGAACAGAATAGAAAGTACAGGAAAAACCCTCAACTCTATGGCCAACTAATCTTTGACAAAGCTGGAACATATACCCAATGGAAAAAAAGACAGTCCCTTCAACAAATGGGTCTGGGAAAATTGGACAACCACATGCAGAAGAATAAAATTGGACCATTCTCTTACACCATACACAAAGGTAAACTCAAAATGGGTGAAAGACCTAAATGTGATACAGGAATCCATCAAAATCTTAGAGAAAACATAGGCAGTAGCCTCTTCGACACTGGCCACAGCCACTTCTTTCAAGACATGTATCTAAGGCAAGGGAAACAAAAACAAAAATGAATTATTGGGACTTCATCAAGTAAAAAGCTTCTTCACAGCAAAGGAAACAGTCAACTAAGAGGCAACCCATGGAATGGGAGAAGATATTTACTATGACATTATGGATAAAGGGCTGGTATCCAAGACCTATAAAGAACTTCTCAAACTGAGCACCCAGAAGACAAATAATCCAGTCAAGAAATGGGCAGAAGATATGAACATATGCTTATCCAAGTAAGACATACAAATACAACAGACACATGAAAAAATGTTCAACGTAACTAGCCATTAGGGAAATACAAATCAAAACCACAATGAGATACCATCTTATGCCAGTTAGGATAGAAAAATTAATAAGACGGGAAACAAGTGTTGGTGAGGATGTGGAGAAAGGGGGACCCTCTTGTACTGTTGATGGGAATGCATGCTGGTACAGCCAGTCTGGAAAACAGTATGGAGGTTCCTAGAGATATTAAAAATGGACATTGGGAAATGGAGAGAAGTGTGTTGGGGGAAATCAGAGGGGGAGACAAACCATGAGAGACTGAGGACTCTGAGAAACAAACTGAGGGTTTTGGAGGGGAGAGGGATGGGGGGTTGGGTGAGCCTGATGGTGGGTATTATGGAGGGCACATATTGCATGGAGCACTGGGTGTGGTGCATAAACAACGAATTTTGGAACAGTGAAAAAAATAAATTTTAATTTAAAAAATAAATAAATAAATAAACAAACAACACTTAAAAAAAAAATAAAGCTACACTATGATCCAGCAATTGCACTACTTGGTATTTGTCACAAGATATAGATGTAGTGAAAAGAAAGGGCACATGCACCCCAATACCCATAACAACAATGTCCACAATAGCCAAACTGTGGAAGGAGCTGAGATGCCCTTCAACATATGAATGGGTAAAGAACATGCAATTCATATATACAATGGAGTATTACCTAGCAATCAGAAAAGATGAATACCCACCATTTGCATTGACATGGATGGAATTGGAGGGGATTATGCTAAGTGAAATAAGTCAAGCAGAAAAAAATTATTATCATATGGTTCCCCTCATAATTGCAACATAAGAAATGGCATGAAGAACCACAAGGAAAGGGAGGGAAAAGTGAATGGGAAGAAATCAGACAGGGAGACAAACCATGAGAGACTATAGACTCCAGGAAACAAACTGAGGGTTGTGGAAAGGAAGGTGGGCGGGGGGGATGGTGTAAGTGGGGGATGGGCATTAAAGAGGGCACGTAATATGATCAGCACTGGGTGTTATAAGCAACCAATGACTTATTGAACACTACATCAAAAACTATTGAGGTACTACATGTTGGTTAATTGCATTTAAATTTTTAAAATGTCTATATTACCCAAAGCAATATACACATTTTACGCCATCCCTATCAAAATGCCAACAACATTTTTCACAGAAACAGAACAAACAATCCTAAAATTTGAAAGGAAACACAAAAGACCGCAAATAGTGGGTGGGGGGATGGGGTATCCCCATGATGGGTATTAGGGAGGGCATGTGTTATAATGAGCATGGGAGTTATACACAAATAATGAATCATTGAACACTACATCAAAAACTAATGATATACTGTATGGTGACTAACATAACATAAAAAAAGAAAAAGACCCAGAATTGCCAAAGCAATCTTAAGAAACAAAACTAGAACTATCACAACTTCAGACTTCAAGTTGTACTACAAGCTACAGTAATCAAAAGAGTAGGGTATAGCATGTACATAGACACATGATCAATGGGACAGAATAGAACACCAAGAAATAAATCCATAATTATATAGTCAATTAACCTTCAACAAAGGAGGTAAGACTATTTCATGGGAAAAAGAGAGTCTCTTCAACCAATGGTGTTGGAGAAACCAGACAGCTACCTGCAAAAGAATGAAACTGGACCATTTTCTTACACTATACAGAAAAATAAACTCAAAATGGACTAAAGACCTAAATGTGAGACCTGAAACCATAAAAATCCTAGAGGAAAATACAGGCAGTAATTTCTCTAATGTTGGCTTTAACAACAGCTTTCTAGATACCTCTCCAGAGGCAAAGGAAATAAAAGCAAAAATAAAACTGCTGAGACTGCATCAAAAGCTTCTGCAGTGAAGGAAAGAATCAACAAAACTAAAAGGCAACCTACTGATATTAAAAATAGAGATTCCCTATGACCCTGCAATTTCACTAATGGGTATTTACCCCAAAGATACAGATGTAGTGAAAAGAAGGGCCGCCTGTATCCTGATTTCATAGCAGCAATGGCCACAGTTGCCAAACTTTGGAAAGAACCAAGATGCCCTTCAATGGACGAATGGATAAGGAAGATGTGGTCCACATACACTATGGAGTATTATG
This sequence comes from Lutra lutra, assembly GCF_902655055.1. Classification (NCBI taxonomy): domain Eukaryota; kingdom Metazoa; phylum Chordata; class Mammalia; order Carnivora; family Mustelidae; genus Lutra; species Lutra lutra. Next base: position 2,940,660 of record NC_062296.1, on the reverse strand, counting down.
CCTCCATCACACAGCCACCCCATCCCTCCAACCCCCCTCCACTCTAGCAATCCTCAGTTTGTTTCCTGAGATTAAGAGTCTCTTATGGTCTGTCTCCCTTTCTGGTTTCTTCTTATAAGCATCTTTTTTGACCACAATGAAATGAAAGTAAAAGTTAAGTACAAAAAGAACTGGAAAAGACACAAACACATGGAAGCTAAACAACACGCTACTAAACAACCAATAGGTCAGTGAAGAAATCAGAGGATACCAAAACATACACGGAGACAAATGAAAATAAAAACACAACAGTCCAAAATCTTTGGGAAATAGCAAAAGCAGATCCAAGATATAAATTTATAGGCCTACTTTAAGAAACAAGGAAAGTCTCACATAAACATCTAACTTCACACCAAAAGAAACTAGACAAAGAAGAACAAAGCCCAAAACCAGTAGAGAAAGGAAATAATAAAGAGTAAAGCAGAAATAAATGAAATTAGAGACTAAAAGATAATAGAAAAGATCAATAAAACCAGAAACTGGTTCTTTGAAAAGATAAAAAAAAAAAATGATTAACCTTTAGACAGACTCATCAAGAAGAAAAGAGAGATGAGTCAAATAAATGATATCAGAAATGAAGAAGGAGAAATACCAACAACCACTGCCACAGAAGTAACAAGAATTATAAGAGAATATTATTAAAAAGTATATGCTAACAAATTGAACAATCTAGGAGAAATAGATAAATTCCCAGAAATACAGTCTTCCAAAACTGAATCAGGAAGATCAGGAAGAAATAGGAAACTTGAACAGATTACTAGTAATGAAATAGAAATAATAATAAGAATAATTAATAATAATAATAATAACTCTCCACAGACAGAAGTCTAGGAGAAGATGGCTTCACAGGGGAATTCTACCAAGCATTTAAGGAAAAGTATCTATTCTTTTCAAACTATTCAAAAAACAGAAGAGAAAGGGAAAATTCCAAATTCACTTTATCCTGATACCAAAACCAAAGAAAGACACTATTTAAAAAAAAAAAAAAAAAACTACAGGACAATAATAAACATGCATGCAAAAATCCTCAACAAAATATTAGCAAACCAAATTCAACAATAAATTAAAAGAATCGTTCACTATGATTGACTGGGATTTATCTCAGAGATGCAGGATGGTTCAATGATAGTCAGTCAATATAATATATAACATTATCAAGAGGAAGGATAAGAGCCATATGACCTTCCCAACAGATGCAGAAAAAGCATTTGACAAAATACAGAATCTGTTCATGATTCTCTAAACTAAAGGGCATTAGAAGGAGCACATCTCAACATAACAAAGGCCATATATTAAAAACCCACAGCTAACATCATACTCAATGAGAAAAAACTGAAAGCTTTCCTGTAAGGTCAGAAACAAAACAAGGATGTCCACTCTCACCACTTTTATTCAACATAGTACTAGAAGTCCTATTCACAGCAATCAGGTAAGGAAAAAAAAAAAGGCATCCAGATTGGCTAGGGAAAAATAAAACTGCCATTATTTGCAAGTGACAGGGTACTATATATAGAAAGCCCTAAAGATTCCACTCAATAATTATTGGAATGGATAAATGACATTAGCAAAGTTACAGAATACAAAATTAATATACAAAATTCTGTTGCATTTCTATACACTAATAATGAAGTAGGAGAAAGAGAAATTAAGAAAACACTTCCCCTTACAATTGCATCAAAATGAACAAAATACCTAGGAATAAACTTAACCAAGAAGTTGAAAGACCTCTAATCTGAAAACCCTAAAACATGAAAGAAATTGAAGATAACACAAACAAATGGAAAGATATACCATACTCATCATGAATTGTAAAAATATTATTCAAATGTCCACACTACCCAAAGAAATCTACAGATTCACAACCTAAAGAAATCTACAGATTCATTGTGAGCCCTGTCAAAATGTCAGCAGCATTTTTCATAGAACTAGAAGAAATAATAATAAAATTAGTACGGAAACACAAAAGATATAAAATAACCAAAGCAATCTTGAGAAAGAAGAGCAGCTGGATGTATCACACTCCCTAATTTCAAGATATACAACAAAGTTATAGTAATCAGTGCATGAATTAGATATATAGATCAATGGAACAGAATAGAGAGCCAAAAATTAAGCCCATGCCTATATAGATGGTCAGTCTATGACAAAGGCAAAACTATACAATGGGAAGACAGTGTTTTTAATAAATGGTGTTGGAAAAACTGGACAGCTACATGCAAAAGAATGAAACTGGACCACTTTCTTATACCACATAATAAAACAAACTCAAAATGGATTAAAGACATAAGTGTGAGACCCAAAACTCCTAAAAGAAAATATAGGCAATAATCTCTTGGGCATGGGTCTTTGCAACGTATTTATGGATATGTCTCCCAGGCAAGGGAAATAAAAACAAAAGTAGCTTTTGAGACTACACCAAAATACAAAGCTTTTACACAGTGAAGAAAACCATCAGCAAAACAAAAAGACAACCTAATGAATGGGAGAAGATATTTGCAAATGATATATCTGATAAGGAGTTAAATATCCAAAATATACTAAGAACTTATACAACTCAACACCAAAAAGAAAACAATCCAATAATTTAAAAAAGAAGAGGATCTGAATAGATCATTTTTTCAAAGAAGACATACAGATGGCCAATAGACACATTAAAAGATGCTTGATACCACTAATCACTAGGGAAATGCAAATCAAATTCACAATGAGATACTACTTCACAGCAGTCAGAATGGCTAGTATCAAAATGACAAAAAAATAAGTGTTGACAGTGATGTGGAGAAAAGGGAACACTTGTGTACTGCTAGTGTAAATGTAAATTGGTACAGCCACTGTGGAAAACAGTATGGAGGTTTCCCAAAAAATTAAAAATAGAAATCCATACAGTCCAATAATTTCTCTACTGGGTATTTACCCAAATTTTTAAAAAACCCTAATTTAAAAAGATATGTAGACTCTTATGTTTATAAAAGCATTATTTACAATAGCCAATATATGGAAACAACTCAAGAGCCATCAATAGATGAATGGATAAAGAAGATGTGGTATACAATGGAATATTACCCAGAAACAATGAGATCTTGCCATTTGCAACTTAGATAGACCTAGAGGGCATTATGCTAAGTGAAATAAGTCAGACAGAGAAAGACAAAGACCAGATGATTTCACTTATATGTGGAATCTTAAAAACAAAACAAAACAAAAAAAAGAACAGAGAACAAAATGGTGGTTGCCAGAGGGAGGGTCATGGGTGGGGGGTGGGCAAAACAGATGAAGGGAATTAAGAGGTACAAACTTCTAGTTACAAAATAAATAAGTCACAGAAATGAAGAGTACAGCATAGGGAATATAATTAATAATATTGTTATAATATTGTTTGGTGACAGATGTTGACTATACTTAGCATGGTGAGCACTGAGAAATGTATAGAAATGTCAAATCAATATACTGTATACTAAAACTAGCCTAACAATGTATGTCCATTATATTCCTATAATGATTTTAAAAAATATATGTGGGACTGGGAATCAGAGACTGGCGTTCTAGATCTATCTCTATGATTAATTTGGTATAAGGTCTTTGAAAATTCTATTTTCCTTTCTGGACTTCAATTTCTTCCTGCACAAAATGAGGGATGAGACTAGATGTTCTCTCTGTGTTTTCCCATGTTCCCATATCCCATATCCTTAAATATGCTGTTAGTTCCTTGAAAAGGACTGTGTTTCCAAAGTGCTGTCCAAAGACTGCTTACATCTGAATCATCTGGGGAATTTAATAAGATTTATCAGCACTATCCCAAACCTACTAAATTATAATCTTTAGGTGTGGAGCCTGCTTCCTTGTCTGCACTCACTGAATGCTGAGAACCATTGCACTTAACAAATTATTTGTTCAAAATACTGGCCAATAACCCACTGTTGGTTGTTGAAGCTGCTTGGGGAGTCAACCCAGGTGATTTAACTGAATAAAACACTAAAAGTGGATAAATGGAGAAATCTGTGGAAGATGGCAGAGTAGTAGGAGGACCCTAAGCTAGCCTAGAACACAGCAAGAGAGACATGAAATCATTCTGAACACTGAAGAAATTGATCCGAGGACTGACAGAACAAACTGCACAACTAGAGGGAAAAAAGAGGCCTCATCATGGAAAGTAGGAGGTGGAGAGATGTGATTTGGGGAAGTGAAAGACTACAAGTGCTGCAGAGGGGAGAGAACCCTGATCATGGAGAGAGGGAGAGAAAAGCACAAAGAGGATCACACAAGGAAAACACTTACACAAAGCCATTGACTAGGAAAACAAGAGGAGTTGATTTCATGAGTTTTTACTGGAGTTTTAGAGGTCCATGTGATGGCCGATGTGGAGCCCAGCAGGCACTGCAGTTCTCCTATGGAGAAGGAGGGCAGATAGCCCAGTAGTGGATATATGATCTGAGGATTCTCTGAGATGTGCTGGGAGAGATGGTTTCCCCTTCTTGGAGCACAGCTGGGAGAGCCTGTCTGGAGACAAAAGAGCCAGCAGGCACCATTATGCTACCCTGACCCCCAGCATAGGGACAAAGACACCTGCTGAGTGTGGCTCATCTGGATACCAGCTTTTTGCTGTGCTTTACACCAAACCCCAAGCTCCTATACTTTGGTGTGACTGCCCTTCTGGGAGAAACCTGCACCATCCCAGTGAGGTGAGACTATCCTCTAGAGGACTACCATGGGTCTGTGCCACACCAGATCCCTAAAGGTAGGAATTGTAAAACTCCACCAGCCTGACTGGGGTAAAACATGGGTGCACTGTACTGCTAAGTGGGCAGAAGGCCTGGACACAGGGTGAAGGCAGGAATCTGAGGGACACCTGGGAAACATGAGGGAAGATTGTTTGCTCTTCGGTGAGGGCTTTCCAGACAGCAGAGAGTGCAAACTCCCCTATCTGGGAACAAGGGAGGGAACTGCTGCCACTTCTCTCCCACACCCCGCAGCATGAATGAACTTCATTAATCAGCACAGCACCATCAGGTTAAGGCCTAAACCACTTACACCAAGCCCTGGCACCCTGTACTCTGCAGGAGCTATTTTTCTAGGGCAAGTATGGCTGAGAACAAGAGCAATGGGCCCCTCCCCCAGAAGACCAGCACAAGCCTGCATACACCACATCTACTGACCATAGAATGCTGCAAAGATTCAGCTTTAGTGAAAATAGCATCAGATCTCTTTAACAAGCATACCAGAGCACACCTAGTTCAAACTCACCATACTATGGACGAGGTCCAAAAACTCCCTACTGCAGGCAAGGGGAAACTGCAGAGGACTGACTTGAGGGAAAGAGAAACCCAAACACAGCAGCAGAGTGTACACAGCATACACCAGGAACACTTCTCTAAGTGCCAGCCCCTAAACAGTATATTACCTTTTCTTAATAAAACAAACACTCTCAGGAGCAAGAAACATAACAGGCTTTCATAACATATAGAAGACAGAGACCTAGACAGAATGTTCATCCCAAAGAAAGAACAAGAAAAGGTCATGGCAAGGGATCTAATCAAAATAGATACAAGTAATATGCCTAATCCAGAATTTAAAACAACAATCCTTAGGATACTAGCTGGGTTTGAGAAAAACATAGAAGACCCCAGGGATTCCCTTACCACAGAGATAAACAACCTGAAAACTCCTCAGGCTGTAATAAAAAAATACTGCAACCAACATGTGAAACCAACTGGATGTAATGATCACAAGGATGGAAGAAGCAGAGGATAAATTAGTGATATAGAAGATTAAATTTTGGAAAATAATGACGCTGAAAAAAGAGGGAAAGAAAAATACTGGATCACAAATGTACACTTAGGGAACTCAATGAATCCATAAAGCTTAATAGCATCATCAGCGTATTATAGCAGTCCCAGAAGAAGAGAGAAAAAAGGGGCAGAAAGTTTATTTGAACAAATAATAGCTGAAAACATCCCTAATTTGGGGAAGGAAGCAGACATCCTATTCCAGAAGAGACAGAAAACTCCCATCAAAATTAACAAAAGCAGGCCAACACCAAGACATATCATAGTTAAATTTGGAAAATATAGAGATAAGGAAAAATCCTAAAAGCAACTAGAGAAAAGAAGTCCCTAACCTAAGGGAAGGCAAATAAGATTAGTGGCAGACCTCTCAAGAGAAATTTGGCAGGCTAGAAGAAAGTGGCATGATATATTGTGCTCAAAGGGAAAAATCTATAGTCAAGAATATTCTATCCAGTAAGGCTGTCATTCAGAATAAAAGGAGAGACAGTTTCTCAGACAAACAAAAACTAAAGGAGTTTGTAACCATTAAACCAGCCCTGAAAAAATATTAAAGGGAACTCCTTGAGTGAGAAAGAAAGACTAAAAGTTACAAAGACGAGAAAATAACAAGAGAAAAATCTCTAGAAATAATAACTTAACAAGTAATACAATGGAACTAAATTCATATCTATCAATAATCATGCTAAATGTAAATGGGCTAAATGCCTCAATCGAAAGGACATAGTGTGTCAGGATAGATTTAAAAAAAAAAAAAAAGACCCACCTATATGCTGCCTACAAGAGAATCATTTTATTTTATTTATTGGGTTACGTTAGTCACCATAAAATATATCATTAGTTTTTGATACAGTGTTCCATGATTCATTGTTTATGTACGACACCCAGTGATCCATGCAATATGTGCCCTCCGTAATGCCCACCACCAGGCTGACCCATTCCCTGCACCCCTCTCCTCCAAAACCCTCAGTTTCTCAGAGTCCACAGAAGAGACTCATTTTATACTTAAGATACCTACAGGTTGAAGGTGAGGCGATGGAGGGACACCTGGGTGGCTCAGTCAGATGGGCAGCTGACTCTTGATTTCAGATCAGGTCATGATCTCAGAATCATATGATAGAGCCCCATGTCAGGATCCCTACTCAGCAGGGAATCCTCTGGAATTCTCTTCCTTTCCCTCTGTCCCTCCCCCATTCTCACACACACACACACTCTCTCTCTCTAAAATAAACAAATAATATTTTTTTTAAATGAAGAAGTGAGGGGATGGAGAAGAATTTGTCATGCTAAAGGATGTCAAAAGCCAAAGTAGCCACACTTATATCACACAAACTAGATTTTGAATGAAAGACTACAACAAGAGATGAAGAAGGGCATAATGTCAAAATTAAGGTCTCTAATCCAACAAGAAGATCTAAGAATTATAATTATTTATCTCCCCTATTTGGGAGCACCCAAATATGTAAAATAATTAATAATAAACATAAAGGAAGTCATTGGTAATAATAAAATAACAGTAAAGGACTTTAATACCCCACTTACAACACTGGACAGATCATCTAAGCAGAAGATGAATGAGGAAACAATGGCTGAGTGACACACTGGCCCATATATAATAGACATATTTGGAACATTTCATCCTAAAGCAGAATACACATTTTTTTAGTGTGCATGGAACATTCTCAAGAACAGATCACATACTGGGTCACAAATCAGCCCTCAACCAGTACAAAAAGCATATTTTCAGACTATGATACTATGAAACTTGAAGTCAGCCACAAGAAAAAATCTGAAAAGGGCTCAGATACATGGAGGATAAAGAACATTACACTGAAGAATGAATAGGTCAACCAGAAAGCTAAAGAAGTAATTTTAAAAATGTATGGAAACAAATAAAAATTACAACATAAGGGTTCAAAACCTTTGAGAGGCAGCAGAAGTAGTCCTAAGAGGGAGGTATATCCAGTACAGGCCTACCTCAAGAAGCAAATATTCCAACCTAACCTTACACCTAAAAGAACTAGGAAAGAATAACAAGTAAAGCCTAAAACTACCAGAAGAAGCAAATATTCAACCTAACCTTACACCTAAAAGAGCTAGAAAAGAATAACAAATGAAGCCTAAAATTACCATAAGAATCTAATAATAAAGATTAGAGCAGAAATAAATGCTATAGAAACAAATGAAGAAACAAAAAAAAAAAACACAGGAGAACAGACTAACTAAACTAAGAGCTGGTTCTTTGAAAGAATTAATGAAATTGATAAATCCCTACCAGATTTATCAAAAAGAAAAGATAAATCACCCAAATTAATAAAATCACAAATGCAAGCAATCACAACCAACACTACAGAAAAACAAATATTTTTAAGAGAATATTATGAAAAATTACATGTTTGTTCAATAAGTTGGGTATTCTGGAAGAAATGGATAAATTCATAGAAATATATAAACAACCAAAACGGAAACAGGAAGAAATAGAACACTTTCACCAACTGATAACCAGCAAAGAAATTGAATCAGCAATCAAAAAATCTCCCAGCACACAACAGTCCACAGCCACATGACTTCCCAGGGGAATTTCACCAGACATTTAAAGAAGAGCTAATACCTATTCTTCTCAAACTCTTCCAAAAAATAAAAATGGAAAAAAAAAAACCTTCCAAAACCATTCTAGGAAGCCAGCATTACCTTGATTCCAAAGGCAGACAAAGGCCCCACTAAAAAAGAGAATTATAGGTCAATATCCCTGATAAACATGGATGCAAAAATTCTCAATACTAGTAAATTGAATCCAACAGTACATTAAAAGAGTCATTCACTACAATCAAGTGGGATATATTCCCAGGATGCAAGGATGGTTCAATATTTACAAATCAATCAACATCATAAGCAACATTAATAAAAGCAAGGATAAGAACCATATGATCCATTCAATAGATATAAAAAAGACATTTAACAAAGTAAAGCATCCATTCTTGATTAAAAATCCTCAACAAAGTAAGGATAAAGGGAACATACCTCAACATCATAAAGGCCATATATGAAAGATCCAAAGCTAATATCATCCTCAATGTTAAAAAACTGAGAGTCTTTCACCTATGGCCAGGAACAAGACAAGGATGTCAACTCTAACCATTACTATATAACATATTACTGGAAGTCTTAGCCTCAGCAATCAGACAACAGAAAAGAAATAAAAGGCATCCAAATCGACAAGAAACAAGTCAAACTTTCACTATTTGCAGATGACATTATATTCTAAGTAGAAAACCCAAAGATTCCACCAAAAAATTTCTAGAACTGATACACGAATTCATTAAAGCTTCAGGATAAAAATCAATGTTCAGAAATTGGTTGCATGTTATACACTGATAATGAAGCATCAGTAAATGAAATCAAGTAAATGATCCCATTTATAATTGTGGCACCAAAAACCATAAGATACCTAGAAATAAACCTAACCAAAGAGATAAAAGGTCTGTACTCTGAAAACTATAGAACATTTATGAAAGAAATTGAAAATGACACAAAGGAATGGAAAAATATTCCATGCTCATGATTTGGAAGAACACATATTATTAAAATGTCTATATTACCCAAACCAATCTACACATGTAATGCAATCCCTATCAAAATAGCACCAGCATTTTTCACAGAGCTAGAACAAACCATCCATTTAAAAAAATCCTAAAATTTGTATGGAATCACAAAAGATCCTGAATAGCCAAAACAATCTTGAAAAAGAAGAGCAAAACAAGCAGCATCATGATTCCAGATTTCAAGCTCTAATACCAAGTTGTAGTCATAAAGACAGTATGTTACTGGCACAAAAACAGACACATAGATCAACGGAACAGAACAGACAACCCAGAAATGGACCCACAACTATAAGGTCTACTAATCTGTGACAAAACAGGAAAGAATATCCAATGGAAAAATGTTTCCAACAAACGGTGTTGTGAAAACTGGAGAGCCACATACAGAAGGAAATTGAACCACTTTTTTACACCATACACAAAAATAAATTAAAAATGGATAAAAGACCTAAATGTGAAACAGTCATCAAAATCTTAGAGGAGAATACAGGCAACAACCTCTTTGACCTTGGCTGCAACAAATTCTTACTAGATATATCTCTAAAGGCAGGGGAAACAAAATCAAAAATAAACTACTGGGACTTCACCAAGATTAAAAGCTTCTGCACAGCAAAGGAAACAATCAACAAAACTGAAAGGCAACATTTGGGATGGGAGAAGATAGTTGCAAATGATATATCTGATAAAGGGATAGTATCCAAAATCTATGAAGAACTTGTCAAACATAACAACCAAAAAACAAATAATCCAGTTAAGAAATGCACAGAAGACATGAATGGACATTTCTTCCAAAGACATCCAGATGGGTAATAGACACATGAAAATATGCTGAACATTACTCATCTTCAGCAAAAAAAAAATCAAAACTACTATGAAATATCATCTCACACCTGTCAAAATGGCTGAAGTTAACAACAAAGGAAACAACAGATGTTGTTAAGTGTGTGGAGAAAGGTGAGTCCTCTTATACTGTTGGTAGGAATGCAAAGTGATCCTCTACTCTCGGAAACAGTATGGAGGTTCCTCAAAAAGTTAAAAACAGAACTACCCTACAACCCAGCAATTACACTACTAGCTGTCTATCCAAAGAATACAAAAATACTGATTCAAAGAGATACAAGCACCCCAGTGTTTTAGTGGCACTATCAACAGTAGCCCAATTATGGGAAGAGCCCACAGTTTTTTTTTATTTTTTAATTTAATTAATTAACATATAGTTTATTACTAGTTTCGGAATAGAGTTCAGTGACTCATCAGTTGTATATAATACCCATGCTAATAACATCACGAGCTCAAATCTCAATCAACTGATAAATAAATAAAGCAGTATATACACATATAATATTTGTTTATTATACAATTACATATTTATAAATATACATAAATATATACAAGTATATATGTATATAATATACATATACATATTATATATGTGTATATAATATTTGCTTATACATTTATATATTTTATTTATATATTTATATAAATATACATTATATGTTATTAAGTATATATTTATATATAAATGAATAAAGCAGTATATATGTATGTATGTTTATATATATATATACATACATACACACACAATGCAATATTATTCAGACATAAAAAAGAATGAAATCTTGGAGGAGTCTAGATGGCAGAGAAGTAGCAGGCTGGAAGACGACATCAGGTAGCAGGAGATCAGCTAGATAGCTTATCAAACCATTGCAAACACCTACAAATCCAATGGGAGATTGAAGAGAAGAAGAACAGCAATTCTAGAAACAGAAAATCGACCACTTTCCGAAAGGTAGGACTGGCGGAGAAGTGAATCCAAAGCAACGGGAAGATAGACCGTGGGGGGAGGGGCTGGCTCCCGGCAAGCAGCAGAGCAACGGACACAAAATTGGAACTTTTAAAAGTCTGCTCCACTGAGGGACATCGTTCTAGAGGCTAAACCAGGGTGAAGCCGACACAGTGTCAGCGTGACCCCAGGTCCCATGGGGTCACAGAAGGATTGGGGGTGTCTGAGTGTCGCAGAGCTCACAGGTATTAGAGCGGGGAAGCTGGCTACAGAGACAGAGCCGAGGAGTAAGCTCTCAGCTCGGGTTACCTTGAGCTGGTCACAAGCTGGGTGAGATCAGAGCGCGGCCAGAGGCCAGGGAGATGGGAGTGATTGAGCACTTTCCTCCGAGGGCACACTGAGGAGTGAGGCCCCGAGCTCCCAGCTCCTCCAGGCCGGAGATTGGGAAGCCACCATCTTCATTCCCATCCTCCAGAACTCTACGGAAAGCGCTCAGGGAACAAAAGCTCCCGAAAGTGAACTCAAGCGGATGACTTAGCTTGGCCCCTAGTAAGGGTGGTGCAATTCTGCTTCCGGCAAAGACACTTGAGAATCACTACAATAGGCTGTTCCCCCAGAAGATCAACAAGAAATCCAGCCAACACGAAGTTCACTTAGCAAGAAGAACAGCAGAATTCCAGAGGAGGAGAAAGCAAAGCATGGAATTCATGGCTGTCTCCCCATGATTCTTTAGTCTTGCAGTTAATTAATTGTTTTTCTTCTGATAAATTTTTTTAACTTTTATCCATTCTTCCTTTAACCTTTTTTAACTAGTTTATCTTAACAATACCTTTCATTAAAAAAATAATCTTTTTTGAACCTTCACTATTATAGTCATATTTTATTCTTCATTGTATCTAACTATTTTTTGTATGCACATATGGTTTTTTCTTCTAAAAAATTTGGGGTACAACTTCTTCTAATAGATCAAAATATACCTAAAATCTAGCTCTGGGCTTGTTCTAATCTCCAGCCCAAGTTAATTCTCTCCAAATTTTTTTTTCTTTATTCTCCCAACCAACTTACTTTATCAACTCCTTTTTTAGAAATTAAAAAAAAAAATTTTTCATCTTTATAGGCATATTCCATCCCTACATTGTTTTTACCCCTATGTATGTTTTTCATTCTTTAAAATTTTGGGAGGGGGGCACCTGGGGGGCTCAGTGGGTTAAGCCTCTGCCTTCAGCTCAGGTCATGGTCACAGGGTCCTGGGATCGGCCCCACATGGGGCTCTCTGCTTGGCAGGGAGCCTGCTTCTGACTCCGCCTCTGCCTGCTTGTGTGCTCATGCGTGCTCTCTCTCTCTCTCTGACAAATAAATAAATAAATATATAAAATCAATCTTTAAAATTTTGGGAGGTAATTTCCTCTAAGAGACCAAAATACTCCCAAAATTAAGTGGGTGACCATGTTCTAGTCACCAGTCTAATATATATTTTTTCTTTTTTATATTTTTTCTTTATTTGTTTTCCTTTTTTAATTTCTTTTTCTTTCTGAACTTCTTTTTATCCCCTTTCTCCCTCCCATGATTTGGGGTCTCTTCCGATTTCGTTAAAGCACATATTCCTGGGGTCTTTACCACCCTTTTAGTATTTTATTTGCTCCTTCATATATTCTTATCTGGACAAAATGAAAAGGTGGAAAAATTCACCACAAAAATAAAAAAACAAGACATAGTACCAAAGGCTAGGGACTTAATCAATACAGACATTGGTAATATGACAGAACTAGAATTCAGAATGACGATTCTCAAGGTTCTAGCCTGGCTCGAAAAAGGCATGGAAGATATTAGAGAAACCCACTCTGGAGAGATAAAAGCCATTTCTGGGGAAATAAAAGAATTATAATCTAACCAAGTTGAAATCAAAAAAGCTATTAATGAGGTGCAATCAAAAATGGAGGCTCTTACTGCTAGGATAAATGAGGTAGAAGAAAGAATTAGTTATATGGAAGACCAAATGACAGAGACTAAAGAAGCTGAGCAAAAGAGAGACAAACAAATACTGGACCACAAGGGGAGAATTCGAGAGATAAGTGACACCATAAGATGAAACCACATTAGAATAATTGGAATTCCAGAAAAAGAAAAAGAGAGAGGGGAGCAAAAGGTATATTGGAGAGAATTATTGTAGAGAATGTCGCTAATATGGCAAAGGGAACAAGCATCAAAATCCAGGAGGTGCAGAGAACCCCCTCAAAATCAATAAGAATAGGTCCACACTCCGTCACCTAATAGTAAAATTTACAAGTCTTAGCGACAAAGAGAAAATCCTGAAAGCAGCCTGGAAAAAGAAGTCTGAAACATACAATGGTAAAAATATTAGATTGGCAGTGGACTTATCCACAGAGACCTGGCAGGCCAGAAAGAGCTGCCATGATATATTCAGAGCACTAAACGAGAAAAACATGCAGCCAAGAATACTATATCCAGCTAGGCTATCATTGAAAATAGGAGAGATAAAAGGCTTACAGGACAAACAAAAGCTGAAAGAATTTGCAAACACCAAACCAGCTCTACAGGAAATATTGAAAGGGGTCCTCTAAGCAAAGAGAGACCCTAAAATTAGTATATCAGAAAGGAACAGAGATATACAGTAACAGTCACCTTACAGGCAATACAATGGCACTAAATTCATATCTCTCAATAGTTATCCTGAATGTAAATGGGCTAAATGCCCCAGTCAAAAGACACAGGGTATCAGAATGGATTAAAAAAACAAAATCCATCCATATGATGCCTACAAGAAACTCATTTTAGACCCGAAGACACCCCCAGATTTAAAGTGAGGGCGTGGAAAACAATTTACCATGCTAATGGACATCAGAGGAAAGCTGGGGTGGCAATCCTTATATCAGATCAATTCAATTTTAAGCCAAAGCTATAATAAGAGATGAGGAAGGACACTATATCATACTCAAAGGGTCTGTCCAACAAGAAGATCTAACAATTTTAAATATCTATGCCCCTAACGTGGGAGCAGCCAACTATATAAACAAACTAATACCAAAATCAAAGAAACACATCAACAATAATGCGATAATAGTAGGGGACTTTAACACTCCCCTCACTGAAATGGACAGATCATCCAAGCAAAAGATCAACAAGGAAATAAAGGCCTTAAATGACACACTGGACCAGATGGACATCACAGATATATTCAGAACATTCCATCCCAAAACAACAGAATAAACATTCTTCTCTAGTGCACATGGAACATTCTCCAGAATAGATCACATCCTGGGTCATAAATCAGGTCTCAACCGGTATCAAAAGATTGGGATCATTCCCTGCATGTTTTCAGACCACAATGCTCTCAAGCTAGAACTCAATCACAAGAGGAAATTTGGAAAGAACCCAAATACATGAAGACTAAACAGCATCCTTCTAAAGAATGAATGGGTCAACCAGGAAATTAAAGAAGAATTGAAAAAATTCATGGAAACAAATGATAATGAAAACACAATGGTTCAAAATCTGTGGGACACAACAAAGGCAGTCCTGAGAGGAAAATATATAGCAATACAAGCATTTCTTAAGAAACAAGAAAGGTCTCAAGTACACAACCTAACCCTACACCTAAAGGAGCTGGAGAAAGAACAACAAAGAAACCCTAAACCCAGCAGGAGAAGAGAAATAATAAAGACCAGAGCAGAAATCAATGAAATAAAAACAAAAAAAAATAATAGAACAAATCAACGAAACTAGGGGCTGGTGCTTTGAAAGAAATAATAAGATTGATAAACCCCTGGGCAGACTTATCAAAAAGAAAAGAAAAAGGACCCAAATAAATAAAATCATGAATGAAAGAGGAGAGATCACAACCAACACCAAAGAAATACAAATAATTATAAGAACATACTATGAGCAACTCTATGCCAACAAATTTGACAATCTGGAAGAAATGGATGCATTCCTAGAGACATATGAACTACCACAACTGAACCAGGAAGAAAGAGAAAACCTGAACAGACCCATAACCAGTAAGGAGATGGAAACAGTCATCAAATATCCAAACAAACAAAAGCCCAGGGCCAGACGGCTTCCCAGGGGAATCCTACCAAACATTTAAAGAAGAATTAATTCTTATTCTCCTGAAACTGTTCCAAAAAGTAGAAATGGAAGGAAAACTTCCAAATTCATTTTATGAGGCCAGCATCACCTTGATCCCAAAAGCAGACAAGGATCTCATCAAAAAAGAGAACTACAGACCAATATCCTTGATGAACACAGGTGCAAAAATTCTTACCAAAATGCTAGCTAATAGGATCTAATAGTACATTAAAAGGATTATTCAGGGGCGCCTGGGTGGCTCAGCGGGTTAAGCCGCTGCCTTCGGCTCAGGTCATGATCTCAGGGTCCTGGGATCGAGCCCCGCATCGGGCTCTCTGCTCAGCGGAGAACCTGCTTCCTCCTCTCTCTCTGCCTGCCTCTCTGCCTGCTTGTGATCTCTCTCTGTCAAATAAGTAAATAAAAATATTTAAAAAAAATAAAAAATAAAAGGATTATTCACCACGACCAAGTGGGATTTATTCCAGGGCTGCAAGGTTGGTTCAACATCCACAAATCAATCAATGTGATACAATACATTAATGAAAGAATAAGAACCATATGATACTCTCAATAGATGCTGAAAAAGCATTTGACAAAATACAGCATCCCTTCCTGATCAAAACTCTTCAATGTGTAGGGATAGAGGGCACATACCTCAATATTATCAAAGCCATCTATGAAAAACCCACCAAAAATATCATTCTCAATGAAGAAAAACTGAAAGCTTTTCCGCTAAGGTCAGGAACATGGCAGGGATGTTCATTATCACCAATGCTATTCAACATAGTACTAGAAGTCCTAGCCTCAGCAATCAGACAACAAAAAGAAATTAAAGGCATCCAAATAGCAAAGAAGAAGTCAAACTATCATTCTTTGCAGAGGATATGATACTATATGTGGAAAACCCAAAAGACTCCATTTCAAAACTGCTAGAACTTATACAGGAATTCAGTAAAGTGTCAGGATATAAAATCAATGCACAGAAATCAGTTGCATTTCTTTACACCAACAACAAGACAGAAGAAAGAGAAATTAAGGGGTCAATCCCATTTACATTCACACCCAAAACCATAAGATACCTAGGAATAAACCTAACCAAAGAGGCAAAGAATCTATACTCAGAAAACTATAAAGTAGTCATGAAAGAAATTGAGGAAGACACAAAGAAATGGAAAAATGTTCCATGCCCTTGGATTGGAAGAACAAATATTGTGAAAATGTCTATGCTACCTAAAGCAATCTACACATTTAATGCAATCCCTATCAAAATCCCATCCATTTTTTTCAAAGAAATGGAACAAATAATCCTAAAATTTTTATGGAACCAGAAAAGACCTTGAATAGCCAAAGGAATATTGAAAAAGAAAGCCAAAGTTGGTGGCTTCACAATTCTGAACTTCAAGCTCTATTACAAAGCTGTCATCATCAAGACAGTATGGTACTGGCACAAATTGGAAAGGGAGGTGAACCATGAGAGACTATGGACTCTGAAAAACAATCTGAGGGGTTTGAAGCAGCGGGGGGTGGGAGGTTGGGGGAACCAGGTGGTGGGTATTAGAGAGGGCACAGATTGCATGGAGCACTGGGTGTGGTGCAAAAACAAGGAACACTGCTATGCTGAAAATAAAAAAAAATTTTTAAATAAAAAAAAAAAAAACCAGACACATAGATCAATGGAACAGAATAGAGAGCCCAGAAATGGACCTTCAACTCTATGGTCAACTAATCTTCAACAAATCAGGAAAGAATGTCCAATGGAAAAAATACAGCCTCTTCAATAAATGGTGTTGGGAAAATTGGACAGCCACATGCAGAAAAATGAAATTGGGTCATTTCCTTACACCACACACAAAAATAGACTCAAAATGGATGAAGGACCTCAATGTGAGAAAGGAATCCATCAAAATCCTTGAGGAGAACACAGGCAGCAACCTCTTCGACCTCAGCCACAGCAACTTCTTCCTACGAACATCACCAAAGGCAAGGGAAGCAAGGGCAAAAATGAACTATTGGGATTTCATCAAGATCAAAAGCTTTTGCACAGCAAAGGAAACAGTTAACAAAACCAAAAGACAACTGGCAGAATGGGAGAAGATATTTGCAAATGACATATCAGATAAAGGGCTAGTGTCCAAAATCTATAAAGAACTTAGCAAACTCAACACCCAAAGAACAAATAATCCAATCAAGAAATGGGCAGAGGACATGAACAGACATTTCTTCAAAGAAGACATCCAGATGGCCAACAGACACATGAAAAAATGCTCCACCTCACTTGGCATCAGGGAAATACAAATCAAAACCACAATGAGATATCACCTCACGTCAGTCAGAATGGCTGAAATTAACAAGTCAGGAAACAACAGATGCTGGCAAGGATGTGGAGAAAGAGGAACCCTCCTACACTGTTGGTGGGAATGCAAGCTGGTGCAACTACTCTGGAAAACAGCATGGAGGATCCTCAAAAAGTTGAAAATAGAGCTACACTATGACCCAGCAATTGCACTACTGGATACTTACCCTAAAGATACAAATGTAGTGATCCGAAGGGGCATGTGCACCCGAATGTTTATAGCAGCGATGTCCACAATAGCCAAACTATGGAAAGAACCTAGATGTCCATCAACAGATGAATGGATAAAGAAGATGTGGTGTATATATATACAATGGTATACTATGCAGCCATCAAAAGAAATGAAATCTTACCATTTGTGACACTGTGGATGGAACTAGAGGGTATTATGCTTAGCGAAATAAGTCAATTGGAATAAGACAACTATCATGTGATCTTCCTGATATAAGGAAGTGGAGATGCAACGTAGGGGGTTTGGGGGGTAGGAAAAGAATAAGCAAAATGAGATGGGATCAGGAGGGAGACAAACCATCAGACTTCTAATCTCACAAAACTGAGGGTTGCTGGGGGGAGGGGGGTCAATAGAGGGTGGTGGGGTTATGGACATTGGGGAGGGTATGCACTATGGTGAGTGCTGTGAAGTGTGTAAACCTGGCGATTCACAGACCTGTACCCCTGGGGCTAAAAATACATTATATGTTTATAAAAAAATAAAAAAGAATTTAAAAAAAAGAACGAAATCTTGTCATTTGTGAAGATGTACGTGGAGCTAGAGTATATATTATGTAAAATGAAATAAATCAGTGAGAGAAAAACAAGTACCATATAATTTCACTCATATGTGGAATTTATAAGAAACAAAACAGATGAACGTAGGAGAGAAAAAGAGAGAGGCAAACCATAAAAGAGATTCTTAACTATAGAGAACACATTGATGGTTACTGGAAAGGAGGTTGGTGGGTATGGGTTAAATAAGTGATGGGGATTAAGGAGGACACTTGTGATGAGCAGTGGGTGTTCTTTGTAAGTGATGAACCACTAAATTCTACACTTGAAACTATTATTACACTGTATGTTAACTAAGTGGAATTTAAATAAAAACTTGAAAAAAGTGGATAAGATAATGTGGCAAATGGAATTTTTCTTTTTTGCTGTTTTATTTTTTTACTTTATTTTTTCTTATTGTATTATGTTAGTCACTATATAGTACATCATTAGTTTTTGATGTAGTGGAAGAATAAACATTGTTAAAATGTCTATGCTGCTTAGAGCAATTGATACTTTCAATGCCATCCCAATCAAAATGCCAATGGCATTTTTCAAAATGCTGGAACAAACAGTCCTAAAATTTGTATGGAACCAGAAAAGACCCCAAATCATCAAGGAAATGTTGAAAAAGCAAAACAAAGTCGGGAGCATCATGTTACCTGATTTCAAGCTATATTACAAAGCTATGACCAACAAGACTGCATGGTACTGGCACAAAAACAGACACATAGACCAGTGGAACAGAATATAGAGTCCATATATGGACTTTCAACCCTACAGCCAACTAATCTTTGACAAAGCAGGAAAAAATATCTGATGGAAAAAAGTCTCTTCAATAAATGATTCTGGGAAAATTGGACAGCCACATGCAGAAGAATGAAACTGGACCATTTTTTTTACACTATATACAAAGGTAAACTCAAAAGACATGAAAGACCTCAATGGGAGACAAGAATCCATCAAAATCCTAGAGGAGAACATAAGCAGTAACCTCTTTAACATCAGCCACAGCAACTTCTTTCAAGACACGTCTCCAAAGGCAAGGAAAACAAAAGTGAAAATGAACTTTCAGGACTTCATCAAGATAAAAAGATTTTGGACAGCAAAGGAAACAGTCAACAAAACAAAGAGGTTTGCAAATGAAACTACAGACAAAGGGCTGATATCTAAGATCTATAAAGAACTTCTTAAACTCAGCATCCAAAAAACATGTAATCAAGTCAAAAAATGGTCAGAAGACATGAGAAGACACTTCTCCAAAGAAGACATACAAATGACTAACAGATACATGAAAAAGTGTTCATCATCATTAGCCATCAGGGAAATTAAAATCAAAACCACATTGAGATACCACCTTATATCAGTTAGAATGGCAAAAATCAACAAGGCAAGAAACAACTTGTTGGAGAAGTTGTAGAGAAAAGGGAACCCTCTTACACTGTTGGTGGGAATGTAAATTGGTGCAGCCACTTCAGAAAACAGTGTGGAGGTTCCTCAAAAAATTAAAAATAGAGCTACCTTATGACCCAGCAATTGCACTACTGGGTATTTGCCCCAAAGATACAGATGTAGTGAAAAGAAGGGCCATATGTACCCCAATATGCACCCCAATGTTCATAGCAGCAATGTCCACTATAGCAGAAGTGTGGAAAGAGTCAATATACCCTTCAACAGACCAATGGATAAAGATGTGGTCCATATACACAATGGAATATAACTCAGCCATCAGAAAGGATGAATACCCAACTTTTGCATCAACATGGATGGGACTAGGAGAAGATTATGCTAAGTGAAATAAGTCAAACAAAGTAAATTATTATATGGTTTCACTTATTTGTGAAACATAAGGAATAGCATGGAGGGTATTAGGAGAAGGGAAAAATGAAGGGGAAGAAATCAGAGTGGGAGACAAACCATGAGAGACTATGGATTCTAGGAAACAAACTTAAGGTTTTAGAAGAGAGGGGTTTGCGGGTGATGGGTGAGCCTGGTAAAGGGTATTAAGGAAGGCATGGATTTCATGGAGCACTGGGTGTTATATGCAAATGGATTTTTTCAACACAAAAGAACATCATTAAGAAAGTATAAAAACAAGCAGACAAAAAGAAGCAGCTCTGCTAAGTATCAGAACTACCAGCATATACCACATAGTTTTTTTTTAAAAGATTTTATTTATTTATTTGACATACAGAGATCACAAGTAGGCAGAGAGGCAGGCAGAGAGAGAGAGAAGAGGAAGCAGGCTCCCCGCTGCCCAGAGAGCCCAATGTGGGGCTCGATCCCAGGACCCTGGGATCATGACCTGAGTTGAAGGCAGAGGCTTTAACCCACTGAGCCACCCAGGCGCCCCATACCACATAGTTTTAACTTGAATTGTTTTATTATTTTTTTTAAGCATGGGACACTAGACTCAGAAAGAAGCTGAGGATTTTGGAAGGGATGGGGCTGGGGGGATGGGTTAGCCTGGTGGTGGGTATTGGAGAGGGCATATATTACATGGAGCACTGAGTGTGGTGCATAAGCAATGAATATTGGAACACTGAAAAAATAAAAAATAAATAAATAAAAGTGTAAAAAAATTTTAAAATGAGAGAAAAGGGAAAAATATTTTATTTATTTATTTGACAGAGAAAGACACGGGGAGAGAGGGAACACAACAGGGGGAGTGGAAGAAGGAGAAGCAGTCTTCCCACTGAACAGGGAGCCCAATATGGGGCTCGATCCCAGGACCTGAGTTCATGGGTTCATGACCTGAGCTAAAGGCAGACACTTAATGACTGATACACCCAGACATCCCTTGGTTTTTATTTCTAAAAAATACAAATACAGTGCCAACCCTAATATTTAGATCCAGGGTTTTAGTAGTCTCACCCTTCCAAAGGGCTGGCGAGACATATTCAGGGCACTAAGTGAGAAGAACATGCAGCAAGAACACTTTATCCAGCAAGGTTGACATTCAAAATGGATGGAGAGATAAAGAGCTTCCAAGACTGGCAAGGTTTAAAAGAGTATGTGACCACCAAGTTGGCACTATGAGAAATATTAAGGGGGGGGTTCTATAAAAGAAGAAAGAACCCAAGAGTGAAATAGAACAGAAAATTACAGAGACAATCTATAGAAACAAGGACTTCACAGGCAACATGATGTCAGTAAAAACGTATTTTTCAATAATTACTTTCAATGTGAATGGCCTAAACGCTCCCATAAAATGACGCAGCGTTGCAGGTTGGATAAAACAACAGGACCCGTCCATGTGCTGTCTACAGGAGATCCATTTGGAACATAAAGATACATCCAGACTGAAAGTGAAGGGATGAAGAAGCATCTTTCATGCCAGTGGGCCTCAAAAGAAAGCTGGGGTAGCGATTCTCATGTCAGGTAAATTAGATATTAATCTAATTTGAAGGTAACCCTTCAAAAAAGTTTCGAATTCCCTTATATTAAATCTAGCACTACTTTGGTTTTTTCAAGGAGGATCTCTTGAAGTCCTCTTTAATATAATCACTAAAAGATTTGGCTATCTGATTTTCTAAGCACCAGGAGGATCTAAACAAACCAGTGTAAACAGGAGAGACTGCAACTAACACTGAGCATGGAGACACACACACACAAAAATATAAATATAGAATTAACATAATGAATGTTCTTTATGATGATCATAAAGCTACAAAAAACAGGAACTGTTGTGTTCAAAATTTTTATTTAAGATTATAAGAAAAGTTGCAATAAATTCTTAAAGAACCTTATTCTCAGAGTTAAAATTTAACAGGATTTAGGACTTGAAAAAATAAAGTTCATTTATTTAGCATTTCCATCTTATTTAGAACATTTGTCATAACCCAATGAAATCCGATACATAAGAAATTAATAAAACAGAACTAGCCTGTTTTTTCAGACTGGAGTAAAGAACAAAAAGGGCCTCATTGTCCATGTTTCTAAGGACATATTAATACAGTTCTGTAGCCTTCAGCCTCAGAAATTACTTTTGAAATTTCTGATAGATGTAAAGAGTATATTAAGATAACCCTGCAAAAATAATTAGGAACAAGCCCTAATACTTTCAAGAATATCGGGTAGTAGCCAAGTGTAAAACAATAAGACAAAAGCCACCACCAAATAATAAAATATCCTGGGTAATACTTAAATATTTCAAGGCTTAAGAGGATCATTTCTATTAATAATATTCTCTGAATGAGATGGGGTTTTAAAATTAAATGAAGTTTCATACAGCTGAGGAACACAAAGTTTGGGGACAGGAGGACTAATAAATAAGGCTGCCAAGATGGGTAGAGGCTGGGTTACATTGGATTGGATAAAATCATTTAAGGAATTTAGGCTTTAGTCTAGGGAAAATAGGAATCCATTAAATGATCTAGAATAGCTATGATTCAACATACACTGTGGAATATTGGCTACAGAGCAGAGGTTAGTTTGGGTGGGAGCAAGACTTTAGAAAGTAAGACCAACTAGAGACTTCTGTAATAGTAAAAGTGGAAGACAATATTGGATTAAACTAAGGTGGTAGCTGGAAAGTTGTGGGAAAGTAGATGAATCCTAAAGATGTGGGAGGTAGTAATTACATACCTTGGAAAAAAGTTCAACCTAGAAATCAAAGAGTAGAAAATTGGCAGAGATGATTCCAGTGTCTGGCTTGAGCAATGGGGTGCATAGTGGTGTTATTGACTAAGGAAAATGGAAGACAAGCATATCATGTTTGTTGTTTTGTTGTTGTTAAGAGTAAGGGAGGGGGGGACGCCTGGGTGGCTCAGTTGGTTAAGCCGCTGCCTTCGGCTAAGGTCATGATCCCAGCGTCCTGGGATCGAGTCCCACATCAGGCTCCTTGTTCTGTGGGGAGCCTGCTTCTCCCTCTGCCTCTGCCTGCCACTCTGTCTGCCTGTGCTCGCTCTCTCTCTCTCTCTCTCTCTCTCTCTGACAAATAAATAAATAAAATCTTTAAAAAAAAAAGAGTAAGGGAGGGAGATGGCGATGATAAAACCAATTTGGACATACTTAGATTAAGGAGTTTATGGGTAGCCAAGTAGACATGTCCAACAGATTTTGAATATAGAGGAACGACACTCAAGAGAAATTAGGAATGATAATTGAGATGAGAGTCATTGGTATATATAAAAGGTTATGATGTCATGGGGATAGATTAAATCACTCAGTGTCTGTACGGTAAGAACACTTAGAACAAAACAAAGAAAAACACCAACACATGAGTGAACAAAGGAAAATATTACCAAAAAGATTACAAAAGATCTTTATATCACAAAGGCATTTCATACAGCTGTGTAATAGTATGGAAAATACTATATTAAGCACAGCCATAAAAGTATGAAGAAAATCAGGTGTAGTATTTACTGCTGGTACTATGTCCAGATCTCTTTTCCTGGACCAGTGAAACTGTCCCTCTACTACTTCAGAGTATTTTAACATTGGCTGAAAAAAGCCACCTTGCCTTAAAATGCCTGGGAGGTTATGCCTTCCTCCAGTTAGCCCACCGGCAATGGCTGATTAGGAAGAGGCCATAGAAGTCCAGCCCCTTGCCTGAGGTGGGCCAAATCTGTAATGCCATTCAACCCCATGGGGTCAAATGGAGGCTACACTTCAAATGAAATCACACCTTTTCTTTACTTTCCTCCCTTCCCTATCTTGCTTTCCTTGCTTCCTACAAGTTTCTCTGAGAGCACTCTCTATAAATTATTTGCTTTTGGATTCTTGTCTCGGGCCCTGTTTAGAGAACTTAATCTAAGAAACAGGGAATTGTGATGTCTCTGAAATAAAAGAAAGAATTATTCTTAAACCACATATTTATATTTTATGCATGTTTATATGTGTGTGCATTGTTTTATTTCATAAAAAAAAGGAGTTGAGGGAGAGAAAAATCAACAACTTTGAATGTTACTACATGCTACTAAAAATTTTTAAAAAGTTGGGTAATATAAGAACAGACAAGTGTTCATTTCAGTAACAGAGCCAACACTGGCTATCTTAGTTGTATAAATCGCTTTAGAGTCATGAGGCTCGAAGTCAGGCAGCACTACTGGAAAAATGGATGAGAGGTGAGTAAGTAAAGACAGTAAAGAAAACTGCTTTTTCAGGAAGTAGGACTGTGAAGAGGAGGAAAGATTTAAGGCACTATTTGGTGGGCAGATTTTTTTTTTTTAAGATTTTATTTGTTTATTTGACAGAGAGAGATCACAAGTAGGCAGAGAGGCAGGCAGAGAGAGAGAGGGAAGCAGGCTCCCTGCTGAGCAGAGAGCCCGATGCGGGACTCGATCCCAGGACCCTGAGATCATGACCTGAGCTGAAGGCAGCGGCCTAACCCACTGAGCCACCCAGGCGCCCCGGTGGGCAGATTTTTAAATTTAACATGGGAGATTCTTGATCACATTTAAATGCTAGTAGGACAGAGCCAATAAAAAGGGACAAGTTGGAGATTTAAGACAGAAAAAAAAAAACAAATGAGTACAAATGGCTGGAAAGAACTGATTTTAAAATGTTACAGAGGGAATTTAAACATGAGCTAAGGAGCTGCTCAAGAAGACCCCTGAGATCTCTTTCTACCTTGTAAGTCTGAGCTGATGATTTTTTTTAAAAATACAATATAAATTCAATTAGTCCACATCATTAGTTTTTGGTGTAGTGTTCAGTGATTCATTAGTTGCATATAAGACCCAGTGCTCATCACATCACATGCCCTCCATAATTGAATTTAAATTTAAAAAAATAAATTGAAATATAGCTCAAAATAAAATAAAATAAAATAAAATGTAATGTCTAAGTATCAGGGACCAGAGTACCTAAGTTCCTCTAGGAAAAAAAAAAAAAGTTTTGATCTAAGGCAAGAATTTATCAAAGTTTTCTTTTGTTCTAGGAGGTAAGGGTTCTTACCCGCCAATATCCTGCTTCACAAAGTCCCCAGGTTCTTGTCGTCTTGATTCCCCCTGGCCAGTTATTCCAGGAAAAATATTAATCAGGAAAAGAAACCCAAGGCTGGTTGTGTAGAAGTGACTCATTTGTGTGACTATCATTTTCTTAGGCACCAACTTGGAGAGACCTGTGAGATTCCTGTTCAGGGAAAAGAGGAAGGAGAAGGGGTGGAAGACAAAAAAGAAAAAAGGTTTAAAAAAAGGTTTTATTCAATTCTATTAGAGCCATTTAACTTTCCTAGTATCCAGTTATTAAATGATTAATGTGACAATCCCCTTTCCCCAGTTCATCAATGCCACCAAAATTCATTCCCCACATACTCCTTTCTTGAATATACCAAAGCCCATCCAATAAAGAGTAAAAAGCTCTAAATCAGTAATTCAGAGTCTTAGGTTATACTTTCATCTCTTTCCCTGTCTTCTCAGTTTTAGTTACTTATTCGTAATCTAAGAATTTAAAATACTCTCTTATGTCTTCATTTTATTTTCCCCCAATCCCATTTGATCTTTGCTCTCACAAATGTCTTTATCATAGTTAACTGTGTAATATTGTAGAAAATATTAGAATATTAAGACCTGAACTCTCTTTATAACATTTGTGGGATTAATTCTCATTTCAATACAGTTAAGCAATTTTCCAAAAGATCAAAGGTCTTAGGGTAGATGAACTGTTTCCTCTGAATCAGGCTGAGAAAATGCGGAGTGATGAGACACCATGGCTCTAGAATAGGAAAATAATGTTTCCCCTTAAATGTTTGAGGGTAAAGTCAGCCCCATTTAGGGGCCACAACATAAGAAATCCAAGTCTATCTTCCCAGTACAGAAGACCCTAAAAGGTCAGCAAGTTATACTGATGATAGAGTTAGATGATTTAGAGTTGCCTATGTGCAAGGTTATTTTATGAACTCTGGACTGGTGGATGTTTGCCTAAGACATGGAGTTAAGAAAGCAGTATAAAGTGGCACTTTCTTGCTATCTCTGAACCTCATGGCTTCTTTGAATCTGAGACATTGACCACTAGAAGGAGACCTAATTCTGCAGAACACCATACTCTTTTTAAGTCTTATCAGTGACTTAACTTCCAAAGAGAATGAAAGGCTTTAAAACTCTTTTCCCAAGGAAAGTTTATGTAAGGGACTAATATGTAATAGAGATACATGCTGGAGAGCTATTATGGTTGATAAGAAGATAAAGAACAAGTCTTTTTAAATTTATCCCATCCCCAAGAATGCAGCCACTAAGTCGTATATTCAATTGTCTTCTTGAATCTTTGTGATGAGAAAACATCTACTTTGAGTTGCTGTCTAGGCATTTTACAATACGGCAACTTTGCTCATACCCAGAGTCTGGACATTTAGGCAAGGACCCAAGCTTAGGATTCCCACTACAAGTTCCTGCTTTGCTTCTTCTAGCGTATCATTTAAAATGACCACTATGAAGGCAGATGCTGAACTGACTGAGCCACCTAGGCACCCCATGACATTTTGTTAACAAACATTATTATAATACATGTGAAGACATTTATGTATAAAACTATTTGACCACATTATATGTCAGAAAACCATAGCACATGAGCCTAATAATTACTGTACAAGACAGAAGAGCCTTGGTAAACACTTAAGACATTACATATGATCAAGGGGCACCTGGGTGGCTTGGTTGGTTAAGTGTCTACCTTTGGGTCAGGTCATGATCTCGGGGTCCTGGGATCAAGTCCCACATTGCGCTTTCTGTTCAACAGCCTACTTCTCCCTCTGCCTGCCACTCCCCCTGCTTGTACTTCTCTCTGTGTCAAATAAATAAATAAAATCTTTTTTAAATTTATGCATGATCAAAAGCATGCCACTTGACTGTTGCACAACAGTGTGAATACTTAACACTACTAAACTGCATATTGAAAAGTGGTTAAAATTTTTTATGTGCTTTTTAACCACAATTAATTTTTCAATTAAAAAATGCTACTGGAATGGGTAGCTTTAGCAAGTTAGCAAATATATACAAAACAGTCCCCAATCCTGGTATATATATACACAGAAATGTGGCACATTAGCAGGTATTATCATTAAATGAACATATAACCATGATACATGCTCAAGTGACCATCAAACAAGTGCAAACAAGGACTGTAGGACAGAAGACCCTTAAAATTGTTCTTCTGACAAGGTTGATGAATTTTCAAGTGACCATAGTGCATAAACTGAAACCCATAACACTTAAAGGGCCTTCAAACATGATAAATATTCATGTAGCTATAAATAATTATAGTATGCTTAGACAACCATGATGTATGTGAAGAGGTATTGGTATATCAGCACTTAACCATGATGTGTGAACACACACTGTGTGTACCATAGCACCCATGATCAGGAATTGAGTGACATGGTTTAGGAGCAGGTAGGCATACTAGTGGAGTAGACTGCCATGATGCAGAAACAGAAGGCCATGGTCCAAGAGTAGGCAAACATGCTCAAAATATTTCTCCCTGGAGCAGAGAGATAAGATATAGAGACAAGTGGCCACAATGAAGAATTAGTATCTCTTTAGTAATGATGACCAATAGGGAATAAATAGCTATCTACAGCATATGAACAAAGAAGTATAGCACATACATCTGTGATGAATAAGCTGAAAATTACAGCAAAGGAACATCATATGATGACATGGGCATTTAAACAACTATGCTGCATTAACAGAATGTAATACTAATACTAGTTTTAAAGTTGATATAAAGAAACTAAGCCACATTGCAAAAGTAGACAACCCTGGTATATGGTCCTGTAAGTACAGCACATGGATAAACACCAATGACATGTGAACTTACAACCAATAAATGTATTAAGATAACCATGGGCACAATAGCAGATGCCTGTGATAGGAGCAGATTGACAATGAAATAGGAGGGGATAACCCTTGGGAAGGCTCAGATAATCTTGGTATTATAATGGATTATCCATGGTACATGAACACACAATTTTGACAAATGCTCAAGCCACAATACTACATGATTGTGTAGCCAAAATAACAAATGCTTATTCAACCAATTCACTTTGCTCAAGAGCTAAAGGAGAGTACAAGTAACAAACTAGAAGGAAATACCATCTAGAAGCTGATGACTTGTAAATTAATATCTCTACCCCTGTTATCTCCTGCAACCCACATCTGCACTTAGATGTCTGAGAAGCATCTTAAACCTAACATGTTAAAATCTGAGGTTCAGATATCAGTCTCCCCACACATACAAACCTGGTCCCCCTGTAGTCTTTCCAATATCAGGTAATGGTAATTACCCTTCCATTTGCTCGGAGTAAAAACTTTGATATCATTCTTGATTCCTCTTTTAGTCTCATATCCCACATCCAATCTGTCAGCAAGTCTTATTGGCATTCCGTTTAAAAAGAAACATGTTCAAAATAAAACCACTCGTCATCACCTCTACTGCTATTACTTGGCATCTTTTGCTGAGATCATTGCAAAAAGCCTCTTAACTGGGCTTGGTGACTCTGACCCTGCTTTCCTAAAGTCTTGTCTCTATACAACAGAGTGAACTTTAAAACTGTTAAGTCAGATCATGTCTCTCTTCTGCTCAAAATCCAATTGCTCCCCAGTTCAAAAGCTATGTTATGATCTACAAGGACCTACATGATCTAATCTCCAGATAGCTGGATAACCTTATCCTCTACTACCCTCCTCTCTCACTCACTCCACTTCAGGCACTGTGACTTCCTTGTTGCCAGTTGGATATAACAGGCATGCTCCAGCCCTAGGGCCTTTGCAAATGCTATTGCCTCTACTGGGACTATTTTTCTATCTAATTTCCAGTTAACTTTTTCCTTCTGTCACTTCGTGTTTTTGCTCAAATGTCTCCTTTCCCAATGAGACCTTCCCTGATGACCCAATGTAAAACTTCACTAGTTCCTTACATCCTGGATACTTCCTATGCAGTTGCCTGTTCTATTCTTCCACATTTGCACTTCTTTTCTTTCTTTTTTAAATTAAATTTATTTTATTTTTATTTATTTTTTAAAAGATTTTATTTATTTATTTATTTAACACACACACACACACACACACACACACACACACACACAGAGAGAGATCACAAGTAGGCAGAGAGGCAGGCAGAGAGAGATGGGGGGAAGCAGGCTCCCTGCTGAGCAGAGAGCCCAATGCAGGGCTTCATCCCAGGACCCTGAGATCATGACCTGAGCTGAAGGCAGAGGTTTAACCTACTGAGCCACTCAAATGCCCCTTATTTATTTTTTTAACTTAAGCTCAATTAGCCAACATATAGTACATCATTAGTTTTTGATGTAGTGTTCAGTGATTCATTAGTTGCTATAACACCCAGTGCTCATCACATCATGTGCCCTCCTTAATGCCTATTACCCAGTTACCCCATTCCCCCCCACCACCTCCCTTTCCACAACCCTCAGTTTGATTCCCAGAGTCAGGAGTCTCTCATGATTTGTCTCCCTCTCTGATTTCTGCTCAGTTTTTCTTCTCTTCCCCTATGATCCTCTGCACTATTTCTTATATTCCACATATGAGTGAAACCATATGACAATTTTCTTTCTCTGATGGACTTATTTCATGTAGCATAATACCTCCAGTTCCATCCATGTCAATGTAAATGGTAGGTATTCATCCTTTCTGATGGCTAAGTAATATCTCATTTGCACTTCTAATATATATTTCATGTATGTTTGTTATTGGCTGTTACTCCAGTACAATATAAGCTCAGTAGGGACAAGGAATTTTGCTTGTCTTATTTACAGATACATGCCCAATGCACAGAATGCTGATAAATAATGTGTACTTAATAAATAGTTAATGAACGAATGTTATTTTGAAAAAGTCACATCAATAAATGAGGTAAGATAGTATAACGATCACCTTCATACTACCAGATCAAGAGACTACTCAGAACTACCAAATACTAGTCATGTTAGGCCTTAAAGACTTACTTCTTCAATGTAAAATAGGAATAATAATATTCATAAAAATTATAGATTAAATAATACACATAAAATGCCTGAATAAAGACATGCTACCTGGATAGGTCTGTTGTTAGATCCTATTCAAATACAAGTTCATTTTATCACAAACTTTTAAGTATCTAATATGTACAAGGCACTGACACAGCACCTTCTTCAACGAGGATTCCTAAAACTTCTTTATCTCAGTACCTAGAAACAACCAGATACTGATATTCCACCCACCAACTCCCCACTTGGATGCCATGAGGCACTACCTGCCGGAACTTTACCTGAACAGAGGCATCCCAAATGCTGCTATTCAGATACTATAAAGCCAACTCTGACATTTCTTTGCCTCAGTTTGTCACAAAACTTTTTTTAATTTTTTTTTATTTTTTTTTAAATATTTTATTTATTTATTTGACAGAGAGAGATCACAAGTAGGCAGAGAGGCAGGCAGAGAGGCAGGCAGAGAGAGAGAGGGGGAAGCAGGCTCCCTGCTGAGCAGAAAGCCTGACATGGGGCTCGATCCCAGGACCCTGGGATCATGACCTGAGCCGAAAGCAGAGGCTTTAACCCACTGAGCCACCCAGGCACCCCAGTTTGTCACAAACTTTTATTTGAGGCCATCTAATTCTACTTAGCCTCAAAGCACTGCCATTATTATAAGCTTTGAAGCCAGAAATATTATTATAAGCTTTGAAGCCAGAAATGTCTGCCAATTCTTGATATGCCACACAGCAATCTGAGATTGGGTGAATGATTTAACTCAACATTCACATCTATAAAAAGTTGATAATGATAATACTGCCATATAGGAGTGTTATAAGAATTAAATGGCATAATTCCTGAGCATAATTAAGCATTATGTTTGACATGTAACAATCCTTGGTCACTGTAAACTACAGATCAATTCCTTGACCTCTTGCCCTCCAGTGAGCCTCAGCTTCACCCTAATCTAGTCACTTATTCTCATGGTCATGTCCTTAATCTTGTCATTACAAATCCATGAACTCAAATAACTATCTGATCACAACTTTTCCAATCCTTTTCATCCAGTACCTTTAAGCTGTTAATTATTCTGCCCTCCTAATCAGCAATCCCTTGATCCTACCACCTTTCAATTGCGTATTATCACTTTCATGTTCTTACTTCTTTTCGTGCCTTACTTGGGTTACATATGTAGTCCATAATATCAACAAAATCATCCTCTGGTATGTGTCTTCAACACACTTTCCTCTCTCTTACTCTTTTTTAACTGCCTGGTAAAACATAAACCAGCACTGACCACAACCTTCTCCTCTGAAAGTCCTTGAATTCCATGTTACCACCCTAGTTATACTACACCTCTGACCATTTATATTCTATCTCCTTTGTGGGCTTCCCCTTTAGAGGGATACCTCTAAAATTCTCCCTGGCTTGGGATTAATACAATTCAAAATATATTTCCTATCAGACACAAATGATGAAATACCTATAATCTCTACAAATAAAAAAACTTAAAACATCTATGGAGAACAGAACATTATGAATAGTAAAGTAGGAGACTTGAAAAAGAACCAAATATAATTCCTGGAAATAAAAAGACTTTGAAAAATAAAACATACATCTTAGTAGGACACACACAATGTATAAATAGAAACAGACTGCATAACTTCTGTATTAGAAGAGGAGAAAAAATAAAATTACTTAAGAAATGTCAATCCAAATAAGAAATAAAAGAAAAAAAAATAGGCATACTAAATAGAAAACATAAAAACTGATAGTTTCTAATTCAGATATATTAGCAATTTTAGTCTCTAAAGGCCCCATTTGAAATAAAAAGGTTATCAGACTGGATTAAAAATACTAAAACTAAATTAGCTATGCATTGTTTATAAGAGTCATATCTAAAACACAAAGGAACAGAAAAGTTGAAAGTAAAAGGAAAAAGTAATGCTATGCAAATATTAACCAAAACATTATTTTTAATATTCAGGAAGTAAAAAATTTAAATCAAAGCTTTTGCTAAAGATAAAGAGGAAAACTCTATATGGTAAAATGTTCAATTTAACAAAAAATGTAATAAATTTCTATACATCTAACAACACAGCTTTAAGATATGTAAAGCAAAAATGGACGGAACTAAAAAGAAACATAGACATAGCTATGTTCATAATGGGGTACTTTAACACACCTCTTTCAGAAATTGACAGATTATACAGATTTTAAAAATCACAACAGATAGAAAAGATTTTAACAAGATGAGTAACAAATCTCAAATATATATATTCAAATATATATTTTATGTATTGTAAATATATAGAATATTATATCCACTGACGACAAAAATACACATTATTTTTAATCTCACTAGATATATTTATAAAAATGTACAAGACTAGAAAGTGAATTACAACAAATTTCAAATGATTAAAACAATATACACACATAGGATATGGATATATATGAAACTCATGGCCAAATAACATCCAAATACAAATTAGGACATCATAAGTGTATAATAAAAAAATCACTATTTAAACTTATGACATGCAGCTAACAATACTTAAAGAAAAACATGTGGCTTTATATATGTATATCAAAAAGAAAAAAAACTTAATGGATGAAGAAGATCAAAATAAGCTGATATAGTAAACATACTAATAAAGATAGGAGCATCAATTTTTGAAATAGAAAATAATTTATAAAAGAGATGATTAAGAAAACTAAAAGTTGATTCATTGGAATAACTAACAAACAGATCAAGCATGTACTTTAACTTTGTAACAACTAGTTTTAAGATTTATATGAGATGAACAAATTCATAGAAAAATAGAACTCACTAAGACAGAATCGAGAAGAAATTAGAGAAAATGAATAGTCCTGTAAACAGTAAATAAATGGAAAGAGCAGTAAAAAGTGTGTCCACAAAGAAAACCCAGGACCAGATGATTTAACCCATGAGTTTTGCTGAACATTCAAGGAAGAAATAATGTAAATTATATGTAAATTTATCCATAAATAATAAAAGATGCAATATCCCTAAATGTGTGTTATTAGATTAGTGAAACCGTAATATCAAACCCTGACAATGACAGCATGAGAAAAAAAAAATTTTCTAGCAAAAGTCCAGAAGAAATTTAACAATTATATCCAATACCTAAAATGAATAATACATCATGTCCAAATTGGGTTTATTCCAGGTATTTAAAATTATTTGAATATTAGAATATCAATTAATATAATTCATCTAAAACAATAGATTTTTTTAAAGTTATGACTATCAATATAAAACTAGAAGGGAATTTCCTTGATTTATTGAAGTGTTTCTTAAAAACAACCTATAGAATAGAACATACCAAAAGGAGAAATTATAAAAACTTTCCTTTTCAGATAGGGAATATGACGCCAATCCTGTTCTACCTTTTATTAAAAGTCCTAGGTAGTGGAAGAAAATAAGAATAAAAAAAGACTTAAAGTTTGGAAAGGAAGAAACAAAACTCAGATAGATATGATATGACTGTGTATATAGAAAATCTCAGACAATCAACAAATAACTTATTGGTATTTGTAAGAGACTTTTTGAAAATAGCTGGATATAAAATTAATATCCAGAAGTCAATTCAGATCTAAAGATAAATAATTATATACTTAATTTTTAATTATATGTATAATAACATAGAGTTAAGAGGTACCATGTGATCCAGTAATTCCATTACTGGGTATTTAACTAAAGGAAAAAACCCACTATTTTGAAAAGATATATGAACTACTATGTTTATTGAAGCATTATTTACAATAACCAAGATATGGAAGCAATCTAAGTGGCCATCCATAGAAAAATGGATAAAAAAGATGTAGTGTACCTGAACTTCATAAAATCTATCTATGAAAAACCCACAGCAAATATCATCCTCAATGGGAAAAAGCTGACAGCATTCCCTTTGAGATCAGGAACACGACAAGGATGCCCACTCTCACCACTCTTGTTCAACATAGTATTAGAAATCCTAGCAACAGCAATCAGACAACAAAGAGAAATAAAAGGTATCCAAATTGGCAATGAAGATGTCAAACTCTCTCTCTTCACAGATGACACGATACTTTATATGGAAAACCCAAAAGACTCCACCCCCAAACTACTAGAACTCATACAGCAATTCAGTAATGTGGCAGGATACAAAATCAATCTACAGAAATCAGTGGCTTTCTTATACACTAACAATGAAAATACAGAAAGGGAAATTAGAGAATCAATTCCATTTACTATAGCACCAAGAACCATGAGATACCTGGGAATAAACCTAACCAAAGAGGTAAAGGATCTGTGCTTGAAGAACTACAAAACACTCATGAAAGAAATTGAAGAAGACACAGAAAGATGGAAGACCATTCCATGCTCATGAATCAGAAGAATAAACATTGTTAAAATGTCTATACTGCCTAGAGCAATCTATACTTTCTATGCCATTCTGATCAAAATTCCACCAGCATTTTTCAGAAAGCTGGAGCAAACAATCCTAAAATTTATATGGAATCAGAAGAGACCCCGAATTGGTAAGGAAATGTTGAAAAAGAAAAACAAAACTGGGGGCATCACGTTACCTGATTTCAAGCTTTACTACAAAGCTGTGATCACCAAGACAGCATGGTACTGGCACAAAAACAGACACATAGACCAGTGGAACAGAGTAGAGAGCCCAGATATGGACCCTCAACTCTATGGTCAAATAATCTTTGACAAAACAGGAAAAAATATACAGTGGAAAAAAGATGGTCTCTTCAATAAATGGTGCTGGGAAAACTGGGCAGCTATATGTAGAAGAATGAAACTTGATCATTCTCTTACACCAGGCACACAGATAAACTCGAAATGGATAAAAGACCTCAACGTGAGGTAGGAATCAATCAGAATCATGGAGGAGAACATAGGCAGTAACCTCTTCAATATCAGCCACAGAAACTTCTTTCAAGATATGTCTCCAAAGGCAAAGGAAACAAAAGCAAAAATGAACTTTTGGAACTTCATCAAGATCAAAAGCTTCTGCACAGCAAAGGAAACAGTCAAGAAAACAAAGAGGCAACCCACGGAATGGGAGAAGATAATGGCAAATGACAGTACAGTCAAAAGGTTGATATCCAAGATCTATAAAGAACTCCTCAAACTCAACACACACAAAACAGATAATCATGTCAAAAAATGGGCAGAAGACATGAACAGACACTTCTCCAATGAAGACATACAAATGGCTATCAGACACATGAAAAAATGTTCATCATCACTAGCCCTCAAGGAGATTCAAATTAAAACCACATTGAGATACCACCTTACACCAGTCAGAATGGCCAAAATTAGCAAGACAGGAAACAACATGTATTGGAAAAGATGTGGAGAAAGGAGAACCCTCTTACACTGTTGGTGGAAATGCAAGTTGGTGCAGCCACTTTAGAGAAGAGTGTGGAGATTTCTTAAGAAATTAAAAATAGAGCTTCCCTATGACCCTGCAATTGCACTACTGGGTATTTGCCCCAAAGATACAGATGTAGTGAAAAGAAGGGCCATCTGTACCCCAATGTTTATAGCAGCAAAGGCCATGGTCACCAAACTGTGGAAAGAACCAAGATGCCCTTCAATGGACGAATGGATAAGGAAGATGTGGTCCATATACACTATGGAGTATTATGCCTCCATCAGAAAGGATGAATACCCAACTTTTGTAGCAACATAGACGGGACTGGAAGAGATTATGCTGAGTGAAATAAGTCAAGCAGAGAGAGTCAATTTTCACATGGTTTCACGTATTTGTGGAGTGAAACAAATAACATGGAGGACATAAGGAGATGGAGAAGAGAAGGGAGTTGAGAGAAATTGGAAGGGGAGATGAACCATGAGAGACTATGGACACTGAAAAACAATCTGAGGGTTTTAAAGGGGTGAGAGGTGGGAGGTTGGGGGAGCCAGGTGGTGGGTATTATGGAGGGCACGTATTGCATGGAGCACTGGGTGTGGTGCATAAACAACGAATTCTGTTACACTGAAAAGAAATAAATTAAAAAAAGAAAAGAAAACAATCAGAAGGTAGGTTTTAAGTGGTGTCATAGGGAATGTTAGAAGCTTATGTTACTAATCTAAAAGCTATCAGGGCAAGGAAATATCTAGGTGGTTATGGGATAGAGATATTTCAGGAAGTCTATATGGACATCTCAAATTTTTGGTCTTTGAAAATAAGGTCCATGTGCAATGTTCTCTGCAGTGTCATTGTCAAGAATGTTACTAAGTCTGTAGCTGGGCATCATCAAGATGAATTCTCATGATGTGTACGTGGCTCCTAGGACCACAGCTGATTATTATCCTGGGAGTCATGTAATGATTTAAAAAAAAAAAGAAGAAGAAGATGTAGTGTATATATACAATGGAATATTAGTCAGCCATAAAAAAGAATGTGATCTTGCTATTTGCATCAACATGGATTGACTTATAGGGCATAATGCTAAGTGAAATAATCAGACATAGAAAGACAAATACCATGTGATTTCACTCATATGTGGAATTTAAGAAACAAAAACAAAGGGAGAGGAGTCAAGATGGCGGAGAAGTAGCAGCTGAGACTACTTCAGGTAGCAGGAGATCAGCTAGATAGCTTATCTAAAGATTGAAAACACCTACAAATCCAACGGGAGATCGAAAAGAAGAACAGCAATTCTAGAAACAGAAAATCAACCACTTTCTGAAAGGTAGGACTGGCAGAGAAGTGAATCCAAAGTGATGGGAAGATAGACCGCGGCGGGAGGGGGAGGCTCCCAGCAAGCAGCGGAGCAATGGAGCAGAAAATCAGGACTTTTGAAAGTCTGTTCCGCTGAGCAACATTGCTCCAGAGGCTTAACCAGGTGAAGCCCACATGGGGTCAGCGTGGCTTCAGGTCCCGTAGGGTCACAGAAGGATCAGGGGTCTGAGTGTCGCAGAGCATACAGGTATTAGAACGGGGAAGATGGCTACAGAGACAGAGCCAAGGAGGGAGCTCTCAGCTCGGGGTTACCTTGAACCGCTCGCAGGCTTGGTCAGCTCGGAGCGCAGCCAGAGGCCAGGGTGACGGGAGTAACTGGGCGCTGTTCTCTGAGGGCGCACTGAGGAGTGGAGCCCCGGGCTCTCGGCTCCTCTGGGCCAGAGACTGGGAGGCCGCCATCTTCATTCCCGTCCTCCAGAACACTATGGAAAGCGCTCAGGAAACAAAAGCTTCCAAAAGCGAACCAGAGCGGATTACTCAGCCTGGCCCCTGGTAAGGGTGGTCCAATTCGGCCTGGGGTAAAGACACTTGAGAATCACTACAACAGGCCCCTCCCCCAGAAGATCAACAAGAAATGCAGCCAGGACCAAGTTCACCTACCAAGGAGTGCAGTTTTAATACCAAGGAGAGCGGCAGAATTCCAGAGGAGGCGAAAGCAAAGCACGGAACTCATAGCTTTCTCCCCGTGATTATTTAGCCTTGCAGGTAATTTAATTTTTTTTTCAATTTTTTTTCTCTTCTTCTGCCAAATTTTTTTTAACTTTTAACCTTTTATTTTTTAACGTTTTTTAACTAGTTTATCTAATATATATATTTTTCTCTTTTTTATATTTTTTCTTTATTTGTTTTCTTTTTAATTGTTTCTTTTTTTTTTCTTTCTGAACCTCTTTTTATCCCCTTTCTCCTCCCCCTCATGATTTGGGATCTCTTCTGATTTGGTTAAAGCGTATTTTCCTGGGGTTGTTGCCACCCTTTTAGTATTTTAATTGCTCCTTCATATACTCTTATCTGGACAAAATGACAAGGCGGAAAAATTCACCACAAAAAAAAGAACAAGAAGCAGTACCAAAGGCTAGGGACCTAATCAATACAGACATTGGTAATATGTCAGATATAGAGTTCAGAATGACGATTCTCAAGGTTCTAGCCGGGCTCAAAAAAGGCATGGAAGATATTAGAGAAACCCTCTCAGGAGATACAAAAGCCCTTTCTGCAGAAATAAAAGAACTAAAATCTAACCAAGTTGAAATCAAAAAAGCTATTAATGAGGTGCAAACAAAAATGGAGGCTCTCACTGCTAGGATAAATGAGGCAGAAGAAAGAATTAGCAATATAGAAGACCAAACGACAGAGAATAAAGAAGCTGAGCAAAAGAGGGACAAACAGCTACTGGGCCACGAGGGGAGAATTCATGAGATAAGTGACACCGTAAGATGAAACAACATTAGAATAATTGGGATTCCAGAAGAAGAGGAAAGAGAGAGGGGAGCAGAAGGTATATTGGAGAGAATTATTGGAGAGAATTTCCCCAATATGGCAAAGGGAACAAGCATCAAAATCCAGGAGGTTCAGAGAACCCCCCCCTCAAAATCGATAAGAATAGGTCCATACCCCGTCACCTAATAGTAAAACTTACAAGTCTTAGTGACAAAGCAAAAATCCTGAAAACAGCCTGGGAAAAGAAGTCTGTAACATACAATGATAAAAATATTAGATTGGGGCGCCTGGGTGGCTCAGTGGGTTAAGCCGCTGCCTTCGGCTCAGGTCATGAACTCAGGGTCCTGGGATCGAGTCCCGTATCGGGCTCTCTGCTCAGCAGGGAGCCTGCTTCCCTCTCTCTCTCTCTCTCTGCCTGCCTCTCTGTCTACTTGTGATCTCTCTCTCTGTCAAATAAATAAATAAATAAATCTTTAAAAAAAAAATATTAGATTGGCAGCAGACTTATCCACAGAGACCTGGCAGGCCAGAAAGAGCTGCCATGATATATTCAGAGCACTAAATGAGAAAAACATGCAGCCAAGAATACTATATCCAGCTAGGCTATCTTTGAAAATAGAAGGAGAGATTAAAAGCTTCCAGGACAAACAAAAACTGAAAGAATTTGCAATCACCAAATCAGCTCTACAGGAAATATTGAAAGGGGTCCTCTAAGCAAAGAGAGAGCCTAAAAGTAGTAGATAAGAAAGGAACAGAGACAATATACAATAACAGTCACCTTACAGGCAATACAATGGCACTAAATTCATATCTCTCAATAGTTACCCTGAATGTTAATGGGCTAAATGCCCCAATCAAAAGACACAGCGTAGGGGCACCTGGGTGGCTCAGTGGGTTAAAGCCTCTACCTTCGGCTCAGGTCATGGTCCCAGGGTCCTGGGATCGAGCCCCGCATCGGGCTCCCTGCTCAGCAGGGAGCCTGCTTCCTCCTCTCTCTCTGCCTGCCTCTCTGCCTACTTGTAATCTCTCTATCAAACAAATTAAAAAAAAAAGACACAGCGTATCAGAATGGATAAAAAAACAAAACCCATCTATATGTTGCCTACAAGAAACTCATTTTAAACCCGAAGACACCTCCAGATTTAAAGTGAGGGGGTGGAAAACAATTTACCATGCTAATGGACATCAGAAGAAAGCAGGAGTGGCAATCCTTATATCAGATCAATTAGATTTTAAGCCAAAGACTATAATAAGAGATGAGGAAGGACACTATATCATACTCAAAGGATCCGTCCAACAAGAAGATCTAACAATTTTAAATATCTATGCGCCTAACATGGGAGAAGCAAACTATATAAACCAATTAATAACAAAATCAAAGAAACACATCGACAATAATACAATAATAGTAGGGGACTTTAACACTCCCCTCACTGAATTGGACAGATCATCCAAGCAAAAGATCAACAAGGAAATCAAGGCCTTAAATGACACACTGGACCAGATGGACATCACAGATATATTCAGAACATTTCATCCCAAAGCAACAGAATACACATTCTTCTCTAGTGCACATGGAACATTCTGCAGAATAGATCACATTCTTGGTCCTAAATCAGGTCTCAACTGGTATCAAAAGATTGGGATCATTCCCTGCATATTTTCAGACCACAGTGCTCTGAAGCTAGAACTCAATCACAAGAGGAAATTTGGAAAGAACCCAAATACATGGAGACTAAACAGCATCCTTCTAAGAATGAATGGGTCAACCAGGAAATTAAAGAAGAATTGAAAAAATTCATGGAAACAAATGATAATGAAAACACAATGGTTCAAAATCTGTGGGACACAACAAAGGCAGTCCTGAGAGGAAAATATATAGCGGTACAAGCCTTTCTCAAGAAACAAGAAAGGTCTCAAGTGCACAACCTAACCCTACACCTAAAGGAGCTGGAGAAAGAACAAGAAAGAAACCCTAAATCCAGCAGGAGAAGAGAAATCATAAAGATCAGAGCAGAAATCAATGAAATAGAAACCAAAAAAGCAATAGAACAAATCAACGAAACTAGGAGCTGGTTCTTTGAAAGAATTAATAAGACTGATAAGCCCCTGGCCAGACTTATCAAAAAGAAAAGAGAAAGGACCCAAATAAATAAAATCATGAATGAAAGAGGAGAGATCACAACTAACACCAAAGAAATACAGACAATTATAAGAACATACTATGAGCAACTCTACACCAACAAATTTGACAATCTGGGAGAAATGGATGCATTCCTAGAGACATATGAACTACCACAACTGAACCAGGAAGAAAGAGAAAACCTGAACAGACCCATAACTAGTAAGGAGATTGAAACAGTCATCAAAAATATCCAAACAGGGCGCCTGGGTGGCTCAGTGGGTTAAGCCGCTGCATTCGGCTCAGGTCATGATCTCAGGGTCCTGGGATCGAGTCCCGCATTGGGCTCTCTGCTCAGCAGGGAGCCTGCTTCCCTCTCTCTCTCTCTCTGCCTGCCTCTCTGTCTACTTGTGATCTCTCTCTGTCAAATAAATAAAAAAATCTTAAAAAAAAAAATATCCAAACAAACAAGAGCCCAGGGCCAGACAGCTTCCCGGGGGATTTCTACCAAACATTTAAATAAGAACTAATTCCTATTCTCCTGAAACTGTTCCCAAAAATAGAAATGGAAGGAAAACTTCCAAACTCATTTATTGAGGCCAGTATCACCTTGATCCCAAAACCACATAAGGATCCCATCAAAAACGAGAACTACAGACCAATATCCTTGATGAACACAGATGCGAAAATTCTCACCAAAATACTAGCCAATAGGATTCAACAGTACATTAAAAGGTTTATTCACCACGACCAAGTGGGATTTATTCCGGGGCTGCAAGGTTGGTTCAACATCCGCAAATCAATCAATGTGATACAACACATTAATAAAAGAAAGAACAAGAACCATATGATACTCTCCATAGATGCTGAAAAAGCAGTTGACAAAGTACAGCATCCCTTCCTGATCAAAACTCTTCAAAGTGTAGGGATAGACGGCACATACCTCAATATTATCAAAGCCATCTATGAAAAACCCACCGCAAATATCATTCTCAATGGAGAAAAACTGAAAGCTTTTCCGCTAAGGTCAGGAACACGGCAGGGATGTCCGTTATCACCACTGCTATTCAACATAGTACTAGAAGTCCTAGCCTCAGCAATCAGACAACAAAAGGAAATTAAAGGCATCCAAATTGGCAAAGAAGAAGTCAAACTATCACTCTTCACAGATGATATGATACTATATGTGGAAAACCCAAAAGACTCCACTCCAAAACTGCTAGAACTTGTACACGAATTCAGTAAAGTGTCAGGATATAAAATCAATGCACAGAAATCAGTTGCATTTCTCTACACCAACAACAAGACAGAAGAAAGAGAAATTAAGGAGTCCATCCCATTTACAATTGCACCCAAAACTATAAGATACCTAGGAATAAACCTAACCAAAGAGACTAAGAATCTATACACAGAAAACTATAAAGTACTCATGAAAGAAATTGAGGAAGACACAAAGAAATGGAAAAATGTTCCATGCTCCTGGATTGGAAAAATAAATATTGTGAAAATGTCTATGCTACCTAAAGCAATCTACACATTTAATGCGATTCCTATCAAAGTACCATCCATTTTTTTTTTCAAAGAAATGGAACAAATAATCCTAAAATTTATATGGAACCAGAAAAGACCTTGAATAGCCAAAGCAATATTGAAAAAGAAAGCCAAAGTTGGTGGCATCACAATTCCGGACTTCAAGCTCTATTACAAAGCTGTCATCATCAAGACAGCATGGTACTGGCACAAAAACAGACACATAGATCAATGGAACAGAATAGAGAGCCCAGAAATAGACCCTCAACTCTATGGTCAACTCATCTTCGACAAAGCAAGAAAGAATGTCCAATGGAAAAAAGACAGCCTCTTCAATAAATGGTGTTGGGAAAATTGGACAGCCACATGCAGAAAAATGAAATTGGATCATTTCCTTACACCACACACGAAAATAGACTCAAAATGGATGAAGGACCTCAATGTGAGAAAGGAATCCATCAAAATCCTTGAGAAGAACACAGGCAGCAACCTCTTCGACCTCAGCCGCAGCAACATCTTCCTAGGAACATCACCAAAGGCAAGGGAAGCAAGGGCAAAAATGAACTATTGGGATTTCATCAAGATCAAAAGCTTTTGCACAGCAAAGGAAACAGTGAACAAAACCAAAAGACAACTGACAGAATGGGAGAAGATATTTGCAAATGACGTATCAGATAAAGGGCTAGTGTCCAAAATCTATAAAGAACTTAGCAAACTCAACCAACACCCAAAGAACAAATAATCCAATCAAGAAATGGGCAGAAGACATGAATAGACATTTCTGCAAAGAAGACATCCAGATGGCCAACAGACACATGAAAAAGTGCTCCATATCACTCGGCATCAGGGAAATACAAATCAAAACCACAATGAGATATTACCTCACACCCGTCAGAATGGCTAAAATTAACAAGTCAGGAAATGACAGATGCTGGTGAGGATGCGGAGAAAGGGGAACCTTCCTACACTGTTGGTAGGAATGCAAGCTGGTGCAACCACTCTGGAAAACAGCATGGACGTTCCTCAAAATGTTGAAAATAGAACTACCCTATGACCCAGCAATTGCACTGCTGGGTATTTACCCTAAAGATACAAACGTAGTGATCCGAAGGGTCACATGCACCCAAATGTTTATAGCGGCAATGTCTACAATAGCCAAACTATGGAAAGAACTCAGATGTCCATCAACAGACGAATGGATAAAGAAGATGTGGCATATATACACAATGGAATACTATGCAGCCATCAAAAGAAATGAAATCTTGCCATTTGCGACGACGTGGATGGAACTAGAGGGTATCATGCTTAGCGAAATAAGTCAATCGGAGAAAGACAACTATCATATGATCTCCCTGATATGAGGGAGAGGAGATGCAACATGGGGGGTTAAGGGGGTAGAAGAGTAAATGAAACAAGATGGGATTGGGAGGGAGACAAACCATAAGTGACTCTTAATCTCACAAAACAAACTGAGGGTTGATGGGGGGGAGGGGGGTTGGGAGAAGGGGGGTGGTGTTATGGACATTGGGGAGGGTATGTGCTATGGTGAGTGCTGTGAAGTGTGTAAACCTGGCGATTCACAGACCTGTACCCCTGGGGATAAAAATATATTATATGTTTATAAAAAAAATTTAAGGGACACCTGGGTGGCTCAGTTGGTTAAGCAGCTGCCTTCGGCTCAGGTCATGATCCCAGCATCCTGGGATCGAGTCCCACATCGGGCTCCTTGCTTGGCGGGGAGCCTGCTTCTCCCTCTGCCTCTGCCTGCCATTCTGTCTGCCTGTGCTCGCTCGCTCTCCTCTCTCTGACAAATAAATAAAATCTTTAAAAAAAAAATTTAAAAAAAATAGAAACAAAAACAGAGAAAAAAAAAAGACAACAAAAACCAGACTCTTAAATACAGAGAATGAACTGGTGGTTGCCAGAGGGGAGGTGGTCGGGGGGTGATGGATGAAATAGATAAAGGAGAGCAAA
This sequence comes from Lutra lutra, assembly GCF_902655055.1. Taxonomy (NCBI): domain Eukaryota; kingdom Metazoa; phylum Chordata; class Mammalia; order Carnivora; family Mustelidae; genus Lutra; species Lutra lutra. The sequence goes on along the minus strand of NC_062296.1, from coordinate 2,896,505 downwards.
AGCACATTTATCATTATGAGTACTGAGTGATATATATAATTGTTGAAACATTAGATTGTATATCTGAAACTAATATAACACTGGATGACAATAATATTTCAACTTAAAAAGAAGAATTGCCCAGGCCTAGAAATAAATCTAACAAATGATGTACAGTGCTTCTGTAAGATAAAACTATGGAATGATAGATGATGAAGACCTAAGTAAATGCAGAAATACAACTTTAAACACAATATTGTTGTCAATAGTGCTCAATTTATTTTTTAATATAATTTAATTTAATTTTTGTGTGTATGTTCAAAAATTCATTGTTTATGCACCACACCCAGTTCTCCATACAATATGTACCCTTCTTAATACCCACCACAAGGCTCACCCAACCCTCCCCACCCCTCTCTCCTCGAAAACCCTCAATTTGTTTCTCAGAGTCCACAGTCTCTCATGGTTTGTCTCCCCCTCCAATTTCCCCCAACTCACTTCTCCTCTTCATCTCCTAATGTCCTCTGTGCTATGGCTTATGCTCCACAAGTAAGTGAAATGAAATGAAAAAAGTTAATGACTTTTATAATGACTATCTCTGTGTGACTTATTTCATTCAGCATAATCTCCTTCAGTCCCGCTCATGCCGATACAAAAGTTGGGTATTCATCCTTTCTGATGGAGGCATAATATTCCATTGTATATATGGACCACATCTTCCTTATCCATTCGTCTGTCCATCTTGGTTCTTTCCAAGTTTGGTGACTGTGGCCATTGCTGCTATGAATATTGGGGTACAAATGGCCCTTCTTTTCACTACATCTGTATCTTTGGGGTAATACCCAGTAGTGCAATTGCAGGGTCATAGGGTAGCTCTATTTTTAATTTCTTAAGGAATCTCCACAATGTTTTCCAGAGCGGCTACACCAGCTTGCATTCCCACCAACAGTGTAAGAAGGTTCCCCTTTCTCCACATCCTCTCCAACACTTGTTGTTTACTGTCTTGTTGATTTTGGCCATTCTAACTGGTGTAAGGTGGTGTCTCAATGTGGTTTGGATTTGAATTTCCTTGAGGGCTAGTGATGAACATTTTTTCATGTGGCTGTTAGCCATTTCTATGGCTTCTTTGGAGAACTGTCTGTTCAAGTCTTCTGCCCCCTTTTTTGACGTGATTTTCTGTTTTGTGTGTGTTGAGTTTGAGTTCTTTACAGATCGTGGATATCAGTCCTTTGTCTGTAGTGTCATTTGTGAATATCTTCTCCCATTCCATGGGTTGCCTCTTTGTTTTGTTAACTGTTTCCTTTGCTGTGCAGAAAGTTTTGATCTCAATGATGTCCCAAAAGTTCATTTTCACTTTTGTTTCCTCTGCCTTTGGAGACATATCTTGAAAGAAGTTGCTGTGGCTGATGTTGAAGAGGTTACTGCCTTTGTTCTCCTCTATGATTCTGATAGATTCCTGTCTCACATTGAGGTCTTTTGTCCATTTCAATTTTATCTTTGTGTATGGTGTAAGAGAATGGTCAAGTTTCATTCTTCCATACATAGTTGTCCAATCTTCCCAGCACCATTTATTGAAGAGACTATCTTTTTTCCACTGTATATTTTTCCTGCTTTGTCAAAGATTATTTGGCCATAGAGTTGAGGGTCCATATCTGGGCTCTCTACTTTGTTCCACTGGTCTATGTGTCTGTTTTTATGCCAGTACCATGCTGTCTTGGTGATCACAGCTTTGTAGTAAAGCTTGAAATCAGGCAACGTGATGCCCCCAGTTTTGTTTTTCTTTTTCAACATTTCCTTAGCAATTCGGAGTCTCTTCTGGTTCCATACAAATTTCTGGATTGTTTGCTCTAGCTCTTTGAAAAATACCAGTGGAATTTTGATCGGAATGGCATTAAAAGTATAGATTGCTCTAGGCTGTATAGACATTTTAACAATGTTTAGTCTTCCAATCCAAGAGCACGGAATGCTCTACCATCTTTTTGTGTCTTCTTCAATTTCTTTCATGAGTGTTCTGTAGTTCCTTGAGTACAGATCCTTTACCTCTTTGATTAGGTTTATTCCTGGGTATCTTATGGTTCTTGGTGGTAAATGGAATTGATTCTCTAATTTCCCTTTCCATATTTTCTTTTTTTTAATGCTTTTTTTAAATTATTTTTTCAGTACTCCAAAATTCATTGTTTATGCACCACACCCAGTGCTCCATGCAATATGTGCCCTCCATAATACCCACCACCAGGCTCACCCAACCCCCCATTCCTTCTCCCCTCCAAAACCCTCAGTTTGTTTCTCAGAGTCCACAGTCTCTCATGGTTTGTCTGCCCCTCCAATTTCCCCCCAACTCACTTCTCCTCTCCATCTCCCAATCTCCTCCGTGCTATTCCTTATGCTCCACAAGTAAGTGAAACCATATGATAATTGACTCTCTATATTTTCATCATTAGTGTATAAGAAACTGATTTCTGTACTTGATTTTGTATTCTGCCACATTACTGAATTGCTGTATGAGTTCCAGTAGTTTGGGGGTGTAGTCTTTTAGGTTTTTTATATAAAGTATCATGTAATCTGCTAAGACAGAGAGTTTGACTTCTTCTTTGCCAATTTGAATACTTTTTATTTCTTCTTGTTATCTGATTGCTGTACTAGGTCTTCTAGTACTATGTTTAACAAGAATGGTGAGAGTGGGCATCCTTGTCGTATTCCTGATCTCAATGGGAAGGCTTTCAGCTTTTCCCCATTGGGGATGATATTCACTGTGGGTTTTTCAGAGATAGATTTTATGAAGTTGAGGAATGTTCCCTCTATCCCTATACTTTGAAGGGTTTTAATCAGGAAAGGATGTTGTATCTTGTCAAATGCTTTTTCTGCATCAATTGAGAGGACCATGTGGTTTTCCTCTCTTCTCTTACTGATTTTTTCTATCACATTGATTGAGTTGTGAATGTTGAACCACGCTTGTATCCCATGGATAAATCCCAACTGGTCATGGTGGGTAATCTTTTTAATGTACTGTTGGATCCTATTAGTTAGGATCATGTTGAGAATCTTGGCATCCATATTCATCAGGGATATTGGTCTGAAATTCTCCTTTTTGGTGGGGTCTTTGCCTGGTCTGGGGGTCAGGGTAATGCTGGCTTCTTAAAAAGAATCTGGAAGTTTTCCTTCTGTTCCTATTTTTTGAAACAGCTTCAGAAGAATAGGTATTATTTCATCTTTGAATGTTTGATAGGATTTCCCAGGGAATCCTTCAGGTCCTGGGCTCTTGTATTTTGGGAGGTTTTTCATCACTGCTTCCATCTCATTACTAGATATTGGTCTATTCAGGTTGTCAATTTCTTCCTGATTCAGTTTTGGAAGTTTATAGGTTTCCAGGAATGCATCCATTTCTTCTAGGTTGCTTAACTTATTGGCATATAACTGTTGATAATAATTTCTGATGATTATTTCAATTTCCTTGGTGTTAGTCATGATCTGTCCCTTTTCATTCATAATTTTATTAATTTGGGTCCTCTCTCTTTTCTTTTGGATTGCTTTGGCCATTGGTTTATCAATCTTATTGATTCTTTCAAAAAAAGAAACAGCTTCTAGTTTCATTGATGTGTTCTACTGTATCTCTAGTTTCTATCTCATTGATCTCTGCTCTAATCTTGTTTATTTCCCTCCTTGTGTGTGGGGTTGGCTTAATTTGTTGTCAAGTCTCCAGTTCTTTAAGGTGTAAAGACAGCTGGTACATTCTGGATTTTCCAGTTTTCTCTGAGTGAGGCTTGGATGGCTATGTATTTCCCCCTTAGGACCACCTTTGCCATATCCCATAGGTTTTGTTCCAATGTGTCTTCATTCTCATCAGATTCCATGAATTGTTTAAGTTCTTCTTTGATTTCCTGGTTGATCCAAACATTCTTAAGCAGGGTGGTCTTTAGCTTCTAAGTATTTGAATTCCTTCCATATTTTTTCTTGTGGTTGAGTTCCAGTTTTAAGCCACTGTGGCATGAGAATATGCAGGGAATAATCTCAATCTTTTGGTATCAGTTAAGCCCTGATTGCTGACCAAGTATGTGGTCTATTCTGGAGTAAGTTCCATGTGCGCTCAAGAAGAATTAGTATTCTGTTGTTTTAGGGTGGAATGTTCTCTATATATCTATGAGGTCTATCTGGTCTAATGTGTCATTCAATGCTCTTGTTTCTTTATTGATTTTCTGCTTGGATGATCTGTCTATTACTGAGAGTGGCATGTTAAGATCCCCTACTATTCCTGTATTCATAGCAATATGACTCTTTATCTTGATTAACAGTTGTCTTATGTAGTTGGCTGCTCCCTTATTGGGGGCATAAATATTTACAATTGTTTGATCTTCTTCGTGGATAGACCCTTTAAGAATGATGTAGTGTCCTTCTTTACCTCTGACTACAGTCTTTAGTTTAAAATCTAATTTATCTGATATGAGAATCATTACCCCAGCTTTCTTTTGAGGCCCATTGGCATGAAAGATGCTTCTCCATCCCTTCACTTTCAGTCTGGATGTATCTTTATGTTCCAAATGGATCTCCTGTAGACAACATATGAATGGGTCCTGTTGTTTTATCCAACCTGCAATCCTGTGTCATTTTATGGGAGCGTTTAGGCCATTCACATTGAAAGTAATTATTGAAAGATATGTTTTTATTGACATCATGTTACCTGTGAAGTACTTGTTTCTATAGATTGTCTCTGTAATTTTCTGTTCTATTTCACTCTTGGGTCCTTTCTTCTTTTATAGAACTCCCCTTAATATTTCTTGTAGTGCCAACTTGGTGGTCACATACTCTTTTAAACCTTGCCAGTCTTGGAAGTTCTTTATCTCTCCATCCATTTTGAATGTCAACCTTGCTGGATAAAGTGTTCTTGCTGCATGTTCTTCTCATTTAGTGCCCTGAATATGTCTTGCCAATCCTTTCTGGCTTACCAGGTTTCTGTGGACAGGTCTGATGTTATTCTGATGGACCTTCCTCTGTACATCAGTAATCTCTTTCCTCTAGGTACCCTCAGGAGTTCCTGTCTAAAATTATGATTCATCAGTCTTACAATCGAGTGTTTTGAGGTCTTTCTAGATTTCTTGATTTGGGGGGGGGTGATCTTCCTGCCTCTAGGACACAGACACTGGTTCCATTCCCCAGATTGGAAAAATTTATATCTTTTAGTTTTCTTTCTTTCCCCTCACCCTCAGGGATCCCAATAATTCTGACACTGTAATGTTTCATGGCATCATTTATTTCCCTAATTCTGTTTTCATGGTTTCCTAGCTGTTTCTTCCATGCCTTCTCTGGATCCTTTTTTTCTATCAGTTTTTCCTCTAGATCACTAATTCTATCTTCTGCCTCGGTTACTCTAGCTGTTAGAGTATTTAGATTAGATTGTCCTCTAGATCACTAATTCTATCTTCTGCCTCGGTTACTCTAGCTGTTAGAGTATTTAGATTAGATTGGATCTCATTTTGGCATTTTTAACTTCTTCCCAGGCAGCTTTCACTTCTGCTTTTAGATATTCCATGTTATCACTAATGGTTTTCTCCAACCTAGCCATTGCCTGGATAATTGTTACCCCGAATTCCCTTTCTGACATACTGTTTATGTCCATATCCAATATTTCTGATGGAGAAGGCACAGTCTCTGAATTTTTCCTCTGTTGGGTGTTCCTTCTCCTAGTCATTTCGGTGAGAGGTGGGTGAGGGGATATGTAGCTGAATATATCAACTGCAATCCAGACAAGGTGCACCCTGGAACGCTTCTGAGCCATCAGAAGTCAACACTCTCTGCTGGCATCTTCTGCCCCCATAAAGATCCAGAAGTGTATAATCTTACATCTCAGGCTGATTTCATGGGTGTTCAGAGTGTTTTGGTAGATAATTAGCTCACTATAAGGGACCAGTTGAAACAGGGTCTCCTACTTCTCCACCATCTTGCCCTTCCTCCTTCAATTTATTTTTTTATTAACTGATCAATCAATTTTTTGACTGACTTGTCAGGCTTGACAAGCTGATTCTAAAATTTTGCATGGAAATGCAAAGGGCCAAGAATATCAAACAGTTTTAAAGAAGAATAAGTTAATATGACTTGCTCTATTAATATCAAGACTGAGAAGGATATTGATGCCAGGAGAGACAAAGAGAAGGTGAATTCAGAAAAAAAATCTAGTCATTTATGGACATTTGATTTATGACTGAGGTAGCACTGAGGAATTGTCTGGTAAATACAGGATTTTCAATAAATGATACTGGGACAAATGGTTATTTTCATACCTCACACAATTAAATTGGAACCTTACCAAGGGCATACAAAAATTTATTACAAATGGGTTGACGATTTAAACATGAAAGTCAAAACTATAAAACTACATAATAGAAGTAAACGTCACAAATTTGGAGTAAGAAAATATTTCTTGAATATACACAAAGTGGTAATTACAAAGGAAGCAACTAATAAAACAGTATATTAAAATTCAGAACTCTGTTCATCAAATGATTCAAGAAAAAGAGTAAAGAACAACCACAGAATGGTATATTCTTGTCACACAACATACATATATTTGTTAAAGAAATGTTATCTAAGATATGTGAAGAATTCCTATAACACTAAAAGAAAAAAAGAGAAAATCCAGTAACAAAAATATATAAGAGTTGAAGAGGTACTTCACAAAAGAGGAACTACAAAGTTATTGTTAACCTTAAGAAAAAGTGCTTTTATTAGTTATCATGGAAATGATAATTAGAGCCATAATAAATTTTCATTTCACCTTCTTTGACTAACAATAATTTTAAAATTTCATAAATATCAAGTTTGATATGAATGAAAAGGAATTCTCCTACACTCTTGGTAGGGGCCCAAAATGGCATAAGTTCCTTAGAGAAAAGTTTGGCATTAGATTGTAAAGTTGATAATACACATTCTACTGCTAGATATATGGGAAGGAGAGTTATTTGCTCATCTCAGAGCATGAGAGACAAGGAATGCAGGAAGACTCCTCTAGGAACAAAGGAGCTAGAAGGTATCATTTCCCTCCACACCCCAGCATAAACACATGGCTGCATATGTTAACCAGCCCAGCACCTACGCTCGCTAACTACATGTTTACACCAAGACCTGCCCCCCCCATGATTTAGCAAATCCATACTTCCTAGTCACACTTGCATCAGTCCCCTTGCTGAAGGTCTCCTCCCCCAGAAGACTGGTGCACCCTGACAACACCACATCTCCTGACCTGCACATTTTGCAGAGCCTCGATTCCAGGAACAATGGCAGGTCTCATTTCACAAGCAAACCAGCACACTTCTTGTTAAAATGTGCCCTCTTGTGGCTGGGGCCAAACACTGCCCACAACAGGCAAAGAAAACCTCTGTGGATGATTAAAAGAGGTGCATCAGGACCAAGAGCAGGGCAAGGGCAGCACACATAAAAGACACTCCTTGAAGAGCCAAGTAATGAGGAACAGGGAACACTGCACTGCAGGACATGAGAGGACCTCTTCTTCATGAGGCAATTACCTTCAAGAATAAGAAGACATAGCTGACTTTCCCAACACAGAGGAACAGACAGAAAGTTAGATAAAGTTAGGACGCACAGGAATATATCCCATATAAAAGCAGATGACAAAACACATCAAGAGACCTAAGCAAAGTTGACATAAGTAATAAGTTGGATAGAGAACTTAAAGTAATGATCATAATGATACCACTGGACTTAAGATAAGTGTCCAGAACATCAGTGAGACCCGTAACAAAGAGATTTTTAAAAAGAACCAATCAGAGGTGAAGAATACAATAAATGAAATTTAATGCACATTTCATGGAATAAACAGCAGGATAAATGAAGCAGAAGAACAAATCAGTGAACCAGAAGCCAGAATACAGTAAAGCAGTCAACTTGAGTAAGTGAGAAAAAAAATATGCAAGTTGAGAATAGAGTTAGGGAACTGAGTGACTCCATCAAGTGTAATAACACTCACATTATGGGGATCCCAGAAGAGAATGAAAAGGAGACAGAAATTTTATTGGAAGAAATAATAGCTGAAAATTTCCCAAATCTGGGGAAGGAAACAGATACTCAGATCCAGGAGGCACAGAGATCCCCTAACAAATTGAACCAAAGGAGGTCCACATCAAGACACAGAGCAATTAAAATGGAAAAAAAAAAGTAGTCATAAAGAAAAAATTCTAAAAGGATCAAGAGGCACACCTGGATGGCTCTGTTGGAGAAGTGTCTGCCATCATCTCAGGTCATGATCCCAGGTCCTGGGATTGAGCCCCACGTTGGACTCCCTGGTCAGTGAGAAGCTTGCTTCTCTGTCTCTCTGGAGCTCTCCCTGCTTGTGCTCTCTCTCGTGCTCTCTCAAATAAATGAATAAAATCTTTTTTAAAAAGCATCAAAAGAAAAAAAGACAGTTATATACAAGGGAAACCCCATAAGTCCATGAGCGGACTTTTCAGTAGAAACTTTCCAGGCCAGAAGGCAGTGCATGATATATTCAAAGTACTATGAGGCAAAAATATGCAGCCAAGAATACTCTATTCAGCAAGTCTATCATTCAGAATAGAAGAGAGAAAGAATTTCTCAAACAAAAACCAGAGGAATTCAGGACAATTAACTAGCCCTACAAAAAATATGAAAGGGGACATTTTGGGTAGAAAGAAAAAGACCATAAGTGAGAGTATGAAAAGTATGAAACATAAAAGTAATAAAAATAAGTATTCCTATAAAAATAAGTCAATGGATTCACAAAATAAAGGATATAAAATACAACACCATATACCTAAAATTGGTGTGGGGGGAGAGGATTAAAGAATGGGATCAAACATAAGTGATCATCAATTTCATATAGAATGCTATAAGCAGATGTTATATACAAATGTAATAGTAACCACAAACCAAAAATCAAAAACCAGTAATAGATATGCAAACAATAAAGGACTCTAAGTATATCACAAAAGAAAGCTAATAAACAATGAAAGTGAGTGAGAGAAGAAAGGATCAGAGAAAAACTACAAAAACAACCATAAAACAAGTAACAAATAGAAATGCATAAATACCTATCAATAGTTACTTTGGATGTAAATGAACTAAATGTTCCAATCCAAAAACATAGGGTATCAGAGTGGATAAAAAAACAAGACCCATCTATATGCTGCCTACAAGATTCTCATTTCAGGCCTAAAGACACTTGCAGATTAAAAGTGAAGTAATGGAGAAGTATTTATCAAGCAAATAGAAGGGGAAAGGAAGCTGGGGTAGCAATAAGAATACCAGACAAAATAGCCTATAAAACAAAGAAATGAAAAAGGATATATATAAGAAAAAAGAAAAAAAGGAATGGGATACCTGGGTGCTATAGTGAGTTAAGTGTCCAACTCTTGGTTTGAACACAGTTTGTGCTCTCAAGATTATAAGATTGAGCCCTGCATCGAGCTTTGCATTCAGTGTGGAGACTGCTTGAGATTCTCTCTCCCTCTCCCTGCCCCTCCCATTTGTGCTTGCTAAAATAAATAAACATTTAAAATGATAATAATAATGGGAACAATCCAACAAGAAGATATTACTATATTACTATATTACTATATATACTATATAATACTATATATACTATATATAATACTATATATTACTATATTACTATAAATATTTTTGCACCCAACATAGGAGCACCCAAATATTTAAAAGTTAATAATAAGCATAAAGGAATTAATCAGTAGTAATACAATAATAGTAGGGAAATTTAATACCTCACTCACATCCATGGACATATCATCCAAACAGAAAATCAATAAGGAAATGGTGGTTTTGAATGACACACTGGACCACATGTATTTAACACATATATTCAGAACATTTCATCCTAATACAGTAGAATACGCATTTTTTTTCAAGTGCACATGGAACATGCTCTAGAATAGATCATATATTAGGCCACAAAACAAGTCTCAAGAAATTCAAAAGGATTGAAGTGCTATCTTTCATCTCTTCTGACCACAATACTATAAAAGTAAAAATCAACCACAAGAAAAAAAATCTGGAAATGACACAAATTCATGGAGATTAAGTAACATGCTACTAAACAATGAGTAGGTCAACCAAGAAAGCAAAAAAAAAGAACTCAAAAGTACATGGAAACAAAAGAAAATGAAAATAAAATAGTCTAATCCCTTTGGGATGCAGCAAAAGTGGTACTAGGAAGAAAGTTTATAACAATACAGGCCTACCTCAAGAAGCAAGAAATATCTCAAATAAACAACTTAACCTTGTACCTAAAGGAGCTAGAAAACAAACAACAAACAAAACCCCAAACCAGCAGAGGGAAGAAAATAATAAAGATAAGAGCAGAAATAAGTGATATAGAAACTAAACACACACACATGCACACACACACCAGAACAATGAAACCAGAAGACGGTTCTTTGAAAATTTTAAAAAATGATAAACCTCTATCCAGACTCATCAAAAAAAGAGATATGAGAGAGAGAGAGAGAACTCAAGCAAATCAGAAATGAAACAAATACAATTTTAAGAGAATATTATGAAAAATTATGTGCCAATAAATTGTACAACCTAGAAGAAATGGATAAATTCCTAGAAACATATAACCTACTAAAACTGAAGTGGAAAATAATAGAAAACTTGAACAGAATGATTACCAACAATGACATGGAATCACTAATCAAAACAAACAAACAAACAAAAAAAAACTTCAAACAAACAAAAATCCAGGACCAGATACCTTCACAGGTAAATTCTACCAAACATTTAAAGAAGAGATGATACCTATTATTCTGAAAGTATTCCAAAAAAAATAGAAAAGAAAAAAAAATCCAAATTCATTCCAAGTAGCCATCATTTCCCAGATAACAAAACCATATAAAGACACCACTAGAAAAGAGAACTTCAGGCATATATCCCTGATGAAAATGATACAAAAATCCTCAACAAAATATCAGCAGATGAAATTCAACAATACATTAAAAAAATCATTCACCAAGATCAAGTAGGATCTATTCTTGGGATGTAAGTGTGTTTCAACATTTGCAAACCAATCAACATGATACATCACATCAAAAAGAGAAAGGATCAAGAATATTGCTGGGCGGGGTGGGATAGGGTGGCTGGGTTACGGACACTGGGGAGAGTATGTGCTATAGGGAGTGCTGTGAATTGTGTAAGAATGATGATTCACAGACCTGTACCCCTGAAGCAAATAATACATTTTATGTTAATAAAAAGAGAATGTATGATCATTTCAGTAGATGCAGAAAAAGCATTTGACAAAGTACAACACCCATTCATGATAAAACCCCACAGAAAAGTAGGTTTAGAGGAAGCATACCTCAATATAATAAAGGACTTATATGCAAAACACACAATGAATATCATCCTCAGTGAGGAAAATCTGAGACCTTTTCCACAAAGATCAGGAACAAAACTAAGATATCCACTCTCACCACCTTCTTTCAACATAGTACTGGAATTCTAAACACACCAATAAGACAACATAAAGAAATAAAAGGCATCCAAATCAGTAAGAAAGAAACAAAGCTCTATTTGCAGATTACATGATACTCTGTATAGAAAGCCCTAAAGACTACACCAAAAACCGACATGAACTGATAAATAAATTCTTTAAAGTCATAGGATGCAAAATCAATCTAGAAATCTGTTGCATTTCTTTTTTTTATTTAAAGTAAATTATCCAATACATAGTACATCATTAGTTTCAGATGTAGAGTTCAATAACTCATCAGTTGCATACAACACCCAGTGCTCATCACATCTGCTGCATTTCTATACACTAAAAATGAAGCAGCAGAAATAGAAATTAAGAAAACAACCTCATCTAAAATTGTACTAAAAACAATAAAATACCTAGGAATAAACTTAACCAAAGAGGTCAAAGACCTGTAATCTGAAAACTATGAAACATTGATGAAGGAAATTGAAAATGACACAATGAAATGGAAAGACATTCCATGCTCATGGATTGGAACAATAATTATTTTTTAAATGTCTTTACTACCCAAAGCAATCTATACATTTAATGCAATCCCTATCAAAATACCAACAGCATTTTTCATAGAACTAAAACAAAGAATCCTAACATTTATATGGAACCACAAAAGACCAAAGCAATCTTGGAAAAGAAAAGCAAAGATAGAGGCAACACAATGGCAGACTTCAAGTTATATCACAAAGCTGTAGCAATCAAAGCAGTATGGTACTGGCACAAAAATAGACACAGGGATCAATAGAACAGAATAGAAAACCTAGAAAAGGACCCCCAACTCTATGGTCAACTAATCTTTGGCAAAGCAGGAAAGAATATCTAATAAGAATAAGACAGTTTTTTTTAACAAATGGTGCCAGAAAAACTATACAGCAATATGCAAAAGAATAAAACTGGACCACTTTCTTTTTTGTTTTTAAAGATTTTATTTATTTACTTGACAGAGATCCCAAGTAGTCAGAGAGGCAGGCAGAGAAGGAGGTGGGGGGAACAGGCTTCCCGTTGAGCAGAGAGCCTGATGTGGGGCTCAATCCCAGGACCCTGGGATCATGACCTGAGCTGAAGGCAGAGGTTTTAACCCACTGAGCCACCCAGCGCCCCACTGGACCACTTTCTTACACCATACACAAAACTAAATTCAAAATGGATTAAAGACCTAAATGTGAGATCTGGAACCATAAAAATACTAGAGGGTGGGAATGCAAACTGGTGTAACCACTCTGGAAAACAGTATGGAGTTTCCTCAAAAAGTTGAATATAGAGTTACCCTACAGCCCAGCAATTGCACTACTGGGTATTTACCCCAAAGATAAAATGTAGTGATCCAAAGGGGCACTTGTACCCCAATGTTTGTAGCAGTAATGTCCGCAATAGCCAAACTATGGAAAGAGCTCAGATGTCCATCAACAGATGACTAGATAAAGAAGAAGTGGCATATATACATAATAGAATATTACACTGCTATCAAAAAATTGGATTCTTGCTATTTGCAATGACATGGATGGAACTAAAGGGTATTATATTAAGCAAAATAATTCAGTCAGAGAAAGGCAATTATCATATGATCTCACTAATATATGGAATTTAAGAAACAAGGCAAAGAATCACAGAGGAAGAGAGGAAAAAATGAAACAAGATGAAACCAGAGAGGGAGACAAACCATAGAGGCTCTTAATCTTAGGAAACAAACTGAGGGTTGCTGGAGGGTAAAGTGGTGGGGAGATGAGGTAACTACATAATGGACATTGGGAAGGGTATGTGTTGTAATGAGTACTGGGTATTATATAAGACTGGTGGGGGCACCTGGGTGGCTCAGTGGGTTAAGCCTCTGCCTTCGGCTCAGGTCATGATCCCGGGGTCCTGGGATCGAGCCCCGCATCGGGCTCTCTGCTCAGCAGGGAGCCTGTTTCCCTTCCTCTCTCTCTGCCTGCCTCTCTGCCTGCTTGTGATCTCTCTCTGTCAAATAAATAAATAAAAATCTTAAAAAAAAAAGACTGGTGAATCACAGACCTGTACCCCTGAAACAAATGATATTATATGTAAATAAAAATCAATCAATCAAGCTTATATTACATTGCAAAATAAAAATCCTAGAAGAGAGCAAAGGCAGTAATTTTTTTGACATCAGCTGTAGCAACAATTTTCTAGATATGTCTCCTGAGGCAAGGGAAACAAAAGCAAAAATAAACTATTGGGACATCAACAAAATAAATAACTTCTGTGCAACAAAGGAAACAATCAAAACTAGAAAGCAACCTAAACAGTGGGAGAATATATTTGCAAATGGCATGTCTGATAAAGGGTTAGTATTCAAAATATATAAAGAACTTATGAAACTCAACACCCCAAAAATGAATAATCCAGTTTAAAAATGGGCAGAAGACATGTACAGACATCTCTCCAAGGAAGACATGCAGGTGACTAACAAACACATGGAAAGATGCTCAAACTCACTCATCATCAGGAAAATGCAAATCAAAACTACAATGATATATCACCTCACACCTGTCAGAATTGCTTAAATCAACAAAAGAAACAACAGGTATTGGTGAGGATGTGGAGAAAGGGGAACGCTTTTGCACTATTGGTGAGAATACAAACTGGTGCAGCCACTCTGGAAAACCGTATGGTGGTTCCTCAAAAAGTTAAAAATAGGGGCGCCTGGGTGGCTCAGTCATTAAGCAGCTGCCTACAGCTCAGGTCATGATCCCAAGGTCCTGGGATCAAACCCTGCATTGGGCTGCCTGCTCAGTGGGATGCCTGCCTCTCCCTTTCCCACTCCCCCTGCTTGTGTTCCCTTTCTCACTGTGTCTCGTCAAATAAATAAATAAAATCTTTTTGAAAAAAAATTAAAAATAGAACTACTTTATGATCCAACAATCACACTACTGGGTATTTACCCAAAGAATATAAAACTATTAATTCAAAGAGATACATGAACCCCTATGTTTATAGCAGCATTATATAAGATTGATACAGTGAATAAATAGACATTACTAAGAGTTTAGCCATAGAACCACATGAATGAGTGATCTATTACAATAATCAGGACCCAACTATGGATTATCAACTTACATATGTTCCAAGGACCTTGACCATAAAGGAGAAGATGTTCATGTGCATAAGTTGACAACCACTGTGTATGAGAAATCCTTAATATTTTAAGAGACTCAGTATGCATGCTAAAGTGGCAATGGTAAATGAGTAGATGGCCATAGTGAATGAAAGAATCCATGATGTTACCATGAAGCCATTCAACCATGGAACATGTCATAATACTGCCGGAGCACATAATAATAGAATAGTAATTATTAAGATAGATGTTGCATATGATTAAAAATACTAAAACAATTGAATTTTCTTCAAGAGCAGATGCAGCAATGCAAGAGTACACTGGTATACGCTCAAGCATCCATGGTGCACAGAGTTACCATTTACGTTTGAGCAGTTGATCATGATGTACACTCAAACAACCCCCAACACATGCTGAAAGGCATGGGACAGTAGACATTTTTTTACATGAGAAAAGAGAATAGTGATAGAAAAGCAGGCAATCATGGTACATGAGCCAGTTATCTAATGCTTATAATCCCTCATTCTCAGGACTGGTATAGACAATCATAGTTCTAGCACATAGTAAGTAAGTAAATACACTTCTACAACTTAAGACAGAAGGAAATAATACTATGATCTGCTTACTGAAATATATGTGTTGCATGAAATAAATATGCATAAAACATGAAAGAAATGAATTTGGCCAAGAAATAGAGGGTAGCAGTGTAAAAGGAACCACCCTGGCATAGATCAAAAAGGCACATGAATATCCAACAATGACTTTTTAAGAATTTGACCATGATGCATATCAAATAATCTCAGAAAATAACTGAAACTTATGAAACAGGAGGAAACAGCCACAGTGTAGGAATAAATGGACACACTAAAGATGCAATCTCAAATGCTGTTACATGATAAAAACATGGAGCATGAGTTTGTTGTTTTTTTTTTTAATGGCTTTGTTTCAGGAGCTAAAGGAATTAATGCAAATGGAAATTCCATGGTGCATATCCAAATGACCACAGTGCATGATGAAGATACACTGCTAGAGTGTGAGCATTTGACAATGAGGTACAATCAGAAAGCCCTGTGAACAAGTTAATAGTTATATAGGAGGAGATAGTAATGATTCAAGAGCAGATCTATATCACACAAGTGTAGGCAGTAATTGATATATGAAGGAATATAGCAGATAACAATGAGGCAAAAGGATACCATGAGCACTATATAATCACAGTGTTTCTCAGAAAACTGCAAAATAAGCTCTTAGTCATGAGATAGATAGTGTGGAAGGAGACAGCAGTGATGGAGAGGAAGAATATCGTAGTGCAGGACCTAAAAAACAACATGCATAAGCTAACACATGGTCAAAGGTACAGAAGAGGGCATTCTCAGTACAGGATCAAATGATAATGGTTCATGATAAGAAAGTTGTGATACATCACATGGAGGATGAGTGTGGTGAATGATCAGAAGGCACAAATGAAAGCATGGTGAGAGATCAAAAACTTAAAGGAACAGAGAATCATGGTTTAGAGCTTGTTTATATGGATTTGACATGAGATCACAAAACTACAATATAGGAACAGCAATTTGGGGGCAAAAACAGGTGAAAATAGTAAAAAGGGAAACAACACAGTATATTTTCAAATATCAGTGGGGTATGAACAAACATCACTGGCACTTGAGCTTCTAATGTACAATCAAATAAATTCAAAATATATGTTGAGAGACAGGATACAGAGGCAAAAAGATGATATAGAAACTGATAGGAATAATGGGAAACTATTAAAAAGGAGTTCAAAATAAATTTGCTGCATAAACTTATTTCCATAACACAGAAAATGGTAACCTCATTACAACAGTAGACATGATTATGTCATACACAAAAACCATGGTATATGAGCATATCAGATAAATGTGATGCATAGAAGTATGTTACAGGAGAAATTAGAAATAGTAGGTAGAGAAAGCCATAGAATAATACTTACTGAAGTATACTTGATACAGTGTTTAAGAAATTATAAAATAAGATGACATGGAACAGTCCAGGAACAGATGGCAATGACCCAGTACATGACATCATGGCAAATGCTTATACATCTGTGTGTTGAAAAGACACCATGAGTGCTTAAAATTTGACTATAATGTAAACCAAGACAATCTCAGAATATATAGGCTGTCACTCTTAATATAGAGAACAGAGAAAAGAATACTAGTATAATAATAATGCCAATGACAATGACACTAGTTTATACTTACTTAGTACTTATTATATACCAGGAACTAACTTTACATATAACTACTTTACTTTCACAACAAGTATATGAGGTAGGTATTACTGTTATTTTAGGTTTGAGGAAACTAGGGTAGAAAGGTAGGAAGTGACTTGTACATCAGTCTAACCTCATTATGTATCAGTGGTGCTGTGCCATATCTGATGTACATGATGAGAGATTTAAAAATACACAGTAAAGAAACTAATGGCTATATTGTTGATACAGACAGCAAACACTGTTGCCTAAGTAGATTCATGGCCCATTATCAAACAGCCACAATGCATGAGAAGTCACCACAGTATGGAGAACATTTGATTACCAGGCACAATCCAATTATCCTGCAACATGGGCTGATATCAGAATGATAGAGGTGTAGGCAAACCAAATGCTGTCAAAATTAATAAACTATTATCCATGATACAGAAGATTTCATTCTTAAATCAGAAGTAGACAATAACTACATTTTCACAGAATCATAGTATATGAGTAAAAATCTATAAACCCCAAACATGTTATATGAACAGAAATTCCTTATGGATATTCAGACTACCATGAAAAATGAGCCAACACTTATATACAAGGAAAGACAGAATGGTACAAAGAAAATAATCATTTAGAGAAAATTGCACAGATAATCAAAGTATATGATCAAAAAACCACAATACCAGAAGGAATTACTTGGTCCAGGAGCAGATGGTAATGGTGGAAAACCATGATATATGCTCAGATGATCACAATACAAAATCAATCAATCAATTACTATTGTTTGATTGTTTGAACATGACACACATCAATATGCTTTGAAATATGAACTATCAATTATATAGATACAGGTGCAAATAGTAGAGTAGTCAACTATTGTGCTGTTCTTGCTCCCATAGATGTGATGAGTAATGAAGAATATAACACAGCAATAAATGGCTTTATTGAGGGAGACATTATTGAAAAGGAGCAATAAAGACATAACATCAGTTGGAAGTATAGCCACCACCAGTAATGTAGCATATGACTGAGACATACAACCAATCTCAGAATGCAAGATGACAATCATAATAAAGAAAAAGACATAGTAACTTAATATTATCAGCATTTACCACGTACCAGACACTAATCTAAGCATTTTACATTTAACATTTTGAATCCTCACAACAACCCTATGAGGTAGGTGTTATCCTTACTATTATTTTGCAGTTGAGAAAACAGGGACACAAAGGGATGGAATGACTTATGCAAGGACACTGAGCCATTAAATGGCAGAACTGGGATTAAATACAAGTATTCTAACCAGAGTCAGCACTGTACATATACATTGATGGTGCCATGCTTCCTCAAATGGATGTGATACAGGATTAAAATATACAGAGTACAGGAACAAATGGCTTTGGTCCAGGAGTAGGCAGCAATGTAGCAAAAGTAAACACCGTAGCACATGCTCAAACATCCGTGGTGCATGAGCAGCCACCACAGGAGTCTGAGCATTTGACTACGATGCACACTCAGAAGATCCTGCAACATGAGCTGACATCCAGTGTATAGGAGTAGATACTGAAGGCGAAGGAGGAAGCAAACACATTGAAGTATATAACTATGGTGCACAAAATGATATTTATGGTACAGAAATTTTCATTTTTAGTAAAAAGCAGACACTGATGGTGCATTTTCACACAAGTGATGGATTAAAAAAACACTGTAGTAAAACTTCAAACACAATAAAAGAGTAGAATGCATTATGTACTTTCATACAACTATAGAGAAAGCCAATAGCTGTTTAGAGCCAAGAGACAAAGTACAATAGAAAATAACCATGAGTGGAGACATCACAGATGAATATGGTACATGATCAAAACATCAATACATAAATGATTATCTCAGAAGCAGATGTCAATGTTATATAGAGAGATAACATGGCATATGTTCTCACAACAGTTGATGAAAGCCATAAGCAGCATTTGATCATTTGATTATAATGTACACAGGTAAATGGAACCACTCTATACTATGTTATAGCAATCATGATACAGGAGCCATGAGACATAGAATACGATACGCAAACTTGTTTTTGGTGAAGAAAACCATGTTGTGGTGCTCATGATGTCTGGTACTCAGATATTGTGCCTTACAAAAAGCCATAGTAGAGGGCTGAATAGTTTTGTCCATGAGTAGAAGTCAGATAGGCAAAAGGAGACCTGACACCAAATACTCAGATAACAGTCACAACTAGTATTTGAGCATTTGCTTATGATGATTACCTACACAACCCCATGGCGTGAATCAATAGCAATGATACAGAAACAAAAAGACATGCCAGTATGCTTCCTGAAATAGATACAGTTGGTGATTTTAAAAAACACCAAATATTTCCTTAAGAGCAAACAGCAATGATGACACAAGTGAAATTATGGTACATGTTTAAGTAACCAGGTGCATGAACAGCCACCACAGACATATAACTGTGATGCACACTCAGATAAGCCAGTGTCACTCAGTGTGAGGCACACTAAGACAAGCAATAACATTTATCATCTTTGAATACATACAGTGCAGAAAAAGGCAGGAGTGATCAAGGAGTAGAGAGCCATGGAAGGAGCAAATTACCGTAAAGCATAAACTGATACACATGATGCGTGAAACACCATTTCCCTGTAGAGCAGCAAGCAATTAAGTTTTCTGCTCAGGAACCATGGGATATGTGTATACAAGCATGCCATATGTTCAGACAACCATGATGCATGAGCAAAAACCTAGAATACAAAAACACGTGGATGTGATACAGAAGCCACATGAAATGGAATATGCTTAGATAGACTGAGCATATGAATAAAGGAAACATAATACATGAATACATTTTTTTAGGCCAGCATCATATGGCAATAGTTCTAGGGGGGATATCATGGCATATGCTCAGGTAATCATGGTGCATAAACCACTACCACTGATGTTTGAGCATTTTACTGTGATGTACATCCAGACACCCCAAGAAAAGGAGGTGATGACCCAAATATACAAGCAAATGAACAAGGATATTAGGAGAGATAGTGATGATAAAAGAGCTGAAAAGAATAGTGCAGGAGCTAATAGGATAATGCAGATAGAAGTTATTCAAAGGGACACTCAATGGCATATGCTCATACCATGGTGCATTAAACACTAGTACAAGTGTCTGAGCAATATGCCATAATGCACACCTACAGAACTCCAGAATTTGAGCTGAAAATCATGACAGAAAATCAAGGGACATGGTATCATTTATCATCATCATCACCACATATATCTTACTACATGCCAGGGAGTGTTTGAAATTTATATGTATAATAATTCATATAATCCTCATAACAACCTTATGAGGTATTATTTTTGTCATTTTGCAAGAAAATAAAGCATAGAAATGTGTATTGATAAACCCAAGATCCCACATCTAGTAAGTGGATAATTCAGGATTCAAATCCAGTCATTTTGGCTCCACTACCCATTCTCTTAAATACTATAATAAATGACAACATGCTGTGATTCTTTTAAGAGATACGATAGAATAATAAAAAAAAAAAAAAACACAGAATAATGAATTGGCTTTGTTCCAGAAGCAGATGGTGATGCTGCACAAGCAGACACCACAGCACATGTTCAAACATTCATGGTACATAAGCAGCCACCAAGGAGTCTGAGCATTTGACCATGATGCACACATAGAAGAACCTGAAATGTGAACAACATCCAGGTTATAGGAGTAGACAGTGATGAAAAAGGAGAGAAAACTCATTGCAGTAGCAAATCCATGGTGTACAAACTAATATACATGGTACAAAATAGTAATTTCCAGTATAAGAGTAGAGAATGATAGTGTATTTTCAAACAAGCATAGTGTTTAATGGGAAATGTATATATAAGTTGACTAATTGAATTTAAATCCTTTTTAAAAATGGAAATGCATAGTAATAACTTCAAACACAGCATACAAGCAGAAATTCATTATGCATGTTTAGACTATCACAGAGAATGAGTCAATTCATATATAAAAGAGGGGACCCATATGGTAAACCAACAAAGAACCATAGAGTAAAAAACTGCTCAGATAATTTTTTTTAAGTTACTGGAATGTATGGCATTAGTGCAGGAGCAGATCACACCCACACACCTGTAGGACATAAGATGTCAATTACAATACAGGCATAGATGTACACGGTATAGAAATAAATGTGGTGTGATTCTTCCCCAGATATGATACATAATAAAAAATCACCAAAAAAGCAGTGAATGACTTTGGTCCAGGAGAAGATGACAGTGGTACAAAAGGAGACTCAGATGGGCATAATGCCTAATTAAAAATAATCATGGTGAATATCCAGAATTTTTGTTTGAACCTGTTATATATTCAAACGATGCCATTACCTGAGCTAACAGCTATAATACAGTTAGTAGACATGATACAAGAGTAGACAACACACATGGGAGAAACAACCATTGTGTAGTAACTAATGGCCACAATATAAGAGCAAATATCAATGTTATAGAAGCTGTCATTCTATACACATATAATCATGATGCTTTTTTTTTACATACTTATGATAGACTAGCAACTTCGATCATGATAGATAGATAGATGGATATAGTCAATGAGTAAACATATACTATATACAAACAGTTGGATATCCAACTGCAGGATATCCATAATACATAATCCAGTTCTTTTACTCAAGGATAAGGTGACAATGGTGCAAAATGAGACCCCATACCATATCAGATGGCCCTAGTACATAAACATCTACCTCTTGCATTTGAATATTTTATCATGATGTATATCCTGATAAACCCAAAATATGAACTATGAATGATGATACAAGAGGACATATCACAAGAAAATATCCAATAAAAATAAATTGAGAAATTCTTTATAGATCCTGGATATCAACCTTTTGTCTGCACTGTCATTTGCAAATATCTTCTCCCATTCCGTGGGTTGCCTCTTTGTTTTCTTGACTGTTTCCTTTGCTGTGCAGAAGCTTTTGATCTTGATGAAGTCCCAAAAGTTCATTTTTGCTTTTGTTTCCTTTGCCTTTGGAGACATATCTTGAAAGAAGTTGCTGTGGCTGATATCGAAGAGATTACTGCCTATGTTCTCCTCTAGGATTCTGATGGATTCCTGTCTCACATTGAGGTCTTTTATCCATTTTGAGTTTATCTTTGTGTACGGTGTAAGAGAATAGTCGAGTTTCATTCTTCTACATATAGCTGTCCAGTTTTCCCAGCACCATTTATTGAAGAGACCATCTTTTTTCCACTGTATATTTTTTCCTGTTTTGTCAAAGATTATTTGACCATAGAGTTGAGGATCCATATCTGGGCTCTCTACTCTGTACCACTGGTCTATGTGTCTGTTTTTGTGCCAGTACCATGCTGTCTTGGTGATCACAGCTTTGTAGTAAAGCTTGAAATCAGGTATCATGATGCCTCCAGTTTTGTTTTTCTTTTTCAACATTTCCTTAGCGATTCCGGGTCTCTTCTGGTTCCATACAAATTTTTGAATTATTTGCTCCAGCTCTTTGAAAAATACCGGTGGAATTTTGATCAGAATGGCATTAAAAGTATAGATTGCTCTAGGCAGTATAGACATTTTAACAATTTTATTCTTCCAATCCAAAAGCATGGAATGGTCTTCCATCATTTTGTGTCTTCTTCAATTTCTTTCATGAGTGTTCCGTAGTTCCCCGAGTACAGATCTTTAACCTCTTTGGGTAGGATTATTCCCAGGTATCTTATGGTTCTTAGTGCTATAGTAAATGGAATTGATTCTCTAAATTCCCTTTCTGTATTTTCATTGTTAGTGTATACGAAAGCCACTGATTTCTGTACATTGACTTTGTATCCTGCCACGTTACTGAATTGCTGTATGAGTTCTAGTAGTTTGGGGGTGGAGTCTTTTGGGTTTTCCATATAAAGAATCATGTCATCTGCGAAGAGAGAGAGTTTGACTTCTTCCTTGCCAATTTGGATACCTTTTATTTCTCTTTGTTGTCTGATTGCTGTTGCTAGGACTTCTAATAGTATGTTGAACAAGAGTGGTGAGAGTGGGCATCCTTGTCGTGTTCCTGATCTCAACGGGAAGGCTGCAAGCTTTTTCCCATTGAGGATGATATTTGCTGTGGGTCTTTCATAGATAGATTTGATGAAGTTCAGGAATGTTCCCTCTATCCCTATACTTTGAAGCTTTTTAATCAGGAACAGATGCTGGATTTTGTCAAATGCTTTTTCTGCATCATTTGAGAGGACCATGTGGTTCTTCTCTCTTTTCTTATTAATTTGTTCTATCACATTGATTGATTTGCGAATGTTGAACCATCCTTGTAGCCCAGGAATGAATCCCACCTGGTCATGGTGGATAATCTTTTTAATGTGCTGTTGGATCCTGTTTGCTAGGATCTTGTAGAGAATCTTAGCATCCATATTCATCAGTGATATTGGTCTGAAATTCTCCTTTTTGGTAGGGTCTTTGCCTGGATTGGGGATCAGGGTAATGTTGGCTTCATAGAAAGAGTCTGGAAGTTTTCCTTCTGCTTCAATTTTTTGAAACAGCTTCAGGAGAATAGGTGTTATTTCTTCTTTGAAAGTTTGGTAGAATTCCCCCAGGGAATCCATCAGGTCCTGGGCTCTTGTTTTTTGGGATGTTTTTGATCACTGCTTCAATCTTGTTACTAGATATCGGTCTATTCAAGTTGTCAATTTCTTCCTGGTTCAATTTTGGGAGTTTATAATTTTCCAGGAATGCATCCATTTCATCTAGGTTGCTTGGCTTATTGGCATATAACTGTTGATAATAACTTCTGATGATTGTTTCTACTCCTCAAACTCAACACACACAAAACAAATAATCATATCAAAAAAATGGGCAGAAGATATGAACAGACACTTCTCCAATGAAGACATACAAATGGCTATCAGACACATGAAAAAATGTTCATCATCACTAGCCATCAGGGAGATTCAAATTAAAACCACATTGAGATATCACCTTACACCACTTAGAATGGCCAAAATTAGCAAGACAGGAAACAACATGTGTTGGAGGGGATGTGGAGAAAGGGGAACCCTCTTACACTGTTGGTGGGAATGCACGTTGGTGCAGCCACTTTGGAGAAGAGTGTGGAGATTTCTTAAGAAATTAAAAATAGAGCTTCCCAATGACCCTGCAATTGCACTACTGGGTATTTACCCCAAAGATACAGATGTAGTGAAAAGAAGGGCCATCTGTACCCCAATGTTTATAGCAGCAATGGCCACGGTCACCAAACTGTGAAAAGAACCAAGATGCCCTCCAGTGGATGAATGGATAAGGAAGATGTGGTCCATATACACTATGGAGTATTATGCCACCATCCGAAAGGATGAATACCCAACTTTTGTAGCAACATGGACGGGACTGGAAGAGATTATGCTGAGCAAAATAAGTCAAGCAGAGAGAGTCAATTATCATATGGTTTCACTTATTTGTGGAGCATAACAAATAGCATGGAGGACAAGGAGAGTTAGAGAGGAGAAGGGAGTTGGTGGAAATTGGAAGGGGAGGTGAACCACGAGAGACTATGGACTCTGAAAAACAATCTGAGGGGTTTGAAGTGGCGGGGGTGGGTTGGGGGAACCAGGTGGTGGGTATTAGAGAGGGCACAGATTGCATGGAGCACTGGGTGTGGTGCAAAAACAATGAATACTGTTATGCTGAAAATAAATTTAAAAAAATTCATAATAGCAATAAAAAAAATAAATTGAGAGGAGAAGTGAGATGAGGGGAATTAGAAGGGGAGACAAACCATGAGAGACTGTGGACTCTGAGAAACAAACTGAGGGTTTGGGAGAGGAGGGGGTTTGGGGGGTGGATGAGCCTGGTGGTGGGTATTATGGAGGGCACATATTGCATGGAGCACTGGGTGTGGTGCATAAACAATGAATTTTGGAACACTGAAAAGAAATAAAATAAAATAAAGTGGAAAAAAAACAAAAACAAAGCAAAAATAAATAAATAAATGATAAATAAATAAATAATAGATGTGTGACCTTGAACAAAAAATAAATATACCCAAAATATGGGGGCAGTTGGACATGGTATAGGAGCAAAGAAAAATGCTGAAGTAGAGGAAGACAGATGTGATTGATGTATGAGTTAGGAACGATGCTGCCCAATATGATTACAACATAGAACATAGATAATAACAGGTCAAGCTCAAACATTAACAGTATCTGAACAAACTGTGGTACTTACTCAGATGGACATAATACCTAATTAAAAAGCCATAATATAAAAGCAAATTTTGAGTGGGAGATACAAGCTTCCAGTTTTGGAATTAATAAATCATGGGGATAAAAAACACAGCATAAAAAATATAATCAATGATATTATAATAATGATGTATCAGGACAGATGGTAGCTACACTTCTGGTGAACATAGCATGATGTATAAACTTGTCAAATCATGGAGCACTGGGTGCTATATGTAAACAATGAATCTTGGAACACAACATCAAAAACTAATGATGGACTGTATGGTGACTAACATAACATAGAAAAATAAAAGTAATTTAAAAATCACTATGTTTTACACCTGACACTAATGTAACATTGTGTCAACTATTCACAAAATAAATAATAATTTAAATAATAATAATTTAAATAATTACAATAATAATTTAAATAATAATAATTTAAAAATTATTACCCATATTCATAGAGACATAATGTACAAAATGCTTACTTCCATATTATAATACCAAAATTAAGATAAATAAGCCATAACAGGAAGGAAAAGCAATTGTTGAATCTGTTAAACATCAGTTGATAGTGATGGAGATTTCATTGTCCTAATCACCGTATTTTCCAAAATGTTGTTTTCCCATTCAGTAAGGACATTGCATCTTTCAGCAAGAGAGACTCTAAATCTGGATTGCAATGGTCTACCAATTTGGGTACTTTAAAAATTCTATTCAATGCTTCATCATGCATGAAAAAATTCAGATTCTTTTTAAGTAAATAATAAATATTATTAAAAAGCTTTAAAAAATAAATATCTTCAAGTGTAGATGCTGTTATGGGTGGAATTTTTCCCCTCCAAAAAGAGATTTTGAAGTTATAACTCCTGGTACCTATAAATGTCACCTTATTTGGTTATAGGGCCTTTGAAGATATAATCAACTTTTAAGATAATGTTATATTGGATTAGGGTGGGCCATAAATCCATTGGCTGGTATCCTTATAAGAGGGAAATTCAGAAAGAATTATATGTGATGACAGAGGCAGATACAGCAGTGATGATGCCATAGACCAAGGATACCTGCAATTACCAGAAACTTGAAGAGGCAAGGATAGATCCTCTTCTAGAGCCTTTGGAGGGAGCACAGCCCTACCAATATCTTGATTTTGGATTTTTAGCTTCAAGAATTGTGAGAAAACAAATTTCTGTTGTTTTAAGCTACCCAGTTTGTTATACTTTGTTACAGAAACCCTTTAAAAATGGCATTTTTGCAAAAGGAGATATCATGGCACACAAATAAATGCATAATATATAAAATATCTCTCAGTAGTTTTACTACCTGAACAAAATGCACATTCAGAAAACCCCCAAATATTATCGGTCAGCCATAATATGTGATAGAATATAAATCAGTCAAGTAAATTTTGCTGACATTTGCCTGTTAGAAGTAGAGTGTAGTCATTTACAAGTATCTATCTCATAACTGTAGTCAACATTGTATACAAGAAGACTTCATTGATATATACATTTAAATAATATAATATATCAAGAAAATGATTCATGAGCTAGTAATCATATTACAGTGATAGAAATCTCCAGGAGAAGTATATAATGTTGCAGTCAGTGTTAAGGTAAACTACCAAAAATGCAAGTTATAGATAACATGGAAGTTATAGGCCCTGGCTCTACCCAAAGAATAAGAATATCAAGAAAAGATGACCATGGTAAGTACTGAAATAACTGTCATACATGGGCAGACTTAACTGACATATGTTTAAAAACCATAATAATGACATCATGACTGTGGTTCAGGTTCATGTGCATAAGCTCTTGCTATACTTATGATTAAGGAAGAGAAGAATGTCTAAAGTATAGAGATTCACATTAAAGTGGCAAGGGTATGCTTCAAGGGAAGAAAACCTTAGATATAACTTAAATATAGGATCGGTTGCCTCTGATTTATGCCAAGGTGACTATGGCATGTGGTAAGGTCATGGAATGACTTACACTATGATTAAGTTCAGAGTGCCATGACACATAAACCTCAGCATATGCGCAGAACACCATGCTGCTGAAGGTGCTTATAGCACAGTAGTAGGTGGCTATAGTGGTGAATATTCTATATTGTGGTGAATGACTATAAGTGCATTAACAGCTGACCATGTTACATAGCAAAAGAGGACATTTGTTTGCTTTAATGTCTATGATGCAAGAACATTCAAGTTACTGATAATGATAACCATGGTAAAAGAAAAAAAGGAAAGAAGTAGCAGAAGGCATGAAACCAGAACCAAAGGCCATAGTGAAGGTGTAGAATCAAATATTTTTCCTATATTCTTTTTAATTGAAATATGGCTGACATACAATGTTTTATTAATTTCATGTGTATAACACAGTGATTCAACAATACTATGCATTAGGCACAGCTCACCAGAGTCAGTGTAGTGACCATCTGTCACCATACAATGTTACTACAATGTTATTGACTATATGGAATCAGGTAATTATAATGAAAGAATCATGATACATGAACCTAAGTCCACAATTTGACAGAGAGAGCCATAATGCAGAAGCAAATAACTATAGTAATGGAGCAGATTGTCCTTAAGTGGAAGTAGACAAGCTTAATTAAAAAAAAAAGATTCATGAACAGGCAGCCAAAGTACATGAAAATGCAAGTTCAGATAGCTATGGTGCATAAGCAAATGGTTATGGTGCAGGAGTAGGTGGCCCTCAGTATAAAAGCATACAATCACATTGTATGCTCATAATACTACAGTGCATAGGCAAATAAACATGGAAGGGAATCAGCTGGCCATAGGAAGGAACATAGAAAAGAAGCAAAAAGAACTATGGTGTGGCTCAAGAGTCTGCAGAATTTGGCACACATGAAGGTGAGGACTGTTTTTCCCAGATGGCTTATTGAAGAGGTGGGACCATGACCTTTAGTTCTGGGCTGGAGATTGGGTCATGGCCATTTTTATTCTGGTCCTCTAAAGAGGCATGGAAAGCCTCCAGGAAACAAAAGCCACACGGAGGACCAACTTACAGTGATCCCAGCCCCCTGGCAAGGGATGGCACAAATCTGCCCAGGCAAAGACCCCTAAGAAGCAGCACAGACAGTCCCCCGACAGAAGACAATCTGAAAGAATAGGTGCAAACTAGATTACAGGTCATACAAGACTAAAACTCCAGCACCAGTGGAAAATAGCTTGAGGTTTTTTTCTCACAACTCAGTTATCTTTCAGTCTACAATTTTCCACTTTTTTTTAACCTTTTTCCCATTTCAGCTAGTTTATTTTACCAACTTATGTTTTTAAGTTCATTTTTGACTTTTGTTTTTTACATCTACATTTAATAGATATAGGTTTCATTTTAGTCCTTACTTTATTTGATTTTATTTTGTTATATAGATAAGTTTTGTTTCCTTTGCAATTTTGGGAGGTAGCATCTTCTAACACAGAGACCAAAATTCACTCAGGAACAAGTGGATCACTGTTTTGTCCACCCTGAGAGATTATAGTCTCTCTTCTCTCCTACCGCCACACATATTTTTTCTCTTTTTCCTGTTTGTTCTGTTTTGCTTTTTGTGTGCTTTTCTGTTTTGGTTTCTGACTACCCCAGATTTGCCTAGGATGCATTATGCATGGGTCATGGTGGATGTTTTGGACTCTGATCAGTCAATCACCCATTCTTCCCTGGGTAAAATGATTAGAAGGAAGAACTCACCACAAAGGAAAGAACCAGAGGTAATGTTCTCTGCCAAAGAGCTAATCTATATGGATAAAATTAAGATGTCAGAGATGGAATTCAGGATAGCAATTATAAAGTTAAGAGCTGAGCTTGAAAAAAGCATAAAAGACAGTTGAGAATCTCTAAGTGCAGAAATGAGATCTAATCAGGCCAAACGTAAAAATGTCATAACTGAAATAGTCTAAATTGGATGCTCTAAGAGCTCAGGTGAATAAGGCAGAAGAGAGAGTAAGTGATCTAAAAGACAGACTGATGGAATGGAAGGAAATAGAGGAAAAGAGAAAAAGACAACTCAGAGCCCATGAAGAAAGGTTTCAAGAATTTAATGATGCTTTGAAATGAACAAATGTCATAATTACTGGTGTGACTGAGGGGAAGGATAGCGAGAAGGCCAGAAGGTATATTTGAGCAAATCATAGCCAATAACTTCCTTAATCTGGGGAGGGAAACAAGTATTCATGTCCAAGAGGCAGAAAGGACCCCCCCAAATCAATAAAAAGAGATCAACATCCTGTAATAGTGAAGCCTGCAAATTTTAGAGAAAAAAAGGCTATCCTGAGAGCAGCTCAAAGCAGGAGATTCTTTACATACAAAGGGAGGAACATCAGACTAACATCAGACCTATCCACAAAAGCCTGGCAGGCCAGAAAGGACTGGCATAATATATTCAGGGTACTAAATGAGAAGAACATGCAGCCAAGAATTCTTTATCCAGCAAGTCTGTAACTCAGAATTGAAGGAGAGATAAAGAGCTTCCAGGACAGACAGAAACTGAAAGGAAGATATGATCACCAAGCCAGCCCTGAGAGAAATATTAAGGAAGATCATGCAAGTGAAGAGAGACCCCCAAGAGTAACAGAGACCAGAAAGAAATAGAGACAATCTAAAGAAACAGGGACTTTATACGCAATACAATGGCACTAAATTCATACTTTCAATAATTACTATGAATGTAAATGGGCTAAATGCTCCAACCAAAAGACACAGGGTATCAGATTGGATTAAAAAAGCAAGACACTTTAGACCTAAAGACACCTCCAGACTGAAAGTAAGGGGGTGGAGAATGATTTACCATACTAATGGACATGAAAGAAAGCTGGGACAACAATCCTCATATCAGACCAACTAAATTTTAAACCAAAGACTGTAGTAAGGTATGAAGAGTGACACTATATCATACTTACAAGGTCTATCCAACAAGATCTAACAATTGTAAATATTTATGTTCCCAACATGAGAGCAGCAAATTGTATAAATCAATTAATAACTAAAGTAAAGAAACACATTGGTAAGAGTACATTAATAGTAGGGGACTTCAACACCCTACTCAGAGCAATGGATAGGTCATCTAAGCAAAAGTTTAACAAAGAAACAAGGACTTTGAATGACACACTGGACCAGATGGACTTCACAGATACATACAGAACATTCCAACTTAAAACAACAGAATACTCATTCTTCTTGAGTGCACATGGAACTTTCTCCAGAATAGATCACATACTGGGTCACAAATCAGGTCTCAACTGATACCAAAAGATTGAGATTATTCTCTGCATATTTTCAGACCACAGTCACAATACCTTGAAACTGGAACTTAATCACAAGA
This sequence comes from Lutra lutra, assembly GCF_902655055.1. Classification (NCBI taxonomy): domain Eukaryota; kingdom Metazoa; phylum Chordata; class Mammalia; order Carnivora; family Mustelidae; genus Lutra; species Lutra lutra. Next base: position 2,866,085 of record NC_062296.1, on the reverse strand, counting down.
GGAAATGTGGAAGGAACTCAAATACTTAGAGGTTAAAGAGAAATCTTGCTAAAAGAATAAATAGGTCAACCAGGAAATTAAAGAAGAATTTAAAAATTTCATGGAAACTAATGAAAATGAAAACACATTGGTTTAAAACATCTGGGATACAGCAAAGGCGGTTCTAAGAGGGAAGAACATTGCAACACAAGCCTCTCTCAAATAAGTAGAAAAATCCCAAATCAAAAGCTAATCTTACACCTAAAGGACCTGGAGAAAGAAGAGCAAATAAAGCCTAAACCAAGCAGGAGAGGAGAAATAATAAACATTGGAGCAGAAATTAAAAAAAAAAAAAAAAAAACACAGAAACCAGAAGAACAGTAGAATGGATCAACAAAACTAGAAGCTGGTTCTTTGAAAGAATTAATAAGATCAATAAACCTCTGGATAAACTTATCTAAAAGAAAACAGAAAGGATACAAATTAGCAATATCATGAATGAAAGGGGAAAGGTCACAACCAACACCAAGGAAATACAATTTTAAGAACATATTATGGGGACACCTGGGTGGCTCAGTTGGTTAAGCGGCTGCCTTCAGCTCAGGTCATGATCCCAGGGTCCTGGGATCGAGCCCCACATTGGGCTCCCTGCTCAGCAGGGAGCCTGCTTCTCCCTCCCTCTGTCTGCTGCTCTCCCTGCTTGTGCTCACTCACTCTTTCTCTCTCTCTGACAAATAAAAAAAATTTTTTAAATCTTTTAAAAAAAATCTAAAAAATAAGAACATATTATGGGAAAATATACCAACAAATTAAGCAATCTGGAAGCAATTGATTCATTCCTAGAAACTCATCAACTACCAAAACTGAAACAGAAAGAAATAGAAAATCTGAACAGACCAATACAAGCAAGGAAATTGAAACAGTAATCAAAAACTTCCCAAAAAATAAGAGGCCAGGGCCAGATGGCTTCCCAGGGAAACTCCACCAAAACTTTAAAGAAATAATACCTATTCCACTGAAGCTGTTTCAAAAAACAGAAACACAAGGAAAACTTCCAAACTCGTTCTATAAGGCCAGGATTACCTTGATCTCAAAACCAAAGATCCCACAAAAAAGGAGATTTACAAACCAATATCCCTAATGAATATGGATGCCAAAATACTCACCAAGATCCTAGCCAATAAGATCCAATGGTACATTAAAAGGATTATTCACCATGACCAGGTGGGACTTATTCCTGGGATGCAAGGGTGGTTCAGCATTCACAAATCAATCAACATGATAGAGCTCATTAATAAAAGAAAAGGACCGTATAATCCTCTCAATTGATGCAGAAAAGCATTTGACAAAATATAGCATCCTTTCCTGATTAAAACTCTTCAAAATATAAGGAGAGAGGGAACATACTTCAATATCATAAAATCAATCTATGAAAAGCTCACAGCAAGTATCATTCCCAATGGGGAAACACTGAGAGCTTTTCCCCTGAGGTCAGGAATACAACAGGGATGCCCACTTTCACCACTTTTGTTCAATATAATACTAGAAGTCCTAGACTCAGCAATCAGAAAACAAAAAGAAGTAAAAGGCATTCAAATTTGCAAGGAAGTCAAACTCTCACTCTTTGCAAGTGACATGATACTTCATGGGAAAAACCCAAAAAACTCCACCCCAAAATTGCTAGAACTCATACAGGAATTCAACAACGTGGCAGGATACAAAATCAATGCACAGAAATTAGTTGCATTTCTATACACTAACAATGTGACTGAAGAAGGAGAAATTAAGGAATCTATCCCATTTATAATTGCACCCAAAACCCTAAGATACCTAGGAATAACCCTAACCAAAGAGGTAAAAGATCTGTACACTAGAAACTACAGAACATTTATGAAAGAAATTGAGGAAAGGCACAGAGATGGAAAAACATACCATGCTCATGGATTGGAAGAATAAACATTGTGAAAATGTCTGTGCTGCCCAGAGCAATCTACACATTCAATGCAATTCCTATCAAAACATCATCAACGTTTCTCACAGAGCTTGAAAAAACAATCGTATAATTTCTATGGAACCATAAAAGACCCCCCACTCATCAGGGGAATGTTAAGAAAGAAAACCAAATCTGGGGTTATCACAATGCCTGACTTCAAGCCCTATTACAAAGCTGTGATCATCAAAACAGCATGGTATTGGTACTAAAACAGACACAGAGATCAATGGAACAGAATAGAGAACCCAGAAATGGGCCCTCAACTCTATGATCAACTAATCTTTGACAAAGCTAAAAGACCACCCAATTAAAAAAAGACAGTCTCTTCAATAAATGGTGCTGGAAAAACTGGTCAGCCACATGCAGAAGAATGAAACTAGACCATGCTCTAACACCATACACAAATATAAACTCAAAATGTATGAAAGACCTATAAAATCAAAATGGATGAAAGACCTAAATATGAGTCAATAATCCATCAAAATCCTAGAGAACACAGGCAGTAACATCTTCAACATCAGACACAGTAAATTCTTGCAAGATGTGTCTCTAAAGACAAGGGAAACAAAAGCAAAAATGAACTTTTGGTACTTCATCAAAATAAAAAGCTTTTGCACAGCAAAGGAAACAGTCAACAAAACTAAAAGGCAACCTATGGAATGGGAGAAAGTATTTGCAAATGACATTATGGATAAAGGGCTGGTATCCAAGATCTATAATGAACTTCTCAAACTCAACACCCAAGAGACAAATAATCCAGTCAAGAAATAGGCAAAAGACATGAACAGACACTTATCCACAATGAGATACCACCTTATATCAGTTAGAGCGGCAAAAATTAAGAAGACAGGGAACAACAAATGTTGGCAAGGAGGTGGAGAAAGGGAAACCTTCTTACACTGTTTGTGGGAATGCAAGCTGATATAGCCAGTCTAGAAAGCAGTATGAAGGTTCCTCAAGAACTTAAGGATAGAGCTACCCTACAACCCAGGAATTGCACTACTGGGTATTTACCCCAAAGATTAAAAATGTAGTGAAACAATATTTATAGCAACAATGTGTATAGCAGCAATGCCCACAACAGCAAAATTGTGGAAGGAGATACCCTTCAGCAGATAAGTGGATAAAGAAATGTCATTCATATATACAATGGAATATTTTTCAGCCATCAGAAAGATGAATACCTACCATTTACATTGACATTGATGGAACTGGAGGGAATTATGTTATGTGAAAATAAGTCCATCAGAGAAATACAATTATCATATTGTTTCACTCATATGTGGAACGTAAGAAATAGCACAGCACATGGAATCATAGGGGAAGAGAGGGAAAAGTGAATAAGAAGAAATCAGAGAGGGAGACAAACCATGAACGACTCTTGACTCTTGGAAACAAACTGAAGGTTGCAGAAGGAGAGGTGGGAGGAAGGGTGTGGTAACTGGGTGACAGGTATTAAGGAAGGCATATGATGTGATGAGCACTGGATGTTATATGCACCCAGAACCATAAATGATATGGTTGCATAAATGATATGCAACTAATGAATCATTGAACATTACATCAAAAACTAATGATGTACTTGGGCTCCTGGGTGGCTCAGTGGGTTAAGCTGCTGCCTTCGGCTCAGGTCATGATCTCAGGGTCCTTGGATCGAGTCCCACATCGGGCTCTCTGCTCAGCAAGAAGCCTGCTTCCCTCTCTCTCTCTCTCTCTGCCTGCCTCTCCGTCTACTTGTGATCTCTCTCTGTCAAATAAATAAATAAAATCTTTAAAAAAAAAAACTAATGATGTACTTATATGTTGGCTAATTGAATTTAAATAAATAAATAAAATACTGTCATTCACAACTAAAAAAGAAAAAAAAAGAACCATGGTGTGGGAAAGTATTTCCAAGATGCTTTTGTAAATAGTGATGATATACCAATATTTTATCATACTGCAAGGAGAAAACCTTTAAAGCCTCAGAAAACACAATAAAACTTTGATTGTTAGATTAGAGAGAACTAACATCTGGTCAGGTTAGAGCACAATTCCCAAGAGGTAAACTTCTTAGATTAGTAAAGACCATTCAGATCAGGGATGGGGCAAAGAAGGGTTATGAAGGGTTAATCCTAGTCCCAATTTTTGTGTCTTAAGAAAATAGAAATGCATCATCACACCCACTCAGACTAGGAGAGTAAGTGCTTGAGGAGACACCAGGTTTTATTCATTTATTCATATTCTGAGCAAACTATTTCACAATCATGTTAAGTTCTGACAATGCAAAATTTAATAAAATAGACATGAGGCTCACCTTCAGGGAGTTGATATTTTACTTGGAGAACCAGAAATTACAGTAAAGTATGATAAAAGTGCAATGATAGAGAAAATACAGAGTGTAATGAAAATATAGAAAAAAAAAAACATTTAAACTGAGTTTGGGGGAATAAAGGAAGATATAATGGAGGAAGTAACATTTAAACAGAGACCTGAATGATGAACTCAAAAAGTTCAAAGTGAAAAAAAAAAGATTTTGTTATCACATATCAAAGGGACAAGAGATCACATTATGCTGAAAAATATGAAAGTTGTTCAGTACTTCTGGAACAAAAACAGGAGGAGGAGATGGCTAGAAATAAGTAAGTGCAACCAATTTATGCATGGTCTTGCAAACCACTATAAAGAGCTTAGATTTAATTTTTAGAGAAGAAAAACTGCTGAAGAATGTTGTGACACAAATATATCTGTATGTTGGGGAGAGAATTCTGGTTTCTGGGTGCATATTAGGCTCAAAGGGGTAAAGGACAGTAAAAATAGAGAACAACATTGATGCTAGTGAATAGAGAAAGAAGTTAGAGTTAAAAGTGGTTTGGCAATTCTGGAATAGTTGAAAGGAAGACTCTGTAGGAATAACTTTCAAGCTTTGGGAACCCCTGCATCTAAAATATAAGTGAACCTTGGTAGTTTACTTCTTTGACAAATATATCATTAGATAGACCAACACCACCTTCTGTAGTAGGAATCAAAGCCTTTATATTGAAGAGCTAAAATGAATAACATACAGTGGGAAACTCAACATTGGAAGTACAAATCTGGGACAGAGAAATTTCGTAAGGGATATCTTTTCCCTTAAGCAGAGAAGATATACATATATACAAACACACACCTATATACACATTACTTTGAAATGTATGAAATATTTATGTTCTATTATTTATTTTTTAATAATTTTTATTTATAATTTATTATTAGCTGTCTTTAAGAATAAGCCATAAGTGACTCTCAATAATAGAGAACAAACTGAGGATTGATGGAGGGGAAGGATGGATCAGATGGGTGATGGTCATGAAGAAGGGCACTTGTTGTGATGAGCACTGGGTGCTGTATGTAAGTGATTAATCACTGAATTCTATTCCTGAAACCAATATCATCTTGAATGTTAACTAACAAAATTTAAGTTTAAAATATAGGCTTTAAAATTAAATGTGTTCATTTAAAATTAAATAAAATGTATGGTAGCAATGATCTTTTACTCCCTAGTATTAGGCCCATGAATATATTAACACTACATGGTCAAAGAGACTTTACAGATGGAATCAGTTAATAATAAACTGACCTTAAAAGAGATCATTCTGGGTTATCTAGATGAGCCCAGTGTAATCACATGGGCTCCTAAGAACAGAAGAGGAGGCAAAATAGATTCAAAGTATGAGAGTAACTCAATCCTCTGTTGCTGCTTTTGAGGATGAAAGAATCCTTGTGCCAGGGAAGGCAGGTGGCCCCTAGAAGCTGAGAAATATCTCTGGCTAACAGCCAATTAGGAAACAGGTACCTCAGTTCAACAACCACATGGAACTGATATTGGTCAATAATCTGAATGAGCTTGGAAGCAGATATATCACCAAAGCCTTCAAAAAGAAATGCAGCCTTGGGGCGCCTGGGTGGCTCAGTGGGTTAAGCCTCTGCCTTCAGCCCGGGTCATGGTCTCAGGGTCCTGGGATCGAGTCTCAGGGTCCTGGGATCGAGCCCCGCATCGGGCTCTCTGCTTGGCAGGGAGCCTGCTTCTCCCTCTCTCTCTGCCTGCCTCTCTGCCTACTTGTGATCTCTCTGTGTCAAATAAATAAATAAAATCTTAAAAAAAAAAAGAAATGCAGCCCTAACATTTTTATTTCACCCTTATGAGGCTCCCAAAGCAGAGGACCCACCTCAGGTGACCAAACTTCTGACCTACAGAGCTGTGAGTCAAAAACAAGTGTGTGTTTTTAAACTGCTAGATTTTCTATAGTTCATTGTATCATCAATAGAAACTAATAAACTTAGTCTTTTCATCTCAAAGAAAAGGATAATAATAGCTGTTATTTTTGGACTGTGTGATTATTTCATGAGAAAAATTATATATATAATATGAATTATACTAATATATAATATATAACACATATTATGTACATTATATATACAATTGAGTAAACCATATAATGGGCATCCAGTAAATGGTTGTAAATGAAGTTACAGTAACAATTATTTCGATTGTACATTTATGATATATTTTGTCATTTATTATTAGATTTTATTCTTATCATAATCCTGATAGGTAAGCACGTTAAGAATTTTTTAACCTGTATAAGGAATAATAATCTAAAACACAAAGATGTTTTTACTTGGTCACAAACTAATAACTAATAAGTGTCACAGAGGACAGAGACTTCTGATTTCTGGTTAAGTGTTATTTCCACAGCTCACTTAAAAAGTATTTCCTGAAGGAGTTACTATGATGGTAAGAATTCAGTTATATATGATTGTGACAAGAAAAACTACTTTTTGGCCAATTATTGCTTGATGCCTTCCATGTAGCACAGGACTGGCCTAGGCTCTAGGAATAAATACTGAGTATCAACAAGAAATATAATTTCACAATGAGTCAGCTTGGTGACCATTTTAGAACAGTGGAGACTCCAGGACAGAGAGATTTAGATAAGGTCATGTAAACACCAGCACTAAGGGATTTAGGAATCTGATATAGCTGTCTGAAATACAAAAACCATGTAGTTCTTAAACCAGAGTGTTCTGGTTCCAGCCAAAGCCATTAATCCTGTTTCCTGCTCCTTCAGCTCACTCATACACCCCTCACAAAAGTTCTGCAATTCAACTTTATTTCAAAATTCAAGAATCTCAGATATAAATCCAGCATGATCTTTAAAACTAGAAAGCAACTGCAGGTAACAAAACCAAAGTCTATCCAAGGTGCTTTCATACATCCAAATCCAGAAACACAATAGTACCTGGTCACCCTAAGCCAAAACCAAGTCGGATGCACTATCCAGGCACCCCCATAATTATATTTATATAGTATTATCAAACTGGCAAAACTGTAGAGAACAGATTGTTTTCAGGGAAAGAGATGGGGTGGGAAGTAGTAGGAGCTACCATAAAGGGTAACACAAAGGAATTTCTTTGTGGTGACTGAACCGTTCTGTATCTTGATTGTGGTAGTGGTTATACAAATCTACACATGGGGTTAAATTGCATAGAGCTACAAACATACACACACAAAGGAACTACAAACACACAAACAAAAATAAGTGCATGTAAAAACCTTCTTGTATGACTACAGTACAATAAAGTTAATGAGTTTGTGGCCTAGTCAATACAAGTATTGTCAAGGATGTGAAGAAAAGAAAACCCTTGTGTACTGCTGGTGGGAATTTAAATTGGTGCAGCTGCAATAGAGAGTATGGAGTTTCCTCAAAACATAAAAAAATAAAACTAACATGTGATTCAGCAATTCCACTTACAAATATTTATCTGAAGAAATGAAAATACTAACTTGAAAAGACATATACACCCCCATGTTCATTGCAGCATTAGTCACAAAAGTCAAGATATAGAAACTACCTAAACGTCCAATGACAAATAAGTGGACAAAGAAAATGTGATACATACATACACACACACACACACACACACACACACACACACAGAGGAATTTTATTCATTCCTAAAAAGGAAGGAAGTTGGGGAGGAGTAAGATTGTGAAGAAGTAGGAGACCTAAATATGATCAGGTCCCAGGAGTTCAGCTAGATAGTTCTCAAACCATTCTGAAGACCTATAAACTCAACAGGAGAGAGAAGAGAATAGCAATTCTAGGAACAGAAAATAAACTGCTTTCCAGAAGATAGGACATGCAGAAAAGTGAATCTGAGGCAACATTAGGGAAAACAGACCATAGTGGGAGGGTCCAGTTTCCAGCAAGTGAGAGAGCAGTGGAGCACAAAATCAAAACTTTTAGAAGTCTGCTCCACTGAGGGACATTGTTCCAGAGGCTAAGCAGGGGGTGGAGTCCTAACAGGGACAGTGTGGTCTCAAGACCTGCGGAGTCACAGAAAGACCAGGGGTGTTTGAATGTGGCAGAGCTCCCAGGTGTCAGAGAGGGGAAGCTGGTTGTAGAGACATAGCCAAGGAGTGGGCTCTCTGTTTGGGATTATTTAAACCATGATCCGCAGCACAGTTGTGCCACTGGTTTTCTGGCAGGGACCCAACAAGTGACAAATCTGGGGTGACTCACCTTCCTCCCCCAGGAGGAGTGGCATGGGAATGCACTGCAGGAATCTGCTGGGCTTGGAGAATCCAAGCAGGGCTGGGCACCAGAGATAAAAACACTCCATCACAGGCTGGGTGAGCACAGAGCATGGCCAGAGACCAGGGAGACAGGAGGGATTAACTGCTTTTCTCTGAGGGTGCACTGAGTAGTGGGGCCTGGGCTCTCAGCTCCTATGGGGCTGGAAATGAGGAAGCTGCAATATCCATTCCCATCCTCCAAACCTGTACAGAAAGCATTCAGGGAACAAAAGCTACCAAGAGCTAACTGGAGCAGATTACATAGCCTGGCCCCAGACAAGGATGGCACAATTCTGCCTTGGGCAAAGACAATTGAGAATCACTGCAACAGGCCTCCTCACCAGAAAATCAGCAAGAACATCCAGCCAAGACCAAATTCACTGATTAATGACGTATTCTATGTGACTCCAAAGCTGGGGGAAAACAACACATAGAATTCATGGCTTTTTTCCCATGATCCTTTAGTCTTTCAAAGTTAAAGTCTTTAAATTTTATTTTTTTCTTATTCTACTTTTTTAATTTTTCCTTTCCTATTTTAACTACTTTATCATATCAATACCTTTTACAAATCTTTTATTTTTAATTTTTATTTTTTAACTTCTTTTCAGTGTTCCAGAATTCATTGTTTATGCACCACACACAGTGCTCCATGCAATACATGACTTGCACAATACCCACCACCAGGCTCACCCAACCTCCCACCCCCGACCCCTCCAAAACCCTCAGATTGTTTTTTCAGAGTCCACAGTGTCTCGTGGTTCGTCTCCCCCTTCAGTTTCCCCCAACTCCCTTCTCCTCTCCATCTCCCCATGTCCTCCATGCTATTCCTTATGCTCCACAAGTAAGCAAAATCATATGATAATTGACTCTTTCTGCTTGACCTATTTCACTCAGCATAATCTCCCCCAGTCCCATCCATGTTGATACAAAAGTTGGGTATTCATCCTTTCTGATGGAGGCATAATACTCCATAGTGTATATGGACCACATCTTCCTTATCCATTCGTCCGTTGAAGTTTCCAGTTTGGTGAACGTGGCCATTGCTGCTATGAACATTGGGGTACAGATGGCCCTTCTTTTCACTACATCTGTATATTTGGGGTAAATACCCAGTAGTACAATTGCAGGGTCATAGGGAATCTCTATTTTTAATTTCTTGAGGAACCTCCACACAGTTCTCCAAAGTGGCTGCACCAACGTGCATTCCCACCAACAGTGTAAGAAGGTTCCCCTTTCTCCACATCCTCTCCAACACACATTGTTTCCTGTCTTTTTAATTTTGGCCATTCTAACTGGTGTCAGTTGGTCTCTCAATGTGGTTTTGATTTGAATCTCCCTGAGGGCTAGTGATGATGAACATTTTTTCATGTGTCTGTTAGGCATTTGTATGTCTTCATGGGAGAAGTGTCTGTTCATGTCTTCTGCCCATTTTTTGACATAATTTTCTGTTTTGTGCGTGTTGAGTTTGAGGAGTTCTTTATAGATCTTGGATATCAGCCCTTTGTCTGTATTGTCATTTGAGAATATCTTCTCCCATTCCGTGGGTTGCCTCTTGGTTTGTTGACTGTTTCCTTTGCTGTACAGAAGCTTTTGATCTTGATGAAGTTCCAAAAATTCATTTTCACTTTTGTTTCCTTTGCATTTGGAGACATATCTTGAAAGAAGTTGCTGTGGTCGATGTCGAAGAGGTTACTGCCTATGTTCTCCTCTAGGATTCTGATGGATTCCTGCCTCATGTTGAGGTCTTTTATCCATTTCAAGTTTATCTTTGCGTATGGTGTAAGAGAATGGTCGAGTTTCATTCTTTTATACATAGTTGTCCAATCTTCCCAGCACCATTTATTGAAGAGACTCTATTTTCTACTGTATATTTTTCCTGTTTTGTCAAAGATTATTTGACCATAGAGTTGAGGGTCCTTATCTGGGCTCTCTACTCTGTTCCACTGGTCTATGTGTCTGTTTTTGTGCCAGTACCATGCTGTCTTGGTGATCACAGCTTTGTAGTAAAGCTTGAAATCAGGTAACGTGATGCCCCCAGTTTTGTTTTTCTTTTTCAACATTTCCTTACCAATTCGGGGTCTCTTCTGATTCCATATAAATTTTAGGATTGTTTGCTCCAGCTTTCTGAAAAATGCTGGTGGAATTTTGATCAGAATGGCATAGAAAGTATAGATTGCTCTAGGCAGTATAGACATTTTAACAATGTTTATTCTTCTGATTCATGAGCATGGAATGGTCTTCCATCTTTCTGTGTCTTCTTCAATTTCTTTCATGAGTGTTTTGTAGTTCTTCAAGCACAGATCCTTTACCTCTTTGGTTAGGTTTATTCCCAGGTATCTCATGGTTCTTGGTGCTATAGTAAATGGAATTGATTCTCTAATTTCCCTTTCTGTATTTTCATTGTTAGTGTATAAGAAAGCCACTGATTTCTGTAGATTGATTTTTTATCCTGCCACATTACTGAATTGCTGTATGAGTTCTAGTAGTTTGGGGGTGGAGTCTTTTGGGTTTTCCATATAAAGTATCATGTCATCTGTGAAGAGAGAGAGTGTTACTTCTTTATTGCCAATTTGAATACCTTTTCTCTTTGTTGTCTGATTGCTGTTGCTAGGACTTTTAATACTATGTTGAACAAGAGTGGTGAAAGTGAGCATCCTTGTCATGTTCCTGATCTCAAAGGGAAGGTTTTCAGCTTTTTCCCATTGAGGATCATATTCACTGTGGGGTTTTCATAGATAGATTTTATGAAGTTGAGGAGTGTTCCCTTTATCCCTATACAATGAAGGGTTTTAATCAGGAACGAATGCTGTATTTTGTCAAATGCTTTTTCTGCAACAATTGAGAGGACCATGTGGTTCTTCTCTCTTCTCCTATTGATTTGTTCTATCACACTGATTGATTTTCCAATGTTGAACCACCCTTGCAATACAGGGATAAATCCCACCTGGTCATGGTGGATAATCTTTTTAATGTACTGTTGGATCCTATTAGTTAGGATCTTGTTGAAAATCTTGGCATCCATATTCATCAGGAATATTGGTCTGAAATTCTCCTTTTTGGTGTGGTCTTTGCTGGTCTGGAGATGAGGGTAATGCTGGCTTCATAAAAAGAGTCTTGAAGTTTTCCTTCTGCTTCAATTTTGAAACAGCTTCAGAAGAATAGGTATTATTTCTTCTTTGAAGGTTTGGTAGAATTCCCCAGGGAATCCGTCAGGTCCTGGGCTCATTTTTTGGGAGGTTTTTGATCACTGCTTCAATCTCATTACTAGATATTGGTCTATTTAGGTTGTCAATTTCTTCCTGATTCTGTTTTGGAAGTTTAAAGGTTTCCAGGAATGCATCCATATCTTCTAGGTTGTTTAACTCATTTAAATAAAGCTGTTGATAATTTCTGATGGTTGTTCCTATTTCCTTGGTGTTAGTCATGATCTCTCCCTTTTTATTCATGATTTTAATAATTTGGGTCTTCTCTCTTTTCTTTTGGATTAGTTTGGACAATGGTTTATCGATCTTATTGATTCTTTCAAAAAACCAGCTTCTAGTTTCATTGATACATTCTACTGTATCTCTAGTTTCTATCTCATTGATCTCTGCTCTAATCTTGATTATTTCCCTTCTTGGGTGTGGAGTTGGCTTAATTTGTTGTTGATTCTCCAGTTCTTTAAGGTGTAAAGACAGCTGGTGTATTCTGAATTTTTCTATTTTATTGAGGGAGGCTTCGATGTCTATGTATTTCCTCCTTAGGACAGCCTTTGTTGTATCCCATAGGTCTTGGATGGAAGTGTCTTCATTCTCATTGGTTTCCATGAGTTGTTTAAGTTCTTCTTTGATTTCCTGGTTGATTGAAACATTCTTTTTTTGTTTTTTGTTTAAAAGATTTTTTTTTATTTATTTGACAGAGAGAGATCACAAGTAGAGAGAGAGAGAGAAAGGAGGAAGCAGGCTCCCTGCCCAGCAGAGAGCCTGATGTGGGATTCGATCCCAGGACCCCAAGATCATGACCTGAGCTAAAGGCAGAGGATTAACCCACTGAGCCACCCAGGCAGCCCTGATTGAAACATTATTTTTTTAAAATATTTTATTCATTTATTTGACAGAGAGAGAGATCACAAGTAGGCAGAGAGGCAGAAAGAGAGAGAGGGGGAAGCAGGCTTCTTGCTGAGCAGAGAGCCCAATGTGGGGCTTGATCCCAGGACCCTGAGATCATAACCCTGGACGAAGGCAGAGGCTTCACCCACTGAGCCACCCAGGTGCCCCCTGATTGAAACATTCTTAAGCAAGGTGCCTTTAGCTTCCAGGTGTTTGAATTCTTTCTGAACTTTTTCTTGTGGTTGAACTCCAGTTTCAAAGCATTGTGATCTGAGAATATGCAGGGAATAATCTCAATCTTTTGGTATTGGTTGAGCCCTGATTTCTGACCCAGTATGTGGTCTATTCTGGAGAAGGTTCCATGTGCACTCGAGAAGAATGAGTATTCTTCTGTTTTAGGGTGGAATGTTCTGTATATATCTATGAGGCCCATCTGGTCCAATGTGTCATTCAATGCTCTTATTTCTTTATTGATTTTCTGCTTGAATTATCTGTCTGTTACTGAGAGTGGTGTGTTAAGATCCCCTACTATTAATGTAGTCATATCAATATGACTCTTTTTTTCATTGTCAAAATCATATTTTATACTTTTATTGTATTTAACCTTATTTTATTTAGACATATAGGGTTTTTTTTTCTTTAAAATTTTGTGATACAATTTCTACTAATAGACCAAAATATACACTAAATCTAGCACATGGCTTTGTTCTAGTCTCCAGCCTGATCATATTCTTTCCTCTTTTTTTTTTCTTTTTTAAACCAACTTCTTATCTTCTCAACTCCTTTTTTAGACTCTTTTTAAATGTTCATCTTTACAGGTCATATTCCATCCCTTCCTCCTGTTTACCCTTATTTTGGTATATATATAAGTTTTTCTTGCTTTAAAATTTTGGGAGGTAATTGCTTCTACAGACCAAAATATACCTAAAATCAATGGGTGGCTTTTCACCAGTCTGATATATATACGTTTTTCTTTTTCCTCCCTGGGAAAGAAAAGAACACTTTTTTTTTCTTTTCTTCTCCCCCCAGTTTCAGGTTTCTTCTGATTTGGTCACTGTATATTAATCTGGGGTCATTGCTACCCTTTTAGTATTTTGTTCTCTCATTTTCTATTCTTAATGGATAAAATGACAAGGCAGAAAAACTCACCACAAAAAAAAGAACAAGAGGCAGTATGGCAGCTAGAGTACTCATCAATACAAACATTAGTAATATGTCACAACTAGAGTTCAAAATGATGATTATCCATATACTACATGGGCGTGAAAAACCATGCAATATATTAGAGAGTCCCTTTCTGGATAAATAAAATCCCTTTCTGTAGAAATAAAAGAACTAAAATCTAACCAAGTTGAAATTTAAAAAGCTATTAATGAGGTACAATAAAAAATGGAGGCTCTTACTGCTGAGATAAATGAAACAGAAGAGAGAATTAGTGATATAAAAGACCAAATGGTGGAGAATAAAGATGCTGAGCAATAGAGAGACATACAACTACTGGGCCATGAAGCGAGAATTCGAGAGATAAGTGATACCATAAGAACAAACAATATTAGAATAACTGGGATCCCAGAAAAAGAAGAGAGAGGGGCAGAAGGAATATTGGAACAAATTATAGCAGAGAATTTCCCTAATTTGGTGAAGGGAACAAGCATCAGAATCCAGGAGGCACAGAGAAACACCCTCAAAATCAATAAAAATAGGTCCACACCCCATCATCTAATAGTAAAACTTAGAAGTTTCAGTGACAAAGAGAAAATCCTGAAAGCAGCTCGGGACAAGAGGTCTGTAACATACAATGATAGAAATATTAGATTGGCAGGAGACTTATCCACAGAGACCAGCAGGCCAGAAAGAACTGGCATGATATATTCAGAGCACTAAACAAGAAAAATATGCAGCTGAGAATACTATGCACAGCTAGCCTGTGTTTGAAAATAGAAGGAGAGATAAAAATCTTCCAGGACAAACAAAAACTAAAGACAAAAAGGAATTTGCAAACACCAAACCAGCCCTACAGGAAATATTGAAAGGGGTCCTTTAAGCAAAGAAAGAGCCTAAAAGTAACACAGACCAGAAAGGAACAGAGATAATATATAGTAACAGCACCTTACAGGCAATTCAATGGCACTGAATTCATCTTTCATTAGTTACCTTGAATGTAAATGGGCTAAATGCCCCAATCAAAAGACACAGGGTATCAAAATAGATTAAAAAAAAAAAGACCTATTAATATACTGTCTACAAGAAACTCATTTTAGACCCAAAGAAAACTCCAGATTAAAAGTGAGGGGCTGCCATTGCTGCTATAAACATTGGGGTACAGAAGGCCCTTCTTTTCACTGTGGAAAGAACCAAGATGCCCTTCAATGGACAAATGGATAAGAAAGATGTGGTCCATATACACTATGGAGTATTATGCCTCCATCAGAAAGGATGAATACCCAACTTTTGTAGCAACATAGACGGGACTGGAAGAGATTATGCTGAGTGAAATAAGTCAAGCAGAGAGAGTCAATTATCATATGGTTTCACTTATTTGTGGAGCATAACAAATAACATGGAGGACATGGGGAGATGGAGAGGAGAAGGGAGTTGAGGGAAATTGGAAGGAGAGATGAACCATGAAAGACTATGGACTCTGAAAAACAATCTGAGGGTTTTGAAGGGGCGGAGGGTGGGAAGTTGGGAGAACCAGGTGGTGGGTATTAGAGAGGGCACGGATTGCATGGAGCACTGGGTATGGTGCAAAAACAATGAATACTGTTACGCTGAAAAGAAATTTTAAAAAAGTGAGGAGCTGGAAAACAATTTACCATACTAATGAACATCAAAAGAAAGCTGGGGTGGCAATCTTTACATCAGATAAATTAGGTTTTAAGCCAAAGACCATAATATGAGATGAGGAAGGACACTCTATCATGCAATCATATAATACATTCTGTCCAACAAGAAGATCTGACAATTTTAAATATCTATGCCCCTAAGATGGGAGCAGCCAATTATATAAACCAATTAATAACAAAATCAAAGAAACACATTGACAATAATACAATAATAGTAGGGGACTTTAACAACCCCCTCACTGAAATGGACAGATCATCTAAGCAAAAGATCAACAAGGAAATAAAGGCTTTCAACGACACACTGGACCAGATGGACATCACAGATATATTTAGAACATTCCATCCCAAAACGACAGAATACACATTCTTCTCTAGTGTATATGGAACAGTCTCCAGAATAGATCACATCCTGGGTCACAAACTAGGTCTCAACCAGTACCAAAAGTTTGGGATCATTCCCTGCATATTTTCAGACCACAATGCTTTGAAACTAGAACTCAATCACAAGAGGAAAGTTGGAAAGAACTCAAATACATGGAGATTAAGGAGTATCCTACTAAAGAATGAATGGCTCAACCAGGAAATCAAAAAAGAATTATAAAAATTCATGGAAACAAATGAAAGTGAAAAGTCAACTGTTCAAAATCTTTGGGACACAGCAAAGGTTATCCTGACAGGAAAGTATATACCAATACAAGCCTTTCTCAAGAAATAAGAAAGTTCTCAAATCATAACCTAACCCTACATCTAAAGAAACTGTAGAAATAACAGCAAAGAAAGCCTAAACCCAACAGAAGAGAAATAATTAAGAACAGAGTAGAAATCAATGAAATAGAAACCAAAAGAACAGTAGAACAAATCAATGATACTAGGAGCTGGTTCTTTGAAAGAATTACTAAGATTAATAAACCCCTGGCCAGACTTACCAAAGAGAAAAGAGAAAGGACTCAAATTAACAAAATCATGAATGAAAGAGGCTAGATCACAACCAATACCAAGGAAATGCAAACAATTATAAGAACATATTATGAGCAATTATACACCAGCAAATTTGACAATCAGGAAGAAATGGATGCATTCCTAGAGACATATAAACTACCAAAACTGATCCAGGAAGAAATAGAAAACCTGAACAGACCCATAACCAGTAAGGAGATTGAAGCAGTCATCAGAAATCTCTCAACAAACAAGAGCCCAGGGTCAGATGGCTTCCCAGGGGAATTCTACCAAACACTTACAGAAGAATTAATACCTATTCTCCTGAAATTGTTCCAAAAAATAGAAATGGAAGGAAAGCTTCCAAACTCATTTCATGAGGCATTACCTTGATCCTAGAACCAGATAAAGACCCGATCAAAAAAGAGAATTATAGACCAATGTCCTTGATGAATACAGACTAACCAAAATGTTAGTCAGTAGGATCCAACAGTACATTAAAAGGATTATACACCATGACCAAGTGGGATTTATCCCTGGGCTGATTGATTTGTGGGTGTTGAACTAACTTATCAATGTGAAGCAATACACTAATAAAAGAAAAAGGAAGAACCATATGATACTCTTAATATATGCTGAAAAAGCATTTGACAAAGTACAGCACCCTTTTTTTATCTAAACTATCAAAGTGTAGGGATAGAAGGTACATACCTCAATATTATCAAAGCCACCTATAAAAAAAACCCACAACGATTATCATTCTCAATGGGGAAAAACTGAGAGCTTTTCCTCTAAGGTCAGGAACATAGCAGGGATTTCCACTATCACCACTGCTATTCAACATAGGACTAGAAGTCCTAGCCTCAGCAATCAGACAACAAATAGAAATAAAAGACATCCAAATCAGCAAAGAAGTCAAACTCTCACTCTTTTCAGTTAATATGATACTTTATGTAGAAAACCCAAAAGACTCCACTCCAAAACTGCTTGAACTCACACAGGAATTCCATAAAGTGTCAGGATATAAAATCAGTGTACAGAAATCATTTGCATTTCTATACACCAACAACAGGACAAAAGAAGGAGAAATTGAGGAGTCAATCCCACTTACCAATGCACCCAAAACCATAAATACCTAGGAATAAACCTAACCAAAGAGGCAAAGAATCTGTATTCAGAAAACTATAAAGTACTCATGAAAGAAATTGAGGAAGACACAAAGAAATGGAAAAACGTTCGATGCTCATGGATTGGAAGAAAAAGTACTGTGAAAATGTCTATGCTACCTAAAGCAATCTACACATTTAATGCAATCCCTATCAAAATATAATTGATATTTTCAAAGAAATGGAACAAATAATCCTAAAATTTATATAGAACCAGAAAAGACTGCAAATAGCCAGAGGAAAATTTAAAACGAAAACCAACATTGGTGGTGTCACAATTCCCAACTTCAAGCTCCATTACAAAGCTGTCATCATCAAGACAGTATGGTACTGGCACAAAAACAGACACATTTATCAATGGAACAGAGTAGAGAACCCAGAAATGGACCCTCAACTCTGTGGTCAGCTAATCTTCAACAGAGCAGGAAAGAATGTCCAATGGAAAAACAACAGTATCTTCAAAAAATGGGGTTGAGAAAACTGGACAGCCACATGCAGAAGAATGAAACTGGACCATTTCTTTACACCACACACAAAAAATAGACTCAAAATGGCTGAAAGACCTCAATGTGAGACAGGAATCCATCAAAATCCTTGAGGGGAATATAGGCAGCAACCTCTTTGACTTCCACCACAGCAACTACTCCATAGAAACATCGCCAAAGAGAAGGGAAGCAAGGGCAGAAATGAAATATTAGGACTTCATCAGGATTAAAAGCTTTTGCACAGCAAAGGAAACAGTCCATAAAACCAAAAGACAACTGACAGAATGGGAAAAGATATTTGCATATGACATATCAGATAAAGGGCTAGTATCTAAAATCTATAAAGAACTTCTCAATCTCAACACCCAAAGAACAAATAATCCACTCAAGAAATGGGCAGAAGACATGAACAGACATTTCTGCAAAGAAGACATTCAAATGGCCAAAAGACACATGAAGAAGTGCTCAACATCACTCAACATCAGGGAACTACAAACCAAACCTAAATGAGATATCACCTCACACCAGTCAGAATGGCTAAAGCTAACAACTTAGGAAATGACAGATGTTGGTGAGGATATGGAGAAAGGCGAACCTTCCTACACTGTTGGTGGGAATGCGAGCTAGTGCAGCCACTCTGGAAAACAGGTATGGATGTTCCTCAAAAAGTTGAAAAGAGAGCTACCCTATGACACAGCAATTGCACTACTGGATATTTACCCCAAAGATACAAATGTAGTGATCTGAAGGGGCACATGCACCCCAATGTTTATAGCAGCAATGTCCACAATAGTCAAACTACAGAAAGAGCCCAGATGTCCATTGACAGATGAATGGGTAAAGAAGATATGCAACCATCAAAAATGAAAAATTTTTCTTTCTTTAAATCATGGATGGGCGTTAAAATTTTCCCCAGCTTTATTGGGGTATAACTGACATATAATATTATGTAAGTTTAAGGTGCAATACATGATGATTTGACATAAATATATTTTGAAAAATAACTACCACAGTAAGGTTAGTTAACACAAGAATGGGTTAAGAATGGGTATTGAATTTTAGCAGATTTTTTTTCTGCATTTGAGTTAATCACATTTTCTCTCTTGTTCTGTAAATGGGGTGACCTGCATTAACTGATTTTCAAGTGTTAAACCAACATTTTATTCTCAGTAAAAAACCTGCTTTTCCAGTTATCTTGCATAACAGACTGGCATATGTGTGAGTATTCGCGCGCGCGCGTGTGTGTGTGTGTGTGTATTTTAGAATTTTTCCATCCCTGTTCATTAGTGAGACTAGCCTTCAATTTTGCTTTATTTGTCAGGGTTTTTTTAGGTTTTGGTATTAAGGTTATGTTAGCTTTTAAAATGAATTGCAATACAGAACTTTTTTTTACACTCTTGAAGAGATTATGTAAGACTGATGCTATTTATTCTTTAAATGTTTAGAAGAATTCATTGGTAATGCCATCTGGACCACAAGTTTTCTTTTTGGGAAATTCTTTAGTTATAGATTCTGTTTTTTAAAGCATATAAGACTATCCAGATTTTTAATTTGCTTTTATTGATTTTTTCTATATTTTTAGGAAATGTCTGTCGTTCTAAATTTTTATATTTTTGGCATTAAATCTCTTAAAAATAACATCCTTTCATTTTTTAAATTTCTATTGGATTTTAATGATATATATCAATGATATATGTCATTGATACATATCATATATCATTGATATATATATATCATATATCATTTTTAATGATATATGCCTCTATTGGATTTTTAATGATATATACCTTTCCATTCTGAACATTGGTTATTGGTTATTTGTTTTCTTTGCTATTCTTCAGTCTTACTGGTGATTTTTCACTTTTATCAGATCTTTTATTAATTGATGTATAATTGATATACATTATATTCATTTCAGATGTATAGCATAATAATTCAATATTTGTATATATTGCAAAATTACCACCCTAATAAGTCTGGTTAATATCCATCACTATATGTAGTTACATATTTTTTCCTGAGAAATTTTAAGATCTACTCTCAGCAACTTTTAAATATGCAAAGAGTATTGTTAGCTATTATCACCATGGTTTACATTATATATGCATGACTTACTTATTTTATAAGTTGAAGTTTGTACCTTTGACCCCCTTCATCCATTTCATGCTCTGCCAACCCCCTACATCTGGCAACCTGTTCTTTGTACCTCTGAACCTGATAGGTTTTTGTTTTTGTAGTTTTATATTTCACATGTGAGATCATATAGTATTTGTCTTTTCTGTCTGAATTATTTCATGTACATAATGCCCTAAAGGTCCATCCATGTTGCCACAAATGGCAAGGGTTCCTTCTTTTTGTTGTTGTTGTTTTTTATTAACATATAATGTATTATTTGCTCCAGGGGTACAGGTCTGTGAATTATCAGTCTTACACAATTCACAGTGCTCACCATAGCACATATCCTCCCAATGTCCATCACCCAGCCACCCTATCCATTCCCCCCAACTACCCTCCAGCAACCCTCAGTTTGTTTCCTGAGATTAAGAGTCTTATGGTTTGTCTCCCTCCCTGTCCTATCTCATTTCAGTTTTCCCTCCTTTCCCTCCACCACGCCCCCCCTCTCAAATTCTGTATATCAGAGAGATCATATGATAACTATCTTTCTTTGACTGATTTATTTTGCTTAGCATAATACCCTCTAATTCCATCCACGTGATTGCAAATGGCAAGATCTCAGGGTTTTTTGATGGCTGATACATACACACACACACACCACACACACACCACACATCTTTTTTATCCATTCATCTATTGATGGACATCTGGGCTCTTTCCGTAGTTTGACTATTGTGGACATTGCTGCTATAAACATTGGGGTGCATGTGCCCCTTCAGATCACTACATTTGTATCTTTGGGGTAAATATCCAGTAGTGCAATTGCTGTGTCATAGGGTAGCTCTCTTTTCAACTTTTTGAGGAACATCCATACCTGTTTTCCAGAGTGGCTGCACTAGCTCGCATTCCCACCAACAGTGTAGGAAGGTTCGCCTTTCTCCATATCCTCACCAACATCTGTCATTTCCTAAGTTGTTAGCTTTAGCCATTCTGACTGGTGTGAGGTGATATCTCATTTAGGTTTGGTTTGTAGTTCCCTGATGTTGAGTAATGTTGAGCACTTCTTCATGTGTCTTTTGGCCATTTGAATGTCTTCTTTGCAGAAATGTCTGTTCATGTCTTCTGCCCATTTCTTGAGTAGATTATTTGTTCTTTGGGTGTTGAGATTGAGAAGTTCTTTATAGATTTTGGATACTAGCCCTTTATCTGATATGTCATATGCAAATATCTTTTCCCATTCTGTCAGTTGTCCTTTTGGTTTTGTGGACTGTTTCCTTTGCTGTGCAAAAGCTTTTGATCCTGATGAAGTCCTAATAGTTCACTTTTGCCCTTGTTTACCTTGCCCTTGGTGATGTGTCTAGGAAGAAGTTGCTGCAGCCAATGTCAAAGAGGTTGCTGTCTATGTTCTCCTCAAGGATTTTGATGGATTTCTGTCTCACATTTAGGTCTTTTATCCATATCGAGTTTATTTTTGTGCATGGTGTAAGGAAATGGTCCGGTTTCATTCTTCTGCATGTGGCTGTCCAGTTTCCCCACATCATTTGTTGAAGATACTGTCTTTTTCCATTGGATATTCATTCCTGCTTTGTCGAAGACTAGTTGACCATAGAGTTGAGGGTCCATTTCTGAGTTCTCTATCCTGTTCCATCGATCAATGGAATATTATGCAGCTATCAAAAAATTGAAATATTTTCATTTGCAACAACATGGATGGAACTAGAGAGTATTATGCTAAGTGAGATAAGTCAATCAGAGGAAGACAATTATCATATGATCTCACTGATATGTGGAATTTGAGAAACAAGGCAGAGGATCATAGGAGAAAAGACAAAAAAATGAAGCAAGATGACAATAGAGAGGGATACAAACCATAAGACACTCCTAATCTCAGGAAACAAACTGAGGGTTGTTGGAGCAGAAGGCGGTGGGGGAAATAGGGTGGCTGGGTAATGGACTTTGAGGAGGGCATGTGTTGTGGTAAGTGCTATATATTGTGTAAGACTGACAAATCACAGACCTGATTCCCTGAAAAAAATAATACATTATATGTTAATAATTTTAAAATTAAAAATAAATAATTAACTAATTTAAAAAACAGTATTAGTCACTGCTTAAAAAGCTACTCCTGTAAATAAGAAAAAAATAATGAAATCCTGCCATTTGCGATGATGTTGATAAAACTAGATTATATTATGTTAAGCAAAATAAGTCAGTCAGAGAAGGACAAATACAATATGAATTCACTTACATGTGGAATTTAAGAAACCAAACAGATGAACACAGGGTAAGGGGATTAAAAGAGAGGGGGAGAAAGATTAGCAAGCCATAAAAAACTCTTAACTACAAAAAAGAAACAGGGTTGATGGAGGATGCAGGGCAGCAGAGGGGCTAAGTGGGTAATGGGTATTAAGGAGGGCACTTGTGATGAGCACTGCGTGTTATATGTAAGTGATGAATCACTAAATTTTATTCCTGGAACCAATTTTACCATATATGTTAACTAATTGGAATTTTTTTAAAATCTTGAAGTTTTAAAAATTTGTTAAGAGGGTAAATGTTACATATATTTTGTCACAAGAAAAATAACATAGTAATGTTAAAAAATACAAGAAAGTAAAAAAGAAAAAGTCTTTGTAAACCAAAAATAAAAAAGAAACTTCCTTAGTCTGATAAAGGGTACCTGCAAAACTGTAGCAAAAACCACGATTAATGTTGAAACAATGAAAATCTTTTCTCAGATCACAAATAAACAATATCTGTGATCTCCACTTACATTCAGCATTGTACTGCAGGAACTATGCAACAAAATAAGTCATAAAAAATTAAATATATAAAAATTTGAAATAAGTGAAAATGGAATTATCCGAAGATTTCATAAAACTAAAAATAAATTGGTACTATTAATAAATGGATTGATCAGTATCTCTGACTATAAGATCAACATTCAAAACTAAATTATATTTCTGTATAATCACAAAAAAGTTTAGACACTAAAATTTTTAAAAATAAAAACAATTAAAAACCTTTATAATAGTATCAAATAACACTAAATAACTAAGAATAAATTTTAAAATTGTGCAAGATCAGAGCACCAGGGTGACTCAGTTGGCAACTGACTCTTGATTTTGGCTCAAGTCATAATCTCAGGGTTCTGAGATCAAGCCCTGCATCAGGCTCTACACTCATCACAGAGTCTGCTTGTCCCTTTCCCTCTAATTCTCTCCCCACTCTCACATGCTTTCAAATAAATAAAAAAAATTTTTAAAAATTATGCAAGGTCTATATGCAAAAAACTATATAAAATACTGAGGAAAAATAAAAATATAAATAAATGGACAGAGATACATGTCTACAGAGTGGGGGACTCCATTTGGTAAAAATAACAGTTATTCCCAATGCTGAACAATAGATTCAGCACAACTGCAATACAAATTCCAGGAAGGTCCTTTACTGTATGGAAATTAGCAACCTGATTCTAAAATTTAGGAGAAGGATAAAGTTAGAGAATTGTACTACCAGATTATCAAGACTTATTAAAATACTTTGCAATTAATTGAATATCTATTGGCTATCCACATAAAAATGAATGGTTCTTTATTATCTTGTATCATACATATATAGTGATATCTTATATTATATATATTGGTATATTGATATATGTATATCTATGTATGTATATATCAACATACAAATTGTGTATGTGTAGCCTCTAGAAAATAAAATATTCATGACATTGCATTCAGCAAGGATTTCTTAAACGGAACAAAAATGTACTAAGCATGAAATAAAGATTGATGTATTAGATTACATTAAAATTATAATTACTATTCATCAAAAAACATTAAGTGTGTAAAAAATAAATTCAACAGAGTAGGAAAAGATATATGCAATATATATATTTTACAATGGACTAGTACTCAGAATATTAAGAACTACAAATCAGTAAGAAACTTAGAGATAACTGAATAAACAAATGCACAAACGATTTCAACACACTTTCAAAAAAATTGTTTAGGACATTCAAATGGCAAACAGCATATGAAACCAAATCAAACTCATAAGGCAATTGGGAAATACAAATGTAAACTACTATAAGATATCAAAACATGCTATTATAATGGCTAAAATTTAAAAGAATAACAGTACTAAGTGCTGAAAAGGATGGAGACCCATAGGAACACTTGTAAAGTACTGAAGGACATGTAACTTGCTGTAAAAACTTTAGAAACTCCTTGGCAGTTTCTTTTTTTTTTAAGATTTTATTTATTTATTTGACAGAGATCACAAGTAGGCAGAGAGGCAGGCAGAGAGAGAGAGGGGAAAGCAGGCTCCCCACTGAGCAGAAAGCCTCATGTGGGGCTCAATCCCAGGAACCTGGGATCATGACCTGAGCTGAAGGCAGAGGCTTTAACCCACTGAGCCACCCAGGTGCCACCCAGGTGCCCCTCCTTGACAGTTTCTAATAAGATATATATATATAGATATATATATATATATAAAATCTCCTATGACCCAGGAATCCCACTCCTAGTTATATAAACAAGAGAATTGAGTTGAAAACATGTATTCAGCAAAAAAAAAAAATCCAAATTCCTATCAACAGTAAAATGGATATATAAAATGTGGTTTATTTACAGAATGGAATACTACAGAGCACTGAAAATTAATGAACTATATAGTTAATGCAATGACATGAATGAATCTCAAAAACATTATGTTAGGTCAAACAAGCCATACACAAAGGCATGCCTATTGTATTATTGCTTAAATAAAGTTCACTACCAGGTGAAATTAATTTGTAGTATAAGATATCAGGCTTGCTGTTATCTTTGAGAAGGAGAACACAGACAGGGACAGAAAAAGCATGAAGGATGGTTTGGAGTATTATTTTTTTATTTCCCAATCCAGGTGGTGATTACATGGATTCATACATTTGACAAATATTCATTGAGCTGTAGACTTATGATTTTGGATTTTTATGTACGTTATACTTCAATTAAAAAGTTTACTTTAAACAAACAAACAACAACAAACCACTAAAAAGAAGATCAGAATAAATTACAACACAGCATGTTTTTGGCTGTGAAGATCTAATTAACTAAGATATCCATGTTGGAGGGCACCTGTGTGGTTCAGTAAGTTAAGTGTCTGCCTTCAGCTCAGGTCATGATCTCAGGGCCCTGGTATAAAGTCATGCATCAGGCTCCCTGCTTGGTGGGGAGTTTGTTTCTACCTCTCCTTCTGTCCCTTCCCCCTGCTTGTGTTCTCTCTCTCTCTCTCTCTCTCAAATAAATAAAATCTTAAAAAAAACAATGTTCCAAGCTTATTTATAATTCAATGTAATCCTAATAGAAGTCCCAACACAGTTTCCTTAAAATAAAGCTTTTCAAGTTTAAAGTTCATAGGAAAATGCTTACAACTAATTTTTAAAAGGTGATTTGAACTAATAAAGAAAACATACTATAAATCTAACAAAATAAAATATTGTGGTATTAGAATACTTGCATGTTGATACCTGTATGTACCAAAACACTAGTAACAGATGTTGCTTTCTGGGAGAGGAATTGAGTGGTTGTTTAAGAATGAGAAGATTTACTTTTCACCCTATACAACTTTGTACCCTTTGGATTATGACTCTTGTACATGAGTTACTTATTAAAAAGGCAAATCTAAAAAATTTAAAGCTTGCCTTATGAGAAAGAACAGGAAGAAATGATGGCCAGGGATTTAATCAATACAGATATAAGATGTCTGAACTAGATTTTAAAACAACAATTATAAGGATACTAGCTGGACTTAGAAAAAGCATTCAAGACACTAGAGAATCCCTTACTTCAGAGAAAAAAGAACTAAAATCTAGTCAAGCCAAAATTAAATTACTATAACCAAGATTAAAACCTTAATGGATGCTGCTGGATGACAATGAGGATGGATGAAGCAGAGGAATGAATCAGTGATATAGAAAATAAGATTATGGAAAATAATGAAGCGGAAAAGAAAGGGAAAGAAAGTTATTAGATCCTGAAGATAGAATTAGGGAACTCAGCAACTCCTTGAAGTGAAATAACATTCATATCATAGGAGTCCTAGAAGATAAAGAGAGAGAAAGGGGGGCAGAAGGTTTACTTGAGCAAATTATAGCTGAAAACTTCCTTAACCTGGGGATGGAAACAGACCTTGAAATCCAGAAGGACAGAGAAATTCCATTAAATTCAACAAAAGCTGGCCATTACTAAGAAATATCATAGTCAAATTCACAAAACAAACAAGGAAAGAATCCTAAAAGCAGCAAGGGGAAAAAAAGTCCTTAACCTACAAGAAAGACAGATCAGTTTCACACACAAACTTGTCAGGGCAGGAGAGAGTAGCATAATATATTCAACATGCTAAATGGGAAAAATATGCTAACAAGAATATGTAACAAGGCTGTCATACAGAATAGAAGGAAAAATGGAATTTCCCAGACAAAAACTAAAGGAGTTTGTGACCACTAAACCAGCCCTGCAAGAGATATTAAATGGGAGTCTTTGAGTGTTGGGGGGAGACCAAAACAACAAAAACTAGAAAGTAATGGAGAACATCAGCAGAAACACCAACTTTACAAATAATACAATGGCATTATAATCATAACATTTAATAATCACTCTGAATATAAATGGACTAAATGCTCCAATCAAAAGATGTAGGGTGTCAGAATGGGAAAAAAAAGAGACCCATCTATATGCTGCCTACAAGAGACTCAATTCAGACCTAAATATACCTGCAGATTGAAAGGGAGGGGATGGAGAACAATCTATCATGCTAATGGGCATCAAAAGATGGCAGGACTGGCCATACATATATCAAACTAGATTTTAAACCAAAGACTGTAATAAGAGATGAAGAAGGTCATAACATCATAATTAATGGATCTGTCCATCAAGATCTAACAATTGTAATTATTTATGCCCCCAATTTGGGAGTACCCAAGTATATAAAACAAGTAATAACAAACATAATGAAACTCATTGATAGCAATACAATAACAGTAGTGGATTTTAACACACTACCTACAGCAATGGACAAATCTTCTATGCACAAGATCAAGAAGGAAACAATGGCTTTGAATGACACATTAGACCAGATGGACTTAGCAGATATATTCAGAACATTACATCCTAAAGCAGCAGAATATGAATTCTTCTTGAGTGCACATGGAACATTCTCCAGAACAGATCACTTACTAGATCACAAATCAGCCCTTGACAAGTGCAAAAAGATTGAGATCATACCATGCATATTTTCTACAATGTTATGACATTTGAAGTCAACCACAAGAAAAAAATTGGAAAGACTACAAATACATGGAGGTTAAAGAACATCCTAGTAAACAATGAATGGGTTAACCAGGAAATTAAACAGGAAATAAAAAAATACATGGAAGCAAATGAAAACTCAATAGTCTAAAACCTTTGGCATGCAGCAAGGGCAGTCCTAAGATGGAAGTATATTGAAATATAGGTCTACTTCAAGAAGAAACAAAAGTCTTAAATACATAACCTAACCTTGCATGTAAAGGAACTGGGAAAGGAACAGCAAGCAAAGTCTAAAGCCAGAAGAAGAAGGGAAATATAAAGATTAGATAAGAAATAAACAATATAGACATAAACAAACAAAAATACAGTAGAATGGATCAACAAAACTAAGAGCTGATTCTTAGAAAGAATTAATAAAGCTGATAAACCCCTAGCCAGGATTTTCAAGAAGAGAGAGGACCCAAATAAAAAAAAAATCACAAATGAAAGAGGAAAGATCACACCACAGAAATATAAACAATTATAAGAGAATATTATGAAAAAATTATATTCCAACACACTGGGCAATTTGAAGAAATGGACAAATTCCTAGAAACATACAAGCTACCAAAACTGAAACAGGAAGATATAGAAAATGTGAACAGACCCAAAGCCAGCAAAGAAACTGATTCAGTAATCAAAAATCTCCCAACAAACAAGAGTCCAGGACCAGATGGCTTCCCAGGGGAATTCTACAGACATTTAAAAAGAATTAATATCTACCCTTCTCAAACTCTTTCAAAAAATAGAAATAGAAAAAAAAAACAAAACTTCCACACTCCTTCAATGAGGCCAGCATTACCATCATTCCAAAACCAAAGACCCCATTAAAAAGACAAAATGGGCCAAGATCCCTGATGAGAACAGATGCAAAAATTCTCAACAAGATACCAGCAAATCAAACCACACAATACAGTAAAAGAAATATTCACCATGATCAAGTGGGATTTATTTCTGGGGCTGCAAGAGTGGTTCAATATTTGCAATCAACCTCATACACCACATTAATAGAAGAAAGGATAAGAACCATGTGATCCTCTCAATACATGCGGAAAAAGCATTTGACAAAGTAGAGCATCCATTCAGCCCTCAACAAAGTAGGGATAGAAGACCATGCTTCAACATCATAAAGGCCATATATGAAAGACACAGCTAATCTCATTCTCAATGGGGAAAAACTGAGAGCTTTTCCACTATGGTCAGGAACAAGACTGGTGTCTTATTATTTGTCTTGGATAACCATTGTTATTTAACATAGTACTGGAAATTTTAGCCTCAGCAATCAGACAACAAAAAGAAATAAAAGGCATCTAAATAGGCAAGGGAGAAGTCAAATTTTCACTATTTGCAGACAATATTGTACTCTATGTACAAAACCCAAAAGACTCCACCAAAAAATGCTAGAACTAATACATGAATTCAGCAAAGTTGCAGGATATAAAATCAATGTGCATAAATCTGTTGCATTTCTATACACCAATAATGAAGGAGCAGACAGAGAAATCAAGGAGTCAATCCCATTTATAGTTGCACCAAAAACCGTAAGATGCCCAGGAATAAAACTAACTAAAGAGGTAAAATATCTTTACTCTGAAAACTACAGAACACTTATAAAAGAAATTAAAAAGGACACAAAGAAATGGAAAAACATCCATGCTCATGGACTGGAAAAACAAAATTGTTAAAATGTCTATACTACCAAAAGCAGTCTACATATTTAATGCAATACCTACCAAAATACCAACAGCATTTTTCACAGAACTAGAATAAGCCATCCTAAAATTTGTATAGAACCACAAAAGAATCTGAATAGCCAAAGCAATCCTGAAAAAGAAAAGCAAAGCTGGAAGCATCATGATTCCAGATTTCAAGTTATATTACATAGCTGTAGAGGTGAAGACAGTATGGCACTGGCCCAAAAGAGACACATACATCAATGGAAACGAACAGAACACCCAGAAAATTACCCATAACTATATGGTGAACATAGGGTCCCAGAAACAGATCCATATGTATATAGGAATTTAGTGTAGCATTAAGGAGCAATTTATGATCAATAAGAAAATTATGGACTATTTAATAAATTGCACTGGACAAATGATTATTCATTTAAAAAAATGTGAGACCCACATGAACAGTGGATTATAGTGCTACTACGTATAAACAACAAATACTAAATGTAGTCTTGAAGTAGGAGATCTTCCAAAGCAAAACTTAAAACTCATAAGGCATAAAAGGAAAGACCAAGAGTTTTAATTTTAAACTTCTCTGCAACAAAAAGCCCTCACTGATAAAGTTAGAAATAAGCAAGAGACTGGGATTTATAAATAAAATATTAATGTTCCTGTCATATAAGGGGTTAATATGAATCAGTAACTAAAAGATGAAACAAAATACAAAATTGAACAAAGGATATAAAAAATATTCACAACAGAATATTATAAAAGAATAATAAACAAAAATATGTTCAACCTCAATAAAAATTAGAGATACATACACTAAAATAACCAGACATTTGCATTTAAAGTCTATGGAAATACGACTAATACATTAATTAAAAAGTTAGCTGTTGTAGCACTGAGGGGAGAAAATAAGATTGATGAGGATTGTGATAGGAACAAAATTTCTGTTGCATATCATTATTTATTTTATTTTTGAGCTATTCATTTTCTCAAAGTCCCAGCATTCTTTCAAAACCAAATACTCTTTCATTATTCCTTATCTCAGTGAATGGTACCATCATCCATTCAACCACAAAATCAGAAACCTAGAAATCATCTTTCACATTTCCCTCTCCAACATCTCCATACTATTCTATTTAAAGTTCTCCAAAGTTTACCTCCAAGCTCTTTTCAAAACATCGTGTCTCTTCATGTGTTCTACTACAACCCTAGAGCAAGCTGTCATGTACTCATTCTTAACCACTGCTAAAACTTTATTCACACTAGAAATATTTACTAGGCATCTGATGCCTTGTATCTGATACAGTGCTAACTGGTTTCCTGGAATCTACTTTCCTCCTAAACTATCCAACATACTGCAGTCAAGTTTAGCATTTCAAAATCTGAATTTGTTAGCAGCTCTTCCACCACTTTAAATACCTTAGTGGCTTCAAAGTACAGACATACCTTGGCAATATTGCCGGTATGGTTCCAGACCACTGTAATAAAGCAAATACATCAATAAAGTGAGTCAAATAATTTTTTTGGTTTCCCAGTTCATATGAAAGTTACATTTACACTATACTGTAGTCTATTAAGTGCACAACAACATTATGTCTAAAAAAACAATGTACATACCTTAATTTTAAAAAATACTTTATTGCTCTAAAATGCTAACTAATATCTAAGCTTTCAGTGAGTCATAATCAATGATCACAGATCACCATAACAAAGATAATAATAATGAAAAAGTTTGAAATGATGTGAGAATTACCAAAACATGACATAGAGACACATGAAGCAAACAAATGTCTTTGGAAAAAATGGTGCCAGTAGACTTGCTGGATGCAAGGTTACTGCAAACTTTCAATTAGTTAAAATTATCTGCAAAGCATAGTCAGACAAAGCTCAATAAAATGAGGTATGTCTGTAGTTTTAAGGAAATTAATAATTATTAACCTAGGGGAAAATTAACTGCATTATCAAATCCAAACTACTTTCATCAGGCTCAGGTCTACCATAATGTCAAGCCACATGGTCCTCCTTTCAGATCCTATAATATACCATATTGCTTATTTTGTATAGGTATCATATCCCCATAAACTCAATAGTCTTTTGCCTAGTAAACTCTTTAAATGGGAAAAAAAAGCACTCAGAACAAATAGAAAGTATTCTATGTTAATTAGTATTTATAATCAAGTACACCAATAACTGCATTATATAGAACTGAGTGCTCTGATCAAAGGCAAATATTATTAGACTGAATGCACAAAAACTATGTTACAAGACATAGCATCTAAAATATAAGGATGCAGAAAGGTTGAAAATAAAAGGTTGGAAAGAGATACACCAAACATTAATTTTTAAAAGGCTAATTTGATTCTACATGTAAGTAAAATAATATGGTATTTGTTTTTCTCTGTCTGACTTGTTTCACTTAGTATATATAATAACTTTTATATCCGAAACAAAAGGTCCATCTGTACTGTCACAAATGGCAAGATATCATTTTTTATGGCTGAATAATATTCCACTGTGCATACATACCACATCTTCTTTAACTACTTATCTGTCACTGGACATTTGGGTTGCTTCCATATCTTGGCTATTGTAAATAATGCCACAGTAAACATAGGGGTACATATATCTTTTCAAGATGCCTTTATTTTTGTTAGTGTTTTTATTTTCTTTGGGTAAATACCCAGTAGTAGAATTACTAGATCATATGGTAATTCTGTTAATATTTGGGGGAACCTCCATCCTGTTTTCCACAATATGTACCAATTTACATTCACAAGCAAACAAACAAAAAACCAGACTCTTAAATACAGAGAAACAGGTGGTGATTGCCAAGGGAGCAGTAGGTGTAGGGATGGGTGAAATAGATAAATGTAGACTAAGAGGTACAAATTTCCAATTATGGAATAAATAATTTGCAGGTTTGAAAGGTACAGCATAGGGAATATAGTCAATAATATTGTAATAATGTTATACGGTAACAGATGGTGACTACACTTATCATCATGAGCACTAGGTAATGTATATACTTGTTAAATCAATATGTCATACACCTGAAAATAATATAACATTAAATGTTAATTATACTTCAATTTTTAAAAAAATAAAGCTGGCTTGGCTAAATCAATATCAGACAAAGTAGACATTAAGACAAAAATCATTACTAGCAATAAAAAGAGATGCTTCAGAATGATAAAATATCCCATTTATCAGAAAGATGTAACAATTCTAAATTTGTATGTACCTAATATTGCCTCAAAAGATATGAGTAAGACATGAGATGAAAAAAAATAGAGAAAACCACAATAAGAAATACAATATCACAGTGGAAGATTTTAATACATCTTTCTCAGTAACTAGTGAAACAAGGAGAAAATAACATCAGTAAGGATATACAGCAACTGAGTAACATTAACATTAACAAATTGGAACTAATTGATACATATGGAACTCTATACTCAACAACTAAAGAATACACATTCTTTTCATAAACACATGGAATGTTTACATACACTGAACATATTTTAGGACAAAGGCGAGCAAGCTCTTTCTAGAAAGAGACAGACACTAAATACTTTGGGCTTTGTGAGCCTCACGATATTGTTGTCATATATTTTTTCTTTTTTTAATCACCTCTTAAAAATGGGAAAAAAAAACATTTTTAGATTAAGGGACATACAAAAGTAGTCCATAAGCCAAATTTGACTTATGGGCCACAATTTGCTGATTATAAGAAACTCTCTGTTTATAAGAAACTCTCATCAAATTTTAAATTGAAATTCTACAGAGTATACTCTGACCAGAATGCAATTAAGCAAGAAATAATCAAATGACAATTAGAAAACCCTCATCATTTCCAAATTAAGAAACATACTTCTAAATAACCCTAGGTCTAGGGAAAAAAATCACATTGAAAATTAGATAATATTTTAAACTGAATAATATTGAAAATAGTACATATGAAAACTCATGGGCTACAGCAAAAGTCATGCACAGATGGACATTTGTGACCTTAAAAAACATATATTAACAAAGGAGAAACTTTGAAAATCAATAAGCTAAGCAACATCTCATTAAGCTAAAATAAGAAAAGCAAATTAAACACAAAGGAAGTAGAAGAAATTAATTAAGACCAGAAATAAATGAAAGAAAAAATAAATATATAATCAAGAAGATCAACAAAAGCAAAAGTTGTTTGAACATAACAAAATTGAAAAAACTTTAGAAGGACCAATGAATAAAAAAAGAGAAAAAGCACAAATAAAGTGGGGAACATAAGGGAGATGTAAGTATAGGTCCTACATGTAGATATTAAAAACATCATAAGATAGGGACAGCTGGCTGGCTCAGTTGGTGGAACATGTGACTCTTGACCTCAGAGTCATGAGTTTGAACCCCACTTAGAGTGTAGGATTTGCTGAAAAAAAAGACAAATAAAATATTTTTTAAATTTATAAGATACTATGAAATACCTTATGCCTTTGATTTGAAAATATGTTTAAAATGTACAAAATTTCCTAGCAATATGCAAGTTACCAAAACTGACTCAAGTCAAAACAGGAAATCAGAACAGTACCACAATATTAAAGAAATTGAACCTGTAACTTAAAACCCTTTTAAGGACATCACCAAGATGGCAAAGTAGAAGGCCATAAGCTCCATTTCCCCCAAAAGATCATAGATCATAGATTCATGAACAAAAATGGCTCTGGGAGAGCTCAAGAGTCTACTTAAGAAACTAGTAACACAGTAGAACAAAAAACCTAAGAATAACTGCACACGAAGGGAAAGATGAACAGTTTCTTTTGACTGGTATTATCCTGTCCTCCAGGCTGGCACTGCTCAGTGCTGGCACAGCTAGAAAGCACACTCTGGGAAAGGGAGATGGGGGTGAGTGACATCTTCTCCAGCCTTTCAAAGTACCACACAAAGGACCCGTTTTGATTTCACCCCACCCAGAATGGCAAAGCTGAGACATATAGAGATGACTAGGAACAAGGAAGAAAAGCAGGGGCTACTAGTATCAGCCACAACCTGCTGTGCAGAGGGCCCCAGTAACTTTCCCCACTGAAGAGAGCAATGGCCAGCATAGCTATCATAAACTCCACGTAGATTTCACTAGTTATTGTCCTACACATAATAGAGTTCACAGGTGACAAGTACCTGAGTCCTTCCCTGTTCACTACCCCACAATCTCTGCCAGAGCTCAGGATCCACACCAGCAGCCAGCCCAAGCATCAACATCACTGACCATTAGGGAAATGCAAATCAACACTATCATTGCATTAGGGAAATGCAAATCAACATTATTCATTTCACAACATGAAATATCACCTCACACCTGTCAAAATGGCTAAAATCAACAACACAGGAAACAACAGGTGTTGGTGAGAATGTGGAGAAAATTACTATCATGAGCTCTTCTCTCCCTCCATATCTTTCCATCATATAATTCTTCCTCCATATCTACTTTTGACTTTCTTGAAAGCCAACCCATTCTTTGCTCCCAAAATTAGTTTTGAAAAATGCAATTTTGATCCTGTCATTTTATGTTTAAAGCCCCTTAATTACTTATATATGACATCAGAATAAGGTCTAAACTTAATATGTCCCACAAGACACCACATAATATGACCTGAATAATACTGTCTCTATGTTCTCATCCCTCTGTCTACACTCTAGCCATACTAGCCTTCTCTTGTCTCCTAAAATGGAACATGAATTTTCTAACAATCAAAATCTCACACAACCTATTTCCTCTCCCTGAAATATTTTCTTCTCCATCTCCTACCTCCCATCCCCATTACTACTGAAGTGACTAACAGTTGTAGACATTTATGTTCTAAGCTTGAGCATCACTTCATTAATGACACTTTGCCTTTCATATCCCCAACTAAGCTAGGTATATAATTTAATTGTTTTATAAAACTCTTTACTCCACAGCATTTAGCTTACCTTCAAATTACTTATTCAAAGTATTCCTTCCCTTTTAGGTTGTGAGCTCCAACAGAACAGGGATTAGGTCTGTCTGATTCACTATCACATCCTCAACACTTAGCACAGTGAACTGATACATTTAACATAATAAATAGATATTAAAATGAAAAGAAAAAGCTCTTTTGTCTCTCACCAAGAAAAACCAAACACTCAAGAAAGGGGTTCATAAAGTAGAACTTGAAGACAACTGAGAAGTTCTACAGAGACTAATGATACAGAAATTCTAAAAAGTGAACATTGACCTTGTCAATTTGGGCCACAATATTCACAGGTAAATTCTGCTTGGGGCTAGAGCACACCAAAACACCTGGAAAACTGTCACCCATCCATATGTATTGCTTGCATGACCCTAAACATCTTTATATGAGAATACAGGTTATAGCACAAATTATTTTTTTTACTTGCCTCTGGGAGGTACTTGGCAAAGCAACAAAACCATTTATAGACAGAGACTCACAGACCCACCAATTAGAGACAGTAATTCAAGAACTAAATCACCAAAGGAAGAAAGACACTATGTGTAATTTACACAATCACCTCAGGCTGCTGGCCTGATTTACAGCTAGCTCTATTCTAAGAGTGCATTGACTCATAGTCCCTTCCAACTCAGCATCAAGATTCCAAAACATTCACCCTGCAGACAGTGATTCAGAGCCCTGGCACTATGCTAGGCTGCTGTATCCTGCCTCTCATCCAAAGACCTACTCTCAGTAGTAGTCCCTGAGGCTGCAGGCAGACGGATGAAGCTGTATACTAAAGAGTAACTGCAGATTTGTAGTTTGTCTCCAGGCTACAGAAGCTAAAACAGGAATGTGCAATGTACATTTTCAGGCAACCTACCTTTATCTGAAAATGGGAAATCTACAGACCAGACACAAAAATAGAGAAAGGTTATGTTCATATATACCAATTTTAGCCTCCAGACCACATGGAGCATATAACTAAGATCATTGTTGTAACATGGATACTACCCTGGGTCCCCAAATGCTTCTGGAGACTGTGTCTTTTATAGATTGCCAAACAGGCCCTCAGAAAGCAGGAGAAAATTGCTCCTGGAGTAAAGATGATAATGAGCTCTAAGACTATCTACTTATTTCTGACTGCTTGTTAATGCTGCTGGAATACCACTTGTAACAATGAGATACTTCTTGCAAACATTTGGCAAGCATATGCCCGCTCCCCAAGAGCAAGAGAGTTTCTTTATCAAACCAATCCCAGCTAAAAACTGAGAAGGATGGATTGAAAGAAAGCAAGGAATGGGGGGAAGCAATACAGACCACTGAAAATATAGAATGCTCTTAATAAGTCACCAATGTGGAAGTAGAATAAAGAAAACAAAAGGTTGATTAAGGGATTCAGGCACAAAAATATAGCCAAGCCCTTGAGTCTATGAGAGAAAGCAGAAGCTTAAAGGTTAAAGGAGAAGAAAGAATGGAATTAAAACGGAAGAAGAATAACAGAATATATGGGTGAATGAGACAGGTCAGAAAAACTAATAGGAAATAAATTTAACCAAAGAAACACAATCAGAAGGACAAGTTCAGCTATGTCAGACTTCTTAGTGTTTGCTAAATATTCAATTTACTATTCCTATCAATCTACTTCCAATATATCTCTCAAAACCATATTCCTTCTCCCTCCTACCCTTCCTCCTTCCCTTTCCCTCTCTCCATATACCACCCTATTAAAGTGGTATTGGCCTCCTTATATTCACTGTGACTACTTTTAAACTGCCTTAATTCATTCTTCAACAGCAACCTGAGGGACCTATTAAAAGGTATCAAATTATTTTCCTCCTTTGCTTAAAACTATTCAAAGCCTCCTTACTGCATGGTGGGGGGGGGTACTATAAAACCTTGAATTTGGCCTATAAGGTCCTTTAATCATTAGCAAAATCCTACCTCTCTTGCCTGAACTCCTACTACCTGGCTGCTCACTGTCAATGCCCTATTAGCCTCCTCTTGCTATCTCTAATGCATTAGCACCATGCCTTCCCACCTTAAGATGACCTAAGGAAAACCTCCATTGGGCAATTTATCCTTCTGGGACCAATGAAAACCATTGTCTGCTATCCAAATGTTAGTTGCTACCTCATCCATTTCCTCAATTTCTGTTTCAAGTTCCAACATCAACCTAGTGACCATGACTTTTTTTTATATACTACTATTGTGTCTTCCTCCTGTCACAAGACCCTCCTGCTTAGGTAGCCATTGCTGCCCACTTGACCTACAAGAATTCCTCTGCTTTCAGTCTGTAGCCCTAGTTGTAGGCAAGTTGAAATTTCTTGCCTTTATTGTCAGTAACACCTGCTGTTTGACCCAGCCTGTGTAGACACATGCCTCCATTTCTTCACGATCTAGAGTGATACTTAGATATATAAATGTTAGAATCCATGATTACAGATTAAGCATGGAGAACTAATCAAGGAGAACTCTTTATAACCAAGTCCTCAAATGATAAGTAGTCATTATTTGAAAGGAAATTTATTATCCATCTAGAAATCCCAAGGTATCATTATGTCAAGCTAGCATTGTAGGTTCATTTAGGAAAACCTCCTTCTCAGCTCCAAACATAAAATACTTCATATTAATGATAACTAAATCATAAAACATACCTTAAAAATAAAACACAACCACAATTGCTTAAAAAAGAATAGAAAAAAAAAGAGAAAAATATGTCCATGGAGCAGAAACAAACAAACAAACAAAAAAATAAACCTAGCAATAGCGATACCTAAAGTCACTCACCTATTAGGAAATACCCATAGGCAGTCAGGAGTTCAAATTATGTGGGAATTGTGGCATGGTAGCAAAGTTAGATTGCTGAAGAAAATCAGAAAGGGAAACAAGGATTCCCTGCCTGTGCATTATGACTTTTAAAAGCCTATGATATGTATGCATAGCTGAGATTAGAAACTGAGGTGCTACCAAAGTGATAGGAAGTATTAGAGAACTATGCAACTGAGACTTACATCATACCGTCTACTGGCTCAAAAACTGGACCTTTTGTATCCCCATGGAACAAAGTCCCAAACTGACAATATAAGAACTTGTTCTGAACTGGGGAGCTGACCAAATAAAACAGTCCAGCCAGACCTAAAAGGGATGAGTAAAGCAAATAGAATAACTGAATTTTCTTAGTTATGGTAAGCTTGCAGCAAACTAAAATTCCAAGCTTACAGAAAAAGTCTTGAAAAAATAATAAATTCAAGAAATGTGAGGTTAATGTCCTAGGGAAATACAGTAACTTGAAAAGACTTTAAAACAAATGTTTGATATTCTCAAAACACTACAGGAATAAGCTTATGAAGAGCAAGAACAAGGGATTATAAAATAAAAAAGACATACAAATCAGAAAATGTGTATATTTTAAAAATCCTATAAGTCAAGACTATAGACTCTGAAATAAAAGCTCAAAAGACAGCATAAACCCTGTACTGGATATGGCTAAAGAAATAGTCAATTTTAAAATGTTTCTAAAAACTGGATTCAGAATGAATCACTGAGAGAGAAAGACAAATTGATAAAATGAAAAAGAGGTTAAGAGACTTGGAGAACAGACTTAAAAGCTCCAACAAAGCCTAATAGTGGTTCCAGAGGTAGAAAATAATGAGTATAGGAAAGCAATAATGGTGTGTGTGTGTGTGTGTGTGTGTGTGTGTGTGTGTGTGTGTGTAATTTTAGAGTAATTTAAACTAACATAATAGTGGTGGCAAAAGAAAGATACTTGTACACATACAAAACAGAGTTTACCACCTACAGACTTTCGAAAGGGAAAATAATTGAAAAATATATAAAAAAATTATAAACTACAAGATTTTTTAAAACTTCAGAGTCCTTCCCAGTTAAAGACAGTCAATTGAACATAAGCATTAGTTTCCGCCTTGTACTGAAACCTCACTCAAGGGGCAGTAAAAGAATTTGATTATAACCAACAAAGAGAAAAGGAGGCATAACAAAAAAATTTTATGACTTCTTCAACCCTATTTATCACTCAGATTATAAGGGATTAAATCTGTATCCTTCAAGGGAGATACTTAGAATATTAATTTCTGTTGAAACTTTTAATCCAAAAACAAGGACCTACAAACACTGACATCACAGCTGTCAACAAAACAACCTCAGCATAGAATATACCTACCTATTCACTCAGCATTTCCAATCAGCTTTTAATGTTCCACCCTTCAAAAGGAACAACCAACCAAGAAACAGAGGACCCACAAAGGGAGTAGTCTCTAGATGCTGGAAAAGGCAAGGAAATATTCCTCCAGAGTCTCAAGAAAGGAACACAGCTTTGCCAACACCTTGATTTTAGCCCTGGAAAACCTCCAGAACTATAAGAAGATAAATTTCTGTTGTTCTAAAGCCACTAGATTTGTGGTAATTTGTTACAGTGACAACAGAAAATGAATACAATATATTATCTGGTTCAGCTATGAATGGCATTAACACAGTCACAACACAAAATTAAATCAATATCATGCTGCAATTAAACAAAGTATAAAGATTGCTCAAGTAGGGGGTTTTAAAAGTATCAAAATCTTTATCTTCCAGAATGGGAAATTAATAAATAGTACCCAAACATTTAAAATTAAGAAGGATCAATATAAACATGTCATTTAAGGATAGGTTATAAATACCTAAAAATTGTCTGAAAGGGTCAAATTTGGTTATTTCTGGGAAGAGGGCAGGGAACTACTGTTCTTTTTTTTTTCTCTTTTTTTGATAAAAGTGTTGGGACTGGGCATGTTGCCTTATTGATTTTGGTGAGGTTTTTTTTAGTATATTTGAAACAAAATGTTACCTTAGTTTCAGGTGTGCAACTTAGTGATTTGACCAATTTATACATTATGCTATGCTCACCAAAAGTGTAGCTACCATCTGCCACATAGTATCATTATTACACTATCATTGACTATATTCTTTATGCTGTGCCTTTTATTCCTGTGATTTATTCATTCCCTAACTAAAAACCTGTATCTATCTCCCCTTCTCTCATTTTACACAACCCCCTAACCCCCTTACCTTCTGTGGTAAGGTAAAGTTTCTTCTGTGTACTTATACTTTTGATTCTGCTTTTTGTTTGTTTTTTTTAAAGTTCCATTTATGAGTGGGCCCACATTATCTTTGTCTTTCTCCATCTGACTTATTTCACTAAGCAAAATATACTTTAGCTCTGTCCATGCTGTCTCACATGTCAAAATCCCATCCTTTTTTATGGCTTCATGATATTTCATTGTGTGTGTCTGTCTGTGTATACATACACACATTTCCTTATCAGTTCATCTACTGATGGACACATGGGTTGTATCCATGTCTTTGTTATTATAAATATTACAATAAACATGGGGTGTATTTATTTTTTCAAATTAGTGTTTCATTTTCTTTGGGTAAATACCCAGTACTAAAAGTATTGGATCATATGGTATTTCTATTTTTAATTTTTTGAGGAACATCTATGCTGTTTTCCACAGTGGCTGTACCAATTGACATTCCCACCAATAGTGCACAAGTATTCCTTTTGCTCCACATCCTCACCAACACTTGTTATTTCTTGTCTTTGATTTTAGCCATTCTGACAGGTATGAGGGGATATCTCATTGTGGTTTTGATTTGCATTTCCCTGATGATTAGGGATGTTGAGCACTTTTTCATGTGTCTCTTGGCCATCTAGAGGTCTTCTTTGGAAAAATGTCTATTCACATCTTCTGCCCATTTTTTTAAGTCAGATTGTTTGGGGGTTTTTTGGTGTTGAGTTGCATGAGATCTTTGTATACTTTGGATATTAGCCCCTTATCAGATATATCATTTACAAATATCTTCTCCCATTCAGTAAGTTGTCATTTTGTTTTGCTGATGGTTTTCTTCACTGTGAAAACATTTTTTATTTTGTTGTACTCTCAATAGCTTATTTTTATTTATTTTTACTTATACTTACTTATTTTACTTTTGTTTCCCTTGCCTGAGGAGACAAATCTAGAAAAATGCTGCTATGTCAGAGATATTACTGCCTGTGCTGTCTCCTGGGATTTTTATGACTTCAAGTCTCACTTTTAGGTCTTTAGTCCATTTGAGCTTATTTTTGTATATAATGTTGGAAAGTGGTTCTTGTTTTATTCTTTTGCATGTAGCTGTCCAGTCTTGCTAGAACACTGATTGAAAAGACTGTCTTTTCCCTATTCCATATTTCTGCTTCCTTTGTCATAGATTAATTGACTATATAATTGTGGGTTCATTTCTAGGTTCTCTATTTTCTTCTATTGTTCTACATGTCTATTTTTGTGCCCTAATGTTGTTCTTTTTAACAAACCTTGGAGAAATATTTGACTTTAAACTCAATCCCCATATAATTTTGATAAAGGTCAAAACAAATTTTAAAAATGATACCAGAATATTATGAATAGCTTTAGGCCATTACATTCAAAAACAAAATAAATGGATAAATTTCTATGAAAATATTAGAAGAAATAATAAACTGGAAGATATAGAAAATTGAACCATGAGGTTAACATTAAATCCTGCTCCATATACCCCGTAGTAAAGAGGGAATGGGATCACACAAGAATCAAGTCAGTGTTATTAAACTATCATGAAAGTTAATCTTGCCTTCTGCAAACTGTTCCAGAAACTGAAAAAAGATGAAGAGCTATATAACCCATTTTGTGAGCTTAATATAATGTTGATTTCAAAATTGAAGAGAAATAATAAAGTCAACTTATGAACACAGATAAATTTTTAAAGGGAAAACAAATAAATACAGCCACATATAGTACAGAGTCAAGCAGATTTATCCAAGAAATGAAAGGAGAGTTCAATATTAAATAATCAATGCAATTCACAATTCTAAAAAAAAAGAAGGGTCCAGAAGGGGTTGAATTACCTACAGTAATTTAAAAGTATGTATATTAGCATTATATTAAAAGAAATATATGAAAAGTTCCATAAATGAGAGCACCTGGGTGGCTCAGTCATTCAGTATCTGCCTTTGGCTCAGGTCATGATCCCAAGGTCCTGGAATCTAGCCCTGCATCAGGCTCCCTGGTCTTAGGAAGACTGCTTCTCCCTCTCCCACTCCCCCTGCTTGTGTTGCCTCTCTCACTGTCTCTTTCTCTGTCAAATAAATAAATAAAATCTTTTTTAAAAAAGAAAGAAAAGTTCCATGAATGAAGAAAAAAGCATACAATGAAAGTCTCCTCTTATTCATGATAAAAATTTTAGCATACTAGAGATACAAGGAAACTTCCTTTATTTGGTGAACAGTATATACCAAAATCTATACCAAATGCTGTACTTAATGAAGACTTTTTAAACAATCTCACTCAAATCAGGAACAAAACTAGAACTGCTGAATCGCTATCACTAAGCAATATTTTTTTTCTATTTCTTAGCCTAAATAATTAAAAAGAAATAATACATCAATATAAGAATTTCAAAAAGAAGAAAACATTGTTAATATATGCAGGAGATATGAAAACCCATAGAAATTTTTAAAAATAATAAATAATATAAGCATGAATAAGAATCTTCAAAATTGCTATATAGAAGACCAACTTACAGACATCAATTAAAAATGTAATAGAAAAAGGATCCTAATTGAAATAGACATGAAAATAAAAGGCATTTATCAAAGTTTACCAAATGTAGCTAAATAAGTACATATCAAACTATTTACAGCATTAAATGCTTCTATTAGACAAGAAAAAATCTCAAATCAATGACCTAAGATTCTACTTAAGAAATCTAAGATTTAAAAAAAAATCTAAGAACTAATCAAGATCTAATAAACCTGAAAATGTAGAAATGAACCCATGCTAACATGATCAGTTAATCTATGACAAAGGAGACAAGAATATACAATGGGAAGAAGACAGTCTCTCTAGTAGATAGTGCTGGCAAAACTGGACAACTACATGCAAAAGAATAAACAGGACCACTTTCTAACATCATATACAAAAATAAGCTCAAATGGATTAAAGACCTAAAAGTGAGACCTGAAACCATAAAATTCATAGAAAAATACATAGGCAGGAATTACTTTAACATCAGCCTTAGCAACATTTTTCTAGATTTGTCTCCTCAGGCAAGGGAAACAAAAGCAAAAATAACTATTGGAACTATACCAAAATAAAAAGCTTTTACACAGTGAAGAAAACCATCAGCAAAACAAAAAGACAACCTACTTAATGGGAGAATATATTTGCAAATAATATATCTGGTAAGGAGTTAATAGCCAAAATATATAAAGAATTTATGCAATTCAACACCAAAAAAAAAAAAAAAAGATTTTAAAAATGGCAGAGAACCTGAATAGATATTTTTCCAAAGAAGACCTCTAGATGGCCAAGAGACACATGAAAAGGTGCTCAACATCCCTAATCATCAGGGAAATGCAAATCAAAACCACAATGAGATATCTCCTTATACTTCTCAGAATGGCTAAAGTAAAAAAAGACAAAAAATAACAATTGCTGGAGAAGATGCAGAGAGAGAGGAACCCTTATGCACTGTTGGTAGATTGATATAGTCACTGTGGAAAACAATATGGAGTTTCCTCAAAAAATTAAAAATGGAAATACCACATGATCCAATACTTTCATTACTGTGTACTTACCCTCAAAAAACAAACATAATCATTTGAAAAGATAAATGCATAACATATTTATTGCAGCATTATTTACAATAGCCAAGATATGGATGCAACCCAAGTGCCCATCAAAGGATGAACGAATAAAAAAGATGTGAGATTTTATATATATATATATATATATATATATATATATATATATATATATATATAAAATGGAATATTTCTCAACGATAGAAAAGAATGAGACTATGCCATTTGTGACAACATAGATAGCTCTAGAGGATAATATGTTAAGTGGATAATATGTTAAGTAAGTCAGACTGAGAAAGACAAATACCATATGATTTTATTTATATGTAGAATCTAAAAAACAAAACACATGAACAAAGAAACAGACAACAGCAACAAACAAACTCTTAAATACAGAGAACAAACTGATGGTTGCCAGAGGAGAGGTAGATTAGAGCAGGGTTGGGGGGAGGGTAGGTGAAATAGATAAAGGGGATTTTAAAAAGAAGAAATTTGAAAATGAAGAGCAAATCAAATCCAAAGGAAGCAAAAGAAAGGAAACAATAAAGATAGAAGAATTCAATGAAAGAGAAAATAAGAAAACAATTTTAAAAATCACTGAAACCGAAAAGCTGGTATCTTGAAAAGATCAATAAAATTAGTAAACTTCTACACAAACTGATATAGAGAAAAAGAAGGAATATAAAAAGTATTATTATCATATTATTATCAGTTATGAAGACAAGTATGTCACTACAAACATTATAAGGATAACAAGTGAACATTAATGAACAAATTTATGGAGATAATGTAGATGAGAT
Organism: Lutra lutra; assembly: GCF_902655055.1. Classification (NCBI taxonomy): domain Eukaryota; kingdom Metazoa; phylum Chordata; class Mammalia; order Carnivora; family Mustelidae; genus Lutra; species Lutra lutra. The sequence continues at coordinate 2,821,453 of NC_062296.1, read as the reverse complement.
GAACAAACTTCTTGAAAGACATAAATTGCCAACTCTCAAGAAGAAATAGATAATCTGAATAGACCTTTATGTATTAAATCAATTAAATTAATAGTTTAAAACCTTGATCATAAAGAAAATTCCAAACAAAAAAACTCCAAAAAGCCCAGAAGGCTTCAGTAGTGATTTCTACCAAATACTTAAGCCCAATTCTACACACTCTTCCAGAAAATAGAAGAGAAAGAAACACCACCCAACTAATTTTATGAGACCAGACTACCATACCCAAATAAATTTAAGAAAAGAAAATTAAAGGTCAATATTCCTGATGAATATTTAAAAAAACTTTAACAAAATATTAGCAACTAGAATCCAGAAATACATGACAAGAACAATACATAACAAGTAGAGTTTTATCTTGAGACTGCAAAGGTGGTTCAACACTGGAAAAATAACCACTGTGATTCAACACATCAACAGACTTTTTAAAAAGATAATTTCAATAGATACAAAAAATTTTTGAAAAAGTCCAACACACATTCATGATAAAATCCCTCAAAAAACTTTGGATAGAAGGCAACTCCCTCAAACTTAAAAATGACATGTAAAAAAAAAAATCTAATGCTGATTTCATATTGAGTGGTGAAAGAATACTTTCCCCAGTAAGATCAGGAGCAAGGCAAGGAGATCTACTCTAACCACTTCTATTCAACATTGTATTAGAGGCTCTATTCATTTCAAATACAATGAAAACAAAACAAAACAAGGAGAAGTACACAAAGTACAAAAGAGGAAATAAAAATGTATTTTTAGACAACATTATCATCTACATAGAAGAGCCAAACAATCTAAAAAAAAGCTACTAGAATTAGTGAGTTTTGTAAGGTCATGGTATACAAAGTCAATATAAAAACTATATTTCTGTGTATAACAATAAACATTCAAAGAAATTTTTAAATGCTATTTATAATAACATCAAAATGTAATACTTAGCATAAATATAACAAAATATATGCAAGACCTACACACTGAAAATTATAAAAACATTGAGAGAATTTAAAGAAGAAATAAAAAATGCAAAACTATACCATATTCATATATCAGGAGACTTAAGATTATTAGGATGCGATTTACCCCCAAATTAATGTATACGTTTATTTCAGTCCCATTAAAACTTTCGCCTGGAAAAACTGATTAGTTGGTTTAAAATTTATATGGAAATGTAAAGGACTGAGAACAGCCAAAATATTTTTTAATGAAGAACAAAGCTCAAGGATCCATAATACCTTATTTCAAGATTTACTGTGATTCTATAGCAGAGGGCTGCCTAGGTGGCTCAGTAAGTTGAGCATCTGCCTTCAGCTCAGGTCATGATCCCAAGGTCCTGGGATCGAGTCAAGAATTGGTTTCCTTGTTCAGTGGGGAGCCTGTTTCTCCCTCTGCCTCTTGTTCCCCCTGCTTGTGCATTCTCTCTCTCTCTCTCTGACAAATAAATAAAAATCTTTTTAAAATAATAATAATACTATAGTAGAGTTTCACAACCTCAACGCTATTAACATTTTTGATCTGGACAATACTTTGTTGGTGGTGTTTGCCTGGCTTCCACCCACTAGAGGCCAGTAGCACTCACCTCTAGTAGTGACAAAAATGTCTCCAGACATTGCCAAGTGTTCCCTCCCCACAGGGAGGGGGATTGCCCCAGTTGAGAATCACTGAACTACAGTAATTGTTACAGTGTGCTAATGTGGCAAGGTTATACACATAAATTACACAGACAGAAGAGAGTCCAGAAGTAGACTTACATATATATGGTCGATTGATTTTAGACAAGGTACAAAGGTAATTCAATGAGAAAGGGATAGTCTTGTGAACAAATAATGCTGGAAAAAAATAGGCATCCATATGAAAAAAACATTTATAGGCCTGGAACTACCTTGCCCCAGAGAAAAGTCATCTAGACATGCATCAAAGATGTAAATCAAAGAACTGAAACTATAAAATTCTAGAAGAAAACAAATGAGATCATTTTGAACTTAGTTAAGGCAAAGACTTCCCAGAATAGAAAAGGTAAAAGTCGTAATACAAACTCCACAGAGAAAATGAAATGGGAAATCACAGAATGGGAGAAAGTGTTTTTCAAAATACCTATCTTTTAAAGGACTGTAATATGCATTTATCTTACAACTTAATAACAGAAATACAAATATCTCAATTTTAAAATGGAAAACAATTTGAATGGACATTTCTCTAAAGAAGATGTACAGATGGCCAGTAAGCACATGAAAAGATGTTCAAAATCATTAGTCATAGGGATATGTAAATTAGACTACAATGAGCTAACACTACACACTCACTAGAATGGCTAAAATAAAGACAGACAAGGCAAGATACAAAGTTAATATACAAAAGTCAATTACTTCCCTATATACCAGCAATAAACAATTGAAATTTGGAAATTAAAAACACAATACTACTGGAAGCTTGTGAAGATGGCAGAGTATAAGGACCCTGAGCTCACCCTGCCCCACATTTACAAGTAGATATCATCCATATCAAAGTCAATAAACTGGAGAGTGATCCCAAGCCTGGCAGATCAAACTCCACAACTAAATATAGAGAAGAAGCTGCATCTGAAAGATTGGAACAGTCAGAAAGGCAGAGGGAGGCTGCCCACAGGAGGAGGGAGCTGGGCATGGAAAAGGCAGAGAAATGGGCCCTCATACCAGGGAGAGCACACACAGAAGACTAATCCATATAGCCTTGGGCTTTAAAAATCAGAGGGTCTGAACTCATTAGTTTGTATAACCAGTGGGACATGAAGCCTGGAGCTTTAAAATTCAGCTGACAGCATTGGGAAAGCCCAGGAGGCAAGTGATAGCTGAGTTGTGGCCCTTAAAGAGAGAGCAGCCTACAGAGATGAGCCAAAACAGAAATGGCAGTTTATATAATGTTTGGGGCAAACAGGAGACAGATTTGTTTATACTGATTTTGGAGCATGTTAGGGGGCTTCTTCAAAAACAAGGGACTTGGCAGGCACCATTTTCCCATTTCCCATTTTCCCAACCCCCAGCATAAGCACAGAGACACTTCCCCAGAAGTGGGCTGCATAGACATTTGCTACCTAATCTGCTAGCAGTGTACCACACCAATGAATGAGTTCTCCTGAGGACTTACCCACTCCAAGCCTGCTAGTTTCAGCCCTGGGCTCAGGGCAAATTTAGTTAAAGCCATGCAGGTACCATATCCAACCATGGGCTGCACAGCTCTCATTGGGCACTGCACACATCCACTGTGCTGTGTCCAGCCATGCATCCCCAGTCACTGAAGGTGCTGCTCCCAGCCCCAAGCCCTCAGCAGTCATCTCATACCCCCAGAGCCATGGAGCACATGCTCAACATTTGTTTGAACACAGTACTCAGCTGATCACCCACAGCTAACTCTATGTGCCACACTGCAAGCTCTTAGCCACTGTAGCATACCACACCTAGCCTCACACATCTGGCCAACCCGCTGCACAGCCCCCAGCTGCCACATTGCTTCAGGTGACCTGGCATAGGACTAGTAGTCCAGCACAAATTTTGCTAATGTTGCTGCCCTGCTTCCAAGTTCCCTGGTGGGCACACCCCTTCAGAACTGGCCTGCTTAGATCCCACTAACACCACAGAGAGTAATCACAATCCACAATAGGCAAAGAGAGTGCAGATAACTGCATTAAAAAGTAGAGTGACAGACACAATAGCAGGGTGTAAATACACATCGTTTACTCTCTTTAAGTGCCAGGTTCTGGTGAATAGGAGACACTGCACTACAAGACCCTCCAGAATCTCTTCTTAAAATCACTACTTTCAAGAGCAGAAGACACAGCTGACTTTCTTAACACACAGAAACAGACATAGAGAGGCAGATAAAATGAGGAGACAGAGAAAATTATCCCAAATAAAAGAGTAGGACAAAGCCAAGAAGGTAGAAGTAACATGCATGAAAGAGAATTTAAAGTAATGATCATAAGGATAATTGCTGGACTTGAGAAAATAGTAGAAGACATGAGGGAAACACTTAACCCAGAGATGAGGAATAACATAGAGATAAAGGACACAAAAACTGAAATGAGAAATATGCTTGATAGAATGAACAGTAGGATTCAAGAAGCAGAGGAATGGAAAGTAATCAAGCAAAACAAAAGACAGAGGAAAAAAATATGCAAAACAAGAACAGACTTGGGAAACTCAGTGTCTCCATCAAATGTAATAATACTCATTTTATAGGATCTCAGAAAAAAGAGGAAAGGGGGAAGAAAATTGATTTGAAGAAATAATACTTGAAAACTTCCCTAATCTGAGGAAGGAAACAGATATTCTATTTCAGGAGCCACAAAGAACCCCCAACACAACCAATAGAACAGACCCACACCAAGACACATTCTAATTAAATTTGCAGATATTGGGGCGCCTGGGTGGATCAGTGGATTAAGCCGCTGCCTTCGGCTCAGGTCATGATCTCAGGGTCCTGGGATCGAGTCCCGCATCGGGCTCTCTGCTCAGCAGGGTGCCTGCTTCCCTCTCTCTCTCTCTCTCTGCCTGCCTCTCCGTCTACTTGTGATCTCTCTCTGTCAAATAAATAAATAAAATCTTTAAAAAAATTTGCAGATATTGTGATAAAGAAAAAAAGTTTAAAAGCAGCAAGACAAAAGAAGTCATTAACTTATAAGGGAAAACTCATAAGAGTAGCAAGAGATTTTTCAAAATAAACTTTGCAAGACAGAAGGGAGTGGCATGGTATACTCAAAGTGCTAAATGGGAAAAAGTTGCAGCCAAGAATACTCCAACCAACAAGGCTATCATTCAGAATATAAGGGGGCATAAAGAGTTTCCTCGACAAACAAAAACCAAAAGAAAGAGGAAGGAAGAAAGGAAGGAAGGAAGGAAGGACCACAGAAGAGATCAATGAAACAAGGAGCTGGTTCTTCGAAAAACTCAACAAAATTGACAAACCTCTAGGCAGACTTATCAAGAAAAAAAGAGAAAGGACTCAAACAAGATCACAAATGACAGAGGAGAAATAATAAATACCACCACAGAAATAAATATAATGAAAAGCTACATGCCAACAAATTGGACAGCCTAGAAGAAATGGTTGAATTCCTAGAAACATAAACTACCAAAACTTAAAAAGGAGGAAATAGAAAACTTGAACAGACTGATAGCCAGCAAAGAAATTAAATCAGTAATCAAACAACTCCCAACAAACAAAAGCCTAGGACCAGATGGCTTCTCAGGCAGACTCTACCAAACATTTAAAGAAGATTTAATATCTGTATTTCTTAAACTATTGCAAAATACAGAAAAGGAAAGAAAATTTCTAAATTTATTCCATGAAGCCAGCATTACCCTAACACCAAACCCAGATAAGGACATCACTAAAAAAGAGAACTACAGGCCAATATCCCTGATCAACAGACAGGCAAAAATCCTCAATAAAACACCAGCAAACTTAATTCAAAAATACATTAAAAGGGGCACCTGGGTGGCTCAGGGGGTTAAAGTCTCTGTCTTCAGCTCAGGTTGTGATCCTAGGGTCCTGGGATCGAGACCCACATTGGGCTCTCTGCTCAGCAGGAGCCTGCTTCCTCCTCTCTCTCTGTCTCTCTGTCTCTCTGCCTACTTGTGATCTCTGTCTGTCAAATAAATAAATAAAATATTTTAAAAAAATACATTAAAAAATTATTCACCATGATCGAGGGGGATTTATTCCTGGGCTGCAAGGGTGATTCAATATTCATGAAACAATCAATGTGATACGTCACATTAATACAAGAAAGGATAAGAACCACATGATCATTTCAATAGATGCACAAAGAGCATTTGACAAAGTACATCATTCATGGAAAAAACCCTCAACACAATAGGTTTAGAGGGAACATACCCCAACATAATAAAGGCCATCTATGAAAAACTCTGCTAACATCACCCTTAATGGGGAAAACTGAAAGCTTTTCCCAGAAGGTCAGGAACAAGACAAAGACGTCCACTCTTAAAAAAAAAAAAAAGATGTCCACTCTCACCACTTTAATGCACCATAGTACTGGAATTCCTAGCCACAGCAGATAACAAAAAGAAATAAAAGGAATCCAGATTGGTAAGGAAGAAGTAGAACATTCACTATTTGCAGGTGACATGATACTCCATATAAAAAACCCTGAAGACTCCACCAAAAAACTGCTAGAACTAGTAAATGATTCGGTAAAGTTGCAGGATATAAAATCCATCTAGAGAAATCTGTTGTATTTCTATATACCAATAATGAGACAGCAGAAAGAGAAATTAAGAACACAATCCCATTTATAATTGCACTCAAAATATTAATATACCTAAGAATAAACTCAACCAAAGAGGTGAAAGACATACACTCTGAAAACTATAAAACACTGATAAAAGAAATTGAAGATGACACAAAAGTATGGAAAGACATTCAATGCTTATAGAATGCAAGAACAAATATTATTAAAATGTCTATATTACCCAAAACAATCTACAGATTGAATGTAATCCCTATCAAAATACCGACAGCATTTTCAGAGAACTAGAATAAACCTTAAAATCTGTATGGGAGCACAAAAGACTCTGAACAGCCACAGCAATGTTGAAAAAGAAAAGCAGATATGATGAGTACTGGGTGTTATATGCAACTAATGAATCATTGAACACTGCATCAAAAACTAATGATGGACCATATGTTGGCTAATTGAACATAATAAAGAAAAGAAAAGACGGAGGATTCACAAGTGCACACTTCAACTTATATTACAAAGTTATAATGATCAAAACAATATGGTACTGGCATAAAAATAGCCACATAGATCAATAGAAAATCCAGAAATGAATCTATAAATATATGGTCAATTAATCTTCAACAAAGCAGGAAAGAATATCCAATGGAAAAAAGATAGTCTCTTCAACAAATGGTGTTGGAAAAACTGGACAGCCACATGCAAAAATGAAACTGGAACACTTTCTTACATCATACACAAAAATAAATTCAAAATGGATGAAAGACCTAAATTTGAGACCTGACATCATTAAAATCCTAGAGGAGAGGACAGGCAGTAACCTCTCTGATATCAGCCTTAGCAAATTTTTTCCAGATATGTGTCCTGAGGCAAGGGAAACAAAAGTAAAACTAAACTATCAGGACTACATCAAAATACAAAACTTCTGCACAGCAAAGGAAACAAGCAACAAAACTAAAAGGCAATCTACAGAATGGGAGAAGATATTTGTAAATGACATATCTGATAAAGGGTATCCAAAATATATGAAGAACTTATAAAACTCAGCACCAAAAAAAAAAAATCCAATTAACAAATGGGCAGAAGACATGAACATTTCTCCAAAGAAGATATCCAGATGGCCAACAAGACACATGAAAAGATAACCATTATCACTTACCATCAGGGAAATGTAAATCAAAACTACAATGAGCTAACACCTCACACCTGTCAGAATAGCTAAAATCAACAACACAAGAAACAACAGGTGTTTGTGAGGATGTGGAGAAAGGGGAACCTTCTTGCACTGTTGGAGGGAATGCAAACTGGTGCAGCCACTCTGGAAAACAGTATGGAGTTTCCTCAAAAAGTTAAAAATAGAACTACTCTATGATCCAGCATTTGCAATACTGGGTATACACCCAAAGAATACAAAAACATTAATTCAAAGGGATACATGCATCCCTGTGTTTATAGGAGCATTATTCACAATAGCCAAGATATGGAAGCAGCCCAAATGTCCATGGACTGATGAATAGATAAATAAGATGTGTGTGTGTGTGTGTGTGTATACATATATATGGATATCTCTCTCTCTCTCTCTCTCTCTCTCTCTCTCTCTATATATATATATATATATATATATATATATATAAGAATATTATTCAGCCATAAAAAATGAAACCTTGCCATTTACAATAACATGGATGGAACTAGAGAGTATAATGCTAAGCAAAATAAGTCAAAGAAAGACAAATACCATATAATTTCATTAATATGTGTAATTTAAAAAACAACACATGAGCAAAGGGAAGAAAGAGAGAGATAAAGAAACAGACTCAATTATAGGGAAGAAACTGATGGTCACCAGAGGGGAGGTGGGCAGGGGGATGGGTGAAATAGGTGAAGGAGATTGAAGAATACACTTTTGATGAGCACCAGGTGATGTATGGAATTGGTGAATTACTGTATTGTACACCTGAAATCAATATAATAGTGTATGTTAACTATCCTGGAATTAAATAAAAAAAGAAAAAGAAGCAAGTGTGAGCGGCTCCAGGCTTTGTGTTCTGGAAGGATGTAAAGAGAAGTAAAGCTGAGCTAAACATCGGAAAGTACAGTTTATCTGTAATGTTTTATTTACTTCATTAAATACATCTGAAGCAAAAATTACAAAATGCTAACACTTGTTCATTCTGAGCAGTATGTATGTACTTATTTACTCATTTTATTAGACGTTTCTCTGAGTTTCTAAATATTTTAAAGTCTTCAAAATTAAAAATGAGAAATAAGAAATGATAAATTTCTAATAAATTTGAGCAAAATGAAAAAATAGAAGTTAAAATTATAAATAGCAATTTCCCTGTATACCAGCCATAATAAATTAGCAGAAATGATAGAAAGATCCCCTTCACAAATTAAAAGCATAACAAATTTTACCATTATACACTCTATACAAATAGACATATAGAGGGTCAGATTCCACACAGCTGGCAAATAGAAGAGTTGAGGTAATAAAAATTATTTTAAAGTTACAAAAGTATTAAACTAGGACAGAAAGAGTCAGGGTACAAAATATGGAAATTAGATAAATTCCAAAAAGAGAATCTACTATATATAACAATTTATGCATATTAAATGCAGCATCACAGAACAAAGGATTAATTATTTAATATCTGTTATTGTGAAAAATTGAAAGGGAAAACAATTTAGAAAATTACCTCATACCACACACCAAAAAAAATTTTTGGAAGGATTAAACAAATATAAGCAATAAAAATGAAAAAAAAAATCCATTTAAACACTTATCTAATTTGGGTGGGAAAAAACTTACATGTATTCATCAGAAATAATACAAATGGAAAGATAAATGTAGTTACATAAATGTTCATTTGCGCATAAAAGTTCACTTAAAACACAAACATGGGAAGTATTTTCCACATATACCACAGAAGAAAGGTATAATGTCTATTAAATGTATACATTGTCCACAAAAATGAACAAAAAACATATAAGTTATCAATGGAAAAATTATACAGGTCATGGATATATGTTCATAGGAAGGTAATAAAAGTGACCAAGAAACCCGAGACAATATTCATGCTCAATATAATAAAAGAAACATTAAAACAGTAAGATATCATTTAGCTTCTATTATACTGGCAGATTTTAAAAGAATGACGATAGCCAGTTTTGGTACAGGTGTATGAACAGAAATTGTCCATCTTATACAGTGAGACAACTTCATACATATACCGAGCCTTTAAAAATTTAATCCTCAGGTCCAATAATGTCTCTTATAAAAACCCATTTTAAGAAAATCATTTATTCAACAAATATCTAGTAAAGATCTACAATGTATCATGCATTGCTCTAGGTACTGGGTGATACAATAGTGAATATAAAGTAAAAAAAAAAATCTGTGCTCAAGGGGCTTACATTTTAATACAAAGATCCAGATAATAAATTAGAAAATATCTCAACTATTAGGTTATGATACAGATCAGGGAGAAAAAATAAAGCAAGAAAAGAGAAAAGTGAGTGTTGGAGGAGAAGGGTTTGCATATTTATGGATAATTGTTTTGGAGACCGTATGGAGGTAATATTTGAATAAAGACCTAAAAGAGATGAGGTTCAAAGAAGCAAAGGTTTATGCATAAAGGTATACATTTCAGGGCTATTCATGATAACTTAAATTAAAAATAATTTAAATGACTAATACAGGATCTGTTAAATAATTAAAGTAGGTACAAATTGTACAACTGAAAATTATGAAGCCATTAAAAATTGTCTGAAGGCTGGTGAATGACACAGTGAAATACTTACAGTACAATACCCATGGAGAAGCCAGATATGAAATAGTACATGTAAGATATGATCCCAGTTATGTAAACATGGAAACACATCTGGGAGGAAGCCAAGCAAGTTGTCTTTGGACAAGGTATTGAGAGGCAATTTGTGTTTTCTCTCCATTTTTTAAAATTTTCTATTATGAAGCTGTTTCATTTTATGAATAGAAAAAAATAGAAATAGATATTACAGTCTTAAGGAAGATTAATAAATGTACAAAATTTTTTAAATGGTGGTGCTAATCAGCCATGCCTAGAATACTGGGTCCAGCTTTGGATATTATGTATTAAGGGTGATACTGGAAACTTCAGCATCTCCTATAGAAGATACTCAAAATATATACCATATGAGCTTAAGAACTGGGAATATATGGACTGGAGAAAAGATGAAAAGAACAAACTATCTTTAAGCTTTTGAATGGCTAGTTACAGGGCAAAGAAATTGACATTAGTATTCCTGTTGCTCCAAGGAGCAACCCATAGGTTGGATTCAAAAAACAGATTTCAGGTCAGTATGAAGAAGAATTTGTTAACAATCACAGTTACCAGGTGGTATTAAACAACCTTTCCTGGAACTATTCATACTGAAAATAAATGACCATATGTACTGGTTGATAAGACTACCATTATATGATTGGTAAGGACCCTGCTATTTCTGAGCTCCTTTTGCACTATTTAAAAAAGTTATTTTATGTTATGATCACTTACATAATTCCACCCCCATCCACCTCCCCTTCCCTTCAAAAAAACTATGTAATTCTTGATTCCTTTTATGAAATCATTTTTAAACAGAAAAGAGTACCCTTCAAAATATACATCCTGGAGATTTTTATTCTTCATTCTGTGTATAGTGAGGAGACATTGTGTACAAACATCAATACCTTTAAAATGTTTTAAGTATAAAAATGTTTTTCTATTACCAACCAATATTTCCCTTTACCATAGATCTTCCCCCTAGGAACAGACTGTCTGGACCACTACATTTCAGAACATGAGATAACCACCTTGTCTCTGTTCCACAGTATCCTGCATCATTTTCTTTTCAGTGCCCTTAGTTCATTTTAAAACCAGCAGTGGTGAAAATATCACCTAGTACTCAGAATTACTACAGATTTCAGAACACAGTCAGTTCTTTTCTTAACTTTCCCAGAACAGTGATGGTTTGAGCAATCTCAGGAATAGAACAAGGAAAGGGCATTCCTGTGATCTCTTCTAAGCCCTATGAATACTTCCACCAAAATTAGCAACCTTCAGAATTCCATATAAAATCCCTAGTGTTCCTTAAACAAGTGACTGAGCCTGAACAACCAGCACAGGACCATGAGAATGGAGTAAAGAATAGAGCATAAACTATAGAATATTTCAGCTAGGTCTAGTCCAACCTTCCTTATTTTACAGTTATGGAAACAGAAGCTCAAACAAGTTACTTGTTACAAGAAACTAAGTCAGCATCCAAACCAAGACTAGAATCTAGACTAGACTATCTGAAATCTCATTTTCAGAGAGACTTTTAATATCCCATTCTCCATATTTTTTTTTCTTACCAAGTGTATCTTTCTCGAACTTGTTGAATGGGGAGAATGAAGATGATCTGGGAAGAGTGCTGACTCATTGAGAATTTCAGTTAAGCAACATGACATATAACCTGGTTTCAAATAAGCCTATGCTTGGGGTGCCTGGGGGGCTCAGTTGGTTAAGCGGCTGCCTTGGGTTCAGGTTATGATCCCAGGGTCTTGGGATCAAACCTCACATTGGACTCCCTACTCAGCGGGGGGCCTGCTTCTCCCTCTCCGTCTGCCTGACGTTCTGACTACATGTGCTCTCTCTCTGTCAAATAAATTTTAAAAATCTTTTAAAAAAATAAGCCTGTGCTTTTGTGGACATGAGACTAGAGGGAATCTTACATTTCTTTACAGCATTATCATCTGCCAAACAACAGTGAAATGGATATGATCATCCAGTCTTTTAGTAATTAATTATGATACTGTGAGTATCATAATGGGGAGAACTATTAGAAACTAGATATTGTTTGTCAGTACACAGTGCTGCTGAAAAGTCTAATAATGGTAACCATGCCTTCCTTCTTAAAGCAATCTATTTTCCTCTATATACTAATCACAATGTAAAACTATGTAATTCAGTAGTTTGTAGAATAATGTCTATCTCACTGTCTGAACCATGAACCCAAAGGTGGCAACAACCAGTTATTTTGCTCACCATTACATTCTCCATGTTTGGTAAATGGAATGTACTCAATAAATGTTTGCCCAACTAATTGATGAGACCTCTTTATTCTTGGCTCTTTCATAATACTGCATTCTCAAACATTACTTCCACACACCTTCCCTTTCCTCTGTAGCCTTCACACAATCTCATCTTTGTTTTCCCATATCCTAAAGCATAAGCATTCCCCAAAGAAGAGATCTTTGGATCCCTCCTTTCCACTTCAAGTACCGCCTCTATTATCAATGATTCAAATCACTCTCTCCAGTTGACTTATTTTGAGAGCTCCAATTCCACATTTCTTTCAACTGTACCCAATACTTTTTGCTGGGCTGTGTGACCTCAGTCAAATCAAGTGATTCCCCGTATCAGGATCAGTTAGCTCATCCATAAAATAAAGGTGTTGCCTCTCTACTGCCTATAAAAGAAAGCTCTAATTCTCCACGCCAGCATTTAATATTATTTACAGCCAAGCTCTCTACTTATTTTGCCATATAGTTCTTACATACTTTTACCATACATTTGACTGCAACACCACTAAGCTCCTCACTGTTCCTAATACATGTCCTCTGCTCTTCTGGCCTTTTCCTAGAACACCAAAGTGTACCTCCAAAGTTTGATTAATCTTTGAAGCCCAATTCAAACACTATATTTCTGGGAAGCTGCCTTTGATCTCTTTGCGTGCCCTTCTTTTATGTGTGTGGATTACATTCTCCTAAAATTATAGTTGTTTGTCTATTTCTTCTCTCTCTTACTTGACTCTGTCATCTTGGACAGCAGAGGCTACTCCTAAATCAGCCTGTATCTCCCACGTTGCCTTTTGTTCATAGCACTTAGTAATGTTATACTAAATGGATTCATTTAGGCTCTATCAGTCATCCTGCTTAAAAAGACTTTAATCAGTCCCTGTGTTTCTGGAATAAACATCAACATCCTTACAATGATCACTTCAGCTACACCAGCTTTTTCTCAATTTCTCAAATTCACTATGCATCTCAAGGCCCTCATGCATGCTCTTCTCTTCATCTACAAAGCTGCTCCTCCCTCACCATAATAACCCCACCCTACTCCCATGTCTCTATTCACCCTTAATATCACTTCCTCAAGGAAGCTTTTATTAAACCCCACACTAGATCAGTTTTTTCTGTTATATACCTTCATAGCCTCACCCTCATACTTTTTCTTCATAGCATTTATTACTGACTGAAATAACTGTTGTGTGAGTATCTGATTTATGGCCTCTTCCCCATCAAACTGTAAGTTCCTCATAAGCAAAGGCCATGTCTTATCTGCATGGCCTTGTATTATCTGCATGATGCTTTACCACATTACTAAATAAATGTTGGACTACTGAATTGATGAACAATTGATTTAAAGGTAAAAACTTGGGACTTAGGACATATAATTCCTTTTTTTTTTCAAGGTCTTATTTTTTTATTTGACAGACAGAGATCACAAGTAGGCAGAGAGGCAGGCAGAGAGGAGGAAGCAGGCTCCCTGCTAAGCAGAGAGCCCGATGCGGGGCTTGATCCCAGGACCCTGAGATCATGACCTGAGCCAAAGGCAGAGGCTTTAAACCACTGAGCCATCCAGGTGCCCCAGGACATATAATTCCTTTAAAATAAAATTGGGATTCCAGATAAATTGGCCTTATGGTCACCATTAGAAATTTATAAAACAGGATAAATACTGTCTCACAAATGCTGGAAGGAAACCAAAATTACCTATTATTTAATGAATGTGTGGCTCCAAAATGCATTATACCAAGTGACTTGGTCATTCACTTAATAAACATTTGTTAAACACCTACTATACGCCACACACTAGAATAGTGGCTGATACTACAATACATTGAAGTGACAATTTACTTGCTTGGAATATATAATCTAAGAGGTGCATTTATAAAAGCTTAAAAAAAAACGCTTTATGACAGTCACAACAAGTGATGTTACTTTGTAAGGATATTAAGTTCTTTGTCAAAGGAGACATTTAACCTGATGGTGAAAAATCCTTTGGCAAAAATGACTTTGGAATTATAACTGGGCCAAATCTGGGCCTCTTAAATTCCTAGTAGCCTAGACTAGTGCTGTTCAAAGTGTGGTCTATGGATCAATGCCTATCTGCAAACTATTATTGCCAAGCAGTAATGACCTAGGAGCAGAAATGAAAATAATCACTTATGAAATATTATAGCAATTTAAAAAATAATTTTACGTCTGTTGAATCTAGTAATAAAAACGTGAGTTTATATTTTGTTTTCTCTTTCCTTTTCTAATAATTCATAATGTATTTTACTAAAGTAACAGTCTGCGATAGATTGGAAAATTTTTAAAAACTGGTCTTTGAACAAGGTAGTTTGAAAAGCACTGAAACAACAGATTCAAGATCACCTGGTAATTTGCTAAACTGAAAAATCTTAGGCTGTACCCCCAGACCCTCTGAGTCAGAATTAGCATTTTAACAAGATGCCCAGGAGACTCTTTTGCACATTAAATTTGGAGAAACACTGGTCTAGATGATTTCTGAAGCCCTTACAAACCCCAGACTTTATAATTTACTTCAGATAGAGAATTACAGAGCTGAAAGACCCTTGGTTCTACAGTCTACCTCATCATCATTTTTAGATGGAAAAATTGAGGCCCATGGACGGGGGACTCGGGTGTCCAAGGTAACTGACAAATTAGCAGAGCTAGGAATAAAACTCAAGTTCCTTAACACCCAGGTCAGTTCTCCACTCTAACACACTGGTGCTCACTCCTACTCCACCCAGTCTCACACCGCACCATCCCCTCAGTGATGTCATTGTTTCTGAGATACTTTCTGATCAAAGAATTTATCCTTTTACCTTCCATATACTGTGTGAACCTTGAATCACCACTATTTCAAGTGTCTCCTTTATAATTGCCATAAATCCCTGTTGCTCAAATCTCACATGCCTATTTTCTGACTGCTATTTGGACATTCTGGGGCTTCAGAAGAACTATCACTAACTAATTTCTAGTGTGTTTTTTTTTTTCCAGAGGGAGAGCTTCTTTGTTCCCGTGAGTCCACTTGATACCAAATAGCAAGTTTTTCCAAGGAAGAAAACATACACTATCAAGGCTGCTTTAAAAAAGCTCAGTATCCTAGTTTGTGACTGACAAACGAGAATGGGATACTGATCATATTAATAAAAGTCTAGCTTCCAAAATGAGACAAACAATGATCCTTTACTTGTGATCTTGTCAGACCTGAGGCTTTGAGGGGAGAGGTATGACTGCTGTCTTCAACTGTCTGATGAGCTATTATTAAGAAGAAGCAAATTTGTTGCAGTTAGTCCCAAAGAAGCAATGAATACAAGTTATAAGGAGACAGACCTTGGCTTATAATGGGGATTACTTTCTGGCAATCAGAATTGCTCAAAGATTAAAAAAAAAGCCATCTAATAAGCTCTCTGTCACTGCAGAGAGATCAAGTGAAAATCAGTCAAAGAATTGAATGCTTAGGACAAATTGAAGAACTGGATGGAGAAGTTAAGCTTAATGACCTACCAGGTCCAAGGTTTTAATATTCTAAAATTTTCAGGACCAGGTGACTCTAGCTCTCAGAAAATAAGAGTAAGATTTGGTCCTGAAAAAAGCAGTCTTTTGCTGGATGTGAGATGGATGAGGTTATGACAGTAAAAAAGTCAAGTCTTTCCAGATAGCCTTTTCAAAGGAAAGCAGGCTGGCCAAGGAGAGCCTTTTGGGCAGCTTCTCCAGGAAACCCAAATGAGGCTTGGTTCCACAATGGCCAGCCACTATGCCATACTTTAAGTTCCTATTACTCTACACAAAGGCTAGGCTACTACTTTTTTTTTTTTTTTTTTTTTTTTTTTTTGCTAAGAGTACCCTTCCTATCACACCTACACTTGCCTAACCAACAAAGGTACAAAATTTTCCCCAAGGAGACAGTAGTACTTAATGGCCAAGACCATGCATTCTAGAATTAAGTTGCCTGTGTTTTAATTCCCAACTGGGACATGTAATTACTCTGCAACCTTGGACAGTTACTTAACCTCTCTGTGCTTCAGTTTCCTCATCAGTAAACCAAGGATAATACGAGTACCTGCTTCATAGTGTTGGTGTAAGAATACATATTAAATCCTCAACCTAAGATCCAAAACATACAAGGCACTCAACAATGGTAGCAATTAGTATTTTTGATGAAATAATTACTACCATGGGCATGGCAGTGTTGCTAACTCAAAAACTCCCATCAAGCAACCAGATCCCTTCTCCTACCAGTTCAGAGGGGTTATACTACAACATCTTCAGCCAGTCCTTGCATAGCTCCAGACATCCAGAACCTGCTGATCCTCAATAAACCATACAATTCACAGCAGGAATCCTGGCTTACCACCCTGCTCTAAATCCAAAAGCCACCCCTCCCCCAGTCCTCCTGCCTATGCCATCCTCAGCCACAGAGGACCAGCAAGCTGGGAAACCAATTCCACACAAACCATCAGGTGTTTCTTCCTTCTCAAGGACACAGCTGGACTTATACCATGCCTGCCAGTGGGATGGGGTAGGGTATCTGAATCCCTTTCTCGCTTGTCTGTTCAACTACCTAGGATGGGGAGTGGGCAGGCAATGAGGCTTCCCATGGGGAAACAAGAGAGGCCCCGCAAGTTTGTAAAGGAACTCAGGCCCAACCCCACAATAAACCCCTTAAAGGAAGTGGGGGGGGGTCTCAAGCTGCTTTCAAAAGAAGCAGTTATTTACAACTTTCCACTCAGTTGCATCTGGGAAAGGGAAAAGGGCTGCATGGTATTCTCCTTATTTCTCAATTTCAGCAATGAGAAACAGCTGCAGAGAAAGAGTTAAAGGAGGAAGGAAGCTCCAGCCATTACCCCATCCCCGTGCCTAGGGCTGTCTGGGGGGTCATGACTGTGCTGTCTGCTCCAGCTAGGGAACACTGGGTGGCTTTCTGCAGCAGCTGCCTGGCCCCCTAAGCAATTTGCAAGGTCAAGGCTGACCTGTTTCCAAAAAGGAACAAAACAATTCACTGACAATGAAGCAAATAACGCATACACCACATCACAACCCCCTCCCCAAATCAGGTTTTACCTCAGTGCCTCCCTGCCCAGATGCCAACTCTGGGCTTCCACCAGCCCCACTGGGAAACCCAGGATAGCATCACAGCTGCAGAGCATGTCTCGCCTCCCCGGCCAACCCAAGGAGACTCTCAGTACGGGGGAGAGATGCTATCGCTAAAGGAGACCTCAGCTTGGGGGAGGGGGAAGGAGGGACATCTATGTTCCTTACCAAGAGCCACAGTCACTTCTCCGAGGCCGAGAGAAGAGAAGGATGAATGAAATGAAACAACTTGGAGATTAAGTCCTCACAGAGCTCGGCTTCCTCTTCTCTTTCTCTGGGTCTCTCTCTTGGTCCCTCTCTCGTCTCTCCGGTTTGCTCGCTAGCTTGCGCGCGCTCACGCTCTCCTCTCCCTCTCTCTCCTCCCCCTCTCCCTCTCTCTTTCTCCCGCCTCTCCCTATCTCTTCTCTCTTCCCTCCTCCCCTCCCCCTTTGCTGGCTTTAGATTCACCATTCCCTGGTGCTGAGCACGCGGCTGTGCTGGGGCTCGGGAATACAGTGCTGCAAGGTTTTGGATCTGTGGTTGTTTTAGGAAAGACTAAAGTAGTATTTTATTATTTAAGATTTCCAGCAGAGAAATAGAGGGAAGCTCAGAGGGAAGGGGAGGAGCAGAGGAAGCAAGAGGAACGGAAAGAGAGCAAAAGGGTAAGAGCAGTGAATAGGAGGATAAAGGAAGTATGGATTACCATGCGGATGTGTGATGCTGGCTAGCTGCTCCAAGACAGAAAATAAGTGGTCTATCTCTTACATCCCTATGGGTGTGTCTTCTTAGCTCAGGCTCCAAATAAAGGTTTCACAATCCTGTTTGTTCACATTCCATCTCTGAAGACAGTAATGAGCTAAAAAAAAATTACATCAAAGAGTTTGTCATTCCCCCTCCACTAAAAAGAAAGTGATCAGCCACGTTGATTCCCTAATGACCTAACTGCCACCTCTACCCCCCACAAAGTAGAAGTGTGAACCCAGTTCAGAACTGTCAATTGGAGCTTCCCTCCAGGCAAAACAGACAAACAGCAGAACCACAATACTTCCTTTTCAAAAACCTCAGAAAGGAATATAGGTATAGGTAAGTGTGTGAGCTCACAGGTGAGTTTGCACATTGGAGAATAGGACAGAGAAGAGATTAGTTAAAATATAAAACAATTGTATTCCCATTGGGGTTAAAAAAAAAAAAAAGATAACTGAGCAAAGTACAGTAACAATGAAATAGAGGGTAAAGAGACCCAGGCTAAGAATACAATAAAGGAACTTGGGTTTGAGTCCTGCCTCTCAAAATTGCTCCACTGCACCTTTGACAAGTTACCTGTTTAATCTGACTCTCATAGTATGTCCAATGGCAAAATGAATGGTGATAGATGTAGATGATCTTGAAGGACTCTTCGAGACCTAACAATCTAGGCTCTAAGACAGGAAAAATTCCAGGTGACAAGGAAATTGATCTGTTGATAGTGAAAAATACACTACCAAATTTCAAAGCTTCTCCAAAGATGGGTCCCCAAATGAGACCCCAAATCACACTGACATGACATTCCATTTTGAATGTTTTAAGGGCAATATGAATATGAGCATATGTGTTCCTATCCTACATACTATGTTTAGCATAAAAATACTGGCCTCAATGCATATACAGTGACTCAGACATGGTAGGCATTTAAAATTTTTCCCAAGGTGGGCTATTTTTATCCCCCTACCCCAAATTTCCAATACTCTACACATGTCCAGTAAGGAATATGTGCTCCACTTTAATCCATATATTGAGTATAGAGATAGGGATCCGTAGGCTCACAGTCACTGAGCTAAAAGTACCCAGACAGATAACCATCTCATTATGCATAAAGAGAAAGAGGCTTGCAGAAAAAATATAGCTCACACAATCTCATAGTGAATCAGTGATAAAATCAAGAGCAGCACCTAGTCTGCTGATCCCAGACATAGTATTTTTGTCTGCCAAAGCAACAGGTAAGCTTTACATAAAGCAAGTGTATTTGTTTGCATAAATATCTGTTGGATTTAATGGATTAGCAAAATGGCAAACAAAAATGTACGTACTGGCATAAGGTGATTGTGTTATTTTTGAGGTCTGCCATAACAAATTACAATAAATTTGGTGGCTTAAAACCACAAAAATATATTGTCTCACAGCTCTGGAGGCCATCTGAAGTCTGATATCAAAGTGCTGGCAAGGCCAATCTTCCCCCAAAGGCTCTAGAGAAATTTCCCTTGCTTATTCCAGCTTCTGGTAGCCTCTGGCATTCCTTGGCTTATAGAAGAAACACTCTAATCTCTGCCTCAATCTTCAAATTATCTTCTCTTCAGTATCTCTGTATGACCAAATTTCACCACTTTTTTTGGTTTTAAAAACACCAGCCATTAGATTTGGGCCCACTCTAAATCCAGAATGATTTTACCTTGAGATCTTTAATTACTTCTGCAGACATCACACATCCAAATAAAATTACACCTTAGGTGCTTGGTGGACATAAATTTAGGGGAGATGTTATTTAACCCACACAGTGGCCACCTTTTATTTTTGTGAAATAAAGATACTAACAAACCACCTATGGGATCATCATTTTTAAAGAAAAGATATTTTAATACAAATAAGCTAGATGAAGATATTCTCATAATAAAAACTATTCTTTAAATTATACAATTTTAGCTCCTTGCAAAATTAATACCATTTTCATAAGTGTTCTCAGTTCAGTGCAAACCACAGAAAAACTTTACTAGGAGCACTTCTAGTAGTGACAAAGCAGTTTTTATCAAGCCAATACTGCTGAAGATAACAATAAATTCTAGACAAAAATAAACAAAACAACAATCTGAATGCTTTGGAAAGTAATCATAAACAGCCATAAATTGGAAGAGAGTTAACAATGGAAGGTTGACAATTGAATGAAAGGTACGATACTGAATGAATTTCCATTTTTAAGGAATTTTTTCCTAAGGGCAGACCCCCTGCAGCGGGCCGCAGGGGGGGGGGCAAAACAATAACTAAAACAGAGAAACTACAAGTGTTATAGCTGTTAAACGTTTAACACTTGGCTCTTCAGGAAAAAAATAAATAAAAGCCTGATTCATAGCATTCCTAATTTCCATAGTGTAAATATTCCCACCAGGGCCAATTCCATCAACATGAAGTTGGGAATAGATGTACACAGTTGGCTCTCACAAGCCAGTGCCATTTAGCTACCTAACACAACTGCTCACAGTCCTAGTGGCTTGAAGAGCGAGAAGACAAAATTCAGGAAAACCACTGAACCTGAAATGTGATGAGAGAAATTCAAGAACGGAGAGAACAACACAGTGGGAGACTTCAATTCTGTGTATAAACTGCCCAACCAAATCTCTGTTGGAACCATAAATTATGCATGTGGGAACAGATTCCAAAGAGCCTAAAAAAAGTTGAAAGGATTAAACAGTTTTCCCTACTCCTCACAACAAGGGAAAGTTTAGAGTTTCAGTTCAGTTAATTGCCTACAAAAAAAAAAAGCATTACTTTACAGATAAACAAAAGAATATAGAGATCCTACAATATATCATTCACAATATATCATTCATAGGGTATACTCCAAAATTACTAGGAAAAAAAAAAACACAAAGAAACTGGCAAATATCACCTATACTCAAGAGAAAAGGCCGTCAGTGGACAATAGCCCTAAAATGGACCAGATGTTGGAATTAACAGAAAAGAATTATAAGTCATCCATCATAACTACCCTAATGGAAATAAAGAAAAATAAATTTTATCAAATGAACAAATAGAAACTCATATCAAAGATATAGAAACAAAAAGAATCAGATGCAAATTCTAGAATTGAAAATTAAAATTTCTGAAATAAAATTGAGTTGGCTTACCAGTAGACTGGAAATGAGAGAAGAGAAAGTAAGTTAACTTGAAGACATATTAGTAAATATTATTCAAGCTGAAGTACAGAGAAAGAAAAGATTGAAAGAGATTAAAAGAGCCTAGGTAATCTGTTGGATAATATCAAAATTCTTTTTTTTATATAATATCAAAATTCTAACCTAGATATAATTAGAGTCCCAGAAGGCAAAGAATAAAAGAAAAAGAAAAAAAGTTTGAAAAATAATGCCTAAAATATTTCCAAACATAATGAAACATAAATTTGTAGATTCAAGGAACTCAGCCCCTCACTAAGCAGGATACTACAGCCAGGTAAATTGGTCAAACTACTCAAAATGAAATCTAAAGCTGAACCCTTGAAAGAATCTGGAAAAAAATAACATACCAAGAAACAACAATACAATTGACTGTTGACCTCTCATCAGAAAAAAAGTATCTTTAAAGTGCTGAAATTTGGGGTGCCTGGGTGGCTCCGTGGGTTAAAGCCTCTGCCTTCAGCTCAGGTCATGATCCCAGGGTCCTGGGATCGAGCCCCGCATTGGGCTCTCTGCTCAGTGGGGAGCCTGCTTCCCTTCCTCTCTCTGCCTGCCTCTCTGCCTACTTGTGATCTCTGTCTGTCAAATAAATAAATAAAATCTTTTAAAAAAAGTGCTGAAATTTAAGGAAAAAAAACTATCAATACAGTTTTACAGCCATCAAAATATCCTTCATGAATAAAGGCAAAATAATGACATTTTCAGATAAATGAACATTAGGATGATTTGTTACCAATGTATTTATAGTATCAGAAATATCTAAGGAAATTCTTTTTTTTTTTTTATAGTATCAGAAATATCTAAGGAAATTCTTTTTTTTTTTTTTAAAGATTTTATTTATTTATTTGAGAGAGAGACAGTGAGAGAGAGCATGAGCGAGGAGAAGGTCAGAGAGAGAAGCGGACTCCCCGCAGAGCCGGGAGCCGATGCGGGACTCGATCCCGGGACTCCAGGATCATGACCTGAGCCGAAGGCAGTCGTCCAACCAACTGAGCCACCCAGGCGTCCCATATCTAAGGAAATTCTTAAGTCTGAAAGCAAATAATACCAGATGAAAATCTGGACCTTCCAGAAGAAATGAAGAATATTAGAAATGGTAATATGTGGATAAATATAAAATATTTTCTCTTAATTTATTTGCTACATATATATTACCACTTAAAGGAAAAATTATAACATTGTAATGTACAGTATATAATGTGGATAGACATAATACACATAACTGTAACATGAATGAGGGGCAGTGAGAAGAACTATATGCTAGCAAAGTCCTTACATTTTACATGAGACAGTACAATATTGACTGTAAGCAAACTTTGATTCATTCTAAGAACAAGTAAACCCTGAACAGACTGAAAAAAAAAAACATGTCTTGGATCCTTAAGAGAAGTGAGGACCTAGGGCAAACTGCTGCCTCCAAGACTGGAGAGACATAGAAGTTAATTCAGGGAGTCATAGCTTACCACAGCAGAGACTTCCTTACTGAAATTGCCAAAGAACCTGATGCCATGGTAGGAAAACCTGAATTATAATTGGTAAACTGCTTAGAGGCTCAGTGTGGGCCAGTAGGAAAGTTAATAATCCCAGGGGGACCCATTAATAGGGAGGATCTCACAATATTATGATACTTACCTCCCAGAGCTTGACCAGGTTCTCATAATAAATATTGGAGGAAAACTCCCTTGAGCTTCTGGCAGGGGGAGGGAAAAAAAGAACCATTTTGAGGGGCGCCTGCGTGGCTCAGTGGGTTAAGGCCTCTGCCTTCCGCTCAGTTCGTGATCCCAGGACACTGGGATCAAGCCCCACATTGGGATCTCTGCTCGGCGGGGAGCCTGCTTCCTCCCCTCTCTGCCTACTTCTCTGCCTACTTGTGATCTCTGTCTGTCAAATAAAATCTTAAAAAAAAAAAGAACCATTTTGAAATATACCAGAGCACTCTGTTCTTTCTTAACAAGGCCTGCAATTGGAAGAACCTAGCTAATCAGAGCCTAATCTGCTAGGGTATTATCAGAGAGTAACTGGCCAGGGAGAAAGGAAATACCAAGTCCAATCAGCTCTAGTCTTTTGCATGGGAGAAGAAAAATACCCAACTCCAGCTCACTCTAGTCATCCTCTCCTAGGAAGGGAGAAAATAACTGAAAAACACTTACAAATTTCATGGCCCAGAGGCACAGCCTTGCTAAAGACTGAGACCTAATCATGGTCAATAGGACACTTCCCCCCACATCTCACCATCACATTACTAAAGGCCTATATACAGCAGTTCCTTATAGCTAGTATATCATGTCCAGCTGCCAAGAAAAAATTTCAATGCATGCCAAAAGATGAAAAAAAAAACACGATTTGAAGAAACAGAACAAATATCAGAAACAGTCATGACAAGGATGCTGCAATTATTGGATCAGGAATTTGAAACAACTGTGATTAATACACTAAGGGTGCTCATGATAAAGTAGACAGCATGCAAGAAAAAATGGATAATGTAAACAGAGATGGAAATCCTAAGGAAGAACCAAAATGAAATGCTAGAAATCAAAAGCACTGTGACAGAAATGAAGAATGTTTTTATGGACTTATTGGTAGACTGGACACAGCTGAGGAAAGAATCTCTGTGGGGGGATGCAGGAGGGGGAAGAAGAACACAATATCCAAAGATTTGGACAACTATAAAAATTGTGATATATGCATAATGGGAATACCAGATACAAAAGAAAAAGAAAAAAGGATGAAAGAAATATCTGAAATAATAATGACTGAGAATTTCTCCCAAAATAATGTTAGACACAAAACTACCAATCCAGGAGTTCATAGAACACTATACAAGAAAAATGCCCCCCCCCCATCGATAAAAACAAACTCCACCTAGACATATCATTTTCAAACTATAGAAAATCAAAGATAAAGAAAAAATCATGTTTAATTACTGTAGCTTTGTAGTATAGTTTGAAATCAGAAAGATGTCTCTGGATTTATTCTTTCTCCAGATTGTTTTGGCTATTTGGGATCTTTTGTAGTTCTATAGAAATTTTATGATGGTTTTTCTATTTTGTGAGAAATGCCTTTGGATTTTAATAGGGATTGTATTGTGTATATGGATGGCTTTGGGTAACATGGACATTTTAACCATATTAATTCTTCCAATCCATGAACACAGAATATCCTTCCACTTATTTGTGTTTTCTTCAACTTCTTTCATCAAAATTTGTCATTTTCATTGCACAGGTATTTCACTTCTTTGGTTAAATTTATTCATCAGTATTTTATTGTTTTTGATGCTTTTGGGAATGGGATAGTTTTATTACTTTTTCAGATATTTTGTTGTTACTATATAGAAATGCAACTAATTTCCTACAGATCTTAAACCCTGCAACTTTATAGAATTCATTAATTAATTCCAACAGATTTTGCATCATGACTTTCTATATATAAGATTATATTATCTGCAAATAACAATTTGCCTCTACCTTTTTGGATGATTTTTATTTGTCTTGCCTGATTGCTTGAGCTAGAACTCTAGTACTATGTTGAATAAGAATGGTGAGAGTGGGAACACTTGTCCTGTTTCTAATCTTAGAGAAAAAGCTTTCATTCTTTCACTGTTGAGTATGATGTTAGCTGTGGTTTTGTCATATGTGACCTTTATTATGTTGAGGTACATTCTTCCTATACCCAGTTTGTTGAGGGCTTTTTATCATTACTGGATGCTGTATTTTCTCAAATGTGTTTTCTGCATCTACTGAGATGATATGATTTTTGTCTTTCATTCTGTTAATGGGGTATATCACAATTATTGATTTTTGTATGCAGTTATCCTTGCATCCCAAGGATAAATAGCACTTGGTCATGGTGTGCGATCCTTTAAATGTATTGCTGAATTTAACTTGTTAATATTTGTTGAGAATTTTTGCATTTATATTCACCAGGGATATTGGGGTGTCCTTCTAAGCTTTGGTATCAAGATAATGCTGGCTTCCTAAAATTAGTTTGGGAGTGTTCCTCCCTTTTGAAATTTTGCCCATCCCCTGGCAACAAACAATCTACTCTTAGTTTCTAGGAGTTCAGCTTTTTTAGGTTCTTCATATAAGTGAAATCGTACAGTATTTGTCTTTTGCTTCTTGATTATTTCACTGAGTAAAGATGACCTCAAGGTCCGTCCATGTTGTCACAAATGTCAGCATTTCCTTCTTTTTTTATGGCTAACATTCAACTGCATATACATACCATGTTTTTTAATCCATTAATCCATCAATAGACACTTAGGTTGCTTCCATGTTTTAGCTATTATAAATAATGTTGCACTGAACTTAAGGATGCAGATATGTCTTGGAAATACTAATGTCACTCCCTTCAGATATATACCCAGAAGTGAGAGTTGTGGATTATATGGTAGTTTTAATTTGTCGAAGGACCTCTGTACTGCTTACCGTGATGACTGTATCATTTACATTCCCATCAACAGCGCACAGCAGTTTCCTTTTCTACACATCCTCCAACACTTGTTACTTCTTGTCTTTTTTGATAATAGTCATTCTAACAAGTGTGAGGTGATATGTCATCATGGTTTGATTCACACTACCTTGAAATTTTCTTAATGTTAATTTAATGTTAATTTTTTAATGTACCTGTCGGTCATTTGTATATCTTGTTTGAGAAAATGTCTCTTCAGGTCCTTTGCTCATTTTTAATTGGATTATTTATTTTATTTTGTTTTTGCTATCGAATATTATGAAGGTTATTAAAATATGTTTTGGATATTAACGCTTTATCAGATACATGGCTTATAAATATGTTATCCCTTATTCTGTATGTTGGCTTTTCATTGTGTTTATTACTTCTTTTTCTATGCAGAAACATTTTAGTTTAGTATATTCCCATTTGTCAACTTTTGATTTGTTGCTTGCACTTTTGGTATAATATCTAAAAATTTATTGTCAGTCCCAATGTCATGGAGATTTTCCCCTTTGTTTTCTTCTAGTTTTATGGTTCCAGGTCTTCCATTTAAGATTTAATCAATCTCAAGTTAATTTTATGAGTGGTGCAAGATGGGGTCCAGTTTTTTTCTTTTGTATGTGAATATCCACTTTTCCAGCATTATTTATTAAAGGTATTATCCTTTCCTTTCCCCATTGAGTATTCTTGGCTGCTTTGTCAAGTATTAGTTGACCATATATACATAGGTTTCTATCTGGGTTCTCAAGTCTTGTTCATTGGTCTATGTGTCTGTTCTTAGTACCATACTGATTTGATTCCTATAACTTTTTAATACAGTTTTACATTAGGAAATCTCATGCCTTCAGCTTTGATACTCTTTCTCAGGATTGCTTTGGCTACTTAGGGATTTTGGTAGTTCAATACAGATTTTAGGATTATTTTCTATTGCTGTTAAAAATGCCATTGGAATTTTGATAGGGATTGCATTAAATCTACAGATCTCTTTGGGAAGTATGGACATTTTAACAATATTAACTCTTCCGATCTGTATACTTGGGATATCTTTCCATTTAGTTGTATTTCCTTCAATTTTTCACCAATGTCTTATTGTTTTCAGTATCTAGATCTTTCACTGCTTTAGTTAAATTTATTCCAAGAATATTATTTTTTGATGACATTGTGAAGGAAATTGTTTTCTAAATTATTTTTTCAGATCATTCACTTCTAGGATATACAAACACAACTCATTTTTGTGTGTTAATTTTGTATCCTATAACTTTGCTGAATTCATTTATCAATTCTGACAATTTTGTGGAAACTTTAAGGTTTTCTAAATATAAGATCATGTCATCTACAAACAGAAAATTTACCATTATTATGTTGGCTGTGGGTTTCTCATATATCACTTTTATTATGTTGAAGTACATTCATTCTATACCTAAATTGTTGAGAGTTTTTGTCATAAAAAGTTGTTAAATTATTTCAAATGTCTTCTCTGAATTTGTTGAGATTATCATAAGCTTATTATCCTTCATTCTATTAATATGGTTATTACATTTACTGATTTGTGTATGTTGAACCATCTTTGCATCCTAGCGATAAATCCAGTTTGATCATGGTGTATGTTTTTTTTTTAATGTGCTGTTGAATTTGGTTTGTTTGTTTGTTTTTGTAATATTTACATCTATATTCATCAGGATATTGACCTGTAGTTTCTTTTCCTTATAGTCTCCTTATCAGGCATGGGTGTCATGGTATTGCTGGACTCATAAATGAGTTTGGTAGTGTTCCTTCCTCTTCAAATTGTGGAAGAATTTGAGAAGCATCAGCCTTAATTCTTCTTTAAATATTTGGTAAAATTCACCAGTGAAAATATTTCTCCTGGATGTTTCTTTGTTGGGAGGTCTTGATTACTACTTTAATCTCCTCACTCTGATTGTTCTGTTCAGATTATCTATTTCTTCATGATTCAGTCTTAGTAGGTTTTATATTTCTAGGAATTTATGTGGTTTTTCTTCTGTTCTCCAAGTTCCTGGCATACAATTGTTCATAGTAGTGTTATGATTCTTTGTATTTTGTGGTATCGGTCATAATGTTTCTTCTTTCATTTGTACTTGCTTTTGACTCTTCTCTTTTTAACTTGGTTAACCTAGGTAGATCAGTCAATTTTGTTTATCTTTTTAAAAAACTAACTCTTAGGGCATCTGGGTGGCACAATGAGTTAAGCATTTGCCTTTGGCTCAAGTCATGATCTCAGGGCTCAGGGTCCTTGGATTAAGCCCCATGTTGGGCTCCCTGCTCAGCAGGGAGTCTGCTTCTCCCTCTCCCCCATCCTCCACTCCCTGCTCATGCACATGCGTGCTCTCTCTCTCTCTAATAAATAAACAAAATCTTTAAAGAAAACTAAGTTTTGGTTTTGATTTTTTTTCTATATTCTTTCTAGTCGCCATTTCATTTATTTCTGTTCTAATTTTCATTATATCCTTCCATATGCTAACTTTGGGCTTAATTTATTATTCTTTTTCTAGTTCCTTGAGGTATAAAGTTAGGTTGTTTATTTAAAGTCTCTTTTTCTTATTATAGGTGTTTATCAGTATAAACGTCTTAGAACTACTTTTGCTGCATGCCATATGTTTCCATATGTTGTGTTTCCATTTTCATTTGTTTCTAGATACTTTCTGATTTTCATTTTGATTTCTTCTTTGCCCCACTGATATTTTATTGTGTGTTATTTTCCATGCATTTGTAAATTTCCACTTTTCTTGCTGTTACTGATTTCTAGTTTCATGCCATTGTCAAAAACAATATTTGATATGAATTCACTTACCTTAAATTTGTTAAGATTTGTTTTGTGTCACAACATATGCTCTATGCTAGAGAAAGTGCCATGTACACTTGAGAAGAATGTGTATTCTGTTGCCATTGGATGGAATGCTCTGTATATGTCTGTTAGGTTCATTTGGCCTAGTATAGTTCAAATCTGCTGTTTTGTTATTGATTTTTTGTCAGGATTATCTATTCAATGTTGAAAGTGGAGTATTGAAGACTACTTTATCTGATGTAGGTATAACTACTGATATCCATTCCTTTACTTTGAGCCCGTGAGTATCTTTAAAGTGAGTATCTTTAAAGCTGAAGTAAATCTCTGGTAGGCAACATAGAGTTGGGTCTTGTTTTTTCAGGTTTTTCACTTTGTGTTTTTTATTCACTCTATTCAGCAACTCTGTGTCTTTTGGTTGGAGTATTTTATGTTTAAAGTAACTATTGATATATAAGAAAATATTATCATCCTATTAATTGTTTTCTGGCTATTTTATAGCATTTTGCTCCCTTTTCACTATCTTCCTTTATGATTTGATGATTTATGTAGTGTTATACTTTCAATCATTTCTCTTTATCTTTTGTATAACTTCTATGGGCTTCCACTATGCGGTTACCACCAGACTTACATAAAACATATTGTGGTTACAATTGCCTATTTTGAGTTAATAACAGCTTAACTTTAATTGTATACAAAAACTATCCTTTTAGTCCCCCAACACATTTTATATTTTTATGTCATAATTTAAATATTTTATGACATATATCCATTAAAAATTATTGTGGTCATGTTTATTTTTAATATTTTTGACATTTATAAATGAAGTTAAATATAAATGAAGTTAAAATTACTTATGAATAACAAAAAGTTGGAAAATACTTTTATAGAAACTGCAAAAAGAAGATAATAAAGATACACAATGGCTGTAAGTACAGATGCATCATTAGTCATTATAGAAAGTCAAGGTAACACTATAATGAAATATCACTGTATATTCACAGGGATGGAACTTATTTTCACTGTTGTTAAGTATGTAAAACAAATGGTACTCCCAACACATGAAGGGTGGAAGTGTAAAATGGTACAACCATTTTGAAAATCTCTCTGGTAGTTTCTCATAATTTAACATAAGCCTATACCTATAGTCTGGCAATACTATTTATAGGTATATAACCAATAGAAAGAAAATTATATGTTCACAAAAAGACTTGCACAAGAAAGCTCATAGCAGCTTTATTTGTAATAGCTAAAAAATGGAGGAAAAACGAAGTCCATAGCAATAGAATATATAAACAAACTATGGCATAGCCATACACTTGAGTTTTAGTCAATATTAAAATAAACAAACTACTGATAAATACCACATGCACAGATCTCAAAAACATGATTCGAAGCAAAAGAAGTGAGATAAAGGAGGAGTATATCCCCTATGATTCCATTCATATAAAGAGCAGAATCAGGCAAAAGTAATTTATAATAGAGAAGTCAGAACAATGGTAACTTAAGGGAGTGGAGAGTGACTAAACTTTCTAGGATCATGGAATGTTCTTTATCTCAATCTAGGTAATGTTTTCATGAATGTATCTTTTTTTTTTCAAAATTCATCTTTTTGTTTATTTAAAATTTGTGATTTCCCCTGTATGCATGCTACATAATAATAAAATACTCTTAGAAAACAAAAAAAGATCACCTGAATATTACTGTAACTATTAAAGAAATGAAAAACTATAATTTTCTTACAGACAAACTCTAGGCCAAATTGGCTCCACTGCAATTTCCACTGATCATTTTAAAAAAGAAGTGGGGAACCTGGGTGGCTTAGTGGGTTAAAGCCTCTGCCTTCGGCTCAGGTCATGATCCCAGGGTCCTGGGATTGAGCCTCGCATCAGGCTCTCTTCTCCGAGCCTGCTTCTTCCTCTTTCTCTGCCTGCCTCTCTGCCTACTTGTGATCTCTGTCAAATAAATAAATAAAATCTTTTTTTAAAAAAAGAAAGAGGTAATAGCAATCTAACAAAAATTCTTCCATAGAGTAAACAAAAGTACCACAGTCCCAAAATAATTCTATGAGGCTAGTATAACCTTGACACTAAAACCTGACAAGGACTATATGAGTAAATAACATTATAAGTCTTTTCTGATTCATAGTCATCAAAGAACAAATCCTAAAAACTGTTCATAAAACAGAGTTAACAATATGTAAACAGCCTAATATATCATGACCTTGTTGGGTTTATCTCAGAAATGCAATTCTGGTTAAAATTTTTAAATTTTAATTTAAATTTCAATCTAAATGTTAATTAACATTTTAGAGAAGACTATTTTTATGATGCAAAGAGGCATAGAAAAAAAATTGATAAAATATTATGTTCATTCTTTCCAAAAAAATAGCAGAGAATACAAGAGAATTTCCTTAATATGGTATAATGTATCTATAAAAATGCTTATTGGAAACACCACACTTATCCATAATACATTAAAGTATTTCTTATTGACATTGAGAATATGACAAGATGGTTGCCATCATCACTACTATTCAACATTATAGTGGAACCTCTATTTAGTTCAGTTCATTAAGAATAAAAAAGAAATTAAAACATAAATATGGGAAAAGAAATAAAAAATAATCCTTATTCCTAGATTATATTATCAATTGCATAGAAAAATCTAAAAGAACCTGTAGATAAATTATTACATCAAGAAGGAACTTTAGCAAAATTGCTGGATATTAAAATGATATACAAAAATCAATTTTCTTTTTCTAAGATTTTATTTATTTATTTGAGAAAGAGACAGAGATAGTAACAGAGGCAGTAACAGAGATAGTGAAAAACAGAGCACAGCTGGGAAGGAGAGGGAGAAGCAGGCTCCCCACTGAGCAGGGAGCCCAATGTGGGGCTCCATCCCAGGAATCTGGGATCATGATCTGAGCCAAAGGCAGATGATTAACCAACTGAGCCACCCAGATGCCCCTCAAAAATCAATTTTTAATAAATGAGAAAGAGGGGTGCCTGGGTGGCTCAGTGGGTTAAAGCCTCTGTCTTCAGCTCAGGTCATGATCCCAGGGTCCTGGGATCGAACGCCACATCAGACTCTCTGCTCAGCGGGGAGCCTGCTTTCCCCTCTCTCTCTCTGCCTGCCTCTCTGCCTACTTATGATCTCTGTCTGTCAAATAAATAAAATAAGAAATCTTTAAAAAAATAAAAAATAAATGAGAAAGAAACATAGAAGTTGTTAAAAGATTCCAGTCATAATAGCATCAAAAATATCTATTCAGATATACCTTGGGAAAAAAAAAAGTCATGAGAGCCAACAGTCCTCTATAACTAGAAGAAATGAAATAATTGTTGAGAATATTTTAAATGTGCCAGATAGTGATGGAAACAACAAGGATTAAGTAAATTAATGTTCCAGGGAAGACAAAACTTTTCCAAAGTGAAATGATAAAGTAATGATGTACTGTATGGTGAGTAACATAACATAATTCTTAAAAATTTTAATAAAAAAATAAAGAAATGACAATCTCCAAGTGTTTTTCTCCTCTGGAAAATGTACCAATACTAAGAACAGGTTGAGGATCAGGCTTACACAGGCAAAAAGCCTCTACTGGGAGAAAGAAAAACCAACAAAGCTCTTAACAGTTTGACAGGGCTAGTTGACAAATTGAAAAGTTGATGGGACTTAAATGTTCAGCAGATTTCCCTTACCAGACATTTGCTGACTTCTGGTACTGCACAAAGATACAGGGAGCTAGGTCAAATACTTCTAAAAGGTAAAGTGAAATCTCCAGCAACCACCCAGCTTTAAGGAAACAAACGTGGTAGGATTTGAAGTCATTGGAGGCTGCAAGCTGTGAATGGCAGTCATGGATACTGTACAGTCTTTCAACAACTTAAAAAACAAAGACCCACCAATGGTAAAAATCAAGGTTTTACAATCTGGAGAACAAACCAGGTGTAAACTGAGATTTACTAAAACTGTAGTCTAGCCCTCACTCAGCTCAATATCTAATTGGATTGACATAAGCATTCCCTTACCCTATCTGCCTTAAAGGGGAAAGGTGGGACTCTACTTAGAATACCTCATCTAGGGTCTTTGTGGTTCTTTTATACATGGTACATGACTTGCAATGAAAAATTACTAGCATAGACAAAATCCAGAATACTGACCACACCAAATGTTGGCGAGGAGCACAGAATATGGAGCACAGAATGTGGAGCACAGAAATTCTCATTCATTGGTGTTGGGAATAAAAAATGGTAAGACAGTTTGGAGATTTCTTACAAAATTAAAAGTAATTTTACTCTATGATTCAGCAATCATACTCCATACCTAAAGTAGTTGAGAATTTATGGCCACATGAAAAGCTACACAAAGGTGTTTTTAGAAACTTCATTCATAATTTCCAAAACCTGTAAGCAGCCAATATTTCCCTTAGTAGGTGAATAGATAAATAAACTGTGATATATCCAGATGGAATTTTATTCAGAGTTAAAAAGAAACGAGAATGGAGTGCACCTATGATGAGCACAGGGTGATGTATGGAAGTGTTGAATCACTATAGTGTACAGCTTAAACTAATATAATACTGAATGTTTACTAACCAGAATTAAAATAAAAACTTTAAAAAAAAAGGGAAGCTATCCAGTCATGAAAAGGCATGGAGTCATCTTCATTGTATATAATTAAGTGAAAGAAGCCAATCTGAAAAGGATTCATGCTGTTTGATTCCAGCTATATGACACTCTGGAAAAGACAAAACTATGAGACAGGAAAAAGATTAGTAGTGGGTTTCATTTTGTTTTGTTTCATTTTGTGGAACTACATAGGTTGATTCTAAAATCTATTTAGAAGTGAAAAAGGTAAAAAAAAAATAGCTTTCCATGTACTCATTAGCTATTTATATATCTTTGGAAAAAAGTCTATTCAAGTCTTTTGTCCATTTTTAAATTAGATTATTTGATACTACATTGTACAAGTTCTTTATATATTTTGAACATTATCCCAAATTGTATTTTTTATTTTTGGGGAGGTAAATACCCAGTAGTGTATTTAGTGTGACCCAGTAGTCACAAACTAGTTTTATTTGTTAACTTTTTGAGGAACTGTTTTCTAGAGTGGATGCATCAGTTTGTATTCCCACCAACAATGCAAAAAGTTCCTTTTTTCCACATCCTTGTCAACACTTGTTATTTCCTGTGTTGTTGATTTTAGCCATTCTGACAGGTGTGAGGTAATAACTCATTGTAGTTTTGATTTGCATTTCTCTGATGATCAGTGATGATGATCATTTTTTCATGCATCTATTGGCCATCTGTGTTTTCTTTAGAAAAATGTCTATTCATGTCTTCTGCCCATTTTTAATTGGATTACTCATTTTTGGAGTGTAGAGTTTTATAAGTTGTTTATATATTTTGGATTCTAACCCTTCATCAGATATGTCATTTGCAAATATCTTCTCCCATTCTGTAGGTTGCCTTTTAGTTTTCTTGATTATTTCCTTTGCAGAACAGAAGGCTTTTTTAAATTTTTTCAGTGTTCCAAGATTCATTGTTTATGCACCACACCCAGTGCTCCATGCAATACCTGCCCTCCATAATACCCACCACCAGGCTTACCTAACCCCCGATCCCCCTCCCCTCCAAAGCCCTCAGTTTGTTTCTCAGGGTAAACAGTCTCTCATGGTTCGTCTCCCCCTCCTATTTCCCCCAATTCACTTTTCCTTTCCTTCTCCTAATGTCCTCCGTGTTATTCTTATGCTGCACAAGTAAGCGAAACCATATGATAATTGACTCTCTCTGCGTGACTTATTTCACTGAACATAATCTCCTCTAGTCCTGTACATGCTGATGCAAAAGTTGGGTATTCATCCTTTCTAATGGAGGCATAATACTCCATAGTGTATATGGACCACATCTTCTTTATTCATTCATGTGTTGAAGGGCATCTTGGCTCTTTCCACAGTTTGGTGACTGTGGCCATTGCTGCTATGAACATTGGATACAGATGGCCCTTCTTTTCACTACATCTGTATCTCTGAGGTAAATACCCAGTAGTGCAATTGCTGGGTCATAGGGTAGCTTTATTTTTAATTTCATAAGGAATCTCCACACTGTTTTCCAAAGTGGCTGCACCAACTTGCATTCCCACCAACAGTGTAAAAGGGTTCCCCTTTCTCCACATCCTAACACTTGTTGTTTCCTGTCTTGTTAATTTTGGCCATTCTAACTGGTGTAAGTTGGTATCTCAATGTGGTTTTGATTTGAATCTCCCTGATGGCTGATGATGATGAACATTTTTTCATGTGTCTGATAGCCAATTGTATGTCTTCTTTAGAGAAGTGTGTGTTCATGTCTTCTGCCCATTTTTTGACGTGATTATGTTTTATATGTGTTGAGTTTGAGTTCTTTTTAAGATTTCATTTATTTATTAGACAGAGATCACAAGTAGGCAGAAAGGCAGGCAAAGAGAGAGAGGAGGAAGCAGGCTCCCTGCTGGGCAGAGAGCCCGATGCGGGGCTTGATCCCAGGACCCTGGGATCATGACCTGAGCTGAAGGCAGAGGCTTTAACCCACTGAGCCACCCATGTGCCCCAAGTTTGAGGAGTTCTTTATAGATCTTGGATATCAGCCCTTTGTCTGTACTGTCATTTACAAATATCTTCACCCATTCCGTGGGCTGCCTCTTCGTTTTGTTGACTGTTTCTTTTGCTGTGCAGAAGCTTTTGATCTTGATGAAGTCCCAAAAGTTCATTTTTGCTTTTGTTTCCTTTGCCTTTGGAGACATGTCTTGAAAGAAGTTGCTGTGGCCGATGTCAAAGAGGTTACTGCTTATGTTCTCCTCTCAGATTTTGATAGATTCCTACCTCACGTTGAGATTTTTTTATCCATTTTGAGTTTATCTTTATGCATGGTGTAAAAGAATGGTCAGGTTTCATTCTTCTACAGACACCTGTCCAATTTTCCCAGTACCATTTATTGAAGAGATTGTCTTTTTTCCACTGTATATTTTTTCCTACTTTGTCGAAGATTATTTGATCATAGAGTTGCGGGTCCATATCTGGACCCTCTACTCTGTTCCACTGGTCCTTGTGCCTGTTTTTTGTGGCAGCATCATGCTGTCTTGGTGATCAGAGCTCTGTAGTAAAGCTCAAAATCAGGCAATATGATGCCCCCAGTTTTGTTTTTCTTTTTCAACACTTCCTTAGCAGTTCCAGGTGGGATTTATCCCTGGGATGCAAGGGTGGTTCAACACTTGCAAATCAATCAATGTAATAGAACAAATCAATAAAATAAGAGAGAAGAACCACATGGTCCTCTCAATTGATGCAGAAGAAGCATCTGACAAGATACAGCAGCCGTTCCTGATTAAACATCTCAAAGCATAGGGATAGAGGGAACATTCATCAACTTCATAAAATCTATTTATCTAAAACCCACAGTGAGTATCATCCTCAATGGGAAAAAGCTGACAGCCTTCCCTTTGAGATCAGGAACACAACAAGGATGCCCATTGCCACCACTATTGTTCAACATAGTATTAGAGGTCCTAGCAAGAGCAATCAGACAACAAAGAGAAATAAAAGGTATTCAAATTGGTAATGAAGAAGTCAAACTCTCTCTCTTAGCAGATGACATGATACTTTATATGGAAAACCCAAAAGACTCTACCCCTAAACTACTAGAACTCATACAGCAATTCAGTAATGTGGCAGGATACAAATCAACGTACAGAAATCAGTTGCTTTCTTATACACTTACAATGAAAATACAGAAAGGAAAATTAGAAAATTGATTCCATTTACTATAGCACCAAGAACCATAAGATACCTGGGAATAAACCTAACCAAAGAGGTAAAGGATCTGTACTCAAGGAACTACAGAACACTCATGAAAGAAACTGAAGACACAAAAAGATGGAAGACCATTCCATGCTCTTGGATCAGAAGAATAAACATTGTTAAAATGTCTATACTGCCTGGAGCAATCTATACTTTTAATGCCATTCTGATCAAAATTCCACCGGTATTTTTCAAAGTGCTAGAACAAACAATCCTAAATATGGAATCATTTCTCCCTCTTGACTGGATCATCCTCACCAGTATTAATATATCCCATCAATAAAAACTTTCTTTAAAACCCACATCTCTTCTCAGCTACATCCTCATTTCTTTGCTCTCCTTTACAGTAAAACTCAAAATTATTGTCTAATCTCACTAGCCCAAATCTCTCTTCTATTCTCTCTTGAGAGAAAGAGAACACAACCACTACTCCACTGATAATTTTATATAGAATAACACTTAACTTCACCTTTGCCAAATCCTTTGCCAAATCCAAGTCCTATGGACAATGCAAACAATTTTTCAGCAACATTCAACATAAGTGAGCACTCAATCCTTGGAACATTTTCTTTATTTGGCTTCCAGAATACCATTATTCTTCCCTCTTTATTTTCCTCCTACCTCACTGGCTGCTCATTATCAGTCTCCTTTGCTGGCCATTCTTCATTTCTCTGTCACTAATATTGGAAAGCCCTAAGGTTTAATGCCTAAAACTTTTCTTTCAGTGTTCATTCCCTAAGTGATCTCCTCTAGTCTCTTCATTTTAAATAGGTTTATATGCTCCAGAATTTATATTTATTTATATTTCTAGGCTGGACCTCTTCCCTGAAGGGCACCTCAAACTTAACATATCTAAAATTTTAAAATTACAGATTTCTATCTTTAAACCTGTTAAACCTACAGTCTTCATAATCTCATAAAATAACCACTGCAACCTTCTCATTACAGATGCCACAAAGAACTTGAGAGTTATCTTAACTTCATTCTTTTTCTCATATCCTACATCCAATCCATAAGCAAATCCTTTTGACTCTGCTTTCAAAAGTACATTCATAACCTAATCACATCTCACTACATCCATTTTAACTGCTACCACTCTAGTCTTGGCCATCATCATCTTTAGCCTGGCCTATTGTAATAGCCTCATAAATTCCTGCTTCCCCCTTTGAACCCCTACTGCCCATCTTCTCTGCAACCGGAGTGAGCCTTTCAAAACATACAAAAAATTATGTCACTCATCTGTTTACAATTCTCCAACCTGTCACATCACTCAGAGTCAAAGCCAGAGTTTTCATAATGGCTTACAAAACCCTAAATAACTTTTTAAGCTTTATCTCCTATACTATCCTTCTCCATCACTTCACTCTTTGCTATTCTCAAATCATCAAGTGTGAGTTCACCTCTTCCTGGAACCTCTCTGCCAGTGCATGGTTCCTTCCCTTCTTTCAGGTCTCTGCTCAGATGTAACTTCAATAGAGAGAACTTTACTATCTTACTAAATTAAAACAACAGTCACCTATAAC
Organism: Lutra lutra; assembly: GCF_902655055.1. Taxonomy (NCBI): domain Eukaryota; kingdom Metazoa; phylum Chordata; class Mammalia; order Carnivora; family Mustelidae; genus Lutra; species Lutra lutra. The sequence continues at coordinate 2,783,510 of NC_062296.1, read as the reverse complement.
TACATACTCTTTTCCCTTTGCTGTGTTATATTCTCCATAGCACTTACTATCTGGCCAACTCTATTAGTTTATTTTCTATCCCCTCACCAAAATATAATCTTCATGGGGGCAAAAAATTTGCCTGATTTTTTTTATACTGGCTCGTCTTCAGAAAATATATAGTTCCTTGCATCCAAAAAGTTTCTAATAAATATTTATTAAAGAATACATGAAAAAATGAAACATTGTATCCATAATTCTCTCTCCCCTCATATAAAGCACTCAAAAAAACAATAGCAAAAAGAATGAAAAAATAAGTGGTTTGTCTACCTAGATTTTTAAAGGAATTCTGATAAGACAATTCAGGACTGATTAGTTTCCTATTGGTGCTATATAGCAAATTGCCCCAAACCTACTTGGTTAAAGCAACACAAATTTATTCTCTTACAGTTCTAAAGGCCAGAAACCAAAAATTGGTTGGCAGGTCTACCTTTCTACTGGAGGCTTTAGGGGAGAATCTATTATTTGCCTTTACCAGCTTCTAGTGCACACCCTCAATCATGGTCTCATGGTTCCCTCCTCCATCTTCAAAGCAGCAGCACAGTATCTTCAGTTCTTAATATCTTCCTCCTTCCCCTCTTCCCTTCCTCCCACATCCCCCCCCGGCTTTCACTGCAACATGTCCATCTTTGATTTTGACCTTCTTGCCTTTCTCTTATAAGGACCCTTGTGATTACATTGGGACTACCCAGATAATGAAGAATAATCATCCCACCTCAAGATCCTTAATCATATCTGCAAAGCCCCTTTTGCTATATCCAGTAGCATATTAACAGAGTCCTGGGACTAGGACATGGACATCTTTTGAGGGACATCATTCAACCTACCACAGGGTAGAAAAGCAATTCAAAAATAAAATAAGTAACACATATATAGTGCTTATTATGCACCAGGCTATTATTTTAAGCACTTTACATATAGCAACTTATTGGACTTTAATTGAATTAAATTTTTTTGAATTTTAATTCCTTAAGATATTGTATATAAAGCCACACTAATTAGTAGTAACTATTCTAACTCATGCTAATTGGTACTTACTACTACCACCTCAAATTTTAATACATTAAAAAAACTAAGAGAAAAATCAGGTAACTTGATCACCAAATTTTCAACATGTTTAATTTAAAAAAATACTTCTATAGATCAACACTGAAAGCTAGAAAATAATGGGATATTCCTTTAAAGTTCTGGAAAATGATTATTTCCAACCTAGAATTCTGTACCAAAGTACTAAGCAATTTTGAAGCTAAAATAAATGTTTTTAGAGGCACTTGGCAGGCTCATTTGGAAGAGCATGTGACTCTTAATCTCAGGGTTCTGAGTTCAAGTTAAGTATAGTTATTACTTCAAAAAAATAAACTTAAAGTAAATAAAGTAAATGTTTGTATAGACATTTGAAAGCTAAAACATTTTACCATCAACGCCTTCTTTCTCAGGGAGCTATTAGAAGAGGTGCTCCAGTAAAATAGTCATAATTTAAGAGAGAGAAAGAAATGAGATACAAAAAACAGGAATTCCAGCCCAAAGTAGTACAAAATGAAATTCCCAGATAGTCTTGATAATGGATATTCCTAGGATAATAGCTGTGTAGCAGACCTAGAAGAGCAACTGGATCAAACTGAAGCAAACTGAGGGCTCCAACCAAAAATTTACAATTGAGAGTTTACCTATTTATTAGCATATTTAAAAGATATTTACGCTTGATGATTGGTAAAGAAAAAAGAAACAGACAAATAAACAAGGTACCATGAACTCCAGGAAAGGCAACAGGTTGTATAAGAGAACTGTGACCATATTATACTATGTTACCAAATTCTATTGAAAGGATAGGAAAAAGAGATATGTAGGTGTCTGAGTGTATATATATCTGTGTGTGTTGGTCAATCAGAATGAATGTCTGTGAGAAAGTTGTCCTTATCATTCATATAGAAAGCAAATGGATAATATAAAAAATAGAAAAAACAAAGAAATAAGTTTGTAAAAGTTATTTAAAAATATGGAATTAACAAAAAATGTGTAAAGTTTCAAGTGATTATGTCAGGGCATAGAGAATCAGATGTGAAGGGAATTAGGGCAGGAGACAACTTTTTTTTCTTTTGAAGTTTAATATTACTATCTGACTTTTAAAATCATGTCTATGTATGACACTGGTAAAAAAAAAAAAGGTTTTGTGAACATCTCTCTGAGACAGACTAGGTTCAGGTTTTAGCATTATTTCATGGTTGTTGCACGACTTTTGGACAAGGGAAACAGATTCTCCCAGCTGAAAGACAAAAATAATGACAGTTAGTATTGAGCTTTTAGCTGAGAACGGAAGAAAAAAATGATTTTTCCTGGTACCAAGCTACCAAATTACCCAATTTTGTAGTTTTTGCCAGCGCTGCTCAGCTGTTCCATCACCAGCCATTTATCTAAATTTGGAGGTTGAGTGTACTATTTGATTTAACTATGTGTACCTGTTACCTTGAAAAAAATTTTTTCTTTAAAGAATTGTTCTAAATGGAATGAATTACAAGGGATGGTGAGTGAGTCTGCAATATCTATGGTGACCATACACTCAATTTTGTGCGGAAAACTCCCAGGTTCTACCTGTTGTCCCAGCACAATTTTTCATAGTGCCCTCTTTTACTCACAAAAGTATTATGATTTGGATTACACATTATATAGTTTCTCTACCAATACATGTAGGGGACAGAGAGTCTAGAAAGCTATTTAACAGGGCTATTTCCAAGGGGTTAGTGCTTAAAATAGAAAGTTGGATTAAGTAAGAGTAAGGTATTTTCCAACTCTAAACTTCTAGGATTCTGATTTTTTACTGGATGAATATAATTCATAGGAAACGCAAAAAGATGCTCTGCTGCTTCTATTGGCATAAAATTCAAAACCATCTCTCTGCCAACTATTCATATTAACCATACCTATAATCATCCCAGTCTCCTCCCTTAATGCAAGAATTTACCACTCAACGCCCCAGATGCTTTTGGCTTATCTCTGACAGAGACATTAAAGTTCACCAAATATTCCTTTTGCTCTCCTATATTTTCCAGTCCCTTCATGTTGAGTAGCATCACATGACTAGTTCTGGTCAACTTAATGTGTATAGAAAAGCATGTACCATTTCTATGGTGAGGTGCTGAAAAGCCCCTGTATCATTCCCCACTTCCTTTCTTTTGCCATGAGAATCAAAAGCAAATGTGCCAAATGATACAGCCATAAGATACCATCAGTCTGGGCCCCTGAGTGACTGGAGCAGAATTCTCCATGCTGACCAGCATTGGAAAGGTAGTTGAAGGAAGAAACAAATGTTAGTTGCGTTTAGACATTAAGATGGGGACAGGGAGGAAACTTACCACAGCATTGCCTAGTCAAACCTAACAGACTCTCACTGACAGGCATCTCCAGATTTTTTGCCAAGTGGCTAAGGTTTCATTTAGTCTCCTGCTATCAAGTAATATACATATAGTTTCTGTCTGAAGAAGTCGATAAAGACACTTCAGGCTTTATTCTAAGAGAAATGAACAAGACATCTAGTTGTGCTGAACTCCATGGAAAAAGTAATATAGGACCTGACCATATCTCCTCCTGAGACCAGATGCTCAGGTATGTTTAGAGCATAGTCTTATCTTAATTTGCGACAAATGAAGGTGACCTTTCGTTTTTACAGATGAGTTTTATATACAGCTGTTCCTTTGTTTTCCTTATATTTTTTCAAATTAACATTTTCTGAGAATAAATTATGGGAAATGATTCAGGTTGAAAGTCATAGTTTCTTTTCTCAAGAAGATCAAAGTCTAATAGGGAGGTAGAAAACTGTCACCTAAATACAATATAATGTGGGATCAAGTCAGTGCTGTTTTGTACATGCTCTAAAGGAGTGAATGGTTCAAGAAGTCTGTATTATCTTTCAATAATTTTACCAAAGTACATCTTTTTTTTAAGATTTTGTATTTATTTATTGGACAGAGAGAGAGAGATCGCAAGTAGGCAGAGAGGCAGGCAGAGAGAGAGGAGGAAGCAGGCTCCCCGCTGAGCAGAGAGCCTGATGCGGGGCTCGATCCCAGCACCCTGGGATCATGTCTGAGCCAAAGGCAGAGGCTTAACCCACTGAGCCACCCAGGCGCCCCTACCAAAGTACATCTTATATCAAAACAATATTTAATGCCCTTGGCAAAGACTTGAAGGAGTAAAGGTATAGGCATTCAAGATAAATTTGGTCAATATCAGAATTGTTATAATATATCATAAATATGGGTGATCTGGCCCTAGAGGGAGGACCCATATCTTTCTCCACAAGGCTACTGGAAGAACCTGGCATGCTCTACACATATTACCAGTCTTAAACTATGCTATCCATGTCTGCTCTTGCCCTGGGAATGGATGCTACTTCAAACATCTTCGTAGTAGGATTAAGTTGACTGATGCATCTTCTGTGGTAAAATCAAACACAGACAAAAGTTTAATACTAGAAATTGAATCTCAAGTTGAGGATACCTAATCATAAGTACTAACTCTATAGCATCCTGACTCTCACTTTTTCAAGGGTGAAATTTAACACTCTGGCCCCAAAAAACATTTTCACTTGGTCTCCCCTTAACATAACTGAGAAAGATCAGATTTTTATTTATTTATTTATTTGACAGACAAAGATCACAAGTAGGCAGAGAGGCAGGCAGAGAGAGGGTGGGGGGAAGCAAGGTCCCCACTGAGCAGAGAGCCCGATGCGGGGCTCGGACCCTGAGACCATGACCTGAACTGAAGGCAGAGGCTTTACTCCACTGAGCCTCCCAGGTGCCCCGATCAGATTTCTTTTTAAAGAACAAAACCTTTTTTTAAAAAATACTAAGGGAATTTTTAAAAACAAACAAATACTACAAAACACAAAAAGAACACAGTTCAGTGTATATAGGCCCCACTTACTCCATCTGCTGTCTTGCTCTAAAGAGCTGACACAACCTTGCGGGACCTTGCCTTGATTCCTTCTTTACCTTATGACTACTCTGCTATCTTGTTTTCATCAACCTACAACCCAAAGATTCTCCCTGGACACATTAATAATATCCATTGTATGGAGAGAGAGAGAGAGACAGAGATAGAAACAGACAGACAAGAAATTGATTCCCCCTATATTGACTACTATTAAAATCCTTTCACTCAAATCTGGCTTTCTGGCTTCTAGACTGAATCATACTCCTCTCTCTCCCTAGTAAATGAACTCACAGATGATATTCTACCCTTATATAAAGCCAGTATTCCCAGCCAAATACAGATATAACATTACCCATATGAAGTATCCATACACCTATATTTAAATATATTTAGAGAATAACAGGGCAGGTATGGAGGGAAAGGGAATTTCGTCATATACAGTGCTTCTCAAAGTGTAGTTCCAGAATTATGTGTAACAGAACCTCTTGCAAAATGAAAATTCCTGTGTGCTGCAAAGGACTATAGAGTCAGTGTTGAGATGAAACCCACAAATCTGCATCTTTATAACACACCAGATGATTCTGATGTAAATAAAAGTTTGAGAGTCCCGTGAATAAAGAATCAGGCAAAATTAGATTATTAAATTCAGATTATGTTAACACAAAACACCTATTATGTGCCCCAAAGTGTGCAATATGCTTTTACATACATGAACTCTTATCAACTTTACACCAGCCCTGTCTAAAGGTTTCATTTTGCTCTCAAGAAAATGGAGACATAGAGAAATAAAGTGATTTCCCAAGGCTATGCAGCTACTAGGGGCAGTCACTGGAGTTAATGTTTAAAGGGGAATGTGCTAGTCCTAAAGAGAAGTGTGGGAGGAGGAAGGAGACACTGAGGAATAGTTAATTGCCTAGACCCTGTAGCCAGAGTAGTCTGTGTTAAAATACTGGTTCTATCACTTCAAGCTCTGTGACCTTGTGAAAGTTATTGAATACTTCTGTACCTCAGCTTCTGATCTGTAAAAATGAGGATAAGACCAAAACCTTCCTTATAGCTTTAAATTAATTAATATGAGTGAGGTTCTTAGGGTAATACTCAGCATGTAGTAAGCTGCATATAAGTGGTAGCTATTATTATTATATTGCCTCAATTGTAATTGTGTACATTAGCTTCAGATCTCCTTCAGCAGCTATTGCTATATCCAAAGAGCTGGCCTCCGGCTCTTCCATCACCAGCTTCCCTAAGGAACTGCTCACCATCAGTATATAAATCTCAGGGTCTCTGAAAACTTGAGGGAATGGGCTCTAAGTCTAATTTTATGCCCAAGGAAGAACTCTGTCCTCACAAGTCTGTTACAATGGCTGCTGCATCCACCATTAGAACTATTGCATTATGTTTATACATCAAAGAATCCAGATAAATTATAGGTAACTTAACAGGGTTGGGAGGTAAGATATTAGCCTACTAAGTCCTTTAAATCAGCCAGCGGAAACTTAGGATCAAAATTCCAAGAAAATGTAAAGCTACCTGGGGAAATTCCAGAACTAAGAGTATATTTGACACTTGAGAGAGGCTCTAGTACCAATTTACCTCATAGTCACCCGTCTTTGTGAAAAACAACAGAAACTTATGACCTGTCAGATTCTCTATAACTAGAACATGTTTGTTTACTAAAAGCAGCAGCAGAATTTGGTGTTCTAGGCATCACTAAACTACTTATAGTAGAATCTTGGGAGTGTTTCATGGAAATGACATATAAGCAAGCACCTGCACAATGGATAGGTGGGGAAAGGAGAAAGGTCATCACATACAAAATCCAATTATAACTGCTTTTTTCTCCTCCCCACCTAGGTAAGGGGGAGTTCAAGAATGGTTCATAATAGAAACCATGCCTCTACAATTCTTACTAATGGCAGAGACTTGTATATCATGTAGAAAGAGCACTGGAAAGAAAGATTGGCCAGGGAAGGCAGTGCCTATTTTTCTCTACAGAAATAAAGCAGGACTCACATATGTCCCATCATCCCATGCTGCTAACCCAGATGCTCAAAGGATATGAAACTTCATAATTCAAATAACTACTTTCACAATAGCAAAGCATAGCTCCACCCAACTCAAACAAACATGTTTCATGTTGCTGATGCCCAGTAAGGTGTTATTCTTCTTAGAAGAAGCTTCAAGTAATGCCTATTTGCTTTTATCATTTGGAGCCAAAAACTCAGAATCTTCACATTCCAGGGTTGGAAGGATCTTCAAAGATTATGCAGCTGAGAGGTCAAGTAAGATAAGGAGAGAAGATTAACCATGGGTTGAGAAGCAATAATTGCTCAATAAATATTCATTTATTTAAGCTAAGGTGAATTACAGTAGCTATCAAGCTTAGGAACACTACTTTGATAAAGAATGAGATGGGACTATAACACATTAAGACTATTTATTTTTTGGCTACTAAACTGGATCCTCTCCCATCTGATGTTTATAATAATTCTTCAAATGAGATTGACAAAACCTCAAATATAATACCATAAAGTTCTTTCAGTGTTCTAAGATGAAATTCACCTGTGCTATGAACTGAATTTATTTATTTGTAGTCCATCTTCCCTTGGAATGTAATTCTTTCTCTAAAAATTATACTCTAGCTTTTGCAATGAGGGCACTGGTGGCATCTGGAGTGGGACAATTCTCTGTGATATGCCATCTTGCACTTTGAAGGACTTTTAGCTTACCTAGGTCCTGCCTACTAAATGCTAGCAGCATCTTCCACTCCTTCAGTTATTGTGTAACCAAAGAACTCCTACACACAATAACAAACACTCATTAGTGGAATAGTACCTCTCCTGGTTAAGACTCAATCTATCATTTCCAGTTTGATGACTTTTTTCGTTACTGGAAAATATGAGAACAAAATGAAAGCTGAGTACTTCTGCTTTCTATATACCAGCTGTTCCAAATTGTGTAGCTGATAAAAGTAACTTCAGGGATAATTTAGGTAGTGAAAATTAAGGATGTGAATAGTGATGGTTTATTGCTGTTGGGTTTTTGTTTTCCATTTTAGGAGAGATAGACAATTGAGAGCTGGATTTGGGACATGCATCTCAGTGGAGATGCTAAGTAGTTGGAAATATACCTCTTAGGAAAGGTTTTAAGACTGGAGATGAGTTGTCACTATAGAGATCATATTTAAAGTCATTGAGAAGATCACCTAGAAAGAGAATAGATCAAAATAAGAGGTCTTAGGACTGAGCCTAGGGGTGCCCCAATATTTGAAAGGCAGGTAAAGAGATAAATGACAGAAACTGAGGGTGGCCAATGAAGCAGGAGAATAATTTAAAGAGAATGGGGTAACAAAAGCCAGGGCAAGGCATACTTTCAAGAAGAAAGGGAAATAAAGTTGTAGATGCTTTTGACAAATTAGGTATGATGAAGAATGAGGTTTGACCATTGGGATTGATAAAGTAAAGTTCTTTGACAAACTTGACAAGAGAAGTTTCAGTGCAGTGATGAAATTGAAAAATCTGACTGCAATGGATTTATGAGATGATGGAAGAGAAAGGGGAAACAGTAAGTTTAGGAAATTCTTCTGAGAAAATGTGCTCTAAAGAAAAGTGAAGACATACTTAAGGAATCAGAAGGGGAATGTGAGGTCCAAGGAGGTGTTTTTAGTATTTTTAAGATAGAAGGTATTGCAGCAGGTTTGTCAACAGATGGAAATAATTCAGTAGAAAAGGAAAGATTGGTAATGCAAGAGAGAAGTAAAACTTACTTGAGTGCTATCTAAGTAGAGTGATTAACATTAGAAGTGTACACAGTTCAAAGAAATAAGAGTAAGGCAGGTTATATGAGTACAGATAATGAGAAATAGATAGATGAAGTGGTGAGAGCATGAAAAAACCATCCAACAAAAGTTAAACTATTTAATTGAAATACAAACTTTGCAATAGTTGGCCTATCTGCAGCTTTGAGAAAGGTCATTGGTAACTAGAGGTGACTATGAAACTGCTATAAATAAACTTTTCTCCATCATTCAATGGGACTGGGATGAATGGTCTGAGCTGGTTTTCAACAGAAAGAGTAAAGTGTTTAATAAATCACTAAGATTTTAGGAAAATATTTAGAAAGCAACCTTGCCCCCATCATGGCCATGTCTCCAGCAATATGGCTTACAAAATTAAAATTCCAGCATGCACTTGATCCTGTCAATAACATCTCCCTAAACCAAGCTCTGTGCTAAGCCAGGGGTCTGAAAGTGAAAAAGAAAGGCTAGGAAAGGAACATTGAGACAAATGCAATCTGCTCCTTGATGTATCAGCTCCATCTGTGCTTGTGTTCTAGCACAGAAAATAACACAAGTATAAGAACAACTCATTTAGGATGAAAGGCATGACTTACATTCTAGGAGATTTACCACCCTTTGTTTACCTGAACCTCCACCTAGAGTATTAAACATTCACTCTTGGATATCCAGGCACAGTTGGAATTTGGTCTTTCAAAATTATTTGCATATGCCCAGTTCTTTCAAGTTGCCAGTGAGTAGTATCCAACATAATTCATAGCCTCTGAAAGTAAGACTTCTTCATGGGATTTCTCTCACTGTTGGCATGTTCAACTCCCATGTCATAGGCATAGTCTCATTACTGTACAAAACCAATCACAAATACCCCTTCAAGAATAAATTAGTAATCATTATCAGACTCAAATAAATTTGTGTCTTCTCTTTGATGGTCTACTCAGGTCTACTCTGAACAATTTTACGCAGCTAATGTCTGCTCACAATTAAATAGGGTGTCAAGTCTTTACCAGAGAATTCTTCATACCCACAGGAGAACTTCCCAGGTCTATTTCTGCTATTTCTAGTATCTAGGCTGTCCCAGTGACTTCTCTCCCCCAACTCCCTGTCCTTAATGAGAAGCATATTGAGTCCAGGTCTAAAAATGACATTGTATCTCTCCTTCCATCACATCATAATAAGGTAATATGACTCCTTCACACTTCTTGAAACAAGATTGCTGGTGGAAGAGGTCTATTGTCAACCCAAAGGAACTGTTAGGAAATAAAAATCTTTAATCTATGTTACAACACACAAGTTTTTTTATTCTATTATTTTTTATTTTGTTATGTTAGTCACCATATAGTACATCATTAGTTTTTTTTTTAATTTTTTTTTATTTTCAGCATAACAGTATTCCTTGTTTTTGCACCACACCCAGTGCTCCATGCAATCCGTGCCCTCTCTAATACCCACCACCTGGTTCCCCCAACCTCCCACCCACTGCTGCTTCAAACCCCTCAGATTGTTTTTCAGAGTCCATAGTCTCTCATGGTTCAACTCCCCTTCCAATTTCCCCCAACTCCCTTCTCCTCTCTAACTCCCCTTGTCCTCCATGTTATTCCTTATGCTCCACAAATAAGTGAAACCATATGATAATTGACTCTCTCTGCTTGACTTATTTCACTCAGCATAATCTCTTCCAGTCCTGTCCATGTTGCTACAAAAGTTAGGTATTCATCCTTTCTGATGGAAGCATAATACTCCATAGTGTATATGGACCACATCTTCCTTATCCATTCATCCGTTGAAGGGCATCTTGGTTCTTTCCACAGTTTGGCAACCGTGGCCTTTGCTGCTATAAACATTGGGGTACAGATGGCCCTTCTTTTCACTACATCTGTATCTTTGGGGTAAATACCCAGTAGTGCAATGGCAGGATCATAGGGAAGCTCTATTTTTAATTTCTTGAGGAATCTCCACACTGTTCTCCAAAGTGGCTACACCAACTTGCATTCCCACCAACAGTGTGAGAGGGATCCCCTTTCTCCACATCCCCTCCAACACATGTTGTTTCCTGTCTTGCTAATTTTGGCCATTCTAAGTGGTGTAAGATGATATCTCAATGTGGTTTTAATTTGAAACTCCCTTATGGCTAGTGATGATGAACATTTTTTCATGTGTCTGATAGCCATTTGTATGTTTTCATTGGAGAAGTGTCTGTTCATATCTTCTGCCCATTTTTTGATATGATTATTTGTTTTGTGTGTGTTGAGTTTGAGAAGTTCTTTATAGATCCCGGATATCAACCTTTTGTCTGTACTGTCATTTGCAAATATCTTCTCCCATTCTGTGGGTTGCCTCTTTGTTTTGTTGACTGTTTCCTTTGCTGTGCAGAAGCTTTTGATTTTGATGAATTCCCAAAAGTTTATTTTGGCTTTTGTTTCCTTTGCCTTTGGAGACATATCTTGAAAGAAGTTGCTGTGGCTGATATCGAAGAGATTACTGCCTACGTTCTCCTCTAGGATTCTGATGGATTCCTGTCTAAGGTATCCAAATTGGCAATGAAGATGTCAAACTCTCTCTCTTTGCAGATGACATGATTTTTTATATGGAAAACCCAAAAGACTCCACCCCCAAACTCCTAGAACTCATACGGCAATTCAGCAACGTGGCAGGATACAAAGTCAATGTACAGAAAGCAGTGGCTTTCTTATACACTAACAATGAAAATACAGAAAGGGAATTTAGAGAATCGATTCCATTTACTATAGCACCAAGAACCATAAGATACCTGGGAATAAACCTAACCAAAGAGGTAAAGGATCTGTACTCGAGGAACTACAGAACACTCATGAAAGAAACTGAAGAAGACACAAAAAGATGGAAGACCATTCCATGCTCTTGGATCAGAATAATAAACATTGTTAAAATGTCTATACTGCCTAGAGCAATCTATACTTTTAATGCCATTCTGATCAAAATTCCACCGCTCTTTTTCAAAGAGCTGGAGCAAATAATCTCAAAAATTTGTATGGAACCAGAAGAGACCCCAAATCGCTAAGGAAATGCTGAAAAACAAAAATACAACTGGGGGCATCATGTTACCTGATTTCAAGCTTTACTACAAAGCTGTGATCACCAAGACAGCATGGTACTGGCATAAAAACAGACACATAGACCAGTGGAACAGAGTAGAGAGCCCAGATATGGACCCTCAACTCTATGGTCAAATAATCTTCGACAAAACAGGAAAAAATATAAAGTGGAAAAAAGACAGTCTCTTCAATAAATGGTGCTGGGAAAACTGGACAGCTATATGTAGAGGAATGAAACTACCATTCTCTTACACCGTACACAAAGATAAACTCAAAAGTGATAAAAGACATCATTAGTTTTTGATATATGTTCCATGACTCATTAGTTGTGTATAACACCCAGTGCCCATGCAATATGTGCCCTCCTTAATACCCATCACTGGGCTAACCCATCCCCCACCCTCCTCCCCTCTAAAACCCTCAGTTTGTTTCTCAGAGTCCATAGGCTCTCATGGTTTGTGTCCCCCTCCAATTCCCCCCACACCTTCATGTTTCCCTTCCTTCTCTTAATGTACTCCATGCTATTCCTTATGTTCCACAAATACATGAAACCATAATTGTCTTTCTCTGCTTGACTAACTTCATTTAACATAATCTCCTCAAGTTCCACGCAAGTTAATGCAAAAGTTGGGTATTCATCCTTTCTGATGGCTGAATAATATTCTATTGTGTATATGGACCACATCTTCTTTATCCATTGGTCTTTGAAGGGCATCTAGGCTCTTTCCACAGTTTGGCTATTGTGGCCATTGTTGCTATGAATGTTGGGGTGCATATGGCCCTTCTTTTCACTACATCTGTATCTTTGGGGTAACTACGCAGTACCACAATTTCTGGGTCATAGGGTAACTCAATTTTTAATTTTTTGAGGAAACTCCACAGTTTTCCAAAGTGACCATACCAACTTGCATTCCCACAAACAGTGTAAGAGGATTCCCCTTGCTCCACTTCCTCACGAACATTTGTTCTTTCCTAGCTTGTTAACTTTTGCCATTCTAACTGGTGTAGGGTGGTATCTCACTGTGGTTTTGATTTGAATTTCCCTGATGGCTAGTGATATTGAACACTTTTTTCATGTGTCTGTTAGCCATTTGTATGTTTTCCTTGGAGAAGTGTCTGTTCATGTCTTCTGCCCATTTATTGACCAGATTTTGTTTTTTGGGTGTTGAGTTTGAGAATTTCTTTATAGATCTTGGATACCAACCCTTTATCTGTAGTGTCATTTGCAATATCTTCTCCCATTCCATGGGTTGCCTATTAGTTTTGTTGACTGTTTCCTTTGCTGTGCAGAAGCTTTTTACTTTTATTTATTTATTTTTTAATATTTTATTTATTTATTTGAGAGAGAGAGAGAGAGACAGTGAGAGAGAGGATGAGCAAGGAGAAGATCAGAGGGAGAAGCAGACTCCCTGTGGAGCTGGGAGCCCAAAGCGGGACTCGATCCCAGAACTCCAGGATCATGACCTGAGCTGAAGGCTCAACCAACTGAGCCACCCAGGCACCCCAGAAGCTTTTTATTTTGATGAAGTCCCAAAAGTTCACTTTCGCTTTTGTTTCCCTTGCCTTTGGAGACATGATTTGAAAGAAGTTCCTGTGGCCAATGTCAAAGAGGTTACTGCCTATGTTCTCCTCTAGGATTTTGATGGATTCCTGTCTCACATTGAAAAAATTAATAAGATTGATAAACCCCTGGCCAGACTTATCAAAAAGAAAAGAGAAAGGACCAAATAAATAAAATCATGAATGAAAGAGGAGAGATCACAACGAACACCAAAGAAATACAGACAATTATAAGAACATACTATGAGCAACTCTACGCCAACAAATTTGACAATCTGGAAGAAATGGATGCATTCCTAGAGACATATAAACTACCACAACTGAACCAGGAAGAAATAGAAAGCCTGAACAGACCCATAACCAGTAAGGAGATTGAAACAGTCATCAAAAATCTCCAAACAAACAAAAGCCCAGGGCCAGATGGCTTCCCGGGGGATTTCTACCAAACATTTAAATAAGAACTAATTCCTATTCTCCTGAAACTGTTCTAAAAAATAGAAATGGAAGGAAAACTTCCAAACTCATTTTATGAGGCCAGCATCACCTTGATCCCAAAACCAGACAAGGATCCCATCAAAAAAGAGAACTACAGACCAATATCCTTGATGAACACAGATGCGAAAATTCTCGCCAAAATACTAGCCAATAGGATTCAACAGTACATTAAAAGGATTATTCACCACGACCAAGTGGGATTTATTCCAGGGCTGCAAGGTTGGTTCAACATCCGCAAATCAATCAATGTGATACAACACATTAATAAAAGAAAGAACAAGAACCTTATGATACTCTCCATAGATGCTGAAAAAGCAGTTGACAAAGTACAGCATCCCTTCCTGATCAAAACTCTTCAAAGTGTAGGGATAGAGGGCATATACCTCAATATTATCAAAGCCATCTATGAAAAACCCACCGCAAATATCATTCTCAATGGAGAAAAACTGAAAGCTTTTCCGCTAAGGTCAGGAACACGGCAGGGATGTCTGTTATCACCACTGCTATTCAACATAGTACTAGAAGTCCTAGCCTCAACAATCAGACAACAAAAGGAAATTAAAGGCATCCAAATCAGCAAAGAAGAAGTCAAACTATCACTCTTTGCAGATGATATGATACTATATGTGGAAAACTCAAAAGACTCCACTCCAAAACTGCTAGAACTTGTACAGGAATTCAGTAAAGTGTCAGGATATAAAATCAATGCACAGAAATCAGTTGCATTTCTCTACATCAACAACAAGACAGAAGAAAGAGAAATTAAGGAGTCCATCCCATTTACAATCACACCCAAAACTATAAGATACCTAGGAATAAACCTAACCAAAGAGACTAAGAATCTATACACAGAAAACTATAAAGTAGTCATGAAAGAAATTGAGGAAGACACAAAGAAATGGAAAAGTGTTACATGCTCCTGGATTGGAAGAATAAATATTGTGAAAATGTCTATGCTACCTAAAGCAATCTACACATTTAATGCAATTCCTATCAAAGTACCATCCATTTTTTTCAAAGAAATGGAACAAATAATCCTAAAATTTATATGGAACCAGAAAAGACCTCGAATAGCCAAAGGAATATTGAAAAAGAAAGCCAAAGTTGGTGGCATCACAATTCCGGACTTCAAGCTCTATTACAAAGCTGTCATTATCAAGACAGCATGGTACTGGCACAAAAACAGACACATAGATCAATGGAACAGAAAAGAGAGCCCAGAAATAGACCCTCAACTCTATGGTCAACTAATCTTCGACAAAGCAGGAAAGAATGTCCAATGGATAAAAACCTCTTCAGTAAATGGTGTTGAGAAAATTGGACAGCCACATGCAGAAAAATGAAATTGGATCATTTCCTTACACCACACATGAAGATAGACTCAAAATGGATGAAGGATCTCAATGTGAGAAAGGAATCCATCAAAATCCTTGAGGAGAACACAGGCAGCAACCTCTTCGACCTCAGCCGCAGCAACATCTTCCTAGGAACATCGCCAAAGGCAAGGGAAGCAAGGGCAAAAATGAAATATTGGGATTTTATCAAGATCAAAAGCTTTCGCACAGCAAAGGAAACAGTTAACAAAACCAAAAGACAACTGACAGAATGGGAGAAGATATTTGCAAACGACATATCAGATAAAGGGCTAGTGTCCAAAATCTATAAAGAACTTAGCAAACTCAACACCCAAAGAACAAATAACCCAATCAAGAAATGGGCAGAGGACATGAACAGATATTTCTGCAAAGAAGACATCCAGATGGCCAACAGACACATAAAAAATTGCTCCACATCACTCGGCATCAGGGAAATACAAATCAAAACCACAGTGAGATATCACCTCACACCAGTCAGAATGGCTAAAATTAACAAGTCAGGAAATGACAGATGCTGGCGAGGATGCGGAGAAAGGGGAACCCTCCTACACTGTTGGTGGGAATGCAAGCTGGTGCAACCACTCTGGAAAACAGCATGGAGGTTCCTCAAAATGTTGAAAATAGAACTACCCTATGAACCAGCAATTGCACTGCTGGGTATTTACCCTAAAGATACAAACGTAGTGATCCGAAGGGGCACGTGCACCCGAATGTTTATAGCAGCAATGTCTACAATAGCCAAACTATGGAAAGAACCTAGATGACCATCAACAGACAAATGGATAAAGAAGATGTGGTATATATACACAATGGAATACTATGCAGCCATCAAAAGAAATGAAATCTTGCCATTTGCGACGACGTGGATGGAACTAGAGGGTATCAAGCTTAGCGAAATAAGTCAATCGGAGAAAGACAACTATCATATGATCTCCCTGATATGAGGGAGAGGAGATGCAACATGAGGGGTTAAGGGGGTAGGAGAAGAGTAAATGAAACAAGATGGGTTTGGGAGGGAGACAAACCATAAGTGACTCTTAATCTCACAAAACAAACTGAGGGTTGATGGGGGGAGGGGTTTGGGAGAGGGGGGGTGGTGTTATGGACATCGGGGAGGGTATGTGCTATGGTGAGTGCTGTGAAGTGTGTAAACCTGGCGATTCACAGACCTGTACCCCTGGGGATAAAAATATATGTTTATAAAAAATAAAATTAAAAAAAATTTATTATTGTTCATATTTATCTATATACTCAAAGCAATGCCAATCAAAACCCCAAAAAACTATTTTGTAGAAGCTAACAAACTGATTCTAACATTCATAAGGAAATGCAGGGAATGTTAAATAACCAAAACAATTTTGAGAAAGAAAATAATTATACTTATTTAAAGAATTACTATAAAACTACAGAAATCAAAACAGTGTAGTATTGGTATAAATAAATGGATCAATAAAGCAGAGTGAAGTGTGTAGAAATAGACTCACACATATATTGACATACAGACAAAATGTAAAGGCAATGAAGTGAAGAAAGAATAATCATTTCCACAAAATGATACTGGAATACTTAAATATCCATATACAAAAAAAGAATTGTGACCTTTACTTCTCCAGTTAAAAACATTAACTTCAAATCAATCATAGACCTAAATGTAAGAGCTAAAACTATAAATATTGTAGAAGAAAACTTAAGAAAATTTTGAGTAACTTTGAAATAGGAAAACATTTTGTAAATAGGACACAACCATAAATCTAAAAAAAAAGTGATAAATTGGGCTTCATTAAAATTAAAGGTTTTTTTTTCTCTTCCAAAGATGCTGTTAAGAAGACTAAAAGAATTTTTCTACAAAAACTTGGAAAAAATTATATATATCTGACAAGGGAATTGTATAGAGACTGTATCAAACTCCTACATTTCAAGAAGAAAAAGGCAAACAGCCTACTTCTTTAAGTAGGCAAAATACTTGAATTCTCACTTTACCAATATGCATGAATCTTATAAATTTCACATTGAGAAAAAGCAGCAAGAACTAATATAATAAAATATATACACTGTGATTACATTTATATGTTTGAGAAACAAGCACAACTATACAATATTGTGTAGGTATGCATATATGTATGGTAAAACTGCAATGAAAACAAAAACATTCTAATCAGAAAATTCAGTATATCAGTTTCTTCTATGAAAGAATTAGAGGGAAATGATTTCCAAGGGACATGCAGTGAACTTTTAGGGTACTGCTAACATTCTATCTCTGAGCCATGGTTACAGAGGTGTTAGCTTTATAAACACAGGTATTTGCTCTTTATAAAATTGATGAAAAGAAAAATTTTAAGGAACCACAAGTATAATAAAAATAGAAATTGAAAATTAACCAGACACTAGAGAATAAAAAAAAATAAGGAAAACTTAATAAATGTATCTAAGTGAACATAATGTTATCACAGAATATGGCAGAATGGAAACTCCACAACCCCCTTTTCCACCAAAGCAACAGATAAACTGGCCAAGACTTCAGAATCAACTTTGCAAGACTCTATAAACTAGATAAAATTTACAACTACAGGTAAAATTTTAAAATGCTTTTCATTTCCATTACCCTTATGATTAGTGATGTTGGAACATCTTTCATGTATCTGTTGCCCATCTGTATGTCTTACTTGGAAAACTGTCTATCAGGTCCCCTGCCCTAAATAAATATATGAAAGAGATAAATCAAAAGTGACTAGGATTTTAGGAGAGGAAGCAAGATAGCAGAGGAGTAGCAGAGTGAAACATCATTAAGTCCCAGGAGTTCAGCTAGATAGTTATCAAACCATTCTGAACACCTACAAACTCAACAGGAGATAGGAAAGAAGAAGAGCAGCAATTCTAGGAACAGAAAATCATCCACTTTCCAGAAGGTAGGACGTGTGGAGAAGTGAATCCAAAGTGATGGGAAAAGAGACCGTGGGGGGAGGGGCTGGTTCCCAGCAAGTGAGAGAGCAGCAGAGCACAAAATCAGAACTTTAACAAGTCTGCTCCACTGAGGGACATTGCTCCAGAGGCTAAGTGGGGGGTGGAGCCCTCATGAGGACAGTGTGATCTCAGGACCTGTAGGGTCACAGAAAGACCAGGGGTGTCTGAGTGAACAGAGCTCCCAGGTATTGGAGCAGGGAAGCTGCTGCAGAGACAGAGCCGAGGAGGGGGCCTCTCAGCTTGGGGTTACCTTAAACCATGATCCAAGGCACAGTCGGACCACTGCTGCTCAAGCAGGGACCCCACAAGTGGCAGATCTGGAGAGACCCCCGCCTTTCTCCTCTGGGAGGAGCAGTGCAGGAATGCACAGCAGAAATCTGTTGGCTTTGGAGACTCCAAAGGGACTATGCACCAGAGATAGAAATGCTCCGTCACAGTCTGGGTGGGCATGGAGTGCAGCCAGAGACCAGGGAGATGGGAGGGATCAACTGCTTTTCTCTTAGGGCACACTGAGGAATGGGGCCCTGAGCTCTTGGCTCCACCAGGCAGAGATTGGGAGGCCGCCATGTTCATTCCCGTCCTCCAAAGCTGTACAGAAATTGTTCAGGGAACAAAAGCTCCTGAAAGCAAACCTGAGCAGATTACTAAGCCTGGCCCTTGGCAAGGGCGATATTATTCCACCTCAGGCAAAGACATTTGAGAATCACTGCAAGAGGCCCCTCCTCCAAAAGATCAGCAAGAACACCCAGCCAAGACCTAGTTCATCGATCAATGAGATCTGTGGAAATGCAGAGCTAGGGGAAAGCAATGCATAGAATTCATGGCTTTTTCCCCATGATCCTTTAGTCTTACAAAGTCAAAATTTTTTAATTTTATTTTTATCTTATTCTATTTTTTAAAACTTTCCTCTTTCCTCTTTTAACGTTTTTAACTATTTTATCTTAACAATAACTTTTTAAAAAATCTTTTTAAGTTTTCATTGTTCTAGTCATATTTGATCCCTTCATTGTATTTAATCTTATTTGTAATGTACATATTTTTTTCCTTTAAAATTTTGGGATTCAATTTCTTCTAATAGATCAAAATATACCCTAAATCTAGCACATGGCTGTGTTCTAGTCCCCAGCCTGATCACATTCCCTCCTCTTTTTTTTCCTTTTTCTAACCAACTTATTTTATCAATTCCTTTTTTAGAATCTTTTTAAATTTTTCATCTTTAGAGTCAGATTCCGTCCCTTCATCGTGTTTGTCCTTATTTTTGTATATATGTAAGTTTTTCTTTCTTTAAAATTTTGGGAGATAGTTTCTTCTAAGAGACCAGAATACACCCAAAATCAGGTGGGCAGCTCTGTTCTATTCACTAGTCTAATATATATTTATTTTTTTCTATTTATTTTTCCCCCTTTCTTCTCCCCCCAGTTTTGGGTCTCTTCTGATTCAGTTAATGTATATTTTTATGGGGTTTTGCCATGCTTTAAGTATTTTATTCTCTCATTCATATATTCTTATCTGGAATAACAAGGCAGAAAAACTCACCACAAAAAACAAACAAACAAATAAACAAACTTAGAGGCAGTAGCAGCGGCTAGGGACCTAATCAATACAGGCATTGGTAATATGTCAGAACTAGAGGTCAGAATGAGGATTATCAAGGTGCTAGCTGAGCTCAAAAAAGTCATGGAAGATATAAGAGAATCCCTTTCTGGGGAAATAAAATCCCTTTCTGGAGAAATAAAAAAACTAAAATCTAACCAAGTTGAAATTTAAAAAGCTACTAATTAGGTGCAATAAAAAATGGAGACTCTTACTGCTAGAATAAATGAGGCAGAATAGAGAATTAGTGATATAGAAGAACAAATGATGGAGAATAAAGAAGCTGAGCAAAAGAGAAACAAACAACTACTGGACCAGAAGGGGAGAATTCGAGAGATAAGTGATACTGTAAGACAAAACATTATTAGAATAATTGGGGACCCAGAAGAAGAAGAAAGAGAGAGGGAGGCAGAAGATATATTGGAGCAAATTATAGTAGAGAATTTCCCTAATATGGCAAAGGGGACCAGCATCAAAATCCAGGAGGCACAACACAGAGAATCCCCCTCAAAATCAATAAAAATAAGTCCACACCCCATCATCTAATAGTAAAACGTACAAGTCTTAGTGACAAAGAGAAAATCCTGAAAGCAGTTCAGGACAAAAAGTCTATAACACACAATGGTAGAAATATTAGATTGGCAGCAGACTTATCCACAGAGACCTGGCAGGCCAGAAAGAACTGCCATGATATATTTAGAGCACTAAACGAGAAAAATATGCAGCCAAGAATACTATATCCACCTAGGTGTCATTGAAAATAGCCTCCAGGACAAACAAAAATTAAAAGAATTTGCAAACACCAAACCAGTCCTACAGGAAATATTGAAAGGGGTCCTCTAAACAAAGAGAGAGCCTAAAAGTAGGAGACCAGAAATGAACAGAGACAATATACAGTAACAGTCAATTTACAGGCAATACAATGGCACTAAATTCATATCTTTCAATAGTTACCCTGAATGTAAATGGGCTAAATGCCCCAATCAAAGGACACAAGGTATCAGAATGGATAAAAAGAACAAGACCAATCGATATGCTGTCTACAGGAAACTCATTTTACCCAAAGACACCTCCAGATTGAAAGTGAGAGGGTGGAAAACAATTTACCATACTAACAGACATCAAAAGAAAGCTGAGGTGGCAATCTTTATATCAGATTAATTAGATTTTAAGTCAAAGACTATAATAAGAGATGAGGAAGGACACTGTATCATATTTCAAGGGTCTGTCCGACAAGAAGATCTAACAATTTTAAATATCTATGCCCCTAACATGGGAGCAGTTAATTATATAAACCAATTAATAACAAAATCAAAGAAATGTATACACAATAATACAATAATAGTAGGGGATGTTAACACTCCCCTCACTGAAATGGACAGAACATCTAAGCAAATGTGCAACAAGGAAATAAAGGCTTTCAATGACACACTGGACCAGATGGACATCACAGATATATTCAGAACATTCCATACCAAAGCAACAGAATCCACATTCTTCTCTAGTGCACAAGGAACACTCTCCAGAATAGATCATATACTGGGTCACAAACCAGGTCTCAACTGGTACCAAAAAAATTGGGATCATTCCCCGCATATTTTCAGACCACAATGCTCTGAAACTAGAACTCAGTCCCAAGAGGAGAGGTGAAAAGAATTAAAATACATGGAGGCTAAAGAGCATCCTACTAAAGAATGAATGGGTCAACCAGGAAATTAAAGAAGAATTTAAAAGAAATTATGGAAACAAATGAAAGTGAAAACACAACTGTACAAAATCTTTGGGACACAGCAAAGGCAGTCCTGAGAGGAAAGTATATAGGAATACAAGCCTTTCTCAAGAAACAAGAAAGGTCTCAAGTGCACAACCTAATCCTACACCTAAAGGAGCTGGAGAAAGAACAGCAAAAAAAAGCCTAAACTGAGCAGGAGAAGAGACATAATAAAGATCAGAGCAGCAATCAATGAAATAAACAATGAATCTTGGAACACTGAAAAAATAAAATGAAGTTTAAAAAAAAAAGAAATCAGTGAAATACAACCAAAAGGACAGTAGAACAAATCAACAAAACTAGGAGCTAGTTCTTTGAAAGAATTAATAAGATTGATAAAACCCTGGCTAGACTTATCAAAAAGAAAAGAGAAATTACCCAAATCAATAAAATCATGAAAGAAAGGGGAGAGATCACAACCAACACTAAAGAAATACAAACAATTATGAGAACATATTATGAGCAACTATATGCCAGCACATTTGACAGTCTGGAAGAAATGGATGCATTCCTAGAGACATATAAACTACCAAAACTGAACCAGGAACAAATAGAAAAACCGAACAGACCCATAACTAGTAAGGAGATTAAAGCAGTAATCAAAAAACTCCCAACAAACAAGAGCCCAGGGCCATACAGCTTCCCAAGGGAATTCTACCAGACATTTAATCTGGAGGTGTCTTCGGGTTTAAAATGAGTTTCTTGTAGGCAACATATAGATTTTTTTTTTTTTATCCATTCTGATACCCTGTGTCTTTTGATTGGGGCATTTAGCCCATTAACATTCAGGGTAACTATTGAGAGATATGAATTTAGTGCCATTGTATTGCCTGTAAGGTGACTGTTATTGTATATTGTCTCTGTTCTTTTCTGATCTACGACTTTTAGGGTCTCTCTTTGCTTAGAGGACCCCTTTCAATATTTCCTGTAGAGATGGTTTGGTGTTTGCAAATTCTTTCAGTTTTTGTTTGTCCTGGAAGCTTTTAATCTCTCCTTCTATTTTCAATGATAGCCTAGCTGGATATAGTATTCTTGGCTACATGTTTTTCTCATTTAGTGCTCTGAATATATCATGCCAGCTCTTTCTGGCCTGCCAGGTCTCTGTGGATAAGTCTGAGGCCAATCTAATATTTTTACCATTGTATGTTACAGAGTTCTTTTCCCGGGCTGCTTTCAGGATCTTCTCTTTGTCACTAAGACTTGTAAATTTTACTATTAGGTGATGGGGTGTGGACCTATTCTTGTTGATTTTGAGGGGGGTTCTCTGAACCTCCTGGATTTTGATGCTTGTTCCCTTTGCCATATTGGGGAAATTCTCCAATAATTCTCTCCAATATACCTTCTGCTCCCCTCTCTGTTTCCTCTTCTTCTGGAATCCCAATTATTCTAATGTTGTTTCATCTTATGGTGTCACTTATCTCTTGAATTCTCCCCTCGTGATCCAGTAGCTGTTTGTCCCTCTTTTGCTCAGCTTCTTTATTCTCTGTCATTTGGTCTTCTATATTGCTAATTCTTTCTTCTGCCTCATTTATCCAAGCAGTGAGAGCCTCCATTTTTTATTGCACCTCATTAATAGCTTTTTTTTATTTCAACTTGGTTAGATTTTAGTTCTTTTATTTCTCTAGAAAGGGCTTTTGTATCTCCTGAGAGGGTTTCTCTAATATCTTCCATGCCTTTTTCGAGCCCGGCTAGAACCTTGAGAATCGTCATTCTGAACTCTAGATCTGACATATTATCAATGTCTGTATTGATTAGGTCCCTAGCCTTTGGTACTGCCTATTGTTCTTTTTTTTTGTGGTGAATTTTTCCGCCTTGTCATTTTGTCCAGATAAGAGTATATGAAGGAGCAAGTAAAATACTAGCTTCCTCCTCTCTCTCTGCTTGCCTCTCTGCCTACTTGTGATTTCTCTCTGTCAAATAAATAAATAAAATCTTTAAAAAAAAAGGGGGGGGCGCCTGGGTGGCTCAGTGGGTTAAGCTGCTGCCTTTGGCGCAGGTCATGATCCCAGGTCCTGGGTTCAAGCCCCACATCGGGCTTTCTGCTCGGCGGGGAGCCTGCTTCCTCCTCTCTCTCTGCTTGCCTCTCTGCCTACTTGTGATTTCTCTCTGTCAAATAAATAAATAAAATCTTAAAAAAAAAATACTAAAAGGGTGGCAACAACCCCAGGAAAATATGCTTTAGCCAAATCAGAAGAGATCCCAAATCGTGAGGGGGGAGAAAGGGGATAAAAAGAGGTTCAGAAAGAAAAAAAAAAAACAATTAAAAAAAAGAAAATGAATAAAGAAAAAATATAAAAAAGAAAATATATATATATATATATATTAGATAATCTAGTTTAAAAATGTTTAAAAAGAAAAGGGTAAAAGTTAAAAAAATTTGGCAGAAGAAGAGAAAAAAAAATTGAAGAAGAAAAAAAAATAAACTGCAAGGCTAAAGAATCATGGGGAGAAAGCCATGAGTTCCGTGCTTTGCTTTCTCCTCCTCTGGAATTCCGCTGCTCTCCTTGGTATTGAAACTGCACTCCTTGGTAGGTGAACTTGGTCCTGGCTGGGTTTCCTGTTGATCTTCTGGGGGAGGGGCCTGTTGTAGTGACTCTCAAGCATCTTTGCCCCAGGTGGAGTTGCACCGCCCTTCCCCGGGGCCGGGCTGAGTCATCCGCTCGGGTTCGCTTTCAGGAGCTTTTGTTCCCTGAGCGCTTTCCGTAGAGTTCCGGAGGGCGGGAATGAAGATGGCGGCCTCCCGGTCTCCGGCCCGGAGGAGCCGAGAGCCCGGGGCCCCACTCCTCAGTGCGCCCTCAGAGAACAGCGCCCAATGACTCCCGTCACCCTGGCCTCTGGCCGCGCTCCGAGCTGACCGAGCCTGCGACCGGTTCAAGGTAACCCCAAGCTGGGAGTCACTCCTCGGCTCTGTCTCTGTAGCCGGCTTCCCAGTTCTAATACCTGTAAGCTCTGCAACACTCAGATGCCCCGATCCTTCTGGGACCCCGCGGGACCTGAGGCCACGCTGACCCCTCGCGGGCTTCACCCCGGTTAAGCCTCTGGAGCAATGTCCCTCAGCGGAACAGACTTTTAAAAGTCCCGAATTTGTGCTCCGTTGCTCCGCCGCTTGCCGGGAGCCGGCCCCTCCCCCCGCGGTTTGGAGTCACTTTGGAGACGGGACTATCTTCCCGTCGCTTTGGAGTCACTTCTCCGCCAGTCCTACCTTTCAAAAAGTGGTTGATTTTCTGTTTCTAGAATTGCTGTTCTTCTTCTCTTCGATCTCCCGTTGGATTTGTAGGTGTTTGTAATCTTTAGATAAGCTATCTAGCTGATCTCCCGCTACCTGAAGTAGTCTCAGCTGCTACTTCTCCGCCATCTTGACTCCCCCCCCCCAAGATCAAAAGCTTTTGCACAGCAAAGGAAACAGTCCACAAAACCAAAAGACAACTGACAGAAGGGGAGAATATATTAGCAAATGACATATCAGATAAAGGGCCAGTATCCAAAATCTATAAATAACTTCTCAATCTTAATCCCCAAAGAACAAATAATCTAATCAAGAAATGGGAAGAAGACATGAACAGACATTTCTGCAAGGAAGACATCCAAATGGCCCACAGACACATGAAAAAGTGCCCAACATCACTGAGCATCAGGGAACTACAAATCAAAACCCCGATGAGATACCACCTCACACCAGTCAGAATGGCTAAAATTAACAAGTCAGGAAATGACAGATGCTGGCGAGGATGTGGAGAAAGGGGAACCCCCTACACTGTTGGTGGGAAACAAGTTGGTGCAACCACTCTGGAAAACAGCATGGAGGTTCCTCAAAAAGTTGAAAATAGAGCTACCTATGACCCAGCATTTGCACCACTGGGTATTTACACTAAAGATACAAATGTAGTGATCTGAAGGGGCACGTGCACCCGAATGTTTATAGCAGCAATGTCCACAATAACCAAACTATGGAAAGAGCCTAGATGTCCATCAACAGATGAATGGATAAAGAAGATGTGGTGTA
This sequence comes from Lutra lutra, assembly GCF_902655055.1. NCBI lineage: Eukaryota > Metazoa > Chordata > Mammalia > Carnivora > Mustelidae > Lutra > Lutra lutra. The sequence continues at coordinate 2,757,919 of NC_062296.1, read as the reverse complement.
TATATACAATGGAATACTATGCAGCCATCAAATAAATGAAATCTTGCCATTTCAAATGACATGCATGGAACTAGAGAGTATTACGCTGAGCAAAATAAGTCAATCAGAGAAAGACAATTATCATATGACCTCTCTGATATGAGGAATTTGAGAGGCAGGACAGTGGGTTGTGGGTGGTAGGGAGGGAAAAAATGAAACCAGATAGGACCAGGGAGGGAGACAAACAATAGGAGACTCTTAATCTCTGGAAAAAAACTGAGGGCTGCTGGGGGAATGGGGGGTAGTGATAGGGTGATTGGGTTATGGACATTGGAGATGGTTGTGCTATGGTTAGTGCTGAGAAATGTGTAAGCCTGATGATTCACAGACCTGTACTCCTGGGGCAAATAATACCTTATATGTTAATAAAAATAATTAGCTAACTAACTAAATAAATAAATAAAAGCTGAAAGAAAAAAATGACTACAGGATTTTAGATCCAAACAACTGGAAGGTTGGAGTTAACATATATTAACAAGGGATGATTATGTAAGAAATGTATTTGGGAGTAAGGACAGAAATTCAGTATGCAATACATTCATTCCTGCTATAACACAACATTCCAGGGGAGAAAAATCAAATTGTTGTTCAGGAGAATTTGAAGGTGAATGTACTAGGGTAATATGAAAGCACATTTGTATAAAAAATTTCCTGTACATAGAGGTGCTGTATTTAACAGAAAGTACATACAACTCTAATTTTGTTAAATATTTCCTAATTACCCTCTAAGGTTGTATTAGTTCATGTTCCCATATGTAATAATGGCCGCTTTCCCAAGATTTTACTAACACAGTAGGCTATCAGACATTTTCACCCTTACCAATCCAAAAGTTGAAAATAATACAATTGCAATTTTATTTTTTTTAAAGATTTCATTTATTTATTTATTTGAGAGAGAAAGAGAAGACAAGTGGGGAGGAGGGGGAGAGGGAGAGGAGGAAGAAGACCCCCCACTGAGCAGGAAGCCTGATGTGGGGCTCCATCCCTGGGATCATGACCTGAGCTTAAGGCAGAAGTTTAACTGCCTGTGCCGCCCAGGTGCCCCTATAATTGCAATTTTAATTTGCATATTTCTTATTTAAATGCAGTTGAGCATCTTTTCTTATGATTAATGATCAGGAACAACAGATAGAACTGGATCTATCCAGGGAGCCCTGGTTTAGTAGATTAGACAAGCAATTTCTTTTTTCTTAGGTCCCCACTCACTCAACCAGTATTTAATGGGCTACTACTGCAGACCAAACACTGTTTTATTGATTAAGGGATATAGCAGTAAACAAATAAACAAGGTCAGAACCTAAACTGGGCCCCATAGCCCAGTATCACAGAAACTCCAGGGGAGATGTCTCAGATAATTTCTAGTCCAAGATCACAAAGGAATGATCAAGACTAGTGCCCAAAGCAGAGATCAAGCTGTCTGTTAGATGCTACAGAAAAAGATACAAAGACTTTTTTTAATAGATACAAAGACTTTTTTTAATAGACACATGGCATAAATTAGAGCTAAGGTTTATGATGATGAATCAACCCATGTGATTGCGATTGAGGATGAAGGCAGAGCAGTGGCTGGTTCATAGCAAGCACTTAGAAAATATGAAAGGAAAATTTAAAAAGGACCATCCAAGAGAGAAATGTGGCTCCAGATACAAAAAGCAGCCCTCTTCCTCACAGAACTCTGAATCAAATGGTCTTGTAGCATTCCCAGAGAGAAATGGAATAGAGAGGAAACAGCTGCTAGAAGCTATGCTCAGCCACTCTCCCAGGTCCCCAGGACTCTGTAATTTTCCAGACATTGCATGCAATTGGAAATTCTAGAACAGAGCTGGAGGTGTAATGCCTGTTTAAACATAGATTTGGAGTCTTAAATAAATTCCTCCTGGCAATGTTCTCAGCTCTTGCCCCTGGGGACTGGTACAAATTTCCATTCAAGTATCAAATGACCAAATACTCTGAACTGTTTAGCTCAAATTGTCTGAACCAAGTTCCCCAGTAATAATCTAACATGCAAACCAAAAAAGCAATGCTTCTTGGGAGGTTTTGTTGCTTTCTGCCTCCACTGGCAGTTACTACATGTTTACGATTCCAGTCAACTGGGGAAATTGGCAAACTGTCCAATCAAAATAGAAAGCATTCAGAGGAGTTTAACAAGATGGTGACATAGAAGGCTCCTGGACTTCCCTTCTCCCATGCACATGCCAAATGTACAGCTAAACATGGAGCAATCCCCCTGAAAGAAACCCAGAAACTTGCTAGGCAATTTCTATATATCAGGCTAATGAGAAAATACCCATATCAAAATGGGTAGGAAAGGCTGAGACACACTCTCACCATAAATCCCACTCAAGCAAAGTGCTGTACAATTGGGAGAGAATCCCCACCCCCATCTTCTCCCTGAGAAGTAAAGGGTCTTGACTACATATCCAGTGACCAACTTTTAAGACTCCAACCCCCAAATGGGCCCCACAAAACACCTACCTCTGAAAACCTACAGGACTTTCATTCATAAGACCTAGAGAACTATAGCAAACAAAGAGGCAGTTCTTAATGCATGCAAGCAGGGCTCAGCATAGACCCACAGAGAGAGCAGATAAAAATGCCCATCTCCCAGTCTTTCCTTAAAAGGGGTCTAACTGTATATTTTACAAGCTGTTGCCAGAGGTATGGATCCTAATTTAACATGCATTTAGAGGTTGGCTGCAATCCTCCCCTGAGATAGGGAAGCCAGTGGGAACTTCCCCCACCCTCTCCTTCCTGCTGGCTCAAACGATAAAACCAAGCCATCGGTGTCTCCCTGGAAGGAGCTTATACAAAAATCTGGCACACTGCCTTTTGCAGCTGCCATCCAGGATGGGACTTTTAAGTCACCTAGCTCTGACAGCCAACAGAGCTTGCATTCATGAGTCCTATAGGATATTGTTATGCCCGAGTTTTCGCATCTGAGAGACCACCAAGGAGCCAACACTGATGTAATCACATGAGGGTTTATTTGACAAGCTTAAGCTTGGGCCCAAGTGTACCCAACACAGCAGAGTAGGGACTTGGACCCCGAACCAGATTACAGTCAGTTTTTAAAGGCAGAGTAGGGGTGGACTTGGAGGTGGGTGAGGACAAAGGGGATATTCAGAAGGGCTATCAGGGTAAAGAAGACTGGCAGGATACTGGAGGCCTGGTTATTATCAAGCCAAGGCCGTTTTTCCCTCTAATGAGGCACTAACATGAAGACAGTTGGGAGTGTCCTGGTGAAATGTCACATTCCTCCTATCAATCGTCTTTGTTAGTGATATTTAACACTGGGACATTTGTAAACCGAGGTAGACTCCTGTCTTGCAGGATTGTGATTTCTACAAGTTAACTATTTGTTCACACATACTACCGAGGGGAGGGGAGCGGGTGGAGAGGGTGTGCCAGGTGCCAGCTTTTGCTTTGTCAAGTTGGCTGTACTGATGTCAGGGCTAGACTTGAGGTGGGTACAGCCTTGTTTTTCTTGGCCTCCACAGATATAACAAAGAAAATTTTAAATGGATGCAAGGGGACCTACTCCATGGCTATTCCCCCAGGGCTCAGCACAGAGGGAGAAGACAAAAACATCCATCTCCCAGTTTCTCCTTGGAAGGGTCTTAATTACATATTTTATCAGCTTCTGCCTGAGAGCCCAATTTCTAATCAGCCTGCATCTACGTGCTGATTTCAATCCTCCCCTCTGGGACACTGATTGGTCTTGGCACAACTTCAACTATTGGGAGCCACGAAGAACAAAGAAGATGGCTTGGAAAATCATGCAAGTTTGAGAGACAACCTGGAACTCAGGTAAAGCTGATTGAAGAAATTCATCTACTACACAAAATCACTCTGTCAAAACTGGAGAAGATAACTGTTTTATCTGATGGACAAAACCAGCACAGAGAATCAATGAAAATGAAGAAACAGAAAAATATGTTCTAAACATAAGAACAAGAAAAATCTCCAGAAACCGATCTTAATGAAACAGAGAAGTGACTTATCTGATAAAGTTCAAAATAACTATCATAAAAACATTCATGGAGGTCAGAAGAATGCATGAGCAATCTGTGGAATCAGAAAATATTTGCAAACCACATATCAAATAAATGGTTAATATCCAATATACACAAGGAACTCATATGATTCAATAGCAAAAACCTACAAAAGGCCAATATACAATGCTTAACATCACTATTCATCAATTAAATGTAAATGAAAACCACAATGAAGTATCACCTCATACCTGTTAGGATGGATATTATCAAAAAGACAAAAGATAACAAATGCTGGTTAAAAAGAATACTGGTAAGAATGTGAAGAAAAGGAAATCTTTGTACACTGCTGGCTAGAATGTATCTGGTGCACCCACTATGGAAAATAGTATGGAAGTTCCTCAATAAATTAAAAATAGAACTACTATATGCAATCCTACTTCTGGGTGTATATCCAAAGAAAATAAAACCATTACCTCAAAGATGTATCTGTACTTCCATGTTCACCTGCAGCATTATTCACAATATTCACAGTTCCAAGGTATGGAAATAACTTATGTTGGCAGGTGAATGGATAAAGAACATATAGTGTATATACACAATGGAATATTAGTCAGCATTAATAAAGAAGAAAGTCTGGCTCAGTGGGGTAAAGCCTCTGCCTTTGGCTCAGGTCATGATCCCAGGGTCCTGGGATCGAGCCCCACATAGGGCTCTCTGCTCAGCGGGGAGCCTGCTTCCTCCTCTCTCTCTCTCTGCCTGCCTTTCTGCCTACTTGTGATCTGTCTGTCAAATAAATAAATAAAATCTTTTAAAAAAATAAAGAAGGAAGTCTGACATTTTTTACAACATGGGTGAAACTGGAGGGTGTTATGCTAAGTAAAATAAGCCAAACAGAGAGAGAAAGATACTGAAAATACTGCACAGTATCATTAATGCATAGGAGGAAAGAAGAAAGAAAGGAAGAAAGAAAGAAAGAGAGAGAGAGAGAGAAAGGAAGGAAGAAGGAAGGAGAAGGAAGATGAAGGAAGGAAGGAAGGAACGAACGAACGAACGAAGAAAGAAGAGGAAGGAAGGGAGTGAGGGAGGAAAGAATGAAGGAGAAGGAAGATAGAGAAAGAAAAAAAGGAAAGAAAGAAAGAGGGAGGGAGGAAGGAAGGAAGGAAGAAAGAAAGGAAGGGAAGGAGGGAGGAAGGAAGGAAGGAGGGAGGGAAGAAGGAAGGGTGGAAAGAAAGGAAGAGAGAGGAAGGAAGAGAAGAGAGGAGAGGGAGAGGGAGCAGGGAAGGGAAGGGACAAGAGAAAAGAGAAAGGGAAAGTTGAATTCAGAAACAGAATAGAAAACAGTTGCCAGGACAGAGACTTGGAGGTGAGGGAAATGAGGAGAGGTAAAAGGGTACAAACTTTCAGTTATAAGATGAATAAGGTCTGAGGGTCTCATGTAAAACATCATGACTATAGTTGATAACACTATTGCGTACTTTAAATTTGCTAAGAGAGTAGGATTTAAATGTCCTCTCACACACACACAAAGGTAAATCTGTGAGGCGATGGATATGTTAATTACTTCAGTGAAGGGTATCCTTCCACAATGTATACATACATCAAATATACATTGTGGAGGATACCCTTCACTGAAGTACATTTTAAATATCTCATTATTTTATTGGGCAATATATTCCAATAAAGCTGAAAAACAGCAAGGTATCTGATGGATTTAATCATTCACTCTTGGCCAGTAACCCCTGGAAGAGTCTCTGGAGGTTGAAGGTGTAATTTGGAAAAGCATTTTGCTAGGCAGTGATGATGCCCATCTTGCTCTCCACACTTGCCACCCACTTTCAGGTTCCATTGCAGCCAGTTACTGCCAATTTATTAATTTACTAGAGCTGTGCTGAATTTTGAAAATCTTTAGTTTCCACAAACCTTCCAGTCCTCATGAAATTCAACTATATAGCTGTTTTAGGTGTCTACCCTGAGATTCCTGCTCATTTCTTCACAAATCTTGACTGACAACCCAAACCAATTCCTTCAGCATCTGAAGTGACCTTAACCACTATCTGTTCTTGTAACAATAGGAGCCTGAAACAAAGTCCTTTCTCTACCATTTATTGGCTATTTGGCAATTAACCCATTACTTCATCACTAAACCAAGCAACCTGAGCAACTCTTCAATGGTTGTGAAGAAAAAGTGAATTACCATTTACTTGCTAAATGCATGTATGTTCCAGACACTATATTAGGGGTTTTTAAAAGTTATCTCATCAACAGTGCAAAAAGATTCCCCTTTCTACATATCCTTGCCAGCATGTTGTTGATTTTAGCCATTCTGATAAGTGTGAGATGATATCTCATTGTAGTTTTGATTTGCATTTCCCTGATGATCAGTGATGCTGAGCATCTTTCCATGTGTTTCTTGCCCATCTATATGACTCTTCATGGCTTCTGACCATTTTTTAACTGGATTATTCACTTTTGAGGTGTGGAGTTTTTAAAGTTCTTTATATAGTTTGGATATTAACCCTTTATCAAATATGTCATTTGCAAATATCTTCTCCCATTCTGTACGTTGCCTTTTTGTTTTGTTGATTGTTTCCTTCACTGTGCAGAAGCTTTTTATTTTGAATCAGTCCTAATAGTTTATTTTTTGGTTTTGTTTCCCTTGCCTCAGGAGAAATATCTAGAAATACTTTGCTATGGCCAATGTCAAAGTTACTGCCTGTGTTCCCTTCTAGGATTTTTATGGTTTCAGGTCTCACATTTAGGTCTGTCATTCATTTTTAATTTATTTTTGTATATTGTATAAGGAAGCGGTCCAGTTTCATTCTTTTGCATGTTGCTGGTCCAGTTTTCCCAAACCATTTAGGTATTTACCCAAAGAATACAAAAGTACTAATTCGAAAAGATACATGTACCCTTATGTTTATAGCACAAATATCTACAATTGCCAAGTTATAGAAACATCCCAAGTGTCCATGGACTGATGAAAGGATAAAGAAGAAGTATATATACACAATGGAATATTACTCAGCCATAAAAAGAATGAAATCTTGCCATTTACAATGACATTGATGAAGCTAGACAGTATAATGCTAAGCAAAATAAGTCAGTCAGGGAAAGACAAATACCATATGATTTCACTCATATGTGGAATTTAAAAAAAAAAAGCAAATGAGCAAAGGGGAAAAGAGAGAGAGAGAAAGAAAGAAATGCAAACCAAGAAACACACTCTAACAAATTGATGGTTACCAGAAGGGAGGTGAGTCAGGTAATGAGTGAAATAGAAGATAGGGATTAAGGAGTGCACTTGTGATGAACAAGTGTGTTTTATGGAAGTGTCAAATCACTAAATTGTACGCCTGAATCTAATATTACATGGTATGTTAACTAACTGGAATTTAAGTAAAAACTTTTTAAAAGGATAAAACCAGAAAGTGAAATTATGATAAACTCTCTATCTTGATTTTGGTCCTTTCCCTTTTCTTTTGGATAAATCTGGCCAGAGTTTTATCGATCTTGTTAATTCATTCAAAGAACCAGTTTCTAGTTTCCTTGATCTACTGTTTATCTGGTTCTTTTTCATTGATCTCTGCTCTAATCTTTATAGTTTCTCTTCTCCTGCTTGGTTTAGATTTTATTTGCTGTTCTTTCTCCAGTTCCTTTGGGTGTAAGGTTAGCTTGTGCATTTGGGAATCTTCTACTTTTTTTGAGAGAGGCTTGGATGGCTATGTATTTCACCCTTAGGACTGCCTTGCAGTATCCCATAGGTTTTGGACCAATGTATTTTCACTCTCTTTAGTTTCCATGAATTGTTTAAGTTCTTCTTTAATTTCCTCATTGACCCAATCATTCTTTAACAGGATACTCTTTAACTTCCAAGTGTTTGAATTCCTTCCAAATTTTTTCCTGTGATTGAGTTCCAGTTTCAAAGTATTGTGTTCTGATAACATAAAGGGGATAATCTCACTCTCTTGGTATTGATTGAGACCTGATTTGTGACCTAGTATGTGGTCTATTCTGGAGAATGTTCCATGTGCACCTGAGAAGAATGAGTATTCTGTTGTTTTAGGGTGGAATGTTCTGTGTGTATATATATGAAGTCCATCTGGTCCAGTGTGTCATTCAAAGTTCTTGTTTCCTTGTTGATCTTCTGCTTAGATGACCTGTCCATTGCTGAGAGTGGAGTGTTGAAGTCTCCCTATTAATGTATTATTATCAACATGATTCTTTATTTTGGTTAATACTTGGGTTATGTAGTTGGCTACTACCACGTTGGGGCATAGATATTTACAATTGCCAGATTTTTCTTGTTGTATAGACCCTTTAAGTATGATATAGTGTCCCTCCACATCTCTTACTACAGTCTTTGGGTTAAAATCTAAATTGCCTGATATGAGAATTGCTACCTCAGCTTTCTTTTGAGGTCTGTTGGCATGACAAATTGTTTTCCATCCCCTCACTTTCAATCTGGAGGTGTCTTTGGGTTCAAAATGAGTCTCTTGTAGACAGTATGTGGATGGGTCCTGTCTTTTTATCTAATATACAACCCTGTGCCATTTCATGGGAGCATTTAGGCCATTCACACTGAGGGTAACTATTGACAGATATGTATCTAGTGCCATCATATCACCTGTGAAGTCCCTGTTTCTATAGATTGTACATTTATGGTCTATATTACTCTTGGTGTCTTTCTTCTTTTATAGAATCTCCCTTAATATTTCTTGCAGGTCTGGGTTAGTTGTTACATATTCTTTCAGTTTCTCTCAGCCCTGGAAGCTCTTTATCTCTCCATCCATTCTGAATGACAGCCTGGCTGGATAAAGTATTCTTGGCTGCATGTTCTCATTTAGTATGCTGAATATGTTTTGCCAGCCATTTGCGGCTTGCCAATTGTCTGTGGGTAGGTCTGATGTTATTCTGATGTTCTTCCCTCTGTACATAAGAAACCTCTTCCCCTTGCTGCTGTCAGGATAGCTTCCTTGGCTCAAATCTTTGCAAAATTCACTATTATATGCACAGGTGTTGATTTATTTTTATTGATCTTGGGAGAGGGTCCTCTCTGCCTCTTGGACACAAATGCTTGTTTCCTTCCCAATAATTCTGACATTGTAACATTTCATGACATCATTGATCTAAGTCTATTCTCATTGGTTCCTAGCTGCCTCTCCCTATCTTCCTCAGCTTCCTCCATTCTATCAGCTTATCTTCTAGATCACTAATTTGTTCTTCTACTTCATTTACCCTGGTTGTTAGAGTATCAAGTTTGGACTGCATCTCATTCATAGCATTTTTCAGTTTGGCCTGGTTAGATCACATTTCTGCCTTTAGAGATTCTATATTGTCACTAATTCTTCTTTCAAGACTAGCTATTGATTTCATGATTGCTACCGTGAAGTCTATCTCTGACATCTTGTTTATATCCATATCCATTAGACCTGTGGCAAAGGACATTGTTTCTGGTTCTTTTCTTTGTTAGGAATTCCTTCTCCTAGTCATTCTGTTGAGGGATGGTTGAGGGAATAGACAGAGTCCAAAATATCAACCATGACCCAAGCAAAATGTACCTACAAAAAAATCCAAAAGTGGTCGAAAGCTACCACAGATACACCATCAAAGCCAAGATGATCTTCCAAAAACAATTAAAAGAAAAAGATAAAAGAGGAAAAAAAAAGAAAAAAGGGGGCATTGAGACAGATTATAATCTCTCAGGGTGGACACAGCAGGGTGAATATCTGCCTGTTTCTGCTTGATTTGGGTTTGTGTGTTAGAAGGTACTATATCCCAAAATTGCAAAGAAATCAGAACTTATATACATGTAAGTTCTGATGTGTATGTGTGTGTGTGTATATATATATATATTTTTTATAGATATATATATAAATTCTGATGTGTGTGTATATATATTTTATAGATAGATAGATTATAGACATATTATTGACATATATAACCATGTATACATCAAGACAAAATTGAATAGAGTGGAAAACGGACTAATATGGAGTGTAAATCTCTGAAACATATACATGGAAAGAAAATAAAAGTTAAGAAGGGACTTAAAAACATAGGTTGGGAAATACAAATCTACTTGAAATGGGAGCAGGGTTTAAAAAAAAAGAGTAAGAAAAGAAACTAATAAAGAAATGCAAAATTTTAGCCTGAAGTGTAAGCGAGTCATGAGGGAACACTTGGAGCTCTATATTATTTCTTCCTAATGCTGGAGTTTTATAGTTCTGTGGGAAATAAGTTAAACTTATTCACCTATTCTTCCAGTCTGTCTTCTTGGGGAGGGACATGCTTCTTGGTTTCCCAGGCATTTTTGCCTGGGTGGATTTGCCCCCCCCCCCTTCAAGGGTCAAGGGGATGGGCTTAATGTGAGCTCGTTGGCTGCATGGCTTCTCTTCCCTGGCCTCTTTCTGCTTCCTTTAAAGGATCAGAGCAAACATGGCCATGCAGGTATCTTCAGCCTAGAGCCACAATGGGTCCACCCCCTTCAACAAATCCTCCAGGTTAATCTATCTCCAACTCTCAGGGGGCTCGTGCATCTTCTGGGGAAGGGGCTTGTTGCTTTGATTCCCAAATGTCTTTGACCCATGTGGAATTGCTCCACACTTGCCAGGAGGCCAGGCTAAGTAATCTGCTCTGGTGTTCTCTCTGTGGCTTTTGTTCCCTGAACGCTTTCAGTGCAGGTTCAGAAGATGAGAATGAAAAGGGTGGCCTCCCAATCTCTGGCCCCAAGCCAAAAGTTTGGGGCCCCACTTCTCTGTGAGCCTTCAGAGAAAAGCAGCAGTCACTCCTGTTTCCCTGCTCTCCCGCCACACTCCATGTTCACCCAGCCTGTGACCAAGGGTTTCTATCTCAGGCACATGAGTCTGTTTGGAGTCTCCAAACCCAGCAGGCTCCTGTGGTGTGCTCCTGCACTGCTCCTCTCAGGGGAGGCAGGGGGATCTCCCTGGTTCTGCCACTTGTTGGGCCCCTGCTTTGGAGCAGTCACCCAACTGTGCCACAGTTCACGGCTGAGAGCTGAGAGCCCCTCCTGGTCTCACTCTTTGTTGCCAGCTTCCCCACTATGATATCTGGGATCTCTGCTGCATTCAGGCACCCCTGGTCTTCCTGTGACCCCAAGGATCCTGAGGATACAGTGTCCCAGTGAGGGTTCCACCTCCTGCTTAGCTGCGTGAGTGGTGTCCCTCAGTGGAGCAGACCTATAAAAGTTCCAATTTTGTGCTCTGCTGCCCTATCACTTGCCGGTAGCTGGCTGATGGTGGCTCCCTCTCCCCATGGTCTATCTTTCCATATACTGCCTCAGATTCACTACTCCACACCTCTTACCTTGCAGAAAATGGTTGCTTGACTATCTGTAGAGTTGCAGTTATTCTTTTCTTTGATCTCCAGTTGAGTTTGCAGGTGGTCAGAATTGTTTGAAAGCTATCCAGCTGAATTCCTGGGACCAGACAAAAGTAAGGTCTCCTACTCCTCCCCCATCTTGGACCACATCTCCAAAATCTTTTTCTGAGACACTTAAAAATTGAAATTTAAAATAACATGCTTAGTATACCTTCTTTTTACATTTTCAATTTTTTTTCAAAATCTTTCACATAATAGGAAAAATTAACTATTAAAGATTAATGAAAGTAAAAATAACCACAAAAGTTTGTACATAATTGTAAAATTTACCCTTTTGTCCGGGGATTCTGTATATGCCAGCCATGCATATTCATGTCCCCTAACTCATTGGACTGGAAGGTCCCAATATCTTGTATATTCCTTTCACAGTTGCGAATGTGTTTTCTTCTCTCTGTATCTGTGCAGGAATCAATCAATCAATCAATCAATAATAAAAATAAAAGTTATCTCAGTAAAGATTATCACCATAATGTAAAATGCCTTATAAGCAGTAAACATTTTAAAAATATAAGAAATTATTTTGGAGGGTGTTAATGTAGCCGTCCCACTCTCACAATAGGAAATTTAGCATAAAGCATTCCCATGGTGCCTCATACTTGTCTCAAAGTACGTTAACAAGAGGCAAATGGTGATATTGCATGAGTCTGCATCCCTTCACAGGACTGTTAATGATCAGAGGGCAGAGACTAGGTTTTGTTTCTCTTTTTTTTTTTTTTCAAAGATTTTATTTATTTATTTGAGAGAGAGACAGTGAGAGAGAGCATGAGCTAGGAGAAGGTCAGAGGGAGAAGCAGACTCCCCATGGAGCTGAGAGCCTGATGTGGGACTCGATCCCGGGATTCCGGGATCATGACCTGAGCCGAAGGCAGTCGTCCAACCAACTGAGCCACCCAGGTGTCCCTGTTTCTCTTTTATGTCCACAGCTAAACACAATGAGCACAGTGCTTAACTTAAAATAGGTGCCTAGCAAATGAGTGTCAAATAATCCAAAGGTAATTTAGGGTAAGGGGATCAGACACTAACTGACAATGCTGATAAATGTGATGACTGACAGATTAAGGTGATAAAGATAAGGAAGTGCCATGCTTAGAAACAGTTCTTATCCTTACCATGAGTTCTACAGTATCTTATTCATGCTGACTTTTTCAAAACCTCATTATACTCCAAACATGGCAGTCTTAATACACACATACCAAGCAACTCCTACCTCAGTGCTTTTACCTTTGCTGTTTCCTCTAACTGGATCCTTCCTTTCCTAGAATCTTCATGGCTTATTCTCACTTCATTGAGATCTGTGTCCAAATGATACCTCCTTGGAAAAAAACTTTTCTGACTAGCTTTTCTAAAACAGAATGCCTTAGATCTCTCTAGCCCTTTACCATGCTCTATTTTTCTTCACTTATCAATATCCACTTGTCCAAAATTTCACACTTATCAATATCCAGTATTAAAAATCCGATTTTCTATCTCTCCCACTGATCTATAAGCTTAAATTAAATTTTTTAAATTTAATTTTAATGTTGTCTTATTCACTATGACAAACTCCAGGACCTAGAATAAAGTCTAGCATGCAGCAAGTACTCAAAACTTTGTTGAAAGAATAAACAAATCAATGAATGATTTAGGTCTAGAGTCACATGTCAGGTTGAGTCACCTGAAACCTAAATATTCTTGATACTTTTCATATCTTAATTAAAATAAAAGTATAGAGCCTGATATGTTGTGAATAATAAACAGGTTACTCAAACTTACAATTTCTAGATTCTTCTGGAGATATTTAATTTGGAAAATGAAATTGAATCCCACATTAGTTTATTCAAAATAAACTTGGAATGATTAAAACATCATGAATCCAAAATTCCAATGAACAGCAAAAAATAAAGCAAAGTTAAGATAATTTGAACTACACAAAATAAACTAGTTCAGATAGTCCTAATTTGCATTCAGAGCAAAGAAGAAAACATCTTAACCAAATACAGTTATTTTCTTTCTCTAGTTGACCCACTGTACCCAGAGAATCTGCCAGCATGAATTCTAGTTGTGATCAGTAGGGTTAGAGTGACATGCCAGAAAATCTGACAAATAAATAGAGTAACAGAAGTGGAGTATTTTCCTAAGATGGCAGGGTAAGTATATGAGGAGGGGTGTCTTTTTCAAAATATAAAATGATTTTCCAACTAAGTATATACATGCTGCCCAGGAACTCCTAGGTTTCCTGAATTTTTTAAAAATCAAGAGCCTGTAATATTATTACAAAAATTTTCAGATTTTCAGTTATCATGGATTTTATAAACAGGCATGAGCTTAAGTCAAAACCTCTAAAGCATTGAGGGAGAAGTTGGCAAAGTTATACTGATTGTGAACTTTGGCCTTAATGAGATCACCACTTAATTTTCAAGAAATAAAAATTCAATCAATCCAAAAAGTAGGTGTCTTATATAACCACTGCGATTATTTTTTCCCCACTTGTACCCTTTAAAACTCCTTCATTTAAATTCAATATAGTTAACATATAGTATATTATTAGTTTCAGGTGTAGAATTCAGTGATTAATCAGTTGCATATAACACCCAGTGCTCATTCCATTAAGTGCCCTCCTTAATGCCCATTACCCAAGTACCCCATCCCCCCTCCATCTCCCCTCCACCAACCCTCAGTTTGTTCCCTAGACTTAAGAGTCTCTTATAGTTTGCATCTCTCTTTATTTTCATCTTTTATTTTTCCTTCCCTTCCCTATGTTCATCTGTTTTGTTTCTTAAATTCTACATATGAGTGAAATCATATGGTGTTTGTCTTATACTTTTGACATTGGAACTTTGACGTCCGTAATGGTGTCGCAATGAATATCTGAGCCATGCTGTTCCTCCTAACTCTTTAACCCCACTGACCTCCTTGCTTTATCTGCATTTCACTCTAGCCACATATCACCTTAAACCAACTCTACTATAAAACAACATTTAAAAATATTGACTATAACCACTATCATGAGAAAACAAGCATCCTATTATGAAATTTTCATAGTTCTTGCAGTACAGTTGTCATGGTTACTATTCAGCTAAAGAATTACTATTTGGCAAACCTATAACTGGAGGGATTTTTAAAGGCACTTTTATTGTATCTCAGTTTGGGTGTCCAGGAATCAAGTATTGAAGAGTTTAGGAGTATAAGAGGCTTATTGAGGAGTAATAGCTATGAAAGAAAAAAGGAAAGGAAACAGGATAAGTCAAAAAACCCTTCCCACTGTGCTGCAGATCTGCTATCTGTGAAAGGGAAAATGGGGAGGAAGAAGTATTTGCAGAGAGTTTCAGATCAAAGTGCAGGTCTGAGAAACCCTTAGGCTTCCCCTCAAACACTGAGGCAGATCATAAAGGTGTTGCACCTGGAGGTTGCCAGCTTGTTAGTTTGTAACTTCCCAGAAACTTTCCTGGTATGATCTGAAACTGGCCCCTGTACTCAGAGGGCAAAGAAAGACTAAAAAAAGAGACAGGTCAGGCTGGTAGGTAACAGTATTAATAAGAAATGTGAACTTACATATGAGGCTTGTCTTGGGCAGCAGCAAGATAAATGGATCCCTGCACCTACCTGTCAAATCTTTTTTTTTTTTAAATTTGACAGAGAGATCACAAGCAGGCAGAGAGGCAGGCAGAGAGAGAGGAGGAAGCAGGCTCCCCGAGAGAGCAGAGAGCCCGATGCGGGGCTCGATCCCAGGACTCCGAGATCATGACCTGAGCCGAAGGCAGCGGCTTAACCCACTGAGCCACCCAGGAGCCCAAATCTTTTTTTTTTTAAAGATTTTATTTATTTGACAGACAGAGATCACAAGCAGGCAGAGAGACAGGCAGAGAGAGAGGAGGAAGCAGGCTCCCTGCCGAGCAGGGAGCCCGATGTGGGGCTCGATCCCAGGACCCTGGGATCATGACCTGAGCTGAAGGCAGAGGCTTTAACCCACTGAGCCACCCAGGTGCCCCCCTACCTGCCAAATCTTAAAAATTTATAAAGAGCCATGCTGTTCTGGGTTCAGTCGTATATACTATGCAGGTGTTTCCAACACCATATCACTATCTCAAGGGTATGTCCTTGGGGCAGCCTCTTGTAATGGAGTGGAAAACACAAGTGGAACCCAAATTCCAAGGACAGAAGAGGTGTTAAGGAGCATCTGAGTGCCAGAGTCCAGCTTACAGATCAACTGGAGGTCAAGTCTTTTTGATGATGTTCCTCAACAGAGATTACTGCACTCCTTGCAGATGAACAGCAAGTTATTTCTTAAAGGAAGATCCAAGCAATGCATCTTCATGGCCGCCACACCTGGTGATCAAATCTCACATGAAAGTTATAGCCACTCATTGTTTCATTCATTTAAAAGTGATTGGGACGCCTGGGTGGCTCAGTTGGTTAAGCAGCTGCCTTCGGCTCAGGTCATGATCCCAGCGTCCTGGGATCGAGTCCCGCATCGGGCTCCTTGCTCGTCAGGGAACCTGCCTCTCCCTCTGCCTCTGCCTGCCATTCTGTCTGCCTGTGCTCACTCTCTCTCCCTCGCTCTCTCTGACAAATAAATAAATAAAAATCTTTAAAAAAAAAAAAAAAAAAAAAAAAAAAAAAAAAAAATAAAAGTGAGACAGTTCCTTTGGATTAGAAAACAGGGCTTAATGGGAGAGTCCTAGGTAAGGGACAGAGTTAGAATATGGACTTTTGTACATGTTCAAAGAAGAACACATTGACCCATATATGAGAAGTGGAAAATAAGATGACTGACCACATGAAGATTAATTAGGGGCTTGGGGACCAGTCAGAGGAACCATGAAGACATGTATGCTTTTTAAGACTTAGTATTAGTTACTGTAGTTCAAAAAATTGGGTTTGAGAACTATGTGCAATTGGTATTTTTTAAAATTTTTTTAAATTTCTTTTCAGTGTACCAGAATTCATTGTTTATGCAATTGGTATTTTCAATTGAAATTTTTATTGAGGTAATTGTAGATTCTAATGCAATTGCAAGAAATAATACAGAGTTCCCAGGTACAGTTTACCTAGTTTCCTCCAACAGCAACATTTTGCAAAACTATACTATAACATCACAACTAGGATACTGACATTGATCCAATCCACCAATCTTATTCAGATTTCCTGTTTTATCTGTACTCATTTGTGTGTACATGTGTGTGACCACAATAATAGTTATGATCCTGAATAGTTCTATCACCAGAAAGATCCCCCATGTTGCCCTTTTATAACCCTGTTTACTTTGCTCCCACATTCCTATCCCCATCCATAGCTCCTGGAAACCAACAATCTATTTATCTCTCAAATCTTCTCATTTTGAAAATGTTATATACATGGAATAAACCATTGTGTAACCATTTGAGATTCTTTTTTTCCACTCAGTATAATCCCCTTGAGATCCATCCAAGTTTTTGTCATGTATCAGAAGTGTATTACTTTTTATTGTTTAATCTATTTCATAATATGGATGTGTCACAGATGGCTTAACCATTTACCCATTGAAGGATACATGAGTGTTTTTCCCCAATATTTGGCTATAAACATTCTTGTACAGATTTTTGTGTGAATATAACTTTTTATTGCTCTAGGATAAATGCCCAGAGATGAAATTGCTGAATTATATTGTAGTGGTATGTTTAGTTTTTGTTTTTTTTTAAAGAAACTGCCAAAATGTTTTCTGGAATGGCTGTACCATTTTACATTCCACCAGTTTTTCTGCATCCTTACCAGCATTTGGTATTGTCACTATTTTTTATTTTAGCCATACCATGTGTGTGATATTTTGTTGTGTTTTCAATTTGCTTTTCCCTAATGGCTAATGATGTTGAACATCTCTTCATGTGCATTTTTTTTTTGCATTTTGACAGTTTCCTTACTGGTTTCTCTGAGTAGTTAGCCAAGCTAGTTTTGAAGGGACCAACATGATTCAACTAAGCAAAAGAAACCAAAAGAAGGAAGAGTAGGATCATATGAGGTTGGAGTTTTAAAGGGGAATGTTATTCATTCCATGATTTTACTTAAACTTATCTTTCCATATTCATATCACATTCTTCATCCAACTTAATCTACTTTTCAGAAAATAATTACCCAATGCTCCTGATACATACCCACAAATTTTCTGGTCTCTGTGTTTCTGCCTGGATTGCTTGTTTCTCCATTTCCGAACATTCGGATTGCAAGAATTACAAGGCACCAGTTCAGATGCCATCTCTGTGGACTTTCCCTTGACCCCAGCAACTGGAATTAATCTCTCCCTCATCTGACTTTCCTAAGAATATTCTAGAAAATTTTCCATTATTTTGCTTTGTATCAAGTTAAATGTCATATTAAATATCTACATAGTTTGTTTATTCAGGAGCTAATGGCAACTAGATCAGTTCTTCAATCTCCTAGTCCAGTTGTCTTGCTCCTCACATTAAAGTGCAAATTGTTAAAGACCAAACCCAGGGTGTCCTCCTGGTAGGAAACAATCCTCTAATTAGGGCCATATGCCATTTAAAACACTTGAAATATATGAATTTTTATGTAAATAAAGCCTCAATACAGTTGATAAAAATTAATGGGTTGGGGTTATGATATTACATAGACTAGTCTGAGAAGGCTTTCGTGAAAAGAAAACATTTTATCTGACTGAATCTAAACTCCAATCTTTTTTATTTCACAGAATTTACTTTCTTCTCTTGCCTTGCACTCTATATTTTCTTCCAGCTGAAAAACATTGTGAAAGAGAAGCCCTTCTGCTCGCAAATTGTGGAAAGCAAGCTGCAGATAAATTCCTCCATTGTCAAGCTTTCAGCACATTCTCTACAAGAAAAAAAAAAGTTATTCTTTATTGCCAGAGTCCTGTGATTCATTTTTATTTATAACTAACAACCGCATATTTCAGAAACAGTATCTCACACAAAAAGTTATTAAGGAAACAATATACTCTTGGTGGGAGGGTATAGTAGTGTGATCTTTTAAAAGGCAATTTGAAATTCCTTTGACTCAGATATTACACTTCTAGTAATTTATCTTCACAGATTTATTTGTCCAACAAATAAATACCTACTATGTGCCAGACACTGAGCTGAACACTGAAGAGACAGCAGTGAACAAAACTTTGAGTTGTAGTGTTCTTATATTCCAGTAGAGTGAGAGACTACAAAAACTGTCAGATGGTAATCAGTGCTTTGAAGGAAAATAAAGAATAGTGGTGCTCATTTTATCTCCTTGTTTATAATCATTAAATATACATGGCACGTATTATTTCACATGCATTTCACATATATCGAATAATATATAACAAATGAAAAAGAACACATGATAAGGGGACTGATGTGATGGGGGAAAGGAAGGATGTCATTATTTTTTTGGGTGGACAGCCAAAAAATAGACACTTCTCTGATAAGGTGACATGTCAGAGAGAACTGAAGCACAGAAAATGAGCCTCACAGAAAATCCAAAGGTTCTGAAGTAGAAAGTAGCTTCATGTGTTTAAGGAAAAGACATTGTGGCCGGAGTGGAGTGAGCAATAGGAAAAATGATGGTCATGGAAGTGATGGGTAGCCTTATCCTGAAGGCCCTGATAGACCATGGTAAAGATATTAGATTCCAGCTAACTGATATAATATTGCATAATGATCATAACCTGTTTGCTGTGGAGGACAGGCTTTAAGAAAACAAACATGTAGAAATGTACAATTATGATCACTGTCTCACTATTTAAAAGAACAGAAATTGTTCACATATCCACTAAGGAGAATAGGTTAAAGAAACAGTGGTGTAACCCTCTCCTGGATCACTAGGCAGTTATTCAAAAGAATGAGGCAGAATCGTATGTAATAACTTGGAAAGACGCATATGATATACTGTTAACTGAACAAAAAGGCAATGACAAAACAAAATGGTAAAAATCTTTGTTTACTTAAAAACAAAAAAGAAGAAAATATATAGGACATGCACACAAGCATGCACATAGAAGCAGAGAAGAAATTACAAGTACATAGAACAAACTGGCAAACTATGGTAGATAGAAAAATGGCCCAAAATATTCACATCCTAATCCCTGGTATCTGTAAATATGTTACCTTACATGGCAAAAATGTCTTTGCAGATGTGACTAAGGCTGTGCCCCTTAAAATAAGGAGATCATGCTGGCTTATCTGGATAAACCCAATCTAAATACATGAGTTCTTAAAAATGGAAAAAAAACCCAGATAAATCAAAGTGATGGCAATGTGAGAAACACTTTGCTGGTTCTGAGAGGTAGAAAGTCATGTGAAAGGACCAGAAAGAGACTTCTAGTTGCTAAGGGCAGAGCCTGGAAGATAGTGATGCAAAGAGTATTGCAAGGCCACTGAATTCTGTCAACGCCTGAATGAACTTACAAGCAGATTCTCCCCCGGAGCCTCCAGAACAGAAGGAAACCTGCCATCAACTTAACTTTAGCCTAGTAAGACCTGTAGCAGATTTCTGACATTTAGAACTGTACATTAATAAATGTATCCTGTTTTAAGCCACTAAATTTGTGGCAATTTGTTACATCAGCAATCAAAAACTAATACATAATCTCTGGCAAGTGGGATTGGAGAAGGTTGGAGACCTCTATCTTCTATATTCACACAGTGTTGAAATTTTTACAAAACACAAATGCAGAGAGAAAGAGAGAGATAACTTAGATTAGACCAAATTGCTGGTCGCCACCCCAGAGTTGCTGAGTCAGCTCTGGGGTGAGGGGGCGGCTTCAGAGTTTGTATTTTTTTTAATTCAAATTCAATTAGCCAACATACAGTACATCATTAGTTTTAAATGTAGTGTTCAATGATTCATCAGTTGTATATAACACAGTGCTCATCATATCATATGCCCTTCTTAATGCCCATCACCCAGTTACCTCATCCTCCCACCCACCCCTTCTTCTGCAACCCTCAGAGTTTGCATTTAAAATGAGTTCCCAAGTGCTGCTGATGTTGTGTGTCCAGGAACCACACTTTGAATACCACTGGTTGAGAGAATGGGGTCTGGAACCAAACTTCCTGGAATCAAATTTTGGGTCTACCACTTACTAGCATTTTGGCCTTAAACAAATTATTTAATCTCTCTTTGTCTATAGTTTCAGGAATGATAATACCAATAGCTAACTCACAAGCTTAGTGTAAGAATAAATATAAATTAATACCTGTAAAATATTTGGAACAGTGTCCGACATGTAGTTAGAAGTAGGTAAATATTAAAGAATTATTACTTTATCTATTTACTTAACCTGAAAACTTGTTTTAAATAATCCAGAATCCCTTCTTGAAAGCCATTCATGTCCTTTTCAAACTGCCCTCTTTTTTCTCACTTTCCAAAATTTATCCATCTTTTGTTGAAAGTATCCCTAATAAAGCTTTCATTGTATTCATCCTATTAACATTTAGACCAAAACCTTTATAGATAGGCTTCTTTATTCAGCAAACCTGGCCCTCACTGGGATACTGAATACTTCCAGCTACAGACCAACAATTGCCCTTTCTCTTTTTCCTGCACGTTATCCCTGTAATAGCAAATCCTTTTGTTCAGCCTTAATTACAGTAGTTTAGTAATTGGACAGGTCGGTTCCACTCTGGATGTACTCCAGAATTATTGTTCTGGTGAGGATTTGATGAGGAGATACTGAAATAACAAATGTTATTTACTTCAGCTTTTGCTAAACTAAACAAAATAGTTTATGCATCATATTATGTCTTTTATGTAAGCTGCCTCTACTCATGTCCAAAAATACGTGGCTTATAAATAAATTCAGTCAACAAACAAGGCACTTGCAGCTCCAATTTGTAAACTGAGACCAACTGGCTTTTGCAAATCGCTTGTTCACACTCCCGCTACCCAGCAGTCAGAGGCAAGTTCTCAGCCTAATTCTTCTTCTGTGACAACTTTTAACCCACAAAAATTTACACTGTGTGAGGCACATTTTACTGGTAGCAAGTTAACTGACACAGATGGTGGTCATTTATCCTCTGGCTCTCCAGCCTCTCTGCTAGGGAAGGCAGGAAGCTGGGCGCAAAAGGAGAGGGGGAGGGGGAGTTCCAGATTTGCTCTGGCTCTGGCTCCTGAGCCACACCATGGCCTGGGACTCCAGTGAGAGTTTGGTTTCCTCACTAGCTCCATAGCAGGTCCAGCCTTGCTCACTGACACTGCCAACTCTACAGCTGGACTTTGATCCCATGTGCAGCTCAGATCCCACACAGAACTGAACTAAAAGTTGGCGGGTGAGAGAGAAGAGATTCATTTGTAAGTACTCTTTTAAATCCCAGGAGATCCATCTTTGCAATTGCTTGTGTTGGCTTTTCGACCCAGAAAGCCTCAAATGTGTGCTAAAACAACTTGTGAAGGTGCTAATGGGGGGTGCAGCGCCTCTCAAACTCTTCCAAATATGGCACCCTCCAGCAAGAAAGGAGGCAAACTCCTTACTGTGTGATAACCTCTGGGTTACTTGGTTCTCTGCAGGCAAGGTAGCTGTGACACAGGCTTCCAGCCTGTGCACCCATCCATGGAGAAGTTAGTGGAAAATTCTGTTAATAATAATAATAATAAGTAACATTATAAATAATGTTTTATGTAATAACAATACAATGGTATCAAATATAATTCATTCATTAATATTTTGCCTTCAGTGTCTTAAACCAGTATGTCCCAAAGTTGGCTAAATGTTCTTATCACCTGGAGAGCTTTACCAACCTCCAATGCCCAGGTAGTACCCCATACCAATCAAATTGGGAGAACTCTGGGGTCAGGAATAAGTGGGAAATATTTGTTAAAATGATTACAGGTGATTCCAATGTATAGCAAAGGTTGAGAACCACTACCTGAACCCAAAGAAGACATTGAGAACCCTGGACAGGCAAGCAGGAGCTAAGTTTTTGAGCTGAACCAATTCTCCACATGAAGTACTACCTCCTCCATTCTCTTGCCTCTTACAACCCTGCTGTTCCAGAATTTTTGTATGTAGTGGAGTGGTGCAATGGTCACCCAGGCATATAATGTCTTTAAGACAGAGGCTTACAAACCCACCTATTAGTAGCCTGGGATTCTGCTAGCCTTTCATTACCCATTCTGGGCCCTAGCTGATCTGAGCAGCACTCTGTCCCTCATATACCCCCTTACCCTCCAGTCTGTACCACCATGGTTCCACCACTATATTGAATTCCCTAAATCCTGGCTCCAAATGTTTACCTTCTAATCATCAAGTGGAGGCACAATCCCGAAACCACTTCCTCCAAATTTACTCTGATCCTCTCTCCAAGTAGTCATTTCAAAAATAAGGGTCAGACCTATAGATTTCATGAAAATAGTATCACACATGTGACAGTAAACCTGGATGTGAGGCTTTACCACTATAGCAGAATTGTGAGTTATTTAGTCAATTTTGATTCTCCTCTTTAAAAATCTTGAGGCAACAATGTGCTCAGCTCAATAAAGTAACCTCTCTTGCAGATAGGAGTGGCCAATAAAATGGAAATTCAAGCTGGCATTTCTCAAAAAGCTCTTCAAAGTGAATTGACTTGTTTTAGATACAGGCACCATTTACTTCTCTGCCCTGCATCATGTCACAGCTGGAATTACAGTAACCCTCTTGGGCCTCTAAGGCACCACCACTGAGGATGGAAGATAGCTCTCAGGATGACAAAGTATACAGATGAGAATTTCCAAAGGCTGAGAAGCTACCATGCTGACCCTGGACAGTCTCATACTATGTTGGGGAAAAAGAAGCTTCTATCTCATTAGGCCTTTTTATTAATAGGTAAACATAACTCAAACTAGAGCAAGCAGCTTCTGGCTGTGGGATCCTGAGCAAACCATTGTTTCTTTTGAGCTTTAGTTTCTTCAACCAAACAAAGAGAAAATGGAGTTGTGAGAATTGATTAAAATCACCAAACAGTTGCTGGAACTCAAGAAATTATAGTTGAAACTGTCTGGATCTTAATCAATTAATCTAATAAAATGTTCTCACTTTGTAGACAATGGAACTACGCACTGAGAGGGGAAGTGATTTTGCTCAAGGACACAAAGAAAATTAGTAACAGCCGTAAGAGTTGAAACCAGGGCTGTTTTGATTTGGGGTCCAGCTTAATATATGTACAAACTCATACATGATTACCTTCAAATCGTTGTAAGCAGTAATGAGAAAATATTGATTTAAAAAACATGATAGTAGATAGTCAAACACAAAAGCTGTTTAAACCATTGGGAATTGCTTTTAAGCTTGTAGGGTTTGGGACAGATCTTATACATAAATAACTAACAGCCAATTACCCTCACACTGTGTATGGAAAAGTTTATTCTTCCCCCACTTATATCAAGTTCCGTCTACACACACACACACACACACACACACACACACAGGGAGAGAGAGTCTCACTGATCTATTTGTCTATTCCTGTGACAATAACTCATTGTGCTAATTTTTAATAAGACAAGTTCCTTCCCCCATGTTCTTTGTAAAATTTTTCTTGGCTGTTGTTACTTGCTTTCTCTTCCTAAGGAATTTTAGAATCAGCTACTCAAGTTCTATAAAATATCTCACTGGGCTATCTATTGGAACTGAATTACATTTATAATTTCTAGAGAACTAACACTTTAATAATAGTGCTTATTATGTGCCAGGTAATTTCCAATGCATCTGGGATACATTTGTAAAAAATATAGAGATTTATAAAAATTGAAAAATATAAGAGATTCTTGCCCTCAACAAGCATCTATTTTAGCAGATATAGGCAGGCAATAAGCAATAAATATAAGAAATAAGTAAATGATATAGCTTGTTAAAGGGCAATAAATGCTACAGAAAAGAAAAAAGTAAGGGGAGTCAAATGTGAGGGTCAGGAGAGCAGGGTACAGGTCATAGACTTATATACATTACTCATAGAACAGTATCTCATTTACTCCTGCCTGTATAAAATACAGACTATCATGATTATCACCACTTTAAAGGTAAAGGAAACTAAGGCATAAAGAGGTTAAGTTACGTGGGTAAGACCCCACTACTAGGAAGTCACAGATCCAGGATTTGAACTTGAGCAGTCTGAGCTCCAGATTCTTGGAGCCAGTGTCAGTATTCTTAAATCTACGCTACATTCCATTCAGGCTCCAGGATGCTTCTCCATTTATTCATGTCTTTCTAACTATCATCAGTAAGGTATAATGTTTCTTGTTTGGTTTCTTTCTAGGTATTGATAGTATTTCTTGCTGTTGTGATGTGGAGTATTTTTACCATGATATTTCCTAATTAGCTCTTGCTAGTATATTAACAAGCTATTGACTTTTATGTGATAATCAGTCATTTCTTTGAGTGCTTATTAGTTCTAATAGTTTTCAGGTTGATTTTCTTGGATTTTATAATTACAAATGCGTATAATGACAGTTTGCCTTTTCCTTCCCATTATGTTTTTTTTGTATTTCATTTTCCTTATCTTTCAGTTCTAATATTTGTTAATTTCCACTATGAGTCCATTTTTAACCCATTGGTTATTTAATCATATGTTGCTTAATTTCCAAATATATGGGGATTTTCTAGTTATCTTTTTGTTATCAATTTCTAGCTTAATTCTACTATGGTTAGACAATTTACTCTGCATGATTTAAATCCTTTGAAACTTGGTTTATGGCCCAATATATGCTCAGTTTTTATAAATATTCCATATGCACTTGAAAAAAATGTCAACATCAATTGGCCAAGCATGTTAACCATATTTACATCTTCTATCTATGTACTTACTGATTTTTTAATCTGCTTATTTTTTTTAAATAGTTTAAGGAATGCAACATGTATGGCTGAATTTTCAGAGTATAATAAGAAGTAGTACAGGGTTGGGGCGCCTCGGTGGCTCAGTGGGTTAAGCCTCTGCCTTTGGCTCAGGTCATGGTCTCAGGGTCCTGGGATGGAGTCCCGCATCAGGGTCTCTGCTCAGCGGGGAGCCTCCTTCCCTTTCTCTCTCTGCCTGCCTCTCTGCCTACTTGTGATCTCTCTCTGTCAAATAAATAAATAAAATCTTAAGAAAAAAGCAGTACAGGATTATGTGGGGCCTTAAAATTTAATCTCATTAACTCTCTCCTGTCACTTGTGCTGTTTATGGTCAGGTATACATATAATATTTATAGGACATTGTTGTTTCTGTTTAACTCAGTATTTATATAGATTTTTCTATGCGGTAATAATTACTTTTCCATTCCTCTGTATTCCTTTTAAAATCTACTGACTTCCTCTTAGGATAATGTTCCTGCTGCCTGAAGAATGCTCTTTAAGGTTTTTTCCTTTAATGCAAGCCTTTGGTGATGAATTCTCTCAATTAATTCTTATTTGAAAATGTCTGTTTTGCCTTCATTTACAAAAGATGACCTTAAGAATACAGAGTTCCAAACTGGCATTTATTTTATTCAATTACTTTCAATATGTCATTTTGTTTGCTTCTGGCTTCTATTCCTTTTTTTTGAAAAGTCATTATCAATCTTATAGTTTCACCTTTGAAGAGAATATATCTTTTCTTCTGGATGCTTCTAAGATTTTTGCTTTGTCTTTGGTTTTCGGAAGTTTAACTATGATGTGTGTAGGAGAAATTCTCCTTGAGTTCTATAGGATTTCCTGAATCTTTGGCTCAATGTGTTTTGTCAAATTTTAGAAAATCTCAACTGTTACCCATCCTCAGTATTGCTTCTCTCTTTCCCCTCCTTCTGAAATTCCAATCCCAGGTATGTTAGATTTTTTTCACACTGTGCCATACCTTTCTTACCATCATTTCTGTATTTTCTATAATTTCCCTCTTTGTCTTTCAGTCTGAAAAATTTCTTTAGAATTATTTTCTTGCTCACTAGTTTTCGCTTCAGCTACATATTATCAGTTCTTTTTTTTTTCTTTTTTAATTTTTAAATTTTTTTCAGCATAACAGTATTCATTATTTTTGCACCACACCCAGTGCTCCATGCAATCTGTGCCCTCTACAATACCCACCACCTGGTGCCCCCAACCTCCCACCCCCCACCCCTTCAAAATTCTCAGATCGTTTTCAGAGTCCATAGTCCTCTCATGGTTCACCTCCCCTTCCAATTTCCCTCAACTCCCTTCTCCTCTCCATCTCCCCTTGTCCTCCATGCTATTTGTTATGATCCACAAATAAGTGAAACCATATGATAATTGACTCTCTCTGCTTGACTTATTTCACTCAGCATAATCTCTTCCAGTCCCGTCCATGTTGCTACAAAACTTGGGGATTCATCCTTTCTTTCTTTCTTTTTTTTTTTTTACAGCGTATAAACATATATTTTTATCCCCAGGGGTACAGGTCTGCGAATCGCCAGGGTTACACACTTCACAACACTCACCATAGCACATACCCTCCCCGATATCCATAACCCCCCCCCCTCTCCCAACCCCCTCCCCCCATCAACCCGCAGTTTGTTTTGTGAGATTAAGAGTCACTTATGGTTTGTCTCCCTCCCAATCCCATCTTGTTTCATTTACTCTTCTCCCAACCCCCTCAACCCCCCATGTTGCATCTCCTCTCCCTCATATCAGGGAGATCATATGATAGTTGTCTTTCTCCGATTGACTTATTTCGCTAAGCATGATACCCTCTAGTTCCATCCACGTCACGCAAATGGCAAGATTTCATTCTTTTGATGGCTGCATAGTATTCCATTGTGTATCTATACCACATCTTCTTTATCCATTCGTCTGTAGATGGACATCTAGGTTCTTTCCATAGTTTGGCTATTGTAGACATTGCTGCTATAAACATTCGGGTGCACGTGCCCCTTCGGATCACTCCGTTTGTATCTTTAGGGTAAATACCCAGCAGTGCAATTGCAGGGTCATAGGGTAGTTCTATTTTCAACATTTTGAGGAACCTCCATGCTGTTTTCCAGAGTGGTTGCACCAGCTTGCATTCCCACCAACAGTGTAGGAGGGTTCCCCTTTCTCCGCAATCCTCGCCAGCATCTGTCATTTCCTGACTTGTTAATTTTAGCCATTCTGACTGGTGTGAGGTGATATCTCATGGTGGTTTTGATTTGTATTTCCCTGATGCCGAGTGATATGGGCACTTTTTCATGTGTCTGTTGGCCATCTGGATGTCTTCTTTGCAGAAATGTCTGTTCATGTCCTCTGCCCATTTCTTGATTGGATTATTTGTTCTTTGGGTGTTGAGTTTGCTAAGTTCTTTAGATTTTGGACACTAGCCCTTTATCTGATATGTCATTTGCAAATATCTTCTCCCATTCTGTCAGTTGTCTTTTGGTTTTTTAACTGTTTCCTTTGCTGTTGCAAAAGCTTTTGATCTTGATAAAATCCCAAAAGTTCATTTTTGCCCTTGCTTCCCTTGCCTTTGGTGATGTTCCTAGGAAGATGTTGCTGTGGCTGACGTCGAAGAGGTTGCTGCCTGTGTTCTCCTCAAGGATTTTGATGGATTCCTTTCTCACATTGAGATCCTTCATCCATTTGAGTCTATTTTAGGGTGTGGTGTAAGGAAATGATCCAATTTCATTTTTCTGCATGTGGCTGTCCAATTTTCCCAACACCATTTATTGAAGAGGCTGTCTTTGTTCCATTGGACATTCTTTCCTGCTTTGTCGAAGATGAGTTGACCATAGAGTTGAGGGTCCATTTCTGGGCTCTCTATTCTGTTCCATTGATCTATGTGTCTGTTTTTGTGCCAGTACCATGCTGTCTTGATGATGACAGCTTTGTAATAGAGCTTGAAGTCCGGAATTGTGATGCCACCAACTTTGGCTTTCTTTTTCAATATTCCTTTGGCTATTCGAGGTCTTTTCTGGTTCCATATAAATTTTAGGATTATTTGTTCCATTTCTTTGAAAAAAATGGATGGTACTTTGCATATTATCAGTTCTTAAACCTATCTATTAAGCTCTTGATATACTGATTTCCATGAGTCTGCCAAAAGCTCAGCCTAACTTTTTAGCCTCTTATACACAGGTTTTCAGAATCAGCTATATCTTAGAATGGTAAAGCCCCTCCAAATGCGAGACTCCCCTTCCTGAGTTTCCATTCTCTCTGGGATCTTGGCCCTGTATATCCTTTCTGCCTTGTTAGCTCCCTGATGAATTCAGAGAAGTATTTTTAATATTTTGTCCAGCTTCTTAAGCTGTTCTAGGTGGGAACTGCTCTTAATGAAAGGATTGATATGGAACAACTTATTCCACCATTACTGGAAGTGGAATTTCTCCATTATTTTGGGAGACAGCATAGTGCCTAAAGGACTGTGAACTGAGTCTGGCATGATAGTATTATCTAATAAGT
The DNA here is from genome assembly GCF_902655055.1 of Lutra lutra. NCBI lineage: Eukaryota > Metazoa > Chordata > Mammalia > Carnivora > Mustelidae > Lutra > Lutra lutra. Next base: position 2,729,215 of record NC_062296.1, on the reverse strand, counting down.
TTAAACTATTATACATAAAATTAGCCTACAGTTCTTTTTTTTGTTTTATCCTTGAGCAATTTTGTATCATTATTGTGACAGCTTTGTAAAAAGAGTTGGATTGCATTCCATATTTCCCTATCCTCTAGAATTCTTTATATTACATAGAGTTATCTGTTTCTTGAAGATTTGGTAAAACTTACCTAAAAATACCTGGATCTATTATTATTATTTTTTAGGGATAAACTTTTGCTTATATTTCATTTTATTATATAGTTATTAGTTATTCTTATGTAGGAATTATTCATAAATTCTATCAGTAATTGAGGAATTATTTGTATTTACATTTTCTAGCCCTTCTTGAAAAAAGTTACAAAATTCCTAGCATATGCTAAATATAATATTTAATAAAATATCTTCTGGGTGTGTGATTATGCTTCATTTATCATTTTCAATATCATTTGTGTTTTCCTTGCCTTTAAAATCACATCTGACCAATTTCACCTTATTTGAATTTTATGAAAACAACTTTGGATTTTATGGCTCAAGCCTACCCTTGTTGTGAAAAGCAGCATGTGTGGCTTTTGGGCTGACATAGTTGGTTTAAAGCTCTATCTTCCTCTGCCTTGGTGATATAGAAGGCTACATGTTCCAGGTGGAAAAAGACATGAGCAGTACTTAACCCACATCAGACTCTGTGTGAGAAGTAAACCTTATCTAGTCACTGAACTATTTTTCCAGTGTATTAAGGACTTTTGGATTTAAAAAAAGAACATCTACTTAACCCCCATTCTGATCTAACCTATACCTTTTGTCTAGTTATATTCTATATTAATTCTAGTTATATTCTTATATTCATTTTGTAACTGGACATAGATTTTTCAGCATCTTTTTTCCTTCCAGTTTTCATCTAAATTTCAGTTAGTTAACATACAATGTAATATTAGTTTCAGGTATAGAATTTAGTGATTCCACACTTCCATACAACACCCAGTGCTCATCACAAGTGCCCTCCTTCATCCCCATCATCTATTTAACCCATCCCCCCATTCACTTCCCCTCTGCTGACCATCAGTTTGTTCTCCGTAGTTAAGAGTCTCTTTCTTAGCTGGCCTCTCTTTTTTTCTCTATGTTCACTTGTTTTGTTTCTTAAATTCCACATATGAGTGAAATCATATGGCATTTATCTTTCTTGGGGTGACTTAATATGCTTAGCATTATACTCTCTAGCTCCATCCATGTCATTGCAAATGGCAAGATTTCATTCTTTTTAGGCTGAATAATATTCTATTGTATGCATATACCACTTCATTATCTATTCACAGCCAATGGATATTTGGGCTCTTCCATGATTTGGATATTGCTGATAATGTTTCTATAAACATCAGGATGCATGTACCCCTTTGAATCTGTATTTTTGTATCCTTTGTGTAAATACCTAGTAGTGCAATTGTTGGATCATAGGTTAGTTCTATTTAAATTTTTGAGGAATCTCCATACTATTTCCCAGAGTGGCTGCACCAGTTTGCATTCTCAACAGTGTAAAGCTGTTCCCTTTCTCTACATCCTCACCAACAACTGTTGTTTCCTGTGTTGATAATTTTGGCCATTCTGACTGGTGTGAAGTGATATCTCATTGTACTTTTGATTTCTTTTTCCCTGATGATGAGTGGTGTTTAGCTTCTTTTCATGTGCCTCTTGGCCATCAGTATGTCTTCTTTGGAAAAATGTCTATTCGTGTCTTCAACCCATTTTTTTAACTGGATTATTTTGGGGGGGGTGTTGAGTTTTTTAAGCTCTTTGTGTATTTTGGACACTAACTCTTTATCAGTAACTACACAGGATACAAAATCAATGTAGAGAAATCTGTTTCATTTCCATACTCCAATAATGAAGAACAGAGAAATCGAGGAATCAATCCCATTTACAATTGCACAAAAGCCATAAGATACCTAGGAATAAACCTAACCAAAGAGGTAAGAGATCTGTATTCTAAAAACTATAGAACACTTATGAAAGAGATTGAAGATGACACAAAGAAATGGAAAAACATTCCATGCTGACAGGTTGGAAGAAAAAAAAAATGTCATTAAAATATCTATATTACCCAAAGGAATCTGCACATTTAAGGGAATCTCTATCACAAGGCTGCCAGCATTTTTCACAGAGCTAGAACAAACCATCGTAAAATTCATATGGAACCACAAAAGACCCCAGATAGCCAAAACAAGCTTGAAAGAGAAAAGCAAAGGTGGAGGCATCAAAATTCCAGACTTTAATTATATTACAAGCTGATCACTATCAAAACAGTATGGTACTGGTATAAAAATAGACACATCCGTCAATGGAACAGAATAGAAACCCAGAAACGAACCCACAACTATATGGTCAGCTAATCTTCAACAAGCAGGGGAGAATATCCAGTGGAAAAAGGACAGTCTCTTCAAAAATGGTGTTGGGAAACTGGACAGCAACATGCAAAAGAGTGAAACTGGACCATTTTCTCACACCACTCTCTAAAATAAGTTCAAAATCGATGAAAGACCTAAATGTGAGACCGGAAGCCATTAAAATCCTAGAGGAGAACAGAAGCAGTAATCTCTTTGACATCAACCACAGCAACTTCTTACTAGAAATATCTCCTGAGGCAAGGGAAACAAAAGCAAAAATAAACTATTGGGACTTCATCAAAATAAAAAAAAAAACAAACTTCTGTACTCTGAAGAAAACAATCAACAAAACTAAAAAGCAGCCTATAGAATGAGAGAAGATATTCACAACACAGTATTTCTATCTTTAAAATGGTCAAGTACTAAAAAAGGACTTCTGCCATGAGTGGCACATGTAGGGCAGCTCCATTGCTCTTCTTGCAGAACTGATATCAAGGGATTTCAGAAACGTAATTTTTTGGTACCTGGGCAGCTATTGATCATTGGTCCCCATGCTTGCCCCAAGAAAATAAAATACAGAATCAAGGGATACATGTACCCCATTGTTTATAGCAGCATTATAAACAATAGCCAAACTATGGAGAGAGCCCAAATATCCATTGACTGATGAATGGGTAAAGAAGATGTGGTATATATACTCAGCCACCAAAAAGAATGATATCTTGATATTTGCAAAGACATAGATGGAAAATAGATGAACATAAGGGAAGGGAGAAAATTTTAAAAAGCGAGGGAAATAAGCCATAAAAGACTCTTAAAGATAGAGAACAAACAGAGGGTCTGAGGAGGGAGGTGGGTGGGGGATGGGCTGGATGGGTGATGTGTATTAAGGAGGGCACCTGTTATGATGAGCACAGGGTGTTGTATGTAAGTGATGAATCACTGAATTGTACTCCAGAAGCCAATATTGCACTGTATGTTAACTACCTAAAATTTAAATTAAAAAGAAAAAAAAAACAGAAAAAAGGTCAATTAGCCAACTTTTATTAATTAATAAGGTGTTTCATTTTTTATTACTCTTGTGTTAAGGACTGTGCTTTAACAAAGCTTATAGGCAAGAAATAGGGAATATAGGAACAAATCGGAAGGAATACAGGAATAAATAGGAAGGAATATAGGAATAAATATAGGAAGTAAATAGGGAATCTGTTGCAATATAGTAAGATAATTGCCAGAGTTATCTAGGAACAGAATCTAACAGGTAAACAGTGCCAGGAATGTTTCTTGAAGGTAATATTTAACCTGAATCCTGAAAAATGTATAGAATTTGGTTAGCCAGGTGAAACAAGAGAGAGGGGAATAGGGAGAGCAGCATATGTAAAAGCACAAAAGCAGGACAGAATATAAGGAGTTTAGGGAGTGGCATGGCATTCAAGATGACCAGCGAATAAAGAATAAAATGGAGAGATAAGGCTTGAGAGGTAATGAGAGCCCAGATAACTCACCACACTATATAAGGGCTTTAGGGGATTGAACTTTATTATGTTTGCAGTGGAAAGTGATATCAATTTGTAAGTTATGAGTCTGGTGGCACTATGGAAGATAGACTAATGAGAGATGGACTGGCTGCAGAGAACTGGGTAAGAGGCTATTGTAGTAGCTCAGGTGAAAAATTGTGACTTGAACAAAGATAATAGCAATGAATATGGAAATGAAGAATTTGGCTCAAGAGATACTTGGAAGGTTGAGCTAAAAATAATCAGATATGGAAGGGTGAGAGAGTTAAAAAGAGTCATGGAATACTCAAAAATTATGGTGTCAATAACTGAGGTAGAAACAGGAACAGACACAGGCAGAGGAAAGATGAAGTTTTGATATGAGTTTAAAAGGAAAGATGAAATTTTGATATGGGTTTAAAAGATATGTAGGACATCAGAGTTGAGATCATATTCTTTAGGAAGTTGGATAGGAAAGTTCAGGAAAGAACATGGTAGATGAAGATTTTCATGTCATTAGCATTGAGATGATACTTGAGATTGTAATAAATGATGTCAACTAGGGAGTGAGAAAATAAGAGATCCTAGGAGAGAGCCTTGAAAAACACTAATGTTTAAAAGCAGGTAGAAGAAGAGAGCTTCTGAGGGAGGCTGAGGTGGCTCAGCCAGAGAGGATGTCAGCTGTTAAAATCCAAGTATAGGGGCGCCTGGGTGGCTCAGTGGGTTAAGCCGCTGCCTTCAGCTCAGGTCATGATCTCAGGGTCCTGGGATCGAGTCCCACATCGGGCTCTCTGCTCAGCAAGAAGCCTGCTTCCCTCTCTCTCTCTCTGCCTTCCTCTCCATCTACTTGTGATCTCTCTCTGTCAAATAAATAAATAAAATCTTTAAAAAAAAAATCCAAGTATATAATGTTTCTGGAATTGGAAAATTACCCCAGGCCTCATTCTGCCTTCTATCTTCCCTTGCTGCTCTGGTTTTAGCTCCTGGTGATTGGCTTTCTTTATTTTCTTGCAAGGTCAGTTTTACATTTATATGGAAATTTGCTATAATATATCCAGATTTTTGTTTGTGGAGCAAGAAAGTGTTTCAGAATACTAATCCACCACACTGTCAGGAGTATTCCACTGTATTTCTTTTAAAATTAAAAATGGCTGGTCACAACTTGATAAGAGACATTCATGCAAAACCTACAGCCAATGTCATACTTAAGGTGAAAGACTGAATGCTTTCCCTTAAGATGAAGAACAAGATAAGGATGTCAGCTCTCACCATCTCTATTCAGTGTTGTACTGAAGAGTCTAGCCAGAGTAATAAATGAAACAAAACAAGATAAAAACAAGAAATAATAGGCCATATTAGAAAGGAAGAATGATCAAAACTGTCCTTTGGAGATGACATGCTCATCTATTTAGCAAATTCTATGACTTATACAAAGAATATTAGAACAAATAAATGAGTTTGGAAAGATTGAAGAATACCAGATCAATATACAAAAACCAACTGAATTTCTATATATTAGCGAAGGACAATTGGAAATTGAAAAAAAGTTTCAGTTACAAAGTCATAAAAAATATGAATTACTCAGGACCTGTGCAATGAAAACGAATAAATGTCATTGAGATAAATTAAAGAAGACCTTAAAAAATGGATAGATGTGTTCACAGGATAAAAGACTCAATATTATTAAATGTTGCTTATCCCCTAATTGACCTATAAATGTAATGCAATCTCAATCATAATTCTAGCAAACATTTGTGTAGAAATTGACAAGCTAATTTTAAAGTTCCCATGCAAGTGCAAATGTCCCAGAACAGACAAACTCATTTTGGAAACAACAAAGTTGAAGAATTTACTTTAGTTGATTTTAAGAGATAGTATTATAAAGCCATAGTAATCAAAGCAATGTGGTATTGGCATATAGATAGACAAGTGGAGCAGAACAGGTAGTACAGAAATAGACCCACATATTATGGCCAATTGATTTTTGACAAAGATGCAAATGCATGCAATTCAGTGGAGAAAGTATGACCTTTACAACAAAAGATAGTGTTAGACAATTGGATAACTATGTGCCAAAAAAAGAACTTTGACCCATACATTGCACCTATAAAGAAATAAGTCAAAGTGAATCATAGGCCTACATGTAGAACCTAAAACTACAAAACATGTAGAAAAAATATAGGATAAAATTATTGAGAGCTTAGGTTAGTTAAAAAATTTTGATAGGGTACAAAAAAAATGATCCGTAAAAGAAAATTTGGATGAATTGAACTCTATCAAAATTAAAAACTTTTCATTTATGTTTCTCCTATCCCCTTTTGGGAGGGAGACAAACCATAAGTGACTCAATCTCACAAAACAAACTGAGGGTTGATGGGGGGGGGGGGGGGTTGGGAGGGGGATGGAATTATGGACACTGGGGAGGGTATGTGCTATGGTGAGTGCTGTGAAGTGTGTAAACCTGGTGATTCACAGACCTGTACCCCTGGGGATAAAAATATATATGTTTATAAAAAATAAAATTAATAAAAATTTAAAAAAAATTAAAAACTTTTATTCATTGAAAGACTGTTAAGAGGAGGAAAAAACAAGACACAGAACTGGAGAAAATATTTGCAAACTGTATATCTGAGAATGGACTTATATACTCTCACAGTTCAAAATAAGACAAACAACCCAATGAATAAAATGAGTAAAAGATTTGGAAAAAAATACTTCACCAAAGAATATATGTTGATGGCAAATAAGCACAGGAGAAGATGCTAAATATCATTAGTCATTAATTAAATGCAAATTAGAACCCAATAAAATGTAAATACCCACTCACTAGAATGGCTAACATTCAAAGACCAATTACAATAAGTGTTGGCGAGGATGTAGAACAAGTTGGACACTCATATATTGCTTTTGGGAATGTTGAATGGTACAACCACTTTGGAAAATATTTCATCAGTTTCTTTAAAAGTTAAACAAACATACATCTACCATGCTACTGGGCATATATGACTCCTAAGCATACTACTTGTAGGTATTTACCCAAGTAACTAAAAGATCTGTTGACTCAAGAATTGTAAAAAATGTTAAATGTAACTTTATTTGTAATGAAAAACTGGAAATTGGCAATCCAAATATCCATCAACGAGTGAATGAATAAACAAACTGTGCTACACACATAAAATGGAATAGTACTCAGCAATAAAAATAACTATTAATACATGCTACAGCTTGGGTGAAACTCAAGATAATTATGCTGAGTGAAGAAAGCTAGACAAAAAGAGTACATGCTGCAATGATTCTATTTACATAAAATGCAAAATATTCAATAGTGACAGAAAGCAGATCAATGTTTGTCTGGGGATTGGGGGGATAGAGAGGTATGGAAAAGAAGAGTTACAGGGGAATGGGAAACCTTTTGAGGGTAATGGATGTGTCCACTCTCTTCATTGTGGTCATGATTTCATAGTACATATATATGTACATATGTCAAAACTTAAATCAAATATTTAAATATGTGTATTTAATTGCATGTCAATTAAACCTCAATAAAACTATTAAAACAGTTTACTAAAAAGATATACATATTTAAAAAGTAGGGTCCCACAGACTGGCTGCTTGGAACATAAATTTACCAATCTGTGTTAATCCTCACTTTATCCTACTTTTCCAATCTCAGGCAAACTTCTATGAATCCACTACCCAGTTTTACAGATAGATACTCTCACCCCAGCAATTCTGCCTCTATGAAAACACCTTCCAGGGCACGTGAGTGGCTCAGTCATTTAAGTGTCCAACTCTTAATTTTGGCTCAGGTCATGATCTCAGGGTCCTGGGATTGAGCCCTACATTGGACTCCACATTCAGTAGGGAGTCTCCTTGAGGATGCTCTACCTCTCCCTCAGCCTCTTGCCCCCCCCACCAAAATAAATTTAAAAATCTTTAAAAAAAAGAAAGAGGAAACCTTCCATATTTACTCTTTTCTCTGTCTCTATGAATTTAGTCTCATTCAAGAAATTTTTAGCAGTGCTTTTTAACTATAAAATAATATAAAAAATCAAGGGAAGTACTATATAAGATGAATGCAGGCACAAGCTATAGCACTTTATATTTTGCAATGATGATATCAGAAATCCAAGTAAAAACTGGTTTAAATGTTGCAGTTAAAATGACTAGAGATGCATAAATTGGATGACTTCTTTTATGAACACAATCTTAAAATATGACCTGTTCTTACTCTTAGAAGCTCATTCTCATTTGGTCTATTTTAATCCTCCCAATTTATTTTAAAGCTGACATCATAACCACTTCACTCTGAGTATTATAATGGCTTTTGGCCAAAAGCAATACAATCTTGATGTGATCAGAATATCAGGAAAATGTTTTAATAAAGAAAATGGTCAAATAGCAGAGCTGTTAGAGGGGCTTACTGATAGAGTTCTTTCCTGTCCCAACTTTAGAAGATTCTATAACCTCTTATACTACATGTATTTTTTTATTAACATAAAATGTATTATTTGCCCCAGGGGTACATGTCTGTGAATCATCAGTCTTACACACTTCACAGCACTCACCATAGCACATACCCTCCCCAATGTCCATCCTCCAACTACCCCATCCCCCATACCCTCCTCCCCTCCAGCAACCCTCAGTTGGTTTCCTGCAATTAAGAGTCTGTTAAGATTTGTCTGTAACCTGGAGTCTGATCACGACTTGAGAATGCAAGCAAATTTTTGGAAATTTCTGGAGAAAATGTTCAAATTTTTTTTATCACTTTGCTCCCTTACTTTGTTAGCTATGTCTAGGTTGTACTCTCTGTTGACTTTAGTAAAGTGCCTTCCCCTAATGCTGGCCTGTTTTGTTATCCCTTCAAATGAAGAGGTTGAGTTTGATGATTGCTAAGAGCCTTCCCTTCCAGTTCCAATTTTTTGGGGTCCTATGTTCTAAGGAAGGGTTAAGCTTGATTTTACTTCCAGTTCCCCAGGTCTTTGGTGTTTCCCTGTCCTCTGCTAAGGATCTGCATCAGAGTGATATATTTGTCAAGCTATATTGGCTTCTCACCTCAGTTAGTACCATTGTTATGCATGGCAAAGACAAGGCTGTAACAGTGACAAGGCCTGTCACCTTTCCCACTGAGGCTACAGGGTCTGAGGCACTGTTTATTTTTCACATTCTCTGATAGAGGGTAAAACTTGGATTCCATGATGGCTTTCCCCACAGCCATATCCCAACTCCCTGTGCTTGATCAATTCACTATTTAGCAAATTGTGGTCACTCTTGTCATGGGATATCAAGTCAATAAGAACTCTTAGAAATCACCTAGACCATCACCCTCTCCACCCTGTCCACCATTACCCCATTGTCTTCCAGATATGTATAAGGATAAGGAGAGGGAAGGGACTTGCGTAAAGCCACACAGGGAATTTACAAATCAGGATGAAAACTTAGGGGCTCTGACTCCATGTTCAATGCTATTTCCATAGCACTTTGTTCTCAATCATATTGTCAGGCATAATACCTTATTTTATCTGGTTATTCACTCATTCTTTCATTACAAACAACCATGAACTACTATTATGTGCCAAACACTGTGCTTACTGCTGGGAAAAATGCTGACAGGAGCAAGCCATCTCTGTCCTCGAGTATTCCCAGTCTGTAGACCAAGGTACTTTTTTGTAGTACTGACTTGGGCTTAGGGCAACAGAACAAGTTGATTATCATTATTTCCATTATCCTCATCACCAAGCACCCGCCCACCTGCACTTAGCTAACTGTGGTCTAAAATGCTTTGAAACACAAATAACACATAACATTTCACACCACTTTATTGATTCACTTGAATGCCCAAGCTTTCACTGAGCACCTGCTGATTCAATCCTAACATAGGTGGAATTAATCATCAAAAGAGAAAGCTCAGATTCCTACAATGTTTGTTATGAAAATTAATTTTACATTAACCACAAACATCCTTTGCAATGGTCATTTTCATATTGTATTTGATTTTCACAACTGTGTAAACTAAGAGGTTGAAAATTATTATCCCCAATTTACAGAGCCTCAGAGTGTGCTAGATGTGTTAGAGCTGAAGCTCTTGATTTTTACTCCCTTATAATTGTCTGTCTATATTTTTCAATGAAAATACCACATAGAGCAGTTTGTTTTCATTTAAGAAATGTGAAAAACAGTGTGATTAGCTAAGAAACACAGTTTTCTGCTTTGGCAAAAAAAAAAAAAAAAAAAAAGTCTTCCAGAAGAGCATAAACTGTATTTTAGGGAGGAGATTCCAAGAGAATGACACCCAAAGGAATGGGTACAAATAACGAGTATGAAGGGCAGGAAGTAAAAGATGCAGGAGATACCTGGAAAAGTTCCCAGTTTGTGGTATGCATCAGGCCAAGGCCTAGTGGAAATAAAAGGAGTGGCAAGCTGGTGCCAGAGAGCCAGGAGAGTACAAGTTCTAGAAAGGAAGTAAAGGTGGGAAGAAGTAGGCAGGTATCATGAGCAAGTGTCCTCTCTGGCAAAGGGAAAATGGAGGGAGGAACAAGCAAGTCAGCAATAGTTGGACGGAGGAATCATTGTTTTCTAGGACTTCAACTTATTTTCAAGTATACTTGCTGGCAAAAGACATGGGACGGGGAGGGAGGAGGGTGATTGATGCTGCCTCTTGATGAATTTACAGCCCAGGGTGCATGTGAAGCAGAGACATAATCCAGATGTAGTCTCAGTTGGCCTCTCTCCTGAGAGCTTCTAATCTTGGGCGAAACTCTGTCTGAGCATGATTCCAGTAGTTAAAGATAGACATTTTGCAACCACTATCACTATGGCTCCTGAATGCAAGCCAAAGACATCTTCTGGTGCTAAACTGTACACAGTGATCTCTTCCTGTACTGAGGGGATACTGGTGGTGATGGATGTACTGACACATATAATGCCTGCACACTATACTTGATGATAGCAGCTGAAGTGAGCCTTTAATGCCAAAATCCCATTAGAAGGTGCTCTCGGCAGTGGCTAAGTTGGTGGACTTTGGGGCCAGATTACCTGGTTTTGCAGCCTTGCTTTTCCATGTACTAGCTGTGCAGCCTTGGGCAACTTGCCTAGCCTTGCCTGCCTCACTTTCCTTGTTTGAATAATGTCAATGGTAATCTATTTGCCAGAGGAATGTTGTGAGGATTAAATATGTTGGTATCTTTAAAGTCTACATATGAATATTTTTTTATCATTGTTATGTCATTTCTTCACTCAAAACTCTGCAGTGGTTTTGCAGTTTTGTCTCTCAAAGTAAAAGCCAAAATTCTTACAATGGCTGTTACACAACCTGGCTTCCTTCACCTCTCTGCCCTCTCCTCCTCCTACTCTCTCCTTGGTTCACTCAGCTTCAGTCACGCTGGCCTCCTTCCTGGTCCTCTAACATGCCAGACATGCCCCTGCCTCAAGGCCTTGTCACTGGCTGTTCACTCTGCCTGGGTCTTCAATGCAAACTTCCTCACCTCCTTCAAGTTCTCATTCCAATGTCATCTGGCTCAAAGTTGCCCCTTAACCCCTGATACTTTTTATTCTATTTTGTTCTTTTCTTAAATAGCACTTATTATCTTCTAACATGCTAAGTAATTTAATTATTATATTTGTCACTTATTGTCTGTTTCCTGCTGGAAGGGAAGCTCCATAGGGCAAGAATTTTGTCTGTTTTGTTCATTGTTGCATCTTAAGTATTCAGAGCAGTGTCTAGCACAGATCAGGTGCTCAATAAATATTTGTTGAAAAAATGAATGAGTTGTGGTTTAAGGATTCTCAAGTGTAGGTTGACTACACTTGATTTTCAGTCTTTGTGTGGACTTGTTTTCTATCTTTAGATCTTTGGATGCACAGAACCAAACTGATCATACTCCATAGTTCAAAGCACACCAATGTCATCGAATGGTGTGGCGTGCACTTTGTTTTAATTTTGTCTATTGTTTTCCATTTCATTTCCCACCCCCTTTCTAATTTCTCTTCTTATCCACTCTTGTATATTTAGTGTATGTCCTTCCAATCCAATTTCCTTATGAGTGTTTAGATATGTATCATTGAAAAAATCACAGCATTGTTGTGTTTAATTGAAAAAAATGACACTGTATTTTAAATATACATTCATTCATTCATTCCCTTTTTTATGCAACATTATATTTTGAAGTCTATCCTTTGGCTGCACATAATGTAATTTCTTATTTGTAACTATTTCTTACTACTCCACATACCTAATGATGGAGATCAAGGATACTCCTGTCTTTACTCTCCAAAACACCATTTTAGGAAATATTTTTAACATGCCTCCTTTTGGATCTTGGTTTATAATCCCAGGTACAATGTTGCTTATCATACCCTTTGATCATTTTCCTTATGGAAGTCCTGTCTTTCATTTACTCATTGCGAGAAGTATCTTGTCGATTCTAGATATTATTCCTTTGTTTTTAGACATGGCAAATATCTTTCTCACCGTTCAGTTAACTTTATCTATGGTGTCCACTGTTGAAAATGTATCTTTAATTTTGGCATAGCCAAATCCATTGCCTTTTTTTTTTCAACTTTGTTATTTGTGCTTTTGGAGGTTTAAGAACTCCCCTATGGTGAGGTCTTAGAGATATTCTTCTTAGTTTGCTTTTATTTTCTTTATAGTTTTACTTTTTATCTTTAATTCTTTAATCAGTTTGAAGTTTATACATAGTATACAAAGAATACAAATTCCCATTTCTCTATGCAGTGAGCCAATTTTATCAATAATGTTTACTAGATAATCTATCTTCTCCACATTAATTTTTGATACCAGCTCTGTCATATAATAAGATCCCACATATACATAGATGTTTCTGGAAAATTTTGTTCCATTGGATTGACTTCTAGTTCCTGAACCACTGCTGCATTATTATTATTTTTTGTTATTAAGACTTTACAGTAATTCTTTATGGGAGATTCCTGGGTGGCTTAGGTGTTTAAGTGCCTGCCTTCTACTTGGGTCATGACCCCAGGGTCCTAGGATCGAGCCCCACATTGGGCTCCCGGCTCAGTGGCGAACCTGCTTCTCCCTCTCCCTCTGCCTGCTGCTCTGCCTGCTTGTGGTCTTTCTCTGTCAAATAAATAAAATCTTAAAAAAAATAATTCTTAATGCCTGTTTGAAACTAATAATACAGGTAAAATTCTTAGAACTGAAGAGAAGTATTAACCTTAAACTTGAAAGAGCCTAGCAGGCACCCACTAGAGTAAATAGAAAATTTTTAAAAACCTCAAAGCAGATTAACATGAGATTCCCAAACACCAGTCACAAAGTGTAGGTCCTAAATATATCCAAAAAGGAATAAAAATAGATTACATTCAAAAGAACAAAATCTTCCAAATCTGAGGGAAAATTAATTTTGACCTAGAATTCTAAGCCTTGAAAATTATCAATCAAATGTGAGAGTAAAGACATTTAGAAAATTAAATTAAATTAAATTTAGACAATTGAATCTCCATGTACCTTTTCATAGTATGTTCCCAGTATGTGTATAAAAATGAGGTATAAACCAAGTCAGTCCAACTAAGTAGATCAATGAAAAAAAGTCCTGGGATGACAACTGAACAATAATTCTACAGAACAATTAGTCCTGAGTGACATAGGAGGATATTCAGAGGGGAGCATCTGGGACTAAAGAAGGTACCAGAGACTTATTAGGATCCTTAAGAATATGGATCATGTTAAGAAGGAGATAAATGTAATAAAGGAACAAGATATACAAATGGAGTTTCAGGAAAGTGAAAAAAGTTATACTAGAAAAAGAATATAATATGTTACTAGATTGTACAGTAAGCAATATTTAATAGCCATAAAATACAAATATTGTATACTTATTTTCCACTTCTGTAACCAACTATAGACAAAGCACTTATAGACTTATAAAACAGAATGCAAATGTCATCAACCTTGACAGTAGAAAAATATAAATACAGAAGCAGTAAAGGGCAGATAGAAGAAAGAAAAAAATGAAAGGAAAAGTAAGAGTGTTATATATTCATTTTACATGAGAATCAAGGAATTTTATGATAGCTCAAGAACAATAAATGAAAGTTTAAGTGCAGGAATTCATTATCCCAATCTAATTCATTCTTAAAAACATGTTGGTAAGCAAATATTCAGAGAGCAGTAGTATTTAAAAAGAGAAAATACTTCATTCATAACCCATTCAAAAGCCCTAACCCATTTCCCTAAATATTTTTTTAAAAGCGGTTTTTTTTAAAGATTTTATTTATTTGACAGAGAGAGATCACAAGTAGGCAGAGAGGCAGGAAGAGAGAGAGAGGAGGAAGCAGGCTCCCTGCCGAGCAGAGAGCCCGATGCGGGACTCGATCCCAGAACCCTGAGATCATGACCCGAGCTGAAGGCAGAGGCTTAACCCACTGAGCCACCCAGGCGCCCCCATTTCCTTAAATATTACTGAACACTCTGAAACACCTATATAATAACCTACCAAAGATTTTCACATCATATAAAGCATTTTAAGCACCAATGACCTAATTATTTAATAGTTAAAGGCCTCATTAGTGTGCATGTTTGTGAACAATAGGCAACAACAAATGGACAGGGGTGCTGCTGGAACTCTCTGGTCTGAGGGGCTGGTGAGCACCATGGTTTATGTTCCTCCTTCACCTTGATAGCATAAATAGCAGCAGGCTCTGGATGCCATAGTTGGTCTGCTGCCTCATCATGCCCCAGGCCTCTAGCGTACACCAGTCCCAAATACTCTGGGGCACAGGAAAAAAATGCTGTAGTTTAAAAGACCAACTAGAATATAGAGGAACTAGGTTTAGAACTTTGCCAGGGGAGCTGCTGAAACTCTCTCCAGGTTGGAGAGGCTGGTGAGTGCCACAATTCACATTCCTCATCCACCTTAATACCATGGACAGGAGCAGGATCCTGGTACTCTAGCTGGCCTACAACCTCAGTAAGCCCCAGGCTACCAGCTCACACCAGCCTCAGCCATCCCACCAAGGTGACCCCAGTGCACACACACTGGGACATCCCTGGTCAGGGTTCACTATAAAATTTTAGCCATTGTGCCAAGGTGACACAGATGCAAAGCACCCTGGAACACTCTAAACCTGTACCACTTTGGCTCCCAATGATTTGCTAGGGCACCTTTGGCACAAAATACTCCAGGACCTCTTGACTCACAAAAGCCTCAGCTGCAGCTGCCTCATCAGGGTGCCCCAGGAACCCTCAGGCCCTTCCCATCTTAGTTCCAGCTATCCTCTAGGGTACCCCTTGTATAGAATACACTGGGACCCCGGGCCTGCATCCTGTATTGGCTCCAGCTGCCTTGCCAGAGTTCCACCAGTGTGGAGTGACCCAGATCACCCCAGCCCATACTGGTTTGGGCCCCAGTTACCCTGTCAGGCACCCATCATCAATCAGCTGATTTTTCAGCAGAAACTTTGCAGGTCAGAAGAAAGTGGCATGATATATTCAAAGTGCTGAAAGAAAAAAAAAACCTACAACCAAGAATACTCTACCCAGCAAGATTATTCAGAATGGAAGAAGAGAGTTTCCTGCACAAACAAAAATTAAAGAAGCTCATCCTCACTAAACCAGCTTTACAAAAAATGTTAAAGGGACTTCTTAAAGGGGAAAAAAAGACCATAATTAGAAGAAAATTATGAATAAAATGATGTAAAATATGACAACATATACTTAAAATATGGAGGGGGGAATAAAAAGGAAGGTATTTTAGAATGTGTTCTAATTTAGTTGCCCTTGGAAACATTTATGTACTAATACATGCTTCGCATATTAGCAAGTTACCCAAGGGCAAGCACAGTGCCAAAGGTTTGGGCAAAACTATCCCTGACCCTTCAGCTAGTATTACTATGGATGGTGTAGAAGTTCCTCTTGGGACTGGGATTTCATCTGGTGTTAACAACACCTGTCTGCTGTATAATGAGTACATTGCCTATGACATTATTCATGTAAGTCTGAAGTACCTGCTGAAGCTGAAGTTCAACGTTAAGATGTCCCTGAAGTGAGCTCAGGGGCATCGCTAAGCCATAGCCTGTTGACTGGTATGAATGTGCCTGGCACTCTCATTGCTCACTGACAGGCAGAGACCACTGCATAGCTTCTGAGACATCATATCTTCGTTAAATCTTCTTAGAAAGGATTTTCTGTGAATGTTTCTGGTCATGTGTTAAATGGTTTCCCCTAGCTTTTCAAATGCCTTGTTTGCATTGGTCTGGGATTCGAGATGGGGGTTGGGGTCCTCCTGCCAGCCAGAACCCTGGTGAGGACAACTGATAATAGAGGAAAAGTTTGGGAAAGGGTTTGATCTAAACTAGTTATTTGGGAAGAACCACACATGTCAGAACATCTGCCTTACTGGCTTCCCCAGGGAAGGAAAAACTAACCTTCCACCCTTCTTTCTAAGTGCTCACCTTTAGTGTTGGTTTTGGAAAAGTGTTAAGCATTTATTTTGAGGTAAAAATAAAAATTAATTTCATACTACTTAAAAAATAGAATGTGCTCTAATTTAACCATCAACTTAACATAGACTGCTATATACTTAAGATGTTATATGTCAACCTCATGGTAAACACAAATCAGAAACCTATAATAGGTACACAAAAAACAGAGAGAAAGAAAGCTAAGCATGTTACTATGGAAAGTCATCATCATAAAGAAAGAGAGGAAGAGAAGAAAAGAAGAAAGAATAAGTACAAAAGCAGTCAGAAAACAATTAACAAAATGGAAATAAATATATACCTATCAACAATTACTTTACATTTAAGTGGTCTAAATGCTCCAATCAAAAGTCATAGTGTGGCAGAATCAATAAAAGAACAAGACCATCTAAATGCTGCCTACAAGAGAGTCACTTCAGAACTAAAGACACGTATAGACTAAAAATGAAAAAATGAAAAAAGATGATCATGTTAATGTAAATGAAAAAAAAAAAAAGCCAGGGTAGCAATACTTATATCAGACAAAATAGACTTTAAAACAAAGACTATAAAAGAGACAAAGAAATGCAATGCATAATGATAAAGGGGGTTAATCCAACAAGAGGATATAACAATTGTAAATATTTATGCACCCAGTATTGGGACACCTAAATACATGGAACAAATGTTAACAGATATAAAAGGAGAAATTGACAGTAATATATTAATAGCAGGGGACTTTAACACTCCACTTACATCAATGGATAGATCATCCAGGCAGAAAAATCAATAAAGAAAGAGTGTCTTTGAACAACACATTAGACTAGATGAATTTAACAGATATATACAGAACATTCCATTGAAAAAAAACAGAATACACATTCTTTTCAAGTGCACCTGGAATATTCTCCAAGGTTGATCACATATTAGGCCACAGAACAAATCTCAATAAATTTAACAATATTGAAATAATATCATTCATTTTTCCAACCATAAATAGAACCAACTGCAAGAAAAAACTGGTAAAACCACAAATATGTGGAAGCTAAACAGCCAATGGACCAACAAAAAACTCAAAGAGGAAATCAAAAAACACGTGGAAACAATAAAATAAAAACACAGCAGTCCAAAACCTCTGGGTTGTAGTGAAAGCAGTGCTAAAAGGGAGATTTATAATGATACAGCCTACCGAGGAAAAATTTCAAATAAGAAATCCAACCTTGTACTGAAAGGAACTAAAAAAAGCAGAATAAACAAAGCTCAAGATGAATAGAGGGAAATAAATAATAAAGATCAGAGCAGAAATAAATGAAATAAAGACTAAAAAAAAAAGATCAATGAAACCAAGAGCTGTTTTTTTTTTTAATTTTTTTGAAAAGATAAACAAAATTGACAAAACTTTAGCCAGACTCATGGAAAGAAAAGAGAAAGGACCCAAATTTTAAAAATCAGAAACAAAAGAGAAGAGACAAACAACACCAAAGAAATACAGAGAATTATAAAAGAATAGTACGAAAATTATATTCCAAGAAATGGGCAGCCTAGAAGAAATGGATAAATTCCTAGAAACATACAATCTTCCAAAAAAGAACCACGAAGAAATGGAAAATTGGAATAGACCAATTACTAGTAATGGAACTGAATTGGTAATTTTAAAAAAATGCTAAAGAACAAAAATTCAGGACCAGATGGATTCACAGGTGAATTCTACCAAACATTTAAAGAACCCTGCATCAATACCTAATGATGTATTTTATGGTGACTAACATAACACAACAAAAGAAATAAAAATAAATAAAGAACAGTTTATACCTATTCTCAAACTATTCCAAAAATAGAAGGGGAAGGAAAGCTTCTAAATATGTTTGAAAAGGCCATCATTACCTTGATACCAAATCCAAAGACACTACAAAAAGAGAAAACTACAGGCCAGCATGCCTGGTAAACATAAAAGCAAAAATCTTCAACAAAATATTAGCAAACCACATTCAACAATACATTAAAAAGATCATTCACAATGTGGGTTTTATTCTGGTGATGCAAGGATGGTTTCATATCCACAAATCAGTCAACAGGATACACTGCATCAACAAATTGAAGACTGTTCCTCCTCCCAGTTATTCTGTTGAGGGCTGGTTGAGGGGATGTACAGAATTGAAAATATCAACCACAATCCAGGCAAGATGCACCTGGGAAAGTTTGGAGGGGTTGGAAGCCGTCACCAAAAACCAAAACCAAACAAACAAAGAAAACCAGCCAAAATGAAACCCAAGAATAAGATTTATAAATTTAAGAAAAAAAGGGAGGTGAGGGAAAGGGAGGTTATAATCTCTCAATGTGGGCAAGGTAGGGTGTTTCAGTTCTTCTTGGGTGTATTTTGTTTTCTTTGTTAGAGAACACTACTTCCCAGATTATAAGGAAATTAAAACTGGTATATATATAAAGGTAGTATTGAATAGGGAAAAAGGACAACATTGAATCTTATATCTATATCTCTCTATATATGTAGATAGATATAAAATAAAAAGAAAAAAATATAGGTGTGAAAAAGTAGAAGTTAAAAATCTACAAAAATATCCAATGGAAAAAAGACAGTCTCTTCAATAAGTGGTGCTGGGAAAATTGGATAGTTATATATAGAAGAAGGAAACAGGACCATTCCCTTACACCATACACAAGGATAAACTCAAAATGGAAGAAAGACCTCAATGTGAGACAGGAACCCATCAGAATATAGAGAAGAACATAGGCAGTAACCTCTTTAACATCAGCCACAGCAACTTCTTTTAAGACATGTCTCCAAAGGCAAGTGAAACAAAAGCAAAAATAAGGTCTTGGGACTTCATCAAGTAAAAAGCTTCTGCACAGCAAAGCAAACAGTCAACAAAACTAAGAGGCAGCCCATGGAATGGGAGAAGATATTTGCAAATGACATTACAGAACAAGAGCCAATATCCAAGATCTATAAAGAACTTCTCAAACTCAACACTCAAAAAACTAATGCAGTCAAGAAATAGGCAGAAGACATAAACACACTTCTCCAAAGAAGACATACAAATGACTAACAGACACATAAAAAATGCTCGACATCACTAGGCATCAGGGAAATACAAATCAAAACCATAATGAGATACCACCTCATACTAGTTAGAATGGCTAAAATTAACAAACTAGGAAAGAACAAATGTTGGCGAGGATGTGGAGAAAGGGGAACCCTCTTACACTGTTCGTGGGAATGCAAGCTGGTGCAGCCAGTCTGGAAAACAGTATGGAGTTTCCTCAAGATGTTAAGAATAGAGCTACCCTATAACCCAGCAATTGCACTACTAGGTATTTACCCCAAAGATACAGATGTAGTGAAAAGAAGGGACACATGCATCCCAATGTTCATAGAAGTCATGTCTACAACAGCCAAACTGTGGAAGGACCTGAGATACCCTTCAACAGATGAATGGATAAAAAGATGTGGTACATACATACAATGGGATATTATTCAGCCATCAGAAAGGATGAATACCCACCGTTTGCATCGACATGGATGGAACTGGAGGGGATTACGTTAAATGAAGTAAGCCAAGCAGAGAAAGACAATTATCATATGATTTCACTCATATGTGGACCATAAGCAATAGCATGGAGGAACATAGGGGAAGGGAGGGAAAACCAAAGGAGGAGACATCAGAGAGGTAGAGGAACCATGAGAAACTATGGATCCTGGGGAAAAAATCTGAGAGTCTCAGGAGGATGGAGGGGAGGGGATAATAGGGTGATGGGTATTAAGGAGGGCACATGTTGTGTTGAGCACGGGGTAATATACTTAACTAATGAATCATTGAAAACTACATCAAAAACTAATTATATACTATACAATGGCTAACTGAACATAATAAAAAAAACTGAAGGATGAAAATTTTATAATCATCTCGATATATGCAGAAAAAACATTAGACAAAATTCTATATCTGTTCATGATAAAAACTCACAACAAAGTGGGTTTAAGGAAAACATACCTCAACATGATAAAGGCCATATGTAAAAAACCTACAGCTGACACCATACTCATCAGTGAAAAACTGAGAGCTTTTCTTCTAAGATCAGGGACAAGACAAGGATGTCCGCTCTCCTCACTTTTATTCAACGTAGTACTGGAAGTCTTAGAAATCAGATAAGAAAAAGAAATAAAAGGCATCCAAATTGGTTAGGAAGAAGTAAAACTTTCCCTATTTGCCAGTAACATAATGTTCATAGAAAACTGTAAAGAATCCACCAAAACACTGCTAGTGATAAATGAATTCAGTAAAGTTGCAAGATACAAAATTAATACCCAGAAATTGGTAGCATTTCTATACACCGATAATGAAATAGCAGAAAGAGAAAAAATGATAAGGTACAAAACAGCTGTAAAAGCAAATGATTTAGAGATGTGGTGCAAGTCTTCTGGTGAGAAGAAAAAAATCAGATAGGAATGTTCAAAAGGCTCCTTAGGGGGAGCTGGACTGGGGTCATATAGAAGACTATTGCTATGCATTACTAAATCTGTATATTGTTTAATTTTTAAAATTTGAATATTTGTTTTTTAAGAAGGCAAATCTGACCAAGGCACACCATAGCTATAATAGTCTTTATTTTTTTTTAATTTTTTTATTTTTTCAGCATAACAGTATTCATTATTTTTGCACCACACCCAGTGCTCCATGCAATCTGTGCCCTCTACAATACCCACCACCTGGTGTCCCCAACCTCCCACCCCCCACCCCTTCAAAATTCTCAGATCGTTTTTCAGAGTCCATAGTCTCTCATGGTTCACCTCCCCTTCCAATTTCCCTCAACTCCCTTCTCCTCTCCATCTCCCCTTGTCCTCCATGCTATTTGTTATGCTCCACAAATAAGTGAAACCATATGATAATTGACTCTCTCTGCTTGACTTATTTCACTCAGCATAATCTCTTCCAGTCCCGTCCATGTTGCTACAAAACTTGGGTATTCATCCTTTCTTTCTTTTTTTTTTTTTTACAGCTTTATAAACATATATATAATAGTCTTTAAAAGTTGCCTTCATACTCTCTCATTCACTTCTTTTTCTTTGTTTTTGTTTTTTGGATATAACACTTTTATGACCATATTTATTACATATGTTTGTAAATACTTCTCTACCTATATTCATTACAGAATGACTATCACATCCGTTGCCTTAAAACTGTTCTCAGTGTAGCAAGTGGCTATCTCTCTTATGAAAATATGTATTGCATATGTTTTTATTTTTCTTTTAAATATTAATTTATTTTTAAATTGAAATATAACTGACATATAACATTGTGGAAGTTGAAGGTGTATAGTCTGTTGATTTGTTGAATTTATATATTGCAATATGATTACCACAGTATCTTTAACTATCACTTCTATCACATCACATCACACAATTATCATTTCTTTGTGGTGAGAACATTTAAGGTTTAATCTCTTAGAATCTTTAATGTTTACAATATAGTATTGTTGGCTATAATCACTATGCTGTGCATTAGATCTCCAGAACTTATTCTTCTAGTTACAAGTTTGTACCCTTTAACAACACCTCCGCAATTTCTCCATGCCTTAGCCCCTGGCAACTACCATTCTACTCCATTTCTACGTTTGGCTTTTTAGCTTCTACATATAACTGATATCATATAATATTTGTCTTTGTCTGGCTGATCTCAGTAAGCATAATGCCCTCAAGGACCATTCATTTTGTTGCAAATGCAAGATTACCTTTTTCCCTCATGACTGAATGAAACGTCATTGTTTATATGCATACCATAACTTCTTTATCCACTCAGAAATTGATGGATACTTAGGTTGTGTCCATATCTATTGTGAATAATACTGTAATAAACATGGTAGTGTAGAAGTCTCTTCAAGTTTCTGTTTTCATTTTCTTTGAATAATACCCAGAAGTGGGATTGCTGGATCCTATGGTAATTCTATTTTTAATTTTTTGAAAAACCTCTATACTGTTTTCCATAATGGTTGTACTGATTTACATTCTCACCAACAGAGCAAAAGTGTTCCCTTTTCTCTATATTCTTGCCAACACTTGTTATCGTTTGTCTTTTTGATGATAGCCATTCTAACAGATGTGAAATGATATCTCATCATGGTTTTGATTTGCATTCCCCAGATGATTAGCACATTTTTATGTACCTGTTGGTCATTTGTGTGTCTTATTTTAAGAACTGTATATTCAGGTCCTTTACCAAATTTTAAATCAAGTTGCTTTCTTGTTATGGAGTGGTTTGAGTTCTTTATATATTTTGGATATTAACCCCTTATCAGGTAAGTGATTTGCAAATATTTTCTCCCACTTTGTAGGCTGTCTCTTCACTTTGTCGATTGCAATAAATTGTATTAACCCATGTGTGATTTAACTGAAATTTATAGTGATGATCACAACAGTATGCATGCATCTGGTATGACAACTAGGGGAGGAGAAGAGAATAACAAAAAATGGCCCTTGAGTCCCTCCCAAACTTAATTGGTGGTATTATAAGCAGAAACAGTCAGCAACTGCCATGGAGGCAGTAAAGGACGTGAGTAGTAAAGGGGTAGGGCTGGCAGACACACCCTAAGATGACTTTCAATGAGTCATACCCTCGTATAACCCTTTCCCTAGAGTGTGAGCAATATATGAAACTTGCTTTTATTAAATAACAATATGAAAATGGTAATGGGTTGTCATTTTCATGACTATGTTATGTTAAGGCTCTATTCTAGCAGACTAGCTTCTAATGCTGGCCCTGAAGAAGCAGACAGCCATGTTGTGACTGCCTTGGCCTCTGGGACCTGAGGGAAGCCTACAGTTAAGAGCCAGCAAAAATCAGGACTCTCAGTTATATAGCACATGAAATCAACTCTGCCAGCAACTATAGGAGCTTGAAAGGGGCCCCTAAACTCCAGATGAGAAGGCAGCCTTACTGAGAACTTTACTGCAGTCTTGTAAGACCTTGAGCAGAGGATCCAACTAAGCTGTACATAGACCCCTGACCCACAGAAACTGAGCTTATGTGTGTTGTTTACAGCTGCTAAATTTGTGGTAATTTGTTACATAGCAATAAAAGTAATACAGGATGAGAGAGGGTAGGAGGAGGATAGAAGACAAACATAGCTAGTTGGTGTCCAACAGATAGGCTGGTAACTTTGCTCTAAGTAGTCACTTTTGTTTCCAGGCAAGCAGTCTCTTCTAAAGAGGCCCCAGTTTAGAAGAAGCTTCAGAACATCAGTCAGGGCCCAAAGTGGAGGCTGATGTAAACACTTCTTTTGCACAGAATTAATTGGCAACTTTGAGCCTTCTAACTTTAGCAGTGCCACCTCAGCATCTCACCACATTTGACATTCAGTGACTCAGGAACCCAGGAGACAGCAGGCATGCCTGTGCCAGGACTAAAAACTAGTGGTTTAAAGTAAAGGAACTCTAACTATGGGATGCCAATTTAGTTTCACTCATGGCTAGGTTGTAGTTATTCCTGCTATTTGGGGAAGGCCTCCACTGGGGCTCAACTGACCATAATGATAAAGCATGAATTTTATTACCCCGGTTTATTTACTCACTATTTTCTTATGAAATCCAGTACCCAGAGTCAGGGCTCATTGTTTGAATCTTATAAACCTAGTGAAAGACAAGTCATAGGAAAGGCTATAACAAATCAATTTTGAAAGTGTGAGGGTAGAGGAGCAGAGTGGGTGGCAGCAGCAGCATTTCCATAGCCATTATAGAGGTAATTGACATGCACCTGCTGAGCCAACACGGAGGTGGATCTGAAAGTTTTCTCCAGACTCCCCAAGAGTCCCAATGAATGAAACTAATGTTCTACAGTGGAACTCTTCCTCTTAAGGAACTCTGCATTCATTTGCTTGGGCTGCTATAGGAAAGTATCATAGACTGGCTGGCTTAAATGACAGATATTTATTGTTTCACAGTTTTGAAGGTCTCACAGTTGTGAAATCTGAGATCAAGGTGTCATCAGCCTTGTTCTTTCTAAGGCCTGTTTCCATGGCTTATAGATGGTCTTCTCCCTGTGTCTTGGTCTTCTCTCTGTGTGGCTGTGACCTAGTCCTTCTATGTGTGTCTGTGTCCTAATATTTTTGTAAGAATACCAGTCATATTGAATTAGAGTCCGTTCTAATGACTTCTGTAAAGACCCTATCTCCAAATGCTAGAGGTCAAATCTGTTGATTCCCAATCCACTCTTCTCTTCAAAGTTCTGGTGTACCCCTCTGAGTTCTTTTCTCTCTGGTAGAGTCCCACTTATAATAGTGTTATTTGTCCACTTTTCATTAGTGTTATACCTTTCCCTTTGAGTGATTTTATGCAATCAGTCTATCCATAAAATCTCCCCAGATTCTTAATACGATACATGTGCCAATTTGGGTTCTGTGAAAAACAGATACTGGGATGGAGTTGTGAGTATAAAAAGTTATGGGGAAGTAACACCTGTGAAAAGAAAAAGGAGGAAATAGAACTGGGCAGAGGGAACAGTCAGATTCCAATGTAGACATGACAAGGTCTCTACTAGCGCAAAGGAGAGATAAAAGCAAAGACTGCCTCTTACAGGAGTACTACTAAGATGTTCTGCTGAGACCCATTGGATGGAAACAGCTAGGTCCTTATACTATTTTTCTCAGTCATGAGTTGGGGCCATCTTGTTAAGAACATGACTTGCGTAAAAGCTGAGGTGGTCTCTGAGGGGCCTCACAGTTGAAGCATGTCTATTTGCAACTGGGCAGGAAATCCTTTTTTGAAACCCGTTCTAAGTGGCACATGCTCATATCTGCCAAAACACTCTAAATGCTTAATATCAATTTTATGAAAACACAATTTTTTTTCCTTTTAGTTTTTTTTTTTTAAATTTTATTTATTTATTTATTTGACAGAGAGAGATATCACAAGTAGGCGGAGAGGCAGGCAGAGAGAGAGAGAGGAAGAAGCAGGCTCCCGCTGAGCAGAGAGCCCGATGTGGGGCTCGATCCCAGAACCCTGGGATCATGACCCGAGCTGAAGGCAGAGGCTTTAACCCACTGAGCCACCCAGGCGCCCCTTCCTTTTAGTTTTTAAGTTTGAACTTAACACTTGTGGAAGTACAGTCAAATAAATATTCTTTAAAAGCCCTTAGAATACACTCAAAGCACTTAGAATACACTCAATAAACCTCTTATCTTAGTTCAGGAGAAAGTAACAAGCTAGTACCAAGTGTCCTGAGTGGAGCTGAGAATGCAGAATGTACACTTGCCCCCTTCTCACAGATCCCTGCGGGTCTTTCAATCAATACTCTTCCTGCCCCACTGCCAGAACCACAGAGGTTATTCTCTGGCCTATATATTCATGCCAGGGACCAGCCCCAGGAAATGTTACTGGAGCTATCTTTCCAAAAGATCTGGATTTAGTATGGCTTTGTGAAGTTTATAAGCCTCTTAAGTCTTCAGAAAATATCCTTACATTTTCAGCCCCTGGGATTGTGTCAGAAAACAAGGTGAGAATAAGAGGTGATGCATCAGTGCTTATATGGACTTCCAATTGGGACTTACTTTTTTTTTTTTAAAGATTTTTTATTTATTTATTTGACAGAGAGAGATCACAAGTAGATGGAGAGGCAGGCAGAGAGAGAGAGGGAAGCAGGCTTCTTGCTGAGCAGAGAGCCCGATGTGGGACTCGATCCCAGGACCCTGAGATCATGACCTGAGCCGAAGGCAGCGGCTTAACCCACTGAGCCACCCAGGTGCCCTGGGACTTACTTTTTAGTTGAAAGAAAATTCTGAGTCATGGTGCTCAAGCCTCAGTAAGCACTTTGATTTTAAGTACTTCTTACTAAATATGAGTATGTATTTACTTTATATAAGTCAAGGTTTTTAATTGTTTGAAAAGCTATTGGATTTCCTTTTCCTGAATGTCAGTCCAACTAAGGTGATCTTTCTAATTCTCTCTCCAAATATCACAAACAATCCAATATCCCAGGAGAGAGATTTCAATATTGAATAAAATAAAATTCTTCAACTATGCAACTGATTCTTAATTGGGGATGTATAGTAAGAAAAAGAACTTGGGGATATGTATTCAAATTAACACATCCTTCCCATTTCTTCCCTCTTTTCGTTCCCTGCCCATACCCTCCAAGTGAAAACCACTAATCTATGCAATCCTCACCCCTCTTTTCCCATCCATAATTCTACAGGTTTGGAGGCCATCATATGGAGTTTTGATGTTCTCTCAGTGGACACATTCACATGGGCTTGGACTTGGGGCAGACTTAAGAATGGGGGATGAAAGCATTGGAGTAAAGCTTTAGGGTCAACTACATACTCAACAGGTGTATTAAGTTGAAACTTTCAATTCCGTGGGGAGCATTAGCCTTTCAGATACACAGTGAGGCTGACTGTACTGGTTTGTCAATTTTGTTAGCTCAGAATGCACTGTACTATAGGCAGAGCAGTTGCTAACTAGAGAACTTCCCTTGAACTTTAGCCTCGTAGCTAAGGCTTCATATCTGCTAGTGAATCTCCCTAATGCTGAAATATAGTTTCCTTGGAATATAAGCATTATATTCCTCTAAATTTCCCATCACTATACTTGGGCCATCTGTTGAAATACTCAGTACCCACTTAGGTTTGGATGCTTGCCATCTTACTTTAAGCAACAGCTATCGCTATATGACACATTTACCTTTCAGACCAAATTGTCTTCCAGAATCTAAGAAAGAGCCTGTCATTCATGTACTCATTTTGTTTCATTAATCCTGCATATTTTCACGTCTTGGTCCCAACTGGCTTGTCTTGTCTTGCAGTAAACCAAGCCATTCCCAGCCTATTTCTTAGCTAAAATAGAAGTGTTCATAAACATGGGAAACTGAAACTATGGTCCCACTATGTAAGTTCAGATGCACTTTTACAATTGGGTTATATTTATTTGTTCATGTATCCTTCATTCTAGACAGTGAGGTCTGTGAAGAGAGTTATTTTGTATCTGTACAACCTTGGTATGGAATAGGCTCTCTATGAATGTTAGTTGAAATGAAAATGAAAAGTGTAATTGTGCTCATACTTTCTCAGTGACTTGAGAGTGTCCCCAGGACATCCCCAGTGGTGCTGCCACTGACCTGGGAGGACCATGAAACTCCTTGGAAGGAAAAAAAGGTCCTCTGAGGGTAGATGAGGAATGGATGGAAATTTGCATCCATGGGATGCTTCCTCCAAATACTTCTCTCCTGTTGGATGTAAGCTCCTCTTGAGTATTTTTAAGAAACTGTTGAGAAGCGACAAAAGGGGAAAAGCTAATTTTATTTTTTAAATAAGACAATAGTCATTTTTAGAAAATACCCACCAGTGGATTTTAAGTTCCAACAATTTGGCCAAGTAGAAATACATGTTTTGTGGGCACCTGTGGAGTGAGGTGACCATCAGTGAAGATAATATGGTGATATGGAGTATAGATCACTCCAAACAACCTCATGTCCTCTTTCTTTTTAAGTTTTCAATCAGGTTTGTTACTACTCTTTTAGATCAAGGAAATGTTGGGCACAGTGAATCTGGATTTCAGCAAGGTATCTGACAAAGTCCTTCATGATATTTTCATGGACAAGGTAGAGAGAACAGTGCTAAATGAGAAAACTATCAGGTCCATTTCTAATTTGTTGAGTGGCTATACCTCAAATAAGCTGCTTAAATTACCAATATTATTGCCATTTACAAATGAAGAAATGAATTCGGAGAAGTAAAGTGATACTCATGGTTACATAACTAGCATTGGGTTGTTTTCAAAGCACTTTGTGTAAATCCAAGGGATTATTACTGACATAGGTTTTTCATTAAAAGACACGACACAAAGTAATAAAAAATTTGACTCCTCATTTTTGTCTTCTGATGAAGTTGTGACAACCCAGGGCCTGTCTACCTATGAAGATCAATTTGAAAGAAAAAGTAGAAGAAAGAAGGAAAACTGAGAGGCTCTTACATAAATGGATCACAAAAAGATTCTAAATGCTAATATTGAGTTATAAGAATGTGAAACTAATTGGCTAGATAACTGCCTATCATCAGATGCTTTTAGATGATTTAATTCTTCTTCAATTCACAATAAAATAGAAACAGAACATGTGAAATTGGTAGAGCAGTTCATTGGGTAAAATAATCTTTGGATGAACAAATTAACAACATGACCTACGTTGCAAGACTTTCCTTCCCAAGGACCATGTCACCCTGTATTGTGTGACATGCTAGGTGTAAAAAAGAGGGTGAGGACTTTGCTGTGAGGGGTGTGTGTGTGTGTGTGTGTGTGTGTGTGTGTGTATGACAGAGAGAAAGCATGTATGCATTTGTATTTATATATTTAATCATATATATGGGCCTAGGCCTATGCTTTATGCATTTAAGGTATTACCACTGTATGTCCTCATGGAACATAACACAAATAATGTAGTAATCATAGTCCCTTCATTTTTTGGGGGGGGGCTTCCTAAAGAGGAACCCAGGGCATGTTTGCATACAAAGATCAGATTAAATTAGAAGCTGAAAAAAAAAGATAAAGAAAATCAAGGACTGTTAGAGAATAAATTACAGAAATATTCTAGATGATAATACTAGACTATAAAGAATGTGAAACTAAGCAGCACATGAGGAAAAAAAAAACAAAAGAAATGTCATTTTTGTTCTGACTTTGTTGGTACCTACGTAAGTCTTCCATCACTAACCCCTTGGATAGGTTTGGTTCCTGATGGTTGGCAAAATACTTTTACACATGTTACCTTATGGGATTTATAATACTCATTAGGTAAAAATTAGGGATTAAAAAATTACCTCCATTTTACAGAAAAGCAAACTGAGAAGCAAAGAGTTTTGTTCCAAATCAAACATGCTGGGAGGCTTTTTCTGCCTTCCCTGTCTGTATTACTTTTGTTTCATTTCCTTACAATACAGCTCCTCCATTGGCCATTTGTCTTCCTTACATCTTATTTTTCAGCTGATTTGGAAAAATCCAAAGCAGAAAGTAGATGTGAGAGCTGATATGGGAAAACCATTTTTATTTCCAAACTTTAATCCTGGGTGGAGAAGAATTGGGGTATATGACTAACATGAGTGTAGGGAATTGGGAATATAAGAGGTAATAAAGTTTAGACTAGGGTTGAGATCAGTAAGACAGAAGATGAGGACAACAATAGAACTTCAATCTTGACCATAATCCCCAAATGAAGTTTCATAATAAAGCATCAACCCTACTAATCTTTCTTAAAAAAAACTTTATGGAGGTATTATTGACATACAAAAATCTGTATGTATTTAATGTAAACAGCTTGATGAGTTTGGAGATAACTTTGCACCCTTAAAACCATCAACACAATTGATGTTATAAACAAACGTATCACCTCCAAAACTTTCCTCCCACCTTCTTTATTAATTACTATTTTGTGTGTGTGTGTGATAAGAACACTTAACATAAGATCTACCCTAGTAGCAAGTTTTTAGGTATACAATATGGTACTGTTTACTATACACACTATGATGTAGAGTAGATATCTAGGACTTACTTATCTTGCATAACTAAAACTTTGTATTCTTTGACCAAAATCTCCTGTTTGCCCCTACTTTAGCCCTTGGCAACCACAATTCTACCTTTTGCTTCTATGAGTTTTACTATTTTAGATTCCTCATTATAAATGGTATCATGTAGTATTTGTCTGTCTGTGGCTTGTTTCAATTAGCATAATGCTCTCCAGGTCCATCTGTATTGTCACAAATGGCAGGATTTCCTTTTTAAAGGTTGAATAACACACCATTATATGTATATATTGCATTTTCTTTGTCTTTTCATCCACTGATAGACATTTAGGTTGCTTCCATGTCTTGGCTATTGTTAATAATGCCTCAATGAACATGTAAGCGCAGCTTTCTCTTCAAGGTCCTAATTATATTTCCTTTGGGTATACACCCAGATATGAGATTGCTGGATCTTGTGTCTACAAATCTATTGACTTGTTTCTGAAGTATACAGAAATAAGTAACACAAATCATCAAACTAACAATTGTTTAATAGTGTTCTAATCACAAGCTCAGGTAAAATAAATGATTCTGTAAGTTTCTTCACTTCAGATCTCAATAGACTACACTGGATCTACAGAATGGATTTCCTATCCCCAAACTCTTACAGTACAACTTGTGGCCATCTTCATGTTTAGCAGAAAACATCCCCCTGAAAGTAAGCATACCTTCACACTGTGCAGAGAAACCTGGTGCCAGCATACCTCCAAATAGCTTTTGTAATGTAAACTCAAGTCTGGGAAGAAGACAGATGAAAAGCAGTTGGGATTTCCAGACTGGAAGAGGTGGGCATTTTGGCTCTATGAAATGCCACTGCCTACGCAACAACAAAAAATAGAAAACGAGGACCAAGGAAGGAAGAAATATGCTACCAAAGAGGTTGATATTATTGCTGTGATTTAAATTCAGATTTGGTTTTGAGGTTCTTGAAAGCCATGACAAAAATGAAAAATGACCTTAACCACCCCTCCTGTTCCTGATAATGTGACTAGTGCTAGAGTTACACAAGCAGTTCTTTGAAACATTAAAAAAATCAAAGACATTTCTTTTGGTGTTTATTTTATCTACATCCGATTTAACTTCTGTCATTTTTTTGTCAATGTTTTTCTCCTATGAAAATTAGGTAACTGGGATTTTGATGGACCAAATATCTTTAAAAAATACATTGATATGGCTAATTTAATTCATCTATCCCTTATTCATTGGTGTGGAATTTATTTATAGAAGGGTTAAGGTTGTTTTTGTATCAGTTATTTACTTGTGCAAATATGAAAAAACAACATGTATGTTACTTGCAGAGTAATTCTACCCTAAGGGATTAATTGTTGTAAGACTTGTTAGTCTGATGATATTTCTCCATGTTGGCAACTCTTTAACAGCTATGCTATATGCAATCTCCGTATACATTTTGCTATGTAAGCCTAACATTTCAGAAACTGTTTATTTCACCTGTTCTCTCTGCAGTTTGAATAAGCTGCCAACAAGTGAAAGGTGTGTTTTGGTTATGGTATCATGTCATGAACAACTCAGTATGATAAACAGAATTAAAGAGAATTATCATGATTTTCCACTAATTTACATTTTTTTCCATAGAGGGAGAACACTTTACTAAATCAACTCTGCATAAATACTAACTAGTATTGGCATAAATATTAAATATAAACAGGCTATAATTTAAAGCAAGATTTAGGGAACTACAAACCCTTGGGTACAATTAGGCATCTTTCTCATCTTTGTTACAAATTTTAGTTTTTTACTTCTTTTGCAACAGATTTCAGTGAGAAAAATATTTAACTCTCTTTTACCTATCTGCAGCATGTGAAAGGGCTCTGGCCTTTAATTCAGCATTCTGACTGTTGGGTAGCATTCTTCTGAGGTCAGAGATGGGCCCTTGTAATTGAGTGGAAAATTAAGACAATTCTCCCTGACTCTGTGAATATATCATAGACTGCTATTGAGTTAATTCCTCCAAGTTTTCCTCTTTACAGAGATCTTCTTCCTTATAAGCTGCTTTGCAAAAATTAGAATAGAAATATCATAGTCATTATGAAGTGTCCTATAGCTTAGGCCTTTCACTACACTTTAATCTTATACAATTTCACCTTGTCCTATAGATTTAAATATTACCTCTGCATAAGCATGCAATTTATAACTCTATTCCAACTGCTTACCTGATTTTACCACTTAAATGTCTCACAGATATGTCAAACATTATATCCTAAACTGAACTCTTGATTACCACCATCTCAATCCTGCCCAGTAAAATGGTTTAAACCCAATTGTTTAAACCTCAAACCTAGGAATCATCCTTGATTCCTGCCTTTTCCTTATAATCCACAGAAAATGTGTCTTACCCTATCTCTAAAATATAACTTTAGTTCACCTACTTCTCTTCATATCCAATGCTGCCATCCTGGTCCTAGCCATCATATGTGTTTACTTGGACCATGGTAATAGATTCTGACTGGAGCTCACTGTCTCCTCCCTTGCTCCCTTAAATTCCATTCCTCATAGGCAGCCAGAACTGTCTTTTAAAAAATTAAACTAGTCCATTTCTATCCTTTTATGAGACTATTTAAAAGTTATTTAAAAGTTTCCCATAGCATTTGGAATCAAATTCAAATTTATTTCCACAACCTATAAGGCTCTACCTGATCTATTTCCTGCCTAATTTGCCAACCATCTCCTTCATGGAACTGCAGCCTATCTGGATTTGCTTGTTATGTAAAGTCCATTCCATACTACATTGCAATTGCTATTCTCTTTGCCTGAAACTCTTTCCTAGACCCTTTGAGTGCCTGGCTTCTTGCTATGCTTCAAATTTTGGCTCAAATATCCTTTCTCAGAGTAGTCTTCCTCATACTCCCCTTCACTCTATTACATCTTCTGGTTTTATTTCTTTCATATCACTTATCACTTATCACAAATTTTATTTACTTGTTTCTTGTATGTCTACCCCTTATTAGAATGTAAACTCCTGGAGAACAAGGACCTTGTCTGTATTGACAGGTCTGTATTCCAGAATCTTGAGCTCTACCAAGAACTCATGCATACTTAATAAATATTTATCAAACTCAAAATGAAGGAATACAAAATGTATATCAGCAGTAGTATCAATATAAGATTCCATTTTAAGACCAATATGGGAGTATGTGGCCTTTCAAAAGAGTAAAATTTCTTTATTCCTTTAAGCATTTCTTTGGAATATACATAAAATATGCTGAATAAGGCCTTTTTTGTTCTATCTGTGGCTAAAACACCAACTCTGTCAATAACAGCTTCTGAGTAACCAGATGATCTAAAAAGCACCACATTGCCCTATCTCTGCACACATTCCATAGGACTAAGAAACCATTTGCATATCTAAACAGAAAGGGAGACCCAGAAGAGAGAGAGGTGGTTGTCAAAAGGCATCCTCTTTCTCACTGCAAATTCTACTGGGAAAGCCTAGCTGGCACTTGCTTAGGAGTGGAGGCTCTAAGATTAAAATTTGCAATTGACTAAATTAGCCTGCAATGAAATTTTTGTGCTGCAAGTAGCCTAAATGCTGTGAGACATGCCTGACAGGTCATTAGGAAACAAGGATCATATGGTTTCACTTACTAGTGGAGCATAAGGAATAACATGGAGGACATTAGGAGAAGGAAAGGAAAAGTGAACTAGGGTAATTCAGAGGGGGAGATGAACCATGAGAAACTGTGGACTCTGAGAAACAAATTGATGGTTTTGGAAGGGGGCGCTGGGTGAAACTGGTGGTGGGTATTAAGGATGGCAGGTATGGCATGGAGCACTGGGTGTGGTGCATAAACAATGAATCTTGGAACACTGAAAAAATAAAATTAAAAAAGGAAACAAGGACATAGTTGAAGGCAGTGATGAGGCTGGGGAGGGGATGGTGGTGATTGTACGACTTCATGTTTATAACTCACTACTTTCTGACTTGTCAATAAAGAGATTACAATTATAAAGCTCACATTTCCTTGATAAGCACTAAAATGATAAAGGCTACATGTCTTTTACTACCTGGTGTCTTAAGAAATATCCATGTTCATCCCCACCCATTTTCCTTCTGGTAGCCATCAGTTTCTTAAATAGGTAATGGAGATTAAGGACTATACTTACGATAAGCACTGGGTAATGTAAGGAAGTGTTGAATCATTACATTGTACACCTGAAGCTAATATTACATTGTATGTTAACTAACGGGGATTTAAATAAGAACTTAAAAAAATCCATGCCTTTTATATATCTTGGATACTAACTCTAAAACAGTTATGTCATTTGCAAATATCTTCTTCCATTCTATAGGTTGCCTTTTAGTTTTGTTGATTGTTTTCTTCAGAGTACAGAAGTTTGTTTTTTTTTTTATTTTGATGAAGTCCCAATAGTTTATTTTTGCTTTTGTTTCCCTTGCCTCAGGAGATATTTCTAGTAAGAAGTTGCTGTGGTTGATGTCAAAGAGATTACTGCTTCTGTTCTCCTCTAGGATTTTAATGGCTTCCGGTCTCACATTTAGGTCTTTCATCGATTTTGAACTTATTTTAGAGAGTGGTGTGAGAAAATGGTCCAGTTTCACTCTTTTGCATGTTGCTGTCCAGTTTCCCAACACCATTTTTTGAAGAGACTGTCCTTTTTCCACTGGATATTCTCCCCTGCTTTGTTGAAGATTAGCTGACCATATAGTTGTGGGTTCGTTTCTGGGTTTTCTATTCTGTTCCATTGACGGATGTGTCTATTTTTATACCAGTACCATACTGTTTTGATAGTGATCAGCTTTGTAATATAAATTAAAGTCTGGAATTTTGATGCCTCCACCTTTGCTTTTCTCTTTCAAGCTTGTTTTGGCTATCTGGGGTCTTTTGTGGTTCCATATGAATTTTACGATGGTTTGTTCTAGCTCTCTGAAAAATGCTGGCAGCCTTGTGATAGAGATTCCCTTAAATGTGCAGATTCCTTTGGGTAATATAGATATTTTAATGACATTTTTTTCTTCCAATCTGTCAGCATGGAATGTTTTTCCATTTCTTTGTGTCATCTTCAATCTCTTTCATAAGTGTTCTATAGTTTTTAGAATACAGATCTCTTACCTCTTTGGTTAGGTTTATTCCTAGGTATCTTATGGCTTTTTGTGCAATTGTAAATGGGACTGATTCCTCGATTTCTCTATTCTTCATTATTGGAGTATGGAAATGAAACAGATTTCTCTACATTGATTTTGTATCCTGTGAGGTTACTGATAAAGAGTTAGTGTCCAAAATATACAAAGAGCTTAAAAAACTCAACACCCCCCCAAAAATAATCCAGTTAAAAAAATGGGTTGAAGACATGAATAGACATTTTTCCAAAGAAGACATACCGATGGCCAAGAGGCACATGAAAAAATGCTCAGTATCACTCATCATCTGGGAAAACCAAAAGACTACGACAGGGAGATATCATCTCACACCCGTCAAAATGGCTAAATCATCAGGGAAATACAAATCAAAACTACAATGAGATATCACCTCACTCCTGTCAAAATGACTAAAATTAACAACAAGAAAAAACAAGTCTTTGCAAGGATGTGGTGAAAGGGGAATCCTCCTACACTGGTGAGAATGCAAACTGGTGGGAATGTAAACTGGTGCCGCCCCTCTGGAAAACAGTATGGAAGTGTCTCAAAAAATTAAAAATAGAAGTATCTTATGATCTAGCAATTGTACTATTAGTTATTCACCCAGAACATCCAGAAATGTTAATTCGAAGAGATACATGCATGTACCCCAATATTTATAACAGCTTTATCAGCAATAACCAAATTATACAGAGCCCAGATGTCCATCAACTAATAAATGAGGACCAGAGGGGGTCATTGCAAGAGCTTTGAGAAAGAGCATGTTAAGCTCTGGGTGTTGTATGGAAGTATTGAATCACCATATTGTACACCTGAAATAAATATTGCACTGTATGTTAAGTAACTGGAATTTAAATAAAAACTTAATAAATAAAAAAATGATTTTTTAAACAGAAATCTGTGGTGAGGCACAGATAAAATAGTATTCATTCAACAATACTTTGCTAAGCATTAGTGCCTCTTTAGGACCTGGAAAAGTAGAGATGAATAAGGTACAAACTTTGCCCTCAAAAATTTAGAGTCCATTATCTGATATGTCATTTGCAAATATCTTCTCCCATTCTGTCAGTTGTCTTTTGGTTTTGTTCACTGTTTCCTTTGCTGTGCAAAAGCTTTTGATCTTGATAAAATCCCAAAAGTTCATTTTTGCCCTTGCTTCCCTTGCCTTTGGTGATGTTCCTAGGAAGATGTTGCTGCGGCTGACGTCGAAGAGGTTGCTGCCTGTGTTCTCCTCAAGGATTTTGATGGATTCCTTTCTCACATTGAGATCCTTCATCCATTTTGAGTCTATTTTCGTGTGTGGTGTAAGGAAATGATCCAATTTCATTTTTCTGCATGTGGCTGTCCAATTTTCCCAACACCATTTATTGAAGAGGCTGTCTTTTTTCCATTGGCTAGTGTCCAAAATCTATAAAGAACTTAGCAAACTCAACACCCAAAGAACAAATAATCCAATCAAGAAATGGGCAGAGGACATGAACAGACATTTCTGCAAAGAAGACATCCAGATGGCCAACAGACACATGAAAAAGTGCTCCATATCACTCGGCATCAGGGAAATACAAATCAAAACCACCATGAGATATCATCTCACACCAGTCAGAATGGCTAAAATTAACAAGTCAGGAAATGACAGATGCTGGCGAGGATGCGGAGAAAGGGGAACCCTCCTACACTGTTGGTGGGAATGCAAGCTGGTGCAACCACTCTGGAAAACAGCATGGAGGTTCCTCAAAATGTTGAAAATAGAACTACCCTATGACCCTGCAATTGCACTGCTGGGTATTTACCCTAAAGATACAAACGGAGTGATCCGAAGGGGCACGTGCACCCGAATGTTTATAGCAGCAATGTCTACAATAGCCAAACTATGGAAAGAACCTAGATGTCCATCTACAGACGAATGGATAAAGAAGATGTGGTACATATACACAATGGAATACTATGCAGCCATCAAAAGAAATGAAATCTTGCCATTTGCGATGACGTGGATGGAAGTAGAGGGTATCATGCTTAGCGAAATAAGTCAATAGGAGAAAGACAACTATCATATGATCTCCCTGATATGAGGGAGAGGAGATGCAACATGGGGGGTTGAGGGGGTAGGAGAAGAGTAAATGAAACAAGATGGGATTGGGAGGGAGACAAACCATAAGTGACTCTTAATCTCACAAAACAAACTGAGGGTTGATGGGGGGAGGGGGTTGGGAGAGGGGGTGGGGTTATGGATATTGGGGAGGGTATGTGCTATGGTGAGTGTTGTGAAGTGTGTAAACCTGGTGATTCGCAGACCTGTACCCCTGGGGATAAAAATATATGTTTATAAAGCTGTAAAAAAAAAAAAAAAAGAAAGAAAGAAAAAAGAAAGGATGAATCCCCAAGTTTTGTAGCAACATGGACGGGACTGGAAGAGATTATGCTGAGTGAAATAAGTCAAGCAGAGAGAGTCAATTATCATATGGTTTCACTTATTTGTGGATCATAACAAATAGCATGGAGGACAAGGGGAGATGGAGAGGAGAAGGGAGTTGAGGGAAATTGGAAGGGGAGGTGAACCATGAGAGACTATGGACTCTGAAAAACGATCTGAGAATTTTGAAGGGGTGGGGGGTGGGAGGTTGGGGGCACCAGGTGGTGGGTATTGTAGAGGGCACGGATTGCATAGAGCACTGGGTGTGGTGCAAAAATAATGAATATTGTTATGCTGAAAAAATAAAAATTAAAAAAAAAAAGAAATTCGTAAGTGCTGTAATAAATATGATGCTCTACCTTGAAAAAGACCTGAAATTTGCATGTGAAAAAAAAAATTTAGAGTCCAGTAGGAAATAAGATGAAAAATGGTTCTCAGGCAAGGACAAACCTAGACTCAGTAAGAGAAGCAGTATTAAGTATTAAGTAACAAGTATTAATAACTCTTAAATGGAGCAAAGTTGGACTGTTGGACTGAGTTTTTTTCAACCTTCAATCCACTCTTCTTCTAAAAATATTTATTGATGACACATATTTAGAAAGAAGAATGTATGCTAAAAGCAACCACTACCAGGAAGCTAAAAGTCATTTGAAATAGAATGTATTAACTACTCTGGGATTCATTACCAAAGAGTCAAGGGTTGAAGTAGGGAAGGCTGGAGACAAAGAGAAGAAGGAGAAAGACAAGAAAGAGAGAATGAAAGAGATATTCAGTAAAGGTCAGCAGAATCTGTTCTTTTATATCATTTGGTCCCCAAAACACAAAGTCCAAGTTCTTGACCTGATTCTTTTACTTTCCTGATGGTTGTGATGACCAGGTCCAACTTAGAAAACAACTAGGGAAGCTAGATTCACTTTCATTTTCTGGGAGGAACATAATTTGAAGGACGTTGTTCTTTCACTTGAGTATAAATGCTTGCTCCAAGTTAAATAGTGCTTAACCTGCCACAGAGGATCATAGAGGAAGTGAGGGAAAACCGAATGGGAAGAAATCAGAGAGGGAGACACTAATTGACTCCAGGAAACAAACTGAGGGTTGCTGGAGGAGAGGCGGATGGGAGATGGGGTAACTGGGTGATGGACATTAAGGAGGACACATGATATGATGAGCACTGGATGTTACACACAACTAATGAATCATTGAACACTACATCAAAAACTAACAACGTACTACCATGTGTTGGCTAAGTGCATTTAAATTTTAAAAAAAAATAAGTAGGGCTTAACCTGCACTTTCTCAAAACTCTTACAATGACCCCCAACTCTGATCCTCTGTTTGGTTCTATTTACATTCAAATTATATTTTGAAACAAAAGTTGTTTCACACAAAAATGTATATTTCTTTCTAGTTCTATTACTTCTTAACCTTGTCAATTCAATTTTGGTAAACTCAAAATTGTATTTTTTTAATCTTTCTTGTGAAGAATTAATTCACTGAAACTCAAGACCCACTTTTTCAAAGACTTCATTTATTTATTTGACAGAGAGAGAAAGAGAGCACACAAGCAGGGGGAGCGACAGG
The DNA here is from genome assembly GCF_902655055.1 of Lutra lutra. NCBI lineage: Eukaryota > Metazoa > Chordata > Mammalia > Carnivora > Mustelidae > Lutra > Lutra lutra. Next base: position 2,690,251 of record NC_062296.1, on the reverse strand, counting down.
CAGAAGGAAAGAGAAGCAGGCTCCTCACCAAGCAGGTAGCCCAATGCAGGACTCTGGGATCATGACATTAGCTGAAGGCAGACACTTAACCCACTGAACCAACCAGGCGCTCCCCCAAGAACCATTTTGACATCGGTATGATGGCTTAACTTCTGCCTAATGTAAAATATAAAAGTACCGTATTTGAAAAAAAAAAAAAAACACTGTATTTGCTTCTTTTTTCTATAAAACATGACTAAAATCATAGCAGATATATGTAAAACATGAATAAACTACAAGTCACATTGAGAATTTCACAATACCTGAAGCATGAGGGTAACTCTCTGTACTCAAGAGTGGGAATCCCAGTAGGTTTCTTGTTTTCTAACTGCAATCCAGCCTGCTGGCATCAGGAGGTCTGATTTAAAAGGGAGGATGGAAGTCCAATGCGCTACTCCAATGTTCATAGCCATAATGTCCACAATAGCCAAACTGTGGAAGGAGCTGAGATGCCCTTCAACAGATGAATAGATAAAAAGATGTGGTACATATATACAATGGGATATTATTCAGCCATCAGAAAGGATGAATACCCAACATTTGCGTCGACATGGATGGAACTGAAGGGGATTATATTAAGTGAAATAAGCCAAACAGAGAAAGAAAATTATCATATGGTTTCACTCATATGAGGACCATAAGCAATAGCATGGAGAACCATAGGGGAAGGGAGGAAAACCAAAGGAGGAGACATCAGAGAGGAAGATGAACCATGAGAGACTATGGACTCTGGGAAACAACCTGAGGGTTTCAGAGGGGAGAGGGTGGGGTAGCTGGGTGATGGGCATTATGGAGGGCATGTGTTATAATGAGCACTGGGTGTTATATGCAAATAATAAATCACTATATTACATACTAATGATGTACTGCATGATGACTAACATAACATAATAAAAAAGGAAAATAAATTTAGTAAAATTGGTTATCTTAGCTCCTCCCCCCGAAAAAAAAAATAAAAGGTAGGCTAGAAATAGCAGAGGCTAGACAGCTTCTATCTTGAATCAACATCCAATTTATTTGTCGATGTTGGTTGCTTGAAAGCTCTGACTTTCTGTTTTTGCATCTTACCTACCAACCAGCTTGGACTTCTATTACCTGCTTGCTCCTCCTTATATTTCTTAACTCCTCGAGCTTGATTTGTGGCTTGGCTAGAACTAGGTTTCTGCCATAGTTTTTTGCATAGCTAGGTTCCCAATACTAGGACCTTCCAGGTACCCCTGTTGCATGCTGACCATACTTTGTCATGACACTCTTTCTAGGCCCAGGCAGGAAATAAAATAACTGACTGCCAGAATGTGACTTGTAGTGAATGCCCTTGTGGGTTAAGGCAGACTCCTTTGTGAGCAATTTTCCCTACCATGCCATTCTCTGACTAGTTTGCCTGTCATTGCCATCTCCATTTCTATGGCTATCCAAATATCTTTCTGCTCCAATAGAATTAAGCTTTAAGTCTTATGACTCCCATCTAAATTATTTACTCCTTGTCCTTTACTATTTCTTGAATCTTCTGAGAGGGAGATTCATTCCATAAGGCTGAGATGACCTACAAACTCTGCATCAGTGTAGTGATCAAGAGCCTGGGTTTGAATCCCAGCTCTAACTTTCATTAGCTGGAGTGAATTAGGACAAGTTACTTAATTTATCAAATCTCTAGTTTCTCATATGTAAAACAAGGATAATTGTATATACCATATATATACAGCACATGGAAAATAATGTGTGCTCAATAATTATTAGGTATCATCAATAATATTAGCCTAGCATTATTCCTATTCTTCATACACCAACTGGAATGAATTGACCAAATTCTTCTATGCCAGGCTAGAAGTCAATTAGACTATGAGGAATTAACCTGCATAAATTACTATACCATAGAATTAGAGGAGCTTAACTGACACTAGTTATGTTACATTAGGGGTAGCGGATGGGCGTAGGGGGAGTTTTCCTGGAAGGGCCTTTGCTAGTAACCATAGAGGTTAGTAACTCTGAAGCCAAATAAGTAGAAGCAAAGCCTCTCAGAGGTTGAGAAATGGTCTTCCAAGGAACCAGGTTATTATGAAGATTTTTTTTTTCTCAGCGGAGAGCCCCAAAGCCTTAGTGTGTCGTGTAGTAAATAGGACGAAAGCCTCCATGGAAACACATATCCACTATGAGGTCAAATACTTGAGAAATTATCTATATTGGCCTTGAGTATCCCTAAAGATCCAGACAGTTCAGTAAATGGCAGGTTTATAGGACAGACATCATTTTATTACACAATTACTCTTGGTGGCTATGGGTAAAATTGTTTAGAGGCCTTCACCTCTGGATCTGTCACACTGACAAAATTTGAAGTGTTCTTTCCAAAGATACAATCCCTTGTTTCCCTACATTCCCTTGGTTCTTAGGACTCTTGGACACTGTCATTCTTTAGAGCAGAGTCCTACTCTCTATGCATTATCTCCACTTCCAAATGACCCACTTTCATAATAAGGCTGCATAAAAACATGCTACGTATCTGAAGGCTCAGTCTTCTACATATGTTATTCATGCCATTCAATGGCCACAGAGTCAAATGTTTGTGAAGTGATATGAATGACAGAATAAAATAACCAAAACATTTCTACAGATCATTGTGGCAGCTATAGAGGAGCACCATTCAAGTCTCCCTTCAAGCAAGAACTTGCAGTTCAGCTGAGAAGAGTGAAGTTATCTGACAGCCTCCAGCTATTAGTACATTCATGATCCATCTTACTTTTTGAAAGGAGACCACACACTTCCTGGGTAATCCCTACTAATAACTAACAAGACCCTGGCCACTTGTGCCCAACAAAGAATTCCTCTAATGGGAAATCTTTGCTCCAGAGCTCTCTGTTAGATTGGCTAAAACTATGTCAGATGTACATTGAAATCTAAGGGTCTTCCAGCCCAGTCATGCTTCATGCCTCTTTTAGTTTTCACAGATGTTCCCCTTCCTGCACTCCTACATCTCCAATCCATCATCTACTTCCTAGAAGACTTAAATGACTCAGTCATGTACTTGTAACATAAGCAACTTCACAGGGAACTGATGTATTATTTATTCATTTTACCCCTACCCTCACCCCCTACACACTCTCAAATGTCATTAGCCAGGATATCGCACAAAGAAAAATAATGAAAAACTGAAAAAATTCTTCCATATTGATTACTACACTCCACCAATTTACTGTAAGAAATGGGCAAGTGCTTTCTCTCATCCCTGAATTATTCAAACATTTTTGATAGGCCAGATGGTTCACAAAGTAAAACCTCCAGGGAATCTAAAATCAGGTCTGGGTGCACAAAGGCAATAATTGGAACACAGCATTCTTCCTGAGACTAGACTCTCTGCATACAGCACTGTGCTGTTTTTGCTGCATGATTCCCCAGACTGTCCCAGCAAAATCTCAAGGGACTTATAGAACAAGCTTATCATTGTCAGGACAATATCTTGGTCTTTTTTATTACATTAGGTGAACATGACTACCCAACTATAAGGACTACAGTATCTCTAGAATGACCAGATAGTTGTGAAACCAGGAACACAAAAATGTGAAAATGTTTAATTGACTCAGAAAAGTGGGATCTCTGGATCAAATCATCTTGTCTGATAGGTTGCTGAGGACTTCCCAAATGGTATCCTCAATTACAAATGAAACTCTCCTACACATATGAAGAGCCCAGAAATTCATTGTCCTCCTGTTTTTTTGGTTTTTTTTAAAGATTTTATTTACTTATTAGAGAGATAGAGAGAGACCACAAGTAGGCAGAGCAGCAGGCAGAGGAAGAGGGAGAAGCAGGCTCTCCGCCGAGCAGGGAGCCCGATGTGGGGCTCGATCCCAGGACTCTGGGATCATGACCCGAGCCAAAGGTGGCCGCTCAACCAACTGAGCCACCCAGGTACCCCGCCCTGTTTTTTTTCTTTATATTGTCCATCCCATACAATCTTATTAAAAAAAAAAAAAAAAAGAGGCTGCCAGTTCAAAAAAAAAAAAAAAAGAGGAACTTCTAAGTCTAAATGAACTTGAAATCTCAAGACTGCTATAGCCAACATAAAGTGAGCATGACAAGATAAGGTACTGAAACATTAACCTGTGCATTTACTTTTTCTGTACTTCATTAAATTTTCCCCAAGACCCTCTCCCTCCCAGCCAAGATGCTAGACATGAGTCACCTATGGCTTTAGGGAAAGTTGTCAGAGTGTAACCAGAGAAAAAAAGGTGTCTAAATCTTGGCTGTTGAGTTTCTCAAAAGCCAGAGGTTCAGGTGTAAGACAGAGAAGATTTGGAAGCATTTGTAACCTACTTTTTTCCTCCTGCCCCAGATTCCACAGACTGGGGAGAGAAGAAGGGAAGGAGTACAGGGAAAGGGGTAGAAGCAGTAGCAGTAGAGGTGGGGGAGGGAAGTCAGAGGCTTTACAAAAGAAAACTCCATCAGGGGCCAACACCAGAAAGCCATGTGCCAAGAAGCCCATTGGTCAACTGATCAATTGTCAAGCAGGAACAATAGCCGGATATAACTGTTCAGCAGTCTTGGACCTTCAGAAATTCCTGAACAACTGAACAAGGTAGCATGAGAAAACTATCTTGAGATATCCCATAGAATTAAGAGTGTTGAAATATCCATTGCTATAAGGTTCCTCTTAATCTCAAGTTGTCATTGTTATGGAGGCAAGTACCATCAGTTGATACACTGGAATTATGTCAGAGTTAGGAACCACGGAATAGTCAAGTTCCTTCCTCTCCTGGCAATGAATCTTGGTAAAACAACATGAAGGCATCTCAGAGAGAATGATACAACCATTAAAGCTGGGTTTTGAAAATGTCCACACCTACTCAAACACTTCCTATTTGCAGATAACTTCAAAATCCTTTTCTCTTGCCTCCACCTTTTAATTTTTTATGACTCCATTTATTAGTATGGTCCTATAGGAAGTTTATAACTCTTTCAAACTGGATAATTTGAGAAGAGTTTAATAAAGTTTAATATTTACTGAGGTATGATCATGGTTTAAAGACACCAACAAAGTTCCCTGGGAATGTTAATTGCTGGAGACCTTAATGTCCTTGGGCCTGAGGGGGCAAGAGGACATAGCAGTTACCAGAGCCCAGAGGAAGATGGTAGCTATATGGAGAGGGCCTCAAGACAGGATTTGTGATAATCAGTTGAGAAGTACCACCACCTCTGGCAAGCTGTCAGGGAGGAAGCCGGGGAATAAGTGTTCTGTCCTAACTCTTCTCCAACCTCTCTTTTTGATCTTTTGTTACTACTTCCTGTTGGCCAGATCCACCTGGAAGCCACAGGACAAGGGGACCTATTGACGCATCCATGAGAATCAAAGAAGGATGTAGAAATAGGAAGCTTGGGTATGGGGGTAGGCAAAGGAAAATATTCAGCACAGACAACTTGATAGGAGTTGGAAATGCATGTAAGAACTTCCTGGGAAGGCCTTTTCCCTTTGATAATTTGACGAAAGCTGTAAACATTCACAACAACAAAAAAGTCAATTAAGTATAAATATTTGATTTTGCATGAGATATTACAGTACCTGTGGCCTCTCCATCGTGTACTTAGGAGTCCCATGGACACAAAACCCCCTGCTCTGGAAAGTTGTTTGCAAGAATGCATGGCATCTTATTGCGGTTCTCATTTCCTTAGCTTCCCCCCGCCTACTATATTTACAGAAACTTAGATATCCCACAGCAAAGCTGACACCTTTGGCCAACTATAAGTGAATCAGCTGAGCCCTTTCTTTATTCAAATTTGTGCTCAATGTGAACTATATAGTATAGAGTCTGAGCAATAGAGTTATTAAGAAGCAGACAGAAAATGTGGGACTGGCCATGTGATACTGTGTTGCCTAGCAACACTGGCTGGGAGGCTCTCCTTGAGCATGGCAGAAGAGAGAATTTGTTTTAAAAGTGTGTGTAGCGGCGGGGCGGGGGGAGACAGACAGAAAGAAACAGAGACAGACAAGAAGAAAGAGAAACAGAAAGAGAGAAAGGGACAGAGAGAGTGAAATTTTTAAAGACAGACAAGCAAAGGGGAGAGTTTAATAAACAAAGAAAAAAACTGAAAAAGAATGAGAATGAATTTAGAGGAAAGGAGAAATGGAGAGAGGTTCAGGAGGTGGGTTATAAGATTAAATCATTTGATAAAAAAAGGGAAAGGACCAAAAGTTGAAAAGAGAGACATCCAAAAGAGGGAATTAAGGGGTAATGGAGTCGGCAGGAGGAACCCTTTCTCCCAGGTCCCTGCACTGATGGCTTCTGTGTTACCTTTACTTCACAATGAAAGTTACCCAGTTTCTGTTTCTAGCCGTAATTTTTTTTTCTCATAAGTCAAATGCTCAGTTGCAGCAACACCATCAGGAATTCTTTATTAAGCACTACTTGTTCTGCAGTATCACTTATCCAAGTAAAGATCCTCTTTTATAATAACCACAATGATGACTCAACTCTTTACAGTTTACCAAGTACTTTCCCAGCTGCCATCTCACAGGACCCTTACTATAGCTCTAAGGTAGGCAATACAGGTGTTATTATTACTTCAGTTCTACACATGAAGAAACTGAGGCTCTGAGAGGAAGAGTGGTTGTCAGACTCCAAGTTCGAGGGTTGGGGCTGGGGTACTGATCTGCTTGGACTTTCCAATCACATACTAAGTGTGGTGGACTCACTGGTGAGATGCTTGCTCTCCACTACTTACTAAGGTGACAACTGAAGCATTATGGCAAAGTCTAAAGCCAAGAGGGAACTCCTCCTTTCATCTTCTTTCTCCCTAATGTACAAATGTGTCCATCTGTACCTCCCAGAGCAAAGCTTAATTGGTCTGGGTATACAACCAGCTTCTTTTTTGTAATTTTGTAACTTTTTAATTTTCTTTTCAGTGTACCAGAATTCATTGTTTATGCACCACACAACCAGCTTCTAACAAACCCTTCAGATATCCCTGGGCACCCATCCTTTCAGGAAAACCCCGCCTCTTTTATTTTCAGAATAACCACCAATAGCTGCAAAACCTTTTAATAGGGAGAATATTTGAGAGATGAGAGCATTTGGTGACTAGGGCCAGAGAGTCTGCCGGATCAGAAAGAAAAGAAGAGCTGGCAACTGAGTGCCACGGAGAAGTTGAGCAATTCCTATTCCTTCTCAAGTCTCTCTAATGCTTGAAGGTTGGAATAAAGTAGAAATGAGCTAAAAAAATCTTCAGTTTGCACCAAGATTTTCTCCTACCAGAGTCTCCCCTTCGATCTATCCTTTATTTGCTGACAGCTTAAGTTTCTAAAAATGCCATTCACCTGTTCAAGAACCTTCAATAATTTCTCCATTTATTATGTTTATTATGATATTAGTTTCATCAGTCTGATATTCAAGAGCCATTTAATATTGTACCAAACCTCCCTTTTCAGGTTAATATCTGCCTATTTCCTACATATAACCCAAGCATCTGACATACTAGACTACTCACTGGTTCCCAAGCCTATTCCATATCTCCATCTATGCCCATCAGCCTGATATCTTCTCCCCCTTCCAATCCGGTGATACTCCCCACCTATGTCTCCACATAACACTTGGCTTGATAATGTGTCAACCTGCCTAAATTGAACTACATTTCACAGAATTACCTTTCCTGTAGGTTACAATGGGCCAGAAGAGAGATTCTTGAGAGTGATTTGGATGGTGGAAGGAAGCAGCCACCATTTAGTAGCTTATACACATTGTCCCTTATCTGCTAACTTACCATGTTGGCATAAGACAGTAGCCAAGCATGCAAATGCTCCACCTTCCTCTGGACTCATGCAAATGCTCCACCTTCCTCTGGACTATATTTCAAATTTTCTGACCTCTGGACCAGGTGTATGTTTAACTTAATGACAAAGGGCCAAATACCCAGCTTCTGAAGGGCAGAAGGCAAAGGCACATCATCAAGGGCAAAGGCAAAAAGAACTAACGTGGGAAAGACAGTTTTGAAAACACAGTAGCTGACACTCTGAAAACACATTTTCTTTTTTTTTCTTTTTTTTAATGTTTTATTTATTTGTTTGACACAGAGAGAGAGAGATCACAAGTAGGCAGAGAGGCAGGCAGAGAGAGAGGGGGAAGCAGGCTCCCTGCGGAGCAGAGAGCCCGATGCGGGGCTCGATCCCAGGACCCCGAGACCATGACCTGAGCTGAAGGCAGTGGCTTAATCCACTGAGCCACCCAGGCGCCCCTGAAAACACATTTTCTATGAAGGTGTAAACATAAACAATCCTAAAAGTTAAAAAAAAATAATAATAATAATTAACATGGGTGTTGTCCATCCTGTGGGTTCCAACCCATGCTTGTGGGTCCCAGCTTGACCTTGCTCTCCCCCAACTTACATTCATTTTCACTTCCCCATTGCTTACCCTGTGTTTCCTCCCCAGTATAAAGGGGAGGAAATTTTACCAAACCTACAAAATATAAGGTTACTTCCTGCTTTAACATTCGTAATAGCAATATCCATGGCTTTTGATGGGAAACTTAACCTCAGAAACAACAAAGGCATTGAGCTTAGAGTAAGACATCTGACTGTAACTTCCTCACAACCTCTGCATAACTCAGAAGCTTTCTTTCTAGGCCCTGCTCCCCTTCCTATGTCCACACTCAGAAGTTTGACTTGCCTTTCTGCGCAGTTTGATCCAGCTCTAATTCAACAGGCTTCTCTGAGTCTCTGAGTGCTCATTCCCGCATCGGGTCAGGGCCATTCCTGCATTTCCTGTTTATCTGGGTATTTATGGCTTTTTCTATTTTTCACATGGGTAAAATATATGCTCACCGAGTCTATCAGTCCTTCAACCATAAAAACCTTGTGTCTTTTCTAGGAAAAGTCTAGTTTCTTCTCCCTCACATACTTGGGAAAGGTTAAGACCCTGTTCATTTCCCACAGTGGGGCAGATATACTGGTGGAACTGGCCAGGTGCCATATGACACTCACATTTAAGCAGTACAGGGACATTCACCTCATACCCAGAACAGAGTAAATCCCCCTAATAAGAAATAAGAATTCAGGGCCAAAAGATAGCTGTATTTCATATAGAAGAATATTCCAGGCTCAGGGCAGTAATTGGACAATCCCAAAGAGGGCAGCAAGTCTGGAATAGCTAGCTGCTTTCACAACAGCATGCCTCATAATAAAATGAAAACCTCTATATCTATCACCAAGCTTGAGAACTGGAATATAATCAAAGCCTCTGAAACCCACATGTGTTCTCACTGACTTAACTCCTCATTCCCTCCCAGAAGTAACCACTATCTTGAATTTTATTATAATTCCCTTGTTTTCTTTATAAGTTCAGTTTTTTGGTATGTTCCCTTAAACAGTATGTTATTTTCATGTCCATTTGCAGACTTAATATAAATGTAATCATACATTTTGTATCATATTTTTCATTCTTCCTTTCCCCTCCCAACTTTAAAATTTATCGATGTTGATCTGTATAGCTATAATAATTAACTTTTACTGCTATTTAGTTACTCATTATATGAAAATCATATAATTTATTCATTCTCCTGTTGATGGACATGTGGGTTGTTTCCAGTTTCATGCTTTGCAAATTATGGTACTATGAACCTTCTCATGCTTATCCCCTGATGTCTATGTACAAGAGTATCTCTAGGGCAGCAGTTCTCAGTGGGGGGCACTTTAGTCCCCTTGGGGGACATCTGTCAATCTCTGGAGACATTTTTGGTTATGATTGTGGAGATACTACTGACATTTAATGGGTAGAGGCCAGAAATGCTGTTAAACATTCTATAATGCACAGGACAGAATCCAGAACAAAGAATTATCTGGCCCCAAATGTCAATGATGCTGAGGTTGAGCAATCCTAATCCTATGCATGAAATTTCTTACCACTTCAATTTTGCTAGGTGGTATCAATTATCTTGCAAAGTAGTTGTACCATTTTGCACTCCCAATGTCAGAGGATAAGAACTCTATATTTTCCATATTCTCATGAACTCTCAGTGTTATTACCTTCACTACTTATTGCCTGAAATTTTTCTCCTACTTTCCATCCTAACTTTTCCCTTATTTTCATCTCTTTCCCCATATGCTCATTCTTCATATTAATGTCAAATTAAACTTTCTAAAACCCAACTCTGACCATGCCAAATTCCTGTGAGGAAACTTTTGCGGACTCTACTGCATACAAAATAAGCTATCATTCAAGAATTAAACAGAAAGGCTCCATTACTTCTGTATACCTAGCAATACCAACCTATTTGGTAGCCCTCAAATAAGCTTTGGCCTTTGTCTGCTCTCTGTGTCATCTTTATTGTTGAAGTCTTACCCTTTCTTATAGTCATTTACTTATTCATTCATTTATCCACTCATTCAGTCAATTAATAATCATTTATTTTATTGAGTACTTATTATGTGCCAGGAACCATTCTAATTCCTGGAGGTATAGCAATAAACAGAACAGCCAATACAGCTCTCTCTGCCTGCTCCTCTCATGGTTTTCCCCACCCCAAAACCCCTAAAGCTTAGAAGAAGCTTAGAAGCTTAGAAGAAGCCCCCAAGATTGATTGGTGCCATCCATCAGTATTTGTCTTTCAGTCAATCATGTGGGCATCCAAAAGTGTTGGAGGGCTCCAGAGGAGCAGGAAGGGGAGAGCTGAGCTGCCAGGGTTAGTTTTGGCTGGCTAGGTGTACAGTGAGTCTCTCTCTTTGGACTTTCCCTAGGTGCTCTAAGCCCCTCTTGTTTCCATTATGCCCTGTGTGTCCTTGATGGCCATTAGGAAGAGCTGAATGAGGCTATGGAAAGGGAGCAGGACAAGAGACACTCTTAGTGTCATGGCTTGGATCCTGAGCCCAATGGAGCTGTGACAGGAGGAGGGCACATTGGGACCCTAATTAGGGAGCTTCCAGCCAGAGCCAGTCTGCAACAAGAGAAGGCAGAAAGAGGCTTCCCATTGCTGTATCTTCTTTCAACTTTTCCTTTGCCCACCCAATGTGGAAAAAGAAAAAAAAAATGCTGTCTTTAACTCCCCGGTTGGGGGGAAGGAATGAAAGAAAATCTGGAAAGCAGGCTCTGTGTAAAGGTTGCCAATTTCCACCCTACTCTTTTCCTACTCTATGTTTTGGGTAATGACCAGTAATGATTGCATTTCTTTAGAATCCTTTTTTTCCCTGAGTTTTTAGCTTGAGACTTCCTTTTAAGTCTCCTCACAGCTGCACTTGGGCTAATAACTTTGTCTTTCAGTGAGGCTGAGCTTTTGGTTCCTTGGTGTGTGGCTGAAGAAAGTCAATGTCATTAATGTTACTTTATCTATGCATTATCTAGTGTACCTTAAGCCATGAAGGAGTTGGCCCAATACTGCACAGGTCTCTTTTATATAAATCTCCATCATGTATCCTAACTACTCAGACTTCCACGAATTTAAGTTTGTTTCCTGTTCTCTTAAGACTTATTGATAAACTCAAGGATTTATTTTGAGGCCGTCTTTTGCCAAGCTTTATCTAGATGACAGGTCTCTGGACAGCCTTTACAGAAATCTAGCTGACTTATATTCAATTTGAGGTACAAAATAAATGGTTTTACTCTAAGCTTTGTCTTGTGAGAAACAAAGCCTCTAAAACCTGGAAAAACATATTGTGTTACTTTTTCAAAGCATCATTAGGACAACATTAGATCATTTCTTCATTCAATCAACAAAATTTATGAAAAGAGCATCTACTGACAGTAGAATATCAAGTTTTAGGCCTGCTCAAAAATCTTCAGCCAATGGGCTATTAACTATAGTCCTCCTGAGAAGGTAACTCCAATGTTTGTTAGGGGAAGTAACTTCAATTTGCCTAAAATGATGCTTGTTCCTTTAATGTATGGTTAAGTTGTTTGCAACCCCGGGAAGGTCCATAGTGCTTTAGGACCCTAGCCCTGAAATAAAATTTCATAGTTTCAAATCCTAGCTTCTGCCACTAGGGGTGTGACTTTGGACAACTTTTTTTTTTTTACTTCTCTAGAACTCAGGGACCCCCTCTGTAAAATGGAGGTAATAGTAATTATTATCCTTCAGGGTTGTGAGGAATCAGTGAATTGAGCACAGCACATTGTACAAGTAAGCTCTCAATAAGTGTGAGTTAACTCTATTATAGAGAGAGTGAGAAAAAAAACTACTGTGTATCTGGAATTGATCTCACAACTAGGAACAGAAAGAACAAGACATGATTTCTGATCTCAAAGTTGCTCAAAGTCTAGTGGTAAAAAGTTTCTCAACTGGCAGAGTAAATGACCATAATTCAGTTGGATAAATGCCACAGTAGTGCAAAGCAGGCACACAGGAGTATGAGGAAAGCTAAGTTTTGAATTATGAGGAGGTATTTAGAGAAGTGGTAAAAGGACAAGGGATTTCAAAGCAGGGGGAACAGCATGTTCAAAGAAAATCAGAGCCACGAAAAAGTACTACACATTTGGGGTACTGCCAATGTTTCAGGGTGAGTATACCAAAGGATTTTGAGAGGTGGAATGGTGGAAGTCAAGCGTAAAGAGGCAGGAAGGAGCCTTGGATACCAGGGTCAGTAATTTGGACTTATCCTTAAGGCTATAAGAAGCCATTAGAAGGTTTCAATTAGGGAAGTGATTTGTGTTTTAGAAGTATCATTCCAGAAGCAATGTGAAGAAAGGATCAAAGGGCAACAATATATCACGAACTGCAGCAAAAATTATCTTAGAAACGCTGAAAGTAGTGTTAGAATACACAGTGGGAAGTACATAGAATTTAGAATCAACAATTTATTGCATGCGGGTCATGACTAGATGTTCATATATAGGAGATGTTGCTATTATAGGGAGATAAGTGGTAGTGGTTGTATTGACAACTTAGTAAGTCTGCCTGTAAACAGGAAAAGAAAGTAGAGAAGAGAATTGAACCAAATCAATGAGGAGATGAGAGAGAAGAGAGAGAGGACAGATGGGCAAGAAGTAAAGATGTCAAGCTACAGAGACCGCAGTAAGAACAAAGAAGAGATGTAGAAGAAGAGTGAGAGAGAAAATGGCTAGGAGGTTGTGATATGTGATATTTTAATGTATGCATTCAGGAGTAGAGAAGTTTCTGGTGAAGAATGAACCCAGAATGTATCTGTGGAAGAGCATGGCTAGTATAAGGTAGAGAACTTCACTGGAAATTAATAAATATATAGAAATGAATAAAAATATTCTATGTTAGCATTCCATAACATTTTAAATATGCTTACCCTGCAACCCAGCAACACCACTGCTAGGCAAATTCCATTAGTCTAGAGAATCCCATGCACACATGTCCTCAGAGACATGGCCCAGAGGACCCAGAGAGGCAATACTTGTTACAATCCTAACCAGGGCAGGATCCAAATACCAAAAGATGAGTGACTATACAAATTGCAATATATCTATAAATGCAATATCATTTAGTAAAGGAAATGAACATACTATGCCCTATGTAAAAACTGGATGAAAGTTATAAACAAAATATTGAGTCAAAGAAGCCAGACACACGTTAATATATACTGTATGAGGCCATTTTTATAAAGTTAAAGGCAGACATGCATAAATAGATTATAAAACTGATACACAATAACTAGGGAGCTCATGTTGGAAATGAGCATGGGGGGATTCTGGAGGACTAGTCATGTTTTCTTTGACTTAGGTAGTGTTTACATGAAAGTCCACCTTATAATTATTCCTTATGCCATATAATTATATTTTATGTACTTTTCTGTAGATGTGCTATAGTTCACAAAAATAGCTTAAACATTGTATAGTACTGTAATACTCTCATAGCTGAGTCATTTTACTGGGTTAAAGTTGGGAAATAGCATGTTCCGCATTTAAGTACAGTCTGGATGTGTATGTGTGTTTTGGTGGAGATAGAAACAGTGGAGTGGGATATAGTATGTGACATACCATTTTTAAATTTGTCTGAAAAGAACATGGTCTAAGAGGATTCCCCTGGTTTCTTGTTGACCCTATGTTTTAGAGAAACACCTTTTAAAGAACTCTGATTCATGATGAAAAACCCATTCCAGAACTTTTCATCTAATAAATTAGCTATGACCAATATCAGTGGCTGTCAAAATAGTGTGCACACAAATTCCTTTACGGAAAGATTGTTAAGTTGTCGAATCTTTGGAGCCATTCTTAGTAGAAGATGGGGCAGGTAGAAGAAATCTTCATTTTGAATAAATATACCTTGAGATTTTAGTGCAGGTGATCCAGGACATGGGAGAGCTACACTGCAGAACCTGATATTTCCCTCCATTCTGGCTGCATGAATAAAAAATATCTGATCAATTGAGTCCCAAATGAGGATCATTCATATGAACAAAAGCACCAAGACAGTGGAATGTTGCAAGTCCCAAGAGGGACTTGGTTGCAACCAGTCAGTGATCCCAGAAGTACTCTCCCTGTACAAACTCAGCCTGAAAGCCTCTATCATGTCCAAGCTAGAGAAAGAAGGATAAGAGGCTGGAGACTGATGTAAGCAGCTGGAAGTCTGATAGCAGGAAATTGAGAGAATTCCCATTCCCATTTAGAGTTTGGAGTTCTCTGTTTTCTCCATGAAAATGAAGGGTAAGCTTATCTTCTATGTGAGAGAATGCTTACAGAGCATGTATAAGATAAAAATAACTGTATGGGGGAGAATGAGATAGGTGACTAAAGAAACAGAGTAGGAATACTAAGCAATATTGAGGATCCAGATGAAACTGCTGATTGTGAATTCATAGTAATATAGTCAATGTGACAGTGGCTGGCAGCAGTAAGCAAACAAGTTTAGCCACCTGAGGCCCTAGACAGATGTGAGAGACAGTGCTTTGGCTGTGGTCCTGAATAGTTTAATTGATACCTGTTTTTTTAGTTGCTTCATAATAGAAGCTGAGAGGCTGGGCATTGAATTCTTTCCTAGTTCCAAAGCACTTGAGGGTCTCCTGTTTGCTGATGGCATAGTTCCTGTTTCTCTGTTTTCCTAGTCTCTTCCCACTCCAGAGAACCCACCCTATCTGATTCCTACAGGTCAATCCTCTCCTAGTCAGTTCCCTAATTCTCACTGTACAGTATCTTGGCTATCCTTTTTTGCAGGTAGATTTTGTGGCTTTTCCCTTTCTTAGATCCATACCAGCATGCCTAGTGCTAGACTGAATAAACAGCAGAGGCTTTCAAAGTGTTTTGTTACTCCTCAAAATGACATGAACCTCAACACCCTGTTTTATTACTCCTCAGATGACCAAACCCATCCAAGTACATGCTTTTATAGAAGAAAATCCTAAATGAGTTGCACAGCTGATCATGAACAAGGCTTCTAATTGGATATCAATGATGTAGTGACACTTATTACAGACACAAGCCTGGTTGTTCTTCACACTGCTTGCATATATAATTTCTATTTCACAATTGCAAAAATATTCTTCAGAAATCACCACCTTTATCAGGTGATTTGAGTTTTCAGTCCTTGGTGTTTTGCCTTCTGACACTCCCTAAACATCCCAGCAGTGCTTAGAAATGCCCAGTGTCTTCTATTTCTTTTTCCTCCTCCTGAATTCCTTGTGATTTTCTCAATATGTATGGGTCATTGACTCCCCATAAAATTCACTAAATGAGTCAGACAAGGTCCCTACCGTCATGTAACTTATATTCCAGTGAAGAGAGACAGATGAAGAGAGAACAAATTTATCTCAGTGAGTAATGCATGTTCTGAAGAATATCAAGAGAGTAATGTCATAGAAAGTAAAGTTGGACTAATATTAGATTACAAGAAGATGACTGTCATGAATTAAAAAGTTTACCCATGCGCCTATCTGGAAGAAGAGTATTCCAGGTAGAGGGATCAGCAAATGTCAGGTGCCCAGGCAGTAGTGTCCTTTGTGAGTTTGAGATATAGCAAGAAGGTAAGTAAAGCTTCAGTGAAGTGAGTCAGGGCACAGTGGGAGGAAATTAGGATTTTGAAGTTTGTTGCAAGTGGCACAAGAAGCTACAAAGTTATAGGATCTGGTTTCTATTTCATAAACATTTCCTTTAGCTTTTGTATAGAGAGTAGACTGTATAGAGTTATGTTACGGATAAGAGAACCACTTTCACCCATTTAAACAGAAAGGATTTGGAATTAGATGCTTACAAAGGTGCTGCAAGGACATACGCTAGGTTATATTTCCAGAACCATTTCCCATAATAACATCAAATAATTGGCACCATCAGGAATCTGGAGATACAGGAAGCCACCGCCCCCACAGCTGCCTCTAGGACCACATCTTCTCTGCTGAGATTATACAAATCTTGATTCCAAGACCACACTGACTCATTCTGTATCTAAATAAAATAGGTAACCCATGATCTGCCTTTTGATGCCCATAAAACTAGCAACCACACCTTGGGACGTCTGTTACTGTTCATGCAGAAAAAGCAAAAATTTCCAAGACCATGCTCACTATCAAAAACCAGAAATTGCAGAAGCAAAAGTATGAACTCTTCTCCACTCACTTTTTCAAATTACATGTAGATCCATCTGCTTGGCAGAGGCTAGGTTACCTGTGGAACCCAGACCAAGAGAAACTTCTGGACATATAAACTTGGGTTTCCAAGTTTATCATTCTATCTTTTTTTTCTATCTTTATCTTTCTATCATTTAGAAAGTTTTTCTATGATTGAGGTTGGAATGAAGTCAAGTGAGCTAATACGTGATATTTGCGACAGGAGACAATATCAGAATTTGGGAAGCTGGTTAGAGGCTATTATAATACTCCACCTCAAATTTTAGACCATTGTGTTTTCATTTTCATTTCTCTTCATTTATTTATTAATTTCCTCTGATTTCTTCATTGACCATTGATTTTTATTAGTATCTTGTTTAGCTTCCATGTGAGCCTCCTCCTCTGTGCTCCCTGCAGTTTCTTCTTGCAATTCATTCCTGGTTTTGTACCATTGTGGTTGGAAAAGATGCTTTATATGATTTCAGTCTTCTTAAATTAATTGAGACTTGTTTGTGGCCTAACATATGATCCATCCTGAAGAATGTTCCTTGTGCACTTGAAAAGAATGTGTATTCTGCTAGTTTTGGATGAAATGTTCTATATATTTAATCTGATAGGTCCATCTGGTCTAATGTATTTTTCAAAGCCACTATTTCATTATTGATTTTCTGTGTGGATGATCTATGCGTTGAAGTGGATGTTAAAGTCCCTTATTATTATTATTAGTAGTAGTAGTAGTAGTAGTATATTACTGTTAATTTTCTCCCTTTATATCTGTTAACATTTGTTTTATGTGTTTAGGTGCTCCAATGTTGGATGCATAGATATTTACAATTGATATATCCTCTTGTTGGATTGACCCTTTTATCATTATCATTATGTAATGCCCTTCCTTGTTTCTTGATACAGTATTTGTTTTGAAGTCTATTTTGCCTGATATTAATATTGATAACCAAGCTATTTTTTTTTACTTCCATTTGCAAGGTATATGCTTTTCCATCCCTTCACTTTCAGTCTGTCAATGCCTTTAGTTCTGAAGTGAGTCTCTGGCAGGCAGCATATAGATAGGTCTTGGATGTTTATCCATTCAGTCACCCTTTGTCTTTTTTAGTTTTTGCTTTCTATTTATTTCAATTTCTATTCTATTCAATTTCTATTTCTATTTATTTCAATTTTTATTTCAATTTTAGTTAACATATATAGTAAAATTGGTTTCAGGTGTAGAATGTAGTGATTCATTGCTTACATGTAATATACAGTGCTCATCATAACAAGTACCCAGCTTTTTTTTAGCCCATATCCTGCCCACTTCTTCCAACAACCCTCAGTTTGTTCTCCATACTTAAGAGTCTCTTCTGGTTTGCTTCTCTATCTCTTTTTTTCCCCTTCCTCTATGTTCATCTGTTTTGTTTCTTAAATTCCATATATAAGTGAAATCATATGGTATTTGTCTTTCTCTGACTGATATATATTGGTTAGTATAATATACTCTAGCTCCATCCATGTTGCTGCAAATAGCAAGATTTCATTCTTTCTTTGATGGCTGAGTAATATTCGTGTGTGTGTGTGTGTGTGTGTGTGTGTGTGTGACACCTTTATCCATTCATCAGTCCATGGACATGTGGGCTCTTCTCATAATTTGGCTATTGTTAATAATACTGCTATCAACATTGCAGTGCATGTGCCCCTTTGAATCAGTATTTTTGTGTCCTTTGGGTAAATACCTCATAGTGCAATTGGTCATAATACCTTATGCTTTTTGCTTGGAGCATTTATCCCATTTACCTATTAAATAATTATTGATAGGTATATATTTATTTCCATTTTGTTAATTGTTTTGTGGATATTTCTCTGTTTCATTCTCCTTTTCTTGCTCTCTTCCCTTGTGGTTTGATTGTTTTCTTTAGTATTATGCTTAAATTCCTTTCTCTTTATATTTTGTCTATCTAGTATAGGTTTCTGATTTGTGGTTAAACCTTGGGTTCATATAAAACACCTTATTTGTATAGTATTCGATATTAAGTTAATGTTAGATTAAATTTGAACACATTCTAGAAGCACTATATTTTTACTCCTTTCATCACACTTTATGTACATGATGTCATATTTTACATCATTTTATTTTGTGTATTCCTTGACTAATTTTTGCAGATATAATTGATTTTAGTATTTTTGTGCTTTAATCTCCATACTGGTTTTAAAGATTTTATTTATTTATCAGAGAGAGAGAGGAAGAGAGAGCGAGCACAGGCATACAGAGTGGCAGGCAGAGGCAGAGGGAGAAGCAGGCTCCTTGCCGAGCAAGGAGCCCGATGCGGGACTCGATCCCAGGACTCTGGGATCATGACCTGAGCCGAAGGCAGCTGCTTAACCAACTGAGCCACCCAGGCGTCCCTCCATACTGGTTTTATAAACAATTAATCTACTACCGTTACTAAATGTTTGCTTTTACCTATGAAATTTGTTCCTTTCTTACTTTTCTTACTTCTAATTATGGTCTTTTATTTCCACTTAAAGAATTCCCTTTTGCAGGCTGGTTTACTGGTTTACTGGTGATGAACTCCTTTAATTTTTGTTTGTCTGAGAACTTTCTTTCCTCCTATGCTGAATGATAACCTTCCAAGTATATTCTTGGTTGTAGGATTTTTCCTTTCAACACTGAATATATCATGCCACTTTCTTCTAGCCATCAACGTTTCTGCTGAAAAATCAGCTGATAGTCTTATAAGGTTTCCCTTTCATGTAACTTTTCTTTTTTCTTGCTGCTTTTAAAATTTGTTCCTTATCATTACATTTTGTCATTTTAATTATGTTATTTGGTGTGGTCCCCAGGTTCACCTTGTTAGGGGCTCTCTATGCTCCCTGTAAGTGGGTGTTTGGGGATGTCTTCCCCAGATTAAGAAAGTTTTTGGCTATTATTTCTTCAAATAAGTTTTTGGCCCCCTTAACTCTCCTCCTTCTGGGATCCCTATAATGCAAATGTTATTATGCTTGATGGTGTTACACTTGATGATGCCCCTTCATCTATTGTATTTTGTATGTACAAATATGTATTTTGTATGTACAAATAATCTTTGTATTATTCTTTTTTCTTTTTACTGTTCAGCTTGGTTGCTTTCCATTATTCTGTCTTCCAGATTGTTGATTTGTTTGTCTGCATCCTCTAATCTGTTGTTGATTCTCTTTAGTGTATTTTTCATTTAAGTTATTGAATTCTTCAGTTCTGACTTGTTCTTTTTTATATTTTCTCTCTCTTTGTTGAGGGTCTCACTGATTTCATTTATTCTTTTCTCAAGTCCAGTGAGTATCTTTATGACCACTACTTTGAATTCTTTATCAGGCATATTGCTAATCTTGATTTCATTTATTTAGTTCCTTTACCATGATCTTTTTCTTGTGGGAAATGACTGTTAATGGTTATAGATCTTCTTCAGGAGTGATGAAAATGTTTTGTAACTAGATGGATGATTATACAACAGGGTGAATATAATAAAATTGTACACTTTAAAAGAGTGAGTTGAGTATTGTTTCAGTTATGTCTTAATAAACCTGCTGTTTTAAAAAGAAAGAAAGAAAAAATGGATGAAGTAATACCATATCACCTTGAATCTATCTATTCAGTGGCCTGGTGAATCTCTCTCCATTAAGGGGCCTTTATGACTTCTCATTCGTTAGCTGTGTTGCTGGATGGGGCTACCTCTTTCAGCATGCTGTGTAAAATCCTTTGGGTAGTCAGAAACTAGAATTCAACTCCAAGTGAGAAACATGCAATCAGGTTTACTTGAGCCAAAAACACTATGTTGGGCTGAATTTCCCCTTTGCTCCCCAGGGGAATGTATAGTCTCTTTAAATACACTACACCTCATTATGCCAAACCAGAAACATGAAGAAATTCTGTATTTTGGCTTTGTGCATCTTAATGAAACAGAGCAATGTCCACATACCTGAGATGAAGCTGCTGATATAAATACCAAATGATATAAATGCCAAAGCCACTGCTATAGAAACTGCCCTGACAGTGCTTCTAGAAAGTAAAGGGGGGGGGCATCAATTAGTCCAACATGGACTTACAGCTTTGAACACAATCATATTTGAAACATCTAAATTATACAATGACAATAAAACACCAAGTGAAATCATTCAACATTTCAGAGTACTATGATAATTCTCAGGTTTCTGACAACCCTACTAGATACAGTAGCAACTGTGTTCCAGGTCCCCCAATGAAAGCCTATCATAAGTGGTCAGCTATTTCATAAATTGCCACATCTAAATTAAGAGGGTAAATTAGTAATTTAAAAATGAAGTGTGATTTATTCATTCATAAGCTTAGCAGCTTATTCCTTGAGGTTCTAAATTCTTTTTGGTGTCTGGTCTATGTAGGAAAAGGCCTTTTATTATCTCCTGAACTCTGGGGGATGGGGTCGGACACATTTGGGACACATCACAGGAGCTGGCTCCCCCTGACCTGCATTCTGCAACTCTTCCATACATCTGCTTCTGTCCTTTATCAAAGTCACACAGATCATCTCAAAAACTATGGCTAAGTTCAACCTGCTCCCAATGACCCACATTTTTTCCCTTCCTTTCATCCCACTTGTCCTACTGGTTGTCCAAAAAATGGCTAGCTAATTCCAGAAGATCTTACATCGCTTGTGCCTTGAATGTGTGCTCCACAATTGTTTTAGATATTTTCCACCTATCAATTCATTTTAGCTATGAAGAAGTCCTATTATCTCACTTTAGAGATGAAGAAAGTGAGGCACAGAGAAATTAAGTAACTTACTTAAGGTCACACAGCCAGGGAGTGTCAAAGCTGGGATTTAAACCCAGGTAGTCTGGCTTCAGAGCCCAAGATCTGACCTCCATCATATCCTTTTCACTCCTAGCTGAAAAACAGTACCTGGCTTACAGGGCTGTTGTGAGGACTAAATTATTATCATTAGTCCTCTGGAGTAGGGTGGCCTTTTTCTGTCAGCTGGGCTAGGATTGGGAATACATTTAACAAAATTAAGTTCCAGACATTCTTTAGAACAAGAATTTCCAATTATTTTAATAAACCGTAGTGAAATAAGAAATGCTTTAATCTACTAAATAAATAAATAGATAAATAAACCTTAGTGAACATGAAATGAAGTTCTGCATAAACACAGCTCCATAATAATGCATTCCATTAGAAAGAAGCTCTTTTAACATATTTACCTTTAATGGAACACAAGAAGGGTCACTTTGACTTCATTTCCAAAGCTGACTCTTAAGTAGCATCTACAGATTCACCAAAAAGCTTTCATGGACCTAATAACTTGTGGAATGTTATGCACTTGAATATGTGCACATCCTGTTCTGAAAGCCTTTTGTCCTACTCTAGTGGTGTTGATGTTAGCAAGCATATCCTTGGTAGTTGTTCATCCACTAAGACATGTTCATGCTTCATGTCTTCATGCTCCATCTCAACTTAATAGGCTCCATGTGGAAGAAACAAATCTAGAGGAACCAATTCACTATAATGGGCAATGTTCCCATAAACAACATCAGGAACATGAGAGCCATCAGAAGAACTTAAGTGGGCTCCTGTCGTCTTGTTTTATGGAATTCATGCCACCAAAGTAAATGCTATACTCACCTCTGGTTTCTATGTTCTGCAAATTTAAGGGATTAAATGAATGCAATATGTCCACATTCTGAAGAACAAACTAGAGAATAGCTCAATTCTTAAAAAACCCATAATCCCCAAGAACAAACCAAAAGGCTTAAGCCAGTCAAGCTCAAAAGCTGAGAAATAAATCAAATGAATAGTTTAAGGGGCTCCTGGGTGGCTCAGTGGGTTAAGCCTCTGCCTTCAGCTCAGGTCATGGTCTCAGATCCTGGGATCAAGCCCCACATCAGGCTTTCTGCTCAGCAGGGAGCCTGCTTCCCCATCTCTCTCTGCCTGCCTCTCTGCCTACTTGTGATCTCTGTCTGTCAAATAAATAAAATCTTTTTTTAAAAAATGAATGGTTTAAGCAAATTTTCCCTTGGGTTTGGCATTTCTAAAAGAGAGAAAGGGGTGCTGGGAGCAAATATGGCCCCTTGTTGATTAATTAAGAATGCTTACACAACATTCAGTGGAATCCATCACTTATAACCTGTGTTGTTGTTGTTGTTTCATTCAGATTTCTACATCGTCAATTAGTACCTAAAATGACTTCTGTTATTTGTGCTTTTAGGATGTCGGGAGTTAAAATTACTTTTCAGTACACCCACACAAATTATGATTAGGTTTATTTGTTAAATGAGATAAGATTTCAAAGGAGAAATCATGGTGGGCAAAAAGAATCTTTTTAAAATGAGAAGAGATATTGAGGGAATGTAGCTAATGATGAGAGAAATGAAACTTACAGACTTTTAAGGGAAATAAGCCATGCACACACAGAGCTCCAATAAAAGACACTACACGATCAGGGCATGCAGTCAGACCCTCACAGATAGCTTTGGGGAGAAGGGTATATAATCTTGGGTTTGAAAAATAGATTGTATTTGGGCAGATGTAGATAGAAAACTGAATATCCACCAAAAGGAGGTTGTTCAGGGAAAGACTAGTAACCTCTCTGAATGAGAGCTGGCTATGCATGACAGGAAGGAGCGGGAGGAGAGAGCTAGAAGGGTAGGTTGGAATTAGATGGTAAATGGTTTGAATGCAGTATGGATTAAAGAGAAAGTTAACATGAAAGGGAAAACCAATTAGAAGATTATTGCAGGAGTCCAAGTCAAGCATGAAGGCCAGAACTACAGGGATGAGAGCAGTGCTGTGAGGAGGACACAGTGGGGAGAAGCATCATGGAGATAGCCTTGAAGTCAAGTTGAAAAGATATGGTGAGTCACAGAAAACCCAAGATAATCAAGAAACAATCTCCCTGAACCAGGTCCTAAAATCTTCTCATAAAAAAGGAGTCAATTATGATAAAACTGCAGAAGAGTAAATGAAAGATTAATATGGAAACCCCAGTTGACTGAGTCAAAGAGTAAAAGGAACATGTAGTCACTTTAGGGGCTTTTTTGGTTATTGGAAGAAAAATATAATGCTAAGGAAATATGCAAAGTGTGCAGCAGCAACCAGCACAGCTGGCAATCTAGTCTCAAATTTGAGACAGTACTAATATCCCCTGAACACTCCTCCATACACACAGGCCCTCGGATGGCACATACTCACCCTTAAGCCAATTTCTCCAAAAGACTCCATCTGGGCATGAGTGGAGTAGTCTCAGTAACTACGTTTATGTCTGCATTTCTATTGCTTGGGATTCTTAGAATTATAAAACTCAAGAATGGAAAGGACCTTAATTCTCAGCTCACCCAACTGTCAATATTGTCTCCATAATATTCCCACAAAGTGGTCATGTAGTCCGTCCTTGAACATCTCCAGTGATGTGGAACTCATTCCATCTTTTGCTTGTCCTAAATATTGTTTCTCTTTCATCTACCCTTCCATAACAATTACTGCGTTGGTAACTACTCTAGGTGCTTTACCATCTTGATCTCACTTAATCCCCACTTAATCCTCAAATGTTACTGATGAAGAAAATGAGGATCAGATATAGAAAATGACTTGTCCAAGGTCATGGAGATAGTGAGCAGCAGAGCTGGGATTTGAGCCCCTAAATCTATCTGACACTTCCTCCATTAGAACTAAATCTAAGCCAAAATCTGTCAGCTTGTAAATTTTACCCACCAACAGAGTTATAACAACCCTTCTCAGGAAGATGATATTTTCTTTGAGGCACAGTTAGAGACACAAATCTTCTGGATCCCTTTCATCAAAATGAAAGCCAAATAAGACCACATTTAGAAACCTGACTCCTCAACATGTGGCCCTTAGTCTTCCACAATGCCAGGTGTCACTTTTGAGACTTCTGACCAATAAATATGGTGGCCCCTTTCAAGCTTTCATCTTTCATGAGCTCCAATTTTGGGAAATTTTCTCCTTTCTTCATTTCTAGGATGCTTCATTCAACAGATGTCTCTTGAGTGTTGTTCACTATAAGGCAGACTCTGGATTGGGTTCTAAGCAACCACAAGATGAATAAGAAACATCGCACATTCCCCAGACTGCAGGAGCTCCCAATCCATCATGGAAGAAAGATGAGAGGCAATAAGATAATACAGGAACAAAATGCTACTCTAGAAGACTGCTGAAGTTGCCCTTGGAGAATGAAGGAAGGAGACACTATTTCTGCTTGGCTAGTTGAGAAAAGCTTCATAACAGCTGGGCTGAAGGATTAGTAGGAAGGCACAGTACAGAGAAAGGGCATATCATATATTCAAACCAACATCATCACTTAGGCATTTAATAGTCAAAGCAAACTTGTGATGTTCAAAACCAAATCTTTGGCTTCCCGTGTACCTTTAACTTCTTCCCAGACTCTTACACAGCTCTGTAAATGGTTAAGTCCATTATTTCAAATGTTTAGACCAAAACTCTTGGAGTCTTTTTTTTTATTCCCTCTTTCTTTCATATTTTACATCCAATCTGTGAGGAAATTCTTTTGGTTCTACCTCAAAAAGATATCCAGAATCTCACCATTTCCACCACTACTACCCTGGTCCAAGCCCATCATCTGCTACCTGGGTTATTGCAGTAGCTTCCCAACTGACCTCCCTGCTTCTGCCCATTCCCTCTATGACCTACTCTCTACACAGTGGTTAGAGTGATCCCTCTAAAACAAAAGTATAATCATGTCACTTCTCTGTGCAAAATCTACCATTGGCTTTCCACCTCACTTCATGAAGCCAAAGTTCTTACAATGGTTTACAAGACCCTACATGACCTGTCCTCCCTTTTTCCACTCTGACCTCATCTCCTATTCCTCTCCCCCTTGCTCACTCTCTTCCAGCTACCCTGGCTTCCTTGTTCTTAGAATACATAAATCATGCTTCCACCTTCAGGCCTTTCCCCATGCTGTTACCTCTCCTAGTATCCTCTTTCCCCACACTCTTCTCTTTCAGGTCTTTTTGTTCAAGTGCTATCTTAAAAATGAGTCCTTCCCTGATCAAATTATTTTGAATGACATCCTCATCCCCCAACCATCACCATCCCATTTGCCCATCATTCTCTACTTCCCTTCTCTGATTGATTTTTCTCTGCTGCTCTTATCATCATCAAGCAGACAAAATATTTTACTCATTTCACTTCTGTGTTGTCTGACTTCCCCTCCTAGAATGTACATCATATTTCATGATGGCAAGGATTTTTTTACTGTTTTTTGTTTTTCCTACTATTATATCCCAGTTCTCAGACAAGTACCTGGCATATAATAGATACTCAATAAATAGCTGATAAATGAATAAATGAATACTGGAATGAAGAGGCAGAAGGAAATGGCACAGATGACTTCTAGGTCACCATCAGGTCACAACTGAATATCAATTAGTGGAGATTAAGGATACTCAAAAAAGACCATATTAGCAGGGGCTAGAATGATCTTGGAATGTTTTGGATTCAGGAAACCTATGAAACATACAAAAAGGATTGCCCATGGGCCTTTTTAATAATGGTATAGGTATTGGGAGCAGTGCAGGACAAAGAATGTATTCATCAAGATAGGCTAGGCTTTACTGAAATAATAAAGTTCCCAAATTTCAACAATTTAAGCATAACAAAGTTTGATTTCCATCTCATACAAGATCTGTTCTAAGTCATCAGCTCTCTGTTCCACCTGAGGACTCAGGGTCTCGATTCCCTCCATCTTTGACATCACTACATCAACATCTGGCTTTTAGCATCACTAGGGCAAGGAAGAGAGAGCTAATGGATCATCTACTGGCTCTTACATGTTTGCATTCTATTATCTAGAACTAGTCACACAACCCATTCAACTGAAAGGGGGATGGGGAATGCAGGCAGCACCTAGAATACTTGGTAGGGACTACCAGCTCTGTCTCAAGATCATGGAGAAAAAGGCCATTCTAAGCAATTTGGGGAAGTAGGGTTCCACCTGGTCTTCTAAAAGAGTGTTTTCCTCACCTTTCTCAATAAAAGTTCTTTGTAAATTTTCCAAATGATGTTCTACTTCTACTAATTCTGCTCTCTTCTAACTCAAAAGCTCCAATATCTCAGCTAAGGACTTCTGAGCTTCTGATAAGCAGGCTTTCTTAGGAACCACTACTGGTTTGGGAACAATTATGCAGCTAGGATATTTAAATTTGACACCTATTTAAAATGGACACCTATAGAATCCTTTATAGATATGATGGGTTTAAAGTGAGTAATTATTATCATAAATGCATTTGTTACTTATAATAATAAATTATTATAAATTTAAAAAGTTGCTTAGAGTTGAAATGTCTTATGAATTAGTGTTGTTGCCACAAATGCAGATAATATTGAGATTCTAAGACTATCTAAAAGAAAACCCCCTACTCTGATAGAATGTAACCTGAAAAAGGAACAGAAAAAACATGCTAAGGACACAAGTATGCAATAATTAGAAGCCTAAGGTGGAGGGTGGGGTATGGTGGAAACAATGGAACTATAAGCACTGGTGCAGGACTAGTGCAGGCCCTCTGACACCCAGGAGGGTTCTGGGTGTCACATTTCAGAGAGGAGCCCTCCTCAATAGGGACACCTTATACATCTATGCAGGCTGCACCCTGCACAACGCCAGGAGCTACCCATTCAGCATTTTTATAGGATCTCTGCTTTTCATCCCCTGGGAACAGGATCAGAGGTGCCCAAGGCCAGCCATCAGCAGCCCCTTTGAGGGGTAAAGAAGCTAGTGGCAGCTAGAACTCCAGTATAGAAATAGAGGTCCACCCACTTGTGCATTAAAACCTCTTCCTTCAGGAGAATCTCTGCTCCCTGTGCTTATCCCACTCTGTTTCACTGAGCTTCTGATGAAATTCTTTTGTAAAGGTCAGCCCGACTTGCCTGGATTCAAGAAAACAATTAGTTAACTAGAAAGCTTAGTCCACAGTTAGACTAAGAGCTAAGGACCCCTGGTGGCTAGAAGTGGTAATTACAGCAGTCCTCCCAGATGGAGATTATTAGAAACCTGGTGGGGTTGAGGAAGTGAGGTGAACCCCCAGGGCTAGGAAGTTGGGATGGATAGGGATTCTCCTCTGTCTATATTGTTCCACTAACAAGTAGGCATTATTATTACCCCATATTTCATATGAGCAAACTGAAATTCAGAGGCAGTGGCGAATGCTTAGTAGCTGATGATGGAGTTTTAATCTAGATCTTATAGTCAAATGCCCTTTCAGCACATGATGCTACAACCAGTTCCCAAGGGAAAAAACTTAGAGTTCGTGAAACATTCTCCCTATTCCTTTCTTTCAATGCTAAGGTGCCATATATTAAAAGGCAGATTTCTGAAGAAATCTGTAACACAGACAAATTGTCAATACCCAGCAAAAGTGAAGAAACTCTGAAAACTCAGAATCAAAGTTCCCGAAACTCCTCTCTTAATGACATTTGGTCAAAATTGGTGTTCACATATTGCATGTCAGAAATGAAGGCAGATTTATATCTTTGCTGTTGGATAACTTTCTGATTGACTTGGGTTAGAAAATAGAGAAAACTTTCCAGCCCTACAAATATTTTCTCTTGGAGAAACAGCTTTCTAGGAAGAGGGGATCCAGAGGACATACAAAAGTGTCCTTCAAATAGAAGAAATGCATGAAAGAGTTTGAGCAAAAACACCCGAAATTCCTCTCAGAAGCCATTATAGAGATGGAGAGGAGAAGGGAGTTGGGGGAAATCGAAGGGTAAGACGAAGCATGAGAGACTGGACTCTGAGAAACAATCTGAGGGTTTTGGAGGGGAGGGGGTGGGGGGTTAGGTGAGCCTGGTGGTGGGTATTACGGAGGGCACGTATTGCATGGAGCACTGGGTGTGGTGCCTAAACAATGAATTCTGGAACACTGAAAAGAAATATAAATAAATAAATAGATAATTTTTTTTTAAAGAAGAAACCATTATAGACAGATATTTTCAACTTAGGTAGTTGTCAAGGAATTTCAGAGGTACAGGAGACCACATAAACTCTGATGTTCCTATTTTGAAATCCCTGACAGGCAGCCATTCAGTCAGTCTTTGTATAAAAAGCTCTAGTTAGAAGTCAGGAGTTCACTTTCTCAGAATACAGTCCATTGCATTTTTAGTTCTATTTGTTAGAAATACGAAGTCTTACAGGAATTTAACTGCAGTCAAGCATTAGATAGCCCAGTGACTATACATGTATACATACCCTGGAGGGTGTATTAAGATACCCCAAAAAGCACAAATTATTTCCTTTATAAACCCTTCCTTAGAGTGAAAATTTGGAAAAGAGTAAGCAAAAGGAAGCCTTTGCCTTTCTACAAAGATTCACTTTATTATGCTTAGTCTTAGAAAGCCTTATATAAGCACATTTTTCCAGCCTCAGAAATCAGCTGCAGCTAGCATTTCAGACCCATAGAGAGTATTTGCCTCTTTCGTGGCCCATGAGGTAAGGAAGGCATAAGAAGATGGCCTTCCAAGCATGACAACTGAGAAGGTATCTTACAAGTCAGGTTGGTCTGAGTAATTCAATTTTAAAATACATTTTATCGATTGAGAATGAAATGGATAGCACCTTTATTAAATCGTCTTTCATGGGAAATTTGAGTAAAAGGTATTCTAAAAACCAAGGTCTAACTTCCATCCCCCTGTCTCAATGTCTTGGGCTTGGGCTTGTGCCCTTGATTAGGTCCTCATTATCTCTAACTTTGATGATTATCATAGTTCCCTTTGTCTCTGATTTTCTGCACTCACATTATGATGTCTCTAAGAGTAGAATTATTATTTATCTTATGTAGGATCCATTGGGCTTCTTAAACTTGTGGATTCAAAGTTTTAGCCATCATTTTCTTCCCCATTTTTTTCCTTTTTCTATATAATTTGTTTCTCTAAACAGAAACATGGACAATATCTTTTGACCTATCTTCCAATTCAATATTTCTCTCTTCAGTTGTATTTCACCAGGGGTCACTACCTGTCTAAGGCTACTTTAGTTTAAGTTCAGGGCTTGGGATTCCTAGGACCACCTAAGTGATGTGCATCTAGGCTACCTAGGCTACAAGTCCTTACAAGGGCTGATTATGTCTTGTTCACCATTATCCTGAAGGTCTATTAAATCTCCCATTTGTTTGGGCCTTGAACTTCAACTTTTGTCCCCTTTGCTCATGAGGTCACCAAAACTATAGCTAAGTTTCATAACTCTCTTCTGATTACATAAATATCCTGACGGCAAAAATGGCTTCTACTGTTTAACTTACCTCTCTGGGTTCTCGTCGTCTTCTATATTTTAGCCTCATGGCTTTATGAGGGTTTTTTTTTCCAACTTTACTGACATACTATTGACATATATGTAAATTTAAAGTGTACAACATGATGATTTGATACACATACATAGTGTGAAATTATTACTACAATAAGATTAATTAACATTTTTATCCCCTCATGTAATTACCTTTCTTTGTGTGGTATTAATTTTAAGATCTTCCAAATATATAATACATTATTGTTAATTATAGTCACCATGCTGTACATTAGATCCACAGAACTTATTCATCTTATGGCTGGAAGTTTGTATCCTTTGGCCAAACTCTCCCCATTTCTCCCAACCCCAGCCCCTGGCAACCACCATTCTGTCCCTATCTCTTTGAGTTCAGCTTTTTTAGATTCCACATGTGAGAACATACATTTGTTTTTCTCGGTCTGACTTATTTCACATAGCATAATGCCCTTAAGGTCCATCCATGTTGTTGCAAATGACAAGATTTTCTTCTTTTTATGGGAGAATAATATTCCAGTGTGTGTGTGTGTGTGTGTGTGTGTGTGTGCGTGTGTGTGTGTGTATCACATCTTCTTTATGCATTCATCTATTGATGAACACTCATGTTGTTTACATGTCTTGGCTATTGTAAATAATGTTGCAATGAACACGAAAATACTGATATCTCTTTGAAATCCTGATTTTAAATTTCTTCAACTATATATCCAGAATCAGGATTACTGGATTATATGGCAGCTCTGTTTTTAATCTTTCGAGGAAACTCCAGTTTTCTACAGTGGCTGTACCAATGTACACTCCAACCAGCAGTGTACAATTGTTCTTTTTTCTCTACAGCCTCACTAATATTTGTTATATCTTGTCTTTTTAATACTAGACATTCTGACAGGTGTGAGGTGATCTCTCATTGCAGTTTTGATTTGCATTTCCCTGATGATGAGTAATGTTGAGCACCTTTCCATATAACTCTTGGCCATCTGTATCTCTTGGGAAAATATTTATTTAGATTCTCTACCCATTTTCTAGTTGGACTGTTTGTGTTTTTTTTTATTTTTTTATTTGGGGGGATTGGGGTTTATTTTGCTTTGTTTTGCTATTGAGTTGTATGAGTTCCTTATATATTTTGGATATTAACCCCTTACCAGATGTGTGGTTTGCAAATATTTTTCTCCCATTCTGTAGGTTGTCTTTTTATCTTGCTGATTGTTTCTTTTGCTGTGAAGAAACTTTTTCATTTGATATAATCTCACTTGCTGATTTTTGCTTTTGTTGCTTGTAATTTTGGTGTTATAGCCAAAAAATACTTGCCAAGACCAATGCCAAAGAGCTTTTTTTTTCTGTGTTTTCTACTGGTAGTTTTACAGTTTCAGGTATTACATTTAAGTCTGTAATTCCTTTCAAGTTAGCAGTGTAAAATGAGGTACAATTTCATTTTTCTGCATGTGGTTATCCAGTTTTCCCAACACCATTTATTGAGGAAATTATCCCTTCCCGTTAAGTCATCTTGACTTTCTTGTCAAATACTAGTTGACCATATATGCAAGAGCTTTTCTTTGGACTCTCAATTCATTCCACTGGTCTATGTGTCTATTTCTAATGCCATTAATACTGTTTCAATTACTATAGCTTTGTACCAAAGTTTAAAAATCAGGAGTTCTTTAGCTATTTGGGGTCTTTTGTGGTTCTGTATGAATGTCAGGATTTTTCTATTTCTGTGAAAAATGCCTTTGAAATTTTGACAAGATAAACCTCATTATTTTTAGCTTTTTCTTCCTATGTTTCATCCAGTTTATTTACTTGTCTTCATTGGGACAATAAGCCCAAATTACCTAGACTGACAGTACAACCCTAACCTGCCTAACTGCTTCCATTGCCCTCAATCTCTCTTCCTTCCAATTCCTCCTTTACAAAGTAACCATGATTATTCCAAGACACCATTCTGATTAAATCATTCCCTTGCACAAACCCTTCAAAAGCTTAATGTTGATTCTAAAATGAAAATCATATTTCTTAGTTTGTACAATTAGGTCCAAATCTTTCTTTCTTGCCTCATTTATTTACTGCACAGTGTGTGGGTGGTCCTCACTAGTACAGGTTCTGACTAATCATCTCTTGCCTTTTACCTCTCTACCCCTTTCTTACTCCAAATTTACCTACATTCCAGTTGAACTGGAACATTCACTGTCATGTGGCAGACCTGGGTCCAGAACATAGATGGTCTAACTAACTTCTCCCCATCTCCCTCTCCCTTCCCCTCTGACCCTGCCCCCCTCATGTGCACCAGGTGTTTGTGCTCCCTCTCTCTCTCTCTAATTAATTAATTACTATAAAATCTTTAAAAAAAAAGAAATTTCAACCAAGCATTACCTCTAGGGAAAGCAGAAGTGGTGGGAAGGCCCCCCGGGGATGCATCACCATCAACAACTTTTTGTCAATCTTTACAGTCACAGGGCCCCTAGGAATAAAACTTCAAGCTTCGGGCTTGTTTTCCATGAAAAATGAGAGATGGATTGTCTGTGAAATTTGATTCCAAGGTGCTGGGAACATCCCGCAACTAAATTAATCTACTCCCACCTGCTGGCGGCTGCCTGAACATCCAGTCAAAGTCGAATCACACCAAAAAAAATAAATAAATAAATAAAACAACATGCTTGAAGTAGGCAAACCAGGAAAAAGGGATTATGCTTTGGGCCTCTACTGTTATATAAACAGTATGTACAGGATGCCTGGGTGAGTGGGGATGATGGGAGCAGAGGTAACAGCAGCAGGAGTAGGTTCCACTGACCCACTTCGGTATGTGATAGTGACATATGGATCCTTATTTCTGCACCTATGTGGAAAGGTGAGCATTTGCTGCAATGACAAGGAAAAGAGGGGGTAAGGAGATGGGATAGGAAGATGTGAGGGTGTTCCGTTCTTAAAAGAAAACAGGGAACCGTGATACGCATTTTTTAAAAGTTTGATCCTAAAATGGTTAAGAAAGGTGTGGGAAACACTCAGCTAGCCAGGCAACTGAAGCTTTGTTGGGCACAAGTAGTTCCATCTCACTTCATTAAATACTGAGGGAAATTGGAAGAGGGCTGTATTTATGTCGGAATGTTCTAGCTAACGAAAAGTGACCTTGAATTTCATTTTCATTGCGACTCTTCTCAATGGCATGCCTTAGGAGGTTCAGTGTTAGTAAAAGTGACTGAGGTCTGTCTGCTGATTGCCCATCTGGCCCATGGGCTCAAGGGACACCTTTCTAAACTTGTTTTGTCATGTATCAAAGATGGGAATGACAGAGAGGATTGAGAGGAGGAATTTCCTTACCCTTTGACATCCTTTTGTTTCATAGGACAGAGTCAGGGCAGTGGGAAGAGCCCTGAAGCCAAAATGCCAGGCTTTTCCACACGATGGGGCCAGGATGCAAAAGCATTGCCTTGAATGGCTCTTCAAAGGCTAACTCAGTTGAACAACTGAAACGCAGCCCTATGCTTTCTTTCCCCTTCAAGGTGTGAGCCCTGGACCCTCACTTCAGCTCTGTGTGTCCTGGCTGTGGGACAGAGATCTCACAGCGATCCTGATTGCAGAGTCCTTCCAGTTCCCTGAGCATTGTCCTAGGGACCTAAACTTGGGGCCAAGAGCACTCTGAGAAATTAAAGTCTTTAGGAAACTCTTGGGCTATTGCATCCAATTTCCAGCCTGATGGAGGGTCACTCCTGCGTGGCCAGAGCTCTGTCATAAAACCCACCTGGTGATCCCCCACCACTCCACCCAGAGGCAAGGCATGCAGGAAGACTGGTGGGTCCGGGGTTTGGGAATGGACAGCGGTCAGATATGCGCGTCCAGCTCTTTCAGAACGCAGATTCAGCCCCGGCATTTTCAAATCACCTCGCGCCAGTCACCGCAAAACTCAAAAACCAAACAACAAAAATCCCAAACAAACTCTTGGGCACGCGCTAATCCAAGAGAAACGCAGATTTCGCATTTTTGCAGAGAGGGAGAGGAGGACCTACTGGGTGCCTAAAGGCGCGGATTTGTGCCCTGCCCCCGGCGGCCAGATTCCCCCCCAGCCCCCCCAACCCCGCCCTGCCGCCCTCACTCGCCCCCCGCCCCCACCACCGCCGCGCGCGGCCCGGCACCGCCCCTACCAGTGTCTGAAGCTGGCCAGGCTAGGACTGCAGAGGCCTGAAGGGGCGGGGGGCCTCGGGGAGCGCAGGCTGCGGGCGGAGGCGGCAGCGCGCGCCTTTTTGTGCGGCTCCCGGCCCCTGCTGGATTGGTTCGGTCAGCGCTGCCGTCGGAGTGGGCGGAGCCAGCCGGGCGCAGGGCTTGGAGTCCAGTCGCAGGCAGGAGCGGTCGCAGACGGAGCGCACTTGGCTGCTGCCGGGCGCGCTCTGGGGCCGCTGCGTCGGGCAGAGCTGCTGGGGGGCTGCTTCTCCTGGGCTCTGGGCTCTGGGCTCCAGCTCGGCGCCCGCGTTCCCTGCTTCCCATACCCTCGCTAGTGGCTCTTTAGAGACTCCCAGCGACCCCCCCAGCGCCCTCTCGCCCCGCACTCTGCCTCCATCCCATCCCTTTCCCCCTGCCGTCTCTCGCGCCTTCTAGCCCGGAGCTGTGTGGCCATGGGCATCAGAGGGATGCTGCGAGCCGCCGTGCTCCTGCTACTCATCAGGACCTGGCTCGCGGAGGGCCACGACCCCAGTCCTACCCCAAAATTCCACTTCGAGCTCTCCTCTACCGTGCCCGAAGTCGTCCTGAGCCTCTTCAACTGGTAAGCGGGTACCGCCAGCCTGGGCATGGCGGCGATGGGGACGCGCGGGCGGCCTGGGGCCTCTTGGACGGAGCGGGCTGGGGTCACTTGAACCCGGTTTGCTGAGCCCTGGCACTTGGGTCCTGCCTGCCGGTCCCTGGAGGGGGACGGGGTGGGAGTGGGGGTGGCCGATCGAAATAGAGCTCTGTGCTAAAGCCCACCTGTTAGCGCGGCGCCTCATAGAGCCACGCATGTACCCAAACTGCAGTCCCGGGGGTGGGGGGAGGACGGTGCCCTGGGCAGGTTTTCCCGGTCATATCCATTGGGCACCTGCGGGGTTGGGGTGGTAGCGGCACAGGGTGATGCACAAGTCACAGAACACAGAGAGTATAGAGACACCTGTTTGAGTAAGGATTTTAGTCTGTTCCCTGAAGCGCGTGCGTATGTTTGTGTGTGTGGTGAGAGACCGTTTCGAACGCCACAGATAGAAATTATTGACTCGACCTCGTCGGAGCCCAGACAGTGCGATCAGTGGCTGCATAACCGTATAGCTGTGTGGCCTGAGATGGTGTGCTCTTGTACTTACTCCTGTGAAAACATTTGAAGATTCCGTGGTTCTTTTCTGTGTTTGATTTCAAGTTTGGATCTGCAAATATCTGAATAGATGTTAAACAAACAGTCAGACTTTACATGTAGATCATACAAAAATGTGTATTTGCAGGAGCTCTGGATCCTGAGCGCTGTCCTATGGGTATTGAGTGGTACTAAACAGGCGGGAATGTGTTGTTTTAATTTGAGAATAATACATGTGTACACTTTGGAATGATGCAAAAGAGAATTTTGTCATTAAAGATGATTAGAAATAATTTTTAAATGACAAACCAGAAATGAACATGTATTCCGAAAAAAGGTGGGGGGATCTAGTCTGGCAAGGTTCCAGCAGACAGCCCTGCAATGCCCTCCACCCGACATACCAGACTGCGCTAGTGAACTAACGCACTCTCTCTGTCTCTCTCTCTGTCTCTCTCTCTCTCTCTCTCTCACACACACACACACACACATACTGTGATTTGGAGGGACCAATGTTCATTCCCTGGTCAATGCGTCAAAGATCCTAAGAGTCATAGTGAAGCCCAGGGCCTGTTCTCATTCGCAAACCCCTTTTGGAGAAAAGAGCCCCACTGAATGTCTAGGTGAATTGGATGAGCTTCAGAGAATTCTAGAAGGCCAGCTCTCTGCAGGGCTGAGCTGCGTGCACTTACATGGGCTCACCCAAAACACGTCTAGGCTGGATGCATATGCTTAGCCAGAGAGATGTTTGTTCCCAGAATACATGTCTTTTTGAGGGCAGCCCTTGGGCTCCAAAAATCTAAAATGGTTTGATTGGGTGGGGGTCTTTAATCTCTGCTACATGGGCAAGGCTCTCTCTGCCACATGTGCCCTTTGTCAAGCCTTAAAAAGCAGAGTTGTATAAACACAAGATTTACATAGACGTAAGAACAAAATGCCCAGTCCTAGCTTATGTAGGGAATGTACCTGAGCTGGAGAATGTAAATTGGCTGCCTCAGCTTGGGGCGGGGACACTGAGAGTGGAAGATGACCTTTCCTGAGGCAATTGGGTACCCCTGGAAGGACCCCCAGCAACCTGGAAAGCCGCATCCAGGCTGATGGCAAGATGGAGCTTCTTAAGGGGTTGAAGTGACACATTTATCTCAGGCCTTGAACCTGCCCACTCCCTCCCCTCTCCACTTCCCCTACAGTCTCCCCTCCTCATGCCCCCCCTCCCCAATCCTGCCTGGTAACAAGTATCCAGTCTTTGTGCCCCATTCTCTGGATAAAAGCAGAAGGGGGGAGGGGAAAAAGAGTGCGTCACGCTGCACTTCTGGCTGACTCATTGTAGGGAGGGAGAGGAGCAGGGAGAGACGGTACATGTATGACTATACATATTGGCATGTGTGCAGGAGGAAAGAAGGCTCCAGCACGTTGACACCTAGGGTATTCTTTGTTGTTTGCTCCCTGAGAAGTAATGTGGCATTTACTGATGACTTCTCTGTTTCAGCAAAAATTGTGCAAATGAAGCTGTGGTTCGCAAGATTTTGGACAGGGTGCTGTCGAAATACGATGTCCGTCTGAGGCCAAATTTTGGAGGTAAGCCACATTGAGATACTAGAATCCTTTGTGTTAGGTGGAATAGAGCTGAGACAGATGCAACGAGACAACCCCACTCTGGATGCTGACCAGTGGCACTCGCCAGACTCAACGCTTTTCCTCTACGGACCCAGCCTTCCTACCTCTGCGGAAAAGCTGCCTCAGAGCACTTCCATGCCCCCAACCCGCAGGCCTTTTGCTCTGTCCCCAGCAATTTCCCACTTCTGTGCCTTCTCTTGCAAGGGGCCCTTATGCCCCCTCCCTTAGAACAGCCTGAAGTGCACTCCCTGCGTGGCTGGGGAAGCAGTAACCCAGGATGGGCTCAAGATTTCCTGCTCCATCTATGGGGGGTGGCGGGACACATTCGGCTACTCGAACACACCTTCTTTGCACCTTGGACACTTGCGAAGTGATTAGCTAGCTCAGCTTGTTCAAAACTAACCGCATGGCCTTCTCCGTCCAGTTTACTCTTCCCTCTGGCATCCTGGGCACTTCTACCTCTGCCACCCCTTCCCAAAGCCTCCAGCTCCCACCAAGTTCAGTTCATTTAACACACTGCAGCAGTGTGATCTTGATAAATCCAGCCTGATCCCCTCACGAACTTTTGACGGCATTATTGAACTGCTTCCTCCGCTCTCTCTCTCTCTGCCTACTTGTGATCTCTGCCAAATAAATAAATAAAAAACTGTTTAGCCTAGCACTCAGACCTCAAGCACAGAGATGAGAAATGACAAGGACACTGACACAGGAAGCCCATCTGGGCTCAGTCACACAGCGTTAAGGGACAGGCAGTCTGCTCCAACCCCACAAAACAGGAGTAGCATTCTTTGGGCCAGGGGCCACCCACCCGGGAAACCTAGACCAAGGACAGACAAAAGGAAGGGAGGGTGTACTAAGTAGAAGTTAGTCACATTTCGGTTCAAAGGAAAAGGAAACAGAAAGAACTAAAAATCAGAGTGGCTAAGTTGGAGAAAGCACTCCACTTCCTGCTGGTGGTAGAACTGGACACCGACTCTAAAGGGTTAATGAATGCTCTTTGTTAATGAATTCACATTTATACATATGAATAGAGGTCTTTTGAATGCCCAGTGCCTCCACCCTGAAGGGCCCTCAGCCAGTGAGCTCTACAGTGTAGCCCACCGGCGTGGGGTGCTGTGATTTGCCTGGAGAGGCCCCTGGAAAACCAAAGCCCCAGGCTTTGGAAGTGGGACACTTAACTGGTTTTGCCTTTGCTGTGTTGCTCCCTCTGAGGGGAACTCTCTCCGGGATCCAAGGTGAGTGTGCGCTGGGCATTAGGGAGCTGGAGTAGAGAGGGCGGAGGGAAGGCTCTTTCAGTGTGGGGATTCAGAGGCTAGGGCGCACACTGGTTTTGGAACTGCCGCACCAAGCTCTGGTGGCTGTCAAGGGAGTAGCTACTCCACTTTCTCCTTTCCTCATTTTCACCTTTCTCAACAAAGGCTGACCAACAGCCATTCAAGTGCACCTAGCACACCCTTCCCACTGTTTCAGGTTGCCTTCTCAGCAGGCATCCAGGGCCAGGGGGAGGGAGCAGAGGCAAGGACCGGCCGCTGGGGATTATCAGGTGTGGCTGGTCCAGGGCATCTCCAAAGCACCTCACCACCATCTTCGGAGCTAACTCGGATTTGTTTGCACCTGATGCCTAACCTCCTAAATTACACTAAGGTTTCTGGTCCTGTAGACCTGGGGCATATGAGAAAAGATGGGTCCTCATGAACGTGGGAGAGCAAGGCCAGTGCAGGACCTTCTAGCATTTAGAGAGAAGAAAACACTACATGCTCTGTCTAGAACTGTCCTCTGGGCTGGGCGGTGGGGGGGGCACGGAATGCCAATCAATGGGACACTGGGTCAGGGGTTTCAGTGTTGGGGTAACCCAGGACTCCCTTTAATGCCTCCCACTGGACACAGAATCAAATTCCTCTCTGTCTGAAGTGAAATAGAGATTCAAGGACACACACACACACATAGAGAGGCTTCTCCTAACTGTGGTCAGTTTGGGTGGGTCAGTAATGAGGCTGTGGGAGCCTTATTGCTCCTTGAGAGCAGGAGGAGGAAGAGCCAGCTGCTTCTTTCTGGGCAAGAGAAGTGGGATTCCACAGCGTTGCCAAAGGCAGATCCTTGAGGACTTCACCTAGTTCAGCACCTGGCATGGCACAGGCGTAGAGTAAAGGAATGAGTGGGACAGCCTCATCATTCCTTCATTTATCTCTTCTTCCTCTGGTACTCTAATGGCTGCTAAGGAGGAAAGGACTTGTGGTAGCAAAATTTCTAAGAGGGAAGAAGTGGTTAACCCCTTTCTGCCTTCCTGAGCCCATCAGGAGGGATAACAATGGGATGTGAGACTGATGCCATCACCCCAGAGATAGCATTTAGACAACTTACCTGGAGATTTCTTGTTCCCTTCCATAGGATACCTTGGCTAAACTCTCATAAGGTGTCCCCGCTAGATTGGTAAATTGGAAAATAGTCCCAGGTCTCCTTCCTCCGGGCTACATCCCCAGGCCAGGACTCATGGCTTGGTGAGGGAAAAGGGGGCTACATTTCAGCTCCCACATACTCCTTCGACTGAGGGCCCTTGGACAAGGCTATGTCCTGGTCCTTTAGGGTTTGGGTCCCCCAGGACTCCACTGTGCCTGAGTAGCACAAAGTCTGACCCAAGAGTGAAGCGGGGGCAGGGATGGCTGCATGGCCCCTCTAGGGCTTGTTGCCTGCTTAACACAGTTTCTACCCTCTAAAGGCTATGATAAAGAACTACATTTCTAGAAACCTCTATCACCACATGCATTGCCGGAATCATTCACAGTAGCCTGAAGTGCTGGAGTCTGAGCTATGCCCTCTCTGGAGAGAGGCACGTTTACTTCGCAGTGGCCATTCATATGCTGATCCCGATCACTTGTCACTGCTTGAAACCCTGGGATCGGAAGAACGCTTTTCCATCTTCACAGCTCCACTTCAGGACTGTCAGCCTGCAGGGAAGCCAGCAGCCTAGAACTGCAAGGGTCTCGCATGTTCCCATAGCAGCGCTGTGGCGCAGCACATACAGAATGATGTCTTACCTGTGGGGCTAGGTGAAGACAGCTTTCAGCCAATAGGAAACAACAAAAAAAATGTTTTTCCACAGCACCTTATAGTTTACTACATATTTTCACATCCATTATTACATTTGAGAGAGCAGTGCTGACACCTAGGACCAAAAAAGAAAGCCAGGAGACAGAAAAACACTCAGACATACATTCAGTGACACTCACATATTAACATACACAGACACCCTCACACGTGCACCTCACAGGAACCAACTCACAAGTTCGTTCACTTATAAATTCAGTATACACACTTACCTGCACTCACATGCCCCTACTCACACATTTATACATGTTCACACATCTATGTACATACGAACATGCATACGCATGCACATACACACGTGAACATGTTCTCGCAAACACACTCAAAAATGTATTCACGCACGGGGGTGCCCGGGTGGCTCGGATAGCTAAGGGTCTGACTTCCGCTCAGGTCAGATCTTACAGTCCTGGGATCAGGCTTCCTGCTCAGCGGGGAGTCTGCTTGTCCCTCTGCCCCGCCCCACTACTCGTGCTCTCTCTCTCTCTCCCTCAAATAAATAAATGAAATCTTTTTTTTTTTTTTTTAGATTTTATTTATTTATTTGTCAGAGAGAGAGAGAGAGAGCGAGCACAGGCCGACAGAGTGGCAGGCAGAGGCAGAGGGAGAAGCAGGCTCCCCACAGAATGAGGAGCCCGATGTGGGACTCGATCCCAGGACGCTGGGATCATGACCTGAGCCGAAGACAGCGGCTTAACCCACTGAGCCACCCAGGCGTCCCGAAAAAATGAAATCTTTTAACATATTCACATGCTTCTGCTCCCACATTCACTTATACTCACACACAGACATGCTCACATATGCAAACACACTGCCAGGCTCACTCACATACATACAAACATCCACACACGTGCTTGGATGTCCACACACATGAACATACATATTAATATGTTCACACATTCACTCATACATATAAATTATTCATATCTACCCACATGCCTAAAAATGCTGATATCACTGTACATCTCATACATGCACACTCACGTGACTGCATGCAAACAGGCTAATGCTGTTTACGTAGGAGCTCACACAAGCATGTCCACCTGTTTAGCAGTTCACAGAAACATGCCCACGCATGAACTGGCTCACACATTAACACACATCCACGTGCACAAACACACTCACACATTAACATGCTCACGTATTCCCTCATACCTGCACAGGACACATTAACATACATGAATATGCTCGTGGATCCACTTGTACCTTGGCATGGTCACACATTCAATTACACACAAACACACCAATGTACACTCATATTTAATCACACACAAACATGCTCACACATCCACTCAAGCACAGAAAGGTGCTTACACCTTTGTTTCAGGTGTACAAATACACTCAGACACCCACATATGTAAGTGTGGTGAGTGTGAGTATGTAAGCATGATCACTAATCACATTTATAACTTGCATACATACAGGTAGGGTCACACACACAAACTTTCACGTATTCACATAATGAACATTCTCACTCACTGACCATAAGTCACAAACTCACACTTTCACTTGTGTTCCCAGACATTCACTCACACACTTTTGTTTACACATTCCCTCACACTTGCACTTAACATGCTCACACACAGACTTACACATGAATATGCTCATACATATGGACACACAGACACATCCACTCAGTACACAAACATACATACACTCATGTAAAAGCATCTTCAACGCACAAACATGAAAGTGCATTCACTCTCATGTGGACGTGCTTACAAGTACATGCACAGGGAAATAGGAAACACATTTACTCCCACACAAACATGCTCACATACATGCAACACCAGTTCACTCACACACATATGAATATACTCATGTTAACATGCTCACATACAAATTTGCTCACACACACAAACTCACAAATACATACATGCTCACACATTCACTTGCACATGAACACATTCATACACTTACTTCCACACACCAACCTGCCTGCATGCTTGCCTGTGCTTACACACTCACTCAAAGTTGCACACGAACACGCATGTCCGTTTGCATCTGAACACACACATTCACTCCCACACAACATGCCGACATGCATGAATGTGCTCACACCTTCACTCCCATGCAACACAAGCACACAGACGTGCTCATACATTCTCACACAGACATACCTACTCTCATGTGCACACTGACACATTCGCGTGCACGTGAACACAATCACATTCACTTGTGCATGTGAATATACTCACATACACTCATGTACACAACACACACATTCATTCACACAAAGACGCATACTAGCTCACAGATGGACATACTCACGTGCACTCACGCGAGTATGCTCCTGCACAAATAGTAGCTCTTGTTTTTGAGCTCATTGCTCTTGAGTTTTTAATCACAAAATCATTTAGAAAAAGAGTGCTTCATCCCCTTATTTTCTCTTTATTTCACCCGGACCCCTTCCTTTCATCATGTCATGGGCCAGGCCCTGCTCTAAGTCGTTGGCCTGCATTTATCATGAGATCAGTGCTGTCCTTATTCTGATTTTACCCATGAGGAAACTTAGGCTCAGTCAGGTTGGGTAACTTTTGTAATGTTTATTTAAATTCCAGTTAGCTAATGTACACTGTCATAAGAGTTTCAGGTGTACAGTGAACTGATTGAACAATTCCATACATCACCCGGCTCTCATCACAAGTGCTCTCCTTAATCCCATTCGCTTGTCTCACCCATCCCCCACCCCTCGCCTCTGGTGACCGTCAGTTCGTTCTCTAGAGTTACGAGTGATTCTTGGTTTGCCTCTCTTCCCTACCCCCTCCACTTTCATTGTTTTGCTTCTTAAATTCCACATATGAGTGAAATCCTGTGGTATTTGTCTTTCTCTGACTTATTCTGGTTAGCGTAATACCCTCTAGTTCCATCCATGTCGTTGTAAATGGCAAGATTTCGTTCTTGTTCGTGGCTAGGTAATATGCCATCACATCTTCTGCATCCATTCATCAGTCGATAGACACTTGGGCTGTTCCCATAGTTTGGCTACTATAGATAATGCTGCTATATAAATATCAATATCAAGGTGCATGTGTCCCTTCAAATTAGTATTTTTGTATTCTGGATAAATATGGAA
This sequence comes from Lutra lutra, assembly GCF_902655055.1. Lineage (NCBI taxonomy): Eukaryota > Metazoa > Chordata > Mammalia > Carnivora > Mustelidae > Lutra > Lutra lutra. The sequence goes on along the minus strand of NC_062296.1, from coordinate 2,647,359 downwards.
TAGTGCCATTACTGGATCATAGGGTAGCTCTATCTGTAATCTTCTGAGGAATCTCAGCCATTCTGGAAAACACTATGGAGGCTAGGTAACTTATTCAAGGTCACACAGCTAGTAAGTGTCAAAATGGGGTCCAAACCCAGGCAGTCTGGCTCCTGAGTCCATACTTTATCATACCTTGCATGTAATAGTGTCTTCCTGTGTTGCAGGTGCCCCTGTGCCCGTGGGAATATCTATGTATGTCTCCAGTATTGAGCAGATCTCAGAAATGACTATGGTAAGTATGCCAGCTTCAGCCATGGGCCTGGGAGCAGGGAACATGTGGCAAGGAGCAGACCCATAAGCCAACTCCAACTGTCCTGACTTGCAGCAGAGCCACATAAATGAACTTAGTAGGTTTTGGAAACTACAGCCACGTGCAACAAAAAAATAAATCAATCCAAATGAGTTATAAACCTAAAGGTTAAAGGCTCATGAAGGTTTTAAAAGAGAATATAGAATACTGTCTTTGTGCCTTTGTGGTAAGACTTCTTTAAAAAGTCATAGAAAACAGAAGCCATAAAAATAAATAATTTCAACTTTATTAAAATTCTCTACAGGGGCTCTTGGGTGGTTCAGTCGGTTAAATATCTGCCTTCGGCTCAGGTCATGACCTCGGGGTCCTGGGATGGAGCCCCACCTCAGGCTCCCTGCTGAATCTGCTTCTCCCTCTCCCTCTGCCCCTCCCCACCTCTTTCTCTGTCTCTCTCTCTCTCTCTCTCCCTCTAATAAATAAGTAAAATCTTTTTTAAAATTCTATGTAGCCAAAACTTCTAGAACCTCTGTTTAGCAAAACAGACAAATAAAACCAGTATAACAACTGTAAAAGGATAAGTCAGAGTGGACTGAGATACATGCAACACAAAGAAGTGCTATTGAAAATGTTTGTTATTTGTTTGTTTGTTTATTTATCTATCAGAGAGAGAGAGAGAACACAAGCAGGGGGACCAGCAGGCAGAAGGAGAAGCGGACTCCCTGCTGAGCAGGCAGCCCGATGCAGGGCTCAATCCCAGGACCCTGGGATCATGACCTGAGCCAAAGGCAGACGCTTAACCCACTGAGCCACCCAGGCGTCCCAATAAGAATATTTTTAAATATATATATATATTTTTAAGATTTTATTTATTCATTTGACAGACAGAGATCACAAGTAGGCAGAGAGGCAGGCAGAGAGAGAGAGAAAAGCAGGCTCCCCGCTGAGCAGAGAGCCCAATGTGGGGCTTGATCCCAGGACCTTGAGATCGTGACCTGAGCCGAAGGCAGTGGCTTAACCCACTGAGCCACCCAGGCGCCCCAAGAATATTTTTAAAACAATAGAAAAATTATTAGAGAATTTGAACAGGAACTTCACTTTTGTGAAGAAAACCCAGTACCAGATGAACATGTGAAAGTGTGTTTGACTTTATTATTAATCACTGAGCAAGAATCCATTCCATACGTACCAGATGGGCAAAAGTCAAACGTCAGACAGTAGCAGTGCTGGCCAGGCAGGAGCACTGGGAACTCTCATTTGCCCTTGGTAAGGGGGTAAAGTGGAACTTTCATGTCATTATTTTTATTTCATGTTGACTTTGGTGTAATACATAATATATTCACATGAGAGAATGTTCTCTCCAGTGCGACTGAACAAATTTTAATTACAGACATCAACATGAAGGAATCTCACAAATAGAATTTTGAGTGAAAGAAACAAATTATGAATACATACGTATGATTCCATTTGGAAGAAAAATTTAAAAATAGGTCCAAGTAGGCAGTATGTTTCCTAGAAATACATATATAGACAATAAAGCTAACCAAAAGCAACAGAGCTATTCTCATTAAAACCTAAGATAATGGATACTGCTGGGAGATAGGTGTGGGGAGTATGTTCTGGAAGAAACACATTGAAACTTGAAAGTTGTTGGTAATATTTCATTTCTTAACCCGGATTGTAATTGCATGAAGCTCAGTTTATTCTTCACATTTAACACTCTTTCATGTTCCAGTACTCATCTATATTTGGGATGTGTTTTGTACACCTGCACGCACACATGCACACACACACTTTGAGGATGGACAACCGCACAACCTCATTTACGACTGGGAGTTACCTTTCTCTCCTCAGGACTATACGATCACAATGTTTTTTCATCAAACCTGGAAAGATCCACGTTTAGCATACCATGAGACCAACCTGAACTTGACCCTGGACTATCGGATGCTGGAGAAGTTGTGGGTCCCTGACTGCTACTTTCTAAATAGCAAGGATGCTTTTGTGCATGACGTAACTGTGGAAAATCGCGTGTTTCAGCTTCACCCAGATGGAACAGTGCGGTATGGCATGCGGTGAGTTTTCCCCTGGCAGGCTTCCTTCTCCCCACGGAGTAGCCCATGAGTGCACATAAGGGACACACTAAGGAGCCCGTTGGTGTCTTGCAACTGCCCCCTCATTCAGCCTACCTAGCAGTCAAAGGGAAACCGTCGGACTTTTCCACAGCCGTCCTCGGCTGTCCTGTCCACACACCTTGCTCATCCTTCAGTCCCTAACTTCAATGCCATCTTTGTCAAGAAACCCTCCTTGATTTTCTCCATTCGAAGAACTCTCCCTCCACCTTGGCATGGCATACATTCTGTTAGGTATCTTCGTTTCTTTTCTCTTCCATGACGCGAGGGAGGGAGACAAATGAATGCCGAAGCCCACGCAGTGGTCACTGGTCGTTGGTCGTATCTGCATCAGGCCGGGACCCGGGGTGTGCAATGTATGTCTGTCGAGTAAGGCTCTACACACACAGAAGGCACACGAGCAGGACATCCTCACTGGCTTATTTAGAGCCCAGCATGGGGTCGCTGGGGCTCCCCTCGCAGCATCATCGCTTACAAACTACCATTAAGACAAGCGTGAGAGAGAAGTGCAGCTCAGAAAATTGCTGCAAGAGGTAGTTGCACCAGGACTCAGCCCCCATCTCTGAGTCTCTCTTTCTCTGGGGTGCTCCCGCTCCGTCCCTTGATTTCTCTTCTTTCTCCGCGGTCCAAGGTGCTAGAGTGAAAAAACAACAAAGCTGCATGGAGGATCCATGGAAGGGTCACGCACACACGCACGCACACACTCTACCCAGTGTACAAAATGGAAATGACCTCAAGGGTTGAAAAGGACTGGGCCTGGTCTCCCTTCTGCCACTTCTGCGGCTCCTCCAAGGTCCTTCCTCAGATTCTTCTCGCAGACACACCACGTGGCAACTTGAAGCCCCCACCCAACACTCCACAGCCCGCCTTAGATATGCGAATAGCTCCTACCCACTTACACCTAGTGCTGTCATTTTGCACAGCCCCAGTGGCCTGTGTGCACAGAGACGAGAGCGCTGCAGAGCAGCCCCCACAGCCAAAGTCGGGCCTGAGTTCCAGCTCGCATCCATGCCCGCACACCACGCACGGGCACTCCCCGTTGCACCGGGCAGCTCGGCAGCTTCAGGGCAGCGCCATTTCCTATTGACAGCCCTTGCTCTTTCTTCAGCAAGAAAGGCCGCTTTCTGTCTCTCTGTCCAGTCTCCTCAAGGGCCCTTCCCATCCTGCTGCCCTGAGGTTTCCTTTCAGACCTCTTAGTGTCTCTGTCACATACACATTCCCTCTCTCCGCCTACACAGCTGTGACCCAGCTTTCCTCTAGGAGGAAGGAAAGGAAGAGGAAAAAGAGGGAAAGAAAAACATGAGGGAGGGAGGCAAGGAGGACCCAGCTCTAGCGTAAGCAGTTCGGGAATGTGTTAGCTGGGGCAGTACCTGGAGTATCTCTCAGTTTTCTCAGGAATGGCGGCTTTCCCAGGCTTGACTCACCTTTCCCTTCCTTTTGCTTTTCCTCTGCAGACTTACCACCACGGCAGCTTGTTCCCTGGATCTGCAAAAATTCCCTCTGGACAAGCAGACCTGCAAGCTGGAAGTGGAGAGCTGTACGTCTATCTTCCAAGGCCCCTCCTTTTCTACTTGAAGTTACCGTCCTCCAGAAACCAAAGGCAGAGTGGACAGTGACAGGGAGGGCATTATCTCCCCTACTCCCTCCCTCCGCATTCTCTCTCTCTTCAACAGATGAACAGACAGACAGAAGTATACACGAAGCATCTGGGAGAAGGTGGCCTTTCATGTGTGAATAGTCAGTCCCACGGAGAAATCACAGCTCGCTATTGGGAAACTATGTACAAGCCAGCGGATAGGAACACATCTGTTTGCTCTGTTTTCTTTCCTGGCCAAGAAACTCCCAAAGGGAGAATTCCCTTGCCAAGTGCCCCCCTCCTTTGTGCTCAGACTCAGAAAACCTCAAAGGTGTCCCCAAAGTGCAGGCTCTGACCATCCTTTGGTTTCCACAGTCTGCGCTGCGGTGAAATCTGCCTATTTCTCAGACTGACGCTATTTCTTTCCCTCTCCCAGATGGCTACACGGTTGAAGACATTGTGTTATACTGGGAAGGCGATGGGAATGCCATCCAGGGGACTGAGCAGCTGCACATTCCTCAGTTCAGCTTCCTGGGAAAGACGATGTCCAGCAAAGAGGTGGTTTTCTACACAGGTGGGTCTGATCTTCTCTCCCATTTCTTCTCTCTTTTGTACCCTGGAACACTCCTGGACATCTGTCTGCCTTTGACCTCTACACTCTCTGCTGCCTTCTCTCCTATTTCCTTCCGGCTCTAGACACCTTCCAAAACCCCCTTCAAGTGAGAAAATGGGTGTGGAAGCCCTTGGCCAACCTTGATGCTTTACAGGTGTAAAAGGTTCATGCTCTTCCTCTCTTGAGCCAGCCTCTCCCCCTCCTTCTGTTTGTCACTTCGAAATATTCCCTATATCTCCTATTTCAAAAATCCAGTTGACATTAAACAAGTCAAGAAGGAAGGAGGAGAAAACAAATCAACCATGCCATATGGGCCTACAGACATGCCACTGTCACTGGCCTTAAGGTGGCAAATAGGGTCAGATTGGCAGGCTGCCCGGGCTGGAATATTAGGGGCTTCCCCTCCTCTATCCGGTACTTCACCCTGAAAATCCCCTCAGCCCTACGAAGCTAACACCAGTGTGTCTCCTTGTCAGGTTCCTATGTGCGCCTGATACTGAGGTTCCTGGTCCAGAGGGAAGTCACCAGCTACCTTGTGCAGATCTATTGGCCTACTGTTCTCACCACTGTTGTCTCTTGGATATCGTTTTGGATGAACTACGAATCTTCTGCAGCCAGGGTGACAGTTGGTAGGTCCTCTCCTCATCCCAGGGAGGAACCTGGATCATCTTGCTCAGAAAAAAGTCAGGAGTAAGAGAGAAATACTTGAGGGGGTATGTGACTGCACAGGCAAGGAAGCATTTGTCCAGCCGCTTAGCCCAGCAGAGAGACTGATATTACAGACAAGTGTGGAAAAAAAAAAAAAAACATCAGGCCTGGGATCTTGGTATGTCAGATCCAAAGCATTAGAATGCATTATTTGCTGGATACATGAATGGACAAGGCACAAATTTAGATCAGAAATGCAAGACAGCAAACTTTGATTAAGCAACATATCAAAATACCTATCAAAATGGCAGTAGGACTTCCAGAGAAGTCCTAACCCTCAATGAGTAATCTAGTGGAATGCTGGGATAGATACTATGAGATGCCGAAGGAGGAAATGACCCAGATCTTGTTGGCTAAAACTGCACCAGAAAAGTCTTGCTCAGACTGGGTTTTCAAGACTTGTAGGAAGCAGAGGCATAAGACTTGTCATTCACTAAAACATGAAATTGCTATTAAAAGACACAGTGGGGGGCACCTGGGTGGCTCAGTCGTTAAGCATCTGCCTTCAGTGCAGGTCATGATCCCATGGTCCTGGGATCGAGCCCCACATCGGGCTCCCTGCTCAGCGGGAAGCCTGCTTCTCCCTCTCCCACTCCCCCTGCTTGTGTTCCCTCTCTCGCTGTGCCTCTTTCAAATGAATAAATAAAAATCTTAAAAAAAAAAAAAAAAGACACAGGGGCCCTAAATGGGAACTGAGTCACAGCGTGCCTGGGGTAGGAGCTGTGGGGAAACAGGGGAGTTGCAGAGAGAAAGGAGGAGTGACTTGGAAAGACCTTGCAATTCGAGTTTAAGCAGTTAGAACGTCATGTCCAAGCAATGGGGAGAACCAGAGGTTTCGAACAGTACCAGGGTGTGGCCTATGGAATCAGCTCCCAAGTTTATCTGGTCCCAGTGGGCCCCACAACCAGGTCTGGTGTTTTCTTCACCATCTATGGGGCAGAGTCCTTTAGGAGCACATGTTGGACTAAACCTTTGATATTTGTGTAATATTTTAAGGACTCACAGACCTTTCTGAGGGACATGATCTAAAAGAAAGCCTATGCTCTGGAGGGCAAAAGAGCCTGGAGGTGTAAGTTACTGTGAAACCATGGCTGGAGACTTTGGACTTGATCCTAAGTGCAATGAGAAAAGTCACAGAATCATCTAAGCACAGTCTGGGTGTAAAGCTGGGGAGAAAGAGCAAAGAGAGCACTTGAGCAAAGTCCCCGGGCCTAGAGAGCTGAAGGCCTTTGGCTGCAGGCTCTCCCAACCCCAGAGAGGATGGCTGCTCCCTTCCTGTAGGATATGGGCCCAATGGCTTGCCAAGAACTTCAGCCACCTGAGGGGGCTAACCCTGTGCCATGTTCTTTATAGGTCTGACGTCGATGCTCATCCTGAACACCATCAACTCACATCTGTGGGATAAACTCCCCCAAGTGGCCTGTATTAAGGCCATCGACATCTATATGGTTGTATGCTTCTTCTTCGTGTTCCTGTCCTTGCTGGAGTATGTCTCCATCAATTTTCTTTTCTACAGCCGAGGAGGATCCAGGCGCAACCAAAGGCGACACAGGAGAGCCCGAAGAGTCATGGCCCGCTACCGCTACCAGGAAGTGATGCTGCAGGTTTGGCTCTCTGACCAACAGTCAGCTTTCCCTGATTAGGGATTAGGCACCTTCTTAAGCCTAAGCTTAGCCCCTGACCCTTTCGCATTTCGTAGTTCCCTTAATCCTCACACGGCACACACTCTCACACACACACACACACACACACACACACATCAGATAACAAAGAAATAGAACACTTTATCGTCACTCCTTTATAGGTCAAATCATTGTCGCAAGGTCACAAAGCAGTAAGTGGCAGAACTAGATCTTCCCAGACTCTTTGACTTCAAATCCAGTCCACTTAGCATACTTTCAAGGGCAGGTGATGGAACAGAGGGAAGAGGAGCACAGGGAGGCTGAAAGGAAGAGAAAGACGCCAGAGGAGCCGGCCTACCCCTCCTTCCTTTGCTCTTTCAATTCCCAAAGCCATGCTGAGCCTTTTGTCGCCCACTGGCAGTACGTTACCTCCCAGCGGCACCCGCTTCCTTCACAGGAAGCCCAGCCACACCTGCCCGAGGAGGCTTGGCTCCTTGCACCACATAGCACTGCAGAGAGAGCAGCTGCCCCAGGGAGACGCGGGCTGGGCAGCCCCCGCGGGTGTGTCTTACATGCTAACAGCCTCTTGGTCCTGTTCCTCAGCCCTTTGCGCGCCGGAGATGCCGGGAAGAGATGATTCTGTCAGTGGAAAAGATCACCAGTCACATTGCGAGTGCTGACGAGGAAAGCCCTCTCCCTCTTCCTCCCTCCCCACCACCGGTGCTTATTCATGTAGGATATGACCCTCCCGAAGTCAGAAGTCTATCTACCATCTCCCTGAAGGGTGACCAGATTAGCATAGAAGACGAAAGTGGCTCTCTTTCCTCCAGACCGGTGCAGGCCTGCCTGGCAAGCCTAGAAAGCCTCAGCTCTTTGATCTCCATCCCAGGGCAGGCCCCATTGGCCACCTCAGAAAGCCTTAGCTCACTTTCTTCTCTCTCGGAGCAGGCCTGGACGGGCTCTAGGGAAAGCCTGAGTGATCTCCCCTCCACCTCAGAGCAGGCCCTGCACAGCTATGGCTTTCACTTTAGTGGTTCTGAGACTGATGACCGTTTTATTTGTCCTGAAATCCACAACCGTGCTGACGCCCACGGCCATGCTGATACCCGTGACCCAGAAGATCCCAAAGAGAACTTGAGCTTGGATGAAAGTCATGGCCATGGCCCTAGGGGGAGGCATCTGCTTGTCTATGGCCACAGGTGTGTGCAGGAAGCAAGCTACAGCCTTGAGGAGATCCGTAGCAACCTTGAGGAGATCCGTAGCAACCTTGAGGAGATCCGTAGCTTGCCTGATGACATCAGAGTTGAGAGCGGCTACCTTGACCTTGAGAAGCAACTTAGGCGTGATCTTGATAGTACCTGGAGCCTTAATGTTGATGGGTTCCCAGGCTTTGACCAAGACAAGGACAGTAACTCAGAGTCTGATGACAGTCGCCCCCCAAGTCCTAGGTGCTCCTTCAGCGAAGCGTTCTCCTCCAAGCTCTTTGACCCTGACTATGTCCCTCAGGTCGACAAGTGGTCCCGGATCCTCTTCCCTCTTGCCTTTGTGGTGTTCAACATTGTCTACTGGGCATATCATATCTATTAGTCCCATGGTGCCCCTTTCAAGGTTCCTCCTGATTCCATTTTGCCTTCTTTTCTTGGTTCACTTTATTTTGTGATTATTTGGACAGTTGAATCAGTTCCGCCCTTCTCTTTATAAACATGAGGTGGGAAGTAGTTGAAAAGGATGTGTTCTAGCTGGAAGGAAAGGGACTGAGGAGGAGCTGGAGTTATCGCAGCACACTGATTTTCCTTTTCTGCTAGAGGACTATCACCTTTTCAAAGACTCCTAACAGCTGTGAAGCACAGAAAAGCCCCTGGAAATGCTTGGAGGACAAAGCCAGGATGGGAGACAGAGGAAGGATCCAAGCCCTATGCATAAACATTTCTGGGCGTTTTTCTGCCTCCCCCACCCCTGGCCCCATGATGTGCTGAATTTCCTTTTACATTACTTTTTTTCTTCTATTTTTCCCTCCTGGGAATTGAGTCCTTGCTCACCCCCTGATTAAGGTTTCACCAGAGAAAGTCAAGCTAGGTTGAGCAGGGGTGCACAGGGGGAGCACTAGCCATCATGTGCAAGTGCAGGGGGCTGGCTCTAGGTAACTTGGGGAGATCTGAAAGTGCCTCTTCCCCACGGAGTGAGATGTCAAAGTGAGAGATCATGTTTCCAGCAGGAGCTTGCAGGGGGTGATGAGGTCAAGTTGGAGATTCCCAGATTGAACTGGCATCTCTGGAGGGACTAGGACTTCTCTTGTCTATATTTCTGCTTGACAATGTTTGATAATACAGACTGGGGACTGGGTACGTCTGTCCAGGTCAGATGCTGACTTGATCACTAGTCCCAGAGCAAACACTTGCTGAAAGAAGACTAGGGTCAGGAAATTCCGACTTGCTGTTTCATTCCCTGGTCTAGAACAGCAGACGAACAATTGTTGTGAATCTCTGTAGTAATCCTGTGTGTCTAGTGCATAGCAGATGTCAACAAGCTCACCGACCCATCATATTGTCACAGCCTCACAGGAGCCCAGTGAGCCAGGGAAGGCAAAGCACGTTGTCCCCACTCTTCCAAGGGGAAAAGATGGAGCTTATGTCTCATGCTTAAGGATGGTAAGTGGTAGAGGTAGTAGGGTAGTAAGTGGTAGAGCCACGCCACTTGTTCTTCTTTCTCCTTATCCTCTTAACTCTCTCATCTGAAGTGCTCCCCTTTCTCCTCCCCTCTTTACAAATGGGGGCGCTCCATCAGGTTAGCTAATTTGCTAGGCACCAGACCTCATTCTATAGCACGTGGAACATCTCTGCAGGAAGTGGCCCATGGCCGGCCAGTGAGTGTGAACCAAGCACATGAAACATGGGTACTGCCCACTCGGGGGGCCACTAAGGGAAATAGAAAGTAGCCTGCGCTCCCTTTCCTAGCAGCTCCACCTCATTAATGGAGGCCATGGGGGAACAGGACTTGCCGAGCACTCAGCCTGTGTTTCTCCTTCCTGCCTAGGCAGCCTCTCCCGCAGCCCCTCAGCCACCTACCCTTTTAACTGTGTGTCCGTGTTTGTGTTTCTGTGTATAGCTGAGTGCATGTGTGCGTCACAGTAATTCTGTATGTACATACACCCATTTGAGAAGCTGTACAGTTCTATGTATAGTAATGTAAATCTCTATCGGTGTGTATAAGAGTGTATATATAACAACCCCTATGAAAGAGTGTGTGTGCTTGAGTGGACGCACATGGGTATATGCCGTGTGTATATGAGAGCATGATTCGAATGAGTGTGAAAGGAAAAACACCCGAAAGCATATGTATTTCGCGTTGGTGGCTCTTCTAGAACCATCCAAATTCCTTTGGCCTGTTCCCACATTAGTGGGGGGTGCGTATTTGGCCGGGCTGGTTAACTGACTGTTTCTTTCCAACTTCCTGTTCCAGGGAGCAGTGTCTCCCGGTCCCCATCCACTCCTCTCCTCCTCTCTCCACCCATCTGTGCTGTCTCCTGGACAGAAGACACAGGAGAAGTGAAGGTCGTCCCAGAAAGTGACAATTTAGTGCTTTGAGATAGGAAGCGCTTGAACAGGGGATAAGCTAGGATTGCAGAGCATGTTGCTTTGTCCTGAAACGACAGGTTTCAGTAACAAAGGCAGGGTTTGGGTGGGGGGAGCAGTGCCTTGAAGATGCATTAAGGACAGATATATGATGTAGATAATGGGTGGGGAAAGCTAAAGAACTGGAGAGGGACTTGTATATAGCCTTGAGAACTCAACCCCTTCTTGCAATCACATTGTAAGCCCGATACATGCCGGGGCTGAAGGCCGCCAGAGGCAGCTGGTTGATGTGAGGAAATCGCCCACGGTATCCACTGCAGCACTGGAAGCGGAGAGCTAAAGGTGCCTGGGAGAGGGCTGCAGGCATGGACAGTAGGGCTGGACCCTTTGGGGGCCAGGAGCACTGTAGTAACCCATCCTGCATCTTGGGACGGCCTTGGATTTGAAGTCCACAGAAAGATAGCATCAGAGGGGTGAGAGGATTGACCAAGGAGAGAGGTGCAAAGGAGCCCCAGGGGCTGACTACCTAGATCAGCCCAGTTTGACAGCTCTCTTCTCTTCTATACACACAGAATACAAATACAGCCTCCTGCCCATACATACCCACAGACACCTACGCAGTCACACATACACGTAAAGACATGTGGACAGGTCATCCTCAGCACCAAACAGAGGTATACACAAACATGTACACACTCACAGTCACTCACATATATATTCACATGCACAATCACACACGATTACCCTCATATTCGTGTGCACGCACACACACAAACACTCAAAAAACAGCTAAAAATAAAAAAGTGGCCACTGGGGTATCTAAGATCTCTTTTTGGAAACCTCTCACAGAAAGATCCAGGTTGGGGGGCACCTGGGTGGCTCAGTGGGTTAAGCCTCTGCCTTCAGCTCAGGTCATGATCTCAGGGTCCTGGGATCGAGCCCCGCATCGGGCTCTCTGCTCAGCAGTGAGCCTGCTTCCTCCTCTCTCTGCCTGCCTCTCTGCCTACTTGTGATCTCTCTCTCTCTCTCTGTCAAATAAATAAATAAAATTTAAAAAAAAAAAAAAGAAAGATCCAGGTTGGGAGAAGAGAAATGACCCCACATCTGAGGCTCCCATCATGGCTATTGGAAGACTTGCTTCCTGGAGAAAAGCATTGGATGATTTATTGGGATATGGGTTTCCAGAACCCTGGAGGGCCTTTGAGCCCTGTGGGAAATGAGCGGTTTATTTGAGGTGATGTCATACAGAGAGATTGGAGCCATGGGGACTGCAAAGTAGGTTTGAAGATGTGTCTCACGGCAATGCACGGGAAGGCTTCAAGCCCAGAAGAGAGGCAGAGAGGCCAGTTGTAAATATCTCTGTAGATCCATGTAGCTAGATAAAAATATTTATACCTTAAAAAGAACATCTTGCCCTCAAGTGCTGCAATGAAAACAGTTGAACTCAACTACAACTCACACTGTGTGAGGTTATGTGTCAAGGTGAGGTGGAGGTTTGGCAATGACACCTTTGCAGAAATTTGAACCTTCTGAGTTTGTCATGGACTGGGTCATTTTAGCCTGAAAATTGCCAGATCTCCCCTTGTTGTGTTCCGTGTGTGTTCTGTCATCAGCGTCATTGTTGACCCTATCCTCAGCCAGCTGCCTACATCCCGCCCCACTCCTCACCTCACACCAAGTAACTCCGGAAGTGCGGAGCCTTTCTCAGCCCCAGCCAATCAGAGGGTGCTTGGGGGCAGAAGGAAAGGTCTTGTTGAGTCTGGGATGGAGCAACCCCCACTTCAGTTTTCTACCTATCTTTCCTCTTCCTCACATGGGCTATCCCATTAACTTTGCCCCTAGAATTCCTTCACCACCACTACCTTATTGTAAGGACGTGTGCCTTTACAGAGAGAACGGATGATCTGTTGGGTCTTACTGGAGCTTGTAAAATGTATTCTTACAATCTGGGTCATCTTGTTAATAGCAAGGCTGTAATGTCTTTGCATATTTAGAACTGAGCTTTGCTGAGACTGTGGCCATTCCTAATGAGGTTTCTTCTGTACATTAAAGAACTAACCCTTTGAGCTATTAACTAATGAATGCATTTGCTAAGCTATCAACCTGCATGGTACCTTGCCATGGTGTTGAGCATCAAAAGAAATCGTGACTTGTTCTATTGAAAGTGCAGTGTGTTTGTGTTTGTTTTGTAGTGTCCTGTGATCAGTATGAAATCTCTATTATCAGTGTTGGGTTTTCAGGGGAGGGGAGGGGGGGGGGTGTTACAGTGTCTCTCTGATATCTTTCAATTATAAAATAGCCCCAGTTGGTCAGGGTCACCTCTGTTAATTCAACGTGTGTGAGACTTTGCACCTACTCTATCTTGCCGTACTGTATCCCTGGGGTCAGGAGTCATCAGCAGAACTGAAGGAGCCCGAGTGTAGTGAAACTGGCTGTGGTGCCTGACTTTGGGCAGTGCCAGAGAGTTCTTCAGATAGGCAAGGCAGTGCCATTCTGAAGCAGATGAACTACAGTAAAACCACAAACATGGAGGTCTTCAAGGAAACCAGGAGAGGAGGAGGACTGAGACCCATGTGTCTTACTGGCCTGACCTGCAGAAGGGTACAGAACAGCAGAGATCCCCCCGAAGACCCAATTCCCTCTTTGTCCTCATTAAATGTACATTTTTGCATGAAAAAGACCTTGACCAGTCCAGACTTCAAAGAAGGAAAACATGAAGAAACAAAATTATGCTTCTGAAAAGTATGCTGAAATAAAGGTTTGTAAATAGTCAAAAGGAGAAAATAAACATGTAGTGGCAATTATACTTATGGGTTGTTGTGTTTCCTCTCTGTCCGATTGGAAAGGAGTTCCTTCTGGGCCCAGGAAGCCTCCGGCTTCCACTGTTCTTCACCTTTGCCTCCCCAAGGCTTTGCACACTGACCTGCTCATACCCTAAGATATTTGAATCCATGGTTTTCAAGCAGAGTGGAAATAGTAATGTACAGTTGATATCAGTTTACACTTTCACACAAGCCATTTTAATCATTTAAAACAAAGGGCACATGTTGTGATGAGGACTGGCTGTTATATGCAACTAATGAATCATTGAACACCACATCAAAAACTAAGGGGCACCTGGGTGGCTCATTCAGTTGAGTATCTACTGTCAGTTCGGGTCATGATCCCGGGGTCCTGGGATCGAGACCCACAGCCTGCTTCTCCCTCTCCCTTGCCTGCTTCCCCCTGCTTATGCACACGCTCCTGCTGTGTGTGTGTGTGTGTGTGTGTGTGTGTGTGTGTTAAATAAATAAAATCTTTTTTTTTTAAAGATCTTATTTATTTATTTGAGAGAGAGACAGTGAGAGAGAGCATGAGCGAGGAGAAGGTCAGGGAGAGAGAAGCAGACTCCCCGTGGAGCTGGGAGCCCGATGCGGGCGGGACTCCATCCCAGGACTCCAGGATCATGACCTGAGCCGAAGGCAGTCGTCCAACCAACTGAGCCACCCAGGCGTCCCTAAATAAACAAAATCTTAAAAATAAACTGATGATGTACCATATAGGCAGGCTAACTGAATATGATGGAAAATAAATAAATAAATAAATAATAAGTAAAACAAAAACTGTGAAACAAGTCAAGCCACCATAGTGCCAAAATATAATGTGAACATTTATTTCCATTGGCAGGGGAATCTTAATTAAGAACATTAAAAAAAATCTCTTTTGCCAACATGGATGTACAAACGAGAGAGCAAGAAAGCCCTATGGGGTTGGGACGAGGGCATGCTCACGTTTTAAAAACTTTGTAGAGTCCTGACCATAGTTAGAACTTGGGGTTGAGGTCCCTGGCCTGCCAATGAATTCACAAGTGTAGGTACCTCGAGGGTCTCTGGCCCAGTGAGTAGAGTTTGTTAGCAATTCTTGCTATAAGTATAAAAATTTAACATAATAATAAAACTTTGTAACGTCACATTGAAACAGCCTGCTGCTGATACTTCCACCTTCAAACACCACTTGATGAAAACCCTGGGAGTTGCAACACGGGCCCTAACCTGATGTCTCCTCTTCTGTGGTCCCTTTAGTGCCCAAAGAGGCCAGAAGAGCAGTACCTTCTGGGCACTTTGCTTTGCTGATCTGCCCATGGTGGGAGGGGCCTGGTGGTGTTACAGGTCCACACAGCAGAAAATGCAGTTGGAGGTAAGGAGGAGTTTTCACAGTACACCTGGAGCCTACTGTTAGCTACTGAGCTCTTTTCTGCTGGCTAATTTCTTGCCGCAAGTCAGGTTTTGTCTTTTTTTTAACAAGTTAGGTTTTGAAGGTGGCCAGCGACCCCAAGGGGAGTTTGCTGCCCTTGAATGTTCCTACTGTCACTTGCTGCCCACCGATCAAACAACTACCTTAAGGGATAGGGTGGAAGAAGGGAGATATGGCCTCCCTTTCCCTTTACAGCTCCCCTTAGGGTGAAAGAGCCCTTGCCACAATGTCTCGAGGCTTTTGGCAAGGCCTCTCTTCCCAGCCTCCCATGTTGGCTCAGCTTACTCCAAGCCCTAGTAGGGCCTCCTTGGGGCCCCTTGGCACTGCCCTGGTACTGCTTACCCAGTCCAGGTCTCTCTTAAGCTCTCCTCCTGACCAGAATCTCAAGAGAATTAGTAAGGAATACATAACTGAGGCAGCTTTATTTTTTTAATCTTAAGTGCATTTTATACTGATATTTTTTAAAGTACTAGGGGATAAGGAACTATTTATCATAAGATTTAAATGCATTCCCGCCCAATGGTCTGAAAACAGCTCAGGGACTACACCCAATGCACAAGTGCCAGAACTTGAACATGAACTCTTCCCATGGCCAACCTAAGATTTTCTGCAACAGAATGCATTTCAGCATCCTTGACTCTAGATTTCTCTATTTCCATTACAATTCAACTTCTTAGGGGCGCCTGGGGTCTAAGTAAGTTAAGCATCTGCCTTCAGCTCAGGTCATGATCCCAGGGTCCTGGGATGGAGCCCTGTGTCAGGGGATGGGGGCCTACTCAGCGGGGAATCTGCTTCTCCCTCTCCCTCTGCCTCTCTCTCTCTCTCTCTCAAATAAATAAATGAAAATCTTTAAGAAAAACCAAATCAACCTCTCAGAAAGTCTCCCTTTAATATCACGTGGGGGGACAGAGGTTAAAAATATATTGGAAACAGTGGACAGAAAGCTTGGGTCTCACTTTCCTTATCAAAGTATCCGCATATTCCTCTATGTAGAGAGTGCCAGGATGGAGGCTGTCCTGGAGCCCTGGCCTATGCCAAACCACAAACAGATGGTCTTTGGTTAGGTGCAAAATTGTATGTACAAAGGACTCCGCCCCATCACACCACCAGAGAATGGCTAACCATATAATGCCCAATTTGTTATAGGATAATCCATGCAGAAAGGTTAGGTGAGTGCTGCTTGTGATACCAGTCCCAAAATCCCAGTAACTTAAGCCCAAAATATCTTTATTTCCATCTCGTATTGTATATCAATGCACATCATCAGGAGAACTTCTGCTCATGGGAGCCATTCAGGGACAAGCTGACAGAGGCATCATTGGCATGTGCTTCTCCAATCTTTGTAGTGGAGGAAAAGGAAAGTTGGGGGTGGGGTCTCACACCAGGAATACACATGTACTCACAACTAATTAACTAGAAATTATAGCCTGACATAACTATAAAAAGCCAGGACATTTAGTTTGCTATGTACCCAGGAAAGGTGAACCTATCACTGAGAAGTACTAATGACAACCATTGGGAGTTTCCCTTGATCTTTGTAGGAATATTACTTGCTCCTCTTCCAACTCAGAGATACCTATGCCCTCCTTTGTAGTAGTCTTCTCATCTTTAACTTTGACACATGAACCAGCAACATACATTAAAATTCCAAAGCACTGCCAATCATCAGAGTGTTTGCCGTTCTTAAAGGAGAGCTTTCTGACCTCTGGAGGAAGTTCTACCTCCCCCTTCCTATGGACAAGACTTCAATTTGTCTTTTCACCCACTCTGGGCTGACTTGGTCCTGAGCAAAGTAGACTTGGAGATAATTCAAGCCTCCACTGAAATCTCTGACAAAATTACAAGTAAACGTCTTTAGGGATCTCAAGATTTCTTTTTCTTTTTAATTAACATATAATGTTTTAATACTTTTTTTTTCATATACTTTTAAAAAATTAACATATATTATTAGCCCCAGGGGTACAGGTCTGTGAATCGTCAGGCTTACCCACTTCACAGCACTCACCATAGCACGTACCCTCCCCAATGTCCATCATCCAGCCACTCTATCCCTCCCCCCACAACCCCCAGCAACCCTCAGTTTGTTTCCTGAGATTAAGAGTCTCTTATGGTTTGTCTCCCTCCCAATCCCATCTTGTTTCATTTTTTCTCTCCCTACCCCCCAAGGCCCCCCACTCTACCTCTCAAATTCCTCATATCAGAGAGGGGATCTCAGGATTTCTGAATGTTTCTGAATTCTTCTCTGAGTCCTGTCAAGAGTGAGAGCAGCTAAATAAAAATTTTTTTTTTTAAAGTGGTGGAGCAGCAATGGGATGGGCTCATTTCTGAGTAGCAACTATCCATGGGTGAATCAAATGACTAAAATGAACTTCTTCCTCCTAAGGGGTCTCCTCACCTAATGACCTTATGGCCCTGTTTATGGATGATGCCATTCTTAGAGAATAAGACAGCAAGCCTGAAGCATCTCCAATTAGGAGCTTCAAATCTTATTTTTATGGTGGAGGGACTTTATTAAACACTTCCATCCTGCCCAGACTTGTGGTAGTTCATGTGGTAGAAGAGGAGGTGCTCCCAGTAGCTCCCTGACCACTGTGGAATCATTACATGATTCCTATCTTCTCCCCACTTAGAGTACCCCTGACCTCAGGGAGGAGAGAAACCCCTCCATTACTCCATTAAGTACCCAAATCCCCAGTAGTAAAGGTCTATAAGAAGGGATTTTTGTAAGACAACAGGATCTGCAGGTCACCTTCACCAGAGCAGAAAAGTAGTGGGGTCAAGACCTCCAAGTCCTTCCGCCTAGCAAGAGCTCTAATCCAGGTGAGGAGGGAGTGAGGACTCTGCTTCCATCACATGTCAACAGCCTGGCACTGACTCTAAGTCAGTAGAGGACCACTGCGCTTGTTCAGGGTGTCTGTAGTCATCCCAACATCTCATTGCCATGAATCTCTGAAATTGTACTGTCAAGTCACACATGTATGATTGTGTCAAGACATACTCTCCAGAACTCAAGAGATCAGAAGAAAGACTGGTCTGGGGGCGCCTGGGTGGCTCAGTGGGTTAAGCGGCTGCCTTCGGCTCAGGTCATGATCCCAGGTCCTGGGTTCGAGCCCCACATTGGGCTTTCTGCTCAGCAGGGAGCCTGCTTCCTCCTCTCTCTCTGCCTGCCTCTCTGCTTACTTGTGATTTCTCTCTGTCAAATAAATAAATAAAATCTTTAAAAAAAAAAAAAAGAAAGACTGGTCTGGTAGGAGTCTGAATAAACAGATTATTGGCCCAGGTATCTTTCTCCCAAGCCACTGCTGAGTACCAGGTCCTGCTCTTTGAAAGCAAAGGCCCATGAAGATGGCAAAGCCATCAATATTGGCCACAAAGGGGCAAAAGAAGCTATGATTTCCAGTCCCTAATTCATATAATCTCCACCCTTTTTGTTACTCATTTGACCAATATCCCCAGCCTCTTTTAGTCTTTTCCTCTCCAGCACTATCCACATCCTACTTGAACAGGACTGCTGGCTCTCCAGATGATAGAATATATAAAGGATCATTTTGCTATTATGTATACTTATATATGCAATTGAATATTTTTATAACAATGTTTATAGCAGCAATGCCCACAATAGCCAAAGTATGGAAAGAGTCCAAATGTCCATCTACAGATGAATGAAGAAGAGGTGGTATATATATATATATATATATATATATATATATATATATATACAATGGAATATTACTCAGCCATCAGAAAGAATGAAATCTTGTCACTTACAACCCCATGGGTGGAACTAGAAGATATTATGTAAAGTGAAATAAGTCAATCAGAGAAAGACAAATACCATATGATCTCACTCATATGTGGAGTTTAAGAAACAATCAGGGGAGGGGCGCCTGGGTGGCTTGGTGGGTTAAGCCTCTGCCTTCGACTCGGTCATGATCTCAGGGTCCTGGGATCAAGCCCCAACACTGGGCTCTCTGCTCAGGAGGGAGCCTGCTTCCCCCTCTCTCTCTGCCTGCCTCTCTGCCTACTTGTGATTTCTCTCTGTGTCAAATAAATAAATAAAATCTTAAAAAAAAAAAAAAGAAACAATCAGATGAACATAAGGGAAGGGAAGGAAAAATAAAATAAGATGAAAATTGAGAGGAAGACAAACCATAAGAGATGCTGAACTCTAGGAAACAAACTGAGGGTTGTTAGAGGGGAGGTGAGGGTGGGTGGGGTAACCGGGTGATGGGCATTAAGGAGGGTACGTGATGCAATGAGCACTGGGTGTTATATGCAATGGATGAATCACTAAGTTCTACCTCTGAAACTAATAAAAATAAGTTTTTAAAAATAACAACTTTAAATGGAGGTTTTTAATTCCTCTGCAATTGACTTTGTGTGGTGACAGGAAGGTTCCAGTTGTATTTTGTTTTCTATGTGGATATCCAATTGTTTGTTGTCATTTATTTGAAAGACTTTTCAAATAAAAAGACTTTTCCTTTTCCCGTTGCTCTGAAATTATACCATTTTCATAAATCAAGGGCCTATAATAAGCGTCTTTGTTTCAAGGCTCTATTCATTCCCATTGGTCTATTTGTCAGCCCCTGCATCCACCACAAACTTAATTACTATAGCATTTTAACAATTCTTACATATCTAGCAGTGTAACTCCTCTTACCTTCTATTATCTCAAGAGTGCCGTGGCTATTTTTGGCCTATTGCATCTCAGTTTAAATTTTAGAATCATTGTGTCATGTTTCATACATATATGCACATAAATATACTTTCACCCACAGATTTGGGGCTTTGTACTAGAAATACAGTTAATCTATAGATTAATTTTAGGGAGAAATAACTTGTTGAATCTTCATAACCATGATCATATTTTATTTTATATTTATGTATTTCTTCATTCATTTATCTAAATAGCATTTTTGTATTTTTTTCCATAAGTTCTTAAACATTCTTTGGCTAGAATTATTCTTGGTGGCTGATACTTTAGTATGATAGGTTTCAAATTTACAGTTTTCTTACTTTCATTTTCATACTGTTTGTTGCTGTAGAAACAAAGTTTACTTTTTGTATATTAATATTAAACCCAGCAAGTACTTTTGAATTTTCTTTGCAGGCAGTATAATCATGTTATTCATGGAAGCTTTATTTCTTGTTTTTTCTGATCTCTATGTTTTTTATTTTTCTGCTTTTCATTACTGCACTTGCTAGTATTTCCATCAAACTATTGAATAGAAATAACAGCAGGTATCCTTGTCTAGTTCCCAATTTCAAATTAAAAGCTTTCAACTTTTCCTCATTCAAGTATGATGTTTGCTGTAGGTTTTCATATATATCCTTTTTCTGGTGGCTAAATTTCCCCTCTTATTCATTTGTTAATAAGCTTTTTATTTTAGAATAGTTTAGATTTATAAAAAAATTTGCAAAGATAGGGGTGCCTGGGTGGCTCAGTGGATTAAAGCCTCTGCCTTCAGCTCAGGTCATGATCCCAGGGTTCTGGGATAGAGCCCCGCCCACATCGGGCTCTCTGCTCAACAGGGAGCCTGCTTCCCCCTCTCTGTCTGCCTGTCTCTCTGCCTACTTGTGATCTCTGTCTGTTAAATAAATAAATAAAATCTTTAAAAAAATTTGCAAAGATAGTATAAAGAGTTCCTGTATGCTCAATACTCAGTTTCCTCTTTATTAACATCTTGTATTCACATGGTACATTTGTCACAACTAATGAGCCAATATTGTTATAATACTAATAACACAAATTCATACTTTATTCAGATTTCCTTAGTTTTTTCGTTAAGATTTCCTAAGTTTTTATCTAATGTCCTTTTTCTGTTCCAGAATCGTATCCAGGATCCCACAATACAATTAGTCATCATGCCTCCTTACAATACTCTTTTGACTATAACAGTTTCTTAGGCATTCCTTACTTTGGTGACTTTGACAGCTTTGAGGACTACTGGTCAGGTATATTACAGGATGCCACTCTTGGAATTCTTCTGATGATTTTTTTCATACAGATACTGGGGTTATGGGTTTTAGGGAGGAATAACACAAAGAGAAAGTGCTACTCTCATGACATCATATCAAGGGTACATACTACCAACTTGACATCAGAGTTGTTAATCTTGATCACCTGGCTAAGGTCATATTCTTCAGGCTTCTCTGTTGTAAAATTATTCTCTCCCCCACCCTTTCCACATTGTGCTTTCTTTGGAAGGAAGTCACTAGGCACAGCACACACTTAAAGGAGTGAAGAGTTATGCTCCCTTGCCTTGAATGGGGGTATCTACATAAACAATTTGTAATTCTCCCACATGGGGAGATGTACCTGTTCTCTCCCATTTGTTTATTTACCAATCATTCATTTACATCAGTATGGACTCACAAATACACACTTTATGCTCTAGGATTAGCATTTCTTTTTATTATGACTGGATGCAGATATTAATTATTTTTATTTATCAAATTAAATATTATTTTCCTTACTCAATCTGTTAATATGGTAAGACAATCCTGGGCCTATTTGTTCCTAGATCCATCCCTCATTCTTCTCCTGCTCTTCCCTCAATTACACAGGGGCTGACCCCTGAAGGCTACGATCCTTAAGCTCACCAATATTTGGTTACCATTTTAGTGCAGCCAACTGGAGGCACCAGCAGGAGATTAGAACCCAGGATAGACAAACTTTTTTTCTCCTTCTTCCTTTGCATCAAGTGGCTTCTTCTTCAATGACTACATATTCCCTATGGGTCCAGCCACCATCACATTGGCCTACTATGCCTCCAGAGCCTATTGAATCCAATACTTAGATTGTAGTAACACTACCACCTCTCTTTGTCCTTTCAGCCTGGAGGTCAGATTGACTTTCTCACGTTGCTATTTATTGGTTCCCCAACTTTCCCTCATTTGGCTCCTCACTTGTGCAAATAGTCCTCTGTATTAAATTTTCACTGCGTTAAATATTTAGAGATGTTTCTATTTTTCTGGACAATCCCTGACTGTGATATGAGGCTAATTACACTGATTGATTTTCTAGTGTCAAATTTCTTTGTATTCCAGGGATAAACAAACTATGTGTCCAGCAATTAAATATGTTTATCTTTATGACTAACAAAAACAAAACAAAACACCCTGGACCCTGAAATCACCTGTAAGTAGGCTCCACACCAATGTGGTACTCGAACCCATGACCCCAAGATCAAGAGGCACATCCTCCACTGACTTAGCCAGCTAGGTGTCCCTCCATGAAATCTCTTCTAAATGACATTTTATTTCTCTCATCCTCTTCACAGCATTCTCAAAAATCATTTTTACTGTCAGTTTTCAGTTCCACATGTAAGGAAACTGGAAGTTGTCTCTCCTTCCTAAAAATGAGTAAAAAGCTGAACAGACTGAAAAATCAACAACTCTTCTTGTATACTAGAAGAGGTGAGGACACAGGGCAAACATGGTCCCTAAGATTGGAGAGACAGGCAGGTGACTACAGGAAGTTGAAAACTTACCAGAGCAGAGGCTCATAACTGGAAACCATTGTGGGAACCAGTTCTGGGATTACCTGAACTGTAATTGATGAATTACTAGAGGCTCAGAATAGACAACATTGAGAGTTAAAAACTCCAGGGGGCAGTCACTGAGTGGGGGGCCAAAATACTGTGAGATTTACTCCAAGAGCTCAACCAGGTTCCCACAATAAATATCAAGAAAAATCTCCCCATGCTTCTGGCAGGGGGGCAAAAAAAGAACCATTTTGAAATATGCCAGAGTACCCTGTCCTTCTTCTTTTTTAAGATTTTATTTATCCATCTGAGACAGAAGGAGAGAGACCATGAGAGGCAGGAGGGTCAGAGGGAGAAGCAGGCTCCCCTCTGAGCGGGGAGCCCAAAGCAGGACTCGATCCTGGGACTCCAGGATCATGACCTGAGCCAAAGGCAGTCACGTGACCAACTGAACCACACAGGCACTCACCCTATTCTTCTTAATAAGGCCTGCCCTCTGGAGAACCCAGTTAACAGGAGCCTAACCTGCTGGGGTATCATTAGAGCATAAGTGACCAACAGGAAGGAAAATACCCAACTCCAGTTAGCTTTAGCTTTCCACACTGGAGAAGGGAAATACTCAACTCCAGCCTACTCTAGTCATCCTGTCCCACCTAAGGGGCGGGGAGAATGAAATACTTGTGAAGTTCACAGTCCAGATGCACAAGCTCACTAAAAGACTGGGATCTAACATAGGACTGCAGAAAATTTCCTCTCCCCAAACGTCTTACCACCATGTTAAAGGCTTATTTACAGTAGTTCTTTCTATCCAGCCCATCATGTCCAGCTATTAAGAAAAAATTACAAGGCATACCAAAAGGCAAAAACGCAGTTTAAAGAGAGAAAGGAGGCATCAGAATTTAATGTGGCAGGGCTATTGGAAGTATTGGACCAGAAATTTAAAATAACTATGATTAATACACTAAGGACTCTCATGGATAAGATAGACAGCATGCAAAATCAGATAGGTAATGTAATCATAAATAAAAACAATTAAGAAAGAACCAGAAAGAAATGTGAGAGACCAAAAACAATATTGAAAGAGAAAAATAAAGTTGGAAAACTGACATTACCCAACTTCAAGATTTACTATGAAACTATAGTAATCAAGACAGTGTGGTATTGGTGAAAAAATAGATGAATAGAATAGAACAGAATAGAGATCCCAGAAATAGACAAATATAAATATAGTCAACTGATCTTTTTTTTTAAGATTTTATTTATTTATTTGTCAGAGAGAGAGAGAGAGAGAGAGCGAGCACAGGCAAACAGAGTGGCAGGCAGAGGCAGAGGGAGAAACAGGCTCCCCACAGAACAAGGGGCCCGATGTGGGACCCGATCCCAGGACGCTGGGATCATGACCTGAGCTGAAGGCAGCGGCTTAACCAACTGAGCCACCCAGGCGTCCCTCAACTGATCTTTTAAAAAGGAGCAAAGACAGGACAATGGGAAAAAGATAGTACTTTCAAGAAAACGGTGTTAGACAACTAAACAACTACATGGAACACACAGACATTATACCCTTCACCAAAATTAACTCAAAATGGATTACAGACCTAAGTGTGAAATGCAAAACTATAAAACTCCTGGAAGATAACATAGGAGAAAACCTAGATACTCTTGGGTATGGCGATGACCTTTAAGATGCAACACCAAAGGCACAGTCTATGAAAGAAATAATTGATTAAACTGGAATGCATTAAAATTGACAACTTCGGTTCCATGAAAAGCAATGTCAAGAGAATGAGATAAGAAATCATAGGCTAGGAAAAAATATTTGCAAAGGACATATCTGATAAAGGTCCATTATTTAAAAGTACATCTTTTAAATTTAAATTTAAATTTAAAAGTACATCTAAAAATTTAAATTTAAAAGTACATCTAAAACTCAAAATTAAGAAAACAACCTGATTTTAAAATGGGCCAAAGACCTTAACAAACACATTAACAAAAAAAGATATACACGTTAAAATTAGTAGTTTTGAAACAACTGTTGGGTCCAAGATGGCAATGAAGAAAGACCCTGAACTCAGCTCCTCCATGGAACATACCAAATTATACCTGTTAATTGGAGAACTCCTCCTGAAGAACAGAGGGCTGACTGAATATTTTCTGCACAACCAAAAATAGAGAGAACTACAAAAGAGAATAGCAAGAAAGATGGAGAGACAGTAAGAAAGGAATCCCTACCCCCGACACTGAGAACAGCAGTGGAGAGGGATATTACTGAGGGACCAGGAATGGATTCCTGTGTCCTTGGGTATAGAAAGAAAGTCACAGTTTAAAAGAACAACTAGCAAAAAAAAAAAAAAGACAAAAATAAAAATAGAGCAACTGGCATGTAAAAGAGACAACCACTAGAACTCTGCCAAATGGTGGAAGAACTGTGGGAACACTCTCCAGGTCAGAAAGACTGGAGGAAAAAACACATTGACATTCCCACTCCAGCTTAAAAAACCCAGAAGGGAGCAAGGTCTGAATGTCATAACTGACAGTTCTAGTCATCACAGCGAGTTTGAGACCACAGTGAGCCCGGAGTCTACAAGCCCACACCAGATTCAGTAGCACTGGGGAACAGGAAATAAGCCATGGGGTTTGTTGTCACTTGGGGTTTTGGGGGGGTTTGTTTTGTTTTTTGGGTTTGGTTTTGGTCTTGTTTTTTAAGTTTCATTTTGTCTTTTCTTTTTTGCCTTTTTTCCTTTTATTGATTTTAAAAATTATTTTATATTATTATTTTCTTTCTTTAAAAACCCACAATCTTAAATATCAACTAGCACGTTAAAAAGTCAGCCCCGGGTTGCTGCTGGCTCAGTCCATTGAGCACCAGACTCATGATATCCGCTTAGGTCATGATCTCAGGGTCATGAGCTCAAACCCAAGACGAGCTCTGTGCTTAGACAAGGATTCCAAGGCAATCTGCTTGGAATTCTCTTTCTCCCTCTGCCCCTCCCCTCCTAAAATAAAATAAATAAGTCTTTAAAAAATTAAAATTAAAAAAAGTAAGAGTCAGCCCTAGAACTCCACCATTGCAGGGGAGCTGCTGGAACATTCCCCAGATGGGAGGGGTTAACAGACACATTCTACACTCTGCCTCCACCTCCATCTTGAAATGAGAGACCAGTGCATAGCCTGGGCACCCTAACTGGCCTGCTGCCTCAGTGAGCCCCAGGCCCCAGCCCACACCAATCCCAGCTGACCCACCAAGGTGGTCAAAGGGCAATGAACACTGGGACACCACTAGTCAGTGTTCACTACAGCCTCAGTCTTCATGCCAAGGTGACACAGACACAAAACACCCCAGAACACTCCAGGCCCACACTTTGGCTTCAGATGGCTTGCTAGGGCACCCCTGATACAGAGTCTCTAGAATACCTCAGTCAATGTCTGTTTTAAATCCAGCCACCTTGCCAGGGTGTCCCCTAAGAGGAGCACCCCAGGAACCCTGGGCTTGTGCCAGCATCAGTTTCAACCAACCCATCAGGGCACGCCTACATGGAGTACTTTGGAACATGTCCACCTGCACTGGCCTTGGCTTCAGTAGCTCCGCCAGGGCACCCACTGACCTAAATACCTTGGGATACCATGGCTTGCACCCAATTCAGCTTCAGCTGTCCTGCTAGGGCACATTTTGCATGAAGAGCCCAGAGACCACACCAGCTTGTGCCCATTTTAGCTTTAGCTGCACTGCCAGGATGCCCCCTGCATGGTATGCCCCAGTACCTCCTAGCCTATATCCTGCTTTACTTTCAGCTGCTCCTTCAGGGCACCCTCTGTGCAGAGAGTCCAGAAACACCCCTGATTACATCCACATCTGCTTCAGCATGCCCTCTGTGTATACAGCCCTGGGTCCCCTGAGCTTTCACCTACCATAGTTTCACCTATCTAACTACGGCATCCTCTGCACAAATAGCTCAAGCACCTCCTGGTCCACACACCACATCAGCTCCAGCCACTCCGCCAAGACACCCCCTGCACAGAGCACCCTGAAATACTCCAACTTGCACCCATTTCAGCTTCCAATGTCCTGCTGGAGTTCCCTCAGCACATAGAACCTTGGGATATCCTGACCTGCATCCACTTCAGTTTTAGCTGTCCTGATAGAGCGCCCTCTATGTGGAAAACCCCAGGACCTCCAGCCCATGCCGACCTCAGCTCCAACCAGCCTGCAAATTTACCAAGCGC
Source organism: Lutra lutra (assembly GCF_902655055.1). Classification (NCBI taxonomy): domain Eukaryota; kingdom Metazoa; phylum Chordata; class Mammalia; order Carnivora; family Mustelidae; genus Lutra; species Lutra lutra. The sequence goes on along the minus strand of NC_062296.1, from coordinate 2,620,906 downwards.
ACACAGTCAACATACAGAACAACCATATACAAGAACATTCCTTCCAGTTGAGGAAAAGTAGCTGTTCCACTTAATCCATAAAAACAAACACAGAAAATCAAGCAAAATGGGGAGATAGAAATATGTTCCAAAAGAGAAAACAAGAAAAAACTCAGAGAAAGAGCTAAATAAAACAGAAAAATAATGTGCCTGATAAAAAAAAGTAATGATCATAAAGTTACCCATGAGGCTAGAGAGAAGAATGGGAAAAAAATCAATGAGGATTTCAATAAAGAGATAGAAAATATATAAAAGGACGAACCACAGTTGAATAATACAGTAACTGAAATTTTACAAAGAAAACACTTAGGGAATTACCACTCCTGTAGGGAGTGTTGATAATGGGGAAGGCTATGCATGTGTGGGGACAGTGGGAATATGAGAAATCTTTATACCTTTCCCTTGATTTTGAAATGACCCTTAAACTGCTCTAAAATATTGTCTTAACAAAAATAAATAAATAAAAATAATTTTTATAGTCTCCAGTTTTTGTATATGTGTTGAAAAAAGCCTAATATCATAAGTAATAGAGTGATATATTCAACTTGTAAAAAAAAGTAATACACATAAAGCTATACAACACTGCCTGTGTGATACTGTCTAAATGATACTTAGCTGGCAATATATAACCTTGAATGTGTGAAAAAAAAATAAATATTTAAAACATCAAGCAATTCAAGAAGCTAGACAATGAAGACTATAATAAACCTAAAGAAGTGGAAAGTTAGAAATAATGAATATAAATGCAGAAATAATGAAACAAATAACAGTAGAGCTAAATAACAAAAGCCAGTTCTTTGAAAATACTTACAAAACACCTTTTGCAAATATGATCAATTAATGAAGAAAAAAGCACAAATAAACAAGTTAAATAAAATTGTACAACATAGAGATGTAGAAGAGATTTAAAAGTTATAAGAGAACACTACAAATATGTTATATCTTTCCCTCAGTATAACCAATGGTGGATGTGAACAAGAAAAGATTTCTCCTGTGAAAACGAAAGAGAAACTTCGGTTAAAACGGAGTCAGAACGCCAGTAGGGGGAGCTCTCACACCCTACCAGTCTAGGTCAATTACAGAGCCAACAGTAAGAGCCCCGCCTTGCAAGTAGACTCTACTTCAGCTACTACATTACTATCCCCGCAGAGGAAGAAAGGTTTCCTTATCCCCCGACAACAGCCCAGCCAATAAGAGAAGGTCACAATTTAGCCAATGAAAAGCCACTATACTTCAAACTCCTAATTTACTCCCATAGGCTTTTTTGCTCATAAGTGCCCTCCTAACTTTCCCCTCTTCTCTATAAAAGTGAGAACCCCTCCTTCGTTCTCCAGCATAGCTTATGGTTTCACCATAGTTTGCATGTCCTAAATTGCAATTCTCTTTTATTCCCGAATAAATCCATTTTTGCTGGTAAAATATTTGGCTGTTTTATTTTTAAGGTTAACATAACATGTAGAAATATTTCAGCTGATAAACTAAGAAAGAGAGAATGAGAGAATTACCATCTCTAAAGGATTAATGGATAAAGATAATAAGTATTAATGACTGCCAGTATGGCACAAAGAGAGACAACCAATGTGTGACCCCTAATGTCTTGCAAAACAACAATAACAACAATTAAACAAACACACAAGCATTTTAACCTGATCAAGCTTATACCTCTAATCACTAATTAAAAGAAATACAACACACTAAAAACATGTTAAAGGACACCAAGGTGTTATATTAAGTAAAATCTACACTAAGAAACCGGACAAAACACAAGACTTGGTTTGTTTTCTTTTTTCCAACAACAAAAAAATTATAAGGAAAAAGATATAATGTTAGGGGAATTTGTAGATTTTCAAAGACTTAAGAAACTAATGAACAATCACACCTGCAAATCATATTTTGACACAACTCAAATTTTTGAAAAAGTATAAGGCCTTCAGGTAAATATGAAAAATAACTAGATATTTAATGATACTAATGACATTCAATTTTTTGAAATGATATTTGTATTGACTTTATGGTTTATTTTTTAAAGTCTTTATCTTTTAGAAATGTATATTGAAGTACTTAAACATAAAATGATTATTCCAGCAGCTGAGATGCAGGGTATGTGGGGAAATAGTTGGAGCCAGACTGGCCACGTATTTGGGTTTTTGAAGCTGAGGATCAGGTACAATGGGTTCATTATACTATTCTCTCTACTATTCTATGTATTTTAAACTTTCTATAAGAAAACATTTCATTATAATAATTATGTCATTAAATTGGAAATCCTAAGTGAAACTGATCACTTTTTAGGGGGGGGAATGAGCAAATTGGCCCATACTATACAGAAATGAAAACCCTTAACAAACTGAAACTGTATTCAAAATTGAAGTCACCCTCCAAAGTTCCAGGAAAGGCAGTTTTGGGAGACAATTCTACAAAATATCAGGGAAAATTAATCACCATTTTACATCAACTCTTCCAAATCTATGGAAAGATGGGCAGCTGTTTAACTTACTCTCCCAGTCTAGGTATTCTAGATTCAAAAACCAAAGGTGTACATACCACAAAAAGAATACTGGTGCCATGTTTATTCATATAGCAGCAAATATCTCAAATAAATTAATAGCATATTCAACACAGCAATGAATTAAATGAACAGTCTGTGTCTAAGGGACGAAAATAATTTCAATTGTAATTCCCTACATTAACAAATTAGAGGAAATAAAAAATATTTGACCATATCAGTAGGCAAACAAAAAGTCTTTTTTTTAAAAAAAGAATTTATTCATTTGAGAGAGAGAGAGACACCAGGGAGGGCGAGGGGCAGAGGGAGAGAGAATCCCAAGCAGGCTCCATGCTGAGCACAGGAAGCTGAGGAGATGGAGCTGAAATCATGAGTTGGATGCTCAATTGACTGAGCCACCCACGTGCCCCAAGAAAAAGTCTTTTAACGTAATTCAAGATGAATTCACAATAAAAAGAACTTCCATTTCCAAAATTAGACACTAAACATACTTGAATGTCAAATATTAGAAGCATTCCCATTAGAGTCAGAAACTACACTTAGATAGATACTTCCACCTCCACCATTCATAAAGGTACTGGAACACAAAGTCAGAGCTATGGATGTCACATAAATAAGATATATGAATATTGAAAATAAAGAGAGTTTCAAAACAATCTAATCATCTAGTTTGAAAAGTTAAAGGACTAGACATGTGGGATATTCAAGTGGATAAGACTTCAGATAGTGTATGAAAGAGTATTATAGCAAAATACATAGCTCTGCCCTACAAAATCAGTAACTAATTAGAACATGTAATAGAAAATATGCCATTCACGATACCAACAAAATCCAAAGATTACCTATAAAGAAGCCCAACAAAAATGTACAAGATCTATGTAACTATGTATAAAACTATAACTATATGTATACTTATTATATACTATAATAATATAATTATTATACATATAGTTATATAGTTTTATATATCTGTATAAATATAGTTAAGTATACAAGAAAGTACACAAGTTTACTGATAGATTCAGATAAAAGATGTCCCAAATAAATGGACCAGTATACCACGTTCATTAACAGGGACCAGAATATTGCAAACATATAATTCTGATGAAATAATTTATACATTTAGCACCTTACCATGTAGCTGGCAAGATGACAATTAAGCTCAGACTGCTGAATTCTGCTTCCCAAATTGAACCCGAAAGACTAGAGAAGGAAGAGGGGGAAGGCGAACCAACAACAAAATTTAAACAACAAAACAGGAGAAAATCCTGCAGGAGATGAATAGTGCTGAGCTGGTGCCTGTGTCTGGGGCTGGGGTGTGAGGAACGGCAGGGATATGAGGGGAGGTACTGGAAGCTGCATAGATGCAGATGACAGGATGGGTAGGAGAAATGATTTTAAACTTCTGCCCTAATTCCTGGTATAAATCTAAGGCTGGTTCTCAGAGCATCCGTGCCAATAGACCTGGCAAACTATCAGGACAGAGGGAAAGATGGAGCGATTGAGGCATTTGACTCCAGAGTCTGTGCTAATAACCACCTGAAATCATCTTAGGGGTAAGGAATGACTTTTCAAAACTTGTTATTTTCATAGAATATAAAGGGCAGACTAGAAATAGAAGAGAGATTATCAAAGTAAATTACATAGAGTAAGAGAATGTAGTTTCATAAAATAAGTATAGTTTACACACATATAAATACACATATAACATAAACAAGCATGCATATATAAACATATGTAGAACACACACTGGGTAGAGGCGGACAGTGTGTTTCTTACGATGAACGAGCACGACCAAGGAAAACTCACTGCAGCGGACCCTGCAACAGTGGATAACCCTAAAACCCTGGGACCGAACCCCAAACCTCCTGCAGCTGCTCAGCCTCGTCAGTAAATCAAATGTTTTTATAAAATCTTCAGACTGTTGCTGAAGTCTGGCCGCTGGCGAAGGGACCCCTTGGAAGGAACGCTTCTCCTCCGACCCTGCCCCACGGTCACGGGCGCTGCAGGTCCACATCAGGCATCTGTCCCGTGACTGCGTGTGTCCCACAAGGGTAGAGGAGGGCCTCCTGGGTGAGGGCCGAGGGGTCCCATGTCCCAGCGCACTGTGTCCCTGCCAGCAGCCCTGAGACACCCCGGGCCCCGGGAGCAGGTGCGGCACAAGCCCCGAAAACCATCCCGCTGGGGCTCAGGTCTGCGGTGAGCGGGGCCCAGTGCTGCCAGAGGGCAGGCGAGGCGCCCAGGGGGGACCGAGGGACCCTCCTCCCCGCTCCCCTGCTCCCACCTCGCCCACCCGGGACCCATCGCCGCCCAAGGTGCTGTCAGCCCTAGGGGACCCCTTCCTCTGGGGTCCGGATGTGACGAGCGCCGACTTCCGCCTCCGAGGCCTGAGAGAGGCGAGGCCCTGCGTGTGGGAAGCCGGATTCAGGTTGGCGGAGGGAAGGAGCCCAGGCCCGGCAGCCAGGCGTGCAGGTAGACCCTGCCCTGAGGGTGCCCCGAGCGGGGGGCGTGGGGGGACTCCCGGGATCCAGGGGGCCCCTGGCACCGCCACCGGGCTGAGCCCTTCCCGCCGGGGCCAGGGCAGGGGACACGGGTCCCCAGAGGGACGGGCCCAGGCCCTCCCTGGAGTGGGTGTCGGCACCTGAGGGAGATCGGTGGGGCTCAGCCTTCCCCGAGCTGGTGCAGCCCCTCGGGCCCTGCCGCGGACCGGCCCTGGGGCCCCTGGGGAGGGTGGCCACAGGGCGCATCGGCTGAAAGGTGCCTGGGGGGCCCGAGGGGGCTGAGGAGCTTGGTCGGAGGGCAAGGATGCCGGGTCAGGAAGACCGCGGCCCAGGGAGGCCCAGGGAGTCCAGGGGGGACGGGGTCGGGCCCGAGCACGGGCAGCACCGAGGGAGTTGGGAGCCCAGGACACAGGGGTCGAAACTGAGGTCGGGCCCCAGGATCAGTCCGGACAGGCCCCAGGCGGGATGGGGACACATGGCCAGGGCGTCGGGACTGGCGCGTCCCGGTCTCAGAGACACTGGGGGCCTTGGCAGAAGGAGCGGGGCCTCCCTCAGTGGGGTAGAGGGGCGGGCACAGGTCCTGCTTTGTTTCATGGTGAGGATGTAGGAGGATTGAGGGACCCTGGACCCCAGCCCAGAGTCAGCCATGAAAGGTCCTTGGTGGGGGATGGGAGCATGTGGCAAGTCCGGACTTCGGCATCCGGGTCTCTGAGTGACGAAGGGCCTGGTGTAAGGAGCCGATCTCAGGTCGTCAGAATGGAGGGCTAGGCCGCAAATGGCATTCAAGGTATGAACCCTGAGGCAGCACAGAGGGGACCTCAGAGAATTAGGTCCGCAGGTTCAGTTTAGAAATGCATTGGGCAGGATGAGGTCTTGTATCCCCTAGGGTAGGACTGGCGCATCTGGGTTTCTGTAGTGACTGGGGACCATGGCAGAAGGAATAGGACCTCCCGGGGCAGGGGGCGGGGGGGGGGGTGGGGATAGGAGGGCACAGGTCCTGCTGGGCTTCACGGTGAGCATGCAGAGGGAGGAATGAGGAACCCTGGACCCCAGACCAGAGTCAGTCGTGGAAGGTCCGTGGTGGGGGATGGGAGCCCGTGGCGAGTCCGGACTTCCGCATCCGGGTCTGAGTGACAAAGGGCCTGGTGTAAGGAGCAGATCTCAGGTCCTCAGAGGGGAGGGCTCAGATGGGACTGTGATTCAAGGTATGAACCCTGAGGCAGGATAGAGGGGACCTCACAGAACTGGGTCTCCAAGGCCAGTCTAGAAATGCACCTGCGTGGAATGGGGACTCGTAGCCCCTGGGGTGGGACTGGCACATCGCAGTTTCTCTAGTGATTGGGGGCTTTGGCAGAAGGAGCAGGGCCTCCCTCAAATGGGCAGAGGGGCGGGCGAAAGTCTTGCTGGGTTTTATGGTGAGGATGTAGAAATTGAGGGACCCTGGACCCCAGCCCAGAGTCAGTCAGGAAAGGTCCTTGGAGGGGGATGGAAGCACGTGGCAAGTCCGGACGTCCGCATCCTGGTCTCTGAGAGATGAAGGGCCTGGTGTAAGGAGCCGATCTCAGGTCGTCAGAGCGGGGGCTCAGGCGCGAATGGGATTCAAGGTATGAACCCTGAGGCAGGACAGAGGGGACCTCAAAGAATTGGCTCTGCAGGGTCAGTTTAGAAATGCATCGGGCGGGATGAGGTCTCGTATCCCCTAGGGTGGGACTGGCGCATCCGGGTTTCCCTAGTGACTGGAGAACTTGGCAGAAGGAACAGGGCCTCCCTGGGGAGGTGGGGGGTACAGGTTCTGCTGGGCTTCACACTGAGCATGCAGAGGGAGGACTGAGGAACCCTGGAACCCAGCACAGAGTCAGTAGTGGAAGGTCAGTGGTGGGGAATGGGAGCACGTGGCACGTCCGGACTTCTGCATCCGGGTCTCTGAGTAAGGACGGGACTGGTATAAGGAGCAGATCTCAGGTCTTCAGAGGGGAGGGTTCAGAAGGGACTGTGATTCAAGGTATGAACCCTGAGGCTGGACAGAGGGGACCTCAATGAATTGGGTCTCCAGAGCCAGTCTAGAAATGCACCTGCATGGAATGGGGACTCGTAGCCCCTGGGGTGGGAATGGCGCATCGGCGTTTCTCTAGTGATTGGGGGCTTTGGCAGAAGGAGCATGGCCTCCCTCAGGGGGACAGAGGGGCGGGCAAAGATCTTGCTGGGTTTTATGCTGAGGATATAGGATTGAGGGACCCTGGACCCCAGCCCAGACTCAGTCCTGGAAGGTCCCTGGAGGGGGATGGGAACACGTGGCGAGTCTGGACTTCCGCATCCGGGTTTCTGAGTGACAAAGGGCCTGGTATAAGGTGCCAAACTCAGGTCGTCAGAGGGGAGGGCTCAGCCGCGAATGGGATTCAAGGTATGAATTCTGAGGCAGGACAGAGGGGACCTCACAGAATTGGGTCTCCAGGGCCAGTCTAGAAATGCACCTGCGTGGAATGGGGACTCGCAGCTCCTGGGGTCGGACTGGCGCATTGGGGTTTCTCTAGTGATTGGGGGCTTTGGCAGAAGGATCATGGCCTCACGCAGGGGGACAGAGGGGCGGGCAAAGGTCTTGCTGGGTTTTATGGTGAGGATGTAGGAGGATTGAGGGACCCTGGACCCCAGCCCAGACTCAGTCACAAAAGGTCCTTGGAGGGGGATGGGAGCACATGGCAAGTCCGGACTTCTGCATCCAAGGTCTGAGTGATGAAGGACCTGGTATAAGGTGCTGATCTCGGGTCCTCAGAGGGGAGGGCTCAGCCGCGAATGGGATTCAAGGTATGAACCTTGAGGCAGGACAGAGGGGACCTCACAGAATTGGGTCTCCAGGTCCAGTCTAGAAACCCACCTGCGTGGAATGGACTCATAGCCCCTGGTGTGGGACTGGCGCATTGCGGTTTCTCTAGTGATTGGGGGTTTGGCAGAAGGAGCAGGGGCAGGGCCTCCCTCAGGGGGGCAGAGGGGCAGGCGAAGGTCTTGCTTGGTTTTATGCTGAGGATGTAGGAGGATTGAGGGACCCTGGACTCCAGCCCAGAGTCAGTCAGGGAAGGTCCGTGGTGGGGGATGGGAGCACATGGCAAGTCCGGACTTCCGCATCCGGGTCTCTGAGTGATGAAGGGCCTGGTGTAAGGAGCCGATCTGAGGTCGTCTGCGGGAGGGCTCAGGCGTGAATGGGATTCAAGGTATGAACTCTGAGGCAGGACAGAGGGGACCGCACCGACATCGGCTCCCAAGGCCATTCCGGGAAGTCCCCCGGGCGGGATGGGGACAAGTGGTCCGGTGGCCTGACTGGGTCATCTGGGCCTCCGGAGAGACTGGGAGCCTTGGTGGGGGGAGAAGGGCCTCCCTCAGGCGGGCAGAGGGGTGGGCACAGGTCATGCTGGGCTTCACGGTGAGGATGCAGAGGGAGGACTGAGGGACCCTGGACACCAGCTCAGAGTCCGTCGTGGAAGATCCGTGGTGGGGGGATGGGAGCACGTGGCGAGTCCGGACTTCCGCATCCGGGTCTCTGAGTGACGAAGGGCCTGGTGTAAGGAGCCGATCTCAGGTCGTCCGAGGGGAGGGCTCAGCCGCGAATGGGATTCAAGGTATGAACTCTGAGGCAGGACAGAGGGGAACTCACAGAATAGGGTCTGCAGGGTCAGTTTAGAAAGGCATCTGGCGGGAAGAGGTCTCGTATCCCCTAGGGTGGGACTGGCGCATCCGGGTTTCTCTAGTGATTGGGGACCTTGGCAGAAGGAACAGGGCCTCCCTCGGCGGGGAGAGGGGATGGCACAGGTTCTGCTGGGCTTCACGGTGAGCATGCAGAGGGAGGACTGAGGAACCCTGGACCCCAGCTCAGAGTCAATCGTGGAAGGTCCCTGGGGGGGATTGGGAGCACGTGGCGAATCCGGACTTCTGCATCCGGGTCTCTGAGTGACGACGGGCCTGGTGTAAGGAGCAGATCTCAGGTCGTCCGAAGGGAGGGGGACTGTGATTCAAGGTATGAACCCTGAGGCAGGACAGAGGGGACCTCACAGAATTGGGTCTCCAGGGCCAGTCCAGAAATGCACCTGCCTGGGATGGGGACTCGTAACCCCTGGGGTGGCTCGGCACATCGCGGTTTCTCTAGTGATTGTGGGCTTTGGCAGAAGGAGCAGGGCCTCCCTCAAGCGGGCAGAGGGGCGGGCGAAGGTCTTCCTGGTTTTTATGGTGAGGATGTAGGAGGATTGAGGGACCCTGGAGCCCAGCCTAGAGTCAGTCAGCAAAGGTCCTTGGTGGGGGATGTAAGTGGGGGATGTGGCGAGTCCATACTTCCGCATCCGGGTCTCTGAGTAAGGAAGGGCCTGGTGTAAGGAGCCCATCTCTGGTCCTCAGAAGGGAGTGCTCAGTTGCGAATGGGATTCAATGTATGAACCCTGAGGGAGGACAGAGGGGACCTCACCGAGGTCGGACCCCGTGGTCATTCCAGAAGGGCCACCGGGCGGGATGGCGACACGTGTACAGTGTGGCGGGACTGGCATATCCAGGTCTCCGGCGGGACTGGAAGCCTTGGTGCAAGGAGCAGGGTCTCCTTCAGATGGGCAGAGGGGCGGGCGCAGGCCCTGCTGGGCTTCACAGTGATCATGCAGATGGAGGACTGAGGGACCCTGGACCCCAACCCAGAGTCAGTCAGGGAATGTCTTCGGGGGGCGGGGGGATGGGAGCAGGTGGTGAGTCCAGACTTTGTATCCTGGACTCAGAGACACTGGGAACCTTGGCAGTAGGCACTGGTGCTCAGTGGGGCAGAGGGGACGGCCCAGGTCCTGCTGGGCTTCACGGTGAGGATACAGAGGGAGGACTGAGGACCCCTTCACTCCAAACCAGAGTCAGTCCCTAGAAATGTGAGTGTAGGACACAGACCCCCCCATTTGTGTTCGTGTGTGTGTGTGTCCCCCACTTGTCCACCTGGGTCTCCCAGATGCTGGATGCGCTGGTGTCCAGGAGTCGATCCACAGGCAGTACAGTAGACAAAGGCATAGGCACCAGGGAGCCCCGTTGGAAAGGGGAAGAAGGCCCGAGAGACCTGGATGCCCCATCTCAGCCCCCGCGGTCAGCCCTGGGAAATCTTGGGCTTCGCCGCTGCACATCGTGGTCACAGACTTGAGCCAGTGGGCTGAGGGGAGCGATAGCCTTGGTGTGGGAGCACCGGCCCCGGGACAGCAGACAGGAGAGGCCCGGGACCCGCTAGGGCTCGAGGCGAGAGGACCTGAGGGAGTCCCCAGGGAGCCCGCTGGACCGCGCCTTGGTTCAGCCACGGGAGGCTCCTGGGGTGGGCGATCCCACGCCGTGCATGGCCACTTCAGCCTCAGGGCCTCTGAGGACCGGTGGTCACAAGGATGGAGCAGCCACTCAAGAATGCGTAAGGGGGGAGATGGGCCGTGTGTTGCTGGGGGGAAAGGCGAGGACTGCAAGGAGGACTGCAGGATTGGGGACAGAGACCAGATTTGGTCCCAGGAGGCCCCAGGGACAGATGACCGCATAGGGCGAGCCCTGCATTCCCACCAAGTCTCCCAGACCCGGGGGTCTGGGTGGGAGCGTCAGGCTTCAAGATCTCCCGGGCGGACGGCGGGCCTGCTGTGTTGGAAGGTGAGGACCAGAGGGAGGACTGAGGCATCCTGGTCCCCAGCACGTTCAATTCGGAGAGGAGGCCCCAGTGTAGGAGGAGCACATGCCTGTCCTGATGTCCACATCCGGGTGTGAGAGACTGCGGGCTGTGGTGAGAAGGAACAGGGCCTGGGGTGTGGTGGGCTTGTGTGCGTGAGGGTGTGAGTGTGGAGCACGGGGTGGGGAGGAGGGTCACAGGTCCTTCTGGGAGTGAGGATGAGGACCCTGGGGGAGGACTGGCCGGACCCGGTCCTCCCCTCTCAGCAAAGAAGCCAGTGCCCCGGAGTCCGGCCTTGCCCTGTTGGCAGCCCAGGGAGGATCGGTCAGCGGTGGCCCAAAGTGGCAGGCATGCTCACTTGTCTCATGGGCTGGAAGGTGGGGAGACCTCGGGGAGTGAGGTCTCGGGCTGAGGGGCACCTGGCCTCTATCTCAGGTCGGGGGCTGGGTGGAAGGGCCGGCCCTGGCAGGAAGGAGGATTAGCCTCCCGGGAGCCTGAGGGCATCCCCATCCCAGGACAGAGGGGTCGGTCCCCACCGCCAGCCCTTTGGGATCTTGCTGGAAGCGGACGGTGGGGGATGGACCCTCGGACATGGGCGTGGTGGCTCCTCACCCTCCTCTGGGAGCTCTCAGGGAGGCGAGGGCCATGCTGGGAGAGGTCGGTCGGAGTCGGGTCATCCGAGGAAGCCCACCTGGCAGACACACAGGAGGCCCTGGTCCTGGCAAGAGTCAATGTGGGGACCCCCGAGGCAGGAGCGAGGGCTCCCAACCCACCCCTTGGGACAAGGAGGGGATGGCCCAGAAATCTGGCCAGCTCTCCCTGACCGCCCTGAGAACCCTGGCCGGGTCTGCCAGGCGCAGCCCCTCTTGGTCCCCAGATCCCTGGGCTCTGGGAGGGGAGGGCCTGTGCCTGAGGGTCTGGACTGTGGTCAGTGGAAGAGGCAGGGGCCCTGGTACTGGCCCTAGCAGGAGGTGGAGGTGAGAAATGAGGAGATGACTCCCACAGCAGGATCCCTAGGGCCCAAGCCTACCCTCCCACTTCTGTCAGCCGTGGGGAGACGGGGGATTGGTGGGCCTAGTGATGTCTCCTGAATTTTCCTTCTGGTTTCTCCCAGAGATGAGGCCTCGGCACCAGAACGGTGTCCTCAGGTCAACAGAGTAATTTTCCCAGGTCGCCTGTGGGGTCAGGGTATAGACGGAGAGGTATACCTATCCCAGCACAGATGGAACCACAAGCTTGGCCATCCTTGGAGATCCATGACAAGCCCTGTAGACCTTGGCAGGCGTGGCTAGATGTGGGCCCCCTCGCTTACCTTCGGTGGAGTCTCAGGGCTGCGTGGTCTTGCTGGGTCCCTTTGGGTTCAGGCCTGCAGGGTGTGGGGGCGGGGGAAGGACCCACCAAGGGAAAGAGCAGTCCCCTGAGAGGCCAAGGAGGGGACCACCCAGCCTGCCTGGCAACAACCTCACAGAGTCCGACCCAGCCCTCCTGTGTGCACTGGGGGCCCAGGGCCATGCTCACAGTCTGCACTCTGAGGTTCCTCCTCCTTTTCTCCTCCAGGGGCTTCAAGAACTAGGAGTTGACTCTTGCCTCGGTGTGAGGCAAGAGTCCCTGAGGTCACAGAGCAGAAGAGGAGAAGGTGAGTGCCAGCTGTTGAGGTAAGGTACATGCTACGAGCATGGAGCCAGGGGCTCTCCCATCCCAACACAGAGGGAACCCCTTGGCATCCAAGCCAACGCAGCCCACTGTCAGCTCTGCGACGTCAGGCCTCTGTTGGCTGGGCTGTACCCTGAGAGGCCATCCCACATCTCTTTTCAGGTTCAGCCCAACGCGAACGCCATGCCCCTGGGTCAGAGGAGTGAGCTCTGGAAGCTGGAGGAAGACCCAGGAGAGGCCCAGGGCCTGGTGAATGCACAGCTGTCTGGGGCTGAAGAGGAGGAGATCCAGTCTCCTTCCTCCTCTTCCTCCTCCTCTTCCTCCTGTCCCTCTTCTTCCTCCAATACTAGTACTTCCTTCTCCTCTTCCCCTTCCTCCTCCTGCTCTGCCCTGTTCCTGATTCCCGTGGACGACAGGTCTGAGGCTGGGTTCCTGAGCCCTCCTCAGAGCCTTCAGCATGCCTGCCCCTCCCCCACTGCCATGGCAACCACTGCTGGGAGCCAGCCCGACCAGGGCTCCAGCAGCTCAGATGAGGGCGGGTTGAGCACCTGGGAGGAGCTGGAAGTCACTCAGCTCTTTCTCCAGGAGAAACTCCACATGAAAGTGGCTGACCTGGTGGAGTTCCTGCTCCTTAAGTTTCGCACCAAGCAGCCAACCAGCCAGGCGGAGATGCTGGAGATAGTCAGCAAGGATTACCAGGATTACTTCCCAGTGATCCTGGGCCAGGCGTCCGAGTGCATGCAGCTGGTGTTTGGTGTGGATGTGAAGGAAGTGGACCCCAGCGAGCACTTCTACATCCTGGTCACCATCTTGGGCCTCACCTGCGATGCGATGCTGAGCGGTGAGCAGGGCCCGCCCAAGACCGGCCTCCTGGTGGTGCTCCTGGGGGTGATCCTCCTGGAGGGCGACCGTGCCCCCGAGGAGGAGGTGTGGGAAGCGCTGGGGGTCATGGGGGTGTATGCCGGCGAGGAGCACATCATCTATGGGGAGCCCCGGGAGCTCCTGACCAATGTCTGGGTGCAGGAAGGGTACCTGGAGTACCGGCAGGTGCCCGGCAGTGACCCTGCCCGCTACGAGTTCCTGTGGGGTCCCAGGGCCCACGCGGAAACCAGCAGGTTGCAAGTGCTGGAGTATTTGCTGCGGGTCAATCGCGGGCTGCCGGTTCCCTCCCTGGCCCCCTCTGAAGAGGCTGTGAGCCATGAGGAAGAGGGGGCCTGAGGCCCAGGGGCGGCTGTGGTGCGGTCCCGGCTCCGGCGGGGTCGGCAGCTTGTCCTGCGGGGCGCTGGGCACGAAGTGAGATTGTTTCATGGTTCTTCCCTGTGTCTGTGTGTGTGTGTGTGTGTGTGTGTGCGTGCGTGCGTGTGTGTGTGTGTGTGTGTGTGTGGAGAGAGAGCACCCTGTGCGTTCAAAGCAGGGCAGGGCCAGGGAGGGTTGGGAGAAGAAAGGAGGGGGAGGAACCTCTCTGGAGGCTGTCCTCTACAGTGACTTCACACCCAGAGCTTGGTTTTCTTGAGGAAGTTCTGAAATGTTATTCCTTAGAATGGAAGGTTCAACCAGCTTCAGCGGCTAAGTGTGTGAGTGACATCCACCCCACAACATTTGTAATTACCCAGTTCAAGATTTAAGAGTTCGGTCATGTCCTGGAAATAAGCTGGGAGACCTTCTCTCCTTGTTTGGGTTCTAGAATGGAAATGACAGGGCGCTGGCATAAAAGAACAGAGTAGTCTATTGACGGGGTCAGGAAATAGGGAAATAAAAGATTGTTCGTTTTTGTTTCTTGTTCCTTCTTGTCTGTCATTTTGCAAAAAAGATCTTCCCTCCTTGTTTGGGTTCTGGAATGAAATTACAAGGCATTGGCCTAGGAATTTTTTGGAAAGGCAAAAGAATGGAGGAATCAAGTGATGGGGCCAGGAAATACAGAAATAAAAGATTGTTCATTTTTGCTTCTTATTCCTTCTCAACTGTCATTTTGCAAAAGTAACATAGAGGTCTGCTCCTGTATTCACTTGGTTCTTCAAGAAAGGAGGAGAAACGTCCTCTCAGCACAGAGGGAGCCCTGCTCTCTGGCTCACTGATTCCCAGACACGGGCTGAGCTCTGCTCTCTGAAAGGCCCTTTGCATGAGCAGTGAGGACACTAGGAGAAGCAGGACACATCCCACACTTAGGTGACTCTCTAGCAGCTGTACTCATGGCAGAAAAGTAGGGAGGGGTGCCCTGAGACCTACAGAACCAGGGGATGAAGGGTGTGGGGGTGCTGCTCCCAGGAAGAGCACTGCAGTGGAATGCCCCTGGCCTGGTGGCTCAAGATATCTGCTCATTATGATTCCTTCTGTGCAGCTGATCACTGTAAACCGGGGGAAGGGGGATGACAGTGGCCCTACTTGGAGACAGGGTGCCTTAGGGGTGGGAGCAAAGTCTGAAATGGATAATTGCTCTGAGAAGTTCCTTTGGGATCATGGACAAACTAGAGAGAAATTTCCTCCTGGGGCAGGAAAGGAAGGTGTCCTGCACTCTTGTCCCAGTGCAGTTCAACACAGTGCACAGAGTAGGTATTTTATATCCATCATTTGAATACAGTGATATTCCTTTGAAGTGGAGCCCAGAAGACTCTAGATTGACACTCTTGTTCCTGACCATGGAAAGCCAGGACCCACTGCATTAAAAAGACATTTTAGTTTGGTTATCTTGGGTGTAATTTGGACAGCTGTAAGTAAGCAAGGTCTAGGTTTTGGTGGGGGAGAAATGAGTTAAAGGAATGGTTTGGGTGGAAGAGCAGCTGGGAGGGAGGGAAGGAGCTGGTTTTTGACTCAAATTATAGGAGCTTTGTATTGTAGCCAGCTGGGACAACTCCCTTACAGCTGAATTCCACACATATTCTCATATATCCCACACATATCCTCTGATTTAGAAAATGGATTGAGTTTTATTTATGTAGCGCCCTCTTTGGCTAATTAGCTATCCCATGTCCTATTGAACTGCACATTCTCTTAACGTGACCTGGATAACAAAAAAATATCCCAGAGAAAAGAGAGTAAGGTTCTGGGATCAAAACAACATTCAAAATCACTTCCAGGGGCGCCTGGGTGGCTCAGTGGGTTAAAGCGTCTGCCTTCGGCTTGGGTCATGATCCCAGGGTCCTGGGATCGAGCCCCGCATCGGGCTCTCTGCTCCACGGGGAGCCTGCTTCCTCCTCTCTCTCTCTCTGCCTGCCTCTCTCTCTCTGCCTGCCTCTCTGCCTACTTGTGATCTCTGTCTGTCAGGTAAATAAATAAAATCTTTAAAAAAAAAAATCACTTCCATTCATCAAAGTTCCAATATGTTCCAGGCACTGTGCAAGGTGCTTTCCATATATTACATCCATTCCTGCAGTCCTACAAGATGGCGCTTATCAAACCCACTCACTTCACAAACAAAGAACCTGAGGCTAGCGGGACTTGGTCATTTTCCCAGGATCCCGTGGCTAGTGAGTGACAGGGCAGAGACTAGAACCCTCGCCTGAATTCATGTAGAGTCTATGCTGTTCCCACCCACCGCAGCCCACGGACAACATTGAGTCCTACATCATTCCTGAGTACAGCATGGTATCTCCCAAGTGACAAAAAGAAGGATGCTGTGTGAAGGTACTAAAACCTGGGCTAAAGAAGGAAGGTGACAATGAGAATCAAACAGGATTTGGGTACTGTCTGTGGGCTTTAATAACCTAGAGTTCTTCTGCCTGAGCCCCAGAGTTCTTTGAGAACTGACTGCCCAGGCGCTGGCATTTTTTCCAGACTTAGCACTTCCCCAAATTACAGCAGCCTTTCCCTGGTATTCCCCTATGTGCTCTTTTGCCTAACTCTTGAACCTGGCCTGCTAGTGTGCTCATCGCCGATCCCCATGGAACAGCTAGGGAGCACCTTCTCTCCCCCAACATAGAACCTTACTCTCTGTTGTAGTCTCCTGGCCACTAAATGCAGTCCCTGCTGGGATTACAGAATCATTTGAAAATTAGATGCCATCCTGTATTTGAAAGTATTGGTCACACAGGAGGTGCTTGAAAAGCCCAAAGAATTCCAAGGCAAATCCGACCTCAGAAACTCCTTCCAGCAATGAAGTCAGTCGTCATAACAAATTATAATAGTTGCATTTGGTTAAGCACCTACTGTGTGACAATACATGGGAGAAACTTAAATATTCATCCATAGTGTGTCTTGCTTTCCCTCCAGAACACAGGGGACACTACCTTGCCAGTCTGCTTGTAGTTAGGGAGGGTTGTGTGATGACCCTTTGCCATGGAGATGTGAGCAGAAGCACTGTTTCTCACATCCAGGCATTTGAGAGACAGTCTTGTCAGTTCCATGCTGTCTCCCTTGATTCACCAGCAAATTGGTGACCCCACGTTGAGATGGGGAGCCACAAGATGAAAACAACCTGGACCCAGGGTCTAGGAAAAGAAGAGGACCCCTACCAAACTGTATCAGAATTTATGTGCACAAAAATTCACTTCTGGGGGCAGCTGAGTGGCTCAGTGGGTTAAGTCTCTGCCTTCGGCTCAGGTCACAATCCCAGGGTCCTGGGATGGAGCCCTGCATCGGGCTCTCGGTTCAGCAGGGAGCCTGCTTCCCCCTCTCTCTCTGCCTGACTCTATGCCTACTTGTGATCTCTCTCTCTGTCAAATAAATAAATTTTTAAAAGCTTTAAAAAATATTCACTTCTGTTGTGTTAGCCCTTCAAACATCAGGATTTGTTACATCAGTTAGCAGTCACTTTCACATGGCTGCTTTTTTGTTGTTAGGCTTATCTAGAAATCTTACTTACGAAGGTAGTAGTACATATCTTCCTATTGCAAAAAAGTTCCAAAAATACAGATAAATCACAATATCCCCTTTTCAAAGTTCCTCCACGATTCAGCTTCCTCCTCAGAAGTCACCGTAATGAACAATCTAGTGTGTTATTTTAATTTTTTTAAAAAATTTTTGAGATAGAGTGTGTGTATGAGTGGAGGGAGGGGCAAAGGAAGAGAGAGAGAGAGAGACACTCTCAAGAGACACTCTCAAGGCTCCATGTTCATCACAGAGCCCAACTTGGCACTCAGTCTCAGGACCCTAAGATCATGACCTGAACAGAAATCAAGAGTTGGACGCTTAACCGGCTGAGCCACTCATGCACCCCTAGTATGTGTTATTTTAAAGATGACTATGGTTTTTTCTTAGATATGCTCTAAAAATGTATTGTTTTTATTCAACCAAGGCCACTAGCTTTTGTCTCTTAATAAAATGGATGCAGGATCTTCCCGTGAGAGCGCATATAGATCTACCTCACTTTTGAAACTACTCCCTGGAATGTTAAAGTCAGTATATACCATAATTAATCACATAAACAATTTTTTTCCTGGCGGAAACATAAGTTGTTTTACCTTTGCTGTATGATTAATAAAATGAAATATCATCTTTGAATATGAATCCTTGGGTAGACATGAATGTTTTCTTTTTTTAAGATTTTATATATTTGACAGAGAGAGTGTGAGAGAGCACAAGCAAAGGGAATGGCAAGCAGAGAGAGAAGCAGGCTCCCCACTGAGCAGGGAACCCGACGTGGGACTCGATCCCAAGGCCTTGGGATCATGACCTGAGCGAAAGGCAGACACTTAACTGACTGAGCCAACCACACACGCCTATATTTTCTAATAATATATACATACAAACATAGACATTGAGTTAGAGTGGAGAGGGTGAATAGTTTAACATTTCATAAATACATCTGAAATTTTATTCCAAAATTGTTATGCCAGTTTGCATTCTCATAAAACTTGGAAATGATTTAAGATTCTCCAATATCAATAAGACATTTCCCCCTTTACTTTGAGAAGGAAGGATTTGGCCAGAATGACCAGCAGCCAGTGGAGGAGACCAGCCAGGACTCCCTCAGCTAGTGAGGGCATTGAGAGCATCCTGGGAAAGTGATGGCCAGAGTCCGTGACAAAAAAACAAGTACAAAACCAAGTGCAGAGAGCCCCAGGCAGGCTGGCAGTCAGGGCTCCGAATCTAGAGTTCAGCTTAGGGGGGAAAGGGCCAGAAGGAGAGAAGGTGGGGAGGTGGAGGGATTCAGAAGAAAGAACATGGATGGGCTGGGGAAGTCTCTGAATCATTATCACCAGCTGGAAGTTGCGGGAAGGTCTGACAGGGGAGGTCTGTTGGATGAATGGATCAGCAGCAGGCCAGACACCCCACTACCGTAGGGTTCCCCTACTTCTGTCAGGAGGAGTACGCCTGGCTCCCTGCCCCTGAATTCAAGCAAACGACATCTCTTGACTACTCTAGCGGTCCAGGGCATCCTTGCCAAGGTTCCAGGCCTCGGAGCTGTCATGATGCCGGCTGGAGGTGGGGTCTTTCCCTCTGGGTGCAGTGAAACCCCACATAGAGGGTAGGGCTATGTGAGGGAGGGGTTAGTGACCAAGAAAAGACAGCTGAGATAGGCCAGGAATACCCAGGAGCAGTGGAAGGGAGCATGCTGCTAGCTGCAAGGAGGGTAAAATCGGAAGGAGAAAGCACTGGCACTAATCACCTCAGACTCTGCAGGTAAAACGCTGGGCCTAGACATGCTCGAAAGCTGCCCAAATGGTGTCCCTGGTTCAGACTGCCTTCCAGGGCTCCAGAGGTCGTGGGATAGTGGGGGTGGGTATCTATCCTGTGGCTATGATAGCTGGCCTGTGTTGCCACCAGTTTACAGGGTAGGTGGAAAACCTGTGGACATGGCACTTTTTCTTACTCAACTGACGAGAAAGTGTGGCCTCCAGTGAAGGACGAGGAGCATGAACAGGCTTGGGGAATCTCCTGATAGGCAGACCATGTTTCCTAGGAAGGAAGCACCATGGACCACCCTGCTGAGAACATCCCCAACTCCAAGATGGTGTTTGGACCTGGGGAGGAGATGTCCATAGTAACACCCTCAATAATAGTTTCCCATGGGAATTCTGAAGTTGTGTGAGCAGTTGGGGAACTGTGGGTTTCATCCCAGGAGGTGGAAGGCCCAGGCAGTGGCAGGCTCCACATTTTGAATTACTGAATGGCACCCCCCAGCAACTTGATTGATTCATCCAGCAAACATTTATTGAACATATGCTGAGAAAAAATATCAAAAGTAAACAAAATAACATGACAAAACACTTAATTCAGCTTGAGTGGGAGGATGGTGAAAGATGTGATGTGAAGGAGTTTTAGGAAGTTAGGAACTTTGAGATGGTGGGTAGTCTATAATGACCCTGAATTCTGAGGTTTCTCACTTGGTAGAAGCTTTTCCTCTCATCTGAAATTGAGGATCAGGGAGGAAGAAGTGGTAGGGAGTTAATGAAGAAAGGTGTGGAGGATGCAGTCAGTGTAAGTCATGTAAGCAGTGAGCTTTTGCCAGCTGTCCAGGTGGGGCTGTCCAGTGGGTAGTAGGAAAAATGGGTCTAACATAAGAGCTTGTGCTGGGCATTTTTAGGCTGCATCATTAGGGGTAAATTGAGACCATATGTTTAGCTTTAAAAAAGTGTTGCATGAATTGTGGCCTACATGCTATAGCAGGCCATCTTCTCTCCAGCAAACACAGTTGGAAACTAAAGGCACATATTAAATTTAGGAAGGACTTTAATGGGAGAAATATTCAACCAGAAAATCAATTACATAAAGTTTTTATAAAATATTCTGTGCATTTGTCGCTCATATATGCAGTTATAATAATGACCTTTCAATTCCACATCTGCTGTGTCAGATCACTTACTCTTGACAGCCTTTGGCAAAACTGAGCTTACTCTCTGCCTCCCACAATATCCAGACACTATCTTTTCAAACCTAGTGTGTGAGTTTTAGGCAGTTAGCAGCTCTTCAATAACAAAAGTTGTTCATGATAAAGAGGTCAGGGGTCTGGAGGTACCCTTCAACACAGGTATCGAGAGGATGGGATTCCATGATGTGTCATTTATCTAGTGGACAGTGGTCATCAAAATTTTAGGTGTAGGACCTCTTATTTCCACTGAAGCCTTCAACAGAAATCCACTCCATCAACATGAAGAAGGCAGAGCACTCTGGCTGAACTGTTGAAGTGAGGACTATAATCCTAAAATCCTGCCTAACCCCTCAAAGAAGTGGACCCTGACACCCAGTCACAGAATGCTGGGGTCTTCCTGATCACAGATGCGAAATCTGTGTGCTAGACGCCCCTTCTTCAGACATGGACTCCTTCATGCTCCTGCACAGACAACTGTCTGTGTGGACTCCAATACTACTTTCTCTGTCTGGGTTTCCAGCACTGCCAGCAGCAAATGGTTCCCTAACCTCTATGCTCTCAGCATAGCTTATCATCCCATTATTTTCCAGACTCTTCATTGCCCATCTCCCCCCACTCCCACTCCAACCCAGACACACACTGGAACACATTATCTTTCTACCCACTTGACTATTCTCTATTCTCAGCATGGAATTGGCTGCCCTCCCTCTAACCCACCATCCCTTTCTCTTCTTTCCAAACCTGCCTTAAATTCTCATTTGAAAAGAGTCCCTTACTGGTGCTTTACCAGGTAGCTCCCTACTCCAAAAAAAAACAGTGGGCCTTCTTTACCTTCTTGCCCATGCCTTCCTTCTTTTAAACATATCCTCCAATCACATTCAAGCACCCTCAACAAGAGTATGGAGGTTGGCTCATTTTATTTCTACCCATTGCTTCTGCTTCCCCAGAACATTGCAAAGATGTTTTGTTTATTTCTGTAATTTACCCAGAGAGGAGTGTTGAGTCTTCAAATGTAATTGCAGATGTGACTATTTCTTCTTTCAGCTAGATCAGATTCTGTTTCTTATATTTTGAAGTTCTGCTTTTAGGTGAAAACACAGAATTGTTGTATTTTCTTGGTGAATTGACTCTTTTATCATTATGAGATGTTCCTTTTTATCTGTGGTAAATCTCCTTCTTATAAAGTCAACTTTTTTCTGATATTAATATAGTCACTCTAGCTTTCTATATTTCTTATTTTTTAATTTTCAAACAGTAAATTACTTTTTTCTTTTGGTATACAGCTGAAAGTGATGTATGGATTCAGGTAACCACAACTGAGCTACAAAACTGTTTCATCATGCTCCCCCCAAAAAAAAACCTCTCATATACTATTCATTTATAGTCATGATTTCCCCCAACACCTAACTTACACAACCACTCATGTGTTTTCTATCATTGTAGTTTTGTCTTTTTCAAAAATGTTATAGAAATGGAAGAACAGAGCATGTAATTTATCGAGACAGTATTTTTTCTCTCAGGAAATTGCATTTGAGGTTCATTCAAGTTGTTGTATATATCAATAGTTCATTACTTTTTTGTACCATTGTGTGGGTGCACCACAGTTTGTTTATCCATTCACCTATAGAAGGACATTTGGGTAAAAACAAACAGATTTTGACAAATATGAGTAGAGCTGCCATAACATTCACAGGTATGTTTTTCTGTGAACATAGGTTTTATTTCTTCCAAGAGTGGCATTCCTGAGTCATGTAGTGTATGTCTGTTTAGAAGAAATGACCAAATCATTTTCCACAGAGGCTGTAGGATTTTACATTCTGGCCAGTAATATATGAGAGTTCAAGTTGCTGTTTATCCTTGCTAACATTTAGTAAAGTCAGTAATTTTGAAAATTTTAGTCACTCTCAAATGTGTGTTGTATTACCTCATCTTGATTTTAATTTGCATTTCTCTTCATTGATGTAGAACAATTTCCATGTGCATATTTGTCACCCATATGCCCACTTTGGTGATGTGTTTATCAAGATCATTCGCTCATTTTTAAAAGCCAAGATGTCCACTGACAGATGAATAGATAAAGAAGATATGTTATATATATACAAAGGAATATTACTCAGTCATCAGAAGGGATGAATACTTACCATTTACATCAACCTGGATGGAACTGGACGGTATTATGCTAAGTGAAATGAGTCAGTCAGAGAAAGACAATTATCATATGGTTACACTCATATGTGGACTGTAAGAAACAGCTCAGAGGATCATAGGGGAAGGGAGGGGAAAACAGAATGGAAAGAAATCAGAGAGGGAGACAAACCATGAGAGACTCTTAACTCTAGGAAACAAACTGAGGGTTGCTGGAGGGGAGGTGGGGGAGATGGGGTAATTGGGTGATGGGCATTAAGGAGGGCATGTGATGTGATGAGCACTGGGTGTTATATGCAACTGATGAATTATTGAACTCTATATCTGAAACTAATGATATGTTGGCTAATTGAATTTTTTAAAAAGACAATTCAAACACCATGCAAAAAATGTAAAAATGTGTCATTTGTTTTCCAATTTTTGACTTTTGAAAAACTTCTATGTATTCTGGATACAAGTCTGTTGTTGGATATATGATTTGCAAATACTTTCTAATAGTCTGTAGCTTCATTTTTTATTCTGTTTTTCTCAGAGCAAAAGTTTTAATTTTTAGGAAGTCTAACTCCAGGTCATAAGATTTTCTCCTATGTTTTCTTTAAAAATTGTATGGTTTTCGGGGCACCTGGGTGGCTCAGTGGGTTAAAGCCTCTGCCTTCAGCTCAGGTCATGATCCCAGGGTCCAGCGATCAAGCCCCATGTCAGGCTCTCTGCTCAGTGGGGAGCCTGCTTTCCTTTCTCTCTCTGCCTGCCACTTTGCCTATTTGTGATCTCTGTCTGCCAAATAAATAAATAATCTTTTTAAAAAATTAAAAAATAAAAATTTTAAGGTTTTTATTTAACATTTAGATCAATGATACATTTTAACTGGATTTTGTACTATGAAGTGTGAGGTTTAAGTAGTTTCTTTTTTTCCTTTCCTTTTCTTTTTTTTTTAAATATGAGTATCTAATTGTTCTATTAACATTTATTGAAAAGACCCACATTTCTCAATTGAATTGTCTTACTCCTTCATAAAAAAATAAAGTCTACTAGTTTTCTTTGTGTAGGTATATTTCTGGACTCTGATCAGTTCTACTGATCTATGTGTCTACCCTTTAGCTAATACACCATCTAGATAATTATAGCTTTGTCTTAAAATCAAGTAGTGTGATTCTTCTGACTTTATTCTAATTTTTCAGAGTTGTTTTAGCTATTCTAGTTCCTTTGCCTTTCCATAAACTTGTTGAATAAGCTAGTTTATATCCAAAAACATCCTGCTGGAATTTGGATTGGATTGTTTTGAATGTATAGATCAATTTGGTAAGAATTGACATCTTCGCTATGTTGAGTCTACCAGTCTATGACCACAGTATATCTCTGTACTTACAGACTACTTTAGTCTTCTTTCTCTTTTTTTTAAGATTTTATTTATTTATTTGCCAGTGAGAGAGAGAGCATAAGCAGGGGGAGCAAGAGAGGGAGAAGCAGTCTCCCTGCTGAACAAGGAGCCCACTGCAGGACTCAATCCCAGGACCCTGTTATCATGACCTGAGCTAAAGGCAGATGCCTAACTGACTGAGCCACCCAGGCATCCCACTATTTAGGTTTTTTTTTTTATTTCTTTTCAGTGTTCCAGAATTCATTGTTTATGCACCACACTCAGCGCTCCATGCAATACGTGCCTTCCATAATACCTACCACCAGACTCACTCAACTCCCCACCCACTATTTAAGTCTTGATTTCTTTTATCAGCATTCTGTGTTTTCAGCATACAGATCCTGTGCATGCCTTGTTAGAGTTATATCTAAGTATTGCATTTTTGGAGCTATTGAAAATAAGTTTTTAATTTGGGGTTTCCAATTTTTAATTTTAGTTGTATGTAAATACAATTAATTTTTGTGTGTCATCTTGTATCCTCCAACCCTGCTGAACTTGTAGTTTCCTTGTAATATTTCCTAAGTCCCTCCCAGGCTTTTTGATATGAAAAGGCCCACCAAGTGCCAATTCAGAAAATGAGCTGCATGCCTTCCTAAGCTGACTAGAGGTTCTCACTGCCTCTAGTGGTTCTTCCAGGTGCCACAATGCCAATGCCTCACCCTCTGAAAAGACCATGGACTGGGATGCCTGGGTAGCTCAGTTGGTTAAGCATCTGCCTTTGGCTCAGGTCATGATCCCAGGGTCCTGGGATCAAGCCCCACCTTGTGGGGGGGGGGGGGTCCTTGCTCAGCAGGGAGCCTGTTTCTCCCACTGCCTGCTGCTCTGCCTGCTTGTGTGCTCACTCACAAACCCTCTCTCTCTCACTCTCTCTCTCTCCCTCTGACAAATAAATAAATAAATAAATCTTTAAAAAAAATAGACCATGGACTGCTGAGACAGAAACCTACCCATGCAGCCTAAGCCCTTTGACCCCAGGAGGTACAGGTCAGAGTCATGATACATGTCTGCACCAGAGAGGAGACTAAGTGCAATTGTATCCAGTACCCACTGTGTGCTGAACTCTGCCTAGTGCCCAAGAAGAGGAGGGAGGAAAGTCCCTGGGATGTTCCATTCCCATCCATTCTGGACCCATTGAAGCCACAACCTCCACTTTAGTCAGCTTCCAGGCAAAGTAGTGGAAAGAGAAAAATGGTAAAAAAGGAAGTAAGAGTAGATCTGATCTCTAGGTTGAATATTGACTGCAGAAATAGACCAACCATACAGAAGCATCAAGGAAGGAAATGAAAAGCAATCCCTTTGTATGAAAGAGGGGAGCTGATAGTCTCTGCTGTGATTGTATTTCAAATACAGAAAGCTGATTTAATAGCATTCTGAAAGTGCTGCAAAGGTGAAAGTAAGGATCTCTGAAAATCAGAGAGATAGCAGGAAAGCCAAAACTAGACAGTTGGTCCAGACGTGTTTCTCTGAAAAGAACACACGCCCCCAAGTTGGAGACAACATTACTGTTGGTGCAATGTCATCCTTCAGGGCACCAACCCCTAACTAAGGCCCCATTTGCCTTCTTAGAACTATCTGCAATGCAACAAGACTTCAGGCATTAATGGATGAGTTTCTCCATACCCCCTACCCACATCACATGCCACTGAAGCCTTCTCTCCCTTCATCCAACAGCTAGACATGAGTCACCCTCTAAATAATCAGAAACAAAGGCTTCAAATACAAAATACAGTATTTTTAATAGACTATCAAGGAGAAAAAAAATAGCAGTCTTGGGTGCAAGCACCAGACGGAATGATTTAAATGCATACTTCCCACTTTGAATGTAAAGACACTCAGCACTGAGGAGAGGAAGAAATAAGATTAAGAAACCAAGACACTCAGTTAGAAGGTGCAGAGCCTCAGATATGTGTGGAATAGTAATTGCCCCAACCCTCTCCCACTGGCAATCTTGCCTGACTTTCCCCTATCTCCTACCAAGTATGCAATCCTCATTCCCTACGGTGCTTGTAAAGCAAACCCTAGAGGATGAACTTGAGACTTTGAGGAATGATGAGGATTAAAGGGAGAGTCAGGCCTTGATTACAGTAGACTATAAAGAACCGGTAAAATCATTCCCTGTGAAAATAGCAATCTTTTTTTTTTTTTAAACAGGAAGGAAAGGGAGGGAGGAAGGAAGAAAGGAAGGTAAGGAGGAAGGAGAAAAGGGAGGAAGGAAGAAATGGAAGGAAAAGAAATTACTTATAAATTCACAAGGCAAATAATTGACAGGGCTTATTGTGGGGGCGGCAGTTGGTGGTGGACAGAAAAGAAGGGGAAACAGAAGAAAGTAAGGTTAATGAAAAACTGTCCAGTGACAGAAGCCTTAGACAAGGGGTTAGGAAATTCACATTCTAGTCACTGCTCTGCCACTGACTTACTAAATTACAAGTGCAATCCCTTCTCTGTGTCTCAGTCTCTTCACCTGTGTGTGCCCTGGGGGTATGTGGAGACAGAGCTGCCACCAAGGTTCCTGCTTGCTTTGTCAGATATGGGAGAAAGGTAGATCTGCTAACATAGAATTCAGCTATCAAAGGGGATATGTAACATTTACTCAAATTAGTAATGGATTCAGTAAACACAAATGTCAGCTGTTTATAAAAGGTTTCTAATATTCCCAGCCATCTACCACTTTACAAAACTTTCATCATATTGCTCATAACTATGCTGCTACTTGCCCTTTTATAAAAAACAGCTTTATTGAGATATAATTTACATACTATGAAATTCACCCATTTAAATTATACAGCTTTAGTGGTTTTTAGCATGTTCACAGTTATACAACTATCACTACAGCCAACTTCAGAACATTCCCATCAACCCAATAGAAACCTTGTATCCATTAGTATTCACTCCTCATTTCTTCTCCCAATCCCACACCCCCAGCCACAGACACTTAACGAGCCTACTTTCTGTTTCTATTTTGCCTATTACAGACCTTCCAGATAAATGGAATCATACAATATGTGGTCTTTCATGTCTGTATTCTTTCACTTAGCATGTTTTCAAGAGCTTTGTCCATGTTATAGCTTGTATCATTACTTCATTTTGTATGGTCAAGTAATACTCCATTGTATAGATATGCCACATAGTGTTTATCTATTCACCCACTAATGAGTATTTAGGTTGATTCCAACTTCTGGGTATTGTAAATAATGCTACTGAAAGTACGCACATTCAACTTTTTATGTGAACATATATTTTCAATTCCCTTGGTTATATACCCAGGAGTAGAATTGTTCGGTCAAACAACGACTCAATATTTACCTATTTGAACAACTGCCAAACTGTTTTCCACAGTGACTGCACCCTTTCATATTCCCATCAGCAGGGCGTGAGTGCCCCAATTTCTCCACACCCCGGCCAACAATTGTCATTACCTGCCTCTTAGATTCTAGTCATCCTAGTGGGTGTAAAGTGGTATCTAATTGTAGTTTTGATTTGCATTTTACTAATAATCAACAATCAAGCCTCTTTTCATGTCATTATTGGTCATCCATACATATTCTTTGGAGAAACATCTATTTAAATATTTTTCCCATGTTTTAAATGGCAGTATTTTCCCTTTTATTTTTGAGTTGTACGATTTCTTTTTTATGTATTTTTCTTTTGTTCTGTTTATTTAGAGAGAGAGAGAATGAGAGCACACATAAGTTGGGGAGGGGCAGAAGAAGAGAGAGAAGCAGGCTCTCCACTGAGCGAGGAGTCCAATGCAGGGCTCAATCCCAGGATGCTGGGATCATGATCTGAGCTGAAGGCAGATGTCTAATGGACTCAGCCACCCAGGTGCCCCAAACTCTTTATGTACTCTGGGTACCAGTACCTTATAAAATATATAATTTAAAAATACAATTTTTCAAGATACAAGTTTTTCCACTACCCATTGCCAAAGCAGCAAGTATATTTCCTTACCATTCTATATCTCTGGCAGACATATTACTGTTTATCCTTTTATTGATACTGTAGTGAGTTCCTAAGCAGGGGACCTAGTCTTAAGCCTCCTATTAATCTCCCACTAAACATCCTACTTTGAGCAAGCTCTAGACTTTATCTCCCATCCTATGCACTTTCCATCTTATGTGCTTCTATCAAGATGGAAGCTCCAGGCTTCCAAGATTTTTCCAGAAACCCCAGGGATGAAAGCTGACTTTGAAACACTCTCACTTCCCAGTTTCCCACTACCATTTCATTTATGGTTTCTGTCAATTCCATACTTGAACGCCAAAAATTGATGCATTAAGAAGGTTTGATTTACTGGAGCACCTGGATGGCTGAGTTGGCTGACTCTTGATTTTGGCCTGGGATCTCAAGGTCCTGGGATCAAGCTCTGCATTGGGCTCCACACTCAGCAAGGAGTCCGCTTGAGGATTCTCTCTCACTCTCCTTCTGCCCCTCCCATCCCTCTCTCTCCCAAAAATACATAAATATTTCTTTTTAAAAAAAAGAAGCTTTGGTTTACTTACTTGGCACTTTAGTTGTTTTCATGAGGAAGGTTTTCAGAATATTAAGAAAATATATGTTGTACACAATACTCTCAATAGATGCAGAAAAAGCAGTTGACAAAGTACAGCATCTGTTCTTGATCAAAACTCTTCAAAGTGTAGGGATAGAGGGCACATACCTCAATATCATCAAAGCCATCTATAAAAAAAAACCCACAGCAAATATTATTCTCAATGGGGAAAAACTGAGAGCTTTTCCTCTAAGGTGAGGAATACAGCAGGGATGTCCACTATCACCACTGCTATTCAACATAGTACTAAAAGTACTAGACTCAGCAATCAGACAACAAAAAATAAATAAATAAATAAAAATAAAAGGCATCTGAATCAGCAAAGAAGAAACCAAACTCTCACTCTTTGCAGATAACATGATACTTTATGTGGAAAACCCAAAAGACTTCACCCCAAAACTGCTAGAACTCATACAGGAATTCAGTAAAGTGTCAGGATATAAAATCAATGCACAGAAATCGGTTGCATTCTATACACCAACAACAAGACAGAAGAAAGAGAAATTAAGGAGTCAACCCCCTTTACAATTGCACCCCAAACCATAAGATACCTAGGAATAAACCTAACCGAAGAGGCCAAGAATCTGTACTCAGAAAACTATAAAGTACTCATGAAAGAAATTGAGGAAGACACAAAGAAATGGGAAAATGTTCCATGCTCATGGATTGGAAGAACAAATATTGGGAAAATGTCTATGCTACCTAGAGCAATCTACTCATTTAATGCAATCCCTATCAAAATACCATCGGCTTTTTTCAAAGAAATGGAACAAATAATTCTAAAATTTGTATGGAACAGAAAAGTTCCTGAATAGCCAGAGGAATGTTGAAAAAGAAACCCCAAACTGGTGGCATCACAATTCCAGACTTCAAACTCTATTACAAAGCTATAATCATCAAGACAGTATGGTACTGGCACAAAAACAGACACACAGATCAATGAACAGAATAGAAATCACAGAAATGGCCCTTAAACTCTATGGTCAACTAATCTTCAACAAATCAGGGAAGAATATCCAATGTAAAAAAAGACAGTCTCTTCAACAAATGGTGTTGGGAAAATTGGACAGACACAGGCAGAAGAATGAAACTGGACCATTTCCTTATACCACACACAAAAATAGACTCAAAATGGATGAAAGACTTCAATGTGAGACAGGAATCCATCAAAATCCTTGAGGAGAACACAGGCAACAACCTCTTTGACCTCAGCCACAGCAACTTCTTCCTAGAAACATCACTGAAGTTAAGGGAAACAAGGGCAAAAATGAACTATTGGAATTTCATCAAGATAAAAAGCTTTTGCATAGCAAAGGAAATGGTCAACAAAACCAAAAGACAACTGACAATGGGAGAAGATATTTGCAAAAGACATATCAGATAAAGGGCTAGTATTCAAAATCTACAAAGAACTTATCAAACTCAACACCCAAAGAACAAATAATCCAATCAAGAAATGGGCAGAAGACATGAACAGACATTTCTGCAAGGATGACATCCAAATCACCAACAGACACATGAAAAAGTGCTCAACATCACTTGGCATCAGGGAAATACAAATCAAAACCAGAGTGAGATACCACCTCACACCTGTCAGAAAGGTCAAAATTAACAAGCCAGGAAACGACAGATGTTGGCGAGGATGTGGAGAAAAGGGAACCCTCCTACAGTGTTGCTGGGAATGCAAGCTGGTGCAGACACTCTGGAAAGCAGTATGTAGGTTCCTCAAAAAGTTAAAAATAGGGGCGCCTGGGTAGCCCAGTGGGTTAAAGCCTCTGCCTTCACCTCAGGTCATGATCCCAGGGTCCTGGGATCAAGCCCCGCATCCGGGTCTCTGCTCAACAGGGAGCCTGCTTCCCCCACCCCCTGCCTGCCTCTCTGCCTACTTGAGATCTCTGTCTGTCAAATAAATAAATAAAATCTTTTTTTAAAAGTTGAAAATAGAGCTACCTTATGACACAGCAATTGCACTATTGGGTATTTACCCTAAAGATTCAAATGTAGTGATCCAAAGGGACACGTGCACCCGAATGTTTATAGCAGCAATGTCCACAATAAGCAAACTATGGAAAGAGCCTAGATGTCCATCAACAGATGAATGGATAAAGAAGATGTGGTATATATATATGCAGCCATCAAAAAAAATGAAGTCTTGCCATTTGCAACGACATGGATGGAACTGGAGGGTGTTATGCTGAGCAAAATAAGTCAGTCAGAGAAAGGCAATTATCATATGATCTCACTGACATGAGGAATTTGAGAAACAAGACAAAGAATAATAGGGGAGGGGAGGGAAACATGAAACAAAACAAAACCAGAGAGGGAGACAAACCATAAGAGACTCTTAATCTAAGGAAACAAGGGAAGGGAGAGGGAGGGTTGGGGTGGCCGGGTGATGACATTGGGAAGTTATGTGCTTTGGTGAGTGCTGTGAATTGTGTAAGGCTGATGAATCACAGACCTGTACCCTTGAAACAAATAATACATTATATGTTAATTTAAAATGTTAATAGAAATTTTTAAAAATGATTTTTTAAATGAAGTCTACATTCACTTACTAGGTTTTTTTTTTTTTGAGGTAATTATAGATTCAAGGAAACTGCAAAGATAGTACAGAGAGGTCCTATGTGCCCCTTATCCAGTTTTACCCAGGGGTTTAAAATCAAGAAACTAACACTGATACAATGTATTAGTATTGTTCTGTCAATATATCACAACCATAGATTTCTGCATCCACCACCACAATCAGGATACAGAATTATTCCGTCATTACAAAGACCTCCCTAGTGCTACCTTAGTCTCCATAATCATACTCATCCTTCTCCCCTCACAATTCCTATTTCCTGAAAACCAACTGTCTATTCTCCATTTCTATAGCTTTATTATTTCTAGAAAGTTTATCATGGAATTATACAGTATGAGACCTTTGGAGATTGAATGTTTTCATTTTGAATACCATTCAGGTCATACAAATTATTGCATATATCAAGAGTTTGCTCATTGTTATTGCTGAGTAGAATTCCATGATATATAAGAAGCATAGTTTCTTTAACCATTTCTTTAGTAAAGAACATTTTGGTTGTTTACAATTTTTTTTTACTATTACAAATAAAAGTACAGTGATATACCTGTTTACTTTCTATTTACTTATATCATTATATTTGCATGGAGTTCTTTATACATACCATATAATTGGTCATTTTTTTAATCCACTCTTTCACTATTTATCATTTAATTGATGTCTCTGGACCATTTGACCTAATGTAATTATGGAAATGTTAGGGCTTAAGTCTGACATGTATTTTTTTTAATAGAATTTGTTTTTCAGAGCAGTTTTAGATTCAGAACAAAACTGAGAGGAAGGTACAGAGATTTCTCATATACTCCCTGCCCCGACACATGGATAGTCTTCTGCTTTATCAATATCCCCCACCAGAGTGTTACGTTTGTTACAATTGATTGACCTACATTGACACGTCATTATCATCCAAAATTCATGATATACATTAGGGTTGACTCTTAGTGTTGTACATTCTATGGGTTGGACAAATGTACAACCACATGTATCTGCCATTATACTATCATACAGAGTAGTTTCACTGCCCAAAAAACACTCTGTGTTCTGCTTATTCATGCTCTCTTCCATTGACCCTTTTATGGTCTCCATGGTTTAACCTTTTCCAGAATGTCATATACTTAGAATCATACAGTATGTAGCCTTTTTATATTGACTTCTTTCACTTAGTGATATGCATTGAAGTTCTTTTCATGTGTTGATAGGGTATTTATTTTCACTGTTAAATTTTGGTGTTCCATTGTCTGGATATACCCCAGTTTGTTTATCCACTCATCTACTGAAGTATACCTTGTTTGCTTCCAAGTTTTGACAATTACTAATAAAGCTCCTATAAATATTTCTGTGCAGGTATTTGTGTGGACATGTTTTCAACTCTTTTGGGTAAATGCCAAAGAGTGTAACTGCTATATTGTATGGTTAAGAGCATAGTTTTGTAGGAAACCTCTAAACTGCATTCCAAAGCAGATGCACTATCTTTCCCACTAGGAATGAATGAGCGTTCCTGTTGCTTCACATTCTCAGCAACGTTTGGTGTTGTCAGTATTTTTGAGTTTGACTATTCCAGTAGGTATGCAGTAGTATTTCATTGTTTTAATTTGCATTTCTCTGAGGACTTATGATGTGGAGCATCTTTTCATATGCTTATTTGGCCTCCATATATCTTTGTTGCTAAATTCTCTATTCAGATCTTTGAACCATTTTTAATCAGGTTCTTTCTTTTCTTATTGTTGAATTTTAAGAGTTCTTTGTATATTTTGTATAACAGTATTTTATCAGGTAATGTCTTTACAAAGATTTTCTTCCAGACTGTGGCTTGTCTTTCCACTCTCTTGACAGTATCTTTTGTAGAGAAATTCTTTTTTATTTTTGTGAAGTCCAGCTTATTAATTATTTCTTTCATGGATGGTGCCCTTGGTATTGTTTCTAAAGAGTCATCTCCAAACCTAAGGTCATCTAGATTTTGTCCTGTATTATCTTCTAGAAGTTCTATGTTCTTGTGCTTTACATTTTGGTCCATGATCCACTTTGAGTTAATTATGATGAAATGTGTAAGGTCCGTGCCTAGATTTATTTTTGCATGTGCATGTCCAACTTCCTATCACCATTTGTTGAAAAGATTGCCATTCTTCATTATATTGCTTTTGATCCTGTGTCAAAGATCATTTGACTATATTTACGTAGAGCTCTTTGTTCTCTGCCATTTATCTATTTGTCTATTTTCTCACTAATATTAAACTGCTTTGATTATTGTAGCTCTTTAACTTTTTAAAAAAGTTTTTATTTATTTGAGAGAGAGGAAGAGAGCACAAGTGGGGGGAGGGGCAAAGGGAGAGGGAGAAGTAGACTCTCCGCTGAGCAGGGAGCCTGACATGAGGCTCAGTTCAGGACCCTGAGATCATGACCTGAGCAGAAGGTCATGCTCAGAAGATCCCTAACTGGCTGAACCACCCAGGCACCCCAGTAGCTCTATAACTTTTGAAGTCAGGTAGTGTCAGACCTCCAACTTTGTGCTTTTCCTTCAATATTGTGTTGACTATTCTGGGTCTTTTTTCTTTCCATTTAAACTTTAAAATCAGTTTTTGTCATAGCCACAAAATAACTTTGTGGGGGGAAAATTACTTTCTGGGATTTTGATTGGGATTGCATCAGATCTATAGATTAAGTTGGGAAGAACTGACATCTTGACAATATTGAGTCTTCCTATCCATGAACATGAAATATTTCTCCCTTAATTTAGTTTTTCTTTTATTTTGTTCATCAGAGTTTTGCAGTTTTCTTCATATAAACCTTGTAGACATTCTTTTATTTCTATCTATTTCATTTTGGGTGGTACTAATGTGAGTGGTATTGTGTTTTAAATTTCTAACTCCATTTGTTTCACTGCTAGTATATAGGAAAGCAAATGACTTTTGTGTACTAACTTGTATCCTGCAACCTTGCTAAAACTGCTTATTCCAGAATTACTTTTGTTGATTTTTTTCTTATTTTATGCAAAGAGATTATGTCGTTTGTGAACAAAGAAAATTTTATTTCTTCCTTCCCAATCTGTATCTCTTTTACTTCCCCTTTTCTGTCTTATTACATTAATTGGAACTTCCAGTACAATATTGAAAAGTAGTTTTGAGAGGGGACATCTTTGCCTCATCCCTGATCTTAGTGGGAAAGCTTTGAGTTTCTTGCCATTTTGTATGATGTGAGCTCCAGGGGTTTTGTAGATTTTTTTTTTTTTTATCAAGGTGAGGAAGTTCCCTACATTACTGAGAGGTTTGTTTTGTTTTGTTTTGTTTTTTTAATCATGAATGGGTATTGGATTTTGTCAAAAGATTTTTCTGAATTTAGGATATGATCATGTGATTTTTCTTGTTTACCCCATTGATGTGGTAGAGTACATTAATTGATTTTTTTTAAAGATTTTATTTATTTATTTGACAGAGAGATCACAAGTAGGCAGAGAGGCAGGCAGAGAGAGAGGAGGAAGCAGGCTCCCTGCCGAGCAGAGAGCCCGATGCGGGGCTCGATCCCAGGACTCTGAGATCATGACCTGAGCCGAAGGCAGCGGCTTAACCCACTGAGCCACCCAGGCGCCCCCATTAATTGATTTTTGAATGTTGAACCAGCCATGCCTGGTATAAATCCCATTTGGTTGTGGTGCATAATTCTTTTTACATATTGTTAGATTATATTTGCTAGTATTTTGTTGAGGAATTTTGCATTTATGTTTATGAAAGATGTTGGTCTGTAGGGTTGGGGTTTTTTTTGTAATGTCTTTTTCTGGTTTTAATATTAGGGCAATGCTGGCCTCATAGAATGAGTTAAGAAGTATTCCTTTTGCTTCTATCATCTGGAAGTGATTTGAGAGAATTGGTATAATTTCTTCATTAAATGTTTGGTAGAATTTACCGGTGAATCCATCTGGGCATGGTGTTTTCTGTTAAAGAAGGATGTTGATTGGGCTTGCCTGGGTGTCTCAGTCATTAAGTGTCTGCCTTTACCTCAGGTCATGATCCCAGGGTCCTGGGTTCGAGCCCTGCATTGGTCTCCCTGCTCAGCGGGAAGCTTGCTTCTCCCTTTCTTTACTCCTTCCTCTCCCACTTCCCCTGCTTGTGTTCCCTCTCTCACTGTGTCCCTCTCTGTCAAATAAATAAAATCCTTTTTTTTAAAAAAAGAATGTTAATTGTAACAAATATATCATGTGCTGTAAGATGTGGATGGCAGGGGAGCTTGTGCATATGTGGGGACAGGAGATATATGGGAACTCTGTATCTTCCACTCAGTTTTGCTATGAATCTAAAACTGCTCTAAAAACTAAAATCTATTTTAAAAAGCAGTTCTTATTTTATCAACATCATAATCCATATAGCTAAGTAATTCCAGTAATTAAATACATTCTTTCACCAAATCTTTTTATTTTATTTTATTTATTTTATTTTATTTATTTGACAGAGAGAAAGCACAAGCAGGGATACCTACAGAGGGAGAGGGAGAAGCAGGCTCCCCACTGAGCAGGGAGCCCTATGTGGGGCTCAACCCAGGATCCTGGGATCCTGACCTGAGCTGAAGGCAGATACTTAACTGACTGAGCCACCCAGGTGCCCCTCACCAAATCTTTAATCATTATTCTCTTCAAAGGTTGTTTTTTTCCTGCAGAGAATATAACACTTATTTTTAAAAAACACTTTTATTGTGGTATATTTGGCATACAAATGACTGCATAAAATGTAAATTTGTTAAGTTTTGATACATGTTTGTTTACATCTAGGAAACCACCACCACAATAAAGAGAGTGAATATATCCATCATCCCCAAAGTTTCATCATAGCTATTTGTCATTCTTCTTTCCTGCCCCTCCCTGCACCCCTGTCCCCAAGAAACCACTGGTCTGCTTTCTGTCACAATGGATTATTTTGCATATTAAAAAGTTTTATATAATTAACTATGAGTGGGATGCTTATATCACATAGTAGCTATATGCTTAGCATTTTTGAAAAGCCATCAAACTGTTTTGGAAAATGGTTGTACCATTTTACATTCTTACCAAGTGTGCAATGAGAGTTCAGTGTTTCATATCTTCACCAACACTTCATATGGTCAGTCTTTACAAATTTAGACATTCTAATCAATCTGTAGTGATATCTTATTGTGGTTCTTATTTGCATTTCCCTAATGACTAATAATGTTGAGCTTCTATATATGTAAATATCTGCCATCTGTATGTCTTCTGGGAAGTGTCTGAATCTTTTGCCTAATTTTTATTGGGTTGCTTTATTTTCTCTTATTTAGAGTTGAAAATTCTTTATATATTCTAAATACAAGAACTTCATCAGATAATCAGATATTTATTTTTAGAATATTAATATTTTATCCCTGTCTATAGTTTGTCTTTTCACTATCTTAACAATGTCTTTCAAGAGCAGAAGATATTAATTTGAATGAACTCAAATTTATCAGTATTTTTATTAGTGGATTGGGCTTTTCTGTCTTAGCTAAGAACTTATGTACTAACCAAAGACAATAAACATGTTCATCTCTGTTGTTTGTTTGCATTTGTTTTTGTTTTTGTTTTTTGGTGTTAATCTGTGCTTTTTTCCTAAATTTATTCATTTAGTTTTACATTTAGGTCTATGATCCATTTTGAGTTACTCTTTTATATAGTTTGAGATATGGATTAAAATATATTTTTTGTGTATGGATATCCAATTTTTCCAGACCCAGTTGTTGAAAACACAGTTTCTCTCTTCTTCTCTAATCTTTCTTTGCATCATTATTGAAAACCAATTGTCTATATGTGTGTATACATTTGAATCTATTTCTGCACTCTGTTTTTCCATTGATATATTTCTGTCATTATGCCAATATCATACTGTACTGATTTTTCTCACTTTATAATAAGCGTTAAATCAAGGAGTGTAACTCCTCCCCTGTTTGTTCCCCTATTTACCGTTTTTACTTATGTAAGCTCTATCCATATTCATATAAATGTTACAATCCAGCTGCCAATTTCTACTAATAAGTTTTCTGAATTTCAGTTGGGATTGCATTAAACCTATAATTAACTTGGAAAGAATTGACATCCTAACAAGACTCAGTCTTCCAATCCTTGAAAAAGATATCTATCTCCATATATTTATTTAGGTTTTAATTTATCTCTGCAATGTTTTGTAGTATTCAGTGTAGAGATCTTCTACATATTTTTTGAGATTTATTTCTAAATATCCCATTTTTCTAAAGGTAATTTAAATTGCTGTGTTGTTTATTTCAATTTCCAAATATTCATTGCTATAATATAAAAAATAATTGATTTGGGGCGCCTGGGTGGCTCAGTGGGTTAAAGCCTCTGCCTTCAGCTCAGGTCATGATCCCAGGGTCCTGGGATCGAGCCCCATATCGGGCTCTCTGCTCAGCAGGAAGCCTGCTTCCTCCTCTCTCTGCCTGCCTCTCTGCCTACTTGTGATCTCTGTCTGTCAAATAAATAAATAAAATCTTTAAAAAAAGAAAAAAAATAATAATAATTGATTTTTTATTGATCTCGTATTCTGCAATTTTCATAAACCCAATTACTAGCTCTAAAAACATTTTTTTAGATAAATTTTCTGCAAACTGTCTTGTGGTCTTTGAATAAAGACAGGTTCACTCTTCCCTTTCAATCAGGAAGTCTTTTTCCTCTTGTACTAGACAGAACTTCAAGTACAATGTTGAACATCTCCTCTTCACCCCCATATTGTGATATCATTAGTTTTAGACTTTAGTTTTCTACATGAAAACATCCTGTACAACTTCCATATGGAAATATTTCCCTTATACTCCCTGCACTTTTAAAACCCAAGCCTGGATACCTACTGAGATGAACATGATCCCCAGATTTGAAACAAGACTTAGATACATCCATAATACCTTGGAGAAATTTTAGCTAAGACATACAAATACTAGATAATGAAGGGTGGGAGAGAACACAATGAACCACTGAATAGAGTGGCCACGGGGAAAGGTATTTCCTTCTCCCTGCCATGTGACCCACCAGAATTAAACATGGGAAGATGATAAGGGGATGGAAGGTCAGTTTGGAGGCCTCTTTAAGGGTGCTAAAAATACTTCGTTTCTCCAACCAGATATTTAGGCTCTCCAGCATCCCTCGTTCAACCATGGAGGTATCAGGGTGATGCATTGTGAGATGTGTAAGCTGCATCTTGACTTCCCCAGCATCTCCCCTCCCACTATAGGAATGCCAAGCGGGTGCTCTGTGATGTCTAAGCTGCTCTTATGGCTACCATTGGCTGAGGGAATGCCCTGCTGACCAATCAAAGCTGAAGGGTATAGCCCCCTTCATTGTCCAGGCCAGGGGTATATACAGCAAGTTCAGGCGATCTGGGGTACACCACAGGGAGATGATGACATGGCAAAGGTAACCAGGAAACTAGACTCTCCTAATGCATTTATGGAACAACCTACCCCAAACACCAAAGGGATGAAGAAGGGAAGATGCCCTGTCAATCCAGGTCCAGACACAGTGTCAAGGTGAGGTGACTACACCCAGGCTCCTCTTCCTCTTCTCCATTAACACCCTCAACAAGGTTACTCCCCTGTCTTTGCTTGGCACACATCCTCTCCCCAGAAGAGGAGTGCACCCTTTCTTCTGAAGCTGCTATTTTCATCCGTCCTTTATCCTGTTCCCCCAAACCAATACCTTTCTATGCTCACCCTACTGTTCTTCCAGGTATCCTAGACAAATAAATAGACCCCTTCAAGAGAGCTAAAAAGGAAGGAAAAAGCTTCTCTAAAAATTCCCACCTCTTCCATAAAATCCAAGAAACCTAGGGGGTCAACACTATGAGACCACTATCACAGACTGAATCAAAATAAGCCATACAAGGACCAAGAAAGCATGGATAATCCCACTACTTCTAGTGACAATCTGTGTAGCAATTAACTTTGGAATGATGCCTGATGCCTCAGAACTATCTGCATGGTCTCTGAGATCTAGCTACTGAGAAATTGTCAGCTATGTAGACATCAAGTTTTACACCAATAGGGTACACCAAGAGTAATGACTAAAGTAAAATCAAGTTGTTGTGCGAAGATGTGTGTCTCTGCGAGTTTTTGATGGTGGGGAGGGAAGAAGGTAAAAGATAGGTATATGAGGAGGGAAGAAGGGTGGGTTCTGCTGGGTTGGGGCCAGACTGTTAGACCCACAGTTAGCCAGGCATTGGGTGCAAGGACTGGATAAAGACTGAGTACTGAAGTTAAATCTCTTTACGTTTTTATTTCTCTGCGATAAATGCCCAATAGCACAATTTCTGGGAAATAAGTTGCACATTCACTTTTATTAGAAACTGCCAAATTGTCTTTCAGAGTGACTAGCATTTTATATTCCCACCAGCAGTATATGAATGATGCAGTTTTTCCACATTCTTCCTAGCATTTGGTGTTGTCACTATTTATTTGAACTGTTATGATAAATATATAGAGATATCTCATTGTGGCTTTAATTTACATTTCCCTAATGGCCAATTATGAGCTTATTTGCCATCTATGGGTTCCTTTTGCCTCGTTGCAGTGACTAAAGCTTCTAGCACCATGTTGAATAAGTGTAGTGAGAACAGACATCTTCACCTAGCTCCTAATCCTAGGGTAAAAGGATTTAGTTTTTTACCTTTAAGTATGATGCTATCTGTAGGGGATTTTGTTTTTGGTTTTGGGTTTTGGGTTTTGGGTTTTTTTTGGATGCTCTTTATCAAGTTTTAGTAATTTCCCTCTGTTGCTAATTTGATGAGAGTTTTTATCAAAAGTGGGTGTTAGGTGTTGTCAAATGCTTTTTCTGACTCAAAATGCTATAGTTGTTATGCGATTTTTATTTAGCCTATTGATACAGTGGTTTACAAAGACTGATTTTCAAATGCTGAACCAGCCTTGCATGCCTGGAATAAATCTCACTTGGTCATGGTGTATAATTCTTTTTATATGTTTCTGGATTTGGTTTACTAATACTTTGTTAGGTATTTGCATCTAAGTTTGTGAGGGATATTGTTCTGTAGTATTTTGTTGTACTAGTATTATCTGTGGATATCTTCAGTATCACAGTAATAAGAGTCTTATAAAATAAGTTGGGATGTATTTGCTCATATTCAATTTCATGGGAAAGTTTGTATAGCATTGCATTATTCTTTTCTTAAAAATTTGGTAAGATTCATCTGTGAAGCCATCTAAGCCTAAAGCTTTACTGGTGGGGAGACTTTAACTACTAATTCAATTTCTTTAATAGATATAGGACTGTTCATATTATTTAGTACCTTCTTGATATCTTATAAGAAATTTGCCCATTTCTTGTAAGTTGATGAATTTATTGACGTAAGCTTGTTCATAATATTCTTTTTAATAGCTGTAGGGTCTGTGATTACATTACTTATCTCATTGCTGATATTGATAATGTGTGTCTTCTCTCATTTGCTCTAAGAGTTTTGGTTAGAAGTTTATTGATCTTTTTAAAGACCCAGCATTTAGTGTCCTTTCTTCTACTGTTTTCTGTTTTCCAGTTTACATTAGTTTTAATTTGCTTTTCTTTTTCTCATTTCATAAAATAGAATCTAAAAAACATAGAATCTTAGATGGTTTATTTCAGTTATGCAAGTTGAATAAATTCTGGAGATATAATGTACAGCAATGTGACTATATCATTAACAATATTGTATTGTATACTTGGAATTTGCTGAAAGGGTACATCTTAAGTGTTCTTACCATAGGGAAAAAATGGTAATTGTGTGAGGCAAAGGATGTATCAATTAGCTTAATGCATATTTTACAATGTGTATGTGCATCAAACCATCAAATTGTACACCTTAAATATATACAATTTTTAATGGTCAACTATACCTACATAAAGTTGGAGAAAGAAAATCTTTCCTATTTTCTTGTATAAACATTTATATTTCTAAGTACTGCTTTAGCTGAATCCCACAGATTTTGATGTGTTGTAGTTCAATTTATTCAACTGCAAAAGTTTTCTTATTTCCCCTGGGATTTCGTGTTTAATCTGTGGACTATTTAGAAGTTTAATTCTAAATTTCCAAATATTTTAGGATTTTCCAGATT
Organism: Lutra lutra; assembly: GCF_902655055.1. Taxonomy (NCBI): domain Eukaryota; kingdom Metazoa; phylum Chordata; class Mammalia; order Carnivora; family Mustelidae; genus Lutra; species Lutra lutra. The sequence continues at coordinate 2,580,041 of NC_062296.1, read as the reverse complement.
TTCCTTACTGATTTCTAATTTAATTCTGTTGTTGCACAGGAACATACATTTATATTTCGATCCTTTAAATTTTTTCAGACCTGTTTTATGACAGAATACATTCTATCTTGACAAATATTCCATGTGCACCTGAAAAATATGTTTTCTGAAAAGAATGTGTATATTGATAATGGGTGGAATGTTCTGTAAATACTAATTATGTCATGTTGGTCGATAATGCTGTTGAAGTCTTCCATATCTCTACCGATATCAATATCAAGTATTGAAAGAGAGGTATTAAAATCTCCAAGTAAAATTGTGATATGTCTATTTCTCTTCTAAGTTTCTGCTTCACTTATTTAGAAACTAAATTTAATAATTTAAAATTATTAAATAGGTACACATTTAAGATTAGTGTGTCTTCCTGGTAGATTGACCTCTTCATCATTGTGAAATATTTATTTTTTTAATCTCTAATAATATTCCCTGCTCTGATACCTACCTTATCTGAGAGTAATACAGCTAATCCATGGTATATCATTTACCATTCTTTTATTTTCAGTTTATCTGTTTCTTCATATTTAAAGTAGAATTTTATAAAGAAAATATAATTGGATCATGCTTTTTAAAGCAATATGACAATCTTTGCTTTTTAATTACAGGAATTAACATAACCAAAGGTTATATAGTCTCCCCAGGAGAAAACAACGTCCAATGACTCGTCAGTGCAGATGTATAAAGACTGGGCTTTTTTTGCCAGCTCCAGAGTTCCTCAAGGGATTGGAAAGTCTGTATTGTGACTGAGTCACAATTCAACTCTCCCTCCGTTACTTCTCCCTCCCTATTTTCTTTACGCACTTCCAGGTGTATTTACTCCCTCCCTGAATGTATTTCCAATAATCTTCCTGCATGCATACAAATCTCTTGGGACTCTGACCAAACAGGCAGTTTTTAAATGGTTAAACACATCAAGCCTGTGTCCCAGAAATTATATTTCTGGGTATTTTCTCCAAAATAACTGAAACCATGTGTCTAAAGAAGCATGTGAATAAGAATATTTAGGAATGTTCATAACAAAGTCATAAAAGCCCTAAATGGGAACAATCCAAATGTCAAATGTCAAAAGACATTTACCTGCTAAAAAGCAGGTAAATGGTTAAACAAATTTTGATATATCCTTACAATGGAATTTAGCAATAAAAATGAATACAGTACTGATACATGCAACACAATGAGCCTTTTTTAAAGTTCTTATTTATTTATTTGACAGCTTGAAAGAGAGCACAAGTAGGCAGAGCTGCATGCAGAAGGAGAGGGAAAAGCAGGCTCCCCACTGAACAGGGAGCCTGATGTGGGGCTCGATCCCAGGCCTCTGGGATCATGACCCGAGCCAAAAGCAGATGCTTCACCAACTGAGCCACCCAGGCACCCCCGCAATGAGTCTTAAAAACATTACGTTGAGGGAAGGGATTCTGACACAGGACTACCTCTATATGACTCCAATTATATAAAGTTTGAGAACATGAAAAACTAAAAGTAGTGATGGAAGTCAGAATAGCAGTTGCCTTGGATGAAGGAAAATTGGATGGGAAATTAATGGAAGAACTTTCTGAGGTTGTGGAAAAATTCTGTCTCAATTTTGGTGGTGGACACATGAGCAGATGCACTTGTCAAAACTCATATAACTGTGAACTTAACATATACAAGTTATTTTTGAAATTAAAAGTGATAAAAATGTTTAAAATTCAGTTGAAACTAAACAATATTGTTAAAAATATATTGGAAGTTGGTAAAACTGAAAGAAAAAAGAAATTATTATTATAACCCCCTCTTTAGTGTGGAAGCAATTGGTTATGATTCACATTGTGGGGGGACTGCTGCATTGCTGGTGATATTCTATATCTAGATTTTTATGGTGGTTATATGAGTATTACATTCATAATCACTACCAAACTGTATGTATATGCAGTTTTTTATACATATATTTCACACTTGTAAAATATATATATTACATATATAAGGGAGGGGAAGGGCTGAAGGAGAGAGAGAAACCTAAGCAGGTTCCATGCCCAGTGCAGAGCACAGCCCAACGCAAGGCTCGATCTCACGATCCTGAGATCATGACCTAAGAAGAAACCAAGAGTTGGGCACTTAACCAACTGAGCCACCCAGGTGCCCCACTTATAAAAATACATTCAAAACAGATACATTTAACAAAGGAATGATGTTCAGAATATACAAGGAACACCTACAAACTAAAAGCAAAAGACAATGCACTCTAAAAATGGGCAAAATAAACAAGTTTCACCGATAAAGAAGCACAAATGGTCCATATACATTTTAAAATGGTTTTAATAAGATATAGTCTACATATCATATAACTCATTCATTTAACTGTGAGATTCAATGTTTTTAGTCATGTATTTATTTACCTGTTAGTTATCTATCACTCTTCTGCCTGTGTGTGTATGTCTGTGTGTGTGTGTGTGTGTGTGTGTGTGTGTGTGTGTCTACCTCTCTCTCTCATGTGCTTGTGCAGGTACACAGACACACACACACCCCAGAATGTAAGATCCTTGAGGACAGGTATTTTGTCTTGTTTACTTGCTGTGTCCTAATATCTAGAATGGTGCCTCAGAACAGTAAGTCCTCAATAAATATTTGTTAATTGACTGGGGTATTGGAAGTAGAGAGAAGTGAGCTGATTTGAGGAAGTTCTAAGACCTAGAAATAGACAGGGTGTGGGCACTGAAGGAGAGGAACATGTCACGGATTTATGTCAGATTTCTGATTTGGGCCATTTAGTGTTTGGTGATATCAATAACAGAGATACAGAACATTGGAGACAGAGCATAACTGGAAGCTACAAATGACTGGAGGAGAATAGCATGTTGTAGTGGAAAGAGCACGGAGGTAAAAGGCAATAAAACTGAGGTATAGTCTTGACCTGTTGGTGTGATTCTGGCCAGGCCACTGCCCATTTCTGGACCTATTTTTCTTTTGTGAGGTGATGGACTTGGGTTATACATTTCTTAGTTTTAACACATAATTTTTGGTAAATATTCCAAGACATACAGAATCTGACCACAGAGATATACTACATTGAGTCCATACCCTTAATTGGCCTCCAGCAGGTAGTATAAACTTGTCAGTAACATCAAAGCTTCACCCAGGAATCACTAGAATTTCCAGAGTGTGGTAGCACAGGAGCTCCCAAGCAAGTCCCTCACCTATGCTTAGCCTGGAACACGAAGTATGTTCTTCCTTTACCATATATGCCACCAGTGTGTACTTCCATGACCACAGAAGCCGGGCAGGGGCAGCTTTTCACTACTGCCACCACTTGTAATTCCTCACATAGCAGTGATGATGAGTTCACCAAAGGTGTTTATATATTTACAAATTTATATTCGTATAAATTACAGTTAAATTATAAATTATACATATAAGCTTATACACATCATACTTATAAATTAAATAAAATATTGTATTTGTAATATGATTTATTCTATATATATATAAAACAATAGGGATAGTGAAGATGATAATGATGATTAAGAAAATGCTAAATTTGGGACGCCTGGGTGGCTCAGTTGGTTAAGCGGCTGCCTTCGGCTCAGGTCATGATCCCGGCGTCCTGGGATCGAGTCCCACATCGGGCTCCTTGCTCGGCAGGAAGCCTGCTTCTCCCTCTGCCTCTGCCTACCACTCTGTCTACCTGTGCTTGCTTTCTCCCTCTCTCTCTCTGACAAAAAAAAAAAAAAAACTATAAAGAAAATGCTAAATTTGAGGAGAAACAAGGAAAAATAACTGGACAACAATAACATATAAGATGGGAAAGGGCAGCAAAAATTAAAATGTTCTAAGATTGTCATGCAGTTTGAGAGCACTATAGACATAGTGGTTAATTTTAGATTTATTTAATCAATTGTGCATATAGAATACTCAAAGGCAAAATGCTAAAAAGAATATATAACTTCCAAACCAGTAGAAAGGAAAAGATTTCAGTCTAAAACAAAACAAAACAAAATTTGATTGATGTATTACATGGCAGGGAAGGAGAAGAAAGAAGCATAGAAACAGAAAGCACAAAATAAGATAGTAGAAATAAATCCAAATATAACAATAATTACAATAAATGGAAACAGAAGGAAAGCAGGAAACAGTGGTTTCTCCCTGACCAAAGCCCATGACACTCCAGCCCTAGTCTATCATTCTTCTAGTGCTATAAATTCCAGGTCAAGATCCCTGGACACTGCTGCATGTTCTGTAGGTATCTGTGATGGAAAGACCAGGCTATGGGGTCTGATCTCTGAAGCTGCCTCAAATCCTACCCACAGTCCTGCCAGCAATAGGAGGTAGGAGAACATCCCTTCACCCAGCTCCTGTCTCAGCCCGCTGGGGCCCATGGTCTCCTAGGGTCCTGCCACCTGGCCAAGCCAACCAGTAAAAAAGTTTGGAGATTGGATCACACGGGCCTGTTGGTAGAGTTCGTGGCCACCAGAGTCTTCTTAAGGAATTGAGAAGGCAAAAGGGACACAGGTTTGGTGCTGGACTTTCTCTTTTCTTTGAAACCTGGATCCTTCCTGGTTTGTTGTTGTTGTTATTGTTGTCGTTGTTGTTTATTTTCTGTTTCCCTTAACACAGTACCTGTAACATAGCTGATGTTCAGTAGATTTAGCTGAATAAATGAATGAATGTAATCTCAGTCTCCACTGTCTCTCTGTTACTAAATACAGCAGCTATTTTGCAGTCTTTTCCTCATTGGGTAACTCTGCAGAATGTAACAACATTGATGCTCAGAAAAAAAAATCACCAAATTTGGCAGTGGTGGAGGTAGGAAGCAGGTTTCTGGCCATGGAACCTTGGAAGATATATGAGATAAAAGTCCTAGGAAGAGGGAGACTTTGCCTGAGAGTGAAGCCAGTTTAAACAGAGAGAATTTCCCCCACTGCCACTTCCACACTTTTAGAGTCCTGATTGCCTCCTGCAGTCTAGCCAAGGAGGGAACCCCAAAGAGAAGCCCTTGCTGCTTTCCCAACCAACCCTCCATCTGTCCCTGCTTTCCCAATCCCAGTTGGGGGCCCCTCATCCTCATTAACTTTACTAGTTTGTACCTGCTGTTTGGACCAAAAGTCTCGACTTCCAAATCAAGGACCACTAACAAAGCCAATATAGGAAAGGGACAATAGGCCCCAGCCTCTCACCACTGTGCTTCAGCAGTTGCAAGCAAAGGCCACTGGGCTGGGGCCTTGGCTCTTTGAAGTGCCACTAGTGGGGAGGGCTCTCTGAGAGCCCAGTACTTACAGACTGCATCACTGTGTGCTGGCCAGCACAGTTATCAAAAAGATCTTAACTAAAAAGTAAATTAGATCATATTTCTCCCCTGCTTAAACCCTCCAGTGGCTCCCTACTTCCCTCAGAATAAAGTCTCAACTCCTTTCCATGGCCCACAGCGTCCTGCACAACAAGGACGCTAGCCCCTTATCCAGTCTTGCCTCCTGCCACTCTCTCCACTTGGCTGCAATCTCGGGCCTTGTATCTCCACACCCCTCAAATGGAGATCTTATCTGCTATGCTGGGGCCCCCAACCAACACTGCCTTTGTGCCCTTGAGCCTCTATGGCCTATGAGGGCCACCCTGTGCAGGATTCAGACTCACCAGGCCCCCACCCCACTGATGACACAATAATGGGATTGTGGAGCAACACCTCCTTTGGCTTTGCTTCCCCAGGTGTTTGGCTAAGAAGCCACTATAGCTGCTTGGGTTTCCAGGAGATGGAAAGTGAGAGGGCTGGGAGGCCTGAGAGCTGAGAGCTATTAGTACCTCCCGCAGGGCCCCCTGGAGAGTCCTTGTTGCAGAATTCCTTGAAACAGGCATCCTTCTCCAACATTCTGCAAAGCAGTTGGATTGCGCCATTCATTTATCCCAAACACTAGCTCAACATTCTCTGGTTGCAGGACCATGCATGAAGGTTGTTGATTGCCTGCTAGTCCCCTGCCAGGATCCATGGGCAGCTTTTTCCCACACAAAGCATTTTGAAACCAAGAGGCTGCCTCCTCTTTTCCCTCAGATCTTTTTAATCATGGTAAAATACACATAACATAAAATTTGCCATCTTAATCATCTTTGAGTGTGCAATTGAGTGGCATTAAGTGCATTCGCATTGTTGTTCAGCCATCACCACCATTCATCTTCAAAACCCTTTTCACCTCGCAAAACTAAAATTTTATTCCATTAAACACTAATTCCCCATCTCCCTCTCCCCCTCCAGCCCCTGGAAACTACCAGTCTATTTTGTGTCTCAATAAACTTGACTCCTGTCCTGCATCAGTCTTCCTGCTTAGCGGGGAGCCAGCTTCTCCCCCTGCATGTGCTCTCTCACTCTCTCTCTCTCTCTTTCTCTCTCTAAGTCTCTCTCTCTGTGACAAATAAATAAATAAAATATTTTTAAAAGAATTCTTTAAAAATAAATAAATGAATAAATTTGACTTCTCATGTAAGTGGAATCATACAGTATTTGTCTTCCTATGACTGATTTATTTCCCTTACCATAATGTCCTCACGTTGTAGTATGTCTCAAAATTCCCTTCTTTTTTGAGACTGAATAATATTCCATTGCATATGTATATATCACATTCTGTTTATCCATTCATCCATCAATGAACATTTGTTTTCACCTCTTGGCTATTGTGAATAATGTTAAGAACATGAGTGAACAAATATCTCTTCAAAACCCTACTTTCAGGGGCGCCTGGGTGGCTTGGTGGGTTAAGCGTCTGCCTTCAGCTCAGGTCATGATCTCAGGGTCCTGGGATTGAGCCCCGCATTGGGCTCTTTGCTCGGCAGGGAGCCTGCTTCCCTCTCTCTCTCTGCCTGCCTCTCTGCCTACTTGTGATCTCTCTCTGTGTCAAATAAATAAATAACATCTTTTAAAAAAAAACCTACTTTCAGTTCTTTGGGGTATATACTTGAAGTGTAATTGCTGGATGAATGTGGTAGTTCTCCACATTATTGCTGACACTTGTTATTTGTTGTTGGTAGTGGTGGTTTTTATAGATGCCATCCTAATAGGTGTGAAGTGGTATTCATTGAGGTTTTGATTTGCAATTCCCTAATCATTAGTGATTTTGAGCACCTTTTCATGTGTTTATTGGTCATTTCCATATCTGCCTTGGAGAAATGTCTATTCAAGTCCTTTGCCCATTTTTAACCAGGCTGTTTGTTTTGTTGCTGTTTGGTTGTAAAACTTTTTTATGTATTCTGAATATTAACCCCTAATCAGACATACGATTTGCAAATACGTTCTCTCCCATTGAATGTGTTATTTTTCAGTCTGTTCATTGTGTCTTTTGATGCACAAAATTTTTAATTTTGATGTGGTCCAATTTGTCTACTTGTTCTTTTGTTGCCTGTGCTTTTAGTGTCATATCCAAGAAATCATTCTCACATACAGTATCATGAAGTTTCTCCACTATGTTTTCCTCAAAAAGTTTTATGCTCTAAGCATATATGTTTAGGTCTTTGATCCATTTTGAGTTAATTTTTGTATATGGTATCAGATGAGGGTCCAATTTCATTCTTCTTCATATAGATACCCACTTGTTACAAGATCACTTATTGAAATTCCTCAGCTCTTAAAGAAAGAAGCAACAAGGGATAGGGTGACTGAACAAGGCCCTTCCTCTTGAGATACTAACTTGCTCAAAGAACATGGCAAATTATTCAGCTAGTATTCTTTCATCATTCATTCATTCATTCATTGCCCATTCATTCATAGAGTATGCAATGTCCAAACACAGAGCCACAACCTACAAAGAACTTAGAAGGAGGAAGAAAGTTCTTTATTTTCACTAACTCCTTTTTTTAATTTTTTTATTTTTTATTAACATATAATGTATTATTAGCCTCAGGGGTACAGGTCTGTGAATTGCCAGGTTTACATACTCCACATCACAATTTTCACTAACTTCTCACTAAAATTCAGCATTATGGATAATGAATGTAAACAACCAATGACAGGAATATTAGCAGTACCTCTGACTTTGTCACCAAGAGAAATCCTTGATATTTTCATATCATGTTACTGTGGAAGCAGGTATCTTCAAATATCCTTTACACTTGTTACTACTTTTAAATTACAGGAATTATTAGACCTGCCATTCAATCTTATCATTCAATGCATCAATAAAGATGCATATATATTTTATAATATCAAGACTATGATTTAAAAGATGTGTTAATAACTGTATTTCAATAAAACTGCTTTCCTTTGTAATCCTACCTATTTTGTTTCATGCATTCAAAAACATTCTGAGAAGAGCCCCACAGACTTCCCCAGATGAGCAAGGAAGTTAGGAAACCCTGCCCTGTGTTGGCCACTGGGGACACAGCAACCCATGACACAGCCTTGGAAAGATCTCAGATGCTGGGCATTAGGAGAGCACACAAATATGTAGATGCAAAATAGTATGGTTATTTCTGTGCCAGGGGCACCAGACATTGTGGAAGCCCAGGAGACTGCACAACTCTACACAGAAAAGTTCCCCAGCCATTTCTCAGAAGTCTATTTGTAGTAGGAGAGACCATCCACTTGTCAGCCTTGAGGAGGTCCTACACTCTGTGACCTGTTTGCCCCCCTTTGTGCAGATAATGAAATTCAGAGGAACAAGTCCTGCCTTCCCTGGCAGCAAAACATTAGCTCCCCTTCCCCCTCTTCTGCTGACACCGGATATATTCAGCTGTGGAAGCAGAGATGCTCACTGTGCTCTTGGTAGCTATGGAAATCCCAGGGTTTCCCTAGCAACAGCTCTGGTTCGGTCTTGTTGCTAGGGAACGCTGGGATTTCCTAGGCTGCCCCATAAGGAAGACTTCTCTAGACTGAGGGCAGAGGTGTGAGAACATCTGTGGATCTTAGTCCTAAGGAATGGATGGTCTCCCTTGATTCTAATCATTTTAGGTCATCCTGGCCTATAGCCAAGTGAATGGGGGATGCACACTGGGTGAGAGGTCTTAAGAGGAGAATAAGGAGAGAGTGCTGTGCAGTAAGCAAACCAATTAGCAAAGTCCAAATGAGCCCAGCAGATTTCAGGAAGTGGAAGACGCTGGGCTTTGGGAAGATTTACAGTCTTCAAGTCCAGCACTTGGCTATTTGTAAAGCACTTTCCCTAAGATTATCATGCAGCACACACCTGTCTGGTTTCAAGAGAAAGCCCAAGGTTAGAACTAACACCAGCCTCCCTCATGGGTCTGTAACCTTGGCAATCCCACAGAGCCCATGCTTAGAAGAGCTCTGAATGGTTGATATAATGCTCCGTTGTAACCTTGAAATTCAACTGTTGAACAAGAAACCCTGGATTTTTATCTTGTACTGGGTTCCACAAATTATGTAGCCAGTCATAGTTATAATTTACAAAGCAGAAAATTGACCAATAGGGAGCAGATATAATGAGCCTAAGTTCATGTGTCAGAAAGCACCCCTTAGGGGCCACTGTATTTGCCCTTAGCTGCTTTCAGACACCAGCAGCTGGAGGGACTTAACCCAAAAATGCCTTCAGTATGGGAAAGCATTTCTGATATCCACTTCGCAGGAAAATAGGAATGGCCAGAGTCATGGTCCCCTCAGTTGTTCTGGGGGTTGAATAGAGAACTGGAGTAAACAGAGCTTTGGGGAGCACCAGTCTAGTAGAGAAGACTGCAAGCAATAAAAAGACAAAATTGGAATAAGGGTTGACGTGGTGGCAAGTCTATGGCAGGGGTCGGGGGGAGGTGGTAGCAGTACTGATTCTGTTCATGTCTTAGAAAGCCCTGAAGAGTATGTCTGCTTCCTATTGCCCTGGATTCTTTGGAGAGTGGACTTGTCCCATCTCTTTGTCCCTTAGGCACTAATTGTACAGCAACCAGAAAATCCCAACGCAAAATTATACACATATTTAGTGAGACTTCCTGCACACCAGACTCTGGGGTGATACCTGTTCTCTGCTGAATTGTATCCTCCTAAAATTTCTATGTTGAACTCTCAACAACAGCACCTCAAAATGTGACTATATTTAGATACAGGGTCTTTAAAGGGGTAATTAAAGTTAAATGAGGTCCTATAGGTGGGCTCTAATCAAATCTGATTGGTGTCCTTATAAGAAAAGGAGATTAAGACACAAATACAGAAAGAAGAGCATGTGAGGACACAGAGAGAAGAGGACCATCTACAAGCCATGGAGAAAGCCTTCAGAAGGAACCAACCCTGCTGACACTTGGACCTCAGATTTCCAACCTCCAAAACTGGGAGACAATATGTTTCTGTTTTTTAAGCACCCAATCTGTGGTACATGGTTATGACAGCCCAAGCAGACTAATACAACATCCTTCAGTGCTTCCAGTCCTGTGAGGTAAAGACTGTGAGTATCTTATAGAGAAGAGACTCAAAACTCGAAGTTTAAATATCTTTCTCTGGGTCACACAAGGTACCCGGCAGATATGCCAGGACTCCAGTTTAGTTTAGTAACCCCCAACCAACCAATCACAAGCCTGGATTTACAACTCAGCCAGCCTCGATGAACTGCACCCCAGCTCACCCAATTCTGAACATCTAGAGCATTTTCCAGGGCATACCTGTCCCTCTGTTATATCTGTGCGCTCAAGGACTTCTGGCACAGTTCTCCTGCCCTGGGACCCATGACCAGCATATTTCTGCCTAGGGTTCCAACATCTCAAAGCTTCTTGGTGATTGGCACCCATGCCCCAGTCTGAGATGATCAGCCTGGTTGGTTTCTTTCACAGAAAGACTCTGAAGACTTATTGACATTGGTCCTGAGGACCAAACAAAAGAGTAGATACACAAGGCCTTTCATAGATATCATGAAACAAAGTCCCTAAGCCCTCCAGCACTAGGGGGACAACTTTCTTTAGTGTTAAAGTGGCTGTACTAGGAAATCCCAGATTCTGCTGCCTTCATGTGGAGAGCAATTAAGTTCTCTCTTTGGCTTTCTCCTTTCATCCCCAAGGCAGTCAAGTATCTCCCTAAGCAAAGAACTATCTACTCAGAGAAAAGTGTGTCATTCCCCTGGAAAGGAAAAGCAACTGCAAGTAGTTAAGGAAATTTTTCTTCTTTTTTATTAAAACAAATTCTGGTGGTACCTGGGTGGCTCAGTCAATAAAGCATCTGCTTTCAGCTCAGGTCATGATCCCAGGGTCCTGGGATGGAGTCCCACATTGGGCTCCCTGCTCAACGGGGAGTCTGCTTCTCCCTCTGCCTCTGCCTGTTGCTCCCCCTGCTTGTGCTCATATGTGCTCTCTCTCTTTCTCCCTCTTTCTCTCTCCCTCTCTCTCTCTCTCTCTCTGTCAAATAAATAAATACAATCTTTAAACATTTTTTCTAGGTTAACAGTGCTTTATCAAGGTATACTTTATATTCAGTAAACTGCACAGATGGTAAGTATAAAGCTTGAGTCCTGCATCAGGCTCCTCTGCCTGTAGCTCCCCCTGCTTGTGCTTACACTCTCTCCCTCTGACAAATAAATAAATACAGTGTTTAATTTTTGTTCTAGGTTAACAGCATTTTATCAAGGTATAATTTACATCCAGTAAACTGCGCAGATTGTAAGTGTAAATCTTGATGAGAAATATGACAAGGGTACACACCCATGTAAGTATCACCAAGGTCAAAATGGTAGCTGTGCTTTTAATAGAAATCCTTACCTCTCTGCTACAATGTCTTTCTACATATGGTATGCCAGCTCTGACCATGCTAGGTATGGGGCCCGAAGGATGCAGAGTTGAAGCACAAAGTCAGTGGAGTGGTGATCTCGTTAATCTAGCAGGACCCGAGCTATGATGGAGAGGACAGGGGTTGGGGGAGCACAGAGGGGAGTACAGATCCGGCCCAGGCCAGTCACGAAAAAAATCTCCTAAAGCATGTGACAAGTAAACTAGATCTTGTAGGCTCAGAATGAGTCTGCTGTGGGGAGAGGAGAAATAAGAGGACATTGTAGACAAAGGGATGTGTGAAGCCTTAGCAGTATCAAACAGCTTGGGAGAAAGAGTTCAGAGTAAATGGGATGGCTTATAGGGTGCCACTGGGATCAAGAACAAGATATGATTATAGAGAAATGAAAATGAGCTTCTTGTCAGACTTTGAAGCTGTTTCTGAGGCCAGAACAGTCAGTGCCTGTCTAATGTTCATCTCAGGTTTTATTGCTTGTGGTCAAAGACTGTTGCACAATACACGGGGCAAAGAGCAGGGACTGCGTGATTCTCCTAGCAACATCCAGAATAAATTTAAGTCTCTGCCTGAAAAGTGACATTGCAGAGCAAGTTACATAAATGGAATTATCTAATGGTTCACAGGACAAATTGATCAAGTCATCTCAAATCAGTTTAGCACTGATATTTAAAGCAGTCAGTGTTAAAGAGATGTTCACTTATAAAACCTAAATGCATGTTTCAGGTCATTGTCCCAACACGTCATTTTATTCCCTCCTTAAAAATTTATTTTGCCACCAGAATGTATCTTTTCAAGCTGCCTTAGTCCTTTCTTGAAAAAATAAAAGGATACACATGGATGACCACATTCACAGGTGCATCAGAGACAGCCTGTCACTTTACACCTTTCCTGACATAAACCAAATCACCATGTACACTGAAGTCTGATTTGAGACCATTTCTTCTGTTCCAGTAGTCATGTATTTGTTCTTTGCCCCATACCACTCTGTCTTTATTTACTGTGGTTCCTTGCCTTTAAACATTCTCAAGTCTCTCCCACTAAAAAACAAAACAAAGCAAAACAATTCCCCCCCATGCCACTTCTGCATGACCACCAGCTACTACCCTTCTCTCTTACTCTTGTACAGTAGTCTACTTTCTCACCACATTGCACTCTTAAGCCACCACAGTCTGATTTCCAAAGACATTGCTCTTTCTAAGATCTGTCTCTTGACATACCTTCCCCTTGCTTGGTGACATTCTTGCAGTCACTTTCCTTATTTTCAGTCTTTTTGCTTTGACTCCCCTCCTCTTCCCATTTCCTAAACACTGAAGCTCCTGGGACTCTGGTCCTGGGCAAATTTCCTTCAGCATGCATGATATGCAGTTACCTCAGGAGTGCTTTCCACATTTATATTATTTATGACATAGGTGATGCTACATGTTCATCAAACACCATTTCCTTTTCCTCTTTTACTTGGAGCTAGACCACATTTTCCACAATCCCTTGTGTTCAGTGCAGTCATGTGACTGAGTTCTTACCAAAGGGTATAGGAAAAAGAGATATATGACATTTGCTGGTCTGGCTACTCAAACCTCACACATGGTCCTCTGAGATCTCTGTCTTCACTCATCTGCCAACCAGGTGCAAAGAAGCCAGTGGAGATCTTGTAGTGCCTAGGGTCTGTGGAGCTACTACACAGAAGGAAACTGGGTCCCTAATAGTCCGTGTGGAGTTGAGCCCAACCCCCCACTCTAACCCACCCTTACTGATTTTGTAGTACAACCCTAGTGAAAAATAATCCTTTCTTGAGTCAGCCCACTGAGATACAGAGATTGTTTGATATAGCAGTTAACCTCCCCCAACTAATATACTATTTCTATGCTAATGACAACCAAGCATGTGAATTCCAGGCTTGTACTTCTCATTGTGGATCAAATAATTGACTATGGTGCCCAAAATTATAGTATAGAAACTGTTTTTTAAAGTAGATTATTAGCAAGTCACAGAAATTCATTCATTTATTCAACACATATTTATTGAGTATCTATGGTACACCAACCCTGTGCTAGGTTCTAAGATTGCATTAAGTGGGTGACAGTGAATTCTCACATCTCCTTATTATATTCCAACTGTGAGAAACTTCTTCAGCACTTGCTGCTTCACTCAAAGACATCATCCAGAAAACTGAGGCCACGCCTCTGCACTCCCTAGAAGCCACTCATAAGTGTACAATTCAGTGACATTAAATATAACCAACCTAGCCACCCAGGAGCCCCAGCACATATAAAAACTTAACTTTTCTTTATAACTGAATAATATTCCATTGTGTATATACCACATTGTGTTTATCAATTCATCTGTGTACGGACTCCTGAGTTTCCACCTTTTGACCATGAATAATGTTATTATGAACATGGGTGTGCAAATATCTTTCCAAGTCCCTACTTTTAATTATTTTGGTAATATATCTAAGAGTGAAATTGTTGGGTTATATGATAGTTCAGTGTTGATCCTGAGAAACCACCAAACTGTTTCTCAAAGTGTTGCACCATGTTACATTCCCACCAACAATGTGTCGGGGTTCCCATGCCTCTACATCTTCACCAACACTTATTTTATGGCTTTTTTTTAGTATGACCACCCTAAAATGTGTGAAGTGTTATTTAATAACATCTTAAAAATATAATTCATACATCAATACAATCTTGAAGAGATTCAAACCCAGCAGAGAATAAAAGGAAGAAATCCACTTCACTCTAGCCCCTTCCAAGCACTTTCCTCTCTCCAGAGAAAACCACTATTAAAAGTTTGGTGTGCCTCCTTCCAAACCTTGTTTCCTGAATTTACATTCTTACGTAGGTACGAATGTAAGATTATACATAATGTATACACATAAACTATGTCAGTAAGGTCAGTTTCCATCCTTCTTCCTACTCATTCCATTGTTCTTTCTGTTAGAGAACTTCTATCTGTGAAATCTTGCCCTATAGCTTATCCCACTGATTATAATTTTAATTATAATTTCCAGCAGAACTTTGGTGTCTATTTCATGCAGAATGTATTTCCCAGGAGGCCTCAGACCTGTTCTGGGGATGACCTCTTCCTATCACATACACCAACGGTTCTTTATGCTCCTTTCGCTCTCTGAAGTTACCTTCTTTTGTCCGGAGGGGGAAAAAAGAATTATAAAGATTTTCTCCCCTTGGAAGAGAGCAATTGTCTGAGTTTCAAATGGGAAACAGGCAGTGTTTGATAGGAGATTGCCCTCTGCTGGTTATATTAGTTGGGGTTCTCCAGAGAAACAGAATCAATACCTTATACTTGTACATATACATATGATTATTATCTATCTATTTTTCTATATATCTATCTATCTGTCTATCTAGAGACAGAGATGGATGCATGGATGGATAGATTATAAGGAATTGGCTCACACGATTATAGAGATTTTCAGGATAAATCATCAAGTTGGAGGCCCAAGAAAGACAATGATGTAAGTTTCAATCTGAGTGTAAAGGTCTAAGAACCAGAAGAAACAATGGTGCAGTTCCAGTCAGTTTGAGTTCCAAGGCAAGAAAAAGCCAATGTTCCAGTTCGAAGGAGGAATTCTTTCCCTGTTACTGGGGGAAGGGTCAACCTTTTTGTTAAATTCATACCTCCTACCTATTAGATGAGGCCTACCCACATTAGAAAGCAATTAGAAAGCAATCTGCTTTCCTCCGTCTATAGATTTAAATGTTACTCTCAGCCAAAACACCTCAGAGAAATGCCTAAAGTAATGTTTGATACCCCATAACCCAGTCAGGTTGATACAGAAACTTAATCATTGCGCTGGTCATGTGAACCTCTTTGGGGGTCTAAATCTATGTGAACCTCTTTGGGGGTCTAAATCTATACCAGGAAGCTGTGGCGCATTTAAGTAATTATCCTGATGGGTTAGGGTTAGACAATCAAAGTTCCAAGGGAGAAATTAAGATAGAGATGATGTAAGCCAATCCAGAGAGAAAGAGAATAGGATAAACCAACCAGTTTCCGCTTGAAAGTGTTTAAACTCATTGAAATAAGAAGCAAATTTTCTTAGAGAGAAGAGTGCTAGAGTAGAAAGAACATGAGTTTTAGAGTCAGAAACTCTGAGTTTGAGTCTTGGCTTTCATATTTGACCTTCCTGAATCTCAGTTGCTTTCTATGTAAAATGGGGTAATAATTATCCACGCCCAACACTCATAAGGCAAGGATCAAGTCCTTTCTAAATAAACCATAAGGAGCTTGAGAAACCCTAGGTCTGGGAGTTAATAAGCCACAGTCCCTAGAATGATCTATTAAACCTGACCAGCTAGAAAGGATTGGCTGTGGGGCGAGAAAATAACCAGAACATGGGAGAAAATAATAATGACATTTTGAGGACCTGGCAAAAAGACAGGAAGCAAAATAGCACAGAGCATAATTTGTGATCCCACTGTTGGAGACTCTAGAAGGGAATGCAGCTGCTGAAAGTTGGGAATTCTAAAAAGGAAAAATCTGACTTTATCGCTTCACATTTCAGAGCAAAATTTGTCCCAGAAATTTCTCAATCTCAAATAATCCAAATTTTTAAAAAAAATTCTAAGTCATGGGATGTCTGGGAGACTCAGTGAAGCATCTGCCTTCGGCTCATGTCATGATCCCAGGGTCTTGGGATCAAGTCCTGAATTGGGCTCCTTGCTTAGAAGGGAGCCTGCTTCTCCTGCCTCTGCTCCTCCCCCTGTTTGTGCTCTCTTTCTCTCTCTTTGACAAATAAATAAATAAAATTATTTTTAAAAGTTCTAAGTCAGAGCACCTGGGTGGCTCAGTGGGTTAAAGCCTCTGCCTTCAGCTCAGGTCATGATCTCAGGGTCCTGGGATCAAGCCCCACATCGGGTGTTCTGCTTGCTTCTCTGCCTACTTGTGATCTCTGTCAAATTAAAAACAATCTAAAAATAAAAAGGTTCTAAGTCAGCCATGTAGCTATGCAGGGAGACCTCTAAATAAGTTCATACTGTGAAAAGATATATACTCCCCATCACCCACACAACATAACCCTTACTTTTGGGGTTTACAAGACCTTGACTTACCCAACCCCTGCCTCCTTCTGCAATTTGCCATTTTGCACTTTGCTTACTTTGCTGCAGCTGCATGAACCTCCTCATTCGTTCCTTACTCACACTAAGCTTGCTGCTACCTCAGGGACTTTGCACTTGGTATTTTCTCTGCCTGGTAGTCTTTATCCAGATTTCCACATGTCTTCAGGTCTTTGCTAGAAAGTCATCTCCACAGAGAGATCTTCCCTCACCACCCTGTCTAAAAGAGCACCCCCTCAATCATTCACTAGAGTATAAATCCCATGAAGCTAGCAACTGTATTTCTTTCAGTTCAGGGCCTGGGTCAAGGGCTGGGTGTTTCTTAAGTATTGGCTAAATGAATGAATAAATAAATAAGTGTAAAAGATAGAAGGAGAGAACACATCTAATAATGCACTCAAACAAACAAACAAACAAACAAAAAACAAAAACAAAAAAAAACAATGATGTGGATCCCAAAGAAAAATCTCAGGGAGGCTAAAGCCAAGAATGTATTGAAGCTTTCAAAAACTGCTAAAGACAGATAAGTAAAAAGCCTTTTAGTCAGTGCAAGGAAGAAAAAGAGCAACTTTCTGAAAGAAAATAAATCCTCTTTTGTTGGCATATTCCTTCAAGAGGATTGATTTTTCAAGCTCAAAAAGGCTGGAGGGAAGAGAGGCGAGATGAGAGGAAATCCAGGTGAGTAGTGAGGTTGTTGGATCCCAGGGACTCCAAGGAATGAATAGTTGTGAGGAAGTCTAGACAGGGGCAGATGCAGCATTGCAGAGATCCCAGGTCCCATGACGGCAAGGAAAGAAGGACACTACACCAATCCAGATTTGTGTTGAGGTGGTAGCTTCAGAACTGAAAAAGGAAGGAGTGGGTCAGTAGTGTTACTACTTCACAGCTGTGATCAATGCAGACTGACTACTTCTGCTGCAGATGAAGATGTGCAATGGTCCAGTGACCTCTAGATGTTGAGCTGAGCGGGTCCTGAGACATGGAGCGGAAAAGGGAGCCACTTGCTACAAGAGACTTACCACAGCGGCCATGGAGGACTCAAAAAGAGGTAGTACCTGGACTGTGGAGGAGCTGGCTTTGTGAGGGAGTGAGCAGTTCTAGTCAAAGGGATATTTCAGTGCGTAGTGAGATGACTGTGCAGGTGTGGCTGAGCTGTAATCATTGGTAAAGTGCTTTGGGTGTGTTATTCCCTCTGAGCAGGCTGCCCAAACTCTTAGTATTTGAAAGTGTGACAAAAACAAGCATTTAAAATATGACAGAAGGGGCACCCAAGTGGCTTGGTCGCTTAAGCATCTGCCTTCAGTTCAGGTCATGATCCCAGGATCCTGGGATGGAGTCCTGCATCGGGCTCCCTGCTCATCAGAGAGTCTGCTTCTCCCTCTGCTTTTCCCCCTGCTTGTGTTTCCTCTCTCGCTCTCTCTCTCTGTCAAATAAATAAAATCTTTAATAAATAAAATAATAAAATAAAATAAAATCTGATAAAAGTTGAACAGACCCCAAGAGGTGCCCCCAGGGCAGCTAATGTAGGTTTCTGCCCTTTAATGCCCTGTCAGCATCCTGGCTCCAGCTTCGATTCCATGTCGGAAAGACAGGGATTGGGCTACCTCCTTTCTTTAAACAACTTTCTGAGACAGATTTTACTTATATCAAGCCTGACTACGGCTGTCAGCTAAAGCAGCTGTTCCTAGCAGTTGGAACACTTTGGAGCAAAGAAAAGACTATTCCACCGAAGAGTCCTTTCAAGAAAGTTCACTATATCCCTGAGTTACTAAGGAGGCCCACGAGGCCCAACAGGAACTGACTGCTCCTTTTCCATCCCTCCCTAAAGCCTCCATTCCCATCATCTCCTTGGATCTCTCTGCTGCATCGTCATAGGAAGTGACCCCAGCTCCCTCTCCATCCTCACTCCTACACCCCTACACCTCTCTGTCCCAGCTCCGTATGAAGGCATATCCACATCCCTGCCACCTCCCTAAGACTCTCCCTGGTCCGTCGTACATCAACCAACTTCAGCTGCCTCTCCTTGCCAATATCCAGCTTGACATGAAATGCTGTCTCTTGCTCTCCATCCTACCACACTCCTACACTTCTCTACTCCACCCTCACATGAACTAACCTCTGCTCTGTTCTCCTCAACTCCACATGAAGGAATTTCTTCCCCCGCTTCCCCTCTCTTCCCTCTCTTCCCCCGCACTCTCATGAACCAATCTCTGTGTTGTCTACGTCATTCCCACCCCCACTCCCCTGCAGCTCCCTCCTCCAGCCCCACATGAATGGACCTCTGCTCCCCCCACCTCCCCATCACCCCCTTCCAAGCCCCTACAGGGCTGGGCTATCTATATAGAAACTAGCCCTTGCTCCCTTTCTCTCTCCCCCCCCCCACCTGAATCACTCTTTCCTGACCTCATGGACTGGCTGTGGTCCCTCCACTTCCCAACCCCTTCTCACTCTCCATGACCTTTCTAATTCTTCCCCAGCTGAACTGATCTCTCCCACCTTCCTACTCTCCATACATCTCTCTAGTAGACTCTTGATCCCTCTTTCTCCATTCCCAACATCCTCCATTCCACTCCAGCTCTGTAGATCCTCCCTGTGAACTGAGTAGGCAGAGTAGTCTGACTCTCCCTCCCTATCCACCCTCCACCCCCCACATCTTACCTAAATACTCCAACCTTTCCCTGGTCTGGCCTCACAGAAGCTTCTTCTACTTCTCTGTCCCCACCCCCTGCCACCTCCCTTACACTTCTTGGTCCAACCCCACCTGAGCTGACTCTGCCCCCTCCCTCCCCATTATCCTACACCTGCTCTACAACTCTCTACATCATCTGCACCTGCACCGACCTCCCCTACCATTTCTTCCCTATCCCCTCCAGTCCTTCAACGATCTGGTCCAGCCCTTCATAAACTGACCCCAGCCCTCTCTCCATCCACATTCCCCTAGCCCCTTGCAGCTCTCTTCTCTGCCTCCACATGAAGCAGTCCCAGCTGACTCTCTCCCCATATTCTTGACCCCCATGTGACTCTCTGTTCCAGTCCCACACCCACTGATCTGTGCTGCTCCCTCTGTCCCAAACCCTTCCACTGAGCAATGGCAAATCTTTTTTTAAATGGCTGGCAGGCACCAATGTGAGTACCTTATGCTTGTTTTTAACCTTAAGGATAACAGGTTACTTATCACCCTCCCTTCCCCCAATATTTCTCACTCTATTTCATTTATGAGAACATTAAGGAGCAGGAGATAAGAATGTTTCCAGGGTGACAGTTAACAGTAAAATGGGAAGTAGGGCCCAGTCTTCTCACTCCTTTCCAATATTGTATGTCTTTTATCAGATCATGTGCCTCTTATTAGAAAACAGCAATATGAAAAAGGTCAAACCCTCCTGGTAAATGCTGTCAACTCAGCTCTGGGGGACAATAAACATAAAGCCTCACAGACCCACACCTAACAAAGCCATGTGACAATGACACCAAGGAAATGAGATTGAAAACAAACACTTCTGAAATGCCTTCTTGGCCCTTTGTGTGAGTCTGTCTTGGGTCCTCAGTGACTCTGACTTAAGCACAACCCTTCTCCCCACTATGCAGACAAGGAACCTAAGGCACTTGGAGGAGTTTGTCCCCGATTACCCAGCCAGAAAGTGGTGGAGCCCATGAGAGAACCCAGGTCTGAGGCTACTCTAGGCTCCCCCCACCACACCAGTGTTTCTCAGGGAATGATCCCTCTGCAGACATGTCTGGAGGGTTCCCAAGTCCTTCAGGGTGCCAGTGTCCAGGGATGAGGCCCAGAGCCATACCTCTTTACCTGCTCCCCATGTAAGGGTACCACGTGAAATACAGGAAACCCAAGTCAAGTTAAATTTCAGATCAACAGTGGATAAATAACAAAAAGTCCAAATGGGATATACTTATACTAAAAAAAATGATCTGAAATTCAAATAGACTTAGGTGTTCTCTTTGCTATCTGTATCAGACAACCCCAGCCTGGGATTAGGATGTCCCCAGAGTTTAAAACCTATTCTCTGGGGCGCCTGGGTGGCTCAGTGGGTTAAGCCGCTGCCTTCGGCTCAGGTCATGATCTCAGGGTCCTGGGATCGAGTCCCACATCGGGCTCTCTGCTCAGCAAGAAGCCTGCTTCCCTCTCTCTCTCTCTGCCTTCCTCTCCGTCTACTTGTGATCTCTGTCAAATAAATAAATAAAATCTTTAAAAAATAATAATAATAAAAAAATAAAACCTATTCTCTCCCTCTACAGGTTTTCCATTTCCCCTTGACCCTTCTTGTTCCTCGCCCAGCCTGGGGCAGAGACTTTAATTTTATCTGCCAGGGCTTCTCTTATAGGCCATGCCATGCAGGGCCCAGAGGAGGCTGGACAAGGTCACTCAGCCCAACCTAACACTGAGGTCTGAGACACTGACCAGAGGTTGGCTGAATTCAACCTACTGTCATAGTAACTTGCCTTTCCCCAATTTGTCCAAGCACAAATTACCAATAGGACTCTCAGCCTTATACTTTGCACAAACTATTTTTAAGGCAGCATTTAGCTGTAGATAAATGGAAATTCTGCTACTTTTAACCCTGACAAATTCCCAAGGCAAGAAACAATTTAATAGTAAAGGTTGATTTCATTTTCTGTCCATGGGCTGGGAAGGACTTGGGGATCTACCAGGCTGCCTTCAACACAGAGGCTTAGAAGACGAACTCATAGTCAAGGCCAAAGAACTCAGCCCTAGAGAACAAAAGCTTAAAATAAGAAAGGCTTTATTTTTAAGACAAAACAAATAGCACAAACACACATCCAAATGCACGTGAGTAAGTTCACTGGGTTTTATAAAAGAGAAAGCTGCACTCAGCTGTCAGTTATAACTAGAAACATCAAGGAGATGCCCCTTGCTCCTGGTGGCATGGGTACAACATGTGCTTGTCTGGTGGCCTCAGTGTGGAAATGCATGAAGTTTTGAGTGAGCTGATTAAAAGGCAGGAGTGCAGGTGGGCGAAAGCTTTAAGACCCTTTTCACCACCCTAATGTGCTCTTGTTCTGCTCTGAGGAATTGAAGCAATCAGCAGATCACCTTACAAAGAACCTAAATGTCAAAGAACACTTTCAGATACCTAAAAGAGATCCAAGATTGTTACTGAAGTCATACAGGGAGGTGAGTAGGAGAAAATAGTTTATGTTCTCAAAACCCAGGTTTCACACAATACGAAAAGAAGAGACCGATCTCAGTAAAGGCTGGTCTTTTTCATGATGCGCAGGAACTCCTGCTCATTGACTTCTCCATCTCCGTCTCGATCAGCCTCATCGATCATTTCCTGCAGGATAATGAAGAATCAGCTTAGATTAATTCATAAATGTAACTAAATTATGACTGAGCAGTAGGTCTTTATAATGTTACATGAATAGACAGTTGTGGTCCACCCAATGCAAATAATGCACTTTTTCTAACAGCTTGCCTACCAAAAAGTTATCTAAAAATCAAGCAATACTTTGTCACACATATCATCTAGAAGGGAACCTGAAGATCATCCTGACCAAGGGAATTCCTAAAACCTAAAATAGTAAGTAAGAATGTATCTGTGTGCATTTTTCCAGGAGTGGGACCCATAGGTTTGTCACACTATCAAAGGAGAAATTAAGTGGTCAACAGAGGGGTAAGGGAACACTATTTTCCCTTCACATTGGGGCTCACATCAAGAAAATAAAACTCAGGAGCTCTAAGCAGGAATTGAAGTCCAGTCTGATGCCTTACAAACCTGCAACTCCTCATCAGTGAGGTTCTCACCCAACTCCTTGGCCACGCGCTTTAGATTTTTGAAGGATATCTTCCCAGTTTCATCATCATCAAAGAGCTTGAAAGCTTTCAGAATTTCTTCTTTGGTATCTTTCTCAGACTTAACAAGTAAATCAGAAAACACAGGGGCAATTAGTCATGCGGCAGCCCCACTACCACCAAACCCCTTCACATGGTCTTGATGATAGCCTTCATCACAGAAGTCTTAGCTCACCGGAGACTGAACATCATCCCGGGTAGAAGAGCACAAAGTCAGAGACGTTATTATAAAAAAAAGAAATATAAAGGATTGACTTAAAACATTCCTTCTGTACAAACCAAAGAGAAATAGGAGTAGAGGGTAGAGTTAAAGCTAGGGGAAAATACACTACTTAAGCTGGTGTAAGGGATCCTCTTGGCAGGGGTAAGGAGGTGCAGGGAGGAGAGAGAGGGCCATTGAACTTGGCAGGGGTAGGGAGGTGCAGGGAGGAGAGAGAGGGCCATTGAACTTGGCAGGGGTAGGGAGGTGCAGGGAGGAGAGAGAGGGCCATTGAACTTGGCAGGGGTAGGGAGGTGCAGGGGCCATTGAACTTGTTATGGGATTGCAGAGAGTTACTGGGATCCCAAGTACTCTAAGAGGAAGAAAGGAAAATCTCCAAGAACTCAAACTCCAGAAACTTCTGAAAAGTAGCTAAAGATAGAGAGAACCCCTCTAATAAGAGTAATCGGGGAACCCACCTTCAGTGTGGGACGGCTTTACTAGGTAGTTACAGAATGTTAAGCTTCCTGATCTCTTAAATTAGTACATACACAAAAAGTACAGGTAGGATTAGATGTTTTCAAAGCAACGGAATTATCAGAATAGGAACAGTCCTGTGACCTGAGGCACACATGGAGCTACTTTTCCACAGGCCAGTCAAGCAGCTGAGCCACACAAGAGAGGAGCCAGAAAGGCCATGAAGGAGCAATGGCCCACGGGGCGCATAAACACATAGCCTGGGCGGGGCGATGACATGCGGGGGAGTGAAGTGGCTTTTTCGGGTCACGTTGTCTTTCTTGACCCTCTGGATCCTGTAAAATGGTGACATCTGAGGGACTAGACAATGGGTGAAAGTGCTGAACGGCCAATTCCTGGTGCAGGAAAAAACACAGCTGTCGAGGTAACCTGTCCTCAGACTAAAGCTTCGCAGAATAAACGAGAGAGAAAAGAATTTTGACCTTTAAAGTATAGGCATTTCATCTAGTCAGGCAGTGCAATATTGCTGGCATTTACAGCATTTCCTGCTTGTGCTTGTCACAGTGACGTATCAGTTGGAGAAAAATAATCACAAGAGTGACAGCGCTAGTTTATGAGTTTACAGAGGGTAAGCTGACTTTTCCTGTGATTCTGCGGCCTTGAAGAAAGCCAAGTAGAATGTAAGCATCCTGTCAGTCGTAAGTACTATACTTTCTCAGCTGAACCCTCCAGTCTGTATCACGTTTTCTTCACTGAAAACATTTTTATATCCAGATTCAAATGTGTTCACTATTATGCATGGAAAATATGCTAGTTATCCCAGCTAACTTACCATTTTCTGAGTCATCACAGTCAAAAAGTCACTGAAGTTCATTTTTCCCGTCCCTTCTTTATCAATTTCACTTATCATTTTCTTGATCTCTTCTTTCTTGGGTTCAAAGCCCAGCGCCCTCATCGCCACCTACAATGAAAACAGGACCATCTCAATAGACACAGCTAACCCTTGCAGGAGCAAAAATCAGAGCATGGAGAGTATCAAGCCAGCATCTGACACAATCAAGTTGAAATGATTGGGAAATACTACAACATTATGCAGATTGATATCTGTGCTCAATTTCATTTTATAACACTTGAGGTAAATAAAGACCGAAAACAGAGCATAGTACATCGTCCACTGATACTTTTTGCAGGGAGAAGAGGGCAAAAGGGGTAGAACAGTGAAAGGGAAAGAAGATGAAGAAGTAGAGGAAAGGCAAGGCAGCACAGTGGGAATGTAAAGGGCTTGCCTTAAGTTCCTTAACATCTATGGTCCCAGTCCCATCGGCATCAAAGAGGTCAAAAGCTTCCCGGATTTCCTGCTTCTGCTCTTCAGTGAGCTCTGGCTTAGGACTCATCCTTTTTCGCTGGGCAGACGAAGCCATGCTTGCCTTCTTAAAGTTAGAGGCCTTTAGATATTTTACAAACATAGAAGCACAATATTATGTAATACAATCCATATTTTACATAAAATAATTATAAAGTGTTTTAACAATATTTACACCAAGCGATTCCAACGCTTTGCTTAACAGAAAGTGCAATGCTTTACTGGAAAGAACAACGAATCTTTCCATGCACATCTATCCCTCCCTCTTCTTCCCCATTGTTTCTAGAAGCAAGGAGACCCTTTGTTCCTTTGGACATCTTTTATTGAAAATCATCCCCAAAGAGATCCAGCCAAGGAGCTGTGGATAACTGTACAGATAATCAGCTACCCTTGAATTGGGGGATCCTAATTCTGGATATGCCCTTATAACACCCGCTCGCAGTATTCCACTTCCTTCTATGTATTCCGACTTTGTGATTATTCTACATTTCGCCAAATATTACTACGTAGCTAAGGTATATATTCTGCCAATACCGAATAATAAAACTCAATCCACTCGACACATCTGTGCCTCCTTCAAGAAGCTCCAAACGTCTCCCAATTGTCCCTGTACTTATTTAGAATGCACGTTAACAAACATAATAAACCTCCCCCCGGTTCTGTGGGTAAACTTCGGTAGCGCAAGGCGGCCAGCAGGTCAGGGTCTGAAAGGTCTGGGCATGCGGGTAACCCGAGTTTTCTTTGACCAAGGGCGATCACCGAGGGGGCTGGCAGGGGAAGGCCAGGGGAGCCCGAGGGATGGGTGGGCGCAGAGTGGGTGAAGGGGAGGCAGCGGAGAATCACAGGCCCAGGTGGACGGCCAGCGTCTTTACCCTACCCTTCCGGGAAAGAGCTCAGAGGAAGTAAGGTCACTCCAAAGCCGAGAACGGCGCCAGAGAGCTGCCAGGGCCCGATGAGGCCTGGGAAGAGCTCAGCCTCTGGGCGCGGGGCACCAAAGGGCGGCCCCCACTCACCATTGCCGATGGACTCCGCGGGCCGTTGTTACGGCAACCGACGTACACACTGATTCGGCGCTGTTCCCACCGTCCCGCGCGCGGGGCGCCGCTCCCCATTGGTGTAGGGCTGTGGTGGGCGGGTCTAACCGGACAAACGCCAGGCGCGGGGCTCCGGGGCTGCGCGCTCCCAGCAGAGACCTGGCTTCATTGGGCAGGATCATGTTCTGAGCACCGATTGGTTGAGCTGGCACCGAGCTGAGCCAATCCTCTCGGCGGAGGCATCTCGGCAGATCCTCTGCTCATGCGGGCGGGGAGAAAAAGGTGGCCGCCAGGGCTGGAGGTCTTTTGGTGCAAACGGCGAAGGCGCACAGGGGATCACCTACGGACGGGTAAGGATCACGACCTCATCCTTGGAGGCTACCTTTCTAACGGCTGCTGGGCGGAAGAGTAGGGGACTGGGTGGGGCCTCTGGGTCGGGACTTTCTGAATTAGGGACCGAGGGGCCAGAGAAGACCGTGACCTTGCGTGAGACTGTGCTCAAAGGGCAACCGAGACCCAGAGAAGGGAATGGGCGTGTCACAGAGTTTTAGACGACCGAGACTTAGAAACCGAATCCAGCCGAGGCTCTTCCTTTGAGAGTGTCCGTTCTAGAGCACCGCCCCGTCCCCCGAACAGATTTTTTTTTTTTAAAGATTTTATTTATTTATTTGAGAGAGAGACAGTGTGAGAGAGAGCATGAGCTAGGAGAAGGTCAGAGAGAGAGAAGCAGACTCCCCGTGGAGCTGGGAGCCCGATGTGGGACTCGATCCCGGGACTCCAGGATCATGACCTGAGCCGAAGGCAGTCGTCCAACCAACTGAGCCACCCAGGCGTCCCCCCCGAACAGATTTTAAGAGAGGATCACTTCTCTCTCCAGTGCAAAGCCAGCCCAGGAAGATGGGGACTTGGGAACGGACTTTGAAGGTAGCGAAAGAGATATGAGCGACCATGACGGAGAGGTCATCAAAATATACTCTTTTTGACACCTAAACACTCGGCCGAGACAATGTTGTGAGCAAAGTCACACAAGAGTTTTGGAAGTGTGAGGTTTTCTGTTTTTCTTTTTTTAATTTATTTTATTGTGGGTTTTTTTTTTTTTCAGTCATGATAACTGCACTCTTTACTCCCTATCACCTGTGGAACTCATCCCCTCACCTGCTTCCCCTCTGGTGACCATCACTGTTTTCTCTCTAGTTAAGAGCCTTTTGTTGGTATACCTCTCTTTTTAGCCCCCTCCCATGTCCATTAGTTTTGTTCCTTAAATCCCACATATGAGTGAAATCATATGGTATTTGTCTTTCTCTCCTATATTTCATTTAGCATAATATTCTCTGGCTACACCCATGTCATTGGAAATGGCAAAATTTCATTCCTTTTGATGGTTGTGTAATATTCCAGTGTGTACATAGACCATGTCTTCTTTATCCATTCATCAGTTACTGCACACTTGGACTATTTCCATATCGTGGCTATCATAAATAATGCTATAAACATCAGTGTGCATGTATCCCTTTGAATTTTTATTTTTGTTCTTTGGGTAAATACCCAGTAGTGCAGTTATTGGATTATAGGGTAGTTCTAGTTTTAATTTTTCTTTCAACATTTTATTTATTTGACAGACAAGATGAGAAAGGGAACACAAGCAGAGGAGAGAGAGAGGAAGGGAAACAGACTCCCTACTGAACAGGGAGCCCGATGCAGGGCTCGATCCCAGGATTCTCCACTCGTAACCTGAGCCAAAGGAAGACGCCTAACGACTGAGCCACCCAGGCACCCCTGTAGTTTTAATCTTTTGAGGAATGTCCATACGGTTTTCCACAGTGACTGCACCAGCTTGCATTCCCACCACTAGAGCAGGAGTGTTCCCCTTCCTCCACATCCTCACCAACACCCGTTTCATGTGCTGTTGAGTT
Organism: Lutra lutra; assembly: GCF_902655055.1. Classification (NCBI taxonomy): domain Eukaryota; kingdom Metazoa; phylum Chordata; class Mammalia; order Carnivora; family Mustelidae; genus Lutra; species Lutra lutra. The sequence continues at coordinate 2,552,452 of NC_062296.1, read as the reverse complement.
TAGCCATTCTGGAAGCTGAGGTGAAGCTCACTGTAGTTTTGATTTTTGCATTTCCCTGATGACGGCTGATGTTCAGGATATTTTCATGTGTCGGTTGCACATCTGGATGTCTTCTATACAGAAATATCTGTTCTTGTCTTCAGCCCACATTTTAATTAGATTATTTGGGGATTTTTGGAGGTTGGGTTCTACCAGTTCTTTATATATTTGAATATGAACCCTTTATCACATGTGTCATTTGCAGATATCTTCTCCCATTCAATAGGTTGACTTTTAGTTTTGTTGATTATTTCCTTTGCCAGTCAGAACCTTTTTATTTTGATGTCCCAAGTTTATTTTTGCTTTTATTGCCCTTGCCTCAGGAGACCTACCAGAAAAATGTTGCTGTAGGCAATGTCAGAAAGATTACTGCCTGTGCTGTCTTCAAGGATTTTTAGAGTTTCGGGTCTCACATTTATGTCTTTAATCCAAAGTTCAAGTTTATTGTTGTGCATATTATGAGAAAGTGCTCCAGTTTCATTCTGCTGCGTGTGGCTGTCCAGTTTTCCCAACACCATTTGTTGAAGAGACTATCTTTTTCCCACTGGACATTCTTTCCTGCTTTGTCATAGAGCAATCGACCACATAGTTCTGGGTTTATTTCTGGGTATTCGATTATGTTTTATGGATCTCTGTGGCCTATTTTAATACCATGGTGTACCATACTGTTTTAATTACTACCATTTTGTAATATAACTTAAAATCTGGGATTATGATACCTCCGGTTTTGTTTGTTTGTTTATTTTCAAGATTGTTTTGGCTACTCGAGGTCTTTTGTCGTTCCACACAGATTTTAGAATTGTTCGTTCTAGTTCTGTGAAAAATGCTCTTGGTACTTTGATCGCGATTGCATTAAATGTGTAGACTGCTTTTGGGTGGTATGGACATTTTAATAATATTTGTTTTTCCCACCCATCAGAATGGAATGTCTTTCCATTCTTTGCATCATCTTGAATTTCTTTCATCACTTTCTACAGTTTTCAGAGTACAGATCTTTCTCCTTTTTGCGTAAGTATATTCCTAGATAGCGGATTGTTTTGGTGCAATTGTAAATGGGATTGTTTCATTAATTTCTCTTTCTGTTGCTTCATTATTGGTATGTAGAAATGCAATAGATTTCTGTACATTAATATTATATCCTGTGACATTATTGAATTCATTTATCAGTTCTCATAGTTTTGGGGTGGACTCTTTAGAGTTTTTTATTTTTATTTTATTTTTTTTTAAAGATTTTTTATTTATTTATTTGACAGAGAGAGAGCACAAGCAGGCAGAGAGGCAGGCAGAGAGAGAGGAGGAAGCAGGCTCTCCGCCGAGCAGAGAGCCCGATGCGGGACTCTATCCCAGGACCCTGAGATCATGACCTGAGCCAAAGGCAGCGGCTTAACCCACTGAGCCACCCAGGCGCCCCTAGAGTTTTTTATATATAGAATGTCATCTGCAAACAATGAAAGTTTTACCTCTTCCTTGACAATTTGGATGCCTCTTATTTCTTTCTGTTGTCTAATTGCTGTGGCTAGGACTTCTAGTAGTATGTTGAATAAAGTGACAAGACTGGACATCCTTGTCTTCTTGTTCCTGACCTTAGGAGAAAAGCTATCAGTTTTTCCCCGTTGACTATGATGTTAGCTGTGTGTTTTCCATATAAGTTCCTTAATATATTGAGGCATGTTTCCTCTAGACCTACTTTGTTGAGGGTTTTTTTTTTTTTAATCATGAATGGGTGTTGTACTTTGTCAAATGCTTTTTCTGCATCTATTGAAATAATCATATGGTTTTTATCTTTTCTCTTATTCATGTCATAGATCATGTCGATTGATTTGCAAATATGGAACCACCCTTGCGTCCCAGGAATAAATCCCGCTTGATTGTGGTGTATGATTTCTTTCAATGTATTGTTCAATTTGGTTTGCTAAGGTTTTGTTTAGGATTTGTTGCTTCTTCATTTGTGAGAGATACTAACCTGTTCTCTTTTTCTGTGCTGTCTTTATCTGGTTTTGGCATCAGGGTGACACTGACCTCATAGAATGAATTTGGGAGTTTTCTTTCTCCTTGTATCTTTTGGAATAACTTGAAAAGAGTAGGTAGAATCTACCTATGAAGCTCTCTGGTCTTGGATTTTTGCTTGTTCGGAGTTTTTTAATTGCTGATTGAATTTCGTTGCTGGTAATTGGTCTGTTCCAATTTTCTAATTTTTCCTGCTTCGTTTTGGTAGGTTATATGTTTCTAGGAACTTACCTATTTCTTCTGAGTTGTCCAGTTTGTTGGTATATAGGTTTTGATAATATTCTGTTACAATTTTCTGTATTTCTCTGATGTTGGTTTTCATTTCTCCTCTTTCATTAGTGATTCTGCTTACTTGGGTCCTCTCTGTTTTTGATGAGTCTTGCTGGAAGTTTATTAATTTTGTTGATCTTGTCAAAGAACCAGCTCCTGGTTGCATGCATGCTTGGATAATTACAAGGGGAGTGTGCAAGGGTATGGGCTGAAGCAGGGGAGCTGGAGATCCAGGAGCTGCCATCTGCAGCTAGCCCAATGTAAGAGGGTTCCCAGCCCTTATGTGCTTCCCTTCTGGGCATTGGAGCATTATTTAGGGAGGCAGGGGACAGCATAAGTTTCTCAGGCTGAGAAAGGCATGCAGTATATTAGCATCCATTAAGTGAAAGTGTTTGCTGACCCTTTGCCCTTTTTTCCCGGGACTACTGAGTAAAGTCCACACTCAGCCTGGCATCTGAGCCTCGTGCCCACTTTTGCCTCTGCTAGTCCTTGCACATGGCGTCCCTCCATACCCTGCTTCCCAGTCAGCGTGCGGGGCGGCAGCCTGGCAGAGCAGAGAAAACCGCCACAAGTGCTGCGTTTGCTGTGGAACATCAGCGTGACTCCCGCCAAGTCTGCTGACCTCTCTAGGCCTGGGTTTCTCCTTGCTTTGGGGATCTTAATGGCCTAATATATTTGGATGTGAAAGGACTTGACATCTGGCAGCGTTTTGATCGGCTCTTTCCCTTCCGGGCACGCCCAAAGCCTTAGACTTGGATCAAATCCCTTCTCCACACTCCAGCCAGAGTGATGCTTCGGATCTTAACACTCACCCTGCTTGCAACTTCCTGGAGCTCCCCCATATTCTCTTGGTGTAACCCCTTAACCTGACACACAGCCCCTTCCTATTCTTGACCTTGTTCCCAGTCTTGCTTCACACTCACTGTGACATAACTTGTCACAGTTGCCAGAATATGCTGGTATCTTGTCCTTTCCATCCCTGGCCATGGAATGTCTTTCAGGACACCCAACCCCTATTTGACTCACTCCTCCAGGGCCTTGAGAACTTGGCCTAGTTATCACCGTGGGCCAGCCTCCCTGCTCTGGGTGTACCTTCATCAGATCTCAGAAGCACTTCCACGGTGTTCCGCTGAGTCTGTCTCCCATACTACATCGTGGGCTTCCTGGTGCTGTGTCCTGTGCAGGTCCTGCTTGGCGGTGGCCAGCATTCAGTGAGTGAGCCAGTGCCCAGGTGCTCTTTTCCAGCTTGCAGCTCCCTTTCCCCTTGGGACTTATTTAAAGAACTCACCAAGGAGAGAAGACACTCCAGGTGGAGGGAACAACATAAGACAAAACTTGCAAGCGTGCTGATGGTTTTCTCAGGGGCCACCTCAAATTCAAAGCCAGGGCCTTTCTGTGTCCTAAAAAACAGACAAGCAGGGAGACGAATGACTGACAGAAACAACCAGATACCTCAGATCTATGAAAGGACAAGATTGCACTAATTGAGTCCTTTAAGGAAGAACATTTTGCCTTGATTCCTATTTGCAGTTTTCTTGTGCACACAGGCATTTTCTGTGCACAGACTAGAGTGGTGAACTTGTGGCTCACCACATCTTAGCTTCTAGCACTGACTCCATGGAGGACAGCAGGCAGGGTCCCTCTGAATTGCTCTGTATTTCATCTTTACAAAGAAGCTGATCTCCCATGTTTTCAAAGGAGAAAACACTTGTCTTTCTGTCTGGTTTGAAGTGGACAGGCTGTCCCTTCCTTTTGCCTCCAGAACAGTTGTTGGGACCTTGCCTCAGCAAGAGGGAGGAGATTGGGCTCAGTTGGTCTCTTCCTAGATATTTTTTTTTTAGTTCAAGGCTTTGTCCCAATGTGTATGGCGGGCATACATACTGGTTTTCAATGGGTTCAAAGACATAACTTTGTAAAGGGAGACAGACTTGAGGCTTCTGATATGTGAATCTTAACAATCCATGTTGCTCTTTGGGGTCTTATGTTTCCCAATCAGAGCTGTTCTGAGCCCATTTCAAGAGGACAGTGGGTGGCATCAAGTACATTTTATCACCATCCATGTCCAGAATTCTTCATCTTGTAGAACTGAAACTGTACCTGCCGAACACTTACTCCCCAATTCCCCTTTCCTCCCAGCTCCTGGCACCCACCATTGTACTTTCTATGTGTTTAAATTTAACTCCTATAAATACCTCATATAAGTAGAATCGTATAGTATTTATCCTTTTGTGACTGGCTTATTTCACTTAGCATAATGTCTTCAAAGTTCATCCATGTTGTTGCATATTATAGAATGTCCTTCCTTTTTAAGGCTGAGTAGTATTCCATTGTGTGGTTGGGCCACATTTCCTTTATCTCTTCATCTGTCGAGGAATATTTAGGTTGTTTCCATCTTGGCCATTGTGAATAGTGCTGTAATGAGCAAAGGAGGGCTAATGTTTATCTCTTCGAGATCCTGGTTTCAATTCTTTTGGATATATACCCAGGAGTAGAATTACTGTATCATATGGTAGTTCTATTTTTAATTTTGTGAGGCTCTTTTATAACATTTTCCATAGGAGCTGTACCATTTTGCATTCCATCCAACAGTGTGCAAGGCTTCCAGTTTCTCCACATCCTCACCCACACTTCTCTTTGACTTTTTTTTTAAAGATTTTATTTATTTATTTGACAGACAGAGTTCACAAGCAGGCAGAGAGGCAGGCTGAGAGAGAGATGGAAGGAAGCAGGCTCCCCACTGATCAGAGAGCCTGATGCGGGGCTCGATCCCAGGACCCTGAGATCATGACCTGAGCCGAAGGCAGAGGCTTTAACCCGCTGAGCCACCCAGGCGCCCCATCTCTTTTGACTTTTTGATAACAGCCATCGTGAGTGAACAGGAGTGAAGTGATATCTCATTATGGTTTTGATTTGCATTTCCCTAAAGATTAGTGACACTGAGCATTTTTTCATGTACCTGTTGGCCATTTGTATGTCTTCTTTGGAGAAATGTATATTCAAGTCCTTAGCCCATTTTTTTAAAAACCCTTATTAGATATATGGTTTGTAGATGTTTCCTCCCATTACATAGTTGCCAGAATTTGCTTCCTTTTTAAGGTAGAATAATACTGCATTTTGTTTATCTATTTATCCACTGATGGACCCTTGGGTCACTTCTACCTTTTTTTTAATATATATATATATATATATATATGTATATATATATATATATATATATATATTTTATTTATTTATTTATTTGACAGACAGAGATCCCAAGTAGGCAGAGAGGCAGGCAGAGAGAGAGGAAGAAGCAGGCTGTCCGCGGAGCAGAGAGCCCGATGTGGGGCTCGATCCCAGGACCCTGGGATCAGGACCCAAGCTGAACGCAAAGGCTTTAACCCACTGAGCCACCCAGGTGCCCCCACTTCTACCTTTTGGCTATTGTGAGTAGTGGTGCCAGTGAACAGGGGTGTACAATTATGTGTTCAAATTCATGCTTTCGGTTTTTGGGGCTGTATACCCAGACATGGAATTCCTTGGTCCTATGGTGATTCTATGTTTCATTTTTTGAGGAACCATATGCTGTCTCACATTCCCAACAGCAGTGCACAAGAGTTCCAGTTTCTCCACAGCTTCTCTAACACTTGTCAATTTCTGTTTTCCTGGGTTTTTTTTTTTATAATCACCATCCTAATGGGTGTGAGGTGGTATCATTGTGGTTTTGATTTGCATTTCCGTAATCATTAGTGATATGGAACATCGTCTCATCTGCCCATTGGCCATCTGTAAAGTATATCTTTTTTGAAGAAATGCCTATTTGATCAGAGCTGTTCTTGGTGTTCATTTTAATCTGAGTGTATATCAAATGGGGGTTTAGGTTGGAGGGGATCACCAGTGGGATCTGACTCATTTTCTGAGCTCGTCTTTGGTACCCTCGTCCATAGAGACAACTAAAGTATCACCAACATTCTGAATTGGCTCATAGTGTTTACAGACTTTAAAGTGATTTGTATATAATTTGAGACAAAGTAGATTTGATTTTGTTTTTGCTTCTACAGGGGGTTGGTTTGCTGAGGATTGAGTGAGCACTGTTTCAATGGTATGGATCATGACAGCAAAATGGCTTTCTTTTACCTCCCAGATTTTTCCCTAGAGATCAAGTGGGGAACAGGCTTAAAGGCTTCTTGCTTTTCTAACAGTACAGAGGATTATGGGATCGGCAGCTGTGCTGTTTGGATTTCCGAACTAAAAGAATGCTTGTTTTGATTTCTTGTGGCTGTTGTAACAGACAGCCACAAACCCAGTAGCTTAAAACAGCAGAAATTTCTTCTCTCCCAGTTCTGGAGGCCAGAAGTCTGAAATGAAGGTGTCTACAGAGCCATGCTCCCTCTGAAGGCACCAAGGAAGGGAACTTCCTTGCCTCTTCTGGCTTCTGATGGCTCCAGACGCTCCTTGGCTCACGGCCACGTTACTGCAAAGACCAGCTGCCCTCTTGTTTCCTCACGCTTCTTCAGGTTTCTGGGAAATAGTGGGTATTGTGAGTGCAGCACTGTGGCAACCCACCGGCCCTCAGGGAAGCTCCTGCATTTTAGAGGGGTGTCTGCATGGTAGGGAGCAGAGGGGTTCTGCTGTGCATCTGGAAAGGTCATGAAAAGTGAAGTTTTGAAATACGTTTTCCTGATAACTTCCATTATGATTTCAGAGATATGTTTCCCTAAAATGGTTCCCATGGGACATAGAGGTTCATAGTATCCATTTCAAGGCCATTTCATCCGCCCGCAGAATCCTTTCCTACAGGGATGTGTGTGTGTGTGTGTGTAGCTAGAGGCATGGGATTGGACTGGAGCAGTCATGGCCTTTGAGGCCGCAGCGTCGGCTGCCTGGCAGACGCCTGCTCACCGGTGAGTGTTCTCTCTCACGGCTTTTTGCAGGCGGTTCGATGGTTTTCTTTGTGACAGATTTCACCGTCTCCAGATGGTATCTGGTTCTCTGTTGGAAATCCATGACTTAATCCATTGACCGCTATAAAGAAAACAGGTGTAAGACCGAATACATCTAACCCAGACTGAACACTGCTCTTGGTTTTCACGTCAATATTGTGGGTGAATGGAGAGAGGAGCATATCCTAAGGGCTATCACAAAAGTTTCTCGTAGAAACCACTCTTCCGGGACGCCTGGGTGGCTCAGTTGGTTAAGCGGCTGCCTTCGGCTCAGGTCATGATCCTGGCGTCCTGGGATCGAGTCCCACATCGGGCTCCTTGCTCGGCGGGGAGCCTGCTTCTCCCTCTGCCTCTGCCTGCCACTCTGTCTGCCTGTGCTCACTCTCGCTCTCTCTCTCTGACAAATAAATAAATAAAATCTTTATTTTTAAAAAAAAAAGAAACCACTCTTCCGTTTGGCGGTGTGTGTCTTTGTCAGCCGATAGACGTCACTGTCTCCCGGTTGTGAGGTACTCGGTGCTCACCATGCTGGGGCCACTTCCTGCGGGCTTCTGACGGTCACAGACACTGGGTCCTTCCACACCTTGTCAGGGTGGCTTTCGTTTCACCGAGAAGAAGAGCTCTGTCTCCTGTTACACTCTAGCCCTCCCGGCAGCCCCTGCCCTAGCGTCACGGGGATGAGCACGTCGTCCATTTAGGGGAAACTCAGCAGCAGCAAAGAGACAGGTTGTGTCTAGTTTGTAGCAGGGCTGGCACCAGAACCCGGGACTCCTAAGGTCTGTGCATTTTGCCACTGTACTACCACAGCGTAATGATAAGTACAGACTAACAGGACAATCGGAGCACGTGAGCGCCATGGAAAAAGCTACAATGCCACAGGTGTTCCTTTTGTTGTAAACAATGAATGAAGTCATTTAACTCACTTTTCACTCTGCCTCTAATCCAAGTGTATGGTGAGTTATGGGCCCAGTCACACCCTTGCGTCAGAGGGAAGCCCATCCGGGAGCGGGAAGCAGAGGGCTTCCTTTAACAGCAATAGCAGTGGTTCAGCTCTTCGTGAAAACTCGACGGGAATGGCATCCACAAAAACACGAACACCTAAAAGATGTTTCAGTCTTGTAACATGAATGTCTCTAAATATGTCTTTATGAAGCGAAAACTTCATCACAAGCGTAACCATGTTCGGAGCTGAAATGGACCAAGCATGTGATGAGCCAGTGAGAGACACACAGACACATCGGACAGAAGACATTCCCAATGTAAGTACGACATGAAAACGATCAGCCAAAACCAGGTAAGGGGGAACTCAAGCACACATACACTACCAGCAAACCATTGATACTAGCTGTGGGTCAAAAATTGTATTTGGTACATTTATTTAATCAATCAATGTTGACTTTTAAGATACATATATATTTATTTAAGTTACCAGTTACTTACTGCTGTGTAACAATGTCAGAACGTAGTGGTTTCAACATCCCTTTCTTTGTTTATGATGCTGTGATTTGAGCAAGTGTCAGAAAAGACTTGAAGGAATTGTTAGGCCCCCCTGGAGGTTCTTTGTGTAGATCTGCAGATGTTGGGTTTGACTCTTTGACTCACTTTTAATGAATGCTAACACTTCAGAAATGAAATCACACCAAGGTAAAATGTGTTTGTATCAAATGTTAATAAATTATAGACGCCCAGGAGGTGCCCTGGACCACCAGATCATCCTGGTCTTCATGCGTAGCTCAGAATAAAGCCTCTAAATCGCCTCTGTTAGCTGAAGGTTAATGTAAGAGTCTAGTTGCCAAAGAAATGTAGATTTCAGTGGTTGTATCAATGGCGTTCTTTGTTGCTGGCTGACTTGATAAGAAGTAGAAGTTATAAGTTTGAACTACTAAAATAAAAAGAATACTTTCATCTTACCTTATAATATATGCTATGTAAGACTTCTGAAAAGAGGCCCACTGCTAGCGACGAAGGAAAACAGAACAGGTTAAAGAAACCCAGGGGCCTAAACCATTCTCTTAGCTCAAGATCATAGTGCAATTGAAATCATTCGGTTGGCTTTCTTTTCTATTCTTAAAACTCTTTCTTAAAACTCTTTCCAAGATGTTGAGTTTATAATTTCCCTGAGTAACCCCTTCTTGTGTCTCACTACCTGATTTCAGTTTGGAGTGGTTAGAACACATTCCTTCTTATCCGCTGTGCCCACTTCCTCTGCATCATCATTCGTGGCGGTAAAAAGCAAGTAGTTATCTCACACGATCTCTAACCATGTAGTATTACGGGTATGATTGGAGACATTGCCCCATCTCATACCTGACTTCTCTGAGATAAATGTCAGTTAAGGTCCCATCATTACAAAAGTCTTTCCCCCTCCCCCCCATGCACATGCTCTCTCCTTCTCTCTCAAATAAATAAATAAATCTTTTTTTAAAAAAAGGATTGTCCACATTTAAAATCATGAAATGAAATTACACTGGACATAATAGAAATATTATCTGATTTTTTTTAATTAGACCATCAAACTTTGAAACAACTGTAACTAGAGATGCCAGATAATATAACCAAAATAATCTGAAATCCTTTGGGATACTATCAAAACATGTCTAGTCTGAACACCTTTGGATTCAGGCAAACTTTTAGTAAACCATGAAAAATCAGTTTGGGGAGCAGGGAGGCTTGGAGTTATCTAAAAATACTGCATTTTCCTGTACAGATGACTTGAGGAAAGGAGAAGGGGTAGCCCACATGAGGATCAAATGGAATTGCATATTTAGTTTGCCTGTGTCCTGCAGAAAGTCAAAATTTGAGTCAAAGTGCAAATTATTTACCATGGTATGATGACATGTATATGGGAGTCATCAAAACAAAACCTAGACAGAAATGGGTTCAAGAGGTCATTTGGTGGGGGGGGGGTGGAATGGCAAGGCTGGTTATGTCAGTAGATTATGCAGGCCCAAACCAATGATGCCAAAGCTCCAGAGCCATCTCCAGGTGGCCCAAGGGACTCCACTAAAGATGCCAGCCTGGATGGGACACCAGGTTGAAGGGGTGAATGTGTAGAAGGGACCCTGGCACCTCCTGAGTCTCCTGCATATCGCAATCACATAGGTATTTAAGGAAAAAATAGAGGGGTTGGTTGATTGTTTTCTAATCAGGAGCAGAATTTTTTTTTATTTTTCTTTTAAGATTTTATTTATTTATTTGACAGAGATCACAAGTAGGCAGAGAGGCAGGCAGAGAGAGAGAGAGGGAAGCAGGCTCCCCGCTGAGCAGAGAGCCCGATGCGGGGCTCGATCCCAGAACCCCCAGAACCCTGGGATCATGACCTGAGCCGAAGGCAGAGGCTTTAACCCACTGAGCCACCCAGGCACCCCAGAATTTCTTTTTTTTTTTTTTTAAACATCTTAATTTTATTTTATTTTTTTCATGTTCCAAGATTCATTGTTTATGCACCATACCCAGTGCTCCATGCAATCCGTGCCCTCCCTCATACCCACCACTAGGCTCACCCATCCCCCCAACTCTGTCCCCTCTAAAACCCAGAATTTGTTTCTCAGAGTCCACAGTCTCTCCCCCTCCAATTTCCCCCAACTCCATTCTCCTCTCCATCTCCTAATGTCCTCCATGTTATTCCTTATGCTCCACAAGTAAGTGAGACCATATGATAATTGACTCCCTCTGCTTGACTTACTTCACTCAGCATAATCTCTTCCAGTTCCTTCCATGTTGATGCAAATGTTGGGGATTCATCCTTTCTGATGGCTGAGTAATATTCCATTGTGTATATGGACCACATCTTTAATGTCTTCCGTTTCCACACTCCCAGCTCTGATGATCTTAGGGAGAGAGAATGGGGATTTGTCATCTTCAGGAATCCCAGATATGGTTTCCAAAAGACCCCCAAGGTGTGCCTTCAGAGACACTTGGAGCCAGCTCAATCAGTATGCAGCAGATGCAGTTTTACACTGCCTCCCTGGTGTCAAAGTATTGAAGTGCCCGCATCTGCTGCTCTGTCCTTCCATTATCCCCAGTTAGCAGAATTGGAAAGGGCACAAGTTGCAAAAGCTGAAATGTAAACACCACGGCTCTTCCTGATACCTCAACTTGCTCAGGGCTCAGAGAAGGGAAAACAAAGTCCTGGGCCTGGCTGATTAACACTTTGCCGATCCTCCCTGCAAGGTTCCTCAGGAGATCCTACCAGACAGCAACAGTCTTGGATATACTAAGGCAGGGAGTGGGTAGGAGACAAGCCTGAAGTCACACAGCCCAGCCCTGGACTGGTTAGGGAGGGAAAGGGGCTTTGTCCTGTGAGCATAGAGACCTTGCTTTCTTCTCTGATGGTTTAAGTGGACATTGTCAGTTGAGTGGGTGGTATGTTCTGTTTTGTTTCTGTTTCTTATGCCTTAGAAGTCCCAGGGATCAGTTATTAGGAGCAAGAAGCTATCGCTTTGGGGTTTTTTGTATTGTCCAGTTTTGATCGTTGGTAGTTTCATTTTTTTCGGAGATGCCTCCTGCTCCTTTCGTTAAATGTGTGGCGTGCATGTATGAGATCATCCAGTCCAGCCACATCTATCTTGGTCTCATTTGCTCTCTCTCTTTCCTTCTTAACTGACCCCAGGAGATGAGGGTACCACTGGCAATAGAACACCAGAAGTTCAAACAGCTGGACGCACTTTGTAGCTTCCAGTGCTCACGTACCACCTACCACCCCTTTCTTTCTGCAGGCCACTAAGTGCACAGTTATCGGAGGTTCTGGATTTCTGGGGCAGCACATGGTGGAGCAGTTGCTGGCAAAAGGCTACACTGTCAATGTATTTGATATGCGGCAGGGGTTCGACAATCCCCGGGTGCAGTTCTTCCTAGGAGATCTCTGCAGCCAACAGGTAATGCACCACCCAGCCTTGTCAGGGTTCCACAGGCCCCCAGAAGGAAACTACAGGCTTGCCCGACTCACAGGTCAGCCACATTGTTTAAAAAAAAAAAACAACATGTTTTTGAAAAATTTTGAAGTTACAGGAAAGAACTTAACCCACGTTCGGTCAGTACAACTCTACTCTGCCATGGTACTGGGAAAGCAGCAGAGCTCCGCGCATGAGTGGGTGTGGCCATGGGCCAGGACACCTTCATTTGCAAACAAAGTTGTCCACCAGCTATAGCGTGCCTCCTGCTGTTGCAGAGTATTCCGTTGGCCTTGAGACAGCATGGGTCAGGGCATGGACCCCCATGCAGTTGTAAATCTGTGTACAACTTTTGACTCCCCAAAAGCTTGGGGAGTCCCCAATAATCTACTCTTGGCCAGAAGCCTTGCTGATAACATAAACAGTCAATTAGCACACATTTTGTGTGTTGTGTTATATACTATATTCTTACAATAAAGTAAACTACAGAAACGAAAATGTTATGAAGAAAAACAAAAGGAAGGGAATTGAAACAAAAATTTGAAAAAGAAAACCATAAGGAAGAGAAAATACATTCATGGTACTGTACTGTATTTATGTAAAAACTACATATAAGGGGACCCGTGCAGTTCAGACCCATATTGTTCAAGGGTCCCCTGTAATGCCCAGAAGTGCAATTGCTGGCTTTCAGGAGTTTTTTTCATTGAGATTTGCTTCACATTCTGTAAATTTAACATTTTTAAAATATACAACTCAGTGGTTGTTAGTGTATTCACAGAGTTGTGTAACAATCACTTCTATCTTATTCCAGAACATTTTTGTCAACCAAGAAGAAAATCCCAGGCCCATTAGCAATCGTTCCCCTTTTCCTCTACTACCCTCCCAGCCACTGACAAGCACTCCTCTCCTGTCTCTCTGGAGGTGCCTATCTAAGTGGAGTGATGCGATATCTGTCCTTTTGTGACTGGCTTATTTCACGGAGCATCATGTTTGCAAGCTTTATCTGTGTCATAGGGTATTAACATTTTGAATTTTATTAGATGTTGCCCTATGGCTCAGCAAAGCTGCTATGCCAATTTTCCATTCACACCAGCAGCGTGGTAGGTAGGATCGCCATTATTGTATGTCTTTGCCAACATTTGATGTAGTTAGACTTTCTGGTGTTACCATTCTGAAAGGTGTAGAATGGTACCTAGGTGAGGCTTACAGGCATGTGCCCTCCCTGTTCAGGATGCCAGGCTCTGTGCTCTTTGTTGATGGTCTGTGAGGTTGCCTGTCAGTGACCTTTGTCCATTTGTGTTTGGCTTACCTTGTTTTCCTTATGGCTCTTTAATTCCTTTCGATCTGGAATGCTGTGTCACAGATAGCTTCCCTTCGCCCATCAGTGATCTTTTTTTCTTGGCTTTGGTTTTGTTTTTGGCTTTACTATGTACTTTGTTTTGTTTGGCTTTACTATGGTTTTGTTACTTTGAATTTTAAGATACCGCTTCCCCTCCAGGCTGTTTTCCCTCCCACACTGCCCACGCCTCTGAGCCTGGAGGTGGGGTAGAAGTCTTCCTTGTTTGTCATTGCCACTTCCTCACTGCCCTGAGGTCCCTCTGGCTGTGTGGGGGATGCCGGCAGACTGTACATACCCCAGTGCCCTTCCCTGTGACAGTCCTCCATGGGCACCTGTTCCCTTTCCCAACTTTCCCAGGTGGCTCCTTCTCATTTCTTAGTGATTTTAGTTCCTGGCTGAGGTCAGCCTTGTCATAATTGCTGATGAGCTCAGTATTCACACACATGACCCTGCCAGTACCCTCGCCTCACCTCTCCTTGGCCTCCTCTCATTCACTCCTCTTGGCCTCCAGGCCTGTTGTCGTCCCCCGCCCCAGAGCCTATTGTCACCAGTAAATGTTCCCTCTCCACGATCTCACTTGCAAGCCCTCCATCTGAGCACCACCTACTGTCTTTCTAGTTCAGGCCCTCTAATACCTGCGCTGTACCAGTTCATCGGGCTCCTTGCCACTGCCCTTCACCCCGTTTGTGTCCTCACTGCCTTGAAGTCCACGACTGACTCGCTGTCTTGCATAACACTTAGCCGCCTTGCCTCTTTCTTCTTGTCTCTATGGTCAGTCAGGGCGCTCCAGAGAAACAACCAGTAAGGTGCGTGTGTATGTGGACAGAGAGGAAGTGGCTGGGGGGCGTGGCGATAGAATGAGATTTAATGAAAGAAATTGGCTCGTGTGATTGTGGGGCTGGCAAGACAAATTTGCAGGGCAAGCCAGCAGGCAGGAGACTCGGGCGAGACGTGCTGCTACAGTCCTGAGGCAGAATTTCTTCTTACAGAAACCTCAGGGTTTGCTCTTAAGGCCTTTTGAGTGAGTAGATGAAGCGCACCCAGAGGACGGAGGACACTCTCCGGTCCTTAAAGTCAGCTGATGACAGGTGTCAACCCCAGCTGTGAGATACCTTTGCAACAGTACCTAGACCAGTGTTGGATGGAATAACTTCCTCGGTGTAACCCCAGCCACGTTTAAATCTGATTCTCCTTCCTCCCTGGGAGCCTCTGGGCAGCTGAACAGGGCTGGAGAAGAAAATACAAGGTTTCTGCCTCTTTCTACTGACCACGGCCTTCAGCCAGCCCCACTGGGGATTCTGGTCTTCTTCTCCCGCATCAGCAATGGGTCCTTCTCCACCCAGTCATAGCCAACAACACGCAGACACGTTGCAGAATCGCCCTGATGTGCGCTCCCACTTCTCTCCACCGTCACAGGAGAGCTCAGAGCCATTTGCCGCCTGTGATTATTTCATTCCACTGTCTGTTGCAAGCACTCCCGTGAGGTTGTCACCAGCAACTCCTGTCACGGCCACCAAGGACCTGGAGGCAACCAGATCCAGTGGCCAAGCCTAGGACACCCCACTTGCCCATTTCTCCTCCTGCCATTCTGCCTCATTAGCTCTGTAATATCTGAATGTAGCAGGCTCCAGAGCTCACTGCTTACATCTCTTTCCTTCTCTGAGCACACTCGGTGTCCAAGCGAAGCCCTCCGTCCCCGGCTCACAGACGAAGTACAGTGTCGGAGCTGACAAGCTCCAGCTTGAGATCTGCAGCCTGTAGCTCTGCTGGACTCGTGTCCATCCAGCTGCCTGCTGGACATCTCTGTGTGGATACATAATAGACATTTGTACTTGCCGTGTTCACAGTTCACCGTTCAGCTCCTGGTTCCCTGCTGCGAGTCCCCGCCCCCACTACAGCGAACCTACTAAAGTCCTGTCCGTCTCAGTAAATGGCCCACTCTGTCCTCCCAATTGCTTTGGCCAAAAACATTAGATTTAGGAGCACCTGGGTGGCTTAGTGGGTTAAAGCCTCTGCCTTCAGCTCGGGTCGTGGTCCCAGGGTCCTGGGATCAAGCCCCACATCGGGCTCTCTGCTCAGTGGGGAGCCTGCTTTCTCCTTTCTCTCTGCCTGCCTCTCTGCCTACTTGTGATCTTTGTCAAATAAAGAAATAAAATCTTAAAAAAATAGTAAAAAATAAAACCAGGCTTCTTCAATTAAAAAAAAAAAAAAGAAAACATTAGATTTACCCTTGATTCCTTTCTCTTGTACCCTCCATCCCATTCATCAGCAGATTGTGTCCATTGAACTCTCAGAATAGATCCACAGTCCAGCGACTTCTCACTCCTTCCTTTGTTACCATGCTGGTCCCAGCCACCACCTTGTTAATGCGTGAGTCAAATCGTGATGCCCCTCTGTTCAGAAGCCTCCAGTGGTCCATTTCTGTTTAGCGCAAATGTATAGGCCCTTATCATCACCTTCGAGGCCCTGCATGATCTGCCTCACTCCCTCTCTGGCCTCACCCTGTCCTATACTCATTCAGTGCTTCAGGCACGCTGGCCTCTTTCCTACTCCTCAAACTCACCAACTGTGTTTCTGCCTCAGGACCTTTGTACTCACTGCTCTTTCTGCCAGGAGTGCTCTTTGTGAACCACAGAGCTTGCTCCCTAAATTTATTTAAGTCTCTCCAGATCACCTTTATTCTACCTTAGCTTTCTGTATGACACTTGGTACTACCTGATGTACCCTGTGTCTGCTGGTTTCTCTGCCCACTGCCCCCACAGAAGATAAGCTCCATGAAGGCAGGGATATTGTCTCTTCAGATCACTGCTGTGTCCCCTCAAAGGACATGAGGCTCCATAGCAAACTTCAGCTTCCCTCCAAACTGCTCCTGTGATGGTGTTGCTAGTATTTGTTTACAGATTTGTTGTAAACACAAACTCAAAGCGAGACCCGCTACCATGGTGTGTTGCTCTCAGGCACCTGCAGAGACAAGGAGAGAGTCGCCCTTAACCAGGGCCAGAGTTTGCCAGACCAGCTTGGTAAAGACAGACATGAGCAAGGCCGAGACTGCAATGATGGATCATGAAGTCCAAACTCAGGAGGCCATGAAGAGGGTGAAGGACATTCAGAAATGGGTGTGAAAGTTACCGCTTGGGTTTTCTGCCATATTCTTGAGTTCATTCATCAGTACTTCTTATTCCCCATTTCTTTCTCCCAGGTTCCTTCCTCTTCTTCCTGAAGCATTTCCTTTAGCATCTCTCACTGAATATCTGGGCACTGAGCTGAGTCCTCGTGTGCCTGAGAATGTCTTTATTTCACCCTCTCATAAATGCTGATTTGCTGGGAGGGGGCGGAATTTTAGGTTCATAATTATTCCTCCCGGTGCTCAATCTGATCATCATTCCTTTGAGGGTCAGCTGGGTTTTCTCTCATGCCTTTTAGGATTTTCTTTTTTATCCCATGTGTTTTATAGAGAATATGTCTAGGTCTATGTTTTAGTTTTATATTTAAAACCTACTCAACAGCTAGTGGGCCTTAAAAATCTGAGGACTCATGCCTTTCCTCATTTCTGGAAAATTCTTCAAATATTGACTATACCTCCATTCTCTCTTTTGTTTCTTTCTGGAAGCCTTACCGGACATACAGTAGAGTCTTCATTATAATCTACATGTCTGTTAGTTTCTCCCTCATATGTTCTTTTACTTTCTGTCTTTGTAATATTTTATAGGTTTCCTGTTTCGTGTCCACTCATGGAGAGTCTTGCTTCACCTGTATCCCCACCCCACCCTCAGATTATTTTGAAGCCAATCCTAGGCACCATTATCACTTTTTCTATAAATATTTCAGTATTTGTCTCTAAAAGATAGGATCCTTTTTAAAGATTTACTTATTAATTTGAGGAGGAAAGAGCATGAGTGGGGGAGAGGCAAGAGGGAGAGGGAGAGAATCTCAGGCAGACTCCACACTGAGCATGGAGCCCAGGGAGCTTGATCTTCCGACGCCAAGATGAGACCTGAGCCAAAACCAAGAGTCTGACGCTTAACTAACTGTACCCAGGTGCCCCCCCGCTTTTTGCAAGACTTAAAGGAGCCGGGTTTTTTTGCATTTTTAAAATATTTATTTATTCATGAGAGACGGGGGTGCAGAGGGAGAAGCAGATTCCCCATGGAACAGGGACCCCGATGCGAGACTCGATCCCAGGACCCCCGGATCATGACCTGAGCTGAAGGCAGTCACTTAACCGACTAAGCCACCCAAGTGCTCCTTAAAGGAGCCTTTTTAAAAACACAATTCCATGACTGCACGTGAAACACTCTGACAATTCCTTTATCTCCAACCTGTGTTCAAATATCCCTGAATGTCTAATAAGAATTTTTATGTAGATTTTTTTTCCAAATAAGGAGCCAAGAAGGTGAAGACATTGAAGTTGATTGACCTAGTTAAGTCTCTCCTATATGTTCCCCTTCCCATTTTGTTTGTCGAATAACCGATGTTTAGTTAAAACTGTGCTTATTGTCCCACAACATTTCTCAGGGACTAGATTTTACAGATTGCATCCCCATGGTTTTGTTTGCTATGTCCCTCTGTCCTCTGGTGTTCCCTCCAAACTGGAAGACCTAGGACTGCACTGTCTAGTAAAGCAGACTTAGAATAGAAAAAGGGAATATAGATAACTCATAAATGCTTTTTCTATCGATTACATGTTGAAGTGATAATATTTTTATCACATAAGATAAGATAATCTTATCTTAAAATATGTTATAATTATTTTCATCTGTTTCTTTTTACTTTTTTGATGTGGGTCCTACTAAATTTAAAGTCGCAGCTGTGCCTTGTATTACTATACTTCTAGTGGACTAAAAGCTGGATATGACTTTGGTTCCATTTTTTCTTCTGGGGCACCAGTAGCAATCAGCGTTATCTAATGCTCAGATTTTCATTGCTAGACACAATTGCCCATAGAAGAAAACAGGGCTCCCATTCAGGACTCTGAGCGGGGGTGGTCCAAGTGAGTCTGAAACGCTTTCTAAGGACAGAATTAGGAAGTGCTCATGGGCACCTGGGTGGCTCAGTCCATTAAGTGTCCGACTCTTGATCTCAGCTCAGGTCTTGATCTCAGGGCTGTGATTTCAAGCCCTACATTGACTTCCATTCTGAACATGGAGCCTACTTTTTTAAAAACGTGTTCAAAAACTAATGGGAACATACCAAAAGAATGCAAGAACCAACTTCAAGAACCCCTACTGGCCAAATTTGGGACGTTTTAAGCCTCACAAAAGACAATAGTAGTGGATTGTAATGCAATGAATAAAATAAGAATCCATGTGTCCATGGAAATGCTAAAAAGAAAACTTATATAGAGGAAGGGGAACATCTACATTACAGAGGAATGTCAACTAATAAAAGTAAAAAGTAGGATTTTACCATTTTGCAACCAGTATGTTAATAATTGTTCCAGGCAAGAATCATCACTGAATGTTCCAGATTCAAAGAAACAGAAGAGATAGGAGGACTAAATGTAATATGATCTGTGACTGGATCCTGGATCAAAATATAAAAATGCCTTTAAAGGACATTATTGGGACAATGGGGGAAATTTGTATATAGACTGATTATTGGAAAAGAGTGTCCTATCCTGTAACCTTTCTTGTATGTGATCATTATTTAGCAGTATTTAGGAAAATGTCTTTGTTGTTAGAAGATACGTAGTGAAGAGCTTAGAGGCAAAGTGGCACATTGCCTGCAGCTCACTCTCTAATGGTTTCAAAAAAAAATCATATGTCCATTATCTACACAAAGACAATTATGGAAAAATATTGATAATCATTGAATCTAGGCACATAATTCATGATTGTCTTTCTTTTAGTAATGTTAATCTATTGATGGTCATTCTTAGATTTTTTTTTAAAAGATTTTATTATTTATTTGACAGAGAGAGAGATCGCAAGTAGGCAGAGAGGCAGGCAGAGAGAGGGGGGGGAAGCAGACTCCCCACCAAGCAGAGAGCCAGATGTGGGGCTCGATCCCAGGACCCTAGGATCATGACCTGAGCTGAAGGCAGAGGATTTAACCCACTGAGCCACCCAGGCGCCCCGATGGTCATTCTTAGATCTTATTACCGAATGAACGTTTCAGAAAATGGTGACATGCTATCTTTCTTTATTGATTCAGTTCTTTGCTTGGCCTTACCTTTACTCATTAGTTTATAGAACGAATTCTTATTCTTACTGGTGATCAAATTGTCCCTTCTTGGAACAGTGAGAGCCTCTTCAGGTTAACTCTTGAGTTCGACAGGACCCCAGCAGTCTTGGCTAGCTTCCTTACTTTGTGATTTGACAAGGTGTTCCTGGCTTTTTTTGTCTATTTCCTGACCCAGATCTGCAATCAGCCATTGCTCCCAGGAGTTTGGGTTCCTTTTAGCAGTAAATCAAATGGACGTGTTTTCATTCCCTTTCAGCTTGCTGTTCTATATCTATTTTCACAGAAAGGGATACTCCTTGTATTGGCTATTTGCACTGCCTTTCATGGTATGGAACTTTTTCATGTGATTCATAGTTTGTATCTATTTTCCCAAGACTTACCCCCAGGTGTCCTGTATTGTCACACTCCCCCACCCCCATGGTGCACAGAGGTACAGATATTACCTTATTCTGGATCCCACAGGTTTCTAAAGCCCTAACACAGTTTTTATTGGGGACCAGTCAATGGAGAGAGGCAATTGAAGGGACAACATGGTTTCCATCCTAGGTACTTTGTTTGACTCTTTTACAATGAGATGTATTTTCATGTTAATTACAATGAGATGTATTTTCATGTTAATTACAGAATTATAAAAGGGCAAGACACCTACATGCCACAGATTGGACAGTGGGAATGTGAGGAGGCTGTTTACTTGTCTAAAGCGGGAGTGATTTTTTTTTTTGTCTTTGTTTGCTTTTCCAGGATCTGTACCCAGCTCTGAAAGGTGTAAGCACAGTTTTCCACTGTGCATCACCCCCACCATCCAGTAACAACAAGGAACTCTTTTATAGAGTGAATTACATTGGCACCAAGAATGTCCTTGAAACTTGCAAAGCGGCTGGGGTTCAGGTAAGGGGAAAGCTGAGTGAGTGCTGTCAGGAGCATGTCATGGCCCTTTTTAAGTGTGGGAGCCAGGATTCTTCTTGTTCTCTTCCTGGGCCTAGCCAGGCTTGCTTCCTAAAGTGTTATGCAGATTCTAGAAACTGAGTCCTATTTGCTGCTGGGCCTACGTGAGCTGCATGTCAGTAGACCATTTGAGGACCCTAAGGCTTAGTCTTTGGTTAAAGAGCCATAAAAGTGTCGATAATTGCTTTTATTTTTTATTGTGGTTAAATAAATGTCATACAGTTTACCATTTTAACCATTTTTTAAAAGATTTTATTTATTTCCTTATTTGACAGAAAGAGTGGGAGAGCACAGGCAGGGGGAGTGGCAGAGGGAGGGTCAGAGAGAGAGGGAGAAGCAGGCTCCCTGCTGAGCAGGGAGCCCAACATGGGGCCCTATTAAGGCCCCTGGGATCATGATCTGAGCCGAAGGCAGTCGCTTAAGCAACTGAGCCCCCCAGGCGCCCCTTAACCATTTTTTAATTTACAGCTCAGTGGCATCAAGTGCATTCATATTGCTGTGCAAACATCCCCACCGTCCTCCTGAACTTTCATCTTCTCAAACTGAAACTCCATCCCCATTAAGCATCAGCTCCCCACCCCCTCCTCTCCAAGCCCTTGATACCTACCATCCTACATTCTGTTTCCATGAATCAAAGAAGTGGACTCGTAAACGGTATCTGTACCTTTCTGTCTAACTCATTTTATTCAGTGTGATGTGTTCTAGGTTCATCCATGTTGTACCGTGTCTCTGAATTTCCTTCTTTTTTTTTTAAGTTTTATTTATTTATTTGATAGACAGAGATCACAAGTAGGCAGAGAGGCAGGCAGAGAAAGAGGGGAAAGCAGCTTCCCTGCTGAGCAGAGAGCCCAATATGGGGCTCAATCCTAGGACCCTGGGATCATGACCTGAGCAGAAGGCAGAGGCTTTAACCCACTGAGCCACCCAGGCGCCCCATCCTTCTTTTTTTTTAACCGCTGAATAATATTTCATTGCGTGGATAGACCACATTTTGTTTAGCCATTCATCCACCAGTAGACACTTGGGTTGTTTCCACTTTTGAGAAAGTACTGTGCATCGTGCTGCCAGGAGCATGGCTGTATCAATACCTGCTCCCGTCTCTGCTCGCAGTTCTTTTGGGTAAAGACCCGGAAGTGGAATTCCTGGGTCAGACAGTAATTCTGTGTTTAACCTCTCAAGGAACTGCCATACTGTTTTCCAGACTTTGCCTCTATTTTCAAACTATTTACTTTTCACCAATAGAAACCTGTTATAACTCAGACCTGAGGAGCTATACATTTCTACCACGTGCTTTGTTACAAATGTGGGTTCTCAGGCTCACCCTTATGGGGTCCCCGGCATCATCAGCTGGCCCAGCAAGAACATCTGAGGAAGAAGCTCTTCAGGGCTCAGTGCCCTGGAAAGGAAGGATCAGGGTCAAAACCACCCCTTATGCTTTGCAAATGGCAAGGAACTTTGCCCTGCAGTTGTCACCTGATTTGCTCCTGGATAGGTAACCAGGAGCTACTAATGTCACTTAGGAGGTGAGGAAATAGCCCTTTGCTAGTAAATGAAAGTGACTGGGACTCAGATCAGACTCTCTGATGGCAAATCCCAGCCTCCTTAGTCTACACCATGCTTGTGTAACTAGAGTTTGGAATTTTCTGGCTGCTGTTTTTTAAATGGAATAATCTTGTTATCCAGAAAAGATTCAGGAATGACATAGCACCCATATAATCATCACAGCATTTCAGTAACGTCACCGGTGGAATTGAAGTTCTGTGTGTATCCATTCTCGAGGCCTTTGCTGTCCTTGCCCACCCCTGGGGAACCAGTGTTCTGAATCCGGATTTGTCGTTGCTGTTTTGCTCCAGGTGCAGCCACAATATAAGTTATCAGTTTCTATAAAATTAAAAACTTTATAGAAATATCTTGACTCTATCTTCCTGCAACTTGCTTTATTCCCCCAATGTTATGTTTTTGAGACTTACCCGTCTCGTGCTCCCTCTATCCCTCCCTCCCTCTCTTTCTCTCGAATGAAAAGAAAAAGGAAAAAAATGGCTTTCATGTTGTATTTAGGAATCATTTGATAAGAGTAAAATCAAAAGATTATTTGATTTGGGGTTTTTTCCCCAAAGGTTTAAAGTGTTATTTTGCACATTTAAATCTTTAATCCACCAGGAAT
The DNA here is from genome assembly GCF_902655055.1 of Lutra lutra. Taxonomy (NCBI): domain Eukaryota; kingdom Metazoa; phylum Chordata; class Mammalia; order Carnivora; family Mustelidae; genus Lutra; species Lutra lutra. The sequence goes on along the minus strand of NC_062296.1, from coordinate 2,529,691 downwards.
TTGCGTTTCTATATGGTCTGAGGTACCGATTGAATTTTTGTTGCTCGGCACCATTTATCCCACGATCCATCCTTTCCTCCCGCCCAGCGCCCCGTCCTGCACACCGCAGGCGTCGGTGCCTCGCATGGGTCTGCCGCAGCGCTCTCTTCCGCCCGGTCGGCCTCCGCCTGCGCCGGTGCCGCCGCGCTCTGCCCTCACCTGCTAGCCATAGGATGAATCTCAGTAACTGCTCGGACAGGCCACCCCCAGCTGTGTTCTTCAGAGTCTGCCCGGCTGTTCTTAGCTCTCTGCTCATCCATCTAAATTGTAGAATCAGCCTGTCAAGTTCCTCTTGGAATCATTACTGTAACTGCATCAAATTTAAAGGCAGTTTGGGAGAGCACAGATACCTTGCCGATACTGTCTCTGTATCCATAGACACATCATCTCTTTCTCTCTCGCAAATGCCTTTTAATACTTTACCCTTTACTTTAGAAGGGTTTTGCACATCCTCTGTCAAGTTTATCCCTCTGTACCTAATTTTTGGTTATTGAAGTAATATCTTTCATATTACATTTTTAATTGCTAACGCATAGAAACAGTTGGTTTTTGTATATTGATTTTGTACTCCCCAGTACTGCTGAACTCTAATTGTAAAATTTTCTATATGTTCATAATGTTTTCTACGTAGACATTTCCAACATCTGTGAATGGTGATAGTTCTGTCTCTTCTTTCCAAATTATTCCTTGTTTGTCTTAACCCACCATGCCTGCTAGGACTTCAGTACAATGTCGAATTAAAGTGGTAAAGCTATGATTCGAGCTAATGGTGTTCAGTATTGGGCGTCACCCTTAACCAGAGGGAAGGGGAGACCCTCGTAGGAAATCAGTATGTATAAATGAGACTACTAAAAATAATAACGGCAAAGGAGAACAACTTTGGGGTATTTGGGGTTTTTTTTTTAAGATTTTATTTATTTATTTGACAGATCACAAGTAGGCAGAGTAGCAGGTGGAGGAGGGGGAAGCAGGTTCCCTGCTGAGCAGAGAGCACGATGCGGGGTTCAATCCCACGACCCTGAGATCATGACCTGAGCTGAAGGCAGAGGCTTAACCCTCTGAGCCACCCAGGCGCCCTCAATTGGGCATGTGTACATGTGCTGACATGCCAGAGTTGGCCTTAGAATCACAAAGCATCTCTTTGAGACAGACATGACCCTCGGAGTTTGTGGGCTATCCTTTTCCCTTGGGGAATCATTCCCATACTGAGATACCACAAATAATGGAAGTCTGTACCATCTCTCAGTAGTGATAGCAGACAAAAAAGGTGAAATCCACTGTTTTAGAATGTAATAGAATGTGTGTCAAATCCACGTAGCTACAGAAGAAGGTGAGCTTTGAATTATTTTAAGAAGGCCTGAAAAGCAATAAATCATTTCTATGGTTACAAACTGGGCCATTTGATTTTGTTTCATGTACGACCATCAGCTTCTTTAAATAGTGATCATTTCTTACTTGTATTTTTTAAATCTTCCTTTCTCTTCTGCCAGAAACTCATTTTAACCAGCAGTGCCAGTGTCATTTTTGAGGGTGTCAACATCAAGAATGGAACTGAAGACCTCCCTTATGCTGTGAGACCGATTGACTATTACACGGAGACAAAAATCTTACAGGAGAGAGTATGTACCCGAGAACTGGTTGAGTGACAAGCAAGTTCCATGAACATCTGGATGGTTTAGATTTTTCAGAAAAGTATTTATGCTGTTAATGTTCTCAAGCCTACATACCTAACTTGGGAAGTGAACTTTGGGGCTGAAATTCAACTTTCAAAACGATGCCAATAGCTTAATGTGACCAGACAGGGGTCTGAGTATTGTACAGGAAGTACCTCGTTTAAGCTTCACAAGGAGCCCGTAAGGGAGACACTGTCAGCAGCAGCAGGTTATGCTGGAGGACAGTTGATGCGCAGGGATTCAGTTGCGTCTTGAGGCCGTGCCGCTGGGAGAGGCCCAAAACCACACGGCCTCCAGGCCACGCAAGGTCAGCAGTTGCCGCAGAAATCAGAGGCAATTTATGCTGACCCTGAGCACACAGGCAGAACTTGGGCTTAACACGCAAGTGTTTTCATTTGAACACGCCTTCCTAGGGGCACTCTTGCCCCCCTCCCTTATTTAACTTAAACCATGAAAGGATCTTGCTTTATTTTAAGGAAAAGTACTTGGGAAGGTACTGGTTCCCACTTGGCAGGCCCACTTTGCCAGGGAGCACCTGGTTCTACAGCAGTCTGCGTTGAGTAATGGGCACCAGGCCTTTGGACTCCAGAGCAGCTAGCCCCAGCACTAGCGTCCACGGAGAATATTACTGTAAGGACAGACTCACTTGAAGGCCATGGATGCCTGTGGGCCACAGACAACTTGCCTTAGCTGGGGAAGCTGCGAGTGCCTCTCCCAGGTGTTTACACCATGTCCCACATCGAGCTAGAGCTTAGTGCTTGCTTGGCGTGAATTTCTCTGAGCTGCCCAAGAGCCAGTTGCCTCCCATCTGTTTGCTGTCACTCCAGGTCAGAAAGTTCCAGGAGAACTCGTCTGCGGGCAGGCACAAGGGCCTCCCCAATCCAGGGGCGGAAGGAAGCCTGGCCTTTTGTAAGTCAGAGTCCTGTTTCCAGGTTCTGCCACCCTGTTCCTGGGAGCACAGGGAGCTTTCCAGAGCTCCCACCCGTGAGGACTTAACCTGGAAGCACCGAGGCTGTTGCCGGGCCTCGTGTACTCTGATTCAGGCACCAAGACTCCCACCTCCTGTGCTCAGGAGCTGCAAGGGACAGCCATGGCTTAGACCATCAGTGTCTCACTTGCATTGACTTTAGGTACCTGATGGTAAACTCAGTCAAGTAGCTTAACATCACTGGAACCAAAATGTACACAGGAATTTTGCCACCATAGAGTAGAAATCCTAGGTGAGGCGTTACAGTAAGTGTCCTTATCAAGCACGTACTTCCTGAGTCAAGTGACCTAAGTCATGTCATAAGTGCACAGTCCCATCTAGGTAGGAATTGTCATGGTTACCATTTTGACCAATAACATAACAAATCATATAGGATGTTTTGTTAACTTTTGAGGCAAAACCTCTTTGTACTTTAATCCCTTAAGTTCTGGTTTGTCCACTGAACCTCACAGGACACATCTTAAAGAATTGACCTGTTTCTCCCAGACCCTTTACCTTCTCAGCCCCTTCTTCCTGGCTCACTTGGGTTCATCAGAGTCCCTTCCTAGGGGATGGCACTCAGAACTGACCAGAACAGCTCAGGACTGGTGGGAACAAGCACATGGAACTTAAGGCAACATGGCTAACTCATCACCTGGAACCCTCAGATCTTTTCCACAGACTGCAGCCAAGGCTCATCTTGCCCTGACTGCATTTGTGCATTTTAGTCTTTGAACCCAACCCCAGGCATTTCTCTTTGATCATGCTGTTGTTGTTTTAAGTAGGCTCTGTGACCGATGTGGGGCTTGAACTCAAAGCCCTGAGATCGACAGTCACATGGTCTACTGACTGAGCCAGCCAGGGGCCCCTGATCATACTGGTTTTGACCCAGCTGTGTCTCCCATGGGTGGATGGGATAGAGAAGTAGCCCCAAATTATACCAGAGCAGAAGTCAGCCTCTGTGTCCGCTGACATGCCCCTTCTGCTTCTTTACAGGAAGTCCTGGGTGCCAATGATCCCAAGGGGAATTTCTTAACCGTGGCCATTCGCCCTCATGGCATTTTTGGCCCAAGAGACCCCCAGTTGGTGCCCATCCTCATCGAGGCAGCCAGGAGAGGCAAGATGAAGTTCCTGATTGGGTAAGTTGGCCTGCAGTTGGTCTTCTCCCTGACCCCTAACAAAGATCAGTCTTGTTTGGTTAGCTCTTCTCTAATGCTGCCTTCTCTGCTGCCCTCTGGGTGGGTTTCCTGGGGCTGCCACCAACAAATGACCACAAACCGAGGGGCTTAAAACAACAGAGATTAATGCTTTCTCAGTTCTGGATGCAAGAAGTCTGAAATGAAGGTGTTGGCAGCATTGGTACCTTCTGGAAACAGAGGGAAAATCTGTTCCAGGCCTTCCTCCCAGCTTCTGGTGGTGGCAGCCATCTTTGCTGTTCCTTAGCTTGTAGACAAGTCCCTCTAATCTCTGCCTCCACCCGCACATGAGCCATCTTTCCTGTGTGTCTGTATCCAAATTTGCCTCTTACAAAGATACCAGCCTTTGGATTTAGGGCATACTCGACCCCAGTATGACTTCACCTTAACTTGGTCACATCTTCAGAGACGGTATTTCCGAAACCCTATTTCCAAATAAGGTCACATCCAAAAGTTCTAGGGAGACATGAATTTGGGTAGGACACTGTTCAACTTAGTACCTCATCATGTAGACTGAGAAAATATGTGTGTCCCTTTTTGGAAATTGAGGAAATAGGCCCGGGGAGGGGGAAAGACTGGCACAGGGTCAAGGGCCAGGCCTTCAACTCTCCTTGGATCTAGGAAGGCCTGTAGAGGTGTTCACATTCCTTCTCCAGGAAAGTGCGGGTGGCGAGGCCTTTGTGGGTGCTGACAGCACGTGGCTGTTTCCCCAGTACATCTTTGCTTCCTTTCTTTTTTGCCTTGCTACCTTGCCTCCCTGCCTGTAGCTCTGCCCCCCTGCTGCCCTGTCTTCTTGCTTTGAGGGATTAGAAAGAGATGGTTGAAAAGTGTGAGGCCAAAGCAAGCCCTTAGCCCTGAGTGTCCTAGGGGGAACCGAAGATGATTTACAGCTCAGATAGAAGTCTAGAGCAGGGAGTACCTGTGTACGCCATGCCAGGATGGGCAGGCAGGGGACCGGGCTTTCAGACTCGTCACTTGGCCCTTATATCGCCCTCTGAGGGCCCCAGGAATCCTGGTCCCTTAACCGTGCCTCGTCTGCTTGCAGAAACGGGGAGAACTTGGTGGACTTCACCTTTGTGGAGAACGTGGTACATGGACACATCCTGGCTGCAGAGCACCTCTCCCGAGATGCAGCTGAGAGTGGGAAGGTAAGGCACCTGCTCCTCTTGCCCCAAGCACAGTTGCCTGTCTTCGGACTGTGTGTCCCTGGGATTGGATTCATTGGCTGATAGCTTTCATGCTTCTGTATCCTGGCCGATCTGCTTTAGGACCCCCTCGGTCCCAGGCTGATGCCCTGTGGGCGGGAGTATGGTGAATTACATTGCCTCATCCCTCAGGACAGCCCACATCCAGAGCCAATGAGCCAGGATTGACCAAGCATTCGGGGCCTAGTTTTCCAGGCCACGTGACCTGGATGCCCACTGTGGACGTGACCGCTCTAGCAGGGTCCCATGTACATTTGGTGGGGTGCTTGCTACTCACCTTCCCTCCCCGTCATTCTGAAAATCTCATATTTTCTCCCCCACTGCCCACCCTTGCTCATGCCTCTCACCCCTCCGGAGGGGTGGATGTATCTCAGTCTCCTGGCGTTTGGCACCTGGTGCACAGGACAGACATGTCGGGAAGAGGCTGTCATGAGGAGAGGGGAGAGCACAGTAGGGCCCCCTCACCCTCTCCTCCCACTCATAGGGCCCCCCCCTTCCTTGTTTCTCACTGCTACCTTTGGACCCCCTCTTTGGATCTCACTTTTCTCCTGGGCCTCTGCTGTTTTCCCACTCCTGTGACACTTAGGGTGGTGGGGGTCGGTGAGTGTGTGGCGTTATGTTTCAGACCAAATACAGCACAGTTGAGAAATGGCGTGTGACCTCTTGTTGCATCTGAAGATAAGGAGTTTCACCACGATTAACATGATTATTAAATGAAATTAACAAACATACCTTCCTGAGTGCAATCTAAGCTTCACCTAAAAATCCTGCCCCACAGAGAAAACTCACCTTTCCTTTCTACACCTTAAGGCTGCCCATAGCTCCCAATCAGAAAAGCCTCTCTGCCGCTGGCTGATGTTTGCAGATCAGAGATGCTGGGTGGGCCGGTGGGGAGAGGCCACTAGCTTCCCAAAATACTGGTCCCGGGCTGAGTCATGAGCTTACGCCTGAGCTCCAGGTTCCAAGTGTGGTCTGCCCACCTCTCCAGCTAGGGAGCGTTTCCTGACTTCTTGTTCTCTCTCCAGGCATTTCACATCACCAATGACGAACCCATCCCTTTCTGGACATTCTTGTCCCGCATCCTGACAGGCCTCAACTACGAGGCCCCCAAGTACCACATCCCCTATTGGGTGGCCTACTACCTGGCCCTCTTGCTGGCCCTCCTGGTGATGGTGATGCGTCCCATCATCCAGCTCCAGCCCACTTTCACACCGATGCGTGTCGCGCTGGCTGGCACGTTCCACTATTACAGCTGTGAGAGAGCCAAAAGGCTCATGGGCTACCGGCCACTGGTCAGCATGGATGACGCCATAGAAAGGACCGTGCAGAGTTTTCGTTACCTGCGGAAGGTCGACTGATGCGGCCCGGAGACTGGGCCTACCTCCGTGCATTCCCCAGCCACCAACTCCTCTGTGGACCCACAAACGAACGTCCTTCAAGGGTGGAGGAAACAGCTGGCATTTCTCCCGTTGTCAGATTGGACTGGAATTTCTTAGAGCAGGCAGCTTCATATTCTGCTTTTTGGTGTTCTCTCCCTGTCACCCCCACCCGCCAGGTTACTTAGCATTCCAGCGTCCTACATAATCAAAGCTGTAGGGGAAAAACAATCCATTTGCTAATCGATGTTGGTAAACTAGATTTACTTCCGTGCAACGCAGTACTAGAGTAGAAGCCACAGAAGAAAAGCAGGAGTTTCAAACACATGGTGAAACTTCAGAGAGATGCAGAATGTAAAGCAAACACTTTTTAAAAGCTTAAATAATTGTCACCCCTCACCCCATCAGCCCCTAGCGGGAACTGACCACGGTTGGCCACCTCCTTCTCTGCTTCTGTGTTCTCTGCCCAGTACAGCTGGTGTGCCTGCCTCCATTGTTCTTTCATAAAACACTCTTTCGTGGACATGTCTCTCTTTTTTTTTTTTTTTTTTCTGAAAGATTTTATCCACTTATTTGCCAGCAGGTGCAAGAGGGAGAGCACAAGCAGGGCTAGTGGCAGGCAGAGGGGGAAGCAGGCTCTCTGCTGAGCAGGGAGCCCGATGCGGGGCTCGATCTCAGGACCTCAGGATCGTGTCCTGAGCCAAAGGCAGACGTTTAACCAATTGAGTCATGCAGGTGCCCCCACACATCTCTCTTTATCAGCAGAGACCCATTGTCCTTTTTAGTTGCAAGGTAGTGTGCCCCAGTGGCCTGCCATTTCTGCTGTGTAGCTCTTCTAACATGGGGCTGGGTGACAGTGAGCCACTGGCGTTTGGGCAGAAAGTCCATGAGATGATGCAGAAAGGACAATTTCTCTGCAGCTCATGCTCATAGACCCCTTCAGGCCAGTTTCCAAGAGGCAAAGCACACAAGATGCGGTGTTCTCTATTTTCTGGTGACGTTCTGCTTATAGGACCTGGTTTCTTCCCAGACTGATGGAAATGTAATGTGAAAGACTTCTGTTCTCTTCTCTGCCATTGCCTAGGGGTGGAGAGGCAGCCGAGGACACTGGAAGAAAGTGACGATATTGTACGTGCCGTGAGGTTTGTGACAGGAGTATCACACACGCCTGGGGGGAGACTGTGCTAAGCAGACGGGGCAGGGGCGCACAACTAGAAAAGACAGACAAGGTCTTTGCCCTTAAGGTACTTAGAATGAGGAGCCCAAGGTATGTTCACAGGCCCCTGTAACACCAGACAGAAAATGAGACACTTGAGACAAGGTGGTCTAAGTTCAAGAAGGGGAGCTACGGCCTCCAGGCAAAACCGTCAAAGATGCTTGCAAGGAGGAGGTGACAGCACTGAATCGGACTGAGTCAGTAGGTGGCACTTCAGGCTGAAAGGTCAGGTTCAGAGTCTTGTTACAGTTTCTTCCTCGGATCCAACGAAGCACAGGAGTGACCAGTCGGGCTTGGGGTGGGGGGCGTGGAGCAGTGGGAGGTTGGCTTGGCTGAACGGATACGCAGGGCTGAGGGCTGCCAAGCCAAGAGCACTAAACTGTCTCCTGCAGGCATGGGAAACCAGTGACGCTTTACGTAAAAATCAAGAAACATATTGTGGCCACCCTGTGTGGAGCTTGGGTGATCGAATAGGAAGTGACAAAGGTCTGGGTGATGATGGTGCAGCCAGGAAATAGAAGTGAAGCCTTAGCAGAAGCACCTGGAAAGGACTCAGCGCTCACTGCTTGATTCCCTACGGGAGGCCGGGGCATGGGACTGCTACACTCTGCTCTCAGAGCTGCTAGGAGGACAGGCTCAGGCCTAAAAAAGCGAAGCTGGCAGACCAAAGTGCCCTCAGCTTTGTCCTTCCAGCCATCTTCGGGAAATGCCGGCAGCTGCCTCTGCTTAAGATGGGTGGGGTAGTCCATTAATATCTTCTACTTCCTCGGGAACCTTTTGTCTGCTCACTTGTTCCGTTCAGCCAGTCCTTGTTTTGTTTTTGTTTTTGTTTTTTTAAGATTTTATTTATTTATTTGACAGAGATCACAAGTAGGCAGAGAAGCAGGCAGAGAAAGGAACGGAAGCAGGCTCCCTGCTGAGCAGAGAGCCCGATGCGGGGCTCGATCCCAGGCGCCCCTCAGCCAGTCCTTCTACACGTCTGTTGGGCACTGCGTGGGCTGCCATGGGGAAGAAACGGGCACAGCCTGGAGCCGATACCGCAGTGGAAACAGCTTTTATGGCCACTCCTCGCTCTGCCCGGCGTTCCTGACTCACACCTGTGTCACTCCCATCTGTTTGGAGAAGGTCTGACTGCCCAGACCTATTGGCGGAGGCTCCATGGGCCGGCCGCTCTGTGTACAGGCCCCACCCATGGTTCCAAACCACCGAAGCAGACTCCCTCCAGGTCACCAAGTCCAGCTAGAACCTTGCCACAGCCACTGCAAGACTGAACTCATCCCAATCAGCAGCCTGAGTCCCCAGGCCACTCCAACCCGTCCCTCGTTGGATGGCTGATGACTTTGCTGCACACTTCCCTAAAATGACATCCTGGAGAAGTGACCTAGGCCTGCACCTCCCTCCCGGCTCCAACCGCCTCCTCGTCACATCCACCTGTAGAATCAGGCTGGAGGGAAGCCAATTGTCTGCTGGCTTGAGGACAGCTGAAAGCCCACATCCAGCTCGGCGTGTTCATTGTTATTTCAGTCCCTTCCCCTCCCCATTGATACTGACCTAGTTCAGCTCCTGGCCCTATCTGCACCAGGGTCAGGTGTACTGGAACAGCCAAGCCGATCTCTCCGCCTCCCCTGATCCAGCCTTTGTGGATCTCCAGGTTGTCCTTCCCAAAAGAGACCAGATCTGTCGCTCCTCCATCAAAAACACTTCAGTGCGTTCCAACTGTCTCAAACACCTTCTGCAGCCATTTTGTCACAGCCTATTCTAAGCCCACCTTTCCAGCTTCTTCCACTGGTTTCACACTTCTGCACCAGCCAAACTGCTCATGAGTTGTCGGACATCCCCTTACTCGGGTTGCCCTGGCTGCCTGCCATGTCCTCTCCTTGTTACGTCCCCAAACACAGGGTGGCCAGATCCCTTTCCCCACAAAAATCTACCCTACCCTATTCTTCCCAATTGGAAATCATCTACTTGTTCTGGGCTCCCAGGCCATTGCCCTCAGTGTTTGCTTTATTCAGTGCATTTTCTCCCACACCCGCCAGGCCCGGAGCCCCTTGAGGGCAGAACCAACCAGTGTCCCCACAGAGTGGGTGCTCAAGAAACGTGGGTAACCACCTGCCTCTACTGAAATCCCAGCATAAAAGCAGCAACAGAAGGGAAGAGCCAGTGGGACTGGTTAGAGCAGAGGTTCCAGGCCTGGCGTTCATATGTAGAATTAGGAGGCCTGTGAACCCCAGGAACTGGACACAGCCTTGGGGCATCTGTGTGTGTCTTCTGTCGGAAGAGGGTGCAGAGCTCTAATTAGCTTTTCGAAGATGACTGTGGCCTCATACAAAATTCAAGTCAGTGGGGTGAGTGCCAACAGCTGTAGAGAAGCCTGCTTTTGAGGAAGGGCCCAAGAGAGACAAGCTGAGGGGGAAGTGGCCAGAGTCGGGATCCCAGGCTTCGTTAGCATCTTTAGGTGCATGTGGTCATGGACCAAGTGGTGGCTCTGGCCAGCTGTTCTGTCTGTGGGTCCTTGCCTTCCTCTCTCCACCTAATGCCAGCAAGCTGGCCTATAAACTCCTCATGGCTTCTCAGCTACATTCTCCTCTGCACAGCTCACCTCAGGGTATCTACTGCTGGGCCTGAAGCCTCCTTTTCTTTCACATGTCATCTCCAACATTATTTACTCCTCACAGCTTCATCCCCATAGTCTCCCTCTTCTGGCTTCCTACAGGGCCCGCCCTGCATTGCCATCAGTCACTGGCTTAGCTGCCCAGATCTCCAACAAGCCACTGCATTCCTCGAGGACCAGGGACTTTTGATTTATTTCTCTGCCCAGTAAGAGGGACCAGACTGAAAGGGCATTAAGAGAAGAAAACTACTAACACAATGACCAACTGGGGGAACTCGAGAGAGAAGTCATGACCAAGGGAATTAGCAGAGCCAGGGTTAAACCACAAGCTCCTGATCCCTCGGGCCAGTGCACCCCACATCACGCATCTAGATTTATGAAGCTGACAGAGCAAAGGGGCTCATCTGGGGAAGAAGGGACACAGGCTCTAAACAGACGCTTTGCAACACGAAGGGCTGAAAGGGTACAAAGAAGAGTTGGGAATGGAGACAAAAACGAGGCACGTTCAGAGACACTAGGACCCTTCCATCATGCCCCTCTTTTCCCCAGCACCGCCTAGTTGCCAATTATGGAAGACTCTGAATGATAGTGGTCAGGTCTTTTACCCACTCAGCCCCCAGGAAGTGTGTTCACATTAGCTCCTTCAGCCCAGAAAACTTTCTTGAGTGAACTGGGTAGGAGAGAAAAGGGGGGAAGAGGGCGAATGCCTTTCAGCCTTTCCCTGTACTGCAACTCTTATGAGATGTCTTCTCTAGTAAGTACTGGGAGACACACACACACCACTGGCTTTATTCTCTGTGGAGACCATCAATTCAGAAAATATTAACTGAGCACCTGCTAAGTCCAAAGCGATGCAGAAGTGACCCACAGAGAAAAGTAATAACCCAAGTGTTCTTTGCCTTGGGAGCAAATGTCCACAAACTGAACTTGGGGTCAAATCCTATTTGCCTGTGCTTTGGTCAATAAAATGTTACAGGCACAAGCCCGCCCATTGGTTTACATCTTGTCTATGGCCACATCCATGGTGCAATGGCAGAGATGACCAGTTGTAAACGGAGATCGTGTAACCCACAAAGCCTAAAATAGTTACTACCTTCCCCCTTACAGAAAAAGTTTGCCAACTCTGTTTAAGAGTGACTGATAAGCCAACAGGCACATGAAAAGATGCTCAACGTCACTCATCATCAGAGAAATGGACATCAAAACCATAATAATATACCACCCCACCCCCATGAGGATGGCTACTTTCAAAAAATAAACGTATAAATAAAACAGGGTGAATCCACTTTGGCCAGCTTGAGAAGATAAGGAATGGCATTCTGGCTTCCAGGCCAAGGGAACCACCTGGTCCGTGACAGGAAATGGTGGGAAATGAGGTTGCAGGTGTCAAGGAGCTTGGATTTCATTGCCCTCTGAAGAGTGACATGGTAGCATTTGTGTGGTGGTGGAAAGAGTTCAAGGCTCGTGGCCCCTTCCTCCATCTTCAGAGAGCATCACCCCAATCCCCACTTCCATCAATACATCTCCTCCTCAAGAGGTGGACATTTTGTGAAGCAATTATTCAGTCTGCCACAGTGGCTAATAAGGTACATGAGATATAGAAAAGCACGGCTCTGGGCTTTTCAGCAGAGCAGGAGTTTCCTGGTCCTCTTTCCTGCCTAGCAGAACCTGTCAAGTATGAGGTTCTATCCGAACCCAAGGGCAAGATAGTGAGATGACTAGCTAAGGCATTGGCCAGATAGAGTTCTGTCTGAAGTCTGCGTGGAAGGTATTGGGGCCTGGTTACAAGGCAGGCCTCCAGCTGAAAAGGGGCCAGAGGACAGGCAAGTCCCAACAGGCTCAACAATCATGAATCTAGGGAGGAGCATCCCCTCACCAAGCCAGCAGGGAGAGGCAGGCCCCCCGGGTAAAGTGCCAATGCTCCAGCCTATCTCTGACAGGCCCAGGGCTTCAAGCAAACTGCTGCATCCCTACAGCCCTGCCTGCCAAATACTATTCAGATAATTCACTGGGCTAGTTTGGCTCCAGCTGATGATTACAAAACCTGTACAGAGGTCACTAATAGGAGGTGCCGGCTTAGAAGGTGCTGAGAAATGTGGGTGGATGTGTAGGGCGGGTTTAGAAAGGTCTGAGAATCCAGTGGCCCAGGCGAGCAAATGTTAGGTCCCAGCACCGCCTCCAGGCCTGGACTGGGTCTCGTTTCCTGGTAGGAGAGGAAGTAGGATTTAGACATGCCTCTTTGTGCTGTATTTGGGGCTGGGACTAGTGTTCAGGGAAGTGGAGCCCAGAAACTAAGGTAAGGCCACCCAAAGATCATCTAACCATAGTCGGTCAATCAAAGGGGCTCCCAACGTGGGCCCAGGTGGTGCGGAGACCAAGCCTGGGAGATTAGACTCTGCAAGAGAGGCAGAGACTAGATGCAAGGCCTCAAGTCACTGTAGACTGTGCAGGAGGGGGCACACCATGCTACTACAGAACCAAGTGTCCTGAGGTACTTATCCCATTAACAGTTGATTGATTGCTGTCTTCTCTGAAGTCAGTTCTGGCCAGACCACTGCATGCTAAGAAGCTGCTTTCAGTGTGGAGGGGCCCAAGATAACGTTTAACATTTACAGGCCCCCTGGGCCGGGGGCTTCACGGGTAGTCTGTTCAGGAGCTTTAAAGGGACTCCCCTGGACTAAGAAGGCCATTGCTAATGGCAGTGTGTGAGGGTCTCTCCTTGGAATGCCTCCTGCCATCTTTTCCTGGCTGAGTCCTACAACGCTCTACTGGGTGGGCGGCCAGGCCAGGTGAAGCTCCTGCTCTGCTCTCTCCCAGGCTCCCACTGGTGCTTGCCTAGGGCTTCTTCCACCGACGGTTCTTATACTTGCCTCCCTCCACACTAAGGAGTCCTCCAAGGCAGTGCCTGCTTGGGACCTCCCTGCGACCCCTGCAGTGCCAGCACAGGCTCTGGCATCCTGGACCCTACCTGTCCCCGCCCCAGCAGGAGTCTCCACAGAGCCAGAGGGAACCCAGCAACAATGAGAAAACAGTAATGACCCGTTTTCAAATTGGGTCACATTCACAGGCCCTGGGAATTAGGACATCGACACGTCTTTTGGGGGGACATAATGCAACCCATAACAGTGCCCATCTGATCTCTCGTGGCCAATGAGTGCTTCGTGCCTTTGAGTTTCCCTCTGATCTTTTTCCTCAGCACAGGAATCTAGGAGTGACAGAGAGAACCAAAGTCTTCTGTAAAGAGCTGGACAGAAGACTCTAGTGGTGCTACTGTTGTTTTCAAATTGAATTTTATCGTTTACATTAATATGGAGTCGTTCAGGTGGGCCCTAAGGCAATATGATGGTGCCCTTATGAGAAGAGGAAATAGGGATGCAGACACAGGGAAGACAGGTATGTGAACAACAGAGAGAGAGACTGCAGTGATGTGACTATGAGCCAGGGCAACACTGAAGGCTGAAATCTGGAAGAGGTAGGAAGGATCTCCCCCTGGAGGAAGCACAGCCCTGCCAGCACCTTGATTTCAGACTTCTGGCCTCCAGAGCTGTGAGAGGATAAATATTTGTTGTCTTAGTCCCTCAGCCACCACTAGTGTGTGGCATTTGATTGTGGCAGCAATACTACATATAAACTCCTACAGACACTGGCACAAATGTCCTCTAGCTCCTCAGAGCAAGACAGAAGCAGAAGCCTTGTCCATCTTCCCATTCTAATGACGGCGCTCCTTGTGCTGCTTCTCTGAGCTCGCCGCGCTCACCCCAATCGTGAATAAACAGTGCTCCTCAGCTTCAAAGCACTTTGGACATGCTAATTAACTCTCAGTTAATTGGATGAAATAATGTGAAGCTCTAGTGACATCATTTCCATTCTGTGCCCAGATCTGGCCACAGGCAGTCTGGTGACTGCTGGGCTGTGAGCCTCATCTTGTGTTAACATGTTGTGCCTGTCCCACAGAACACCGATTAGGGAGGGCCCTCTACCCTCCTCAGCTCCATGGGCTTCAGAAAACGACCATGTGACACAAAGGGGTTCTGCGACTTTGTGTGTGTGTGTGTGTGTGTGTGTGTGTGTGTGTGTCCATGTCTATGTCTGAACTGCACACCCCGGTACTGTCCCACATAACTGAAATGCTCTTAATGGGAGTTCCAAACAAAAGCCTGCAAAAATTCAGATATATATTCAGATTTTCCACAAAATAACCCTGTGGGGCTCTTTCTTTGACCCCCAGGGCCTCTGTATCCCCTTCCTTCTAGAACCAAGGAGAATAATCCCCTTACCCTTTATATTCAGGACCCCAGCAGATGAGCAGTACTTGAGCTGGGCAAGTAGCTGCTTGCAAGGCCTTGAGACAAGAACCCATTCCAAGTCAGAGTGGGGAGAGTTTCAGACCAAGGCCTGCAAGGCATGGTGGGAAGGGGGAGGGCTGGGCTGTCCACACCACACCAGGGTCCGCCATGAATAGTGGGTATGCTGTAGTGTACAGTACCAGGGGACACAGGTTGGAGTCCTGCCTTCAGCTACGCCACTGATTAACCTGGATGATATCAACAGCTTCATCCCAGGTCTCCCTGCCTTTATTTGGGCTCCCCTTTGTCCTCTGCCCAGCAGCCAGGGGCTCCATGAGCCAGGCAGTCTGCTCTTGCCATCTCTCACTGAACGCCAGGCAAAGGCTGCCCATTGCCCTCACCCTCTGTGTTCTACCAGGTTGTCTGGAACATTATCAGTGGTACTTATAACAAATAAAGACAGGCCATTCCTGTTTAATTCTCTTTGATTCCTTCAGATTATGGCAGGGTGGGGGGAACCCCCCCAAGTCTGGTGCTTTTATGTTTTTAAACTTTGTAGTAAAGCAAAATAGACACTACAAAGAATATGCGTGCCATACGTAAGTGCCCACTTGAACACAGCTCACACAGAGAGCATGTCTATGTAAAAGCACCCGGATCAAGAAACTTACATGTCTGGGTCTCTCCCTCCACACTGGAGACCCCATGACTTGCTCTTTCTACTGTCATGGGCACGAGGGTGCTTTGGGCTATTATAAATAGTGCTGCTATGGATATTCCTTGTGTTTGCCTTTTGTCGAATGTATTTATGCAATTATGTTGAATAGTTTGCTCAGGCTACCATGACAAAGTGCTACCGTCGACTGTGTGGCTTAAACAACGGAAATTTAGTTTCTCACGGTTCTGGAGACTAGAAGGCCAAGATGAAGATGTCAGCACTTCCAGTTTCTTCTGTGGACTCACATGGTCTTCCCTCCATGCATGTCTGTGTCCTAATCTCCTCTCCTTTGTAAAGACCCTAGCTCCAACTATAGTCACACTGAGAGATACAGAGCAAGGGAGAAGACTTCACTACACGAATACTTGATATTCTCTGTCTTTTAAATGTTAGCTCTTATGCCTTTAATGTGCATTTTCCTAAGAACTACTAAAACTGAGCACCCATTCAGATCTTGTACCCTTAGTGTTGATTTATAGTAGTTGTTTAGCTGTTTGTTTGATGGATGCTGGATGAGTGTTGTGTTGGATTTCTGTATTGTGAAAATTTCCTTTAATATTTGGGGTGGCCTTGCATTTCAACAGTATGTTTTCAAGAACAGAAGTTCTTTGTTTTCCTGTAGTTCAGTTTATCAAATTTTTATTTTATTTATCACTTTCTGTGTCATGTCTAAGAAATCTTTGACCACTCTAAGTTCACAGAGATAGTTTCCTGTTTTTCTTTCTTTCTTTCTTTTTTTAGAAGCATCTTTCTACTAACATATATAATATTTTTTGAAATATTCATCCTATCATACTGTTTCCTCAGTCTGCGCTGCTGAATGTCTCATTTTCTAATTTTGATTTAGTTAAAGTATAGTGTATTATTAGTTGCAGGGTAGAATTTAGTGATTCATCCATTGCATACAACACCCAGTACTCATCACATCACGTGCCCTCCTTAACGCCCATCACCCAATTACCCAATCTCCCTACTAACCTCCTGTTTTTCTTTTAAAAGCTTTGTTGTTTTGGATGCCTGCGTGCCTCAGTTGATTGAGGTTGAGCATCTGACTCTTGATCTCAGCTCAGGTTCAAGTCCCACACTGGGCGCCACACTGGGCATGGAGCCTACTTTAAAAATTCAAATAAAATAAAAGCTTTGTTGTTTCACCTTTCACATTTAGATCTGCAATCTGCCTGCAACTAAGTTTTTGTGTGATACGTGGCAGAATCTATGGACATTTTTTTCCATATGAGTACCCGGTGAAGTGATGTCGTGTCCTTGTAAGGGTGTCATCTAGATGATGTTAATTTTGATTACCCAGTCAAAATGATAGCCAAGTTCTCCCCTGCATAGTTACATTCCCCCCATGCAAATAATTTTCACAAACTTTGCCCCTTTCATTGATGATTTTTGCAGTGATGATTGCAAAATAACAAGAAAAGTGTTTTTAATATCATGTTATACATAAGGTTTATTGGAAAGTCCATCCTTTTCCTGTGGTGCTAGCATTTCATTAGGTCCTCCAACACTTGGTAAATCTTCTATTTTTCACAATAAGAGAGCAGGTCTCAGCCTTAAAGCAGTCATAAAACTACAATATTTTAGATAATGTGTCGTATTATTCTCTTTTTAGTGTAATGTCTCTCTTTTTTTTTTAAAGATTTTATTTATTTATTTGACAGAGAGAAATCACAAGTAAGCAGAGAGGCAGGCAGAGAGAGAGGAGGAAGCAGGCTCCCTGCTGAGCAGAAAGCCCGATGTGGGGCTCGAACCCAGGACCTGGGATCATGACCTGAGCCGAAGGCAGCGGCTTAACCCACTGAGCCACCCAGGTGCCCCTGTAATGTCTCTTTTTATGGCTATCTTCAATTTATGACAAATGATTAGTTTTCTATTTGCAATAGCAACATAAACTTTGCCTTTTATGTAAAATATGAGTTTTAAAGAGAGTCAATTTAAATAACACATTTTAAGTAAATAATTATATATATGGTACTTAGATATGGCAAAAATTGGTGAAGATAGCATGCAAGTAATTAATGGGGAATTAATGAGGGGGAATACTGAGCCCCTAAGAACATGTCCTAGTTGCACAGAGAGACATTAGCTCCACAGTTCAGCTGTCAGTCACATTCCCAGGCTTACCTGTGCCACCACTCCTCATCAGACACATACTATAAAAGAACTACATTTACTATGTTTCAGGAAATGAATGAAAAACCTCAAAAGATATCTACAGGGAAGAGGCTTGAAATCATATAGACTGTACCCTCTGACAACAATGCGAACAAGGTACACAGTGAAAATAAAAACATAGCTGGAAAATCTTGGCATGTTTGGAAATTAAACAAAATAATTCTAAATAAGTATAAGTCGAAAAATCATAATGGAAAGTTGAAATATTTTAAATATTTTAATACAGAAAATACTACATATAAACATTGTTTTGTGGGGATTGGCACCTTCAGCTCCTGCTAGATAGTTCCAGTTCTGCTTTTAAGGCCTTTCAGTGTTATTAAATCAGGCCCACCGAGATTATCCAGTGTAATCTCCCTTAAAGTCAATTGATTATGGCTTTAATCACATCAATAAAATGCCTCCACAACACCTAGAAGAGTGATTGAGTAACTTAGTAGCCTAGTCAAGATGGCATGTAAAATCAACCAATTATGGGACAGAGGACTTTCAATTGCTGATTCAATTTTTAAAAGTTTATAAGACTACTTAGACCTTTCTAAGTTGCTTTTTTTTCTATGAATTTGTATTTTGTTTCAAATTTCTAGATTATCCTGCAATTTTGCAAATCAAGTCTTGCAGGGTCAACTCATATTAATGTAAATAATATTATTATTCAGTTTGAGAGTAATAACACACTAACAGTCAAACTTTCTAATGAAATGTATTTCAAATAGCATACCTCAACTACCTTCATATCTTTGGTATCCTTGACACCTTCATGCCCCAGGACCCAAGGCTGACAAACCTGGTTGAGGAAGTTTCCCAGTCCCACCCCTGCATTACTCTCCTGAAACTCCCTACCCCACCCTGGTGCCTTACTCAGGAGCCACAGTCCTTAATCTTTGGAGTACATTTGAACCTCTGGGGACATTTGCTAAAAATGTGAGTAGTCAAACCTCATCTCAAAGAATTTGGAACTCTGGGAGTAGAGCCTGGACATGTGCATGTTGCAAAGGTTTTCCCTGCCACTCCTGCCCTGCACCTTCAGAAAGGTCCCTCTCAAGATAACCTTTGACCTTCAGCCTGACAGAGGAAGTAGAATCTGTCGAATATAAAGTCTCTTAGGTGCGCCTGGGTGGCTCAGTGGGTTAAGGCTCTGCCCTTGTATGGCTTTCAGAGCCGGGCAGCTGAGTCTCGTGGGGAAAGTTAGTGAGACCCAGCAGAGATGTTTATCTGAAGGGCTCTGGCTACCTTGCATTGCTCTCCAGGCTCACTCACTCCTTGGACAAATGACCTCATCGCTCTGAGCGTTAGTGTCATCATCTGGACCATGTATAGTTCTCTCTCTCCTTGCAAGCAGCCAGATGGCCAAGGCTGGGATGCCCAAACGCAAGTTATCTGATCTTTCTAGAAATATCCTGCTAAAAGCCAATTGCATGGTTTCTTTCAATTGTGGCTTTCCGCACAGATGTTTAAACTCCAGCATAAGCTTAAGTTGCATCGGCCTCTCTTCTATTTAAGGCCCGCACAATTCCAATAATTTAATTTTGACCAAAGGAAGAAAGTCTCCTTACAAAATGGCTGAAAAAAGGCCCTCAAGAGGATTTTCCCAGGACATCTAGTAACAGAGGCACTTAGCATTGTGTCTGGCACATAGTGACCCCTAAATAAATATTAGTATCACTACTGGTATGACTAGTGCAGTTCCCACAAACACCCCCAACCTGGTTCTGCACTTACTGGCTAATTGAGCTAATAGAAGTGGAGGTTAGGAGTCCAACTCTACCACTTGTTAGCTGCGTGACCTTGGGCCTTTGATTCCTCACACGTAAAATGAGGAAAACCATAGTGTTTATCTCATAGGGCTGTCCTGAAGATGAACTGAGATGATTTTGGTACACTTCTGGGCACATTGTCCAACATAAAATGCATTAAATAAATGTCAGTTATTTGGGTATCACGAATCACTCCGTTCAACTGAGCTATGTCAAGCAAGGCTTGCCCATCCATTAACAGCATCTTGGGCAGGTTTCAGAAGTCTCTTTTCTCTTTCAGTTATTAAAACTGAGAGCAAATTCAAATGCCAATGTCAGACTCGATTTAATTCTCCCTTCCTCCAGTGCAACCTCCCTGAGGTCCTCTCACTATTATATCTTCTTTGAGAAAATTAAAGGACACTGGCTCAGGAGAAAGTTGTGTACTCTTTTGGGGGTTCTTTGGAAGCCTCTCCACTATCAGTCCTCTGCCATGGACCAACCAGCTCCTGCTCTCCTTCCTTCCCTAGTAGAGAGAAGCGTGGAAGGGGAGGAGCTGTAGCTTGGCTAGTGACAATGGCAAGGCAACAAACATCCTCTTTGTGCACAGGCCTAACCGTTTAACCCCTCTAAACCAAGAGAGAAGAGGGCTAGTGGGGGACTCCCTTGTCAAACCTGGGAGTGGCTGCCAGGGAAAAGGGAAATTAAAGTATATCACAACCACACAGGAAAGTTTCTGCTTGTGCACGGAATCTGCATCAAAGTGGCCACAGATGAGCTAATAGAAGCCAGGTGAATGTGAGTCCACACTTCCTTAGCTTTATGTGGGGTCCTGCCTA
Source organism: Lutra lutra (assembly GCF_902655055.1). NCBI lineage: Eukaryota > Metazoa > Chordata > Mammalia > Carnivora > Mustelidae > Lutra > Lutra lutra. Next base: position 2,509,648 of record NC_062296.1, on the reverse strand, counting down.
CATAGGGAGGCACCCTACCCGTGCCATTTTCCTGATCCCTTTCCCTCCTTCTCAAGCTCATGGAGCAGAAAGCCCCCTCTCCCCACCTACCACCACTTAGGAGTGGTTTATGGAATTTAAGATTCTTATCTCTTCTAACATTTTTTTTTCTTCCTTCTATTATTTTGAAGCACAAGCTGACCCTCTCTCCCTCCCCTACCTTTTTCCCTGTGGAAATACAATACACAATAGATATCACAATAAATGAATAAAGTTTTACACGTAGGGAATGAGCTGACGGGGGCATTTCACTGATAGGAGATTACCTCCTGACTTCCCTCTCTCCCTCTCTCCTTTCTTTTTGCTAACATTGACAGAGCAGCCTGTGTCCCCTGTGGGCACAGCCAGGAGCTAAGACCTGTGACCTGAAGGACATCTCAGCCACCCCAGGAAGATATGATTTTACCTTCTACGTCTGGTTCCCCCTTCCTTGAGACCAGAGGCTCTAAATGGGTATAGTCTCTGCCACTTCCAGGCTCCCCTCCAGTCTCTTCTTCCTAACACCATCTCTTTCCCTTTTCTCCCAAACATCCCTCTGTCCTCTCCCCACTGGCTCTGACCACATCCTTGCTCCAGTCTTGCCCCAGGACTCAGTGGCTTTTTAAGCCTCTTAAGCACTTTTGTATCCCCTTCCTGACAGAGCCACCTGGGGCTGGCCCAGGGCGTGGCCCAAACCCAGCAGTCAGAACATATGTGTGGCCATGTGAAACCTGAATTCATTCCTTCTCACTCATTCGCAAAGAGAAAAGCAAGGCATGGAGCTCAGGGAGCACCTTCTGGGATAACTTTATACAATCCTATACAATTTTGATATTTTATAACAAATATGTATGAGTTTAAAGAGAACTTTATTTTTTATTTTTTTAAAGATTTATTTATTAATTTATTTGACAGAGAGAGAGGGAGAGAGAGAGAGAGAGAGATTACAAGTAGGCAGAGAGACAGAGAGAGAGAGAGAGGAGGAAGCAGGTTCCCTGTTGAGCAGAAAGCCCGATGCAGGGCTCCATCCCAGGACCCTGAGACCATGACCTGAGCCAAAGGCAGAGGCTTAACCCACTAAGCCACCCAGGCACCCCTTAAAAGAACTTTAAAAAGCACAATTGAACCTGTTTTAAAAATAAACCAAGTGCTTACTGAGCTTCTACTTGTGAACAAATATTATCCTCATACAAATGTTAAGAGTGGCCAAATGTAATCATGGAAAGACAGCTGAAGGCTGGTAGAGGTCGGGGGAGGGGGCACCATGAAGTCCCATCACTGGATTTCAGTTTTTGTTCTGTATGGCTGTTTTATTAAAGAGAAAGTATATATTCAAGAGTGTCACCTTCTCCAAGCCACTCCCTGGAGAGGAACCCACTTTTCCAAGTAGGCTATCTCAGTCTAGAACCCAGCAGTTTGAGCCAAGCCCCTGTGTTACCCACTTCGTGGGCATACTGGGCCATAGCAGATTGGGCAGTGATGTTGGGAGGTATCTAGCTATGACTGTCTACCAAGAGTTTTGGAACTTGGGTGTTTGCAAAATGGCATCTTTGTTTTCTCTCTCTCTCTCTCTCCCTTCCTTCCCTCCTTCCTTCCTTCCTTCCTTCCTTCCTTCCTTCCTTCCTTCCTTCCTTTTTCTTTCTTTCCCCTTCTCCTTACCCTTCTTTTAATGTAGGCTCCACACCCAGCATGGAGCCCAACATGGGACTTGAACCCACAACCCCTGAAATCAAGATATAAGCTAAGATCGAGAGTTGGACGCCTAGCCAAGTGAGCCACCCAGGCACCCCTTTGTTTTCTTTCTATATTGGAGATGATCCCGTTCCACTGCCCCAACAGTTACTGAGTGTATGGTAGGCCTCGTGCCTGTTACAAAGAGGCAGGAGAGGAATGGGAGCTGGTCTTTGCCTTCTGGAGCTTGTGGGCTGTGGGAGAGACAGAGGAAAACCACATTATGACCACATGGTAGTCACCCAGAGCTCAGAGGGGATGACATGAGGAGGAAGCATTCCCTTCTGGTAGCTTTTGGGAAACCACAACTATAGATAGTCCCATTGCAGATCCAGTCCCTTTGTGAAGTCTTGTTTGTTTTAGGTCAAATTAATTCTTTCTCAGTTCAGGATGATTTCTGTTTCTGCCATCCAAGTGTGCTGTAGATGAATTCATGTTCACCATCTCTTTATCTTTCTGATTTTATAGAATTTATTTCTTCCTACCTCTGATCTTTGAAGACTTAAAAGTGCTTTGTTAGAGACACAGATTTTCATTATTGGAGTTTGCCCACCTCTGACAGTCAGTTCCTTGGCTATGTTAATGGTTTCTCTCTGGGCCCTCTAGGGGGCTGGCCTCTCCTTCCAGCACAGAGGGTGGGGGAGCCCACAGCCACAGGCTTTATGGGGGTGACACATTTCTTTTGGCTCAAGGCAGCATCCAGAAGCAGGAGGAACTCCTTCTTGGGCAGTCCAATGACCGGCCCTGGCTCCACAGCTTGACAGCTCCCTGGCACGACTTAAGTGGGTTCCTTGTGAAGTCTTTGGAGGCTCAGCAGAGCTAGGTGGGCTGGTCTGGGCTGGGCTGGGCTGGCAGCAGCAGGGTCTGGCAGGGCTGGCTTGGGTGTTAAGAATAGCTCTCTTTTCTTTTTTGTTTTTATTAGTGTTTTTTTATTATGAAAGTAATACACTGTCATAAAAATCAAAGAGTACAGAATAGAATAAAAGTACCTTCCCACTCGGCCCACACAAACCCATTGCCTAGAAGTACCCGTTTGGATCAGTTTCATATGAAACCTCCAGATACTTTCTGTCATATACAAACAGAAATATAAGAATGTATTTTTTCAAAATAACTCTTTTAAAGAAAAAGGAGATAAGTACACTTAAAAAGAATCAACATTACAGAAAATTTAGAAAACAAAGAAAGTAAAGGTAACCCCAAATTCATCTCCTAAAGATAACAAGTGTTAACATTCTCCAAAGTGTTTCTCAGTTCCTTTGAACAATTTTACAGAAATGAAATCACACTATACATGCTGTCATGTACCTTATGTAAACTGCTTTCCCCCTCTTGTTTAACAATATATTATAGGCATTTTCCATGTCCGTAACTAGACACCTATAATCATCATCTTGATCAGTCACATAATATCCTGTTGTAAATTTTGAAAGTACCTATTGATGGAAACCTAGGTTGTTACTGTTTTTTTAATATCATAAACAATGTTACAACAAGTATACTTCTACTGTGCCCACCCCCCCCTGCAATATCCCACGCAATACCAGTAATACAATGCAAAACCACAAAAACTAACACTTTGTGTCTACTACTTTGGTGATACTGATATCTCTGACAACATCAAGTGTTGGCAAGGTTGTGGAACACTAGGCATTCTCACACACTGCTGATAGGAATAAAAACCAGTGTTCCATTGTCATGTAGAAGATGTGTGTATCCTATGACCCAGCATTTCCATTCCTGGGTATAATATACCCTAGAGCCATAGATTTCCCCCAATGAGTGTAATTTCCCCCAATGAGTAGCATCAGCATCACCTGAGGTCTTGTTAAAAATGCAGATGGATGGGACACCTGGGTGGCTCAGTGGGTTAAGCTGCTGCCTTGGCTCAGGTCATGATCCCAGGGTCCTGGGATCAGGTCCTGCATCAGGGTCCTTGCTCGGCAGGGAGCCTGCTTCTCTCTCTGTCTCTGCCTGCTTGTGTGCTCTCTCTCTCTCTTTCTCTCTGACAAATAAATAAATAAATAAAATCTATTTTTTAAAGATTTTATTTATTTATTCGACAGACAGAGATCACAAGTAGGCAGAGAGGCAAGCAGAGAGAGAGGGGGAAGCAGGCTCCCCACTGAGCAGGGAGCCCGATGCGGGGCTCGATCCCAGGACCCTGAGACCATGACCCGAGCTGAAGGCAGAGGCTTTAACCCACTGAGCCACCCAGGTGCTCCTAAATAAAATCTTTTAAAAAAATGCAGATGGATTCCAAACCAAATCAGGAACTCTGGGGTGAGGTCAAGCACTCTGGGTTTTAACAAGCCTTCCAAAGGATTCTGATGTCCCCCAAAGTTTGAGAACAGCTCATCTAGAAAATGTTTTGCCTGTGTGATCAGATGTACATAAGAATGTTCAGAGCAGTGTTGTTCTTAACAGCAAAACACCTAGAAACTCACCAAATGGTGGGAATGGGGAGAAGTGGCCAGACTTCTGGATCTATTGAGGAGGTGGGGCTGAGGGATTTCCTAATGGATTGGATGGGAAGAGTGAGAGAAAGTGAGGAGTCAAAGACCACACCAAGGTTTTCGGCCCAAGCCACCATGCCTAATAGATAAATTTAAGTGGGGATATTGCTTAGGTCTTGTGATATAGGAACCTGGAATTCAGAGGAAAAGCCCGAGTTGGAGATGTAAATATGGGAGTTATCAGCCTTCAGATGGTATTTAAACACATGAGAGTTCTGGGTCCCTCCAAAGTTAAGTTTGACAAGGTAGGGACGATGAGAAGATGTCAAAGGAAACTTAAAAGGAGCCAGTGAAGTTGAAGGGAAACCAGAAGAGTAAGGTGTCCTAGAATCCAAGAGAAAGTGTTTCCAGAAGGAGTGTTTCTTATGTCAAATGCTGCTGACATGTCTGGTAAAATGAGAACTGAAAACCATTGAATTCGACAACATGGAAATTACTGGTAACATTGGCAAGAGCCATCTCTGTTGAGTGCTGTGAATGAGATAGAAGGGAATCAGAAACAGGGAGTGTGGGAAGAAGGGGATATGGGCAATAAAGGGAGAGTAGCTAAAGAGAAAAGTGTGATCAAGAAAAAACTTTTTTATGGTGGGAAAAATTGTAGCATATTTGTACGCTGATCAGAATGATCCAGCCAAGAGGAAATAATGGATGACTCAAAAAGAGTGAAATGTTAGTGGGATGCTCCTGGGTAGGTGGCAGGAGATGGGATTAAGAGCACAAGCATAGAAGTTGGCCTTTCATCCCAAGCCAGGACAGGTCATCCTGAGTACAAGGACTGAAGGCAGAAGGCCAGAAGGCATAGATATGATGCTGGCTAGTGGGTAAATGTTTATCAGCAACATATTTTATATAATTTACATATACATGTGTACACATATGTACATATGTTCAGAGCAATATTATACATATGTATGTATGTATGTATGCACATATATATGCTATTATATAAAACCAGATAATAAAAGGAATTTTTGAAGATTAGTATTGCTGAGTCAAAGGGAGTCTTCATTGTTCATTTTGTTATATATTTCTAGATGGCCATTCCAAAAAGTTTCCAACAATGAATACTCTCATCCTTAGGGCCTCTGGGGCCTGAGAGGGACCATTTTCCCATACCCCATTTTCACTTTTCCATATCTGAGGGAGGGATTGGAATTTCTGACTGCATTTGCATTGCCTTCATATGTTAATGAACTTCTTTTGTGAATTGTTTGCTCCCTTCTTTGCCCCCTGTTTTCCTATTGCTTGCTTTGAAAGGAGCCCTTTTTTATTTTAGGAAGCTTAAGCCTTTCCCTGTCATATGTGGTGCAAATAGAAAATAACTCTTCCTCATTTGTCATTTGCCTAATGACAGTTCTAGTGAGTTTTGCCATACAGAAGTTTTCAATTTCTCTCTCTTTTCTTTTATGATTTCTGGTTTTCATGACATACTTAGAAAGGCCGTCCACACCCCAGGATTCCTTCTAGTACTTTTATGGTTTCAATTTTTTTACATTAAATTTCTGAGCCATCTGGAGTTTATTTCAGTGTGGCGTGCAAGATAGGAAATCCAGCTTGTTTTTCCACATGGCCAGTTATTCCAACATCATCTATCGAATGATACACTTTTAATCCACTGATATGAAATCCCACCCTGATCATACACTGCACTTGAAATTAACCTTTATCCCTTCCTACATTCATTTGGCATATATTTCTTATGTGCCCACTCGGGCACTATACCAAGTGCTTGGGTGAGTGGGCAAGCATGAGATGTGTTTCCTACCACAACCAGGAAGAAGAAAGGAAACAGACAGGAGACAGTGACTTTACAGACTAGTGAGTGCTGGGGCAGAAGGGCAGTCCGGGAAGAGGCACTTAACTGGTCTTGGAGTGGCAGAAGGAAAGAGAATTCTCAAATGGCACCCCAGTTTCCAGCTGGGACAGCTGGGTGAATGGAGTTACCTTATCACTCAGAATGAGAGCATACAGGGACATGGCTCTGGATGACTTGTGGCGAATAGATGCCCCAGGGCAAGGGTGGAAGCTGAGAGACATGGAGGAGGTGAGTGAGAACGCTGGCTTAGCCTAACATGGTGGTGGCGGTAGAAGTGGGCAGACAGACACAGGGTCTGGGTATATTTTCAAGGTAGAGCTGCAATCAGGACTTACTGATTGGTTGGACGTGGAGATGAGGGAAGGAAGAAAAATCAAGTTAACCACCTAGTCCTTCGACCTGCACATGTGGGAAATGCAACTGAAGAAAAGGAGGGAGACTTGGAGAAGAGAGATTTGGAGGTCATGGAGATTTGTTTGAACACGTTCAGTTTGGGAGATGCCTGGCTGGTTCAGTCTGTTGAGCATCTGCCTTTGGCTCAGGTCGTGATCCCAGGGTCCTGGGATCAAGCCCCACATTGGGCTCCCTGCTCAGCAGGGAGCCTGCCTCTCCTTCTGCCTCTGCCCCTCCCCCTGCTTGTGCGCGTACAAGCACTGTCTCTGTATCAAATAAATAAATAAATCTTTGAACATGTTTAATCTGAGTCAACCTTTAGACATTGAAAGGGAGGAAAAAGGTTTCCTCTTAGGGTCTTTGGTTGGATCTAAAAATTAGACTGACACAGATTAACAAGAGGGAACCATACACATTTATTTAATAAAAGTTTTATGTGGCATGGGAGCCTTCCTAAGGAAGCAAAAACCTGAAGAAATGGTTAAACCTGTTTCCATAGTAGGTTTGGTGAAGGGTGGAAAGTTGTGAAAAGATATGATAGGATAAAGAGTTGGGGCTAAGTGCAGTAAACTGGGAGGGAATTTAGCAGGGCCTGTTTTTTCAGATACTTCTTGACATCCCCCTACCCTTTGGATGTTGTTTTCCTCAGGGTATATAGGGAGGGCACATGGGGAGGGCACTCTCACATGAGGGTCTTATAATCTGCTTCAGGAAGTAAGGGTGGCAAGAGGGAGAAGGGGAAGGTCAGAAGGCTTTCTGCTTATGCCGTCTTCTCAAACTCTTTCATCTTAAAATATTCAATATACCAGGGTGCCATGTTTTGGGGTCCTAAACCCCACCCACATGTTCTAAACCCCACCCACAGCCATATGGTGATTTCATTGAGCATCTTTCCATGTAAGAAGCTCTATTCTTAGTACTTTCCATGTAACCTTTACAACCCCAGGAGGCAGATGCTGGCTTTCTCACCTCTATTGTACAGGTTAGAAATAGAAACCAGAGAGGGCAAATAATTTGCCCAGGTCACACTGCTATTAATTGGCACAGCCGGGATTTGTACCTAGACAGTCTAGATCCAGAGGCTGTGCTCCTAACCTTCAATACCTCCAGATAAGTAGAGTGTCAGGGAGGCCAAGAGCAGCATGTTTTTTTCCAGAATGAAGGCGCGATCAACCATGATTAAAAGGTTAATAATCAAGGGCAGAGATGTGAGCACTGGGTTTGGCAACACGGAGATCATTTGTAACCTCGACAACATTTTAAGAGAGTGTTAGGGTTGAAATCTTAAATGGAAATGGGTTTATGAGACAGTGGGAGAAGTAGAGATAGTGAGCCTAGACACCTCTTTCACAGAGATTTGCTCAGCAAAGAAGCAGAGAAAAGGGACACGGACTGGAGATGGGAGTAGGTTTAAGCAAGATTCTTCTTTTATTTGTTAATGTTGATGGGAATGCTCCAAATGATACAAAAGAGATAAGAGGTAATTACAAAGAGGGTAGTCCTTGTGAATGTGAGATGGGGAAGATCCAGAAACTTATAACGATACTATTTTGCATAGTTGTGTGACCTTGCCAGCACTATGATTGACTTGGGGAAGGCATGAAGAAAGCAGATGTTTACATTTGTCCAGATTTGATGCCATGTCAAGTAGAGGTGATGGAGGGACAGTACAATAAAGGATATTCAGATGTTGACAAGAGAGTTGTCAAAGTGATGGGCCATTGTCTCTAAGCTGTATAGGGAGAGAAGTAAGCAGAGGAAAAGGTAATGGATGGGGGAAAAGTAGAGGAGCAAACAGGTGGGAAGGAAGTTCCCTGTGATCTGGAAAGATAGTCGCTATCTTTCCTCAAAAGTCTATGAACAAGCCTGTTAGAAAGAGAGGAGGTAGGGGTCAGAAAACGGAAGCTTCCAGAGGTGACAGGATACAGGCTGTGCCTTCTGGAAGAGGAGGCTGAGTGGAATTGACAAGATCTTCAGAGATGTCAAGGTCAAAGAACCCGGAGGGCTGAAAGGTGGTGACGAATGGTCCACAGGCACAGGTGCTGAAGTCACACACTTACTACTCCACCTCCCAGTCACTTTCTCACATCCACGTGATCTCAGTGGAAAAGCAGGATGAGCCAGGTAGGAAGACTTGCCTGAATGTTGGATGGTGTGTTAGCCAGTTGGCCTGACCTGTGAAGGAGAATTTTTCATCCCAGGGCCGACTAGTTTGTCTAGAGGTAGATGGGGTGTGGGAGAAGGAAGAGCATCTATAGGGTGGGGATGCAGGGAGATTTGTTTCAGTTAAGGAGGAAATGGAGAGGTTCCTTCTAAGGAGAAGTGGAGCAGCTAGAGTGGCACCATCCAAGCTTATGGAGTGCTTGAAATATGGCAATTGTGGCTGAGGAACTGGATTTTCGATTTCATTTCATTGTGATCAATTACATTTAAATAGCCTCATACAGTCAGTGGCCACTGTAATGGCTAGTGAAGCTCTAGAGAAATGTGCTGCTTCAGGAGCTGCAGTCCACAAAGTCACCACTGGGAAGGTTGGGAAGGAAGGGATGCCAGGGAACCTAGAGCCATTTGGTCAAGGTACAGGTACAGGTTACTGGAGCCAAGTGGAATGAACAGGACACAGGTATGCCCCACATCCTGGCTTTCCTGATCCCTTGTGATGAGAGCCAGACCCTTCTTGCTATGCTGAGATGTGAGTTTCCATCCAAGAGGGCTTTAGCCAGCCGTTCCTTGACCCTGCTCAAGCAGCCTCTGAACTCTTCCATCCAATGTCTCAAAGGCTATTTCTCTTGAGGAGATCAAGGCAGCTAAGCACTCAGGGAGGTTTCCAGAAAAGACTAATAGGAAAGCAAACATCCTGAAAGAGGTGAGTGACAGTAACCTGGCTCTCCTGTGTAAAAGAGATTCAAGAATCCCCTGCATTTCCCCTTCCCAGGTAGGCATTTCCCAAGTGTGAGGGAATGCTTAACCAAAAAGAACAAATCAGAAACTCTTGGAGCTGGACAGACCCACAGGTTGCTGGGGCCTCAGCTCTACTGGCCAGTGGTTTAACCTGGCCAGGCTTAGCAGGGTCCCCGAGTGAGAGTTCCCATCCCTGCCACACAGATCTAGCTGTTCCAAGGTCAGTTTTCCCTTGCAGCCTGCATCTCCCCTGCCCTGCCCAGACCTGGTCTTCCAACCCAGAACACCAGTCATGTCAGAGGCTCTCCACACCCTCCAACACCAAGTCTGGCCTTCCTGTTTTTTGAGCAGGTGGTAGCTTCCACGCCATTTTTCTTCTGGGCCAGTGCTCACAATGCAGTGGAAATCAGTCTTTCAAGTGGGTCCTGAGAGTCTGGGCTGCTTCTGGGGCATTAGCAGGGCCCCTAAGGGGCAGGGCTTGGGACTGGCTTGAGGGAGGGGCTCTCAGCAGGGCCAGACAGCCTCCAAATTCTCCTGTCGCTGGGACCCTCAGCATGGCCCCTTGCCCAGAGTAGCTGAGCTTGGGGATAAAGGGGCACTGGGCAGGGAGCCCACTGTCTCCTCCTCATCCCTGGAGCCTCCTTGCCGGCCAACTGTACTAAAACTCCGGAAAACCATGGCGGGGAGGTTTTCCAATTAGAACATTCTTTTTCCGATCTGTGGATGATTCTTAAAGCAGCAAAAAGCCATTCTTCAGGGCATGCGAGGATTATCTGCCAGCAAGGCCTTGGCTCAGCCTGTGCACTCGTGCTCTGGGGGCCTGGCCCAGGATTGCTTCAGAGCCAGAGACGAGAAGCAGTCTGAGTTCTGGGGTATCAGGTCACATAGGCCAAAACTGATGGCAGAGTGTTTCTTGGACTTAGTCAAAAGCACTGGACAGTCCAGCCTATAGGGGTGGGAGATGTCAAGTTGGTCCTGACCTACATGACCTGACGTCCCTGCTCCCAGTAGGTCCACTGTCCACAGAGCAAGAAATCCCAAGGCATGGATTCCTCCCCTTGGAACTGAACTGGTCTGCCTTTCCCATCAGACTGGGAGCTGCTCCAAGACAGGACTGGGTCTGACTGGTCTCTAAGTGGGTGGAGGGTGTGGCAGTGTGGTGGGGAACAGGAGGCCCAAAGGGGACACTTGGTGAGTGAGAGTATGCATCTGTGCCAGGGAAGGGGACCAGCCCTATAGTTGGGAATACAGGCTGAGGGCAGGGCGGGGGCCCCTCAAAGGCAAGACTGGGCAGGCGGGGTCTCACAGACAGATTGGATCAGCTCCCAGGAACCTGGAGAGCTGGTTACAGATTCAGAGGTCTGGCCCTGCAGGTTCAGAGCTCCGTAGGGGCCACTATGAGTGCAGCCATGCCTGGGGACCCCTGGCCCCAGGCGACCCACCCTGCTTGGAGCTGGCAGAGTCACCCAGCAAGTGGAAACTGGTTGAAGAGCTTAGGAAGATGAGGCAGCAGGGTGAGCCCTGGAAGGAGGGAGGGAAGAAGGGAATTAGGGTGCAACCATGGGCCCAGGCCTCCCCACACGTGAACCTGAGTGACCTAGCTAGACGGGGGCTCCATCCAGAGTAACTGGGGACCTGGCTTTAGTCCTAGTTTGGTTTCAGACCGCCTGTGTGGCCTCAGCTAGATGCCATCCCTGTCTGGGCAGGGTCTGGGTCAGGGCTTCGTCTCCAGTCCCCTCCAATATGAGGACGCTGTGCTGGGGGATTGGCTTTGAGGCCTGACAGCTTTCAGAGCCCCACCCATTAGCCCCCTTCCTAAGTCTGGGAACTTTTTGGCTACACTGGCTTGCTGGAGTTTTTTCCAGGCCCTAGAGCCTCCCTAGCGCTTAGGAGCACTGTTGGCCAGTTCCTTCCACACAGCCACTTATCCCCCTACTCACCTTCAACCTAGTCTCCTAGAGAATCTGTCTTCTTGCCTGCTCAGGGGCTGTGACCGCACCCACCCCTGCTTCAGAGAGGGTGTCACGTGTCCTCTCCTGCCTCTGCCTTGCAGGCCCAGCAGAGGTAGAGCCCAGTCTGGAGGCAGCCAACAGCCACAGGGTCTTGGCCCTCAAGTTGTAGGCCAAGGTGAAGTTCATAAAGAAGCCAATGTTGTGACTAGGAGTAGGTAGAAGGTCACTACAAAGAACACATCTTGTACAGTGTTGTGAAAGCACTTGGTGTGTCTGGGCCCAGGTCTGTGAGGACAAGGAGTCAAAGAAGAGGCTGATGAAGTTGGCTGGGCCTTGAAGCCTGGCTGAGGTGGCTGGGGGTGGCCCTGGCAGGAGTGGGGGGGTTCTGTTGGGGCAGTGAACAGGTGGGCAAGGCAGGGCAGGGTAGGGCAAGGCAGTTACCATTCGAGTCAAACCCGTTTGTAGGTGAGATCAGCTGCAGGGCCTGGCAGCCTGGGAGGGAGGGAGGAGTTGAGGAAAGGCTGGTCTCTTAGGCTGGTGCTGTTGTGGCATATCTGGCCTGGGTAAGGGCTGAGTCACCTGGGACATGGGAAGAGCTCAAGGCCCCAGGGCAGCCCAACCCAGGACAGCCCTCATTGAGTGGCCATTGCTGTCCTTGGACCCCACTCTTGCTGGTGCTCCCTACCTGGCCCACCCACACTTAAGGCTCTGGACCAAACTTGCCCTTTCCCACTGGTAGCCTTGGGAGGCAAGGGCCACCCTCTTCTTCACCCTTAAATCTATCCCATCACTCTGCCCTCCACATTCTACATCTTTAAGCTAGGGGTTTTGGAAAGGGAAGGGGGTCCACACACCTTAGGTCATACAGTGGGTATATTTAGGAGTTACGATGCCAAGCCAAATCCATGGCCACCAGCAGCCCAAGGTGAGGGATGGGAAGGCGTTCGATGCTGGTCACCAGACTGGAAGCAGAAAAATGCTGACTGCCAAGAGACAGATGAACCAAGAACACCAGTCATGTCAGAGAATTATATATAATTCTCCCATCACCCATTCTCCCATTCTCCCATCACCACCCCCACACACATCGTCACACGGACACAGGGTCATCTCCTCCCCACCTGACAAAACCCAGGAAGAGAAAATGAGAATACTTCCAGAGTTTCAATCACCCTTCAATCCCCTCCTTCTGCAATTCCTCTCCAACCCCTTGTGCTTGTCTCTGTGCCCCAGTGACGACTCAGATGGGGCGCTGCCCTCCTGGAGCTCACCATCTAGAACAATAAAGGGTGATGTCCACTATGCGAGAGCAATGTCAGCAGAGGAAACTGGGGGGAGGAAGCAATCTCCTTGTCTGGGTGGCCCATGCAGTCAGAAAAAGAGCTACAGCCACTTGAGTGAAGGCTTGGAGAATGACCAAGACAAGGGGACAAAGAACATTCTAGGGAGTCTGAGTGCCAGGAACAAATGCCCCCAGGGGCTAGGACTTGTGATCTATTCAAAAGGCAGAAGGAGGGGAGTGTGGCTGGATCTGCACCACATCTCCTTGGGCCCCCTTACAGTTTGGCTTTTATCCTAAGAGCAATGGGAAGTCATCAAGAGTTGCAGGCATCTGGACTAGGTGGTGGCAGTGGGTGTGCACGGGAGTCTATGGATTGGAGGCCATTTGGGTCCTAGCCTTGAGCCTGTCATCCTGATAGGCCAACTTTGGCCAACTCTATTGGACTGATTTAACTGTGGCATCGGAGGCATTGCCTGCACCCATAGGTAGGGTTGGGGCTTCTTCTGATGCTTCCTCCTTCCTAGCCCCTAGCCCTGTGCCCTGTACTTAGCAAGTATTCAGTAAGCATGATTCAATGACACAAGCGCCCAAAAGGCATGAATGAATGGCCCTTATCAGACTGCACTGACCCTAGGGGTCTGGATGTGTCACCTGTGAGGTGGCCCTGCTTGCTGACTGGGTGCTCGAAGCATGGCCTTCCAGGGTGAGAACTTACCTGGTGCCTCCGGTGAGCCCAGCCCCCTCACTCTTCTCCTCCTTCCCAGCCTCTGGGACTTCCTGTATGACCTCAGCCTCTCGGCCCCCGACCCCCTCCCCGACCCTGTCTGGGATTTTCATCTGTAAAATGGATCTAGAAACAGTAGTTCTCAACAGCATTAACCCACAGCATCTGTGGAAGTCATTGGCCCTACTGGGGGCCGGATCCCGTCGGGTGCGGGCAGGGGCGTAATAGGCCGCCGGGGCCCTTCGTGTGGTGGAGAACTCCCGGCCTAGGGCCGCAAGCCCAAAGGAATTTGTCTGGAAGTTTTCCACCGTGGCAGACCCTTCTGGAGCTTGCTCTGGGCTCGGCGTGGGGAGCCCCGGCCTTGATTTCTCCAGCAGCCCCGCGGGGCGGGGCTGGGAAGGGGCGGGCCAGCCGAGGACACCCGCGGGAGAATGTGCGGAATGTGCCAGGCGCATCTACCTACCCCAAGACAGGGCAGGGGAAGGGGGCCGGCCAAGGGGAGGGGCGAGGGGCGAGGCACTGGGCGCCGGTGAAAACCTGTTTGTTCTCCTGCGGGTGGAGCCCAGTCCGCGCCTTCTCGCTGCCCTGCGCGCTCTTCGCTGCACCCGCCGTCCGCTGCCCCGCACCAGCCGCCCCGGACCGACCCGGCCCGGCCCGGCTGGACGCTGTCCACCTGAGGGAGCCCGCGCCTCCTGCCCGCCCGATCCTCTGCCCGCCCCGCGAGCCGAGCACCTGTGCCAGGTAGGGCTGTCGAGTCGCCATTGGCGCGGCCCGGTGGAGAGAGGCGGGGGGGGGGGGGGGGCGAAGGGGCGGGGGGGACTGGCCCATGGCCAGACAGGTGGCAGGAACGGCTCGGGGCCTCAGTTTCCCCTTCCATAATGCTCACCCGCTCCACGCAGTCCTCCTGGGCTTCCACCAGGGAGGCAAGGCACTTGGTTTTCTGGTTTTTCACTGTAAGCAAAGATACTAACCTAGAGAGGCAAAGAAGTCTGGCAAAAGAAAAAAGACTTTCTGGAAAAGAGGGATTGATTGTTAGTGAATGGCCTGCGGCCAGGATGCTCTGAGAGTTGATCTGCAGGCAAAAGAATCAGGACATTTCAGATCAGCTAGTTCGCATGTCCATTTCATAGGTAAGAACACTGAGAGCCGGAGGCTGGCTCACCCTGAAGCCCAGAGCAGGGGGCTGGGGGGTTGCTTGTGATGAGGATGCGTTCGCCACAGGGCAACCTCCTGGAAGGCTACCAGAAAGGTAGCTGTCCCAGACAGAAGGCGCCGAATCAAGTATCACCAGGTGCTATCAACAGGCTCTGTGGCCGAATTGTTTGGAGTGGGGCAGGGGAGCCAAGAGCCTTGTCCTCTTTGGAAAGGCAGAGTGATACCTGCCACTTCTGAGCTGGGGGCACCTGGGCAGCTCCGTCAGTCCAAGGAAGGAACACATCAGGCCTCCTCCCACCCAGGCCTCCTGGGGGCTCAGATGAGTTCAGTGTGACTGGGACTGGGCTCTGGAACATCTGACGTGTGGTAGGAATTGTGTTCTCCCTGAGCCATTTGTCCTTTGCTTTGACATTGTGGAAGGCTGTGCATCTTAGGATCGCACTCTGTGAACCCTGAGAGAGCCCCTTCCCACCGCATTCAGCAGTGGTTGAGGCCTCCCACACCTGGACCCACTTGCGCTTCAGTCTCATGGCCCTTTAGATTTCTGGTCACGGTACCTGGCTGGGGACAGGAAGCAGGGTCCCATGGGCCATTTGATTAGCCTGGGCAGCGGGGAAGTGCTCTGGGTTCCTGCTCCCTCCTCACCAGCTCACATAATGCTGCAGGGCAGGTCTGGGTGGAAGGGGAAGAAGGGGATGGTCCTACCTTCCCAAGGCCTCCACTGCCCAATCTGAAAAATCAGGGGCAGCCCAGGGGCCACTTAGAAGCATCTAGCCAGGACACAGATGCATAGACCAGGGGCCAGCTTGCTGGCTGGCCTTGGTGCCTGTACTGTTTGTCTCATTACCCCTGGGCCAACCCAGATGGGAAGGAGCAGATCCACCTCACTTGCCCTACCCCCTCCTTCCACCATTATAGGCTCCCGCCCTTGTGCCTTCCTGGCCTGGACTTCAGATGCTCTGGCCTACCTGGGGGCTCTACACGCAGCTGTGGAAAACTGGTGGAAGGTACCCAGAGCAGCACTCAGCGGGTGCTCGAGATCTGTTCATTTCAAACCTTTGGCTATTTACAACTCAGCGACAGAGGTGGCCCATGACCATACTGGGTGCTGCAGCTCTGAGTGGTATAAACACAAGGGGCTGTGAGAGCCAGGAACAGAGGAGCTACTCTGGCTCAGAGCGTCAGGGAAGTGCTTCTTAGAGAAGGAGGGCTTGGAAGCAAGGTGAGGTCTCCATATCTTTTTAGGCTGCATGAGTCTAGCCTCCCTCTTATTCCTGAAAAACCAAAGGCAGTTCTTCCCAAGCCCCTGTATGTTCTACCCACAGCCGGGCAGTGGCGGCCTGGAGAGGAATCAGATGCCGGCCTTGCCCCAAGGAGTGACAGTCTGGCTTGGAAGATGGACAGCAACTCAGTAGGGAGCTGCCGCCGGCATCGAAAGTGTCTGCCTCACTTCCTCCTCAGTTAGAGTCCAGATCTCAGACAGTCCCCCACCTGAGGGCAGTGAGCTCAGGGGTGGCCCGTGTTTCACTTCAGCCTCCCTCAGCATGCCTGGCACCCCTTGTGTTTCTGCCTAGTGCCCCTGTATCCTCCCAACATCTAGCAGCCCTGGTCCCTAAACCGTCCTCAGTCTCATGCCAAGAAAAGTCCCAAATCTGGCTCAGTGTCCTCTGGAAGCTGGAAGCCTGCCTCCTTCCTTCCACACTTGGCCTCCCCGGGTGACTGATCCCTTCGGTCTGGATCTTGCTTCAAGCCACAGCCCATGCATAGCACCGGCTCGGCTCGCTTCCTGTTTGCTGAGCCCCGAGGCTGCCTCCACAGCCCGGCCCTCCTGGGATGGGCTGGGACCCTGGCTGGAGAAGAGGAGAGCTGTTTTCCATGGCTTCAGAGCTCTGAAGAGCAGCCCACGTGGTGGCCCAGACTTTTGGACACCATCAGGGCCTCCTCATTCATTTCCACTGGCCTGCAGGGAACTGGATGGCAGGACAAGGGCACTGCAGCTGGGGGAAGTAGGCATCGTTGCTTCTGAGAGTCATTGAGCTGGCGGGAGCTCAGAAAGCGGAGCAAGGAGATGAATGGTCGTAGAGTGTGTGCTGGAACAGGAAGGCGCCTGTACAGCCTAGTGGTGAGAGAGCAGCTCAGAGGTCAGTCTGGGTTCGAACCCCAGTTCAGCCACCATCCGGTTGGACAAACCTGAGCAGATCACACAACCTCTGGGGAGGCCTTGGTTTTGTCACTGCTGGAGAAGGGAGGCTGATGCACAGATGAGCCAAGACCACAGTGTCCCCTAAGGGGGAGGTTGGGGCCAGGCTGGGAAGAATGTGGGCTCCCCACCTAAAGAAAAAGGGTTTAAAAATCACTGCTAGTCTGTCCGAATGATGCGTATAGTGTCTACCCACAGTTAAACTATTTGCCACAAAACAATTATTAGATCATTTCTGGATGCTTACTAAAATGTGATTGGCTTTTTTTTAATGTTTGCTGTTTTCATTTTTAACTGTTTATCTTGGATTCACTTAACTCACAGAAAAGTTGTGAGAACGGTACCAAAAACTCCGTCAAGGCCTCATGTGGATTCCCTGTCGTGAACTCTTCTGAGGATTTTCTTTAGGGACACTTGTGTGACAGTAACATTCACTGAGGAGTGGCCATGGAGGCGTCAGGAAGTGGGCAGGGCTAGTGTCAGGTCTGTTTTCCGAAAGGGAAACTGAGGCATGGAAAGGAACTCGCTAAAGACTCATTTGGTGTTTGCTGATTACTTGCCTGTGCTGGGCGCTGGGGCACAGCAGTGACTGAGAACTGAGAAGGTGAAGGGGTAGGAAAGCAGGAGGGACAGGTCTGGGCGGAGAAGGGTCTGAAAAACTCAAAGTTAAGAGGCGCATTGTCAAACTCTTAATGTGGGGAGGCAGGAACCTACAGCTTAAGCACATGTCCCAGGAGTTTTGGATTCTAGAGGGACCCAGAGGTCACTTTCAGGAGCACCATCTAGGTTTTTCCCATGGGAGGCATGCTCACTTCCTACTTCAAGAGAGAGCCAAGAAGCAGAGCCTTTCGTGGTGATGGTAGAGGTGGCTCTGGGGCCCTGTGGCCATGTCCTGGGTCAGAGAGGAGATGTGGCCTCTGGGGCCAGTGGTGGGCAGGTCCCATGCTGCCACAGGTTGTCACTGATGGTCCTGGCCTTGGACCCCTTCATCTGGTTCCTGTGATCATTGGCTCAGCACACTGCTTTTTAATGACTAGGTCAGTTTTCCAGAGAGCTTGATGTTACAAAGGGTTCCAATCACGAGAATGGGTGAAAAGGCTTACATCAGGCTGTGCCCAGTTTAGACTAAAAAAACAAAGACCCAGAATTTGTCTCACTACTTCTGCCTGCTGAGTTCCTACTCATTCTTTCATTCTTTTGGGAAGGCCTGAGCCACGGGCACTTCCTTGGGGACATGCAGCATTCTGGCAATGCCCTAGAAGGGCAGCTGTAGGTTCCTGGCTGTCTGTCTGTCTGTCTGCCTAGCACCCAGCCTGGCTGCCAACTTTCCATAAATGATTGTTGAATAAATGAAAATGTGGCCTTGGGCAAATGCTTTCTCCTCTCTGAGTCTCCATATTCTTATCAAAAATGGGGACATTGATAATGGGACGGTGGAGTGCCGGATACTGGATTTGGGTGGGACAGGAAGGGGAGAAAACAGCTGGGGAGGGTTGGAGCTCTGCTGTGGTGGGAGGTGGTGTTGGGTGAGGGGAGGGATCTGGGGACTTCTCTTCCTCTTGAGCTTTACTCACCTGTAACTAGGACAAAAGGAATTCTTTGGCCAATGTTAGGGGCAAGTGGGGGGGGGACTTCCTTGTCACCAAGCCTGCTCTGGCAAAGGCTGACTAGGTGGCAGCAGTGACGGTACAGGGAGAGGGGAGTTGGTTGAGCTGGGGCTGGGCTCCATGACCGCTGAGTCCCTTTCGGCCCCTGTGGCTGTGTGCAGACTGGGATAGCATCTCTGCCCCACTGTGATAGGCTTAAGACCGGCGTGGTTCCCAGGCTACGAGGGTACAGGGAGGGGAGGACAGAGCCTGCTCAGGTCCTGAAGGAGGACTCGCACCGTTCTGCTGGGCCCCTTCCCACGCTGCGGCAGGGGAGGTGGAGGCCCTGGGAACAATGGGAATAATCCATACGGGAGGCTCTGGCAAGGGGTTCTGTTTGGAGCAAGACCTCATGGGCTCTGCTATCCCTGCCATTTTGGCCCTGCCCAGGCCCCTGGCCTCCACAGCGCATGTCAGAGGGCCCTGCCCAGAAGCCCTTGCCGGCCCTCGAGGTTGAGCCACCTCTGAAATGGCTCTGTCACCCCAAGCAATCTCTTGTATCCAGCCTGTAGATAACTAGAAAATGGGCACAGGAGAGCCAGGAGAAATCCCAGGCCTGCAAGAGGAACAGGCAGCCATGGGCTCACTTTGCCCCTTTGGGGCTAGAATTCTTCATTGTCTCTGGAGAGAGCTGGCCCTCAGGCCCTCAGACAGCTGCCTCCCTGGGCCCTCCAGCACTGACGCCGAGAAGTCTAGATTCTGGGATGTTGGGGGAGGGCTGTGGGAAGGTGAAATTCCAGACTTTCATGTAGAAGTCATTTACCTGTAAAGCACATTTACAAATACTTCCCCCCGACACATACACATTCTTTTTCCACATTACATCTTTGCCTCCGTGATCCAAGTCTCCTCTGGCTGGTGCGCTTCCTTCCTCCTGCCCTATTCGCCTCCATGCAGGAGTCCCCGGGTACTCTGCTCAGCAGCAGGCTGGGGGTGGGGAGCTCGGACACAACCCAGCCACGCAGCCATCGCTCTGGCAGGCCTCCGAAGGGCCCCCTACTCCTGGAGGGCAGCTGGGAATCCTTGGAGCGGCAGCACAGGGCCCACCCCTGCTGGAGGAAAGCAAGCTGTCTGTGTACTGTCGTCTGGCCAGACGGTGAGACTGGGAATCAGGATGTCCTCCATCGTGAGACCTGGCCATAGGCGGCTGCTTCATAAAACATTTGATCATTCCAGCCATTGGCTGCCCGAGTGTTGGCCTGGGTCTAAACTTAGACATTAGGCCAAGTACCTTCAGAAAGAATTGGGGCGCCTGGGTGGCTCAGTGGGTTAAGCCGCTGCCTTCGGCTCAGGTCATGATCCCAGGTCCTGGGTTCGAGCCCCACATCGGGCTTTCTGCTCAGCAGGGAGCCTGCTTCCTCCTCTCTCTCTGCCTGCCTCTCTGCCTACTTGTGATTTCTCTCTGTCAAATAAATAAATAAAATCTTTAAAAAAAAAAAAAAAAGAAAGAATTGGGTGAGGGTCACACCCAGTATGGGGGAGGGGGTCAAACTCCCTGACTTTTGGCATCCCTGGCCCCTTCACACTCCATGCTATATCCTGCCTGTGGTCTCACTCCACTCATCTCTTTGTCCGGGCCTTTCTCTCACCAGTGATGGGGAGCCAAGGTTCCATGGGAGAAAGGAGTCTCCTTCCTGCCAGGCCAGCTGTCTTCTGTGAGACTGCCTAACAGTGCCCAGTGGAATGATCAGAACTGGCTGGCTTTACCCATCTTAGGAACAAGTTGCTGAGAGATACGGGACTTTTCACCATTTTACCTCTTCCCTCATGACCGGATGGGAGCACTTACATTTTTGCTGAAGTGATTCTTGGGCTGTCCCTCTATTAGGGCTCCCTGCTTTGGAGCCCCATGAAAGTTCTCAGAGAGAATTTTACTCAAACGTGGCCTGAAGTTGGCCTTGATACCTTCGTGTAGATGTCACTTGCCACAACTGTATTTGATCACTTGCTTGACTATATGGGGGACCCTCTTGTCCTAACCCACTGCTTCCTCAGTCAAGCCCTGAGTTACAGTTAAAGGGTCAACCCAGAGTTGAGCTGTGGGCTCAGGTTCCAAAAGACAGAACTGCATGTGACTCCTGCTGGCCAGGGGTGGGGCCCACAGAAAGTTGGTATGCATAGGGAAAGGAGCCGGGCTCCCTCTCAGCCCTCTGGGTACAGATTGTCAAAACTTACCTCTGGGGAGGAAGTCCTGCCCCTTGCTCTTCTGTCTGTGGTGTGCCCGCTCGTGCTTGCTCACCATGGCCAGCACCCAGCACACACACATTCAGACAAGCCCCAACACCTGTGTCCTTTGGCTGTGGCTCCTTCACGTGTGAAGCTAAGGGTGTTTTGTTCCTCTTCCCTTCCAGTTTGCTGGGAGGTCTCTGCCTGGTATCCAGCACTCCCCTAGTCCCCAGCCAGCCACTTGCTCAGCTTTCTGTCTTCTTTCACACAAGCCCTTGGCACAAAGATCCCAGGCCACGGTCCCCAGGGCGGGGGTGGGGCGGTGGGACCAAGGGCCAGGCTGCATACGTTCGCAGGCTCAGCAGCCTTGCCCCCTTGTTGGTGTTCGCCCAGTTGTTTGGAAGAAGCCAGCCTGTCCCAGCTGTATGGGGGGCAGAGGCAGAACAGGACATTTCAGTCTTGGGGCAGGCTGGCAAGTCTCCAGGGCGGGTGACACTTGGTGGCCAGAGACTGCCACCAGGGCACACTGCTATGCTGTCTGACTCAGGTGAGCTCTGTTTCTCTACGCTTTCTTCCTCTCCTTTGGTTCCCTTTCCTTCCAGGCTAGTGGAAAATGCAGACATTTTTAGTGCAGTGCAGCTGAGACTGGGACCAGCCTGTGTTCCTCAGCCAAGGAGCTGTGGGACTTGAGGGCTCCTCTGGGAGATGCTGCCTGGGCTGGGGCTTGAGGCCATTTGGCAAGGAGGTAGCTGCAAGGGTAAAGACACCAAAGCCTGCTTGAGAAAAGAGGCATGTACGACATGGAAAATCAAGCAGGGTGGCAATTCCAGAAAATTTTCTCTAAATTAGTCTTCTCATCTTGGAGGCAGAGCACGCCCTGTCCTTGTGGGGTGATGGGATGCCCCTCCTCCTGCTGCTTCTCTCGCCATCTCTGTCTCCTGTGCATCAGCCAAGCATTGGCGTCACTTTCTTCCAACTCCTTGGCTCCCTCCCTCCTGCTGATCTGCCCACATCAGCTCCACCTCCACTCCCTGACCACACCAGGCTTACTGTGGCCTGGGGAGAGCAAGCTCCTTGCACTCTTTCATTGGCTTTTTGCTTCTCTCTATCTAATCAGGGCCAGAGGCCCCTTCCCGGGAGGTTGCTGGAAAGCCTTTGAGAGGCTTCAGCAGTAGGGAGGAAGGTGCATCTGGAGGCCATCTCCGTCAGGGAGCGCCTGTCCCCATCTCTCCCACTCCTTCTTGCTATCTAATCAGGACCAGAGGCCCCTTCCTGGGAGGTTGCTGGAAAGCCTTTGAGAGGCTTCAGCAGTAGGGAGGAAGGTACATCTGGAGGCCATCTCCGTCAGGAAGGGCCTGTCCCCATCTCCCCCACTCCTTCTTGCTAAGGAGGCACCCCCTGATTGCCCCAGTAAGCATCTGCAGGCAGTGGCAGGGTAGAGAGAAGGGTGTGAAGGGCCAAGAGGGCGGGCTGGAGGCCATCTGGTGTCTGAGGTGGCCTGGACTGCTCAGGGGATTTGGACCTGGTCCTGAGCTGCCTTGGGACAGGCTGGTGTGGTCTGACTGTGGCACCTTGCTTGGAGTCGGCACAAGAAGTTGCTCTATGAGGGAAAGTGGCAGATAAGACACTGTTCCTAAGCAGGGCGAGATGGCAGTTCCTACGGTACCAGGAGACTTCTCCATATCAAGGTCGAAACAGGAGCTGTAGTACTAGAAATGTACACAGAGTGGCTGTCCTGACTAGAAATGCACTCACACGGGCCATTTAGGAGATGACGACAGCCACTAGTATCATAACACCCAAACTATGGGATGGAAAAGAGCTGGCACCACATTCTAGGCAATGACACATGCTCTGGCTTAGCGGTATCCAACCAGTATGAGACCCAATGAGTAGGTCCATGGGCTTGGTGGCTTGGCACCACTTTACAGATGAGGAAATTGAGGCCCAGACAGTAGGACGATGCCACAGCCATGTGAACCCACTTAGGGATGAGGAGCAAAGATGTGAGCTCTCAGGCCAGGTGGCCCTACTGGATGGCAGGTCTCATGTACCAGGGGGGCCTAGAAGGGTTTGAAAGAAGCCCAAGTACCCAGAAGAAGAGCAAAACTAGAACTGGGTGGGGGGACATGCCTGTTCTCCCTCCTATGTGAGCTATGGGCAAAGAAGACCCAAGAGCCTAGAGGAGGTCATGTGTGTGCCTGCAGGTGACAAGGCTCGGCTCAGAGCAGCACAGAGGGTCCCTATAGGCCCAGGGCACACCGCCCCTACCCAGGATGTCTACCCTGAGGGAGGGAGAGAACTCCCCGCTGCATCCGTGACTCTCCTCACTTCCCAGTCCTTCCTCAGCACTGCTCACGTGGCATCAGCTTTTGAGATCCATCATTGGCTATCCAAGCAGTCCCAGCTCCCATTTCACTTGCTTAAACCACTGTTTGTTTAGTCTTTATCACACAGGCAATTTACATTCATTATAGGAAAAATAGAATACACAGAAGAGCAAAGTATTTTGGCATATATCCATTCAGGTGTTTCTTTCCCTGTGCACTGTAATGTACTTTCTTTAAAGAGCTTATTTATTTATTTATTTATTTATTTATTTATTTATTTATTTATTTATTTAGAGTGTGGGAAGAGGAAGAGGGAGAGGGAGAGACAGAATCTCAAGTAGACTCCACTCTGAGCCTGGAGCCCAATGTAGGGTTCAGTCTCACAACCCTAAGATCATGACCTGAGCTGAAACCGAGAATTGGACGCTTAATCAACTGAGCCACTCAGTCGCTCTCTACGTGTCTTTTTTTTTTTTAAGCTTCTTTCACTTTATGTTATAAGGAAACATGAAGGCATGTTAAATATCACTATATGTCAATATCATTTGTAATGACTACCTAGTATTTGCTTGAATGATGAATGGATCAGAATTTATTTAAACATGACTGTTGGGAATTTATATTATTGCCTGATTTTCACTATTTTACTCAACACTGGGATGCCACCCCTCTAGTATACTTTATTCTGCTTACTCATTTGTGTCCTTAGGAGAGATTGCTATGATGGAGAGCTGAAGGACCAATGGTCTTACCCTGCTAAGGTTTTCAATACATATAGAGATTTATCCTATGAAAAGATGTGTCCATTGACCCATGAACCAACAGTGCATGAGAGATGCCTGTCTGTAGTGAGGGTTTTTCTGACTGTCCATTGATTGGGGATGAAGGGGATGGTAGGTCTGAGAGGAGACCTGGGTCCGAGGAGGGGTGGCAATGTTTGGTTAGTCAGAAGAATGGCTCCTGCCAGCTTCCAGTGCTGGTATTCAGTGCAGGGTGTGTGTTGGGGTGTGAGGTGGGGTGCCTCGGTTCTCCGATTGCTGAGGCTGGTAGAGGGAGCAGGTCTTGTCTGGGAACAGATGAAATGGGTCCAGGGCTGTGTGGGGAGGGGGAAGGTGGGAGTGGTGAGGTGGAGGGAAAAACCAGCTCTGCAGCTGGGACATGAATTCAAACCTCATGTGTCCATCTGTCCATTTTAAAGGCTCCTTGGTCCAAGGAGCTGCCTTCTTCAATCCCATGGGAAGACTCTATTTCCTCCCTCTTTCAGTTTTATTGTCCTATCAAAAAAGGACATTTGACTTCTGAGATGCTTTTTGCATGGTGAAGTGGGAGCAATTAGTCTTGAGTCTTCTGATTGGGGTCTCAGCTGTAAAGATGGGACCCGAAGCAACTCCACTCCACCTTGCTGTGGACTCTTACACGTGTCTCTGTCCCTTTGGCCAGTGAGTTCCTGTGGGCCCACTGTCTCTGTCATCCTGCATGTGTGTGCATGTGTCCTGATTTTGGAGGTAGCTGGTTTGTTCTGATTTGGGCAGAAAACTTCTAGGCAATGTGGGCCACAGCTTTGTCAAGGGGAAACTGATGACTTCCTGAAGGAACCTAAAGACTCAGCAGTAGGAGTCCCTGAGCTGGGCCCAGAGAAGGTGAGGGACTTGCTCAAGGTCTCAGAGTCAGTCAGAGGCACTAGCACACTGAGGGGCTGAGATCCCAGGTGGCAACTCTGTCTGTGTGTCCTGCCCAGTAGGGTTACTCCATGGGCTGCTTGGATGGGAGAGTTGGACCTATGAGGTCCAAGGATCACCTCTGGAATGAGTTCTGCTCAACAGAACTCTGACGTGGCAGCTTTGGTCAGGGGTTGGGCAGTGGGGCTGCCATTCACTGTGATGAGGTGCCATTCCTGGCACGCAGCAGGCTTGGGCCTCCTGGACTGCTCATCCAGTGTGGTTTATGGGAAAGCCAGCTCTTGCTGATGCGGCAAATTTGGTTTGCTCTTGGCCCTTGCCTTACCTATTTTAGTGTGCTCCTGACCTCTAAGGAAACATGTCAAGGGCTTGCCAGCTGGCAGCAGGGCCCGGCCTCTTTGGGCCTGGCCCTGGTGAGGCCCAGAGGGTGGCAGACTCCTAAGAGGGAGGCCGCTCTGCTTCAGGACTCTTCTGGCAGAGCCACAGCCCCTCCTTCCCATCATGCCCGCTTGCAACTGTGCAACTGTGGCAGGTCCAACTGGGCCAACTGTGCCAACTGTGGCAGGCCAGGGCTGGGATTAAACTCACCATATGGGCTTTCCCTCTCCCTGAAGCACAGTGCTAGTCCCTGCCTGGAGAGGCAGCTTCCTCACCCCAGCCCCTTCTGGGGCAAAGACCTTCATGGTGCTGTGAAGGCCTCAGAGAGTGACCACCGTGGTCCACCCCTCACTGGCCACAGGAGGGAAGCAACGGCGAGAGGGCAGAGAAGAGGCAAGGAGGGAAGCAGGGCAAGAATACAGAGAGGAAGAGAAAGAAAGCAGCACACCCTCAGGTTGGGCTTGTACTGGTTGAAGACTACTGAGAGTCCTCTCGCCCAGCGAGGACAGGCTGAGAACCCCTGCTGCTTGGCTCCTGTCCAACTGCCCTGAGATCTTTGCTGTGCCCGGTGGTGCCAGGCATTTGCAGGAACACGGGTGCATTCTGCCTTCATAGCAGTACTGAAGGGTAGACTTTTTAAAATCCCATTTTACAAATGAGGGCACTGAGGCAGACTGGAGAGAAGAAGCAATGTGTGCTCACTCCCTGGCCTCTACCCACCACCAGAACTCCATCAGCTCTTGCTTCCCAGGGCCAAAAGGACAGTCTGGACGGCCCTGGTGTGTCAGGGACCGCATGATGAAGTGACAAACTGTGTGCTTGCCTTTGCCCCCAGGAGCCCAGTCAAGTCAGCTGAGACGGGATCTGCACAGCAAGCACCATGAGTATCTCAGCTCTCGGAGGCGGCGCTAAAGGTTAGAGCAGCAGACTGGGGGAACTGGGAGGGTATGAGAGCAGCAGACTAGGGGAACTGGGAGGGTATGAGAGCAGCAGACTGGGGGAACTGGGAGGGTATGAGAGCAGCAGACTAGGGGAACTGGGAGGGTATGAGAGCAGCAGACTGGGGGAACTGGGAGGGAGGCCTCACGGTTCTGGGGTTGGGCTCCTCTTCTGAGGCTGCCTGGCCTCGCCCCTTCCAGGGAAGGCCCTACCACCTGGCGAGGAGGAACGCAACAATGTCCTCAAGCAGATGAAGGTTCGAACCACGCTCAAGGGGGACAAGAGCTGGATCACCAAGCAGGATGACTCGGAGGGAAACTCGGAGGGCCGCACCCTGTAAGCCGGCAAACGTGGGCTGGGCTGGGGCCTGTCAGCACCTGGGGGTGCTGAGGGACTCCGACCATGCAGACCCCGGCCTGGCCCTGTGGCCACAGGCCAGCTGGGGAGGGCGGAGCTTAGGAAAGCAATCCAGCTGAGGCCAGACCCGAGCGAAGTCACGGGGTGGGAAAGCCCTGGCTGCTGCGTGGCTGTGTCCATGCAGGCCTGCAGCGTGTGGAGGCAGGCCAGGGCAGGCGAAGGTGAGATGGGAAAGGTGGGCCAAGTTGCTGACGTGCATGCACTGCACCCCGGCTCCCCTGCTTTGAGTCAGCAGGCAGCCTCTAGGATAGTAGGGCGCCCCTTTTTCACAACTCCTGTTTCCTCAGAGAGCTGCCCTCTGGTCGGAGTCGTGCCACATCCTTTTCATCGGCTGGGGAAGTCCCGAAGGCTAGGTAAGAGGGGGCACCAAGATGGCTGGTGGGGGGAACTCATGCTGCAGTCTTTAGGGGATAAGGAGGAGCCCAAGCTCGGAAGAGATGTCAGAGTCATTTCAACTCCACAGGAAGGACAGGCTTTTCTGCTCTCTTTCCTTTTGGGAAAGAGAATGCAGGAGTCACTGGGTTCAGGTGCCTGGCCTTGCTGTGTGACCTTGAAGCTGGCTGCCTTATGGGCCTCCATGGTTCCGGCTGTCTACTGGACACTGAGAAGCCCCTGTAGGCGGTGAGACAACATCTCTCAGGGGATCGAGCAGCTGAGAGTCACACATGACTCTCTCCCATCTGGAGCCTGGATTGCTGAGGACACTTGGTAATCAGCACGTGAGAGGAGACGCACACGTTTGGTCCAACTGTCTCCCTAATTCAGGATGATCTCTTTTGACAGCTGGCCAAAGGGAATAGCCAGTCGCCTCCCAGTTTTGAGGACTTTCACATATCGGTGTCTAGGGATGCTCTGAAGCTCCTGAGAAGTCAGAATGAGTGCAGTTGCCAGGGCCTTTCTCAGGTGGTGGGAAAGGCAGCGGCAGCAGCTGGGAGGGAGGGGTCCAAGTGCACTGCTGAGTTCCAGGGCTGCCCCTGATAACTATGGACTTGCCCATCACCACTGTTCACTGACTCGGTACCCACAGAGGACACAGGTCTCCCTTCAGGGAACTGACATCTTAGCAGGGTACACAGGCATGACCCAAGGAGAGAGAAGATTATAAAAGAGAATTATGAATTGTGACCGCTGCCATCGGCAAGGTTGGTGAAGACCTGAGGGCAGTTCGAAGACGGTCTACTCACTGGGGCACTTGTTCACTTTGGGGGGGTGGTGCAGGTCTCGCCCAGGGCTTCTGTTTGGAAAGCATATCCTGGGACTATGATTCAGGGCCTAGAGCAGGGGTACCTGAAAGTCTATTAAACTTTGGCTCTCATTCTCTCCAAGGCATGGGTATTTCAACCAAAAATGTACGTGTGGCTAAATGGGGGAAAAATGACCTTTCTTTCTCAGGTCCCACCCCAAGAGTTCTTGTAACTTTGTCACTTCCAGGAGGCTGTCCCTACTGAGGACAGGGTCTGTCAAGATGTGCTTGCATGGGGTTCCCTTAGATCCACTGCCCCACCCCTGCTCCAGCACTAAACTCCTCTGCCTAATCCTTGTTCCTTGTCCCTGCCACTCAGTTGCTCCCACGGAGGAGGCACCCAGCACATGCACTGTGTTTGCTTTCCAGCCACACCCTCCAGTCCCAGACGTGCATCCAGACTGTGATGTGGACGTCTCAGGAGTTGGAGGAGGGAAGCCCCAAGGAGCAGGAAGGGAGGGGCATCTGGCTTCAGTTCTACCCCTGGGGCCCTCACGAGCCTCCCCAAAGGAGGCTGCGCAGAGATGTCAGGTCAAGGACCATGGCCTCTGGCCATGGAGCCTCCAGTTCTGACAATAGAGGGTGAGCGGGCTCTGTCAGCAATCCCAAATGACCTCTTTCTCATGGGATTGTTGGGCCCTGGCAGGCCAGGGAAAAGTTGGAGTTTGGAGGGGAACCCTCTTCAGGAAACGCTCAGCCTTGAAATACACCTGCCTGGTACTTGGTGTGAGCCAGGACCGTTCTGGGCCAGTCCTGGAAGAATCAGCCATAAGTCCCTTTCCTGGGGAAGCATGAGAAATGGGCAGAGCAGAACAGGCACCCTGGCTTGGGTGAAGGGGTGGCTGCCCCTCTTGCTGTCCTCACTCTGACCACACTGGGACACCCACCGGCCAATCCACTCTGCTTTCTCTAGGTGCAAGAGAAAGTAGGGCATCTTTGCTTCACCTCATACCTTCCTTTCCCTTGGCAGGCCTCCAAGCACAAGGGCTCCCACTGGCTATATCATCCGGTAGGTGACCACAGGATCCTGCCCACTTCCCCATGCCTGCCCGCACTACCCCCCCGCTTCTCACTGGACTTCTTCTGGGCTTTCTTTTAGGGGAGTGTTCACCAGGCCCATAGACAGCTCGTGCCAGCCCCAGCAGCACTTCCCCAAGGCCAA